>NC_064629.1:82817319-84067319 GCF_023864275.1 Schistocerca cancellata | reverse complement strand
TTTGTGTAGAGTCTCACACGCACTAAACATCACACACTTGTTGTACACTTTACACATCGAAAATATCTTATATAAACAAAAAAGTTACAAAGATATTCTTACAGGTAGTCCACAGAGATAACATTATAAGTCTTCCACAGATTATGATATGCTTTGGTACAGAGGTTATTTATCTTAATAATTTGGCTCATAAATTACTTATATTGATTTTACAATTGTGCTCATTTCTATGTTTTACTCTTTTTATTTAAGTATATTATCGAAACATCTGAAGAAATTCACTGATTCACTTTCAAGTTTTTCATTTAACATTTTTGTAAGGTGTCAGGCAAATCCAACACCTTCCATGGAAACCCTGACATGATAAGCAAATCCAGTAGTATGTCACATAGCTCCGAATAAATCGTGACATTAAATTAACCAAAGTAATATGAGTAACGAGTGAGCAAATGGAATACCACAGACTAACACAAGAATGCCTAAATGCATGTCATACCTTCCAATCGTAAGACAGACACAGTTCCGAGGGGAGAAACGAGAACAGAAACCGAGAGCAGAACCGTGTTAAGCTGGAAGGCCCTACGATAAGGGACGGACACCCACGTCGCCAGCTGACCGCTAGGACCACACACCACCCGCCACCCCCTGACGAACACCGACAAGGTAATGAACGCGCATGATGCCGCATAACAGTGCATAAAGCTTCACTCAGAACTGCAGAAGTCTCATCTGTTACACTCCCTTTTTGCGTAATACTAGTGTCGATCGTCAATTAAAGCTCATGGTGTTCACATTTGCCACTTGAAGTAAAAATCTGAAACGCAATGATTTTTCTGTTATATAGTTATTGAGAAGCCACATCAGCCACTGTAATTTATGACAAGTTAGATAAGTAATTAAAGATAATTGAGGGTCACTTTAGACCATTTTGATAGTTTTCTCTCTTGTGAAACTTAATTTAAACCTAGATTATAGATGTGATATGGCATAGGTCATCCTTCGATCCATTGTAGAACTTGGAAACCCATTCAGGGAATATTCGATCACATTTTTGTTGAACGCAGTTGGTTTTTACCATCCTGTATTAAAACATTTCCTTTTATCAATAGTGCAATTTATAAACGATGTTTTGTGAGTAGAATAAAATTTCCAATGGTAAACTTAACTGCTTTTTCGACGTTATTTTACCAGCTAACTAAAAATAGGAAAGCCTTGAACCCCTTCCACTAAATTAAGTTAATATTAAGATTCTTTTACAGGGAGTGCAGTGGAGCTGACGCTGAAATCATTAAGTATTTGGTTACATCATCGCTAGCCTCACTGAACTCTTCTGAATTCTATATGTCATGTGTGGTCTGGCGTCTCCTTACCAGCAACAGGTCCCAGGTTCAAACTAGTCAATTCCCTAAAAAACACGCTCAGAGCGTCGTTGCGCGAAAGTGGTAGGGAGACACGATATAGAACAAACAGACACCACACAGAATGTTAGATTTTATCTTCATATTTTCTGTAATGTGGATATATCTCCAGTTCTTCAAGCAAATCCATTTTATGTCCTTTATTTAGTCGGTGGAGTACTTTGACATTTTGCTCTATTTTTCCAAATGGGTGTCCTGTATTATGTATGTGTGTTGCTATTGCTGATGCAGTGTGTATGTTGTGTGTGTATGCTCCAATGTACTCTGTGTACCTGGTGTTGAAATTTCGGTCTGTTTGTCCTCGGTAGAACTTGGAGCATTCCTGGCATGTTACCTTGTATATTCCAGAGTCTGAATATGGATCATGAGTACACTTTATGTTATGTATTAGTTTTTGCTGTAACTTATTAGATGTAGAAAACCCAATTTTTACTCTGTGATTTTTGAAAATATTTGCAATCTTCTGTGAAACATTGCCTATGTATGGAATACTAGATATACATTTGTTTTTCTCTTTTTCTTCTGTGGTGCAGCTTGTACCTGGATTTTTCTTCACTTTGTCTAAGATCATGTCAACCATGGAAGCATTGTAACCACTGGAAACTGCGATATTTTCCACTGTGTTTATTTCTTGGTTCAATGGTATTTTTGTTGCCCTATGCAGCATTAACCTGTATGCTGCCTGTTTATGGATATTTGGATGATATGAGGTCGCAGTGATTGTGGTTTCACTCACTGTATTTTTCCTATAAATTTTGAATGTGCATGTATTGTTGTGTATTGTAATATTTAGGTCCAGAAAGTTGATGCTTTTATTTTGCTCATGTTCCACTGTAAATCTGATTTTCTGATTTAGATTATTAAAATGATTTAGAATGTCTGTGATGTCTTTGGCATCCCCTTTCACTAACAGTACTGTGTCATCTACATATCTTCTACAAAATTCTATTTTCTTTAGGTAAGGTTCTTGGCTGTCAAATAATTTTTGTTCTAAGTGATTTTATGTATATGTCAGCTATGGTACCGGATACACATGATCCTATTACCAGGCCATCTGGTTGTTTATAAATGTTGTCATTAAAGGTAAAATAGTTGTAACTTAGGGTTAGCTGAAAGAGTTCCATAAATTCAATAATATCTGTGTATGAAAGTTTCTTGTGTTCCATAAGGTTCTTTTGTATTACTGTTAGAGCTTCTTGTATGGGTATGTTGGAATAAATGTTGGTGATGTCAAGTGATATAAACTGTGTATCTTGGGGCAGCTTTCTGGTTCTTAGTTCGTTAGCTACAACCATGCTGTTTTTTTATGGAGTATGTTGTTTCATATGTATAATTTTTCATCAGAATGTTAGTAAGTTTTTGTGACAGTTTGTATGCTGGGCTATTTATAGAGCTGACCACAGGACGTATCGGGTTTCCATTTTTGTGTATTTTTGTCTGTGCTCTTAGGCGTGGTGCTTTTGGATCCACGCATGTAAGGTATTTCTTTTCAGTTTCTGTCAACAGGAAGTGTGTGTTCTTTAATTGTTCCTTAATTTTACTTTGAAATTGTTTGGTTGCTGAATATTATTAGCAGCAAAAAATTCATTTGCTTTGTCTATGTATTCTTTTTTCTTTCATCACAACTAACGTATTGCTTTTCTCTGACTTTACAACTATGGATTGGTTGTTTTTCAGTTTATTATTTATAGATTTTAAAGTTTTTGTATCATTTATTATATATTCAGATCTAAACTTATCTTTATTCATTTCTTTCTCAAGAAGCTTGTTTTTGTATTTGAATTTAATTTTGCTGCATCTGCTGCACTTTTAGTGGCAGCTATAACCTGTTTCAGTGTATGGTTGTTGAGGTTAGGTTTTACATTGTACTTTAGTCCTTTTTGAAGTAGATCGTTTTCTGTTTGGTTGAACTTTGTCTGTGTCGTTCACCACTCTACTGTAAAATGTGTGTCTGCTTTTGTCAGTTATCTCAAGGTTGGATCTCTCATCTTGTTTGAATGTCAACGTCTGTAGTTTCTTGTTATGTGTGTTGCAAATGGTCAAGTACTCCTTGTCGACTATGTCTTGGATGTACCTGAAAATGCTGTCATAAACAGTGAGTTCCATGTTGCTTGCTGCTTCTATCTGCATGTTGAGTAGCTTTCTGTTTAATAAGTCCTTCTTCTTGTGAAACTGCGTTATTTCAGTTTTCAGCCAGAGTTTTTCTGCTTTGTGCTTTATAAGTTTTGCAATAGAACATATTTTCACTTTTATATATTTCGGAATTATGCCTAGTTGTTGACAGTGCTTGTTGAATATTATGTGTGCAACTGTTTTTAGTACTTTAATTTTGAGGTTTTTGTATTTTTCAAAAACCATTTATAATGGATCAATCAGGAAACACAGTGTCCATCGTCGTAGTAGCTTCGCGCCCATGCACCAGGAAAAATGGGGCAAATCCTGTGGTGTCTTGTTTGCGGTGTTGTAGGCAAACGTCACGAAAGGTAGCACCTCATCCCAGTTGCTCTGCTCAACACTGATGAACATTGATAGCATGTCGGTCAAGATCTTATTTAGGCGTTCAGTAAGCCTATTAGTTTGCGGATGGTAGGCAGTCGTCATGTGATGCGTAATGTTGTACCGACGGTTTATCTCTGCCGCAAGATTCGATTGAAAAACTTTCCCTCGATCCGTAATTAACGACCTTGGCGCACCGTGTTTTAATACAATGTCTTCCACGATGAATTTGGCTACCTCGGATGCTTCGGCTGTTTTCACGGCTTTTGTAATGGCATAGCGTGTCAGATAATCAGTGCAAACAATAATCCATCTATTTCCACTAGCAGACGCTGGAAATCGTCCAAGGAGGTCAATCCCAACACGCTGGAAAGGCGTTTCGGCTGGTGGAATTGGTATGAGTCGGCCAGGTGCTTTCTGAGGAACTGCCTTTCTCCTCTGGCACTCTCAACAGTGCGACACATAGTGACTGACACTCCTAAATAAACGTGGCCAGAAAAATCTCTTGCGGACCCTATCGTATGTCTTAATAAATCCTCAATGCCGACCTCAGGTGTGTCATGGAATTTCTGTAGAACATCTAAGTGCGTGTATATAGGAATCACTGGTAGCCACCTCTTTCCAAACGGATCAAAGTTTTTCTTGCAAAGTGATCCATTAACTACCTTAAATTGTCATTTCACATCCTCTGACCGATTAGAGGCGGACATAATTTGAAATATCTTGGCGTCCTCCTGCTCAACAGAGAGTTCCTGGAGTGCAGCGAGACAGTCACTATCTTCATCAGAGTCGTGATGGTCTTACACAGGGTTTCTTGAGAGACAGTCGGCATCTTGGTGTTTTCATCCACTTTTGTACCCTATTGTAATGTCATACTCTTGAAGACGTCGTGCCCACCTGGCGAGTCGTCCTGTTGGATCCTTAAGACCTGTCAACCAACAAAGTGAATGATGGTCTGTAACAACTGTGAATGGCCTTCCATAGAGGTACTGTCGAAATGTGCACATGGCCCAGATAACGGCAAGACATTCTCTTTCTGTAGTTTCTCTTGGCTTTTGTAAGTGTCCTAGAAGCATAGGCTATAACCTTTTCTTTCCCATACGAAATTTGCACCAGAACCGCACCGATCCCATACCCGCTGGCATCTGTGTGTAGTTCTGCAGGTGCTCTCTCATCATACAGACCAAGTACAGGGTCAGTCCTCAGAGCTTTTCGCAGCACACCGAAAGAATATTGTTGAGCACCAAAGAAGATAAATTTACCATCAGCTTTTAACAACTCTTGGAGTGGCCTGGCTTTGACACAAAACTCTTCGATAAAACGACAATAAGAACATAATCTGAGGAAGCTTCTAATATCTCTAATACTTTTAGGAATAGGAAATTCCGTTATAGATATCATCTTTTCTGGGTCTTTTGACACAAGGTGTCCAAGTATTTTCATTTCTTTTGCTCCAAAGATACACTTTCTTGGATTAAGTTTCAGTCTGCCTTGTTGGAGACACTTAAGAACGGCCGTCTTTTTATGTGTTCATCAAATGTTTCTGAGAACACTATGTCATCTAAATAACAAAGACACATCGTCCACTTCAGGTGACGTAGAAGATTATTCATCATCAGTTCAAAAGTTGCTGGTGCATTACACAAACCAAACGGCATTACCTTAAAACTCATACAGGCCCTCAGGGGTGATGAATGCAGTTTTCTCACAATCAGACTCATCTACTTCGATTTGCCAGTATACCGAGTACATGTCCATGGTTGAGAGAAACTTAGCGCCCTTCAGACAATCTAGTGTATCGTCAATTCGTGGAAGGGGGTAAACATCCTTTTTAGTTATCTCATTAAGCTTCCTGTAATCAACACAAAAGCGCCAACTGCCATCCTTCTTCCTGACGAGGAGCACTGATGACGGCCATGTGCTCTGCGAAGGCTGAATGATGTGATTCTTAATCATTTTCTCTACGTCGTCGCGAATTATTCGACGCTCCGTTGCTGACACACGGTATTGTCTCTGGCTTATTGGTTGATGGTCTCCAGTCCTAGTCTGGTGCCTCACTATCGATTTTTCTAATTTGCTCTTCACCTGTGGATTGAAGCATTCAGAGAACTCTTGAAGAAGCCAAGTAGCTTCTTCTGTTGTTCCTTAGTGAGATCTGGTGATAGTCAAGCTAGAAGATCTTGTCTCGTAGTGGTAGCGCTAATTTCGCCCACATGCTCGGCATGGGAGGTTTCTATGATGCTCAGCTGTTCTTCAGTTAATGGTTCAGCGTTTGCTACTTACATGTGTCTTGGAAGGATCTTACATTTCACTACAAGATCCATGGGTTGATGCATAGCATTACACGTGACAGTTAGCTTTCTAACGCTGACTGCAGGAATGATCACTTCATCCCGCACACACAGTCTCCACACACTCAGATGCGCATCTTCCTGTCCACAGTATCTCATCTCATCTAGCATAATCTTCGAGCGACCAGTCTATAATTTACTGAGAAGCTTTCAAAAAGTCCCATGCGAGAATGAAGTCATGACTACACTCTTGTAAGATGATGAATCCTAAGTGCTGTGTATGGCCACGTACACCCACACGAATGGTACATCTTCCTGTAGGTTTTACATATTTCCCATTAGCCAGCCTCAGCAGAGATGTTTTGTTGTCGACGAATACGGTTTTCTGCTACTGGCGACGGTACATCTCCGAAATGACTGAACATGACACTCCAGAGTCCACAACAGCTTGGGCTGGTCGGCCATCCATGAGGATATTGACGTAGTTTCCATCATTTTTGTAGTGATCGACGGCGGAGGATTTTGCTCTTCGGTGGCCTCACCTGAAGCTAGGTCGCACCCTTTAGTTTTCCAGGTTGCGGCGACTATGTGATCGGCTGGAGCTTCTAAACGGCGATGGAGACCTTGATCGCCATGTTGGGAAGCGTCTCCTCCGGCAGTTAGCTTGGGGTGATGACCTACGTCGTCCTGCACCTACATCTTCTTGTTCATCTTCATCGTCCCGGAGTTGGCGTCGGCTAAGATCGGTCTGCCGTCTTCTGGCGCGGGCGTCATTAAATATCCGCCGCCTTTCTCGACAATAGCGCACCACATGTCCCGGTCGTCCGTAATGGAAGCATACTGGTTGGTTATCCTGGGTCCTCCAGACGTCAGTCTTCCTTGGTGCCGAAACTGGTTCCTCATGCGGCATTGTAGGAATGTAACTCCACCTGGGTCTCGACTTTTTCACCGTCTGAAAAATGGCTCTGAGCACTATGGGACTTAACATCTGTGGTCATCAGTCCCCTTGAACTTAGAACTACTTAAACCTAACTAACCTAAGGACATCACACACATCCATTCCCGAGGCAGAATTCGAACCTGCGACCGTAGCAGTCGCGCGGTTCCGGACTGAGCGCCTAGAACCGCTAGACCACCGAGGCCATCACCGTCTGAAGGGAAATGAAGGACGAGAGATTGGGTTCAATGTCTGTTCCACTTCCTCCCTTATGACCTCTTGAAGCGTCTCGGTTTTTTGCTCTCCGTGCAACCCAAGTGCTTTCTGAACTTCCTCTCTCACTACCTGACGAAGAACACTTGTGAAATCAGTTGCTTCCTCCATCACACACATCGATACAACATTTGGAAGCCGTTCAAACTTCTTGTGTGTAATTCTTTTTGCTACATTGTCTCGATATACTGGCACCATTTTATGAAGTCATCTGGTGTCGAAACCTCCTTCAGGAGTAGGGCTTGATACATGTCCTCAGCAACACCCTTCATGAGATGTGCAACCTTACCTTCCTCCTTCATTCTAAGATCCACTATTTTACGTAGCTCTAAGACGTCTTGAATGTAGGATGCTGTAGTTTCTCCTGGACGCTGTGGCCTGCACTTTAATTTATCTTCGACCTTGCACTTATGTCGTCGTGTGTTGCGGAAATACTTGCGCATTTCCGCCTGAAATACTTCCCAGCTTGTGAACTTCTCCTCGTTGTTCTCATAGCCCTCAAAGAAGAAAAATACGTTAGCCAAACACATAGTGTCGTCCAATTTGTTAAATTTGGCTATATGCTCATATACCATCAGCCACTTGTTTGGATCTTGGTCATCGTCACCAGAGAACTCGGAAGGATGTCTCATGTGGTGGCACACAGTTGCTGTCATCGTAACGTCCTCTTCTTCTTCTGTCTCCGATAGATAGCGATCTGTTTAATATGGCTCGAACTCGGGTTTCTCGCCCGTAAACGGCGGCTCTGTCGTGGCCTGATGGGAGCCACTGTGTCGTCGATAATGTTCGGTATCACAAGTTCCAATACCCAGCGCCTCCACCAGAATAATGTCACGTGAGGAAGGTGTAAGTAGATGAATGACGAACACTAACTTCACTTAACGAAGGTTTATTCAGCACCTGCACATACAAGAGCACAGAGCGAACTGCCTCCAGCCAGAACTCTCACAGTATACAGAGTGTTACAAAAAGGTACTGCCAAACTTTCAGGAAACATTCCTCACACACAAATAAAGAAAAGATGTTATGTGGACATGTGTCCGGAAACGCTTAATTTCCACGTTAGAACTCATTTTAGTTTCGTCAGTATGCACTGTACTTCCTCGATTCACCGCCAGTTGGCCCAATTGAAGGAAGGTAATGTTGACTTCTGTGCTTGTGTTGACATGCGACTCATTGCTCTACAGTACTAGCATCAAGCACATCAGTACGTAGCATCAACAGGTTAGTGTTCATCACGAACGTGGTTTTGCAGTCAGTGCAATGTTTACAAATGCGGAGTTGGCAGATGCCCATTTGATGTATGTATTAGCACGGGGCAATAGCCGGGACGCGGTACGTTTGTATCGAGATAGATTTCCAGAACGAAGGTTTCCCGACAGGAAGACGTTCGAAGCAATTGATCGGCGTCTTAGGGAGCACGGAACATTCCAGCCTATGACTCGCGACTGGGGAAGACCTAGAACGACGAGGACACCTGCAATGGACGAGGCGATTCTTCGTGCAGTTGACGATAACCCTAATGTCATCGTCAGAGAAGTTGCTGCTGTACAAGGTAACGTTGACCACGGCACTGTATGGAGAGTGCTACAGGAGAACCAGTTGTTTCCGTACCATGTACAGCGTGTGCAGGCACTATCAGCAGCTGATTGCCCTCCGCGGGTACAGTTCTGCGAATGGTTCATCCAACAATGTGTCAATCCTCATTTCAGTGCAAATGTTCTCTTTACGGATGAGGCTTCATTCCAACGTGATCAAATTGTAAATTTTCACAATCAACATGTGTGGGCTGACGAGAATCCGCACGCAATTGTGCAAGCACGTCATCAACACAGATTTTCTGTGAACGTTTGGGCAGGCATTGTTGGTGATGTCTTGATTGGGCCCCGTGCTCTTCCACCTACGCTCAATGGAGCAAGTTATCATGATTTCATACGGGATACTCTACCTGTGCTGCTAGAACATGAGCCTTTACAAGTATGACACAACATGTGGTTCATGCACGATGGAGATCCTACACATTTCAGTCGAAGTGTTCGTACGCTTCTCAACACCACATTCAGTGACCGATGGATTGGTAGAGGCGGACCAATTCCATGGCCTCCACGCTCTCCTGACCTCAACCCTCTTGATTTTCATTTATGGGGGCATTTGAAAGCTCTTGTCTACGCAACCCCGGTGCCAAATGTAAAGACTCTTCGTGCTCTTATTGTGGACGGCTGTGATACAATACGCCATTCTCCAGGGCTGCATCAGCGCATCAGGGATTCCATGCGACGGAGGGTGGATACATGTATCCTTGCTAACGGAGCACATTTTGAACATTTCCTGTAACAAAGTGTTTGAGCTCTAACATGGAAAGTAAGCGTTTCCGGACACATGTCCACATAACATATTTTCTTTCTTTGTGTGTGAGGAATGTTTCCTGAAAGTCTGGCCGTACCATTTTGTAACACCCTGTATATACAGCTACAGAACATTCCACTACAATGGTTCTTGACATTTGTGGATACTTCTAGAATGTACTCGAACCGAATATAGAAATTAAGTGTACAGTGCAGGTGAGTTTTGAACTCAATAGCCTTCATGCAACAGTGTAGTATCATAACAGCTAAACCACTGTGCTACTCAGCTTCTTCTGCGACAATACGAACGACGTCTCTGGGTCACCACAATATCCATTTGAGAACTATCGAGGTGAAACGTGTTGCGTCGGCTACTATGGAAGTCAGCACCACACTAACAAGGAAAGAGAGAAGTTGCGATGGCCAGTGGCAGGAATTCAAAATGCTCTGTACATTAAACTTTCTAATTAATGAGACTTTATTTCTAAAAAGAAAAGAAACATAACTTAACTTAATTCCTGTGCCGCCTAAATGCAGTTATTTTTCACACTACTACTACTCGAAGGACGCAGTACTTATGCTCTCGATGTCTGCGACCGATGTGGGCGGCTGGTTAAGTCAGCGTTGACAGGGGGCGCTGAGTTGTGCCGCTGCCCGCTCTCTCCACTGGCTCCACTGGCGCCTTCGTGGTGCTGTTTTGCAGCGCTGCGTTGGTCGGTGCTTTAGGACTGCACAGCTTGCTACCGCTGTCGCAGTGAGTCGTTCACTCTTATGATCATAGTAGGAGCAGGATCGTATCAGAAAATGGCGACCCAAACTTATACTTGTTCTTCCTCACGTCCATACCGTGAGGGGAACATGCAATAAAACTCTTATCCATCCAATTCTCTATTAACCCCTACGTAACTCCCACCTCTTTTCAACCCTCATTGGACCAGCACGATAAGATATGTTCCAAATTTTTCCTGAATGAAAAGGTCGAAATTTAAAACAAGCACACTCCAGGTAGGTCGAGGTAGATGTTCTGCACCTCGCACTGAAGTGTTAATCTGCCCCATAGATTCTGGGGGAGGCGAGGGATGGTGCAGAATTCCGATTAATAAAATTAAACAACAAAATAAAAACACAGGACATACGATCAACTTGAACAAAACTTTCTGTGCAGTATATAATAATATTCGTAACATGAGACTCGAAGGACATCTCGGCCGTTTGGAACGCGAATTGCAGAACATCATCTGGGACATAATCTGAATCAGTGAGACGGAACTCAAATGCGAAGCGACTATTATTCTTACATCTTGGCACCTTCAATTTCAGAACAACTGGAACGTAATTCGCATACTGACGGCGTAGTTCTACCAATTCACAACAGGAGTGAACACCTTATCACCAAGACTATGTCCATTTCAGACATGATCATTAAGTTGAAGGCTAAGATTAGCCTTCAGATCATTTGTATCTACACACTTACTTCCACCTCAACCGATGAAGAACTAGAACAGTTGAATAAATATCTGACAATAGCAAAACGGTGAGAAACCACATCATTTTCCTTAACACTTGGCGAGTTTGATACTAAGATAGGAGTGAAGTTCACAGAAGGCCATAACTTCAATGGAAATTTTGGATTTATGACGCTAAAGCATAGAGGACAAAATCATTCAGTGATAATGATGAATTTTCATAACAAAGAACGTTTATACTGCATGAACACATTTTACAATAAAAATACGAAAAGGAAGTGGACCTGGAGAAGCTCTGATGGCACAGTTAGGAATCAAACAGATTACATCCTCACATGGAACAACTGAATGTACTCATCTACATCTACATCTACATTTATACTCCGCAAGCCACCCAACGGTGTGTAGCGCAGGGCACTTTACGTGCCACTGTCATTACCTCCCTTTCCTGTTCCAGTCGCGTATGGTTCGCGGGAAGAACGACTGTCTGAAAGCCTCTGTGCGCGCTCTAATCTCTCTAATTTTGCATTCGTGATCTCCTCGGGAGGTATAAGTAGGGGGAAGCAATATATTCGATACCTCATCCAGAAACGCACCCTCTCGAAACCTGGCGAGCAAGCTACACCGCGATGCAGAGCGCCTCTCTTGCAGAGTCTACCACTTGAGTTTGTTAAACATCTCCGTAACGCTATCACGGTTACCAAATAACCCTGTGACGAAACGCGCCGCTCTTCTTTGGATCTTCTCTATCTCCTCCGTCAACCCGATCTGGTGCGGATCCCACACTGATGAGCAATACTCAAGTATAGGTCGAACGAGTGTTTTGTAAGCCACCTCCTTTGTTGATGGACTACATTTTCTAAGCACTCTCCCAATGAATCTCAACCTGGTACCCGCCTTACCAACAATTAATTTTATATGATCATTCCACTTCAAATCGTTCCGCACGCATACTCCCAGATATTTTACAGAAGTAACTGCTACCAGTGTTTGTTCCGCTATCATATAATCATACAATAAAGGATCCTTCTTTCTATGTATTCTCAATACATTACATTTGTCTATGTTAAGGGTCAGTTGCCATTCCCTGCACCAAGTGCCTATCCGCTGCAGATCTTCCTGCATTTCGCTACAATTTTCTAATGCTGCAACTTCTCTGTATACTACAGCATCATCCGCGAAAAGCCGCATGGAACTTCCGACACTATCTACTAGGTCATTTATATACACTCCTGGAAATGGAAAAAAGAACACATTGACACCGGTGTGTCAGACCCACCATACTTGCTCCGGACACTGCGAGAGGGCTGTACAAGCAATGATCACACGCACGGCACAGCGGACACACCAGGAACCGCGGTGTTGGCCGTCGAATGGCGCTAGCTGCGCAGCATTTGTGCACCGCCGCCGTCAGTGTCAGCCAGTTTGCCGTGGCATACGGAGCTCCATCGCAGTCTTTAACACTGGTAGCATGCCGCGACAGCGTGGATGTGAACCGTATGTGCAGTTGACGGACTTTGAGCGAGGGCGTATAGTGGGCATGCGGGAGGCCGGGTGGACGTACCGCCGAATTGCTCAACACGTGGGGCGTGAGGTCTCCACAGTACATCGATGTTGTCGCCAGTGGTCGGCGGAAGGTGCACGTGCCCGTCGACCTGGGACCGGACCGCAGCGACGCACGGATGCACGCCAAGACCGTAGGCTCCTACGCAGTGCCGTAGGGGACCGCACCGCCACTTCCCAGCAAATTAGGGACACTGTTGCTCCTGGGGTATCGGCGAGGACCATTCGCAACCGTCTCCATGAAGCTGGGCTACGGTCCCGCACACCGTTAGGCCGTCTTCCGCTCACGCCCCAACACCGTGCAGCCCGCCTCCAGTGGTGTCGCGACAGGCGTGAATGGAGGGACGAATGGAGACGTGTCGTCTTCAGCGATGAGAGTCGCTTCTGCCTTGGTGCCAATGGTGGTCGTATGCATGTTTGGCGCCGTGCAGGTGAGCGCCACAATGAGGACTGCATACGACCGAGGCACACAGGGCCAACACCCGGCATCATGGTGTGGGGAGCGATCTCCTACACTGACCGTACACCACTGGTGATCGTCGAGGGGACACTGAATAGTGCACGGTACATCCAAACCGCCATCGAACCCATCGTTCTACCATTCTTAGACCGGCAAGGGAACTTGCTGTTCCAACAGGACAATGCACGTCCGCATGTATCCCGTGCCACCCAACGTGCTCTAGAAGGTGTAAGTCAACTACCCTGGCCAGCAAGATCTCCGGATCTGTCCCCCATTGAGCATGTTTGGGACTGGATGAAGCGTCGTCTCACGCGGTCTGCACGTCCAGCACGAACGCTGGTCCAACTGAGGCGCCAGGTGGAAATGGCATGGCAAGCCGTTCCACAGGACTACATCCAGCATCTCTACGATCGTCTCCATGGGAGAACAGCAGCCTGCATTGCTGCGAAAGGTGGATATACACTGTACTAGTGCCGACATTGTGCATGCTCTGTTACCTGTGTCTATGTGCCTGTGGTTCTGTCAGTGTGATCATGTGATGTATCTGACCCCAGGAATGTGTCAATAAAGTTTCCCCTTCCTGGGACAATGAATTCACGGTGTTCTTATTTCAATTTCCAGGAGTGTATATTGTGATAAGCAATGGTCCCATAACACTCCCCTGTGGCCTGTATCTAATATTTTCTGGGTCTCATAAACAAATAGAGCGAGTTGGGTCTCACACGATCGCTGTTTCCGGAATCCATGTTGATTCCTACATAGTAGATTCTGAGTTTCCAAAAACGACATGATACTCGAGCAAAAAACATGTTCTAAAATTCTACAACAGATCGACGTCAGAGATATAGGTCTATAGTTTTGCGCATCTGCTCGACGACCCTTCTTGAAGACTGGGACTACCTGTGCTCTTTTACAATCATTTGGAACCTTCCGTTCCTCTAGAGACTTGCGGTACACGGGTGTTAGAAGGGGGGCAAGTTCTTTCGCGTACTCTGTGTAGAATCGAATTGGTATCCCGTCAGGTCCAGTGGACTTTCCTCTGTTGAGTGATTCCAGTTGCTTTTCTATTCCTTGGACACTTATTTCGATATCAGCCATTTTTTCGTTTGTGCGAGGATTTAGAGAAGGAACTGCAGTGCGGTCTTCCTCTGTGAAACAGCTTTGGAAAAAGGTGTTTAGTATTTCAGCTTTACGCTTGTCATCCTCTGTTTCAATGCCATCATCATCCCGGAGTGTCTGGACATGCTATTTCGAGCCACTTACTGATTTAACGTAAGACCAGAACTTCCTAGGATTTTCTGTCAAGTCGGTACCTAGTATTTTACTTTCGAATTCACTAAACGCTTCACGCATAGCCCTCCTTACGCTAACTTTGACATCGTTTAGCTTCTGTTTGTCTGAGAGGTTTTGGCTGCGTTTAAATTTGGAGTGAAGCTCTCTTTGCTTTCGCAGTAATTTCCTAACTTTGTTGTTGTACCACGGTGGGTTTTTCCCGTCCCTCACAGTTTTACTCGGCACGTACCTGTCTAAAACGGATTTTACGATTGCCTTGAACTTTTTCCATAAACACTCAACATTGTCAGTGTCGGAACAGAAATTTTCGTTTTGATCTGTTAGGTAGCCTGAAATCTGCCTTCTATTACTCTTGCTAAACAGATAAACCTTCCTCCCTTTTTTTATATTCCTATTAACTTCCATATTCAGGGATGCTGCAACGGCCTTATGATCACTGATTCCCTGTTCTGCGCTTACAGAGTCGAAAAGTTCGGATCTGTTTGTTATCAGTAGGTCCAAGATGTTATCTCCACGAGTTGGTTCTCTGTTTAATTGCTCGAGGTAATTTTCGGATAGTGCACTCAGTATAATGTCACTCGATGCTCTGTCCCTACCACCCGTCCTAAACATCTGAGTGTCCCAGTCTATATCTGGTAAATTGAAATCTCCACCTAAGACTATAACATGCTGAGAAAATTTATGTGAAATGTATTCCAAATTTTCTCTCAGCTGTTCTGCCACTAATGCTGCTGAGTCGGGGGGTCGGTAAAAGGAGCCAATTATTAACCTAGCTCGGTTGTTGAGTGTAACCTCCACCCATAATAATTCACAGGAACTATCCACTTCTACTTCACTACAGGATAAACTACTACTAACAGCAACGAACACTCCACCACCGGTTGCATGCAATCTATCCTTTCTAAACACCGTCTGTACGTTTGTAAAAATTTCGGCAGAATTTATCTCTGGCTTCAGCCAGCTTTCTGTACCTATAACGATTTCAGCTTCGGTGCTTTCTATCAGCGCTTGAAGTTCCGGTACTTTACCAACGCAGCTTCGACAGTTTACAATTACAATACCGATTGCTGCTTGGTCCCCGCATGTCCTGACTTTGCCCCGCACCCGTTGAGGCTGTTGCCCTTTCTGTACTTGCCCGAGGCCATCTAACCTAAAAAACCGCCCAGCCCACGCCACACAATCCCTGCTACCCGTGTAGCCGCTTGTTGCGTGTAGTGGACTCCTGACCTATCCAGCGGAACCCGAAACCCCACCACCCTATGGCGCAAGTCGAGGAATCTGCAGCCCACACGGTCGCAGAACCGTCTCAGCCTCTGATTCAGACCCTCCACTCGGCTCTGTACCAAAGGTCCACAGTCATTCCTGTCGACGATGCTGCAGATGGTGAGCTCTGCTTTCATCCCGCTAGCGAGACTGGCAGTCTTCACCAAATCAGATAACCGCTGGAAGCCAGAGAGGATTTCCTCCGATCCATAGCGACACACATGATTGGTGCCGACATGAGCGACCAGCTGCAGATGGGTGCACCCTGTACCCTCCATGGCATCCGGAAGGACCCTTTCCACATCTGGAATGACTCCCCCCGGTATGCACACGGAGTGCACTTTGGTTTTCTTCACCTCCCTTGCTGCCATATCCCTAAGGGGCCCCATTACGCGCCTGACGTTGGAGCTCCCAACTACCAGTAAGCCCACCCTCTGCGACTGCCCGGATCTTGCAGACTGAGGGGCAACCTCTGGAACAGGACAAGCAGCCATGTCAGGCCGAAGATCAGTATCAGCCTGAGACAGAGCCTGAAACCGGTTCGTCAGACAAACTGGAGAGGCCTTCCGCTCAGCCCTCCGGAATGTCTTTCGCCCCCTGCCACACCTTGAGACGACCTCCCACTCTACCACAGGTGAGGGATCAGCCTCAATGCGGGCAGTATCCCGGGCAACCACAGTCGTAGTCCGATCGGGGGATGCGTGGGACGAGCTGGCTGTCCCCGACAAAGCCCCATCCGGACCCCCACAGTGATGACCATTGGCAACAGCCTCAAGCTGTGTGACCGAAGCCAACACTGCCTGAAGCTGGGAGCGAAGGGATGCCAACTCAGCCTGCATCCGAACACAGCAGTTGCAGTCCCTATCCATGCTAAAAAGTGTTGTGCAAAGAACGTCTGAACTAATCTACAGAGAGCGCAAACAAATCGACACAAAATTTAAACGGTTATTAAAATACAAGATTGCCTAGTAAATGCAGTAATGCTGCCACTTGTGCACTGCTGACACACTGCTCGGCGGCGGAAGGAGACTACGCGATTTTACACTATTCAGGTACTAAAACGCGATGCTACAACTCTCAAATACTATAATACGCCCGAAATTTATGAATTAAACAATGCAAGTACCAAAAACACGCAAAGAAATTAAGAATTAAACTATGTAACAAATGAGTGAGCTAGGAGTATACGACTTGCTGCTGCAGCTGCTTATCCAACGGCGGCAGGGAGATATATGAGTCGTAAATAGATTCAATATTCAACTAACCATAGGCTTGTTGGAGCGAGAATCCATATTAATACTCAACTCGGTAGAAAACGTATAATCAAAAAGGAAATGCGACCTCCAATAAATGTGCTAAAAGAGAAAGAAATCAGTTCGAACCATGGGTAGACAAGAAAGTACCAAATCAAAAGTCAAGTGGAATGGAACCGGCCGAACTATCGACAGAAATTATCAGCAGTATTTGAACAGCGGTAAAGAAAGTCAGGGCACTCAAGAAACAGAAAATCTGTGATACTGCCTCGAACCAGAACAACTTATAGAAGAAAAGTTAGACAGTGGCAGAGACGCACCCAGATACAGAGACGTCAACATCAACGTAAAAAAAGCGAATGGAAGAGATCAGTGGACGGAAAACACAAAACTGATCGGGGAGACAATCAAAATCAATGTGTACTACGCCTTTGCTACAGTGAATCATTCGGAATGGGCAAGGAGAAGTTGTTACTGAAAGAGACAAAACTATAAAAGCTGTCGAGGACTTTTATCAGAATCTCTACAGTCAATAACTGACAAGCCAAAGCCTGCATTATGAATGTGGAATCGGAAGAACTGGAAACTATCGATGAAAATGAAATGTAAACATCTCTGAAAGAACTAGGAAATTATAAGGAGCCAAGAGAAGATTAAATCACGTGCGAGATTCTTAAAATTGGGCGAGGTACGAGGAAGCACACCCAATCATGTTAAATAAAAATCTCAAGAAAGGAAAGTCTAGAGTCCTTCTTCTCTTTAAGAAAGGGGAAAACACGCTCATCCAGAATTACAGGTCTAATTGTCTTTTATCCGTATTTTACAAGCTTCTAACAAAAATGATTCTGAACCATCCGAGTCAGAAATTTGACTTCTTTAGGCAGCCGATCAGGGGAGATTCAGGAATGAATTCACTTTTATTGATTATATCCATACAGTACACACAGTGATAGAGAAATGTATGGAATATCATAGCCCAAGTTACATAGCCTTCATAGACTGTAGGAACTCTTTCGACACGATCGATCTCTGGGCAGTATTAAAGAAGATGAAGAAAATCCGCATTAACTACAGATACACCAATTAATTCCCTACATTTACTAGAATGCCACCACACATGTGAAAAAAGGGAGACTGGATCACTGACGAGGCCTCAGTCAAGAAAACACAATCTCACCTAAACTATTCATATTGCCACTGGAGGATGGGTTAAAGTAAGTGTTTTGAGGACAGAAGGGTATCAACAAACGTCTGAATCATCTTTGGTTTGCAGATGATATCATCCTCTTCAGAAATGATACAAACGACTGCTTTGTTTCTATTTTTTGAGATCTTATTCAGTTTTTCTACACAGAACATGAATAGGAACTATGCTTGGTGTGAGCGAACGAAAGGATAGCTGGTTGCCATCCGTAAATAGTTGGAAGCTGCACTGTTCGTAGTAGACAGTCTTTTGGTTGCTGCGGTGGTATCAGGACGCCAGCGAAGAAAAGTGCGAGTTCACCGAATATCGGCGACTGGATTCAAGGCTTACCTACAAATAGAACTCAGAGCGTCACTCTTAACGGACCGAAGTCGACAGATAGAAAGGTAATTTCTGGGGTATCTTAAGGAATTGTGAGAGGACCTTTACTGTTTATAGTGCATATAAATAATCTAGTACCAAGCGTCGGGAGCTTTTTAAGACTATTCGTAGCGTTTCAGTTGTCTATAAGTAAGAGCAACGCAAGAAGACACTATCCCCGCAGATTGGCCTACAGAGGATGAATGGTGCAGGAACTGTTAGTTGATCTTGAACCTAAATAAATGTAATATATTGTGCGTACGTAGGAAAAGAAATATCCTTTGTACAACTACGATAATGATGATAAATTTCTGGAAACATTATGCACCGTAAAATATCTAGGAGTAACCATCCAGACCGACCTAATATGCAATGACCATACAAAACAAATAGTAGGAAAAGCAGATGCCAGACTGAGATTCATAGGTAGGATACTAAGGAAATGTAACCATCCACGAAAGAAATGGCTTACAAGGCGCTTGTTCGACAGACTCCGGGGTATTCTTACCAGGAATGTCTGATAGAAGAGGTAGAGAAGATCGAAGGAAAAGTGTCGTGTGTCGTCACGGGATGGTTTAGTCGGCGTGAGAGCAAACTCAAATGTCAACGCTACAAGAGAGGCTTTGTGCATCATGGAGAGATTTATTATTGACGTTTTGAGAGAGTAATTTCCCGGAAGAGTCGGACAACATACTACTTTCTCCCACATACACCTCACAAAATGTTCACAATGAGAAAATTCAGGAAATTAGACCTAATACAGAGGCAACCGACGCTCTTCCAACGTGCCATTCGCAAGTGGAACAGGGAGGAGGGGTCAGACGATGGTACCAGCTGGTTGCGACCTACTTACGAAGTATAAGTTGAATCGTCAATGATGATCTGAAATCTCAAAGATACTTCCCAAGCTGAAGACCTCAAAATTAATCTTCAAAAGGCTGATGTCATAAGCCCTGTCAATATTGCGTCTCCATCAAAAACCATGAAAACATTTACCTGTGGCATAAAACTCAATTTGAAAACGGTAACTACACAGCACGCATCACCCGGCGAATTGGCCTCAACTGGTTGGTATTCAACAAACCTGTTATATTCTCTGTAAATCTTAAGTATAAATTTTCAGGGGGACAGCAGAATACCCACTCACAAAAACTGACAGCGAGATGCCGATAAAGTAGGTGTAAATCTCCGTCCAGTGTCATAATTTACGAGACATCTAATATCAGTGTTTGTGTAGGAGGAGGGAGTTTGTGTGTATGATGGTGTGGTAGACTGTAACACTTGTTTATCGCCTCCACAACGAAGTGACGTCAGCTGTGAAAGAAATTGTCACTGGCAGAAAGATACAAGCATGGAGCCTTTTGTTGCGATTAACTGGCTAATGAAGGGTATGTACTGCGTGTGAGGCGCACAGGTGTTGAAATTATTCACACGCTGTCGCCCAATTCTTTCACAGTAAGAAAATATGTCTACGCTAGAATCCGGCTGGCAAGTAGTGGTAGTGGTAGTTTGGATCATGAATCAGCAACCTACTAATAGTCTCTGCACTTTCTAGAATCTTCTGCCTATCTGTTCCATTGTATTGATCATCATCATCTTCTGACTTCCATGTCAATATTTTCTGAGAGGTTTTTCCCCGCATGTCGTTGGATGTTGTCTTTCCATCTCATCACACGACGTCCGAAACTCCTCTTTGACAACCAGTGATGCCATTGCATCAGTGTTGTAGGTGATTGCAATTTGTTGCTGGCCACGTGTCCCGCATAACTTCACTTCCGTGTCCTATCCACTCGACAACGTCGTAGACCCCCCATCTTCACCTTATCTCTTCGTTCTTCATCCTGTCTCTCAGACTCACTCCAAGCACTGGCCTTTGACAGACGCAGTGTCTATTTGCGCTGCTTGTTGTTCATAGTTTCTGTCCTGTATGTTGTTAATGGTGAGATGCATGTGTGAGACGTTCCTTTCTAAATTTCTAGGGACAGTCAGTCTACAGAAAATGTAAACAGGCTTCCCAACTGCCATCCATGTGAGGCCAGTTCAACAGGTGATCTTTGCTGTCTGGTTATCTTTCCCAAGTCGGATTATATGCTACAAATTAACATATTCATTTATTGTTTCCAGGGCATGGTTTTTTATGTAGACTGTAATACTGATGGGAGCCATGTCTTTGGTTTTTTGAAGGTTAATTTTGTGACCTACCACTTGAGTGCTCGTATCATTGTCGACAGTTCGTTTGTGTCGCTGCTAAAGTGGATGGTATCATCTGCAAAGAACAGGTTTCCATCTACGTTGATCTCTTTCTGTCCCGAGGATAAACATTTCAAATCCTCGTGATTCATGATGCAAGCTTTGGCTTATCAGTGATTGACCGCAGAGCTTCCGATAAAAGTCCTCGACAGTTTTTATAGATTTGTCTCTTTCAGTAACAACACCTCCTTGGTCATTCCGCATGTTGTGGATGATAAGCTTGCCTTTTGATTGACCGGAAGAAGGTGTCTTGTCCACACTGATTTTGATGGTCTTCTCGATCAGTCTTGTATTTTTCGTTCTCTGATCTCTTCTAGTCGCTTTCTTTACGTTTTTGTTGATGTCTCAGTATCTGGGTGCGTCTCTCTTAGTGTTTCGCCATTCTTCCATAAGCTGTTTTGTTTCGAGGTAGAATCGCACATTTTTCTTTTCTGCAGTGCAGCATACGTGGGTGTTCGCTGTGAGGATGTAATCTATTTCATTCTTAACCGTGCCATCTAGGCTTCTCCAGGTGCACTTCCTTTTGTTTCTTGTGCAATGTATTCGTTTGTTACAAACGTTCTTTGTTAAGAAATTTCATCATCATTTTTCAGCTCTGCTTTAGTGTCGACAGTGCAAAATGTACAGTGGAGGAATGTCCTTCTGCGGACTACGCTCCTATCCCGATATCAAAATCGCCAAGTATTAAGCAAAATGTTATGGCTTCGGAAAGAATATTTTACTATTGTCAGATTTTCATTGACCTGTTCTAGTTCTTCATCGTATGAGGTGGAAGTAGGTGTGAAGGCACAAATGATTTGAAGGTTAAAGTTAGCTGTGAACTCAGTGATCATGTAGGTCACTCTGTCTGATCTTGGTGATAAAGTGTTCCCTCCTGTTGTGAAATAGCAGAGTTATGCCGAAAATATGCGAATTTACGTTCTAGTTATTCCGAAATAGGAAGTACTCAGACTTGAAGATAGTAGTCGCTTCGCCTTTGAACTTTATATCACTGGTTCCGAGTGTGTCTCGTTTGATGTTCTACATTTCGTGTTCCAAACAGTCGAGCTATTCAAGTCTCATGCTGCGCATATTATATTCTGCAACATAGAAATTTTTGTTCAAGTTGTTCCAATTCCCCGTGACTTTATTTTGTTGTTTAATCTTATTAGTCGATTGTTTGCTCCCACTCACACCCTTTCCCCAGATCCACTGGGCAGACTGACATTTCAGTGAGAGATTCCGAGTCTCCAGCTCTACCTACCCCTGGTGCGTGATGTTTAAATTTCGATATTTTGGTTTAGGGGAGATCTGAAAAATACAGGGTGACAATTATTGAACTTGAAATGAAATCGTCATAATTGCTGAAGGGTTTGCGTTACGACGTTCAAACTGCACGGTTGGGCGCGGGGCGCGATGCGAATTAGTATGCGCACGCACCTTGCTGTTGGCCATGTCACGGTACAGTATGCCTGAGTGTATAGCGCTTGTGAAAGCCCCTTATGCGAGCAGTAACAGCCCAGGTGCGGCTCAAAGGAAGTCCCAGCTGAAAACAAGCGGCCCAAGTATGCTAACAAACAAGAATTTGATTTGGAAGTTTGAGAGAACGGGTAGTGTTCGTGATGACAGAGTTGGTAATGTCGGTCTTCTAAAATGGTGAAAACGCATGACAACACCGAGAAGACACGTGCTGTGAGTCAAACCGACTCCAAGAACTCGATCAGACGAGCTGCACAAGAGATGGGTACCAACCGGGAGACACTGCAACAAATTGTTGTTGAATACCTTAATCTCCTCCCATAGAAAATTCCAATCTATCAGCCGTTAAGCCCCAGGGCCATGAAACAGCCGTTGCATTTCGCCAACACTATTGTCCACAGAACTGACGAATAGGGCTTTGATGTGAATATGGTTTGGTTAAACGACTAAGCCCACTTTCATTAGGATGGGTTCGTCAATAAGCAAAATTGGCGCATTTGCGGGACTGAGAATCCGCATTTCGCGATCGAGAAGTCATTCAGGACGGCGTCGACAGCTTCGATATTCCGACACTTCAGCGAGTCATGCAGAATTTCACTATTCGTCAGCGCCACATCATCCCCGATGATGGCACACATATCGAACATCTCATAACCTAAATCAGAGTATCTGTAGTGACGTTTACATGTTGAATAAAGTGCGTGCACGCCGTAGTTTGTAACTAATACAAAATACACTAAATACACTACTGGCCATTAAAATTGCTACACCAAGAAGAAATGCAGATGATAAACGGGTATTCATTGGACAAATATATTATACTAGAAATGACATGTTATTACATACTTGGCTGCAGATATCCTGAGAAATCAGTACCCAGAACAACTACCTCTGGCAAACAACGGCCTTGATACGCCTGGGCATTGAGTCAAACAGAGCTTGGTTGGCGTGTACAGGTACAGCTGCCCATGCAGCTTCAACACGATACCACAGTTCATCAAGAGTAGTGACTGGCGTATTGTGACGAGCCATTTGCACGGCCACCATTGACCAGACGTTTTCAATTGGTGAGAGATTTGGAGAATGTACTGGCCAGGGCAGCAGTCGAACATTTTCTGTATCCAGAAAGGCCCGTACAGGACCTGCAACATGCGGTCGTGCGTTATCCTGCAGAAATGTAGGGTTTCGCAGGGATCGAATGAAGGGTAGAGCCACAGGTCGTAACACATCTGAAATGTAACGTCCACTGTTCAAAGTGCCGTCGGTACGAACAAGAGGTGACCGAGACGTGTAACCAATGGCACGCCGGGTGATACGCCAGTATGGGGATGACGAATACACGCTTCCAATGTGCGATGTCGCCAAACACGGATGCGACCATCATGATGCTGTAAACAGAATCTTGATTCATCCGAAAAAATGACGTTTTTCCATTCGTGCACCCAGGTTCGTCGTTGAGTACACCATCGCATGCGCTCCTGTCTGTGATGAAGCGTCAAGGGTAACCGCAGCCATGGTCTCAGAGCTGATAGTCCATGCTGCTGCAAACGTCGTGCAGATGGTTCTTGTCTTGCAAACGTCCCCATCTGTTCACTCAGGGATCGAGAGGTGTCTGCACGATCCGTGACAGCCATGCAGATAAGATGCCTGTGATCTCGACTGCTAGTGATACGAGGACGTTGGGATCCAGCACGGCGTTCCGTATTACCCTCCTGAACCCACCGATTACATATTCTGCTTATTCTGCTAACAGTCATTGGATCTCGACCAACGCGAGCTGCAGTGTCATGATACGATAAACCGCAATCGCAATAGGCTACAATACGACCTGTATCAAAGTCGGAAACGTGATGGTACGCATTTCTCCTCCTTACACGATGCATCACAACGACGTTTCACCAGGCAACGCCGGTCAACTGCTGTTTGTGTATGAGAAATCGGTTGGAAACTTTCCTCATGTCAGCACGTTGTAGGTGTCACCACCGGCGCCAACCTTGTGTGAATGCTCTGAAAAGCTAATCATTTGCATATCACAGCATCTTCTTCGTGTCGGTTAAATTTCGCGTCTGTAGCACGTCATCTTCGTGGTGTAGCAATTTTAATGGCCAATAGTGTACACTAATCTGAGACACTACAGCGCAGTCATCAAACGAGAATGTCTTTATGGGACTGACATACTAATTTGAAACAGAAAGAGAGGCACATCCAGCGTTACTAGTTGCTCTAGTACACTGAGAGCTCAATACATTGGGATCACTTCTCACCCAACCGTGAACAGACAGCGCCATGAGCCTATCACTCTTGATCCTACAGCTCTCTTCTGACATCACGTTCTTGTGGCTAAAACGGCAATACTTACGTAGGATGAACTGTCTATGATTGATATGGTTTTTGATGAAGAAGAGAAAGGGTAAATCGAAATAGTCAAAACAAATGGATGTACATCCATGAGAATTGAAAACATTGTGCAACAGAACAGAAATTTGTTACTTTTTACTCTGTAGAGCGAACTGAAGGACGAATGAGCTATGCCTGATGAATATTTTAGAACATCAGATATTTTTATTTTACTATTGACTAAAATGGAAGTCAATCTGAGAAAGGAAGAGAAAAGTTATCACCCTAAGACAACGGCTACATATTTGTTTAAGGTAAATATGTAATCGTCTTTGCTCTTGAAAACACATTCAAAAGAAAACATTTATTTTATTTTTAGCATTATGACTGAAACGTTTAGAACTTACAATAAAGAGATTCATGTTTTTGCAGAACACGTAGGTTATACACTCCTGGAAATGGAAAAAAGAACACATTGACACCGGTGTGTCAGACCCACCATACTTGCTCCGGATACTGCGAGAGGGCTGTACAAGCAATGATCACACGCACGGCACAGCGGACACACCAGGAACCGCGGTGTTGGCCGTCGAATGGCGCTAGCTGCGCAGCATTTGTGCACCGCCGCCGTCAGTGTCAGCCAGTTTGCCGTGGCATACGGAGCTCCATCGCAGTCTTTAACACTGGTAGCATGCCGCGACAGCGTGGACGTGAACCGAATGTGCAGTTGACGGACTTTGAGCGAGGGCGTATAGTGGGCATGCGGGAGGCCGGGTGGACGTACCGCCGAATTGCTCAACACGTGGGGCGTGAGGTCTCCACAGTACATCGATGTTGTCGCCAGTGGTCGGCGGAAGGTGCACGTGCCCGTCGACCTGGGACCGGACCGCAGCGACGCACGGATGCACGCCAAGACCGTAGGATCACACGCAGTGCCATAGGGGACCGCACCACCACTTCCCAGAAAATTAGGGACACTGTTGCTCCTGGGGTATCGGCGAGGACCATTCGCAACCGTCTCCATGAAGCTGGGCTACGGTCCCGCACACCGTTAGGCCGTCTTCCGCTCACGCCCCAACATCGTGCAGCCCGCCTCCAGTGGTGTCGCGACAGGCGTGAATGGAGGGACGAATGGAGACGTGTCGTCTTCAGCGATGAGAGTCGCTTCTGCCTTGGTGCCAATGATGGTCGTATGCGTGTTTGGCGCCGTGCAGGTGAGCGCCACAATCAGGACTGCATACGACCGAGGCACACAGGGCCAACACCCGGCATCATGGTGTAGGGAGCGATCTCCTACACTGGCCGTACACCACTGGTGATCGTCGAGGGGACACTGAATAGTGCACGGTACATCCAACCCGTCATCGAACCCATCGTTCTACCATTCCTAGACCGGCAAGGGAACTTGCTGTTCCAACAGGACAATGCACGTCCGCATGTATCCCGTGCCACCCAACGTGCTCTAGAAGGTGTAAGTCAACTACCCTGGCCAGCAAGATCTCCGGATCTGTCCCCCATTGAGCATGTTTGGGACTGGATGAAGCGTCGTCTCACGCGGTCTGCACGTCCAGCACGAACGCTGGTCCAACTGAGGCGCCAGGTGGAAATGGCTTGGCAAGCCGTTCCACAGGACTGCATCCAGCATCTCTACGATCGTCTCCATGGGAGAATAGCAGCCGGCATTGCTGCGAAAGGTGGATATACACTGTACTAGTGCCGACATTGTGCATGCTCTGTTGCCTGTGTCTATGTGCCTGTGGTTCTGTCAGTGTGATCATGTGTTGTATCTGACCCCAGGAATGTGTCAATAAAGTTTCCCCTTCCTGGGACAATGAATTCACGGTGTTCTTATTTCAATTTCCAGGAGTGTATAATTTCGGGCACTTGGTTAATGCATATTTTTATTAAGAAGATCCTGTGCAATCACATACAGTGACGTCACTCAGCAAGTGTCTTTTAGAGTGAGTGTGTCACATGACAAAACTTAAATTTTAAAACAAGAGACACTATGGCAGACACACATCGTATTTATTTTAGTATTGGCTAAATTAGAAGCCAATCTATGAAATGAAGAGACACATTTGAGAAAATGGCTACTCACCGAATAATTTAATTCTGATTATGGATCTCCACCTTGGTAATCATAAACCTAAATATGATGATTTAAAAATCTGATATACACTCCAGAATGAAATTTCACATGGAAAAAGTCCCCCAGGCTGTGGCGAAGCTATGTCTCCGCAATATCCTTTCTCCGAGGAGTTCTAATCCCGAAAGTTACGTGGGAGAACTTCTCCGAAGTTTGCAAGGTAGACGATGAGGCACTGGTGAAAGTCAAGCTGTGAGGACGGGTCGTGAATCGTGCTCTGGTAGTTCAGTTTGTAGAGTACTTGCCCACGAAAGGCGAAGGTCCCAGGTTTGAAATACACTGAAACAGAAGAGCACAAAAACAGAAGTAAACCTAAATTTTGTACCATTTTTTCCACTTCTATTCCAACTGCACTACGGATAGAATTCTTAAAGTGTATATCCATATCTTAGGACTGGATTCTCATCGGTCTTCAGTGATGAGTACTGCTTCGAGATGAGGTCTGACGACTAGCGACGACCCGGAAAATGGTGGGAAACCAACCTGACTGTCGCCTGTCATATCGGCCTATGGCCTGAAGCGCCATTTCCTTTTATGGTGGACCCCGTGGTTCTTATCCGGCGGTACGTCGACGATATTCTACATCCGTTACATTAGTGGAGTCTATGACACGTCGTGTTGCGGCAGTTCTGCGTGCTCGCGGGTGCCCTACACGATATTAGGCAGGTGTACCAGTTTCTTTGGCTGTTCAGTGTATATTTCAATAATCTTCAGTATGTTTCAGCTTTGTACTGTATATATTGACTTAGACACTTGTCATAGGGTGACACCAGATTTCCAATCCTTTGTCAAAGGCCGGCCGGAGTGGCCGAGCGGTTCTAGGCGCTACAGTCTGGAACCGAGCGACCGCTACGGTCGCAGGTTCGAATCCTGCCTCGGGCATGGATGTGTGTGATGTCGTTCGGTTAGTTAGGTTTAAGTAGTTCTAAGTTCTAGGGGACTGATGACCTCAGAAGTTAAGCCCCATTGTGCTCAGAGCCATTTTTAAACCTTGTCAAAGAAGGCAGCCTCCTGTTCTCTCCGGCAGTTGTCTACCCTGGTCTGCAGCTCGCTGTTTGTGCCAAGGTGCCGTCCTCACAGCCAGCGGTTCATGTGAGCAAACAGATGGAAATGAGAGGAAGCCGAGCCGGGCTGTATGTTGGGTGATGGAACACTGCCCATCGAAAACACAGCAGGAGCTACTTTGTTGTAGCTGCAGTGTGCGGCCGAGCATTGTCGTGAAGAATTCCTACACCACTGCCGCACTTTGCTTTCACGCGTGAGAGTTACATTATGTGGCCCTCATGAAATAAGGCGGAACCACTCAGCATGAAGAAATCGAATAACAGCGTGCACTTCACTTGGCGGAAGAGACTATTTTTCTAGTCATGCTAATTTGCTCATTGTCTGCTCGGAACTGAAGAGTGTGACGTAATGCGATCGACGGACATCACATCAGCTTCACCGCATATTCACTGTGGTTTTAATTTCACCACCAATCGGACCTTGAAAAAATAGCTCTAGTATATTGAGGAATCAAATACATAGTGTTACGACGTCACATTCACGGTCTTTGAATAGTAATAACGAAGGTGCAATATCATAAAAGTCAGGAGAATGTGAGTTCCTTCTGACTACTCACAAGAAACACACTGCAACAATCTTGAAAAACGGTCGCCAGTTCTATTAGGTCATTTACTTACCCTTATTATTCCTTTCTTCACTTGTATCTGATAACTGTAATGATCAATTATAACAATAATGGACCCCTGTAAATTTTCATTATAGCAATTGGTGTCAAATATATACACTATGTGATCAAAAGTATCGGGACACCTGGCTGAAAATGACTTACAAGTTCGTGGCGCCCTCCGTCGGTAATGCTGGAATTCAATATTGTGTTGGCCCACCCTTAGCCTTGATGACAGCTTCTACTCTCACAGGCATACGTTCAGTCAGGTGCTGGAAGGTTTCTTGGGGAATGGCAGCCCATTCTTCACAGAGTGCTGCACTGAGGGAGGTATCAATGTCGGTCGGTGAGACCTGGCACGAAGACGGCGTTCCAAAACATCCCAAAGGTGTTCTATTAGGGTTCACGTCAGGATTCTGTGCAGGCCAGTCCATTACAGGGATGTTATTGTCGTGTAAACACTCCTCCACAAGCCGTGCATTATGAACAGGTGCTCGATTGTGTTGAAAGATGCAATCACCATCCACGAATTGCTCTTCATCAGTGGGAAGCAAGAAGGTGCTTAAAACAACAATGTAGGCCTGTGCTGTGATAGTGCCACGCAAAATATCAAGAGGTACAAGCCCCATCCATGAAAAACACGACCACACCGCAACACCACCACCTCCGAATTTTACTGTTGGCACTACACACGCTGGCAGATGACGTTCACCCGGCATTCGCCATACCCACACCCTGACTTCGCCACATTGTGTACCGTGATTCGTCACTCTACAAAACGTTTTTTTCACTGTTCACTCGTCCAATGTTTACTCTCCTTACACCAAGCGAGGCGTCGTTTGGCATTTACTGGAGTGATGGGTGGCTTATGAGCAGCCGCTTGAACCATGAAATCCAAGATTTTTCACCTCCCGCATAACTGTCACAGTGCTTGCAGTGGATCCTGATACGGTTCGGAATTCCTGTGTGATGGTCTGGATAGATGTCTGCCTATTACGCATTACGACCCTCTTCAATTGGTCGACCTGTACGCTTTCGTGCTGTACGTGTTCCTTCACGTTTCCACTTCACTATCACATCAGAAGCAGTGGACCTAGGGATGTTTAGGAGTTCAGAAATCTCGCTACAGGCGTATGACACAAGTGACACACGCAATTACCAGACCACGTTCGAAGTCCGTGAGTTCCGCGGAGCGCACCATTCTTCTCTCTCACGATGCCTAATGACTACTGATGTCTCTGATACGGATTACCTGGCAGTAAGTGGCAGCACAATGCACCTAATATGAAAAACGTATGTTTCTGGGAGTGTCCGGATACTTTTCACCAAATAGTGTAGCTTGTTCCATAGAAAATCACTATTAAACAATTTAAAAACACTACGACATTTTAAACTGAAAGTCATTTCCTAGTATTAACACTTAGTTGTTTCAGTATCACATCACGAAGTATTACACAAAATAATGTTGTGAAAGACATTGTGAACACAACCATAAAGGAAAGTTTCTTCTTCCATTACTGCATTGTTGTCTGAACAGAAAATCCTATTGCACTGTGATCATATAATTTTAATATGGGACTTTAAGAAGCATTCTTACACTTTTTTATAATTTCACTGTTATGGGACGAAAGTTTACATCTGAGGCTGTGTATCAGGCACACATTCTAGGTGATGTGACTTAAGGTTAGTAAATCCTTGAAGAATAAAATGAAATAACGTTGGTTATGTATTGAATATTAAACTCGAATACATATACACTCCTGGAAATTGAAATAAGAACACCGTGAATTCATTGTCCCAGGAAGGGGAAACTTTATTGACACATTCCTGGGGTCAGATACATCACATGATCACACTGACAGAACCACAGGCACATAGACACAGGCAACAGAGCATGCACAATGTCGGCACTAGTACAGTGTATATCCACCTTTCGCAGCAATGCAGGCTGCTATTCTCCCATGGAGACGATCGTAGAGATGCTGGATGTTGTCCTGTGGAACGGCTTGCCATGCCATTTCCACCTGGCGCCTCAGTTGGACCAGCGTTCGTGCTGGACGTGCAGACCGCGTGAGATGACGCTTCATCCAGTCCCAAACATGCTCAATGGGGGACAGATCCGGAGATCTTGCTGGCCAGGGTAGTTGACTTACACCTTCTAGAGCACGTTGGGTGGCACGGGATACATGCGGACGTGCATTGTCCTGTTGGAACAGCAAGTTCCCTTGCCGATCTAGGAATGGTAGAACGATGGGTTCGATGACGGTTTGGATGTACCGTGCACTATTCAGTGTCCCCTCGACGATCACCAGTGGTGTACAGCCAGTGTAGGAGATCGCTCCCCACACCATGAGGCCGGGTGTTGGCCCTGTGTGCCTCGGTCGTATGCAGTCCTGATTGTGGCGCTCACCTGCACGGCGCCAAACACGCATACGACCATCATTGGCACCAAGGCAGAAGCGACTCTCATCGCTGAAGACGACACGTCTCCATTCGTCCCTCCATTCACGCCTGTCGCGACACCACTGGAGGCGGGCTGCACGATGTTGGGGCGAGAGCGGAAGACGGCCTAACGGTGTGCGGGACCGTAGCCCAGCTTCATGGAGACGGTTGCGAATGGTCCTCGCCGATACCCCAGGAGCAACAGTGTCCCTAATTTGCTGGGAAGTGGCGGTGCGGTCCCCTACGGCACTGCGTAGGATCCTACGGTCTTGGCGTGCATCCGTGCGTCGCTGCGGTCCGGTCCCAGGTCGACGGGCACGTGCACCTTCCGCCGACCACTGGCGACAACATCGATGTACTGTGGAGACCTCACGCCCCACGTGTTGAGCAATTCGGCGGTACGTCCACCCGGCCTCCCGCATGCCCACTATACGCCCTCGCTCAAAGTCCGTCAACTGCACATACGGTTCACGTCCACGCTGTCGCGGCATGCTACCAGTGTTAAAGACTGCGATGGAGCTCCGTATGGCACGGCAAACTGGCTGACACTGACGGCGGCGGTGCACAAATGCTGCGCAGCTAGCGCCATTCGACGGCCAACACCGCGGTTCCTGGTGTGTCCGCTGTGCCGTGCGTGTGATCATTGCTTGTACAGCCCTCTCGCAGTGTCCGGAGCAAGTATGATGGGTATGACACACCGGTGTCAATGTGTTCTTTTTTCCATTTCCAGGAGTGTATATAAAAGTGTAGTTGGTACTTTGCCAGAAGCTGGTCAAACGTTGCTTCAATTGCAATGTAGACTGATTGCCAATTCATGTAAGCCTCCTTAGTTTCACAGCTCTCACAGAGCACTTCCATTGCACGACATATCTTGCAATGTAATGTGGAGCTCAGTAACATCCATCCAAGGCTTTATTTTATGTTCGTTGCTCCACAGACTCACCTTTCCATTAACATGTAACATTCGAGGATTCCATATCATTGTACAATTTACAGACCGGAAGCTCCAAATACAAGTTTTACTGTCTGATGGCCAACACTCAACTCGAGTGTACAATTGAGAAGCCACTACTCGGCTGAGTCGACTGGCTTGGCACACACTCTCTTCATGAAGCTGTCTACCTTTACGCCTGCCGAAAGTAGAGACCGCAACCGCCAGTCTCCTGGTTTTCCTTCCTTAACGTTATATTGCTTATGTTACCTATAAATTATTTACATTAATCGTTATAAATAATCTTACAACCTTCACGAATAATTACCAGTGAGTTTCTTCTGTATATTAGACTGCGCGGAGTGGCTGCTCGGTTAGAGGAGCCATGTCACGGATTGTGTGGACCCTCCCTCCGGAGGTTCGAGTCCTCCCTCGAGTGTGTGTGTGTGTGTGTGTGTGTGTGTGTGTGTGTGTGTGTGTGTTTGTTCATAGCATTAGTTAGTTTAAGTAGTGTGTAAGTCTAGGGACCGATGACCTTACCAGGTTGGTCCCTTAGGAATTCACGCATATTTGAACTGTTATTACTACTTCCTTAAATATGGGATCAATCTATACAACTACACAAAAGACTTTCTTTTTGTATGCCACCGGCTGCGGTGGTCTAGCGGTTCTAGGCGCTCAGTCCGGAGCCGCGCGACTGCTACGGTCGCAGGTTCGAATCCTGCCTCAGTCATGGATGTGTGTGATGTCCTTAGGTTAGTTAGGTTTAAGTAGTTCTAAGTTCTAGGGGACTGATGACCATAGATGTTAAGTCCCATAGTGCTCAGAACCATTTGAACCATTTTTTTTGTATGCCATACGCGTTTCTCTTCCATCATTTAGCAAGCATCCTTAGTGGCCTGCATCACATGTTTGTTGTACACATATAGGTGTTTGTTGTATGCATATGACAAATGTGTTATACAATGTTTCGAGATGTTACTACACTCCTGGAAATTGAAATAAGAACACCGTGAATTCATTGTCCCAGGAAGGGGAAACTTTATTGACACATTCCTGGGGTCAGATACATCACATGATCACACTGACAGAACCACAGGCACATAGACACAGGCAACAGAGCATGCACAATGTCGGCACTAGTACAGTGTATATCCACCTTTCGCAGCAATGCAGGCTGCTATTCTCCCATGGAGACGATCGTAGAGATGCTGGATGTAGTCCTGTGGAATGGCTTGCCATGCCATTTCCACCTGGCGCCTCAGTTGGACCAGCGTTCGTGCTGGACGTGCAGACCGCGTGAGACGACGCTTCATCCAGTCCCAAACATGCTCAATGGGGGACAGATCCGGAGATCTTGCTGGCCAGGGTAGTTGACTTACACCTTCTAGAGCACGTTGGGTGGCACGGGATACATGCGGACGTGCATTGTCCTGTTGGAACAGCAAGTTCCTTGCCGGTCTCGGAATGGTAGAACGATGGGTTCGATGACGGTTTGGATGTACCGTGCACTATTCAGTGTCCCCTCGACGATCACCAGTGGTGTACGGCCAGTGTAGGAGATCGCTCCCCACACCATGATGCCGGGTGTTGGCCCTGTGTGCCTCGGTCGTATGCAGTCCTGATTGTGGCGCTCACCTGCACGGCGCCAAACACGCATACGACCATCATTGGCACCAAGGCAGAAGCGACTCTCATCGCTGAAGACGACACGTCTCCATTCGTCCCTCCATTCACGCCTGTCGCGACACCACTGGAGGCGGGCTGCACGATGTTGGGGCGTGAGCGGAAGACGGCCTAACGGTGTGCGGGACCGTAGCCCAGCTTCATGGAGACGGTTGCGAATGGTCCTCGCCGATACCCCAGGAGCAACAGTGTCCCTAATTTGCTGGGAAGTGGCGGTGCGGTCCCCTACGGCACTGCGCAGGATCCTACGGTCTTGGCGTGCATCCGTGCGTCGCTGCGGTCCGGTCCCAGGTCGACGGGCACGTGCACCTTCCGCCGACCACTGGCGACAACATCGATGTACTGTGGAGACCTCACGCCCCACGTGTTGAGCAATTCGGTGGTACGTCCACCCGGCCTCCCGCATGCCCACTATACGCCCTCGCTCAAAGTCCGTCAACTGCACATACGGTTCACGTCCACGCTGTCGCGGCATGCTACCAGTGTTAAAGACTGCGATGGAGCTCCGTATGGCACGGCAAACTGGCTGACACTGACGGCGGCGGTGCACAAATGCTGCGCAGCTAGCGCCATTCGACGGTCAACACCGCGGTTCCTGGTGTGTCCGCTGTGCCGTGCGTGTGATCATTGCTTGTACAGCCCTCTCGCAGTGTCCGGAGCAAGTATGGTGGGTCTGACACACTGGTGTCAATGTGTTCTTTTTTCCATTTCCAGGAGTGTATATTACAGTTTTTCCGTGCCATGTGGCTAGGGCTTCCCGTCGGGTAGACTGTTCGCCTGGTGCAAGTCTTTCGAGATGACGCCACTTCGGGTCTTGTGTGTTAATAGCTTTTCCGTTATTCTCTTATTATTGGCCAGCCGGTGTGCCCGAGCGGTTCTAGGCGCTTCAGTCTGGAACCGCGCAACCGCTACGGTCGCAGGTTCGAATCCTGTCTCGGGCATGGATGTCTGTGATGACCTTAGGTTAGTTAGGTTTAAGTAGTTCTAAGTTCTAGGGGACTGATGACCTCAGATGTTAAGTCCCATATTGCTCAGATCCATTTGAACCATTTTTTTCTTATTATTGTAAGATGGCAAGAACTATGCCCCTTACATGAAGTCATTAAAGATCACTGAATTCACGTTGAGCGAACAGTAGGGCTGAACAAAAAATGACTGACAAGGCACAATTTGGGTGATGGTTTTAAAGTAATTCACGCGACTTGAAAATTTTGTGGAAGCGCGTCGATTTACTGGAGGCTAGTTTATCCCAGGGAAGTATTCAGAGTTGACAGTGACTGGGTGGCCATGCACAGCTAGGGAGTGGCGCAGGGAAGCGACAATAGGCAGCTTAGGGCGGCTCAAACTCTGAGAAAGCGGTAACGGGGCATGGCCTCCAGCTGCCTTAAGATGAGTGACAGTGAGGGGGTGGTTGACCCCATGCTGGTGTACCAGGAAGCAGACGGAGAACTTGTACGCCCGTTGATACATGTTAGTTGTCCTGTTTTCAGTGAAACTTGCGAGAAAGCCGCGCAAAACTATGGTGGAGCAGTCCACAGACGCCAAAATATGCATGTTCATGACTACAGCAACTTTACGCTGAATTCACGGTCCGCAGAGTCTGAAGTAAATCAGGTGAAGAGCGACAGAATGAAATACGCCAGCCTCCTATGGGAGCATAGGACCAAGGAATTTGAAGTACTCTCCTGGGAGTCAGAATTTCGGAAAAATTGGTGTTTTATGCAGACGCTAACCTTGATGGGTGGCCTGGGAGGAGCTAAATAGCAGAAGTTGAGAGGAATGGAAATTTTGTGGGAATTTGTTCACTTCCCAGAGCAGGCTGGGAAACGACGCATAATTAACGAGACTTGCGCTGCAACTGGCGTAAGTAATTTTGCTGGAGGGGAAACTGAGGTGAAGAGTGGGGCATAAGTCTCTGTAGAGGTCTTCTGTTCCCAGCTTGCCTAGAGTGCGGATGTGGCGCTCTTTACTCAGCTTGCCTGAGAGAGAGTGAGCATCTCTGCAGTGTAGGATTTATCAAACGGAACGATTAAGCTTGGAGATAGAAAGTTTTCGTTCAGTTATGTACTGAGCAAGATAGCTAGGAGTGAATAGACGAGCACAGCCTTGCAGCACCATGAGGCCGGCCGACGTCTGCACAATGACGCCACCCCTCCACACTGAATTCGGTGATATTGCACCCGCTCTGGCTTGAATTAGGCCACTGATTAATTTGTCGGATCACGTCGGCAAAGTTTCTACGAGGGTTTCATGGGCTGTGTATTGTAGAATTCTTCTCACATTCGCATTACGCCTGGGTCAGTCGATAGGAATTTATTTTGATTTATCGTGCTTTACTCCACGTAAACGCAATTTATTCCCACTGCCTGTTAGGAAAGTCATGTAATGTGATGACTGAAGGTCGTGGGTTAAAATAAATTTGTGCTAATCGACTGCTTCTGTTTTCAATCAAGTAGCTGAAATCCCAAGTCACTTTCTAAATTAATTATATGTTCAGCATTTGCATCTGGTATTCAATAGCTGAATATAACATCAATGTGCACCACTTTTTAATTAAAAGGGATCCATTCTGAATCAATTAATGTCAACACTGTCACTGCAGTTCAATCAAGAGTCACAGGGCCTTATTACTTTCTTTGCGTTATCCGATATTGTGGCAGTTTTGCACTCTCTGTTGATCTGTTAGTCAATTAGCTGGGGTGAACACACGCCAAAACCAGATAAGTGACGAGTGGGCTGTTACCTAATGGTAAGAAGAAATTTTTTCTCGCGAAAATTACTCTCGCCCTTAAGTTTTACACACCAATGTAGTTTTAATCAGTCATGAAGTTTCATAGCTGCTCTTACTTTATTGTAGCGAGAAAGAGTTGTTCTTCTCATCTCGGTACAGGGTTACCATCGTCATACGAATCACACCAGCACATTCATTTTAGTTTGAGCCATGTTCAGTTCCTTGTTAGATTATTATACATGTGCATGTCTATAATGATAAATTTACTTATTTTATTCATTAATTTATCTTTATCAGATAACGGTTTTCCATACTTACATGGGCACACGATTTCACATCCAAAAAGTTCTTTTGCATCTCACTTTAATTAAATAATGAAAGTAACTGTAATACACTGAAGCGCCAAACAAACTGGTATAATGAGCGGTTCCACGCCCTGTTTTGCATGTCGCCTCTCATTTCCATCAATTTTATTGATGTTTTATGCCATTGCACGGTGGTAACAGGCTGAATAAGGTTATTCGAATGAGAGTAGTTGTACTGAGAACTCATTGCTATGCATGTTGGAAACTGTATGTGGTCTTGCTTTTAGTTTCCTCTGTTACTTACCTGGGTGGCGTGTGCGAGGCGAGCACCGGAGGACATGGCACACTGCGTTTCTGGTGGGGGGCTGCACTTCTGCGGGTCGTACATCGATGGGCTTGAGCGACTGGCGGGACGACTGACCTCGGTCGAGTTTTGCCTGTTGTAGGCAGGCCGAAACGACATGCGAGCTGTCTGAGTGTCGCCGCAGTTTATGTGTTCACCGTCCCGGCGCGTCTGGAACGAAGACTGCTGGCGCCGACTGACAGCATTGCCCTCACGATTCTGAGAATACTTATGGACTGTGCCCTGCTGGGCGCGACTGTCTGGCGCTGGATGGGCAGTGATCTAGGCTTGTAGTTTTCACAGCCTGTCGAACGGCAAGGTCAGTGCCCCGAGCTAAATAGCAGAGGCATGACTGATCAACTTAAACTGAGGCCAGTTGACATCATAAAGCCCTGATAGAAATTGGAGGGAACAGTCGCTATTGGCACGAATGATGTTCGGAGGTAGTGTGGGGGAATTTGGGAATCAGCACTGAATGCTGATTCGCGGTTTTCGAGGGTAGTGGGGAGTTGAGTAACGTTGGCTTCGCTCTGGCGTCGCGCGGACACAATATTCAGGATCTGATCTTCGTCAGAGTCGGACGATCTTGCGACTTAGTCGCACTTTCGCAGCAGAACTTAGAATTCGTGGACAGATTTCGAGGCCAGGGTTTGAAAAAGAGTTGCTGCACAGGAGAAGTCGGCGCCTACATCATCAGATCTCTGCCTACCGACGATGTGCTGCAGGTCTCAGGACTGGTAAAGTATTTTGTGGCTCTGGAATTGTAGGACCATCACTTTTATACTGAAGTCCTCAGCTGCAGGCATGCCCACTTTGCTACACGTCCATCTTGCTTGTTTATCCGTGTGAACCCATTTGAGCTCTCACTACTAATCGTAATACTGCATTGTAGTAGGGGGAGTAATATTTGATTCATTAGGACCTGCAGTCATTATCGTCAATTTATTGCATCACAGAGAGTAGGAGCACCTTGTTCTCGATCCAACTCCTATTCTCATAATACAGTAGGTCAGTATAACCTACCCTGTAGCCTACTGTTTGTATTGACAATCAAGTACCTTTGTATTATGATTTATAATAAATCACATTGTAATGTTTAATCTGCATATCATTTCATAGACAGAGGTGGTAGGTAAGGAGGGAGTCGAGTACATGTCCAATTCTCATGCAGAATTCGCCAGAATTAAAGAGGTACAAACTCTTCTCCACCCCAGCACCTCGCAGGTATGAGTATTCAAATACAGAGATATGTAAACAGACAAAATACGGTACTGTGGTCGGCAAAACGTATACAAGACAAGCGTCTGGCGTAGTTGTTACATCGGTTACTGCTGCTACAATGGCAGGTTATCAAGGTTAAATGAGTTTGAACGCGGCTTTATAGTCGGCGTACAAGCGATGGGACATAGTGTCTTCGAGATAGCGATGATGTGGGTATGTTCCCGTACGACCCTTTCACCAGTGTACCGTGAATGTCAGGAATCCGGGAAAACATCAGATATCTGATATCGCTGCTGCTGGAAAAAGGTGTTGCAAAAACGGGACCAATGGTGACTGAGGAGAATCGTCAGTGTGACAGAAGTGCAACCATTCCGCAAACTGCCGCAAATTTCAATGCTGGGCCATCAACAAGTATCAGCGTGCGAACCATTCAATGAAACATCATCGTTATGGGCTTTCGGAGACGAAGGCCCACTCGTGCACCAAAATGGTTCAAATGGCTCTGAGCACTATGGGACTTAAGTGCTGAGGTCATCAGTCCCCTAGAACTTAGAACTACTTAAACCTAACTAACCTAAGGACATCACACACATCCATGCCCGAGGCAGGATTCGAACCTGCGACCGTAGCGGTCACGCGGTTCCAGACTGAAGCGCCTAGAACCGCACGGCCACACCGGCCGGCTACTCGTGTACCAGTGAGGCTATACGACACAAAGCTTTACGCCTCGCATGGGCGACATTGGACTGTTGGTGATTGCAGACATATTGCCTGGCCGGACGAGTCTCGTTTCAAATTGTATCGAGCCAATGGACGTGTACGGGTATTGGGACAACCCCATGGATCCTGAATACCAGCAGGGCACTATTCAAGCTGTGTAATGTTGTGGGGCGTGTACAGTTGGAGTGATATGCGATCCCTGATACGACTGATAAGACTCTGACAGGTGACACGTGCGTAAGCGTCCCTTCTGATCACTTGCATCCATTCGTGTCCATTGTTCATTCCGAAGGGCTTGGGCAATTCCAGCTGTACAATGCGACACCCCACACGTCCAGAACTGTTACACAGTGGCTCCAGGAATATCCTTCTGAGTTTGAACACTTCCGCTGGCCACTAAACTCCCTAGACATGAACATTCTTGAGAATATCTGGCATGCCTTTCAACGTGCTGTTCAGAAGAGATCTCCACCCCCTTGTACTCTTACGAATTTATGGAGTAATTTTGCCATTTCCTTCCAGCACTACTAGTTCATACCACGTCGTTCTGCGGCGCTTCTGCGTGCTCGCGGGGCCCCACACGACATTAGGCAGGTGTACTATTTTCTTTGGCTTTTCAGTGTATTATAAATAATCACAATATACGAGGATAAACCGTCATTCTGAAAAAATGCGTGAGTTGTTTTTAAACTTCGTGACATTTAAACACAAACCCGGTATCTCGCCCTGTGAGGGAAATGATCTTATCCTGAATAAACTGATACTGCGGACAACTGGCTTAGCTTCAGCCCAGGGGTTGGTTCGAGTGCGGGTCTTTCAGTCTGAAGAGAGTTATGGAAGGATGATGATGCTGAAGAAACAGTGCTTGTATTTGCTTGATGTCGTTGACGAGTCCACAGAACCTAAATCAGGACGAGGGAACAAGGTTTTGAAATGCCACTGCCCTAGATTACGAGATCAACTTCCACAGCGGTCTACCATCTATACCTGCAACATACATAATAGCGCAGGGTCTAAGAACGATCCAGTCCGCAAACAAGAAGGCGACCATAAGTTCTCACTTCGTGAGTAAAGTATACAGGGTGTTACAAAAAGGTACTGCCAAACTTTCAGGAAACATTCCTCACACACAAAGAAAGAAAATATGTTAGGTGGACATGTGTCCGGAAACGCTTAATTTCCATGTTAGAGCTCATTTTAGTTTCGTCAGTATGTACTGTACTTCCTCGATTCACCGCCAGTTGGCCTAACTGAAGGAAGGTAATGTTGACTTCGGTGCTTGTGTTGACATGCGACTCATTGCTCTACAGTGCTAGCATCAAGCACATCAGTACGTAGCATCAACAGATTAGTGTTCATCACGAACGTGGTTTTGCAGTCAGTGCAATGTTTACAAATGCGGAGTTGGCAGATGCCCAATTGATGTATGTATTAGCACGGGGCAATAGCCGGGGCGCGGTACGTTTGTATCGAGACAGATTTCCAGAACGAAGGTGTCCCGAAAGGAAGACGTTCGAAGCAATTGATCGGCGTCTTAGGGAGCACGGAACATTCCAGCCTATGACTCGCGACTGGGGAAGACCTAGAACGACGAGGACACCTGCAATGGACGAGGCGATTCTTCGTGCAGTTGACGATAACCCTAATGTCAGCGTCAGAGCAGTTGCTGCTGTACAAGGTAACGTTGACCACGTCACTGTATGGAAAGTGCTACGGGAGAACCAGTTGTTTCCGTACCATGTACAGCGTGTGCAGGCACTATCAGCAGCTGATTGCCCTCCGCGGGTACACTTCTGCGAATGGTTCATTCAACAATGTGTCAATCCTCATTTCAGTGCAAATGTTCTCTTTACGGATGAGGCTTCATTCCAAAGTGATCAAATTGTAAATTTTCACAAGCTAACGAGAATCCGCACGCAATTGTGCAGTCACGTCATCAACACAGATTTTGTGTGAACGTTTGGGCAGGCATTGTTGATGTCTTGATTGGGCCCCATGTTCTTCCACCTACGCTCAATGGAGCACGTTGTCATGATTTCATACGGGATACTCTACCTGTGCTGCTAGAACATGTGCCTTTACAAGTACGACACAACATGTGGTTCATGCACGATGGAGCTCCTGCACATTTCAGTCGAAGTGTTCGTACGCTTCTCTACAACAGATTCGGTGACCGATGGATTGGTAGAGTCGGACCAATTCCATGGCCTCCACGCTCTCCTGACCTCAACCCTCTTGACTTTCATTTATGGGGGCATTTGAAAGCTCTTGTCTACGCAACCCCGGTACCAAATGTAGAGACTCTTCGTGCTCGTATTGTGGACGGCTGTGATACAATACGCCATTCTCCAGGGCTGCATCAGCGCGTCACGGATTCCATGCGACGGAGGGTGGATGCATGTATCCTCGCTAACGGAGGACGTTTTGAACATTTCCTGTAACAAAGTGTTTGAAGTCACGCTGGTACGTTCTGTTGCTGTGTGTTTCCATTTCATGATTAATGTGATTTGAAGAGAAGTAATAAAATGAGCTCTAACATGGAAAGTAAGCGTTTCCGGACACTTGTCCACATAACATATTTTCTTTCTTTGTGTGTGAGAAATGTTTCTTGAAAGTTTGGCCTTACCTTTTTGTAACACCCTGTATAGCAGAGATCCCATTTCTTTCCACGAAATTCCAAGTATGTTTTCCGTAAGCTTGATCAAGAAAGAGGAAGGTAGAGCTGACAATTTTGAAAAAAAAAGGTCGTATTATTATATGCTTTCTTGATAATACGGGAGGGGTTGAATAAGTAATACAACACTTTTTTCCTGGGCAATTTACGTTAAAAATGCAGAATTTGTTGTTGGACATACTCACGTCTCAGCCCCTATAGTTTCACGAAGTTTCGATCGGTGGTGGCACTATACGTAACCTTCAAAATGGTGTCAATAACGGAGGTGCGTCCCAAGCAGAGAGCTGTCATTGAGTTTCCTTTGGCGGAAAACCAGAGCGTTGCCGATATTCGTAGCCGGTTGCAGAATGTCTACAAAAATCTGCAGTGAAGAAACGCACGTTGAGTCGCTGAGCGGAACCTCTGTCATCATCACAACAAGATCGCGCAAACCTATCCGACCGCACGCAGCACGTGACTCCTGCAATGTTGGAACGTGCGGACACTGTCATTCGAGGTGATCGATAGATGCAAACCAACTTCTCTTTCTCCATGACATCGCAAGGACTCACACAATTCAATGCTGCCCACCTGAGAGGACTTCACAAATCTTCATTGGACTGATCTTTCTCATCCACCTTACAGCCCGGATCTCGTACCTTCCATCTTCCATCTGTTTGACCATACCGTGGGAAACAGTACTTGGATATTGGGGAGACCACTGGTGCAGGAAGACGCTGGTTCCGGCCTCGACCGTGGTTGAGATGGACATGCATTCACCGACAGCGGCGACTCCTGTCGGGTTTCAAAGCGATTGTCATTGGCAAGGTGTAACACTCTTGTCCTGCTGTGAACGTTAATGCGAGTGATATATCGTTCTTTGTACACACATCGAACAGTCCCCGTCGATACACTAAACAATCGGGCATCTTCGTTAAAGGTGTTGATACCAAACACTGGTCACCACATGTTCGTATTATGTTAGGTTGGTGCGTAATTTTGTAGCGCTTTTGTTTTGCATGTTGATATTCCCGTTCCTATGGGTTTATTTACCGATTGTCTTTTTTATTTGTAGTTCACATTTACTGTTTGAGTTTACTTATTGCCATTTTGTAGTCTGGAGATAGTGAGTGGAGCTGTGGACGCTAGCAAATGGATTGCTAAATGGAGAAACTGGAACATTTTCGACATATTCTTCGGTCTGAGTGCAATGGAGAGGTGACAGCAAAGGAAGCAGCCAGAAAAATTTACGCCGTGTATGGGGATATTGCCATTGGACAAACTGTGATCATTGGACCATCGTGTGACATTTGCATACAGTGGAGAAGGTTCAAAAATCGAGTGTATGGGTACTGCACGCTCTAAGCCAAAATCTCAAAAATCTGCGTGTGGCAATATGTGCATATCTGCTTGTTCGTCACCAATTGGTTCGTGAACAACACAGACCATTCCTGTTCTGTGTCGTTACTGGTGCCAAAAAATTGTGTCTTTATGCTAACATGAGAAAAGGAAATGAACGGTTGAGCCCAAACAAAGCAGCAACTCCCGACACAAAGGCCTGGCTTCCCGCATCTGGTGTAACAGCGACTGTGTGGGGTACTACGAATTGCTTCCCAAGGTGTAACAATCGCTGCTGACATTTATTGTCAACAACTGAGATGTATTGCAGACGCAATCCAAGAACAACGACCAAGGAAGACTCCGTGAAGTGATGCTACTCAGCGATAATGCCCTCCAGCTTTCTGCTAGAATGGCAAAAACCGCTATATAGGAGTTGGGTTAGGAAGTCATTCTGGACCCACGTTAATCCTATGATCTTGCACTCAGATTTTCACCTTTTCCGCTCTCTATCGAACAACCTTCAAGGAACTTGCTTTCCGGATGAAAATGCTCTCCGAACATGGCTCGACGAGTTCTTCGCCTCAAAACCGCGTGATTTTCACAGTCGCGGAATCAAAAAGTTACCTCAGCGTTTGCAGACCGTTTTAAATAGTGAAGGAGAATGTATTATTGATAATTAAAGCCTGTGTTATGTGTATTGGTAGTGTTTAATGAAGTTATACAAAAACGCTACGAACTTATGTACCGACCTAATAGTTTACAAAGTTGTTTATTAAGTCAAACTGCGCCAAAAGTTTCTTAAGGTCCCATGTGAACAAATGGTTTTTGTTCAAGCGGGGTTTTAAGAAACCTTTGACACAGTGTAACTCTACATACACAAACACATACATAAAGAAACTAAACTTACTTCAGACGTTTAATGTCAGTCACGCCTTAAGTTAATTAGATAATTCTATGTTATAGAGATCATCTGCACGGCACAAGTAAAGAAAAAAAATCCGAAAACTGTTAAATTGTGATTATATCAAATAAAATATATGGTTTTGCCATTTTTTGTGCAACTGCCTGTCTGTTCGTCTGTTAAGACCCATTTTTCTCAGGAATGGATAGATGTATGAAGTTGAAAGTTACATAAAATACTATGGTCTAGGGTCCCTTGGCTGCATAATAAAATTTAAGCTTCTAAATCCGGTGTGACCGAGCGGTTCTAGGCGCTTTAGTCCGGAACCGCGCGACCGCTACGGTCGCAGGTTCGAATCCAGTCTCGGGCATGGATGTTAGTTTTAAGTAGTTCTAAGTTCTAGGGGACTGATGACCTCAGATGTTAAGTCCCATAGTGCTCAGAGCCATTTTAACCATTTGATGCTTCTAAATCTAAGCAATCATAAGAGTCGGTCAGTTGTGAAAAATATTTTGATACTCGTGAACTCACTCATCAACTATCTACATACGTAATTACATTTGTATGTAATTCTTAGAGCATGACCCTCCTAGTATTTGTGAGCTTCTTTTCACAATGGCAAGTAAATATACCATTCTTTTACACTACTTGTGCTACAAGGTTTTGGATAAAAATTGTTGTGTGGGATACATAAGAGTTTTCTAGAGGATAATTTTCAGCTTCTTTTTTTAAAAAAAAACTTTACTTCGTTATCTCTGAAGTGTTGGGTAACATATGCTTGCTAATAAAAAATCTGTTATACCATAACTTATTGGATTTTAAGACAAAGCCATCTCTGAAGAAGACGAAAGAGAGTTATTTTTTACTTTTGTACTTTCTTTGAGATAATAAAAGATTATCTATGATTTTTCAGAGACATACAAGGTGATTCAGTTGCCTCTACCTGTGGTTTTTAGGCAACCCTCAGCGCCTTCAGAAACCACAAGCAAGATTTTAATACTCTCTCGCTCGCTATGTGCAAACTATTAGTCCTATAGAAAAAAATGAAAGGACTTTTTAGTAGGAAATGTAATGTAGTTAAATTTTTTACTGGGATACGTTTTCGCTGGAGATCACGGTTTTCGATTCGTTCAAGAAAAACACATTTGAAGGTCACTTTTGTACGTTTTTCTAGAATAATTCGGAAACTACAGCCTCTAGCAGAAACCTATCCCAGTACGAAATTTAGCTTCATTAAATCTCCTACAAAAAAGTTCCTGTTAATTTTTCCTGTAGGCCTAAAAGTTTGCGCGTAGCGCGCGAGTGTGTATGAAAATCGTGCGCGTGGTTTCTGAAGGCATTGTCAGTTGCACAAAACCCGTAGGTAGGGGCAACTGAATCACCTTCTATAAACTGCGGAGCTGGAGTTCAAGGTATTAAAGTTCTTATATAGTTGTCTATAGGATGATGCTGGACGATCATCAAATATTATTCATATTGCTCTTGTCTCTTGAAAAAATTCTTTCTAAAAGGTCAGTTACTTTAGATTTCTATTCCGTAACACTCTGCGTAGAGTGTAAGTCCAGCAGAATAGCATAATACTGCCGTTACCAGTCTGTGACCATGCGAGCGGCCGTTTGACTGGACACGAAAATTGGCTGAAAGTGACAAGAAACGTGATTCATCCAAACAGATGACATGTTTCCATTGATCCACACTGGTATGTCGATGATTTTTCCCCTCTGCAGTCGTAACTAACGATGGGAACACGTAGGGGTCGTCTACTGCAGAGGCCCGTGTTCAACATTGTGCGCTGAACGACGTGTTATGCCTGCACCAGCATTGTACTCTCTACCACCGATCGCCACCTATCCTGTTTCACAAAGCGGGCAAGCCTGCGACCTCAATGCTCTGTGATGAGACGTGGACGTCCAACACTTCGTCGCCTAATCGTGCTTTGACAACTCTGCTCCGCATATACAATTTGGTTCCTCACCGCGTTACGTTTTGGCTCGTCACTGTACTAATTATTTTTATGAAATAATACATACTGCAACTGTCAATTGTTAGGGGAAAGTGGGGGAATTTGGCACACCTAAGGCATTCTGACTATAACCTTTATTCTATAATAACTAAAGACTCTTCTTTTCGTATAGCATTAGCCGCATGTGTTTACTGTAACATATCATAAAGCCATAAATGTACAGCTACAGCTATTAGAAAAAGACTGATAATTATAACATCATTTTAATGCGTCATTTTACCCAGCATACCTGGTAATATGGCCCAGCAAGTGAGGGTAAATTGGCGAAAGGAGTGGTATAAATACCACACATCTTACAACACAAAATATATGTGTTGACTATTATCTTTCTTAAAGAAAACACTGAGCGACATAATTTACAAAACGAAAATAGTGAAAACATCAGCATAATTAACTATGGAATAGATACAAAATAATATTAACAGTTTTCTTATAAAATAGTATCAAAAATGAAGAAGAAGACTAGAGTAAAGCGTATTTAGTAATTGGTCTCTTGCAGATCTATAAAACAACTAACGCTTGCCGCGTGAGGTAGTCGCGCGGTCTGGGTCACTTTGGCACGGTTCGCGCGCCTCCCTCCGTCGGAGGTTAGAGTCCTCCCTCGGGCGTGTGTGTGTGTGTGTGTGTGTGTGTGTGTGTGTGTTGTCCTTCACGCAAGTTAGTTCAAGTTAAATTAAGTAGTGTGTACACTTAGGGACTGACGACCTCAGCAGTTTAGTCCCATAAGGTCTTACAAAAAAAAAAAAAAAAAAAAAAAGCAACACTTCTTCAGGCAGGGGTCACAGTTATAGTTTCAGGGCTGTCCAATCCACTGCATTCAGAATGGCACCAACAAGCACAAGAAATACACCGATGAAATTTCTCACTATCTTTGCCAAATTCATCACATACTATACAGAGATCTTTGCCTCTGGTATGTTGTGCTACATGACGCTCTGTCTAGTAGAAGCCCCATTATCAACAGCACTGGCGACATTTCTTAACTCACCCGCCATCCAAGAAGCTCTGTCTGTAAGTGCACAGTATCTGAAAGAGGAATCCATTCTCACAAAAATGATGCAATATGTTGTTTTCACTCTCATTAAACTTAGATTAACATACCACATTTAGCTACCTACTTTCATTAGTGTTCATTAGTGTGAAACTGAAGTGGGATAAATTGACGCACACGGCCTCTGCGCGTCAAAGTACCCTAACAAGCGTGACTTGCATAAAACTGTAGTTCGACACTCGCATTTTGTGTAAGACAAATAATACTTCTATAAAAGTGAGTGTTAACGTGCAAGGATAGGTATTACAACATGTGGTGTCACCGCCAGACACCACAATTGCTAGGTGGTAGCCTTTAAATCGGCCGCGGTCCGCTAGTATACGTCGGACCCGCGTGTCGCCACTATCAGTGATTGCAGACCGAGCGCCACCACAGGGCAGGTCTAGAGAGACTTCCTAGTACTCGCCCCAGTTGTACAACCGACTTTGCTAGCGATGGTTCACTGACAAATTACGCTCTCATTTGCCGAGACGATAGTTACCATAGCCTTCAGCTACGTCATTTGCTACGACCTAGCAAGGCGCCATTATCATTTGCTATTTATCTTGTGATGCATGTACCGTCAGACCGATGTTCACCAATTATGAATTAAAGTTAAGTATTCCAGTAGTTACTTACGTTATTTACTACTATAAATTCCCTTAACTGTTGCAGACCTCACGCCAGCCTGCGTGAGCTTAACGCGTGCCTTTCGGCTACCAATCATAATGGCTTGGCTGTCTTGCCAACTCACAACACAACAAAAACTTGTATTTTAGCATAACAGGAAACGGCTTACTTTGTAGAAACTAGAGATCAAACATTAAAAGAAACAAAGGGAAAACACGCACTTGCTTCTTGCGCCAACTACTGGAAAATAACGGTCCCCGCGTTCTGTATGCTTATTTGAATAACTGAGCACCAGATGGCAACACCGATCAGATAAGAGTAGCTCTCACACCTGGAGACATAGTCAAGTGCGTCATTTTACCCGCTCCGCCAAATTCCCCCACTCTCTCCTACTAAAATTTCATTAGCACGGTGCGTTTCGGCAGTATGTTGCCCTCAGGTACATTTACAATTACTTTTACATTGTAAGTAATATGAAATGAGGTTAGTTTCCTTTGCTATGTGTGCCACTGAGGTTATGGCTCGAAAAAGATGTGATAAGCATGATCAGCCATTTTGTTAGTGCATTTACTTTAATCTTTGTTGGTAATTCCGTTGTCTGGCAAACAGAGGATAGCAGCAAGTACATCACAACTTACACTTTCAAAATCACTTGTTTACATCAATCCAGAGAGTCTTAAAAGCTAAGGTAAACTAGATTCTACAGTGTTACTAAAACATTAGTACGTAGTGAAGATGAAAAATTTATGTTGTTGTTGTGGTCTTCAGTCCTGAGACTGGTTTGATGCACCACTCCATGCTACTCTATCCTGTGCAAGCTTCTTCATCTCCCAGTACTTACTGCAACCTACATCCTTCTGAATCTGCTTAGTGTATTCATCTCTTGGTCTCCCTCTACGATTTTTACCTTCCACGCTGCCCTCCAATGCTAAATTTGTGATCCCTTGATGCCTCAGAACATGTCCTACCATCCGGTCCCTTCTTCTTGTCGAGTTGTGCCACAAGCTCCTCTTCTCCCCAATTCTATTCAATATCTCCTCATTAGTTATGTGATCTACCCATCTAATCTTCAGCATTCTTCTGTAGCACCACATTTCGAAAGCTTCTATTCTCTTCTTGCCCAAACTATTTATCGTCCTTGTTTCACTACCATACATGGCTGCACTCCATACAAATACTTTCAGGAACGACTTCCTGACACTTAAATCTATACTCGATGTTAACAAATTTCTCTTCTTCAGAAACACTTTCCTTGCCATTGCCAGTCTACATTTTATATCCTCTCTACTTCGACCATCATCAGTTATTTTGCTCCCCAAATAGCAAAACTCCTTTACTACTTTAAGTGTCTCATTTCTTAATCCAATTCCCTCAGCATCACTTGACGTAATACGACTACATTCCATTATCCTCGTTTTGCTTTTGTTGATGTTCATCTTATATCCTCCTTTCAAGACACTGTCCATTCCGTTCAACTGCTCTTCCAAGTCCTTTGCTGTCTCTGACAGAATTACAATGTCATCGGCGAACCTCAAAGTTTTTATTTCTTCTCCATGGGTTTTAATACCTACTCCGAATTTTTTTGTTTCCTTTACTGCTTGCTCAATATACAGATAGAATAACATCGGGGAGAGGGTACAACACTGTCTTACTCCCTTCCCAACCAATGATTCCCTTTCATGCCCCTCGAATTTTATAACTGGCGTCTGGTTTCTGTACAAATTGTAAATAGCCTTTCGCTCACTGTATTTTACCCCTGCCACCTTTAGAATTTGAAAGAGAGTATTCCAGTCAACGTTGTCAAACGCTTTCTCTAAGTCTACAAATGCTAGAAACATAGGTTTGCTTTTCCTTAATCTATTTTCTAGGATAAGTCGTAGGGTCAGTATTGCCTCACGTGTTCCAACATTTCTACGGAATCCAAACTGATCTTCCCCAAGGTCGGCTTCTACCAGTTTTTCCATTCGTCTGTAAAGAATTCGTGTTAGTACTTTGCAGCTGTGACTTATTAGACTGATAGTTCGGTAATTTTCACATCTGACAACACCTGCTTTCTTTGGGATTGGAATTATTATATTCTTCTTGAAGTCTGAGGGTATTTCGCCTGTCTCATATATCTTGCTCACCAGATGGTAGAGATTTGTCAGGACTGGCTCTCCCGAGGCTATCAGTAGTTGTAATGGAATGTTGTCAACTCCCGGGGCCTTGTTTCGACTCAGGTCTTTCAGTGCTCTGTCAAACTCTTCACGCAGTATCGTATCTCCCATTTCATCTTCATCTACATTCTCTTTCATTTCCATAATATTGTCCTCAAGTACATCGCCCTTGTATAGACCTTCTATATACTCCTTCCACCTTTCAGCTTTCCATTCTTTGCTTAGAACTGGGTTTCCATCTGAGCTCTTTATATTCATACAAGTGGTTCTCTTTTCTCCAAAGGTCTCTTTAATTTTCCTGTAGGCAGTATCTATCTTACCCCTAGTGAGATAAATATCTACATCCTTACATTTTCCTCTAGCCATCCCTGCTTAGCCATTTAGCACTTCCTGTCGATCTCATTTTTGAGACGTTTGTATTCCTTTTTGCCTGCTTCATTTACTGCATTTTTATATTTTCTCCTTTTATCAAATAAATTCAATAAATCTTCTGTTACCCAAGGATTTCTACTAGCCTTCGTCTTTTTACCTACTTGATCCTCTGCTGTCTTCACTACTTCATCCCTCAGAGCTACCCATTCTTCTTCTACTGTATTTCTTTCCCCCATTCCTGTCAATTGTTCCATTATGCTCTCTCTGAAACTCTGTACAACCTCTGGTTTAGTCAGCTTATCTAGGTCCCATCTCCTTAAATTCCGACTTTTTGCAATTTCTTCAGTTTTAATCTACAGTTCATAACCAATAGATTGTGGTCAGAGTCCACATCTGCCCCTGGAAATGTCTTACAATTTGAAACCCGGTTCCTAAATCTCTGTCTTACCATTATATAATCTATCTGATATCTTCTAGTATCTCCAGGATTCTTCCATGTATACAACCTTCTTTTATGATTCTTGAACCAAAGGTTAGCTATGATTAAGTTATGCGAAAAATTTATATCTAGATTTATTTATGTCATGGCGCATATTAGGTGAGTAGTTGGTCTGTGTTTTGTATGTGGGTGGCTATTGTTGATTTATCATAGTTGTTAGCGTGGTAGGCATTTATATATTCGTTGTAATATTTTTGGAAGACTCTACATACAGGGCTTTGCAGGTGCTACTTACTATTTTATAAATGTCTGAATGTGAGTGTATCTGTATATGTGTTAATATTGTGTCTGGGTGTGAATTGCAAGTTGTTTTGTGTTGTGAAGGCAAAGTTAATGTTTTGTGTCTGAATATGTTCGAAATTTTGTACGAGAATTTGTCTGTGAAATGTATGCAAGAAGGCAAAGTTAATGTTTTGTGTCTGAATATGTTCGAAATTTTGTACGAGAATTTGTCTGTGAAAGGTATGCAAGCAATGAGTTTCTTTTTCATTTTCTATGTGGACACATAACGTCACTGGCACACACAGAAGAGGAAACCAATCTCGCTTTATACTACCTGCAATGCAAAGGTAGCTGTAAATGCATCTGATGATGACAACAAGCTGCCAAAGAGCGTCGTGCTAATAAAATATTAGCAACAAGTCACCGTTGCAGTATATATTATTTCGTACAAATCTTAAAACACAGTCACATCTCTCAAGTAACATCCATATAATACGGATGATTTTAAGTGCTAATTATTGCCTAAAACTATTTAATACCTGTTGATGTATGAGTAAAAACATGGGTTAAGTAAACAGTTTTGCACAAATGTTGTCTTCAGACTGAAAACAAAAATAGTTGAGCACTGAGTGAAGAAGAGAACATATTTAAAATTTACAGAGTTCTGGAAACATTCCGTCAGCGTGAACAGGTCAGTGCGATGTGAAATTTAAACGAAAGAATAACGGAAAGTAGGAACCCAAATCACATGATATCTCCGTGACGAAATCGTAGTTCATTTGTTTTTTGTAGAAGTGGATAGATAAAATATCCTAAGAACTATTATTTGTGAAGCTAAGAATGTGGCTTTTGCGTGTAGAATCTCTAATTCCCAGAATAAATCAAAGTAATATGGGCTGTACTGAATATAGTGTCAGGATTTCAACGTAGAGGTCAGTTTTACGTTTACTGAAGTGGGAGAATGAAGATGTTACTGACATTACTAGGATTCTCTTTCATATTACTCATGGCCATTTCAGCTTTCGGATAGCAAAATACATTTTATTTTTGATTTATAGCGACTGCAAATTACAGTGTTACTTATCGTCACGTACCTTGTCGCTTATCACTTATCAGTGCATACAGTGGTTCACACAAAGAAACACGTTCTGTATAAAACACCATAAACCGTACGTGGGCGGTACTTACAAATGTCAAGCAGAAATATGTTAACAGGCATTAACACAGCCGGTAGTCAAAACATCAAGCGATTGTGAAGGGTATCGAACTCATAGAGCATACAAATAAACACAAAACCAGATAAAAGCCACTACAGTAACATAAATTCTCACGATCATATGGTCCTCTTTGACAGTTGGCTAACAAATGTTACACACTGAAGTCATACAGACAAGTCGAAAGCGGTGCAAAGATGGCAAGCAGTAACGAGACACAGCCTCATACGTATTTGTCTTGCCTGAAACGAGATGGAGAAGCAGTTTAAACTGAAACGTCCCCTTTGAAAAATTACAAATGACTATGCTTAAACTGACACACAATATTTTTTTAGCACAACGCAATCTGACTATCAAAAATCCCTACAAAAGAATGGCCCCTGACTAACATTAAACTATACCTTTCACAAATCACTTACCTCACAAAAATCTCCGTTACTCGAACTACTGCAATACGGCGAGCGCCACTACTGCCAGCTAAATAAAAGATTCAAACTACGGAAGGCACTAACTACTGATAGGCATAGTTAGCAAATGAAAGATTTTAATAGAGAACAAACAATGTATTTACCTTAATAATGTTGAAAACTCATAATATACATAGCAGTTCATGACATCCAATTTTAAAAATTTCAAAACTCCGCCATCTCTCTCCCCACATCCACCACTGCTGGCGGCTCACCTCCAATTGCGCAACGCTACGCGCTGTTCACAGCCAGCTGCCTAACACTACAATGGCGAGTATTACAACAATGCAAAGCAGCCACAGACTGCACACAGCACAGCCAGTGATTTTCATACAGAGGTGGCGTTACCAATAAAAAAACCTAAACAGCCTACTTACATAGCCTCCATGCTCCCCACAAAAAAATTTACAAATTGTTTTGGACAGTGGCCAATAATGATTTGATAATTTTTTTTATAATTACAATAACAAAGATATCAATTGCACACACTTATTGATACAATCTTGGTCAAAAGCTAAAATTTTCTCACCATCCATAAAGACAGTCCTGATCATTCATCATAGTAACATTGGAGGGTTTTTCTCAAAGTCTGAGCACTAAAAGAAAATGCACACGGAAGTAGTGGATTTCCATGCAATCTTGAAGAAACAGTGTTGTCCTTCCCATGGAAAGACAGTGCTGACTCTTGACATGCAGGCAGGTATTGGTCCACAACAGAGCAAACCCACAGCAGAGTCAGTCGAAATTTTGAAGAGTATTGGTAGGTAGGTCATCACAGAGCAGACCCACTGTAGTCCTGGTAGAGATTACGGTATTGGTGGGCCACCAGAGGCGCAGACCCACTGCAGTCCTTGTAGAACTAATGGTATTGGTGGGCCATCAAAGATGCAGACCCACTGTACTCCATGTAGAGACGGCCAGCAGCCATCTGTTGTGACTGTACAGGTGCACAATCACCATTGAAGAGTCTTGCAGATAACATAGCAAGTCCATAACCACCACTTGTGCCCTCACAAAATTTTTTGGAATTGTCCTTAGAACCAGCAATGCTGTTATCCAGTCCCTTGCTGAATTGTTAACACACGTGCAAACACTAACAGTCCCTACTTCTCACATATTGTCCACATACTATGACCAACAGAAACGTGTGCAGTGAAATTGAACTTACAAGTTAATAATATGATGAACTGGTGTCAATTACAATTTTATAACATAAGAATACAATTACAAAGGTACAAGATACATCATGAAAGAACATAACAATACAGATAACATTTGTAGTACAGGCTTTACAAAAGAATCGAAATAACATATACATCAGTGTTGCAGGAATTATGACATGAGTACATACATAAAAGATCATAATAACTTTTGAAACATCGGCTTTACACATGAGCGTTAAAACAGAACAGAATTAATAATGTCTAACGTCTTTACAAAGAAAATAACAATTTATCAGAAAAATTCTACTACATAGCTCTCATTAGCTAAACACATAAAGACAGAAAAAAGACAAATAAACAAGGGTACATAAACACATAGTGGGATAACACAAGGAAAGGACAGGTTGTGTTTCATTGCAGTATTTTGCAAACAAAATTTTCTTTGCTTCTTGGAGATCTCCCTTCATTCATCATTATTCCCAAAAAGTCCTACCTATACCTCCTTCCTGTATTCTATTCATATTTCTTTCAAAATAATTATTTCTGATTGTACAATACTCATTTTAACCCAAATCTTTTTCATATAACTTCGTAATGCATTCTTTACCTATTCTCCATAGTCAGTTTCTTATATAGTCTACCCCTCTTAAGGTAACTTAAATCTACTGAGCTCAGATATATATACCAAGGGACGAGGCAATGCAGCAGCACATAAAACAATTAATACAAACAGCAATGAAAAAGAAATGGAAATTTGCAAAGCAAGTTACAGTAAATCTAAATTACCAAGCAATGTAACATTACAACTAATATGAGCCAAAGTGCAGCAACAAGAAAAATAAATCAGTAGTAAAACTAGCTTAGAAGAGTAACACAAATTAAAATTCAGTAGCACTATGCCTGGCAAACAGCAGCAGCAAATATAAAAAATATAAAACTTATATCTATACATGACAAAGCTCAAGCAGAAAAAATATTACAGTAAAAATGGCCATGTTTAATACCTATGTCACATCTTAACACTAGAGTGATGCATCACAATTTATTCTACAAAAGAAATTACCAAGTACTTGAAAAGAAAATTCTGTACGCAATTCCTGTGAAGGGAAATGTGTTTTTGTGCTCCTTCGTTTTTTTGAAGTACATCAAAGTTATTCTTTACTGGGTCTGTAGGCATAAAATATTTATATTAGTACATCTATAAAATTTTATTTTAACCAATGCTGCAGGGCAGCTAGAAACTAGATATTAAACAAAATGAGTAAATAAATACATAAAGTAAGCCATATGGCATTTCTCTCAACTAGAAAGACAGTAGTCATAATCAGGTGTATAGACATAAAAATATTTCTCGTCATTTCATTAGGCATTGCAGTAAATATCATAAATTAAGAGCTCCACAGTGTTATCATGTTTTCAAGTTTGAGTCTGTCATATTTACTATGCTTTCTACAAAGGAATGTCAATAGCGAGGATAATGGCCTCCTTTTTTTTTTACCTGTTTCTCTGAAAGGTACTAATGGCTTTTTTCCAGGCGATGCACAGCTGGCCGCTCAAGACGCATTACGTCAAGGTCACTTGGCTTTCTTACCGAAATATTTACGACACCAGTTTGCAATACAGTGACATTCTCATATAAAAATATTTCACAGGTCAAGAATTTGCGTTACAAAGCTGTAGAAACAAAATCCTATTCATATAACAGTGTCCAAAAAATTTTCGTCGGCATTGTAATACATTCACGCATTTACATACATTTCATAACTCTTAAAGTGCGATTCTTGGTTTCAAACATCCTTTTTCACAAACCAGAGTCCCTAACCACTACTCATTATTCCTTACCTTATTACATATATACATATTCGTCGACACTTCTTCAATATTTCATCATAACAGATATGTAGCATAATCAAATAACTCATATAGCATCAGCTTATTAATCATAAACATACCTCAGCAGCATAATACACATCGTCATCGTAATAATATCATAACACCTCAGTCAAATCTCAAAATGTCGTAGCTTTCTGCAATAATTTCAAAACCTAAAGAAAATTCTCTGCTCATTTCAATAGTGTCATCTACCTCAAACGTACTTTAAAAATCATGATCTCATACCAAATACATCATTCAAAGCTCTCATAGTATCACAATGGTTCCGAAAAAATATGAACAGTTCACACAGAACAGACAAAATACAGTTTCATAAGTGTGAAGTTATCCAACTGTGTAATTGTGCAAACATGTGTCACTGATGTAATAAAAAAATTTTGTTTCTTTGTTAAATAATCAGATAGCTGTCTAATTCTGTGTTAGTGAAATATGGTACTGATGTGTAAAGTTGTATAAGCAAATACCATATTAGGTAGGGCTCCTTGTGCTTGCCAAACACATGGTACACAAAGTAAGCGTGTACCCCCCTGAGGATTAATGTAATTATACCCTCAGGTGTTACAGATTACAGCAATGGAATGAAATGTATAACGGAAAACCTTTGTGTCATTGTACTTCAAATATCTTTAAAAATAAATGTTTTAAGTATAAAATTAATCACTCAAATACGTGTACTGTAGCGCTAAATGTGCGTCTTCTTGTAAGATAATCTCTGTGGAAGTCTCGTAGTTATCGTCCTCTGTAAGCAAAGTTCTGCTAAAGTCAATGTACTTACCTCATCATAAACGAAAGTGAAATACTTTGTGTATAGATATCTTAGTTATTATGCTTATTGGTGTGATGAAGAAAGTACTGTACAGTAACGTATTGTTGTGCCACAAAAAAGGCTGTCTCGTTGTTGCTATACCATAAATGTTACTACTAAAACATGTTTTACTTTCCAGAACAATACAGAAAAACTGTGCAGATATAAAGCAGATACAGCACAAAAGCAACAATGTAAATTGGGTCACACATTAGTAGCGTCGTGATATAATTGTGTAGCTGTCAAAGAAACCAAGTGCTAAGTTATCTTTAATCCCACAGAAAGTACTTCCAATAAAGAATGTCTTTTCAAGGAAACCAAAATGTTGCATGAAAATCTCATTAGCAGTGCCGGTATATGTTATAAGTATGTGAGCCTTATAGTCGTTACATGATCATGCAACAAACAAGCAAGAATGCACACACACAATAACACTGTGTCGTCTGTTCACAATAACAATGCATTCATAATTTCTGTTGAAATAAGTTCTCTTGGTTCTTGACTGGATATTTAACTTCAAACATTGTTGCATGTTAACAGTTTCTTAAGTCTGACAAAGCATACTAGAAATGTGAAGTGAAAAGTTTTATACCAAAGACTAAGTTAAAAAGCAGATTATCTCTCAATGAACGGTTTTACATGTGAAATGTGGTGTAAACTTTTACTCTTCCTAGTATGCAGAGTTTCAACTTGAACGCAATTATCATGCGGTATACGTCGGTAAAGAATACTGGAATTTTTTTTAGGTTAGCGTCTATGTTATTTTTCTCGGAGCCAGCCGGCGCACGTGTATGCCTGCGGTGCGAGTCATTGTCTGTCTCTTTGTTGCCGTGCGTCGTTACTGGGATTTGGAGACCTAACTTCTACAAATTCGCCTTGCCGAGAGGGCCCAGCCGTGTTAGAATCCCGCCAGTTCTGATGAAATTGACGTCTGTCGTTATGATTATATCGTCTGTCGTCATGTCGGTAGATTCCATAGTTACTTTTTTGTCGGTCACGTGGTGGAGAACTTCTCCCTGAATCGTAACTGCACGCTGGTCTGTTGCGTCTGAAGTTATTCTGTCTCCCTTGATAATAATTATTTTGGTTCCCATATTGTCTGTTTCTATGGTTATCTCTGTCATATTCATTACTACGGAAATGCGATCTTTCTCTGTAACTATTACTCTGCCAGTGGTTGTCATATGGGTGGTGTCTGTTTTGGTCACGATTTGCGTTGTAAGAATAGACTTGTTGTGTCCAGTTATTGTTTCTGTCGTCACTGAATTGTGACGGATGTGACCTGTTGTGATTGTTTTCCTGTTTTCGCATCCCGCGACTGTCTGTGTCAATTTCTAATTCTTGTAACAGTCCCTGAAAAGCTTCAATGTCGTCTTTGCAACGTCCTGCCAAAATAACATTTCGTAAATGTTCAGGCAATTTCATTAAGCAAATGCGGATGAGTTCTGAAGGGCTGTATGGATATGACAGGTACTGATTCCTGTGCAACATGTCTTCAAAATATTTCACAAGACTGGAAAATTCAGATTGTTCGAAAAGTTTCATCATTATGATGCTATGTTTTACTCGGTCTTGCGTGGCTTGAGACCAATATGCTGAGAGGAAGGCATGGTAAAACTCTCCTTCACTGTGGCAATCGTGAATGACCGACCGCATTCTTACAGCTGGTTCATTCTCTAAGTAGCCACACATAAATTCTAATCTGTGCTCTAATGACCAGTTGGGAGGAAAACAATGAGAGAATTGATGAAGCCACGCTTGTGGATGAATGTCGTTGCCGGAATTCTTAAATGTTTTGAATTTACGTGTAGTAATGAACAGCTTATAGTCAAAATCGTCATGTCGGCGAGTCGCATGTCGGTCATTATTACGTCGTTTCGGCGGTTCCATCTCAAAATTCGGTGTGCCTTGCCAATTTCTTTCATAATTTCCGAAGTGTGCTGTGTTATTATTTTGTGGTTGTTCCGTATTTCGAAGTCCCTCTTCCCGTATTGGAGCGCGAGTGGCCTCTGAAGTACGTAATTCTTGTATTACCTGAGTCAGCTGATCTTGTACTTCCCGGATTTCTCTTTGGTGTTGCGTATTAATTTGATTCTGATTATGTTTGAATTTCCTAATTTGTTCACACTCTTCTGTCATTAAAGACTACCGGTTTTGTGTCGTTCAGATTATCATCTATCTTCGTAGATAAGTTAGTGAACTGATCCGAAAGTTCGGCTACTTTCTCCGATAGTGAACACATTTCCTCAGTGTGTTTTTCTGAACCAAGTTTCAGAGTGTCCATTTGTGTTGAAATCGAATCTACTGTGTCCTTTAAGTTTTCTTGAGTTTTTGCAAGTTGTGTAACCGAATCGGTAGATGCAACTGAGTCAATTTTAGCCCACAAGGTCTCATGATTTTCATGAACAATGGTTTGCAGTTCTTTTATGGCTGCTTCGTGATTCTGTAATGCAATTTCATGCCGCGAAAATACAGGTTGAAAATGCTCACAAATTTGTGTTTTTACGTCATTACAGACTTTTTGACATTTCGATACAATGTTATGTAACTCAGTAGTTAAATCTTCACGTGTTTGTTCAAGCGTGGTGTCTAACTTCCGAAGATTTTGTTCCATTGTGTCTAACTTTTGAAGCTTTTGCTGTGTTTGTCTCTGATTTTCTTCCATTGTGTCTAACTTTTGAAGCTTTTGCTGTGTTTGTCTCTGAGTTTGTTCCATTTGTTGCATTAATTGCAATAATAATGTATTAGTGTCTGGAATCTGTTTCTCTATGCTTTTTGGCAGTGCGTTTTCACCGGCAGCATTCACATTTTGACAAGCAGAAAATGTGTCTTGACTTATTTGAGAAAACGGTGAGGACGCAATCTGACGCAATCTGAATCTACAGTATTTGCAAGATTGTGTCCTGTCATTTCGGATTCCTGAGGCGAGCTGTTGCCGACCGATCGATCGATAATGCTTCCCTGTTCACTACCTGTTTCACTGTCTACACCATTATTTGACGCCCGCTCCATTTCCCTATGCACAGTTACCAAATTACTACTTTGAATATTAGTTAATTCATTACTCGGCGGCGCTGATAAGCTACGCTCGTCGTCACTATTATTTCTCAGTTTACTTTGGAGCCTAGTGTTACGTTTTTTACACGCCATTATTGTCACAATATTTCACACGACAACACAGATAAGCACAATTTGAAGAGCAAAAATAAGAGAACACATTAACATAGCACTGAAAATAGTATGTAGTTAATTGCAAGCGCAGCTGCGAAATACTTGGTGCAAATCTACATGCATGCCACAACTGTTTTACTGTACAACAATGAAATACTGCAACTACAAAGGAGATTATCTCTACAATTACGCGCTAGCAATAAACACAACCTGCACTAATTACACAAACTACAAGAAAAAATCAGAAGATTCCAGTGAGGTATCCTCGGCTAAGGGTCGACATATGAAACGTCCCCTTTGAACAATTATACACGTGACTGGGCTTATATTGACACACAAAATTTTTTTAGCGCAACGCAATCTGACTATCAAAAATCCCTACAAAAGAATGGCCCTGACTAACATTAAACTATACCTTTCACAAATCACTTACCTCACAAAAATCTCCGTTACTCGAACTACTGCAATACGGCGAGCGCCACTACTGCCAGCTAAATAAAAGATTCAAACTACGGAAGGCACTAACTACTGATAGGCATAGTTAGCAAATGAAAGATTTTAATAGAGAACAAACAATGTATTTACCTTAATAACGTTGAAAACTCATAATATACATAGCAGTTCATGACATCCAATTTTAAAAATTTCAAAACTCCGCCATCTCTCTCCCCACATCCACCAATGCTGGCGGCTCACCTCCAACTGCGCAACGCTACGCGCTGTTCACAGCCAGCTGCCTAACACTACAATGGCGAGTATTACAACAATGCAAAGCAGCCACAGACTGCACACAGCACAGCCAGTGATTTTCATACAGAGGTGGCGTTACCAATAAAAAAACCTAAACAGCCTACTTACAAAACATATTGTCTCTTCACGGCTGAAAAGATAAGTGGATGTCTAAAAAAACTGGCAGAACAATGAAACTAATAAAACCGTGATATGCGTATGTTACAGCAATAAGCACATGACACAAAAAAATCACCTATAAGAGTAAGCCGTAAGAGGAAATACACGAGGACTGTGCACCCACCGCATATCAAAATTTTTGTCATTGCTATTTCTTCCTTAGGTCGGTGTTTTATTCTTAAATCATACTGGAACAATTTCTGGATGTATTTGGACATGTTCTGTGAGTTGATGTTATTACCACGGAAGTTTATAAAAATGAATAAAACGGAACATCTTTTCGCAAATGTAGGGGTCACACAACTGTGCAGCGTTTTTCCTATGCTGTTCAGCAGATACATGGAGGACACTGCTAGATAAAGGCGTAACGTAGGAAATGATTTGAAGTTGTCATCTTGCATTGCTTGCTGTGGAGCCGCTGACGCTGGCTGCAGGGCCAAGCGAGACGTGTGCTTGACTAACACACTCTCTGTGAACCTCAAGAAGTACTATTAAATATTAATCAATCTCTTTCATACTTAGTATACCAAACTCTATGTATAACACAACAATACTGTTACAAAACCAAATCAATAACTTTAATATTTTTGGAGATATAAATTTTTGACTAAAACACACAATAACCGTGCTGCCATTGTTAAAACGAGTTAGGGACTGTAGTGTATTCATCTACAGTATCAATTGAAACTATAACCAAGAGGATAGGTTCATATAATCTACTTTTCTGGAATTTTTTTTAGTTTCATTACCACAAGTTTCTGACGTAATTAAAAGTATTTTGGAAAAGTATTACTTCATAGTGTTTTGGTTGCATGAGTATTTTAGAGAGAGTGAGATAGTGAATGGGGGACATATGTGAAGTTAGAATGTGACAATTGTATTAAAACTATGTAAATGTATGCTTCAGAAAGTTGTGCAATAGGGGAATTCGTGGCGTATGTCCAAGTGATTTTGCAAAAGTCAGCCAGAAGGGGAGTTGAGTGTTAAATTTATAAGTAATTTATTTTGTGGAAAGGAATCGCAATTTGTCTTCGTTAAATTTTATTTAGTTTCGGAACTAAGACATTTTTAGTCTAACTTACTTGTGGTAAACTGATTGGCTGACATTAGAAATACCGCGAGTATAGAAGTACTCGAGATGATCTGATTGGCTGCTGAACATACTAGCCAATAGGAATTCAGCATTTCCCGCGCGTTTGAGGGGGGTTTGATGCCTCAGATCTGTGAGTCGAGATAATCGCTCGGGAGCCGTCTTCTGGTAAATACTGTACGTATGTTAAATCGCGCTGATCAAATTCGTACCAAAATGAAGAAATTCACGCGTTTCATCGATTCTCATGTCGTTGACGAAGAGCGACTGCAGTAGTGAGTATTTTGTGAAAGTTTGAGCCTTGTGAGTGGTTTATTTAAGGTGATATTTGCGTGTGAACATTTTGTTTCGTCCTTGAACTCGGCGTGGCGCGTTTCGTGCAGATAACAAGACATTGTGGCGAACACTTGTTTACAAGAAGCCTAGTGAACGACTGAATGTGTTAACTCGCGAGTAGTCGTGGGTCAGTGACTAGTTAGGACGGTCAAAATATCGGCTCGGACTAAGTATCTCCTGGCTGCTTTCGGGTGTGAACTTGTAACATAGACAGCCAGCAATATTGCATAATTCATGTTGGGACATTAAATACGGACTTGATAGCTATTTTATGTGTTTTAAAGACAATAACCCAATTAAACGAAATTTTAGACATTTTTTTCAGAGAAGTCATGCAAGAATACCGATCGCTCGTTAGTTTAACTAATTTTCAGCTACGGCACATGGACTGGAGCCATGTGGCCTTTGCGTGGTAGGTATTTAGCCCAGTTTTCGCCAAAGCTACTATTGTAGGCTTGACCAGTACCTACAATCGTTGAGTGAAGGGACAACGACCTGAAACCTATTTAGGTAGGCGGACTATTTATTTATAGTGCGAGATCAACCGGCGCCGCCACAGTGGCAATCGAAGATTTCACACCTCATGTTTTAACTGGAATCAAAGATTCAGAAAGGGGTTCATAGAGGAAAAGTAAATGACGATAAATTTTATGCGAGGTTGTTAAGACGTATACAGTGTGGAATTTTTAGTCTGAACGATTACCCGAAAAAAGTTGTTCAACACTCTTCGTGTTTTTATCTTTATGTTTGAGAGTAAAGGTAAAGTAGAAGCTACATGACAAGATCTGAATTCAACAGCAAGAAATAAAATTTTTAAGAAGCTTTGTTGAATACACTGCCGGAAAAACGAAGTGGTACATCTGTAAAGAGGGCGCCGATTTTGATCCGGTGAAGGGATATGCCATCTGGGGGATAGTAGATGTACAGAAATGGTTTCAACGACGTCCGCTAGCACATAGTATAGTGGCATAGCTACCAGTGCGGCATCTGCGTCTGCTCTTTAATAGCGAATGCTCGCATCCAGAAGGCTCGGTGTGATGCAGACGTGTGAAGCGAGCACTCGCGCTTCCCACTGCCAACTGAGAGAGTCTTCCGAGTGGCGGGATGGTTCTTTCGGAGAACTGCAACACAAGTTGGACGTGCTGCGTCAATTGTGCGAATATGCTGGTATCAATGGTCACGTGAACATTCTCACACCAGTAGAAAAAGTTGTGGATGTCCGCGCAACAGAGACGTCCGCCGAGATCTTCGTGTTGTGAGGGCAGCAGTGGCAGATCATACAGCTACCACATCATAAATAAGAGGGCTTGTGAGACGAGACGTGTCAACTCGAAGTGTTGCGAACCGATTATTAGCACTGTGAGTACGGGCACACACACCTCTAGCCCGCCTTGCACGCCGGCCGCGCTTCAGTGTGGAACCGCGCGACCGCTATGGTCGCAGGTTCGAATCCTGCCTAGGGCGTGGGTGTGTGTGAAGTCCTTACGTTAGTTATGTTCAAGTAGCTCTAAGTTCTAGTGGACTGATGACCTAAGATGTTAAGTCCCATAGTGCTCAGATCCATTTGAACCGTTTTCCACTCACGCCACAGCATCGACGTGCACGGGTCGACTGTAGCCGTCAGAGGATCTCTTCGAAGATGGAATGACACGCCGTGGTCTTCAGCGATGAAAGCAAGTGATGGTCGTTTGCGAGTGCGTCGTAGACCTGAGCAGAGTGCATTCGTCCGAGGCACACTGGCCACACCTGTGGCCTTGTAGTCTGGGGTGCGATAAGCTACAACTCTCGTTCACCTTTCGTGTTTCTGGAGCGGTCGGTAGCCAGCGATCGGTACGTGACAATATTGTTAGCTCAATTATTTTGCCGTTCTTGCGACAGGGAGGTGATGTGTTGTTCCAACAGGATAATATTCGCCCATACACTGCCCTCGGAACACAACGTGCTTTGCAAGACATGCGGCAACTTTCCCGGCCAGGACGATCTTCCGGACATACCTCCAGTCGAGCATGTGTGGCATATAATGGGACGAGAAGAGACTGACGACGCCCGCCAGCCGACAGCTCTTACAGAAGTACGTGAAGAATTCGTTCAGGCGTGGCATAACTTATCCCAGTACAGTATACGCCACCTGTGCGATCGACCGGATGCCATAGTCAGCGCCTGCGTTGTCGCCTGTGGAGCCTACACCACGTATTTCGTGCGGTAGCGTTCTCGCTTCCCACGCCCGGGTTCCCGGGTTCGATTCCCGGCGGGGTCAGGGATTTTCTCTGCCTCGTGATGGCTGGGTGTTGTGTGCTGTCCTTAGGTTAGTTAGGTTTAAGTAGTTCTAAGTTCTAGGGGACTTATGACCACAGCAGTTTAGTCCCATAGTGCTCAGAGCCATTTGAACCACCACGTATTAATATGGGTGTTTCAAAACGGATCGGGATATTGGTGCCTCAGAATCGCTTGTGTTGATGATGTTTGGTTTGTGGGGCGCTCAACTGCGTGGTTATCAGCGCCCGTACAATTGCCCAACCTTTGCTCAGTCCAATTTCGCCACTTTCCTGGATGATGATGAAATGATGAGGACAACACAAACACCCAGTCATCTCGAGGCAGGTGAAAATCCCTGACCCCGCCGGGAATCGAATCGCTTGTGTTGCTGATGAAATGTAGTCATTTCATGTACTCCATATACACTGTTCCAACAATAAATCTCGAATGAATTGGAAACCTCTAAATGGGTGTACTAATTTTTTTCTCAGCAGTGTATATGCTAGACAGGGAATGCCATTATCAAGAGAAGACCTTAAAATGGAATTACTTCTAAGCAAATAAAACATCTGCGCCTGTTAACAGAGCAACAGATTGGACATTATTAAATCTCTAAAGCGGATGAAAGGAAATAAGAAGACGCAAGAAATGGGTTCTGGGATAGGTCCGTCCCGGCCCGATCTCGGGAGAGGGAGGAAGAGAAGAAAACGGTGTAATAGCGTCCTCGCCACGTGTGCACTAATCCTATATTTGAACACTCCCGCACGTTCAGCGAGCGTTCGCGAATGCAGCAGCGCGGTGTGTGGCAGTAGGCACAAAGTTTATCTACTCGGCAGGCGTTGCCGGAGGCATCTATTCATCGCAGCGGCCGTAAATGAAGGCCAGGATAATGCACGGCGCACACCACGTTATCAGCTGGCCGCGAGCGTCCCAGAAAACATCTTTTCCTTTTACAGATAAATAAAACAGGGCGTTCAGACCGCATCCTATAGTTAAACACTGAATGAGTTCGTTATTATAACCACAGAAGCGAGGCGATATTTTTAACTAGAGAGCGCGGAAGGCGAGATCTATCATTATTTGAAAGTCCGCGTCTCTCATCAGCGCACGGGAGCGCGAAGTCGGCTGCAATTAGCGAGCGGCCGAGAAATGACTGCGGCATTCATGGCGGGCTTTAGCCGCGGCCCACCTATAGAATAGGCAGCAATTATTTTGTCACCGTGGAAACAAATTCCCCCATTAGGCGGCGGCGCTCTCGACACGTCACCCCGTAAGTCATCCCGGCAGCGGGACAAAGTATCCCAGGTCAAGCGCGATGCGCTTTTATGCAAGTAATGGAGGCCACGCGCGCCTGTCTTAATAAAGGGTTTTGTTCGCGGCCCGCGGAGTGCGCCTCCGTAATGTAGTGCGAACTGCGGCCCGCGCCATGCTCTCAGACTCCGTGGCGCACACGTTTTTTCCTGTGGCTAACGTTCTTGTGAGCGAGGACGTACGGGAGATTAGCGTCACCACTCCGTACAAACTGAGATCGTAGGCCGAGGCTGTAAAAGTCCACACCCTGCCGAAACGCGTGTGTCGCACACGCTGCGGTCGGAAACAACTGTTTCGTGTAAAAGACTCGATGCGACGATTGCAAACGTGCGAGACTTTAACACGTTCTCGCCGTCGGATAGCACGGGTGGTTCACACCAGATCCTCTCATGGAGCGGCATGTACCGCCGGTGACTTCCACCAGATCGTAGCCGACCCTGGGGGCGAGTGGCGAACCGAGACACCGCCCAGGGCGGCAGGTTAAACAAAATAATGGAAGTTTTCCATAAATGAAAAAGTATGGGAATAAGCTGAAAGTACAAATAGTTCATAAAATCTAGTGTCTTACTGGAAAGTGTCTACGGCATTGTGAAACAGGTGACAAATAAAGAACTGGGTTTGGTCACCTCGCGTGCGCCTTTCAAAATAGCAAAGCTTGCTAGTGTCAGTGTTGCCAACTCAGTTTCTACCGAACTCCTACACAACAATTAAATTTAACTACGTCAGCTTGAAAACCCCTGCGCAAGAGAATACTTTATAATAAAGAAGTAAAGATAAATGTCAGCGCACAATGGCCCAACAGTTCCTATACATCAACTCAAACACCTGTAGCAGTAACGCTGCGAAAAATATTTCGTAATAGATAAATAAAGAATAAGTAAGATTTGCACTGCCCGCACCACACAAGACGTTTCGGTTAAATTATTGTTTTCTTTCTTATCTGTTACTGTTAAATCTCCTCCATTCCTTTTCTTTCTCAGTCTTGAATCCATAATCAGTAGATATTAATATTAAGATCATACGGGAAGAAACCTATCAAACTTTATTTTGGAGCAGAAGCAATTAAACTGCACAGCACGAACCGTTTATACAGTATTTCACACTGTTTGCGTGTCAGCAACTTTATTTAGGATTTAAATGTTACTCTGTGCTACAATAACTAAAAGTGCTTTCAAAACTGCTTGTTTTGAGACAAAAAGCGAGGTCGTGGCACGTCTGAAAGCACGCCTTTTCGATATCCGACCGTAGCCGTCTCTCCTTTATGTTCTACGGACACAATAAATACGTACTGGCGATTTATACGCTAATCTTTCAACGAATCATTTGTATGGAAGTCACTCGCTATCCCACTTCGTACAGCAGAAGTGACGACGATATTGTTGACGATGGAGTACTCAGTTGTGCTGGTTGCTACATGTCTCGCACCGAGTGCTCCCTTCTTCTCAGGGAACGACAATAAGTGACGTAACTCAGCTTCGGTTGACAATTAATTTTGGAGTTACAACTCAAAAAGCACTACGCTGTAAACGTTGCATTTCTGTTTCAATGACCGTGTGCCGCATACCTGGCTCTCGTCTCAAAGACGTATTCACTCAAAAAGAAGTATGAATAAGTACGATATGTGAAAATACAATGTAATGGATGCAGGACATCGTGAAAAAGATTGTCTCGAAGAGGGGAGGGGAGGAGTAAAATGCGGTAATATGCCTAGAATCGACCGTGCGCTGCATTCTAATTTTGGCATCTGGCAGGTTTTACCATCGGTTTTTTCTTTTTTCCACATTTTAAATAACCATTTCAATGTCTTACAAATATTGTTGCAAATAAATTTGTGGGAAATGAAATGGCACTTCCCTTCCCGTTAGCTTCTTGTAGACAGACGCGAACGTGTCAACCTTACACTGAATGTTGGTTTGTTGAGTCTTGCGCTCCATCGTTTGAGAGATACAGGGGCGAGCGGGTGTGCCGGGACTTACTCCAGTTCACTGCTAGTAGCGCCACGTCTCCTTAATGCGTCTGCACGTAACGCACAAGTACTGCACCATAATTAAACGTAAAATTAAAAGTCGAAATTTCTTATTCAAACTTTGTCAACATACACTTTAATGTAATACCGTTTTAAATGTCAAGTCTTAAAGTAATCAAACCAATAGTTTTCATGAAAATACAGTTTTAAGAAAAGAATATGTGGCGCTAAATAATAAAGATAGAAAGCCAGAACTTGGTCATAATGTGCCAATGCTTGTCAAAAATAAATGTTGCAAGTTTTAAAAGGATAGAATAATAATTAGTCCGAATCCACGTTTTTATGAGAAATTGAAGGCGCTAAATATTAGACTCCGAAATGTAAAAATTTTTATGATGCTTCAGTTCAAACTAAAAATAATATTTAAGCGACCACGTTAAGTTACCACCAATAGTTTTCGAGCAATTTAATGAAAACAAAATTTGTAACGAAAACATACCCATTTGTAGTAGATTAAGTACTTGTAATTTTAATGCTAGAAATTTTGGTTACGGCGCATGGGAACTTATTAAGTAATGGAGCTATAACACATTTTAGGACCGAAATATTAATAACAACCAATACAAGGTCTTTTAAAGTTGTAGTTCAGCGGTAACGATCTACCGTCCGTTCCACTCTACAAATTCTAGACGGCAAAGTTTTTATTCGAGGGAGCTGTGATTTCAAACAGCTTATCTGAATGCAGGTAAAAATTAAGAATATTCTAAATTAATTCATAACTTTGTTATTATAGATTGTGTCCGAGAAAGCGGTCGTTCAGACTGCTGCCGTGTGCATAAGGCAGATGACAGCTGGTGTGCCCTTCGCCGTCCGCTGAGGCACATAATTGTATGAATACAGCACGAGATGCAGGTTGGAGGTTCACTTCGCACTCAGTCACTGTAAGATCAGCGTCTGTTAAACGCCAGATTGCGTTCTGCATCGGATGACGTCAGAGGCGGACTGTGACAAAACGCGCATTTTCTGTAATAAGTGACAGTGAACTCGCGAGGACTGTACACCATCCTGGATCGCTTAGATTTTCGCTACAGTAACTGTTAGTGTGCCGTCCTTGAAAGCTTCAAATCCGTGTGGCAAGTGGTGGTCATTATTTCCACTTTTGTGGCGAGCATTTATTTCGAACATTTATTTGAGTATTAGTAGTCAGGGCGAAAGACAATTTCGTAGCAACGTACCGTGGAGGTCACCTGTGAACTGATAATAATGCTGTTTAGGATACAATGATTTACTGGCAATTGAACATAGTGATTTTCAAATTGTTGTGCTTGAGATATCTTACTGAATGTATGTATGAACTGGAACTCTATACCTTCATTTATAATCATAATCCTGATACTGCCAAGCAGAAAGAGAATAGAAACCGTTCTTTCAGTGGGCTGGACCAGAAAGAGGACGTGCAGACTGGAAACTATGGTCAGTATGTTCTCCATCGCCTTCTGGCTGACTACGAAAATAGTTGCCAGATTTACGAGAGAAAGACGGCGAACTACAAGCATTAACTAACTACATAAACTAAAACTAATAACAACTAAAAGTAATAATGTAAATTTTATCCGCCACCCCGCCGGCCGGAGTGGCCGTGCTGTTCTAGGCGCTACAGTCTGAGCGGAGCGACCCCTCCGGTCGCAGGTTCGAATCCTGCCTCGGGCATGGATGTGTGTGATGTCCTTAGGTTAGTTAGATTTAAGTAGTTCTAAGTTCTAGGCGACTGATGACCTCAGAAGTTAAGTCGCATAGTGCTCAGAGCCATTTGAACCATTTTATCCGCCGCCCCACATATGGTGCATCGGCCTGGATAGGAAATTGAATAGTGAAAGTGATTGGTAGAAAACGATGAACTCTGTAGGCACTAACAGGATATCATAGTGATACAGGCAGAGACCAGTGCGAGACACAACTACGATTTACTCGCGAGTGTGGTGAATAAACAGTGGGTGTCAGCCATAGTAATCTGGATCGTGACGGAAGGTTGGTGGCCGAGCGGTTCTAGGCGCTACAGTCTGCACCGCTGCGGTCGCAGTTTCGAATCCTGCCTTGGAAATGGATGTGTGTGATGTCCTTAGGTTAGTTAGGTTTAAGTAGTTCTAAGTTGTGGGGGACTAATGACCTCAGAAGTTAAGTCGCATAGTGCTCAGAGCCATTTGAACCATTTCGGTAATTTACGAGTTGTGCACATCAGTGTACTGCATTATTTATGAGTAGTTTCCAGGTCTGTATTGTGACCTCAAGCACGTGAGTGTATTGTATCAGTGTAGTAAATAAACTTGAACGTAAATTCTTTCGGAATGTTAAAAAAGTCCACTGCTGTAAACATTGCACTACTCCATCTCGTTCCGTCACTTATAAGCTTTGTAACGACGAAAGGCATAAAAGGTATTTCTATTCCCTCTGTCATCACAAAATTGTGTATGACGGAGCGAGACGGAGCAGTGCAGTGTTTACGACTGCGGACTTACATTCTGGAAGAGCAGCGCTCAAATCCCCATCCAACTATCCAGATAACGCTTTCCGTGATTTCCCTAAATCAATGAATGGAACAACCCAAAGCCTATTAGGGAAGATATAGACTTTTCTCTTACTATTTTGTTTCCACGAAGCTGGGGTAATTTAACTGAAACCCCTTATGATAGAAGTATGATTTTTCCAATGCGTGCCGGCCGCAGTGGCCGAGCGGTTCTAGGCGCAACAGTCTGGAACCGCTCGACCGCTACGGTTTCAAATATTGAAGCGAGGTTTTCCGCAATTTATAGTATGGTGAGGGATATGTAATACCTTGTATTGGTAATGCTCTGGACTCTTGTATTAACCGAGATGCTGAAACAAGTAGTCTTTTTCAGTGGAACGATATACTCATCATAACGCAGTCAATGGCTCTTACAAAGACTGTTACTGTAATGTAGTACTTGTTAATATTGATGTTCAAACCTTTCGAGACATGTAGTAAAACTGGAAAGCAATGCGGCCAGTGTCGGCTGTTGCGCTGTAGTAGAGCTTTTATGGCAGGCTCAGACGTTATCAGGCCTATGCTAATAACACGGGGTCTCCGCCTAATCGTCAAATTTATTGCATATGTAGGGATTGGCCAGAAATGAAACTGACAGAAGTAGGAGCTCCAGAAAAACGTAACATTTTAGGCACGGGTGTGACGAGGCACGAGTAGTTACGTTAATATACACTCCTGGAAATGGAAAAAAGAACACATTGACACCGGTGTGTCAGACCCACCATACTTGCTCCGGACACTGCGAGAGGGCTGTACAAGCAATGATCACACGCACGGCACAGCGGACACACCAGGAACCGCGGTGTTGGCCGTCGAATGGCGCTAGCTGCGCAGCATTTGTGCACCGCCGCCGTCAGTGTCAGCCAGTTTGCCGTGGCATACGGAGCTCCATCGCAGTCTTTAACACTGGTAGCATGCCGCGACAGCGTGGACGTGAACCGTATGTGCAGTTGACGGACTTTGAGCGAGGGCGTATAGTGGGCATGCGGGAGGCCGGGTGGACGTAGCGCCGAATTGCTCAACACGTGGGGCGTGAGGTCTCCACAGTACATCGATGTTGTCGCCAGTGGTCGGCGGAAGGTGCACGTGCCCGTCGACCTGGGACCGGACCGCAGCGACGCACGGATGCACGCCAAGACCGTAGGATCCTACGCAGTGCCGTAGGGGACCGCACCGCCACTTCCCAGCAAATTAGGGACACTGTTGCTCCTGGGGTATCGGCGAGGACCATTCGCAACCGTCTCCATGAAGCTGGGCTACGGTCCCGCACACCGTTAGGCCGTCTTCCGCTCACGCCCCAACATCGTGCAGCCCGCCTCCAGTGGTGTCGCGACAGGCGTGAATGGAGGGACGAATGGAGACGTGTCGTCTTCAGCGATGAGAGTCGCTTCTGCCTTGGTGCCAATGATGGTCGTATGCGTGTTTGGCGCCGTGCAGGTGAGCGCCACAATCAGGACTGCATACGACCGAGGCACACAGGGCCAACACCCAGCATCATGGTGTGGGGAGCGATCTCCTACACTGGCCGTACACCACTGGTGATCGTCGAGGGGACACTGAATAGTGCACGGTACATCCAAACCGTCATCGAACCCATCGTTCTACCATTCCTAGACCGGCAAGGGAACTTGCTGTTCCAACAGGACAATGCACGTCCGCATGTATCCCGTGCCACCCAACGTGCTCTAGAAGGTGTAAGTCAACTACCCTGGCCAGCAAGATCTCCGGATCTGTCCCCCATTGAGCATGTTTGGGACTGGATGAAGCGTCGTCTCACGCGGTCTGCACGTCCAGCACGAACGCTGGTCCAACTGAGGCGCCAGGTGGAAATGGCATGGCAAGCCGTTCCACAGGACTACATCCAGCATCTCTACGATCGTCTCCATGGGAGAATAGCAGCCTGCATTGCTGCGAAAGGTGGATATGCACTGTACTAGTGCCGACATTGTGCATGCTCTGTTGCCTGTGTCTATGTGCCTGTGGTTCTGTCAGTGTGATCATGTGATGTATCTGACCCCAGGAATGTGTCAATAAAGTTTCCCCTTCCTGGGGCAATGAATTCACGGTGTTCTTATTTCAATTTCCAGGAGTGTATTTCTCCACAACACCCCAGACGCGATTTTTCAACAAGACAATGCACGACCACATATTTCTGATGGAAACGTGATTCGTGGTGTCACAGGATGTCAGCCTTTTGGCCTGGCCGCCAGATTGCAAGACTATTCGCCAGTTGAAAATGTGTGTGATATGGTGAAACGACGGGTGCAGCGCTGTGACCAAATGCCAACCATCACAGATGAACTTTGGAAACAGCTGAATGCAGTATGGATGGTTATACCACAGAACGCCATTCGCGCCTTATAATCGTCGATGTCATCACGTATGGAAAAGTTATCAGGGCCCGTGGCGGACCCTGTGCCTACTAGGCAACAGGACACATGCTGATCCGAGGTGACCGAAATGCTAATCATTTCTACAGAACATACTAATGTACATGTTTTGTGAATATGCACGTCTTATCTCTAGCCGTTCAAAATGTTCTGTTTTTTCTGAATATGGGTGTATATTCCATTGTACGTCACCCGCTATCCTTGCCAATATTTGGCGAAATGATGTGTTACGCGTGGTTTGCTGTCGAACTGTGCGATGAGAAAGAGCCTTTTGTGGTATTAAACTGAGATTGTTGTGTAGAAACTTTAAAACAACCATGTAATAGTAAAAATGTGGCGTTTATAGCGTGTGCCGAGAAAATGACTTCTTGCACTGTTTTTACAACGAATATGACGCCAGCATGTCTAAATCATCAACTGTAGATGAAGAAAAGTATTTAATTTTATATAAAAAGTTCTCGTGTATGCCATACAATCCCTTCCTGGAAATTTATTTGTAACCCCAAATATTCATTTGCCTTTCCTTTTGCAAAGATATTAAAATATACAATATACTGAGTGTTAGTACGGTGCTCGCATTTCAAGCAACTTGCAACTTGAAAATAAAAGATTCCGCTTAGGAACTCGATCACAAGACCGTCGGACAACCGTTCTGTAATCTTTCCGGTGCGCCAACCGCTGCCTGGAAACTACACTAACAGAAATGACTCAGGTCAGTCTTTCCACTGATCAGCCAGAACACAGTGAGCGCCTACCTAATAGGCGGCGACTCTCCGTGGCATGGGAGCAAGGGAGGCCTCGGCAGGTCGTTGGAGGGAGTTGTCACCACATCTGCACACACGAGTAACCTAATTCCCGTAAATTTCGGGTAAGGAGGGGGGATATGTGCTCTGACGTCTCGTTCAATCACATCCCAGATGTGTACGATCGAGATCAGATCTGGCGAGTGTAGGGTTCAGCACATCAATTCAAACTTGCCACTGTGTTCCTCGAAACAGTCCATCACACCCCTGGCCTTGTGAAATGGCGCGTTATCTTGCTGAAAAATGCCACTGCGGTTGGGAAAAATGATAATATTGAAGGGGAGCACGCGGTCTGCAACCAGTCAACAATACTTCTTGGCCATCGTGGTGCCTTGCGCGAGCTCCACTGGACCCAGTGACGCCAACACGAATGTTCCCAGAGCATAACGGAGCGGCCGCCAGCTTATCTCCATCCCACAGTACAAGTGTCAAATTGTTCCCCTGGAAGACGACCGATTCGCGCCCTCCCATCGGTATGATGAAGAAGGTATCGGGATTCGTCAGATCATGCTAAGCTCTGCCACTGCACCAATGTCCAGTATCGATGGTCGCGTGCCCATTTCAGCCGTAGTTGGCGTCGAGGTACTAACATTGGCACACGCACGGGTCGGAGGTCCGTAGTTAGGAGTCTTCTGTGGACTGTGTGTTCAGACACACTCGTATTCTGCCCAGCATTAAGGTCTGACGTTAGTTCCGGCACAGATCTCCGCCTGTCCTGTTTTATCAGTTCGCTCAGCCTACGACGTCCGACATCTGTAATGAGGTGTGGCGCCCAACCCAACGACTTTTGGACGTGGTTTCACCTCCGTTTCACCACGCGTTGAAGACACTCAGCACAGCACTCGTCGACCACCTGACGAGTCGTGCAGTTTCCGAGCGTTTGGCCCGTCACACTCTGTCCTCTGTCAAACTGATATAGATAGTGCGCCTTCCCCATTTTACACACGGGCAGCACCCTGACAGAGACTACATGCATCGTGTGTGTGTCTGACTAGCAGTCATTGGTGTCCAGGTGACGTTGCTGTCGCCTGAACGTGTTTATACCGGTATTAGGTCGGTGGTCATAATGTTCTGGCTGATCCGTGTATATGGAAGAACCGCATAGCTAGCCTCTGGTGAATCCTGGTTGATCCGTCTCCTACCACCGTGCGGATTGGTTAGCATCGCAGCCAGAACAGCTTCTTCCTGTGCTCTGCCAGTTGGTGTCGTTGACACCGTCCTGTGTTTGATGTTGAAGTTGCCTGTTCGTTCTGGTGACGTACAGTGACTATCAGGATAGACATCTCTTTACGGATTGACAGCACTTCCTTGACATTCACCGAATAAAGTACGAGAGCTTATTGAAAAGTAATGGCTCCGAATTTTTTATTCTGTTCTCAATACCGGTTGAGGTATTACATGTCATTCATATTACTCTGTCGACTTTCCCGCTTCGCTGAAGCAAGTTGCAACCTTTTGTCGCTGAGAACTCCGAATTGTGGCTTGTAAAGTCTAACGAGGGTCACATTGGAGGGGGGAACGCTGTCCTTCCACTTTGTTTGCGTGGGGTGCCTCTTCGATATACCTGGCTATGTATCGGCTCAACTTATGGCGCGTGACCTTGACTCTGGTTTGACTCTATAGCCCGGTGTATGTGGAGAATATTTTCTTATTGCAGTAGTTCTCTGTCACCGTCTCTCTAAACTAAATTATCGTCATTTCTGAGTTACAACTCATAGAACATATTAGTTGTGAAGTCAACTGAGCATTGATAAATGGCCCAGACAAACAACGCAATAAACAAGAACAGTGAGCATCTGGCGCATGGGGTCAGGCATCCGCGCAAAGCCAAGATGATGGCCGCTATGGACGTCAAACCGCGCCGTTCTGCGCAATAAGGAAGAGTTCCCTGCGGTGTCGGAACTTCAAAGGAAATGCGCGCTCTGTATGGACGGCATTTCTTGTTTACTGTTATTATTAACACAAATGCGTGCACACACTGGAGCATTGGTGGGCACCTACAAAGACACTCCTGGTAGTCGTGGGCTGAGAGGCGCTATCCTATGTCGACTCGACTTATCACATCGCATCACGTGATAAGACCGTCTGAATTCCCTTCTTCAGTAAGCTGGTGTTGTATTCTTCAACCTTCGGGCGCTCACCACCTGGCGGCATTTACACCGCCTCTTCAGTATGTGACTATTTAGTCGCTTGATTCTCAGGTAATAACTGGTTATGTATCGACTCACCTTATGGCGCGTCACCTTGTCACTGACTGGTTTGACTCTGTAGCCCGATGTGATACTGTATGGGTATTCGAAATCGGAAACCAATTCGTGGCGGTGTAAATGCCGCCGGTGCGAGCGCTAATGTTGCTTCAAATTGCACGAGCGCCTGAAGGGTAATAATGCAACAAAACCTGACTCCTATCTGACACCTAATCTGTAAGATAAGATATAAGTAAAATAAAAACACTTCGCGCTTCCTTATGCTGATATTGCAATCTGCAGTGATCCAACCACAATATCGAATGTCGGCTCCTGACCTGACCCTCTGTTATGACATTATTACAGTAGACCCATTTATTATTTCGAGTCATTGTCGTGCTTTTTTATGCGTGTACAGTCCGATTGTTGACAGCATTAATCGTTAGCCACTGCACGGCCGGCACGGGTCTTGTTGTTCAGTTTTCTTTTCAGTGAAGTTATAGGCGTTGTAATGAACAGCTCTGTTGATTCCTTCGGTTCTACGTATCACTTTGCCGTTTTAATTCGTGGCATATTATATTTTTAAGTGAAAAGTGTGTAAACTGTACTAGTAACTAAAAGGTGTAATTTTCAGGATGAAACGCAGTGTAGTAGATTACTTCAGTAAATGTAGTTCTGGGGGATTCAACTACAGAAGATGATTTGTGCGTTTCGAAAAAACGTGAATCTGAGAACGGCCCATCTACTTGATATACGAGTAGTAGTACCAGAAAAGGTATAATGGAAGATAACAGCCAATCGTGTGCAGTAATTCCTTGTTATTTGGATTCCCAAAACATATGTAATTATCTTGTTTGTTCGAACGACAGTACATGGAAAGAATTTAAGACGAAATACGAGTGGTTAGCGAGTAGGAAAGGCGAGTAGGGTTGTTCAGTGTGTGAAGATGTGCAGAATATTGGAGTGAGTAAATTACAGGTAGTGTACATTCCTAAACAATGGAATAGTATTTCGGTGGGCCCAGTATGTGGAAGTAAACAAGCTCAGTTAACATCACAGAGAAAAAATTATATAAATAGGAATTCCGAAGTCCATTTAACTGCATGCAGACTACGAAAAGAAAGACAAAGCCTTATAGTTGAACAGCAGAAAGTCATTTTTGAAAGTACAAGGAAAGTGTTACTCACATCACATTTTGTAGCAAAGAATAACAAACCATATTTACACTTTCACAACCTTGTTGATTTGCAAATTCAAAATGGTCTCCACAATGCCAGAACACTGCATAGTAAACTCAGCTGTGCCAACATCATAGACTGCATTCCGGATACTATGAGGAGGTCTGTCTGTCCATAATATCGAAGAATTCCAAGGCCCCTCTACTCATTGAGGAGTCTATATCTGTTGCTTACAATCAGTTTTAATAGAGTATTTAAGGCCTGGAATCAGTGATGGCTGGGTAAATACCGTCTTCTCGGATATTATTGAACTTAAAAGAATAGATACAGAAACAACAGAAGTAGAACTTCTGATATGTCTCTCGAAACACGGTTTTTCTTCGAGTTATTTGAATGATAATTTGACTGGAGCATGCAGTGATTGTGCTAGTGTAATGCTAGGCAGGAATTCAGTTCAACAAACTATTGAAATGGTATTGTTTGTGTCACCGAATTGAATTGAGGGTTGCTGATGCAATCGAAGAGGTTCCTGGTGTAAATTATACTATCATTTTTTTAACAAGCTGTATGAGTTGTATCATCAGTCTGTAAAGAATCAGCAGAACTGTCAGCTGTTGCACAAGAGTAGTGCAAGCAGTATGGAAGTCCTACCAGGCTCTGAATGCTTATTTCAATATATGTTCGAATGATATGACTACAGAATCAATTGTAAGGGAAGAGTTTAAGGGATTGCAGAAGACACTATCAAGCCGTGAGTTAGTGAGCAACTTTGCAATGTTTTCTCATGATTTTCAGGGATCTTCTTTAGGTGAGCCCACCCATTATTTTGTGTAACGTAACTGTGTTGCTGCATGAGAGACACTCAGAAAATTGAAAACACGAATTCGAAGAGTTCGTCGACTTATGGAACACCTTCTCCTTCAGCATGACAATTGCATACCACAGACGAGCGCTGCGACATCTTCAGCAATCCGACGCTCACCGATCATCCTCCATACAGTCCCGTCTTGGTCTCATCCGATTTTCGTCCGTTTCCCAAACTTTAAGCAAACCTTCGAGGATTTCAATTTAATTGTAATGAAACGATGCAACCAGAGGTGAGGTTGTGGCTCCCTCAACAAAGTCAAACAGTCTACAATGACGGTGTGAACAAACTCGTCTCTCGTTGGCAGAAACTGCATAAATGTGTCGATAAATAAGAATGTAGACAAGAAGAATAAAGATGCAGAATGTTAATAAAGCTTCTTTTATTTAAAAAAAAAGCTTTACGAGTCTTCTCATAAAAAATTCGGAAGCATTACTTTTCAGACGCTCTCGTAGCACGTCTAACTTCTTCTGCAAAGTATGTTTAAGCAGAGGTAACTACCGATAGACGACACACGTTATGTGAACAGTCGAAAAGCTTGACACAGCGACGTAGCCGGGTAAGAGGGTTTTCACGAGACAATAGCCAACTGCGGCCGACTTGCATTTGATTTTTAGGATATTTCTCGGATTCTTTTGCAAAGAATTTTACCCTCAGAATTAACAAGCATTATGTCACTGTACACGTCCTCTCAATCGCATTCGGGTGACGTTAAATAAAGTATGTCATTCTGTTCAAAAAATCACACTTGCTTTAATATTTCGATCAACACATGATTCACTCTGTATAACAAACAGTAAGCGTAACTTCTTTCTTTTCTTTATTACCTGTGATAATAATTTTTATGAACAATTCTAGTACAGAATAGGAGTTGATTCTGGAACCGCGCGACCGCTACGGTCGCAGGTTCGAATCCTGCCTCGGGCATGGATGTGTGTGATGTCCTTAGGTTAGTTAGGTTTAAGTAGTTATAAGTTCTAGGGGACTGATGACTACAGCAGTTTAGTCCCATAGTGCTAATAGCCATTTGAACCATTTTTAGGAGTTGATTTTAACAAACAATTTTAGTTTGAATAAACTCTGATCTATTGCCAGACATTTTACAGTGATCAAAGATATTTTTGACTGTATATGGCAAACGATGCTCATTGAACAAATGAAATTCGAACAAGAATCGCCATGGGCAAAGCCGCATGCAACAAGAAGACAACTCTGCTGGCCAGCTAGTTGAGCTTAGAATTTTGAAATTGGTGAAGTACTAAATCTGGAGCATTGCGCTGTACGGAGCAGAGATTCGTACCATGAGAAAAATGTAGAAAAAATACCTGGAAAGTTTTGCTGGAAAAGAATAGAGTATGTCAAGTGGACAAATTGGGTGACAAACGACGATGTACTGAGAAGAGTAGCAGAGAAGAAAACTGCTCTTAATACAATTCTTCAGACGAAGGCCAACTGCATAGGACACACGAGGGGCTCGTACACGGTGTTATCGAAGTAACTAATGATGATAATTATTTCTTCTAGTGCTGTAGCTGTGAACATCAATACTCATTTCAGTCTGTGATGGATTATCTGAAGCGAAATTATTTAACGGATATATGTATATGCACTTTGAAGGTATGGTCAGAATGCCTCATTCCTCAAAGAGCAGCTGAAATATTCTACTGGTCGCTTTTGGGCAATTCATATTTTCTTTCTAAGCGGTGAGTTACGCCGAAATGTAATGCTATAAGACGTAAATGAGTGGAAATATGTTTGTTTTGAAATATAGCAACTATGCGGAGAGCAAAAGTTGAACTGAGCTGTTTAAGAAGCTCAATGATATGTTTCGTCCCGTTTAAATTTCCATCAATATGAACACAAAATACTTGGATCATGCTGCCCTATCTACTTACCCCTTCTCGTGTGCTACAATAGTGACCTTAAGCTACTGAAGTATGTCAGGTGAGTACGCAGAGAACTCTAGACACAGAAGGATGGAATCAGTTTATGACAGTCTACAAAGACTAATTAACTATGTTGTTGTTGTTGTTGTGGTCTTCAGTCCTGAGACTGGTTTGATGCAGCTCTCCATGCTACTCTATCCTGTGCAAGCTTCTTCATCTCCCAGTATCTACTGCAACCTACATCCTTCTGAATCTGCTTAGTGTATTCATCTCTTGGTCTCCCTCTACGATTTTTACCCTCCACACTGCCCTCCAATGCTAAATTTGTGATCCCTTGATGCCTCAAAACATGTCCTACCAACCGATCCCTTCTTCTAGTCAAGTTGTGCCACAAACTTCTCTTCTCCCCAACCCTATTCAAAACCTCCTCATTAGTTACGTGATCTACCCACCTTATCTTCAGCATTCTTCTGTAGCACCACATTTCGAAAGCTTCTATTCTCTTCTTGTCCAAACTAGTTATCGTCCATGTTTCACTTCCATACATGGCTACACTCCATACAAATACTTTCAGAAACGACTTCCTGACACTTAAATCTATACTTGATGTTAACAAATTCCTCTTCTTGAGAAACGCTTTCCTTGCCATTGCCAGTCTACATTTTATATCCTCTCTACTTCGACCATCATCGGTTATTTTACTCCCTAAATAGCAAAACTGCTTTACTACTTTAAGTGTCTCATTTCCTAATCTAATTCCCTCAGCATCACCCGACTTAATTTGACTACATTCCATTACCCTCGTTTTGCTTTTGTTGATGTTCATCTTATATCCTCCTTTCAAGACACTGTCCATTCCGTTCAACTGCTCTTCCAAGTCCTTTACTGTCTCTGACAGAATTACAATGTCATCGGCGAACCTCAAAGTTTTTACTTCTTCTCCATGAACTTTAATACTTCTTTTGTTTCCTTTACTGCTTGCTCAATATACAGATTGAATAACATCGGGGAGAGGCTACAACCCTGTCTTACTCCTTTCCCAACCACTGCTTCCCTTTCATGCCCCTCGACTCTTATAACTGCCATCTGGTTTCTGTACAAACTGTAAATAGCCTTTCGCTCCCTGTATTTTACCCCTGCCATCTTCAGAATTTGAAAGAGAGTATTCCAGTTAACATTGTCAAAAGCTTTCTCTAAGTCTACAAATGCTAGAAATGTAGGTTTGCCTTTTCTTAATCTTTCTTCTAAGATAAGTCGTAAGGTCAGTATTGCCTCACGTGTTCCAACATTTCTACGGAATCCAAACTGATCTTCCCCGAGGTCGGCTTCTACCAGTTTTTCCATTCGTCTGTAAAGAATTCGCGTTAGTATTTTGCAGCTGTGACTTATTAAACTGATAGTTCGGTAATTTTCACATCTGTCAACACCTGCTTTCTTTGGGATTGGAATTATTATATTCTTCTTGAAGTCTGAGGGTATTTCGCCTGTCTCATACATCTTGCTCACCAGATGGTAGAGTTTTTTCATGACTGGCTCTCCCGAGGCCATCAGTAGTTCCAATGGAATGTTGTCTACTCCCGGGGCCTTGTTTCGACTCAGGTCTTTCAGTGCTCTGTCAAACTCTTCACACAGTATCTTATCTCCCATTTCGTCTTCATCTACATCCTCTTCCATTTCCATAATATTGTCCCCAAGTACATCGCCCTTGTATAGACCCTCTATATACTCCTTCCACCTTTCTGCCTTCCCTTCTTTGCTTAGAACTGGGTTGCCATCTGAGCTCTTTATATTCATACAAGTGGTTCTCTTCTCTCCAAAAGTCTCTTTAATTTTCCTGTAGGCAGTATCTATCTTACCTCTAGTGAGACAAGCCTCTACATCCTTACATTTGTCCTCTAGCCATCCCTGCTTAGCCATTTTGCACTTCCTGTCGATATCATTTTTGAGACGTTTGTATTCCTTTTTGCCTGCTTCATTTACTGCATTTTTATGTTTTCTCCTTTCATCAATTAAATTCAATATTTCTTCTGTTACCCAAGGATTTCTATTAGCCCTCGTCTTTTTACCTACTTGATCCTCTGCTGCCTTCACTACTTCATCCCTCAGAGCTACCCATTCTTCTTCTACTGTATTTCTTTCCCCCATTCCTGTCAATTGTTCCCTTATGCTCTCCCTGAAACTCTCTACAACCTCTGGTTCTTTCAGTTTATCCAGGTCCCATCTCCTTAAATTCCCACCTTTTTGCAGTTTCTTCAGTTTCAATCTGCAGTTCATAACCAATAGATTGTGGTCAGAATCCACATCTGCCCCAGGAAATGTCTTACAATTTAAAACCTGGTTCCTAAATCTCTGTCTTACCATTATATAATCTATCTGATACCTTTTAGAATCTCCAGGATTCTTCCAGGTATACAACCTTCTTTTATGATTCTTGAACCAAGTGTTGGCTATGATTAAGTTATGCTCTGTGCAAAATTCTACAAGGCGGCTTCCTCTTTCATTCCTTCCCCCCAATCCATATTCACCTACTATGTTTCCTTCTCTCCCTTTTCCTACTGACGAATTCCAGTCACCCATGACTATTAAATTTTCGTCTCCCTTCACTACCTGAATAATTTCTTTTATCTCGTCATACATTTCATCTATTTCTTCATCATCTGCAGAGGTAGTTGGCATATAAACTTGTACTACTGTAGTAGGCATGGGCTTTGTGTCTATCTTGGCCACAATAATGCGTTCACTATGCTGTTTGTAGTAGCTAACCCGCACTCCTATTTTTTTATTCATTATTAAACCTACTCCTGCATTACCCCTATTTGATTTTGTATTTATAACCCTGTAATCACCCGACCAAAAGTCTTGTTCCTCCTGCCACCGAACTTCACTAATTCCCACTATATCTAACTTTAACCTATCCATTTCCCTTTTTAAATTTTCTAACCTACCTGCCCGATTAAGGGATCTGACATTCCACGCTCCGATCCGTAGAACGCCAATTTTCTTTCTCCTGATAACGACGTCCTCCTGAGTAGTCCCCGCCCGGAGATCCGAATGGGGGACTATTTTACCTCCGGAATATTTTACCCAAGAGGACGCCATCATCATTTAATCATACAGTAGAGCTGCATGTCCTCGGGAAAAATTACGGCCGTAGTTTCCCCTTGCTTTCAGCCGTTCGCAGTACCAGCACAGCAAGGCCGTTTTGGTTAATGTTACAAGGCCAGATCAGTCAATCATCCAGACTGTTGCCCCTGCAACTACTGAAAAGGCTGCTGCCCCTCTTCAGGAACCACATGTTTGTCTGGCCTCTCAACAGATACCCCTCCGTTGTGGTTGCACCTACGGTACGGCCATCTGTATCGCTGAGGCACGCAAGCCTCCCCACCAGCGGCAAGGTCCATGGTTCATGGGGGGTAATTAACTATATCAATACATTTTGTTGTTGGCATTACGAAGTATTTTAATACTGTCGGGAAATAGCTGAAGATGACCATATCATCAAATCCACTAACTGATTAAGATTTATTTATCATCAGCTTTTGGCGATTCTGAAATACGCCAGTTTCCAAATATTTGCTGGCTGTGGGTATCATCTGCACAAAATTTGGGATAGTTTGTTCACAGAGAACCGCTTTAATAATTCGGCAAATATATTTTTGAGGATTGAATCTATTGTAATCTGTACAATCGTACTAATTATAACATTTATGCCACTTGGAAAAGGTATAGCGTCAGTCTGGTATTTGTTAAAGTGTCGTACAAAGTTATTCTTCCTCTTCGCATTCCATATTAGGCTTTTTATTGACTGCTATCGTGCTCAAAGAAATGTTCAAATGTGTGTGAAATCTTATGGGACTTAACTGCTAAGGTCATCAGTCCCTAAGCTTACACACTACTTAACCTAAATTATCCTAAGGACAAACACACACACCCATGCCGGAGGGAGGACTCGAACCTCTGCCGGGACTAGCCGCACAGTCCATGACTGCAGCCCCCTAGACCGCTCGCCTAATCTCGCGTGGCTGCTACCGTGCTCACCTATTCCTTTATCTAACAACGTATCTTCTCTACTTTGGCTTGACATTTTTTGAACTTTATAGGCAGCCTTCCGTGATCCATTCTCTGCAGGTATTTGTTTTATCTTCATGTGTATTACTCTACCTTCTCTTATACTCTACCTATCTGAAATTTTGTTTTGAAACCTTCATTTCTAATTCTGCCTGATTTTTGTAATCTTTTATCACTCTTAAAAATTTCATTTCAGCACTTTGCGTACGTTTTTTTCTACCTTGTGTAAAATTTGTGACTTATTTCCTTTGAGCGGTGTCGGAAGAGTAACCATCTTATAACATGTTATGGCATGTAGAGGAATATTGAATTAGTTAGTTACTTGCTCCATAGATCAAATTCACGATAAACGTTATGATGTGGACTTTGTCAACAGGTTATGTATATGTAACCAAAACATGAAAATAAGTTTATATGGCTACACGGTGGTCATTTACACGGTCCATTCTGTATAAATGTCTCATCTTCATAATCATCATCAACGATTAACCCTTTTGGTCTGTTCCGTCTCAGAACTGTTCACGCCATTTCTTTAAGGGACGTCCAACGTTTCTCTTGCCAGTACGGTTATATTGTATTTCCGCTCTAGTTGTTCTAACAGAAGACATGCGTTGCGTATGGTCTTTCCAAATCGGACGATATTTTTCACTTATATTTGTAATAGGTTCAACTTTTAGTCCTCTAATATCATTTCTTTTATCGCCCAACAATGAATATCCCACTACAAAGCGGAGGAACATCATCTCTGATTCGTCGTACCTGATCAAATATTAGGGTCCAAGCAGCAAACGTAACGCTCTTAATTTGTAGAGTTTAATTAATGTTTTTCCGTACGTTTTATTTTAATGTAAGTTGTATATTTCCAGAGAAACGCCTGAATCTGGTCGGTTTGAGCTCTACATTATCTGACTTGGGAAATTTAAAACTGATTGCGTCCTAAATATTTAAATTCTCTTACTTATTCAACCATTTGTCCATCTGTAACAATTTCGGCTCTTATGGGTTTCAATCCCAGAAATCCCATCACTTTTGTTTTATCTGTCGATGTTCTCATTCCGTATGTTGACTCAATTTGTGTACTGAAATTTGAATCTTTTCTTCATAGTCTTCTATTATAATCTGATCATCAGCAAATAGTATCTTGGTAAAATTAAGATTATCACTTCTTAATGTGTCATTTAATCAAATCAATCATTTACGAATGATATTGTCAATGCAAGCATTCAAAAGGGTGAGGAACAGTGGGCAGCCTTGTCTGACTCATTGATTGATATCGGCAGATTCTGTCCCATTCCTCAAAGTACGGATCCTCATTTTATTACTTTTATATAATGACTGAATTATCGTAATCAGATGAGCTGAAACTCCCAATTTCATAAGTGATTCCCATAGCATTTTCCGCATTATCTTCTCAAACTCCTTTTCATAGTCGATAAAAACGTAGTAAGTTGGCAATCTAAATTCCCTTCATTTCTCCGTTAGTTGCACCAAAGTGAAAGACAGTCATAACATGATCTACCTTTCCTAAAACCATGTAGAACCTCTAACAAAGGCGCTTCAACTATTAGTACTAATCTATTGTTTATGGTTTTAGCCTACAGTGTGTAGCAGGAATTTAGTAGACTTATTCCTCGGTAATTTACGCACTGTGATTTATCGCCTTTCTTGTAAATAGTGCATACCAAAGACTTATTCCATTCGTCTGGCACATGTCTGGCAAACCAGTAAACATTCATAAGATTTAAGTGTTTGCTAATAAGATCTATTAAAGAATTCCTTAACGTTTCAGATCTTAGAGAGTGAACACAATGTTGCATGCTATGAGATCCTTTTCATTATTTCTCTTCTTTCACTGAAATTATCTCTTACCTTCACTGCCTGAACTTTTCAGTGTCACTTTTTGCATTTTATATGTTAACTATAATCGAAAATATTTTCGAATAATAAAAAAATATTGAAATGTCAGAATGTGAAATCCATTTTCAAGAGACTTGTCATCAAAGACTACTAGATGCCGATACAGCACTCTTGATATAAAGTTGGTACATTCGTACTTGCTTCAGTCCGTGTGATGGTTCTTGTCTCCCTTAACACTGCCCTTTCCACATGCAGTGTGTGGGTGGGGAGGGCAAAGACTGGTGCCCACCATATATTTATCAATCATTTTTCGCAGTGTCGTGTTCTTCTGACATTAGAGGTTTAAATGACAGGGTCTCTGCTGCCTTCTGCTTTCACATGTCTCCCACATTAGGGACCACCCAGTGTTTGCACTGTCCCTTTTCCAGTCCTGTGATTCACAAGTGTGTGAGTCACTCCCTTCTTACAAGCTACCACTGCTAAAAAATTTAGAATAGCACTGTGAACGCAATTTTTCGTTGACATTTATTATGATAATTGGCAATTCCTGTTCCACAAATTCTGACTCTAATGGTCGGGATAGCAATTCTTGTTTTTTAATGGCTGATAAGCTGAAATTTTTATCAACTTCTTTAATTCAGGGCTTTACTACCTGGAGCATGCAACTGCTTCAGCCTTACCGCCGCCATGTGTATGACGCTCACGATTTTTTTAGAGGAAACGCTCAAAAAGCAAAACAACCATACATGGTCGTGTACAGCGCTCTTACAGCAACAAAATAAAACTGAAAAAATGTTGCATACGTGAACATGTTTCTCGAATAGCAAATTTGACATGCCATACGGGATATTTTGAGATGAAGTTAATTTCTATTTAGTCAAACAATTTCACTTTAACATCAATATCCTTTGAGGAAAACTGGTGGATATTCTGTATCAAAGCTGATCGAGCAGGTAGTTGAAAATTATTAATTATTTTCTATTAAAATATTCTGAGAATACGGTATGTGGCAGCCACCACTAAATTGATTAACGCTTTGAAATTAATAACTTCCAAGACACTGAGCAAGAACAATTTTACACGGGTTCTCTGGGAATCACACCGCGTTGGAGAGTTAACATTGCAATGTATACATGTTGTACACAATAACAATAGCAATAATAGTTCTTGTAATGACTACATTATATTACAGCAGTATCAATCTTATTAATATTATTTTAAATAATGCTTTCATAATGTCATGTTAATGTCGAATGGGAACAAGGACACAGTAAGAGAAATGTATTTCAGCAATATGAAGGTATAAAATCTGTTGAATGCTCTGAAAAGAGTGAAAAATAATAGAATAAAATTAACAGATAAGATGGAAGAAAAAATAAACAGAAATAGATATGGCTGGGATGATGTGGAAGTGTTGACAATAACACAGAAGTACTGGCTCGCTAATGGACAGAGGAAGTACAAACGGGATCTGCCTAGAGGGAAGCTACGCTGATGATAGCAGAGAAGCTGTAATCTCCTCTTGAATACAGTGTGGTTTTGGATTAGACGCATGTTGTTGGATAGTTTGTTCCAGAATTATGTGGCTGAAATAGAGAAGGATACAGGGTGTGCTTAAAGTCTTTCCCAGATTCCAAAGTTCTGTTTTAAGGAACTATGCTACATGGTTTGTGGTTTGTTGCAAATGGTAGCTTAACTCAAAGATTTTTATGGATACACTTCCACATGTATTCCGTTTGTTCACCGTCTAGGCGATGTTCAAGTCCTCTCCTTTTCTTTACTAACTTCTCTTCCGTTATCGCTTCTACAGTACCTCGTATTCGTGCCGGAAGAATTTGAGCGACGGAACCTGGTGAACTGAACACTTTATCCTTAACAGAATGCCACGAAAAAGTGGAGCAGGGTTACGTCCGGTGAACGTCGTGGCCACGATGTTGGACCATCTGTACTGACTGATCCCTCTGCCCGGAAAGGTTTCATGGAAGGACTCGGGAGCAAATAACCCCAAGTGTGGACGTGCACTATCTTGCTGAAACATTCCTCACGGTTGAAATTCCTTTAATCAAATGCTGTCAGAACACATGTAGAAGAGTATCCGTGCAAAAAACCCTATAGACATGTGGAAGTGTATCCACAAAAACTTTTAGTTAAGCTACCATTTGCAGTAAGCTGCATAGCTGTGTGTAGCATAGTTCCTTAAAAATAATTCTTTGTAATCAAGGAAAGATTTTATGCTCGTCCTGTATAATGTTATGCATAGGTTCATAGGTTGTCCGAGTATTTTTGTATATTTCACTCCCTTCCGTCTCATCCACTTATTTTATTGTACTATTTCTTTCAATTTCCGGACCTTCAACTTCGTCTCAAGATTTGATTCTTTGTTTGCTGCGAATGAGAGGATATTAGATGATGTGGTATGTAGAACGACATGATAGAATACACTCAGATGGTTTCATAGAATGTAGAAAAACTAAGAACTGAGTCTAGTAACTATTGTTTTACAGCTCATTAGGGTGTTACTTTTTCTTCTTTTCGTTTATCTGTTAAAGGCACAGTAGGCTTCACCAAATGATAGATGACTACCAAAGAGGATGGCAGTAATTTTAGTTACAAGAAATTATTCGACTTCAACTCCACAAGCCGAAGCTCATACTGATATGGGATTAGTTTCCATAGGAGGACATCTGTGCAGCAAAATGTTTCCGTAAACGGAAGAAAACTTGGTCTCTCCCAGGAAGAGAACATTCGTACGAGTGAACTGGCAAATAGTTTCCACAATATCGACTAACTGTTTCCATAAAACGACCGGCAGCACAAGAGAAAATACTTCTCTTGCGCCCACCTTCTGGGTCTAGAGATTTTGTTGTATCACCTCTCAAAGTTGCAAAGCATTAAAGATTATGTAGACGGAAACAAAGGAAGGGGTCATTTGTAAATACGAATACTCACTGGGTTGAGTGTGGTGCAAAAGGACTGCATCTGGGCGAAGGCAGCAGGACAGCAGAAGCTTCCGGGGCACCACAGCAAAGTTATACAATTGTCTCTACCCAAACAAGCTTATGTCCTCGAATCAGCCTGGTTTTAGAAAGCATCGCTCGTACAAAACTCAGCTTGCCCTGGTCTCACATGATATATTGCGAACTGTGGATGAAGGACGACAGGTACAATCCACATTTCAAGATTTACGGAAAGCATTTTACACGGTGCCCCACTGCAGGCTGTTAACAAGATACGAGCAGATGTAATACGTTCACAGAGATGTGAGGGACTCGAAGTCTTCTTAAGTAATAGAACTCAGTATGTTCTCCTTTACGGCGAGTGTTCATCAGAGACTAGCGTGTCGTTAAGAGTGCCCCAGGAAAGCGTGATTGCTCTGCTGTTGTTCTCTACACACACAAATGATTTGGCGGATAGGGTGGGCAGCAATCTGCGGTTGTTTGCTGATGATTCTGTGCTAAGATATCGAAGTTAAGTGACTAGAGGAAGACAGAAGAAGATTTAGAAAAAAATTCTAGTTGTTGATGACTAGCGGCTAGATCTAACTGTGGAAAGATGTAAGTTATTACGGATGAGTAGGAACAAGAGAAGAAGAGAAATTTGTTAACATCGAGTATAGATTTAAGTGTCAGGAAGTCATTTCTGAAAGTATTTGTATGGAGTGTAGCCATGTATGGAAGTGAAACATGGACGATAAATAGTTTGGACAAGAAGAGAATAGAAGCTTTCGAAATGTGGTGCTACAGAAGAATGCTGAAGATTAGATGGGTAGATCACATAACTAATGAGGAAGTATTGAATAGGATTGGGGAGAAGAGAAGTTTGTGGCACAACTTGGCCAGAAGAAGGGATCGGTTGGTAGGACATGTTCTGAGGCATCAAGGGATCACCAATTTAGTATTGGAGGGCAGCGTGGAGGGTAAAAGTCGAAGGGGGAGACCAAGAGATGAATACACTAAGCAGATTCAGAAGGATGTAGGTTGCAGTAGGTACTGGGAGATGAAGAAGCTTGCACAGGATAGAGTAGCATGGAGAGCTGCATCAAACCAGTCTCAGGACTGAAGACCACAACAACAACAACAACAACAGGAACAACAAGCCTATAATGTTTGGATACAGTATTACTAGCGTGCAGCTTGATACAGTCAAGCCGACGAAATAGCTGGACGTAACTTTTCAAAGCGAGAACTGTGGTAGACGAATCGTCGACTTCGGTTTACTGGGAGAATTTTAGGAAAGAGTGGTTCACCTGTAAAGGAGAATGCATACAGGACGCTGGTGCGACGCATTCTCGAGTTCTGCCCGAGTGTGTGGGACCCCACCAGGTCGGATTAAAGAGAGGTATCGAGCCAATTCAGAGGCGTTCTGCTAGATTTGTTACCGGTAGGTTCGATAAGCACTCAAGTACTTCTGAGATTGTTCGTGAACTCAAACAGGAACTGGAGGGAAGACGACGAAGCATTACGCGTAAGGACCGCGAAGATAAGATACGAGAAACTGGGGTTCATACAGAGACATGTAGACAGTCGTTCTCCCCTCGCTCTTTTTCGAGTGGAACAGAAAAGGAAATGACTAGTAGTGGGACAGGGTTCCCTCCGCCACGCTCCAAATGGTGGCTTGCGGAGTATCTGCGTAGATGTAGACGTAGAATATTGTCATAAAAACTTCCTTAAAATTTTATTTATGCCATCAAGTGTTCGAAATGTACACCGCCCACTGCAAATTACATCATTCCAGTGACTGATGGAAGGACTTCTCGATACGCAGTAGAGATTCTTTCATCACTGCACATGCTGCAACAATGCGAAGTTTTATATTGTAGAAAGAAGACAGAATTAAATAAAAATACATCCAACCCTCCACCAACACATCGACTAAAAACTTGAATTCAGGATAATTTTTCTAAATTTATCAATGGATTTTGGCCATCACCCATACAGCCAGCCTCAGAATGATTTGTAATGTTTAAGAGTGTAATAGCATGAAACCGATGAAACAAAACATGGTATACAACTCCCATTTTAACAACAATTAACAGTTACATTCATTTTACCTGCAATTAAATCAGTGGTACAAGAAAATTAAAATAAATTTATTAATACAGAAGCAAGGTTGATAACGCAAGGCATACTAATTCATTTACTACACTCCTGGAAATGGAAAAAAGAACACATTGACACCGGTGTGTCAGACCCACCATACTTGCTCCGGACACTGCGAGAGGGCTGTACAAGCAATGATCACACGCACGGCACAGCGGACACACCAGGAACCGCGGTGTTGGCCGTCGAATGGCGCTAGCTGCGCAGCATTTGTGCACCGCCGCCGTCAGTGTCAGCCAGTTTGCCGTGGCATACGGAGCTCCATCGCAGTCTTTAACACTGGTAGCATGCCGCGACAGCGTGGACGTGAACCGTATGTGCAGTTGACGTACTTTGAGCGAGGGCGTATAGTGGGCATGCGGGAGGCCGGGTGGACGTAGCGCCGAATTGCTCAACACGTGGGGCGTGAGGTCTCCACAGTACATCGATGTTGTCGCCAGTGGTCGGCGGAAGGTGCACGTGCCCGTCGACCTGGGACCGGACCGCAGCGACGCACGGATGCACGCCAAGACCGTAGGATCCTACGCAGTGCCGTAGGGGACCGCACCGCCACTTCCCAGCAAATTAGGGACACTGTTGCTCCTGGGGTATCGGCGAGGACCATTCGCAACCGTCTCCATGAAGCTGGGCTACGGTCCCGCACACCGTTAGGCCGTCTTCCGCTCACGCCCCAACATCGTGCAGCCCGCCTCCAGTGGTGTCGCGACAGGCGTGAATGGAGGGACGAATGGAGACGTGTCGTCTTCAGCGATGAGAGTCGCTTCTGCCTTGGTGCCAATGATGGTCGTATGCGTGTTTGGCGCCGTGCAGGTGAGCGCTACAATCAGGACTGTATACGACCGAGGCACACAGGGCCAACACCCGGCATCATGGTGTGGGGAGCGATCTCCTACACTGGCCGTACACCACTGGTGATCGTCGAGGGGACACTGAATAGTGCACGGTACATCCAAACCGTCATCGAACCCATCGTTCTAGCATTCCTAGACCGGCAAGGGAACTTGCTGTTCCAACAGGACAATGCACGTCCGCATGTATCCCGTGCCACCCAACGTGCTCTAGAAGGTGTAAGTCAACTACCCTGGCCAGCAAGATCTCCGGATCTGTCCCCCATTGAGCATGTTTGGGACTGGATGAAGCGTCGTCTCACGCGGTCTGCACGTCCAGCACGAACGCTGGTCCAACTGAGGCGCCAGGTGGAAATGGCATGGCAAGCCGTTCCACAGGACTACATCCAGCATCTCTACGATCGTCTCCATGGGAGAATAGCAGCCTGCATTGCTGCGAAAGGTGGATATACACTGTACTAGTGCCGACATTGTGCATGCTCTGTTGCCTGTGTCTATGTGCCTGTGGTTCTGTCAGTGTGATCATGTGATGTATCTGACCCCAGGAATGTGTCAATAAAGTTTCCCCTTCCTGGGACAATGAATTCACGGTGTTCTTATTTCAATTTCCAGGAGTGTATGTTGTAGCGTAAAAAAAGGCTTCCCTATATTCCTATTGGCCGTGGTGCCCTGGTGGGTTCGGGGGTAGACTCTGGCCTTGGAAGTATCGGGTTCGGTCCGTAGGCGCAGCGATTTATCCTCTTTCCAGCCCTCTCAGACGACCTAAGATTCACTCAGCCTGCAATCAAATTGACTTCCGGGGAGCTTTATCCTCTCCCGCCTAGTGCCGCGGCTGCACTCATCCTGTGGCCAGGTCAGAAATATACCGACAGCTTGAGCGTCACAGAGTTCATTTTTCTATACGTTCAATAAGTAATGCAACACATTTTTTCTGAAAGCAGGTTTGTTTTATTCAGGATTCCATTACATTAGCTGGCCGAAGTGGCCGTGGGGTTCTAGGCGCTACAGTCTGGAGCCGAGCAGCCGCTACGGTCGCAGGTTCGAATCCTGACTCGGGCATGGATGTGTGTGATGTCCTTAGGTTAGTTAGGTTTAATTATTTCTAAGTTCTAGGCGACTGATGACCTCAGAAGTTAAGTCGCGTAGTGCTCAGAGCCATTTTTAGCCATTACATTATACACTGAAACGCCCAAGAAACTAATTAGACATGTGTATTCGAATGCAGAGATATGTAAATAGGCAGAATACGGCGTTGCGGTCGGCAACGCCTATATAAGAGAACAAGCGTCTAGCGCAGTTGTTAGATCAGTTACTGCTAATAAAATGGCAAGTTACCAAGATTTGAGTGAAATTGAATATGGTGTTATTGTCGGCGCGCGAGCGATGGAACACAGCATCTACGAGGTAACGATGAAATGGGGATTTTCCCGTACGACCATTTCACGAGTGTACCGTGAATATCACGATCCGGTAAAACATCAAATCTCCGACATCGCTGCTACCGGAAAAAGAGCCTGCAAGAAAGAGACCGACGACTGAAGACAATCGTTCAACCGTGACAGAAGTGCAGCCCTTCTGCAAATTGCTACAGATTTCAGTGCTGGGTCATCAACAAGCGTCAGCGTGCGAACCATTCAACGAAACATCATCGATATGGGCTTTCGGAGAGGAAGGCTCACTCGTGTATCATTGGGACTGCATGACACAAAGCTTTACGCCTCACCTGGGCCCGTTAACACCGACGTTGGACTGTTGATGACTAGAAACATGTTGCGTGGTGGGACGAGTCTTGCTTCAAATTGTATCGAGCGGACGTACGTGTACGCTATGAAGAAAACTTCATGAATCCATGGATCCTGCATGTCAGCAGGGCATTGTTCAAGTTGTGTAATGTTGTGGGGCGTGTACAGTTGGAGTGATATGCGATCCCTGATACGACTAGATATGACTCTAACAGGTGACACGTACGTAAGCATCCTTTCTGATCACTTGCATCCATTCATGTCCATTGTGTATTCCGACTGACTTGGGCAATTCTAGCAGGACAATGCGACACCCCACACGTCCAGAGTTGCTACAGAGTGGCTCCATGAACACTCTTCTGAGTTTAAGCACTTCCGCTGGCCACCAGGCACCCCATACATGATCATCATTGAGCATATCTAAGATTCCTTGCAACGCGCTGTTCAGGAGAGATCTCCACCCTCCTCGTTCTCTTACAAATTTACGGACAATCGTGCAGGGTTCATGGTGTCAATTCCCTACAGTACTAATTCAGACATTAGTCGGGTCCATGCCACTTCGTATTGCGGCATTTCTGTGTGCTCGCGGGTGCCCTACATGATATTAGGCTTTTTTTGGCTCTTCAGTGCATTATTCCACACTGTTTTAGCTACAAAACCCTACTTTTCAACATAATCTCCTTTGAAAGCAACGGACTTACACCAAGTCATTGTGAGGGCACGTATGCCCGCGTGGTACCACTCTGGTGTTCGACGTCGGAGCCAACGTCTTGTTTTCATCAGCAACCTCCATCATCCAAGTGCTGCTTCCCGCAGAAAATATCCTTCATTGAGCCACACAGATGGAAGTTGGAAGATGAGATATCCGAGCTGTAGGGTATCTTAGACCTTCTAAATACGGATCGATCTGACTTTATCGACAATGTCAGTATACAAACGGGGATTAATTATCATACTGTCATTAAAGTAACTATGGTTTCGGAAGTTAATGCATCAGTGAAGAAGGCTAGAAGAATGTTTCTGCTACACAGAGCGGATAAGCACTTATTGCCATCTCACTTAGACATCACTTCACTCCAGCAAGATTGACGTAGAGAAATTATGGGCAAAGTTTAAGCAGATTGTAAATTGTGATCTGCAGAATTATGTGCCTAGTAAGTGGATAAAGGATGGAAAGACCAACCATGGTTTAGTAACGAAATTTGGAAGATGCTGAGGAAGCAGAGGCTGTTGCACTCTCGGTTCAATAGGAACGCAGAAGTTACGACAAGCAAAGGTTAGTAGAGATTCGTATGTCTGTTGAAACGATCTATGTGCGAACTGCCACCGTCACACTTTAGCAACACATCGGGCAGAAAACCCGAGAAAATTCTGACCCTACGTAAGATCACCAAGCGGGTCTAAGGCCCTTGTTGACCAGTCTGCGGTGGCAGCTGACGATAGCAAAACGAAATCCGAAGTTTTAAATTTTACGTTCAATAAATCGTTCACAAAGGGGAATGGAATAAACATACCGTCATTTGACCATCGGACAGACTTCCGTATGTACGACTCAGTAGTAAGCATCCCTGGCGTAGAGAAACAACTGAAACATTTGAAAGCTAATCAATCACCAGGTCCGGATGGAATCCAGATTCGGTTTCACGAAGAGTACTCCACGGCATTGGCCCTTTACATAGCTTGCATTTATCGTGGAGCCCTTGCCCAGTAGAAAGTCTCCTGCGAAAAAAGCACAGGTTACTTCACTGTATAAGAAGGGTAAAAGAACGGACCTGCAAAATTACAAACCGATATCCGTAATTCCGATTTACTGTAAAATCCTTGAACATATTCTCATTTCGAATATAATGAACTGTCTATTTTCACGAATCAGGATGGTTATAGAAAGTGTTGTGTTGGCAGAAGAGCCAACACCGTGTTACTAGAGGAGACCGAAATACACGCGTTTTAGCTCACGCAGGCTGGCGTGAGGAGGGAAGAACTATACTGACGTGAGGTCTGGAACATGACAAGGAATTAGAATTCTGAAAGCGGACGTAGCTAGTTTGATACTTAACTTTAATCCATTAATGATGAACGTCGCTGTTGACGGTACATGATTCACAATATTATCTGTTCAGATTATAGTAAATGAATATGGCGCCTTGCTAGGTCGTAGCAAATGACGTAGCTGAAGGCTATCCTAAACTGTCGTCTCTGCAAATGAGCGCGTATGTAGACATTGAACCATCGCTAGCAAAGCCGGCTGTACAACTGGGGCGAGTGTTAGGGATCTTTAAAAGAGATGGGGCCCCTCCACGCCCGCACCAACGTGGTGACCAAACCAAAAGTTCTACTGTCACCTCCGTAAACATGTTAGTTATCTAGTGGGTGGATCACAGGATGCTGGGCTGTGATGTTGTCCGTGCGTCTGGGTAAGGCTACGCATTAACACGGTCCATCAGGTGATAGACAGTGGACGAAACGCGAGTGAGGGTAGCGATTTGAAGAGCAGAGGGAAAAAAGTGCCATGGCTCGTGCCGTGGGAAAAAAACCTCTGCGACAGTGGGATGGGTAGTAAGAGCAGTAGTGGCTTACTAGCTGCGATAGCTCATGCAAGGTTGGATTTGTTAGTATAGGTATCATGCATCATTACCGTGACAGGCGATGGCGATGTGTCCCAGTTGCTGCGGCTGCTACTTTCCTGGAACAATCAATATCGTTATACAGTAGTGGGAGATCGGCCATAGATCATCTCACTGTGTGGGGGATGTGTGGAGCTTGTTTGCATGCAGTGTACGGTACGGCTTCCCTGTATGGTGCCAGTTGTTCGGCAGTGTATTTCAGCTGGATATCCAGTAAATGCGTCTGATTAGCAGGGGCTCGCCTGTGCCGTTATGTTTGCGTAAGCTTGGCCATAGATGTTATGTCCTTGCAAGTATGTCTTTTGGTCTTTTATGTTTCCATCTATGGTTGTGGTCGTAGTTCCCCAGATTCAGAATAAACGGGTTCTGCGAATGTCTGGAGTTTCTGTATAGTCTTGTGGTGAGTTTGTGGATTACCTCCGTGAGAGTCTCAAGTCGGTATTCCCGGTGAAGGTCCGCGATGCGTGTGTATCGTGGAGCATTGCTTATGATTTTGAGTACCTTGTTTTGTATGAGCTGCAGACGGCGCAGGCGTGTAGGCGCAGCGTATCCCCAGACGGGAGCTGCGTACGTCATCAGGGGTCGGATAAGTGTCATGTACATGGACCTCGACACCCTTCTGTTCAGTGTGCTACGCCTGTTGAGCATAGGATAGAGCTGTTTGAGCCTCGCGCTAGCTCGGTTGGTCATGTGTTGTATGTGGTCCCCCCAGAGTAATTTCCGGTCCAGCCAGACACCGAGGTATTTGACTTTCTCGCGGAAACGTATTGGGCGTGCATGTAGAGTTATTGGTCTGCAGTAGCGGTGTTTGCGCAGTTGCTTCGGTCTTCTCGTGAACAGAACGGCTTCGCACTTGTCGACGTTTACTCTAACACGCCATTTCTCCAACCAAGGCTCAGCCACTCTGAGTGCAGTCTGTAGGCGTGACGTAATGTTTGATGGTTTCCAGTCTTGCGCAAGGATGGCTGTGTCATCCGCGTAGATTGCCATCATTGTGTTGTGTGTGGTTGGGAGATCGTTTATGTAGAGGTTAAACAGTAGGGGCCCTAGGATGCTTCCCTGGGGTACTCCCGCGTGTATACCGTGTCGTGTTGACTGTTTTCCCTGCACGTCAGTGTTGAAACACCTGTCTGTGAGGTATGAGTGTATTAGACGCAGCAGCCCGTCGGGGAATCCCGCGTCGCTGAGTTTGCGGATGAGGCCGTTGTGCCATAGACGGTCGAAAGCCTTTTCGATGTCCAGGAACACTGCCCCTGTAGCTTTGTTTATGTTGAAGCCATGTGTTATGTGTTCAACGACCCGTAGGAGTTGTTGTGTTGTGGAGTGGTGATTTCTGAAGCCGAATTGCTCCGGTCTCAGGATGTCATTTGTTATGCAGTGCCTAGTGATGCGTTTGAGAATCACCTTCTCAACAATCTTACTGAGCGAGCTCAGAAGGCTGATGGGTCGGTAATTTTGTGGGAGGCTGTGGTCTTTCCCCGGCTTCCTGAACATCAGGACCTTGGCCGTCTTCCAAAAGGCGGGGAAGTGTTGGTGTTTTAGTATGGCATTCGTTATGTGTGTTAGGTACTCAGTTGCTTTATCCGTGAACTCCTGGAGGACACGGTTTTGAATGCCATCATGACCAGGGGCTTTCCTAGCAGCGGAATGCATTATGGCCCAGGAGACTTCGGCTGTGCTACATGTCGAATGTCGTCGCGCGATGGTTGGGCTAGAATGCGTGTAACCTCTTGGTCAGTAGCAAGTGTGAACGCTGGATCTGATGGTACCAGGTTCGGTGTGAATGACGCTGCGAGTGTTCGGGCCATTAGTTCTGCTTTCTCTTCCGCTGAGTATGCAGGTCCGTCGGGCCCTTGAAGTGTTGGCGTGTATATTTTCTCCCTGGTGAAGTGTCGGGCTAGTTGCCACACGCCAGGTCGTGTGGTGTCCAGCCCTTCGAGTGTGTGGTTCCACTGTTGTGTTCTGTGTGTTTGTATTTTATCGTGTATGATGCCCTGTAGTCTGTTAATGTGCCGTTTGAAGTACGGACGCCTGGTGCGCTGCCATTGTCTCCTGAGGCGATTCCTCATCGAGATTAGGCCCAGGATTTCCTGGGGCAGGGCCGCACTACGTTGTTGTGAGGTGCGATCAGGTATGGTGCCTGCCATTGCGTCCTGGACGGCGTTAGTGAGGGTTTCTACTGCCTCGTCGATTTGTGCTGTTTCATTAATTTCGTGTATAGGTGGGATGTGGCTATCGAGCGTTTGCTTGAACCTTGTCCAATCCGCACGCCCGTAGTCCAACATCTTACGTTGTTCCATGTGCTGCAGTGTTTCCTCAATGTATAGTATTACAGGTTGGTGGTTTGAGGGCAGATCGTTTTCAACGGAAACGTTGAGTGTCGATGTAATGCCCTTGATGAGGGCCATGTCTATCACGTCTGGCCTGTGTCCCCTCTGATAGGGAATGTGCGTCGGTTCAGTCGGCGCTAGTATGTTAGGGATCTCTCTAGACTAGACCTGCCGTGTGGCGGCGCTCGGTCTGCAATCACTGATAGTGGCGACACGCGGGTCCGACGTATACTAGCGGACCGCGACCGATTTAGAGGCTACCACCTAGCAAGTGTGGTGTCTGGCGGTGACACCACAGAAAGCATGGGTCCTTCCGACGGCTGGCTAAATTGGCGAAGGCGGCCTCCATCTCTCGAGGAGTGGAAGCCAAGCTGACGATCTGCAGCATCGTACCCAGGGTGGACCGGGGTCCTCTGGTGTGGAGTCGAGTGGAGAATCTAAACCACAGGCTACGTCGACTCTGTGACGAAAATGGTTGTAGACTCCTCGACCTACGCTATGGGGTAGAAGGTCGTAGGACGCGCCTTGATAGATCAGGAGTGCGCTACACACGGGAAGCAGCTACATATGTAGCACAGTACTTGTGGCGTGCACATGGTTTTTTTTTTTCAGATTAGGTTCCTCCCCACGGGAAACAAACCGTTGGCTCGAAAAATTACCAGTTCATGTCACCGGTGTGGGTGTGCCAACTGTAAAAATTGTTAGTTCGCCTAAACAGGTCATTCCAGTCTTAATCTCATGTTAGTTAATGGTCGAAGTGTCTGCAGCAAGATCCCAGAGTTACTCTCCGAAATAAACAGTAGCAATGCCAATATTGTATTAGGTACCGAAAGCTGGTTGAAACCAGACATAAAAAGCAGTGAAATTTTGAACTCGGATTGGACAATGTTTAGGAAGGATAGGACTGATGCTATGGGAGGTGGTGTGTTCATTGCAGTTAAAAGCTGTTTAAACGCAGTTGAGATCAATACTGGGTCGGACTGAGAAATAGTCTGGATAAAGCTGTCAATCAGACAAGGAGTGACCATTGTATTAGGATGTTTTTATAGACCAACAGCATCCGCAACAAACGTCGCAGAACGTTTCAGGGAAAGTCTTTAGTACATATGAGGAAGTAAATATCCAAATTATCCATTAGTTAGAGGTGGAGACTTGAATCTGGCATCCACTGACTGGGAAAATTACACGTTTATCACAGGGGGTAGAAGCAAAGATTCGTGTGAAGTTGTTTTAGTAGCGCTCTCAACATACAACCTTGAGCAATTGGTTAGAAAACCAAATCGAGATGGGAACATATTAGATATCTTGGCGACAAACAGACCTGATCTTTTTGAGGAAGTTAATCTATAAGAAGGTATTAGCGACCATAATGTCGTTGTGGATTCTAAGTCAGTGGAAGTTGCAAAAAAAACAAAGAAACAAGGTAGAGTTTTCTTGTTTGGGAAAGCAAATAAAAGTGTCATTAATGAATATCTTCATAGTCAGCTCCAAGCATTCACCGCGGGACGCAAAGACATTGAGCATCTTTGGTCGGAATTTAAAAGTATTGTCCACCATGTGCTAGAGAAGTATGTACCTAGCAAAATATCGGAGAAGGAAAGGGTCCACCTTGGTACAACAAACACATTAGGAAGTTGCTGAGAAAGCAGAGAATTTTGCATAGCCGTTTTAAACGTGGTCACTGTCCCGCTGACAAACAGAAATTATGCGAAATGAAAGCAGCTTTCAGAAGGACAGTGAGAGATTCTTTTAACGAATTTGAAAGCAATATTTTATCTGCAGATTCTAAAAATAACCCCAAAAAATTTTTGTCGTACGTAAAATCTATGAACGCTACAAATAATTAAATACCTTCTCTTGCTGACAGTTCGGGTAATGTAACTCATTATGATAAACAGAAGGCTGAAATTCTAGACCTAGCTTTCAAAAACTCGTTTACGGTAGAGGACTGCAGCATCATTCCCCCTTTCAATTATCGAACAAACGCAAGGATGGCTGACATAGTGTTTAGTGTATCTGGGATTGTAAAACAGTTAAGATCCTTAGACGCGAGGAAGACATCTGGCCCAGCGGTATCCCCGTAAGATTATATGTTGACTATGCTACAAATACAGCACCATTCTTATCCATCATCTATCAGAGATCATTGGAATAGCGGAAAGTTCCACGGGACGGGAAGAAGGCCCAGGTCATAGCAATCTATAAAAAGGGTAGAAAATCGGATGAACATAATTACCGGCCAATTTCACTGACATCGATTTGTTGTAGAATCATGGAACATATTTTGTTTTCAGACATAATGACCTTTCTAGATTCTGAGAGGCTCATCTGCAGAAACCAGCACGGTTTTAGGAAACAGCGGTCACGCGAGATACAGCTGGCCCTCTTTGTGAATGATATACAACAGGCTCTAGATACCGGCTACCCGGTTGATACCATATAACAGATACAAGCGTAACTTCAGGTGTGCCCCAGGGCAGCGTAATAGGTCCGCTGCTTTTTACGATTTACATAAACGATCTGGTTGATGGTATTGACAGCGGCTTTAGACTGTTTGCCGATGATGCTGTAATCTACAGGAAAGTAGTATCACACGAAAGTTGTGAACAAATCAGTGAGGATTTACAGATAATAAATGAGTGGTGTAATGACTGGCAGTTATCTCTCAATATTAGTAAGTGTAACCTACTGCGTGTAACAAGGCGAAAATCCCCATTAATGTACGATTACAAAACAAGTGCCCAGTATTCGGAAGCGGTAACATCCGTCAAGTATCTGGGTGTTACTATTCGAAACGATCTCAAATGGAATGATCAGATTACACAAGTAACGGGTAAGGCGAACTCTAGATTTCGGTTTATTGGTAGAATCCTGAAGCGATTCAGTCCTTCAACAAAGGAAATAGCTTAAAATACGTTAGTTCATCCAGTCTTAGAGTATTGTTCGTCTGTATGGGACCCTTACCAGATGGGTCTGATTCAAGAGATTGATAAGGTCCAAATAAGAGCGGCAAGATTCGTGAATGGTACATTTAGCCAACGCGAGAGCGGTACAAATCTCATAGAGTGTTTGAAGTGGGGCACACTTGCAGATAGACGGCGTGCTAAACGGAAGGGGCTGCTCACTAAATTCCTAAATCCGATCTTCATCGAGGATGTAGATAATATATTATTACCACCAACTTTCAAATCGCGCAATGATCACAATTCAAAGCTAAGGGAAATTGGAGCTCATACTGAGGCATTCAGGTGATCAGCGAGTGGAACAGAGGGGGAGATGGGGCAGGAGGAATATGACTTTGGCGCGAATTGTGCCCTCCGCCACACACCTCTTGGTGGCTAGCGGAGTATATATTTAGATGTAGATGCGAAACTCAGATTGCCCTTTTCTCACATGTTATACTGCGAACTATGGATGAAGGACAACAGGAAGATGCCATATTTCTAATCATCTTTTGGATCTCAGGCTCTCGTCCTTTCTTTCCGCATTTGCAGTTAAATTATGGGATATGGGCTCCGCCTTTTAGCAAACCCATTGCTTTTTTTTTTTTTTTTGCCCAAACATGTTTCAGAACTTTTGTGCCGTCACCAGTGCTGTTTTGTTTATTGGAAAACTGTATGAAGTGAAAATATTTTAGGTTATAATTGATTTAACAGAATAGTGTCCTGGTCTGATAGCTTGCCATCTGCAAACCAAATGAAATTTACATTTACATTGTTTGATTTGCAGATGACAAGCCATCAGTGCAGGACACTGCGGAGTTTGTCCTGCAAAAACACATAATGTAAAATCACGGTAAGAAGCAAAAAGAACAAGAACTTTCTTTAGGTCTCGCTCTGTTAAATCAATTATAACGTAAAATATTTTCACTTGTTACAGTTTTCCAATAAATAAAACACCCACTGATGATGGCACAAAAGTGATGAATTATGTTTGGGTAAAAAGAAAAAGCAATGTGTTTGCAAGAAGGCGGAACCCATAGCCATTTTTCTAGATTTCCAGAGGGTGCTTGACACGGTGCCCCACTGCAGTCTGTTAACAAAGGTACGAACATATGGAATAAGTTCAGAGATATGTGAGTGGATCGAGGACTTGTTCAGCAATAGAACCCAGTATATTGTCCTCGATGGTGACTGTCCATTAGAGACAAAGGTATCGTCAGGTGTGCCCCAGGGAAGTGTGAGAGGACCGCTGTTGTTTGGCGGACCGACTGGCAGTAATCTGCGGTTGTTTGCCGATGATGCTGTTGTGTACGGTAAGGTGTCGAAGTTGAGTGACTGTAGAAAGATACAAGACGACTTAGACACAATTTGTTGTTCGTGTGATGACTGGCAGCTAGCTACAAATGTGGAAAAATGTACATTAATGTGGATGAGTGGGAAGAACAAACCTGTAACTTTCGGATACAGTATTACTATTGTCTTGCTTGAAGTCAGGTCGTTTAAATATCTGGGCGTAACGTTGTAAAGCGATATGAAAGGGAACGAGCATGTGGGGACTGTGGTAGGGAAGGCGAATGGTCGACTTCAGCTTATTGGGAGAGTTTTAGGAAAGAGTAGTTCATCTGTAAAGGAGATCGCGTGCAGGACCCTGGAGCGACCAATTCTTGAGTACTGCTAGAGTGTTTGGGACCCCCACCAGATCGGATTGAAGGGAGACATCGAAGTAATTTAGAGGCGTGCTGCTAGCTTTGTTACCAGAATGTTCGATAACTACGCAAGAACTATGGAGATGCTTCGTGAACGCAGATAAAAACTGGAGGGAAGAGGACGCTATTTTCGAGAGGTACTATTGCGAAAAGTTAGAGAACCCGCATTTGAGGCCGACTGCAGAACGATTCCACTGCCGGCAACATATATTACGTTTAGGGACGACGAAGATAATATACGAGAAACTGGGGCTCATATGGAGGTATGCGGATAGTCGTTTTTCCCTCGCTCTATTTGCGAGTGGAACGGGAAAGGAAATAACCAGTACTGGTACTGGGTACGCTCCGCCATGCACCGTACGGTGACTTGCGAAGTCTCTATGTAGATATAGAGGAAGAAGAGTGCAGAACATCTGTGAGATCCTCTCTGGTGCACCTTGCGTTGTCATGGAGGAGGAGAAGTTGGTTTGCACTTCTGTGGCGACGAATGACCTGAGGACTTTCTGACGACGATAATGATTCCATTACCGAAAAAAACAAGGAACCAAGAAATGCAGTGAGCACACGACAATTAGCTTCATATCACATGCAGCCAAAGTGATGTTAAGAATAATTAATAAGAGACTTGAAAAAGTAATGGAGGAGAATCTTGGCAGGGAGCAGTTTGGCTTTAGACGGAATACGGGCACCATAGATGTAATAGGGCTCCTACCAATCTTGGGAGAAAGGTTTATTGAAAAAGGAAGAGACATCTACATGTGCTTCATCGATCTAGAAAAGGCATTTGATAATGTGGCTTGGGAAAAGCTGGCGACTAAAACGAGGGGAAAGAGTGGACTGGAAAAACAGATGATTTGTAAACTCATTTTATCTGAATCAGAAAGCCTCAATTAAAGTGAGAGGAGAAAGTACAAACTGGATCGGACTAGAAAAAGGGGTAAGACAAGGATGTTATCACCTACACTTTTCAACCTCTACTTGGAAATTATGATTGACCAACGCTCATTAGATGACAAAGGAGTTGAAACTGGAGGAAGAAGAGTAGGGCGTTTGAGGTTTGCTGATGACATCGTCCTTCTAGCCGCAGGGAAAAAGAATTACAGGCTTTAGTGGACACCACTGAAGCTAACGGAAAAAAGTATGGAATGAACACAAAGAAAAACGTATTGGCACTAGGAGAAAATAAAGAAATAAAAATTATGCTGAATGGAGAAATATCAGAACAGGTGCAAAAATTTAAGTATCTAGGAAGCAGGATAGACAGTTAGACACCGACTGGAAGTGTAGCACGGAAATTAAAACAAGGATAGCAATGCAAAAAAAGAGGTATTTTATAAGAAAAGGAGAATTTTCTGCTGCAGTCTGGACAGAGAACTGAGGAAAAGACTCATAAAATGTTTTTATGGAGTGTTCTTCTGTATGGCACTGAAACATGGACTTTAAGGAAGAAAGACAGGGAAAGGCTGGAGACTTTTGAGATGTAGACATGGTGGAGGATGGAAAGAGACAGAGTAAAAAATGAAGAAGTACTGAGAATAATGGGAGAGAAAAGACAGTTACTAGATGTAATAAAAAGAAGAAAAAGAAATTGGATTGGGCATATATTAAGAAAAAATGACGGACTGATAAAAACAGTTTTAGAAGGTTATGTAGCAGGGAAAAGAAGCGAGGAAGAAAGAGATTTCAGATACTGGATGACGGTACAAATACAGCAGCCTTAAGAAAGAAGCAACGGATCGCAGAAAAAGGAGAGGCAAAGGACCTGCTAATATAGCAGAAAACTGATGATGATGACATAGCTTCCTTAGTCAAACCATTTACATCTTCATTTTCCTTTATTCCGCTGTGCACCTTATTTAGGCAGAAAAGCTCCTGATCTGCTTCAAAATGGTTCAAATTGCTCTAAGCACCATGGGACTTAACATCTAAGGTCATCAGTCCCCTAGACCTAGAATTACTTAAACCTAACTAACCTAAGGACATCACACACATGCATGCCCGAGGCAGGATTCGAACCTGCGACCATAGTAGCAGCGCCATTCCGGACTGAAGCGCCTAGAAACGCTCGGCCACAGCGGCCGGCCTTGACCTGCTTCTATAGTATGATGTACTAGATTATTTTTGTGTTACTGACATTCTAGCATTTTAATAGCATCAATGCTGCGCATAAATCTGATAAAATACTGCCTGTTTCGTCTTGAACTCCTTTTATGTTACCCTGAAATAACCGTAAGTTCTACACCGAGTGTGGACGCTGCTTCATGGAACTTGAATTTTCCTCCTCGATTAGTCTTGCCATCTACAGATGCACTTCCTACTCCGTCTTTTTGTTTAGGCATATCTGTATAAATCTGTCTTGAGGATAACCATGCTGCTACATTTTCAGCAAAAATTTTCTCATTCAGTGTATTCACGATGTATGGAAGATGAATATTAATCTTCAGCACTACGAAAGTGTTAGCTTACAGCGTGCTGAAACAGTTCGGATTTGGCGAAGAGTATTCTCGCAAAGACAAAACTTCTTAGTAAAAATTTGCTAAGGGTACTAGTTTCTGTTAAACCAATACCTGCCTGCATAGCACTTCGACGAGAGGTCTCTAACCTTCGCTAACAAACTTTCACGTAAGAAGCGAAAACGATTCAACAGGAAATAGGCTGGTTCAAATGGCTCTGAGCACTATGGGACTTAACAGCTGTGGTCATCAGTCCCCTAGAACTTAGAACTACTTAAACCTAACTAACCTAAGGACATCACACACATCCATGCCCGAGGCAGGATTCGAACCTGCGACCGTAGCAGTCGCGCGGTTCCGGACTGCGCGCCTAGAACCGCGAGACCACCGCGGCCGGCAGGAAATAGGCGCTAACGTATTTCCCGTGTACTTTATTTGATCCCACCAGCAAAGCATTAGCAGGAGTCAATTTGGATACTCCAATACAGACTCCGATACCGTTTAACTGATACTTATCTAGTTTCTCTCAGATATTTTGTGTTACTGAACTGTATATAAAATCAGTCTCGTGTCAGGTAATTATTAATATAGAGCACAGATTTTGTTTCTGACACCTGCTTATCTATGAGAATGTATATCTTGACTCGTTCCATATCCCTACAGTTAATGAGTGACCGTTGTCACACGGGTAAAATACGTTTATACACTCGTACAATCTGTACAACGTCCTATTTAGTATCCGCTGAAGACAGTACGTTTTGCACAGAGTATGCAACGACATAGACTTTTAAGATTTCTTAAATTTTTATTTTTAGCATTACTAAAACACATTAGCATAACATCTGCATACCAGACACGACACAATGTCGAACACTACTACACTCCGGACAAAGGAAGCCAACCGTTTTATACAAATCCAGTCATATACAAAATTCAACGTAAAGTATGTGATAAATTCTGAATAGGGTCAACTGGACGGAATTTCAATATTCGATACCGCGAACACATTACAGAGAGCGAAAGAAACTCAACTTTCTTCCACCACTTGACAACAAAGTGACATTCAGCGGACATTATAGAACAGGCTGTCGAGGTTTTAGACATTGTACAAAAAGGACCACTAATGAGTAGTACTGAAGATCTCGAAATACGTTCACAAACCAAAACTACCTTCAAGATATTCTAAATGTACGGGTCGATTTGAAACAGTAGCATTACATAGAAAAAATTAATGAAACTGTCCTTCCAAACACGAGATGATTAGAAAAACAAAATCTACAAACATCTACAAATATCCGAGACCGCGTTACTATGGAATTAAAAATAATCTCTGGAAAGGGTACGTTTAATAAAACAACATTGGGAAGTTGACACAAGCCTCATGCACCGGAACGCCATTTGGCATAATCCATTTCATAAAAAGGAATAGGATAAAATTGCATATGTGCTTAGAACCATGCAAACACGAATCATACAAGCAATGTAATATAGCTGGTAAGAACAGAGATATGACCTACAGAATACAGTAGACGGAAACAGCGTGTAACCATATAATGTCGCTGACTCAACTGTCAGTATAGCTGCCACGAAGCCATGAGTCATCATCATGAAATTAACTTTCATAATTCGACAGATACACAAATAACTGCTACAACAAAACATGAACATGTACTATAGCTCCAACAACATCAAACGAGCAAACTTACACAGTAATGTGACAGCAACTGAAACATCGATGTCATATGGATACCAAGACCACCTCGTGTACGTAACAAACCATAATGCTATAATATGTTGATTTATCTACATCAACATTTGAAATATTGTATCAAACTATGTGTTTTTCACAGACAACTTGAAGATGGCAATCACGTCGAAATAGGCTAATAGTAATAAACAATATAGTCAACCACAGCAGCGTCTTTGGACTCATAACATAACATACAGGGTGTTACAAAAAGGTACGGCCAAACTTTCAGGAAACATTCCTCACACACAAATAAAGAAAAGATGTTATGTGGACAAGTGTCCGGAAATGCTTACTTTCCATGTTAGAGCTCATTTTATTGCTTCTCTTCAAATCACATTAATCATGGAATGGAAACACACCAGCGTGACTTCAAACACTTTGTTACAGGAAATGTTCAAAATGTCCTCCGTTAGCGAGAATACATGCATCCACCCTCAGTCGCATGGAATCCCTGATGCGCTGATGCAGCCCTGGAGAATGGCGTATTGTATCACAGCCGTCCACAATACGAGCACGAAGAGTCTTTACATTTGGTACCGCGGTTGCGTAGACAAGAACTTTCAAAAGCCCCCATTAATGAAAATCAAGAGGGTTGAGGTCAGGAGAGCGTGGAGGCCATGGAATTGGTCCACCTCTACCAATCCATCGGTCACCGAATCTGTTGTTGAGAAGCGTACGAACACTTCGACTGAAATGTGCAGGAGCTCCATCGTGCATGAACCCCATGTTGTGTCGTACTCGTAAAGGCACATGTTCTAGCAGCACTGGTAGAGTATCCCGTATGAAATCATTATAAAGTGCTCCATTGAGCGTAGGTGGAAGAACATGGTGCCCAATCGAGACGTCACCAACAATGCCTGCCCAAACGTTCACAGAAAATCTGTGTTGATGACGTGATTGCACAATTGCGTGCGGATTCTCGTCAGCCCATACATGTTGATTGTGAAAATTTACAATTTGATCACGTTGGAATGAAGCCTCATCCATAAAGAGAACATTTGCACTGAAATGAGGATTGACACATTGTTGGATGAACCATTCGCAGAAGTGTACCCGTGGAGTGAAATCAGCTGCTGATAGTGCCTGCACACGCTGTACATGGTACGGAAACAACTGGTTCTCCCGTAGCACTTTCCATACAGTGACGTGGTCAACGTTACCTTGTACAGCAGTACCTTCTCTGACGCTGACATTAGGGTTATCGTCAACTGCACGAAGAATTCCCTCGTCCATTGCAGGTGTCCTCGTCGTTCTAGGTCTTCCCCAGTCGCGAGTCATAGGCTGGAATGTTCCGTGCTCCCTAAGACGCCGATCAATTGCTTCGAACGTCTTCCTGTCGGGACACCTTCGTTCTGGAAATCTGTCTCGATACAAACGTACCGCGCCCCGGCTATTGCCCCGTGCTAATCCATACATTAAATGGGCATCTGCCAACTCCGCCGGCCGGAGTGGCCGAGCGGTTCTAGGCGCTACAGTCTGGACGACCGCTACGATCGCAGGTTCGAATCCTGCCTCGGGCATGGATGTGTGTTATGTCCTTAGGTTAGTTAGGTTTAAGTAGTTCTAAGTTCTAGGGGACTGATGACCTCAGAAGTTAAGTCCCATAGTGCTCAGAGCCATTTGAACCATTTTGAACCAACTCCGCTTTTGTAAACATTGCAGTGACTGCAAAACCACGTTCGTGATGAACACTAACCTGTTGATGCTACGTACTGATGTGTTTGATGCTAGTACTGTAGAGCAATGAGTCGCATGTCAACACAAGCACCGAAGTCAACATTACCTTCCTTCAATTGGGCCAACTGGCGGTGAATCGAGGAAGTACAGTACATACTGACGAAACAAAAATGAGCTCTAACATGGAAATTAAGCGTTTCCGGACACATGTCCACATAACATCTTTTCTTTATTTGTGTGTGAGGAATTTTTCCTGAAAGTTTGGCCGTACCTTTTTGCAACACCCTGTATAATGGCCTTAAAAGGTCGAACAGTTTGAAAATGGTATTAACAACAGTTTATCAGAGCTCATGGTGTTAAAATGGCCTCCTTTAAAAATTTTTGTTTGTTTTCCCTGTAATATGCAAAAGAGACCGTTTCCTAAGATAAATTCTAGTGTAAATGTGTATATCGTCGTTGAAGAGATAATACCACGTAACTGCCTTTATGTCGATTTGTCGTGTAAATGCAAAAGCGCGCACAGCCAACACACTTTTCCATTGCTGCTTGTGTATTTCTCAATGCTGAATAGCGAGTCTTGAGGCAACACTTCACTTGATAGAAAAGACGATCTATGCACTGAGAAGGCATGGTATGAAAATTAAGGTTTGTTTCTGAGAGTAATTGACAGGTATCAGCCACTATACTTGGCATTTTGCTACCCCGTCCTGGTGATGCGATCTCCCTACAGACAATGGCATCGTGCGAGAGTAACCTTCAGACGTTCCAGTTGAGCGGAATTTCATTTTTTACCTTTACTTGCTTGACTTGTACGGTGAGCTTTCAGCTTCATTTCACTGCAAAGAATTGAAAATTCTTCATGCCGCAGTACCAGCAGGTCGGCGCTGAGTCGAGGCTGCCAAATGACCGAAATCTAGAAAATCAGTTACATGGTATTGTTTCTTCAGTGACGATGTACTAATTCTCCTCCAGAACATCTAGAAGTGTGTAACAGGACTTGTGGTGCACTCTGTATTGGCGAGCGTAAGGCAGCAGCGAGTAAAATTGCACGTATTGCTTACATGAAACGGCACGAGAAAAGAGCGTGGCGGGTTGCCGTACTGCGCCGCAGAAGGCGCATTGACGGGCGCGTTCACTGGGGCCGAACGCACGCGCCGTATTGTCATATCCTGTGCAGCGTGCAGCGTTTACAAAGGGAGTGCGTGCTCTTCGCCTAGCAGCGCGAGTCGACCGGCGGAAAATGCGGCCAGCATTACCGAGGGGAAACGCATTGACGCTTGCGACCGGAGAGGTGACGTCACAGGCAAATTCTGCTCAGTCAGAAAAACACCAGCCGAACATGGGCATTTGCAGTGGCATAGGCCTTTAGTAGCAGATGCAATGATTGATCGAACACTTACCACTCTAGTGAAAAATTTTAAACCAAGTTTTAAACTTCAACAGCGACAATATTACAGTCATTGACGAAAAGATGATACAGTCCACGCAGAGGAACAATAATAAACCGAGCAAGAGGTTTTTATGCCTGTGTAAAATATTCTTCGTAGCAATACAACTTCCAACTCCGAAATTCGGAAAAGAGCTATTACCTTTGTCTCGTTATTTGCATAACGAGTGAGCGCATCATTCAGAATACGTTCGCGATCGAGCTCTGCACAAGATAATTCTGAACTGGAAGAAGAAATTAATACTCTGTTGAACTAGGACAAGTCTATTATCTATTAACCGAGAGCTGTTTCACGTGACTGGCCACGACCTGTTCCAGTGAAAGCAGGGGTGTCGAGTTGGCGGCCGGGCTGACGTCACAACGAAGCTCGCATCGCTCGTGAGAAAATCTGCGTAATGAACTTCCGCTACAATGTAAGGAAAGAAAGCGGAAAAACCGACAGCCGGCGTAGCAGATTGAAACATAAGGGATTTTAATAACAATATCAGTTACAATACTGTTCATTCTTTCGAAGTTGATCTGTTTTTATTCAGGTGTATAACGAAATGCTCTTCTCTATAATGCAGTTAAATATCGTAAGTAGGCTGTTTACGTTTTTATGTTGGTAACGCCACGTAGCACTATGTATGAAAATCACTGACTGTGCTGTGTGCAGTCTGTGGCTGGTTGACATTGTTGGGTTATTCACTATTGTAGTGTTGGGCAGTTGTATGTGAACAGCGCGTAGCGTTGCGCAGTTGGAGGCGAGCCGCCAGCAGTGGTGGATGTGGGGACAGAGATGACAGAGTTTTGAGAGCGGACGATCTGGACGTGTGTGGCTCTGAGCACTATGGGACTTAACATCTATGGTCATCAGTCCCCTAGAACTTAGAACTACTTAAACCTAACTAACCTAAGGACAGCACACAACACCCAGTCATCACGAGGCAGAGAAAATCCCTGACCCCGCCGGGAATCGAACCCGGGAACCCGGGCGCGGGAAGCGAGAACGCTACCGCACGACCACGAGCTGCGGACAGACGTGTGTCCGTCAGGAAGAGGAAATTAGTAAGACTGGATATCGTGAACTGATATATATATATATATATATATATATATATATATATATATATATATATATATATATATATATATGGAAAAAGCTATCAGGTGGAGAAAAAAGAGGCCATGAGCCTCGCTATTGACATTTATTTGTAGAAAGCATCGCAAGTAGGACACGCTCATTCTTGAAGACATATGATTACACCTTGGAGCTCGTAATTTCTGATATTTACTGAAATGTCATATGGCTAATGAATGAAGTTTCACGCTTTGGTTTATACAGGGTGTTACAAAAACGTACGGCCAAACTTTCACGAAACATTCCTCACACACAAATAAAGAAAAGATGTTATGTGGATATGTGTCCGGAAACGCTTAATTTCCATGTTAGAGCTCATTTTAGTTTCGTCAGTATGTACTGTACTTCCTCGATTCACCGCCAGTTGGCCCAATTGAAGGAAGGTAATGTTGACTTCGGTGCTTGTGCGACTCATTGCTCTACAGTACTAGAACGTTTGGGCAGGCATTGGTGATGTCTTGATTGGGCCCCATGTTCATCCACCTACGCTCAATGGAGCGCGTTATCATGATTTCATACGGGATAGTCTACCAGTGCTGCTAGAACATGTACCTTTACAAGTACGACACAACATGTGGTTCATGCACGATGGAGATCCTACACATTTCAGTCGAAGTGTTCGTACGCTTCTCAACAACACATTCAGTGACCGATGGATTGGTAGAGGCGGACCAATTCCATGGCCTCCACGCTCTCCTGACCTCAACCCTCTTGATTTTCATTTATGGGGGCATTTGAAAGCTCTTGTCTACGCAACCCCGGTGCCAAATGTAAAGACTCTTCGTGCTCGTATTGTGGACGGCTGTGATACAATACGCCATTCTCCAGGGCTGCATCAGCGCATCAGGGATTCCATGCGACGGAGGGTGATTCATGAAAGGTATAGGTTATTGTTAGTCAGGGCCATTCTTTTGTAGGGATTATTGAAAGTCAGATTGCGTTGCGCTAAAAAAAAAATATTGTGCGTCAGTTTATTGATGAACAAAATAAGTAAAGAGAGAAATGTCTGAGTACGTTCAGTTTTACTCAGCTGTCTCTGTGTCAAATAACGTAGTTTACCAGCACAGTAATTTATATTTTTTCTGAGAGAACGTTTCAATATCCACATTTCAGTTTCAACTTTTTCCACCACATGGAGGACATGTTTGTTCCACTCTTCTGCCATTACTTCTCTTACTGCTTGTTCTAATAGTTCTTTAAATTCTGATGTGATGTGTAGCCTTTGATTCTGGCTCAAACTAATTTAGTGGCGTTTAATTCGCAGTGGTATTGAGGAATTCGAAGAATAGTTTTCCCTGAATTCTTAACAATTTCATCGTTGTGGGCAACTTTTTTCTGATATATATGATATCTTGCTTATTTGAATCCGCATTAGGAACTTTTTGTTTTCGACGACAGTGGTACGGTGCGTTATCAAGAACAGTAACTGCGTTTTCCTGAAGCCGAGGAAGAACATCTTGAAACCACTTCTCGAACAAATCGATGCATATCTCCTCACGATAATCTCCACTCTTCACGGATTAGAAAATCCACAAACAACCTTCGACGAAACCTGATTTTCTCCCAATGCGTGTGACAATCTGGGGTTTTCCTTTACCTGGCAGGTCCTTGTATCCGGTGGATAATGCGGACAGAAATGCTTGTTTGGAGGATTTTATGGTGGTATCTATCCAGACTTTTCTTCGGGTATGTCCCGCGTTCAGCTATGTCTCGTCCAAATGGTATATGGGTCTTCCTTCAATTCTCAACAATTTAATGGTTCCTAGATAACACCGTCTCCATAAAATATCATCCCTGTCTGTTAGCATGCTATCGCGTCCACGCCGAAAGTATTTAAAATTCGTTTCTTTTAATAAACTATAAAATTAAGTTCTCCGTAAATTACTCAAATCTGGATCTTCGATCATGGCAGCAAGCACTTTGTCAATTGTTGGCAAATCGTTACGAAAGAAAAAATCATGTACTTTCCATCGTATCGCATTTTTATCGAAGTCGTCAACACTGTCTGAAAGTTTCCGTCGTGATTTTTCCTTCTTGGGAGACCTCGAATTGTGCGTGGCCGTGTACTCACTTATCACAAGATAAAGAACGACTGAACGACTGCAGATGTAGATGTTTTCAAAACAATATCGGTCATTGATTGCTCTGGATACAACAAAAAATGGCTCTGAGCACTATGGGACTTAACTGCTTAGGTCATCAGTCCTCTAGAACTTAGAACTACTTAAGCCTAACTAACCTAAGGGCATCACACACATCCATGCCCGAGCCAGGATTCGAACCTGCGACCGTAGCGGTCGCGCGGTTCCAGACTGAAGCGCCTAGAACCGCTCGGCCACACAGTCCGGCCTGGATACAACAGTTCCATTTTATATACATTAAGAACCATGTGTTTCTCTCCAGAACTTCATGATTTCTTCTTTGATCTCATGTTGGGTGGACTCAAAACTGGCATGTCGACGTCCCTCGTTGTATCCGTGGAGGGTGACATAATGAGTTTACTCGTACGTGATGCTAATGAAAAAGTAAATGAATAGCTACTGGGTGGGCACAGAAACAATGAATGCTGAATGTGATTACAAACACTGATACTTAAGCAAATAATCAAAAACTGGTCTTTCAAACTTAATGAACCTTGTATTGTATTGTATTGTATTGTATGGAACTGGGGACCTAGAAACGACGGAGAGGTTTCGTCCCTGCCGTAGCCCGCAGTGGTACACAACCCCACAACAGGCAACAGCAGTCCACTCACCCCACCGCCGCCCCACACCTAACCCAGGGTTATTGTGCGGTTCGGCTCACAGTGGGCGAGTAGTGCGTTTAGTGCGATGGTCGCAGAGTTCCTGACCACAGAGCGCTGAAAACCTTGATACGAGGTGTCCCTGGGGGAATGCTCATTCGAAGCAGAAATCTCTAATAAACATGGGCTCTAAAGTGCATACCTTTCGAGCTATGACACTTCTTCATCCTCGATACTTGGAAACAAATCTCTTCTGCTGCAAACTCTGTTTTCCACATGTTGGGAGCAGGTAGTATGGACCGAAAAAAGAAAAACTAGTGTAGTAAAATTGGGCTCTAAAATGCATACCTTGTTCATCTTCGTTAATGTGAAACACATCTGTTATACTGGAATAACTTTGCTATTACGAATGACCTACGGACTTCAATAAACAAATGAGAACACATTATTCTATTAGGGGAGAGTGGGGGAGTCACCGACGTAGGGTAATGACGGACACGTATGTCTGGATATGTTAGAGAAGGTTGGAAGATATTCCCAGTGGCGCAATCGTGAATCGAGCCCGAACGCGGTGCCGAGCTAACAGTTGTGGTCTGACGCCGCGCTCCTGTACAAGGTAGGTTTACTTCATATTTTTCAAAAATTTTATATAACGTTTGACCAAACTTGAATAGGTGTATAATATTTTAGGTATATTACAGGAACGGGGTATCGTTTATGAGAATTAACGTCTAATTAAACAACGTTTTTACGTCCTCGCCACGTGCATCATGCGATTTCAACCTCAAATAAAAACACGGTTTTGCGTTACCGTACGTGTTGGGTAATGCCGGACGTTTTGAGTGGGCTAATCCCAACCGGGAATTACCCGTGCACAAATAATCACATCTGTTTCAGATGCCACGAATTTACCCAAGAAAGACGGAGACCAAATGCAAATTAGACGACTTAGAGAGAGTCATTAAGGATGTAAAGAACAAAACACGTTCACTAGGAGAAGCAGCTGCTACTTCCTCTGTTCCAAAAAGTACTATATACGACCATCTTAAGAAAGAAGTTATACAGCAACCAAAACCTGGTCGTAAGGCTACATATACCGAAGAATAAGAAAGGGAATTAGAAGTACGTATCTTAAAATGCAGTAAACTATTTCGTAGGTTAATCATAGAGATGGTGCGAAAAATAGCTTTCAGATTTTCTGAAGTAAAAAATTTGAAGCATAATTTTAACAAACCATCCCAAACGGCAGGAAAAGACTGGTTCTACGGATTAAAAAAAAAAAAAAAGGCGTCCTAATATTTTGCTACGGAAACCGAAGTCCACTTCCATTAATAAAATCACAGCTTTTAATGAAACGAAAGTGAAAATGTTCTTCAGAAACTTGCAATCTTTGGAAACAAAATACCATTTTGTTACTAATCGTATTTGCAATGTTGACGAGACAGGCATTTCTAATGCCCAAAGAAATTAAAGGATTTTAGCACCAAAAGGTCAGAAATTAGTGGGCATGGCAATAAGTGGTGGAAGAGGCATTAAAATAGTTATTTTCGCATTTAGTGCTTCAGGAAAGTATGTTCCTCGTTTTTTTTCTTTTTAAGAGGAAGCGAATGAATATTCAGTTATTGCATGGAGGAAATATTGATATCATAGCAGTAGTTATCGATTCGGGTTGAATCAACGAGAACCTATTCGTAGATTGGCTACACCACTGTCTGTCCTATGCTAATTTGTTTCAGAACCAATTCTACTTATTTTAGAAAATCATGAAAGTCTCGTTAGTATTGCCCGCTATATGCTTTGTTGCCAGAATGGAATAAAATTGTTGTCCCTTCCACCGCATACATCACATCGTATGCAAACACTGGGCCTGACACATTTTGGACCTCACAAGGCTTCGTACAACAGAGAATGTGACTTGTAAATGGCTTCAAATGTAGACCGACGAATTATACAGTATGAAATTGTTGAACTTTTTACGAAAGTCTTCAGTGGCATCAGCAATACAGAGATAGCAGCAAACGGTTTCCGGGCAGCTGGTATTTGACCAACAGATACCACTAAATTTGATGAACATTTCGTAGATGTGACATCAGTGGCACCCTGATGCGCGAGTAGCATTAACATAAAATGTGCAAAAAGCAGTGATATTTGATACGCAGATAACCCTAGTATTGACATTAAATGTGCAGCAGAGTCCAGTAACCCATGTAGCCGTTTTGGATAAATCAATTCCGCTTGAAGATATTGTTAGGCCTAATGTTCACAAACTGCCACATCTGAAACGTAAAGAAAATGTCAGAAAATGACATTCAGCTATAATAACCAGTTCTCCTATGGAAGATAATTTAGAAAAAGATGCAGAAAGAAAAAACAATAAGGAGCAGGTGAAAGAAAATGAAAATATTGTACGTTCCTCTAAAAGTAGGAAAGGGGTGAAGAACCTTCAAGCATTTGCAGATGATAACATTAAGATGAAGGTTCATGAAAAGGACATACCACGCAAGAAGGGAAAGATCAGTGAAGGAGCCGTGATGGAGAATGGGTATTATTGCCCAATTTACGAAGAAAAGTATGAAGATCCTCCACTGAAGATTGGATGAAATACTGCAAATGTAATATATGGCATCACGAAAACTGCACATGGTATAATCCCAGACATCAAGGTTTTGCTTTTTGTCAATATTTGATTTTTTATTAAAAATTTATCTACGTTGATTATGCGAACGCAAGACTGATTCGTGTAAGTAAAGTTTGAGTAAAATATAGTATTCGTAACTTTATCTTGGTTTTTATTATTTCAATTCTCCCTTAAGTGCTCGCAATCACCCCTACTGGACATTTTTTCCTTGTTTACAAGACCATCCCATGAAAGAAGTTACACAGTAACCAAAACATGGACGCAGGGCTACATTTTAAGGAGAACAAGAAAGGGAATTAGAAGAATATGTTTTAAAACTAACTCCGCCACTGCCGGTCCCAAGTCCGGAGCCTCATCTCACAAGTTATGACGAAGGAGGACGAGCCGGAGTAACACCTCGTAAAAAAAAAAAAAAAAAAAAAAAAAACTGGATCTACCTCTCCGGATAGTAGCATCTTGTAAGGGCCTCTACCTAGGGTTACAGATGAAGCCCCAAAATCCAGACACATCTATGTGGTAGCCACGGTACTCTGGTCAGCGTCTGTTGGCTCTGTGACCTCGGCTGTGATTGAATCTTCTGGAACTCAAAACTCCAGTCGAAATTATGTGAGATCCTTCGTGATTTCACCACCAAACCCTCAACACAAACCAATAATCATGACAGAACAATGGGAAAGAATTCACTACCCTGGGCCCCAGTCAGTAAGATTGGGTAATAGACCTGATCCTCGGATTCCAGGGGATCAGGCGTTTCAGGAAAAGAAGAATCGGAGCTTCTCAAAACCCCACAAGACAAAGAGAACATTTTACATGGGAACACTCAACACAAACACACTCAACTTTGATTCGAAAAATTACAGAATATATAAGGGGAAACCAGCCATAACCATTCCAGGAAGTGATCTCACTCTTCTGAACAGGATTTGTAGTACATAAATCAATACTGGACTCTGTAATAGATTTCACCTCAAAATCAAAATTCAACACTCACGATATGATCTGGAAACAAAGCCTATACTCTAATTAGTGCACATGCCCCAACAAATAACCATAACAAGAAGAACCCAGAGATGATAGAGGAATTCTGTGAGGATCTGGAAGAAACTACCAACAAAATCCCCAAGAATCACGTAAAAGTGTTACTAGGGGATTTCAATGCCCAGTTAGGCAAGGAAAGAAAATTCCGAGACACGACAAGGAAACATACAGCTCTCAAGAGAACAAACAAAAATGGAGAGAACCTGATAAATTTCTGCAGGAATTTTGAGCTGAAAATCAAGTCAACGCAATTCCAGAAACCCCACAGAAAACTAGTAACTTGGAAATCGCCCAGCAATGCTCTAGGAAAATTTCAGGTAGACCACGTAGCAATATCTATGAAAAACGCTAGAGAAATAATGAACGTAAGAACTAGGAAAGGAATTTTTGAGTCTGATCATCACCTTCTCCAAATCAAAGCAAAATTTATACCCAACAGACAAATCAAGAGAACCAACAGACCTTTCAGAACAGATCCAGAGTACCTGCAACTAAACAAGAAAGAAATAATAGACGAAATTCCGAAAATAAACAGCAACAACTGGACAGAACTGTCAGAAAAAATGAGAGAACTGACAAAATTGGGGCAAACACCGAGAAAAAGGAAACATCGATTTCAGTTGGTAAGAGCTGATGGAAGGGTTCAAGTGTGGCGCAGACTCCACGAACCTATGGACCGAAGTTTTCAACAAGGCACCGTGTAAGCTGGCGGTGGCCCCATAACGGTGTGGGCTGTGTTTACATGGAATGGAGTGTGTCTTCTGGTACAACTGAACCGATCATTGACTCGAAATGGTTATGTTCTGCTACTTGGAGATCATTTGCACCCATTCGTGGGCTTCACGTTCTCAAACAACATGGGCTTCACGTTCTCAAACAATCATAGAATTTTTATGGATGACAGTGGACCATGTCGCTTGGCCACAACTGTTCTCGATTGGCTTGAAGGACCTTCCGGACAATTCGAGTGATTTGGCCACCCACATTGCCCGACATACATCAAACCGAACATTTAGGAATATAAACGAGAGTTGAGTTCATGCAGAAAATCCTGCAACGGCAATAGAGGCAGCATGGCTCAGTATTTCTGCAGGGAACTGTGGCGTCCATGCCACGTTGAGTTGCTCCACTACGCCGGGTGAAAGGAGATCAGACACGATATTGGGATGTAACCCATGACTTTCGTCACCTTAGTGTATAATGTTAACAATTGTTTATGCTGTTATGATAATTTTCATCCAAGGTCTTAGTTGCAAGGCCATGTGCTCCTGACTACATATAGTTGTTTAAGTGTACGAGGTTACCTAGTAGATCATGTCAATTACACAACTGTCAATCACTCTCTTGCCCTCATCCAGATCATATACTTGGAAACCGGTGCATTTGGCAAGGCAGTGACGCTCCTCACTCGATTTCAGCATGTCAACTAATGGAAATTTTGCAGAAGTCAGAATTTGTTTGCTCCTAAGGAGGCATTTCAGATGCTAACGATATTGTAGCAAGTCTTCGAAAGTGCGCCGATGGAAAAAAACTAATGTTGAGGAGGCATAAACGGTTTATTGATAGTTTCACAGGATTTAAAGATTGCCCCCGATACTACTGCCAGCCTATTTCTTGAATTGAGAAAAACATTCAGAATAATCGTCGAATTTTTCAATCTAGCAGACCACCATCTGACGACAGAAAGTTATCTCAAATCATTTGATCACTGCCAACTATTCACAGAATTCTGCGAAGCACTGGGTGTATTTGAACATGGAAAAATTTTTAGAAATTTGTGGTAAGGTCTTATGGGACCAAACTGCAGAGATCATCGTTCCCTACGCCTACACACTACTTAATCTAACTTCATCTAACTTACACGATGGACAACACACAACCCATGCCCGAGGGAGGACGCGAACCTCCGACGGGGGGAGCCACCCGGACCGTGACAAACCACGCGGCTATCCCGCGCGGCTTGAACACGGGTCCAACGATACTGTGCTCTAAGCAGAAGAAAGCTCTCGTGTTAATGGTATGCACTCTCATTGGACAGACACAAACAGAAACAAATGACAACTTTCTATCATCATTACCTGTGATGAAATGTGGTGTTTTGTCAGTGAGCCATAAACAAGACGTCAATCAACTAAATGTAACACGACAAAATCTACGAAAAATGGCATGTTCAAATCACTGCCTGGCCACCCAGATTCTGGTTTCTTGTGATTACAATTAATATATCAGAGCGAATAATGGAATGGATGCTTTGAAAACTGAGTTCGTTCACCACCCTTCCTCAGTTCGACTTCATGCTCTGTCTCTAATGACATCGTCTGCGATGGAACGTGAAAGCATAATCTTCCTTCCCTTTCTACCACAAAGTTCATTCTTCTGTCATTGTTATGTAAACAAATCAGTGTGTTTGGATCACGTCATTTTCTATAGAGAGCATTCCTATTTCTCTCAACGTATTCTTCACATTTGTGAATCTTAAGAATTTCTTTATCCTTTTCAGAATTTAGAAACCTATCTCAGTCGTAGTGATAGTAGAGGTATAGGTGTAGGTCTCACATAGGAGTAAGGACCCATCTGGGGGCTGTTACAGAAAGGCAGCCCCGCATCGGGATGGTCCAATAGTCGTTGACACAGAAAAATGTCGGGATGAAAACTCAGAATGGTGAGCAGGGCAACAGATTCGAAGCTCCAGTCCCCTTGCGGCCGTGGGATCAGCAATGCAACCAAATAAGCATCATGATTTATTCATCAGAAACTCTTACAGTAGCCGCTGACTGCATCTTGATGGCGTGCATCGACCCCAGGCGACAGAGCCCATATCAGCGTAACACAAGACTAGGAGACGCACATTGGGTTGACAGCAGGTATGGAGCAGTTTTCGGTATAGGCAGCAGTTGATTACAGTTACTGATAGACTGGAGGAGACAGTATTTATACTGGCTCAGCTCAGTTCTATTACAAAAAGGCGCTACTTCTATTCATGTAGAGCGGCCAAGACAGCATGGCATGAGATAACCCCATTCCCAGTTGAAGCGGCCACTTCTGCAGTAGTCTAGAATTTCACAGACAGCATACTGGTCTACCTGAAGTCTGCTAGGCAAGGTGTTGGTGCAACACTCGTCCCCCTTTGGAAGATTCAGTTCACTGAATCTCAGGCTGCTGCTAAACCTGTGGATAACGTAAACACAACACAGTACGTTTTACGTTTGTGTTTCTACACATATTTACACTTTTCAGAGTAACTCTTTCTACAAATACTCGGGTCCAACTCTTAATGTTCAGTGACTGGAATACTCATAACGGCCTACATACCCGGTTGACCCAATTGTCGGTACATGGTGGACAGGGTGTTTGGGAAGGTGGACAGTTTTCCACTGTAGATAGGCACATGTTGCATAAGTCAGTCCCAGAAATAAGATGGTACTCAAAGATAAGTTCCCTATCGCTATGATTTTGTGGTGGTGCCTACTGCAATGCCGTTGAATGTGTTCTAAAATTGGCTCCGCGCTAATGTGCTGTAAGATCGTCCAGTGAACTGAACAGGCTGTGATCCAAGGTCTCGTTTAGGTAGCTGTGGTTCTTAGCTAGTAATGTTCTCAAGCCTTTTCTGGCAAGTACATCAGCAGCACATGTGTTAAGTTCAGAATCACTGTCCCTGCTGTAGTTTCTGGAATTTGAAAAGTTGGCCCTGAAATGTCAGATGTCTTACCGTTAACTGACATCCCACTGCCCCACAGCTATAAACTTTAGATCATCCTCGCTCGTAGCAATTTGAGATAACTATCACTGCATCATTTACTGAATTTACCCAGTGGAACTAGCCTTCTAGAAATCAGGTTGCACAGTAAGGATGTACTGTGGGCATCCTTCCATTCGAGTCCCTCCTAAAAACAATTCTGTTTAACATGTCGCTGTGGAAGTTTGGATCATCCTGGATGGGTATATCGTGACCTGTTCTTTTCGGCAATGCTGCAGTTAGCCTGTTGAAACTAATGTGTGACCTTTCCCCGCTGGAATAGTCAATAGCGTTTGCTTCAGCCTTACTTGCACAAACTTTCTCAAGGACACTCATCTTACGGGATATTAGTGAATCTGTAAGTAGGCTGTTTAGGTTTTTATGTTGGTAACGCCATGTAGCGCTCTGTATGAAAATCACTGACTGTGCTGTGTGCAGTCTGTGGCTGGTTCGCATTGTTGTTGGCTATTGTAATGTTGGGCAGCTGGATGTTAACAGCGCGTAGCGTTGCGCAGTTGGAGGTGAGCCGCCAGCAGTGGTGGATGTGGGGAGAGATGGCAGTTTTGAGAGCGGATGATCTGGACGTGTGTCCATCAGAGACAGTAAATTTGTAAGACTGGATGTCATGAACTGCTATATATATTATGACTTTTGAACACTATTAAGGTAAATACATTGTTTGTTCCCCATCAAAATCTTTCATTTGCTAACTATGCCTATCAGTAGTTAGTGCCTTCAGTAGTTTGAATCTTTTATTTAGCTGGCATTAGTGGCGCTCGCTGTATTGCAGTAGTTCGAGTAAAGAAGATTTTTGTGAGATAAGTGATTTGTGAAAGGTATAGGTTAATGTTAGTCAGGGCCATTCTTTTGTAGGGATTATTGAAAGTCAGATTGCGTTGCGCTAAAAATATTGTGTGTCAGTTTAGTGTTGGTCAGAATAGGTAAAGAGCGAAATGTCTGATTACGTTCAGTTCTGCACAGCTGCTTGAAAATCAAATAATGTAAGAGGTTTATCAGCACAGTAATTCGTTAATTTTTCCAAGGGGACGTTTCATAAATCATGTAAGACTCGTGTTGGGCATTGGCACGTGCTACCAGGAAATGAATTAGTACGTGTAGCCAGGGGCGGTTGGTGCTGACCCCCACTGTCAAGAGATGACAGAATAGTGAGAAGGTGTCCTCTTCCGGAGTGCAATAAATTTCTGCGCAGCTGGCAGATCCTCCCATGTGTGATGTAAATTGGCCAGGAATTGCCTTGGTCGCAACAAGATGGTTGGGGCTAACTGCCCATGCAGCACAAGGTGTATAAAGGAAACAAACAAACACTGTCTGAACAGGCCATGAACGCCCAACGGTACCGACTGGCCACCGTGTCACCCTCAGCCTTAAGGCGTCGCTGGATGAGGATACGAAGGGGCATGTGGTCAGCACATCGCTTTTCCGGCCGTTGTCAGTTTCCGTGACTGGTGGCACTCCTTCTTTGTCAAGTAGCTCCTCAACTGGCTTCGCAGGGGCTGAGTGCACCCCACTTGAGAACAGCACTTGGCATGTGGTGTATGGCTTCCTGTAACTCTACAAAAGCATCCCATACACTACTGGCAAGTGTGGGCAAGAGCCTCACCATAGCCAATTGGGTATCCAAAGGTGTGACCAGCCATGTATTATACCCAGATCATGGTTCACAGAACTCGTTGCCATAGCTAGGCACCTCCAATGTTAGCTCCATTTTTTGACATTCATTGAAAATAAAATAAAATAAATCCCCCAAAATCAATACATTAGCAATAAACATGATATCTCCCAAAACTGATAACCTAGAAGAACGAAATTTAAACATACATCATACCTCCTAATTTAACATTGTATCTGTCAAACAACACTAGACAGACCATTAGTAACCATATGGTTGTATAACCATCTGCACACTATGAGACTTCTGTAAACTTTCGAGAAAAATACTTACACACATAAATAAAAAAAGCCTCTTCATCATTTATACTCCACCTAACTCCCATACTCTCATTATTGTAGTACGTGACATGAAATACACAAAATACACCTAATAAAAACCAAAATTCGAAACCACTGTCACTTCTGTGACCTTAATACGTATTGCAGTGTACACACAGCTTGTTCAATTTTGCTCTGTTCCACCTTCAAAAATGGCTCTGAGAACTATGGGACTTAACTTCTGAGGTCATCAGTCCCCTAGGACTTAGAACTACTTAAACCCAACTAACCTATGGACATCACACACATCCATGCCCGAGGTAGGATTCGAACCTGCGACCGTAGTGGTCGCGCGGTTCCAGACTGTAGCGCCTAGAACCGCTCGGCCACGCCAGCCGGCTGTTCCACCTTCTTCTTACTTCTCCCCTCCCTGAGTTTTGGAACTGGCGCTGGTTACAGAAGTAACAAATTTAGTGCACCCTTAAAAGGATGGATATGTCTGACCATGTACATCTGTTTTACATATCAGTAGCTGTACTTCAGTATTAACTGGTGAGATCATTTTAATTACTTGATATGGATCTTTACACCAAGTGACGAATTTCTTCGTTTTTCCCTTTGTGAACCACTGCCCGACATGGTACTCAGGCATTGCACTGTCCCACTCGTTCCTGATGTTTGCTGTCTCTGTATCGGTTTTCTGTATTCGCTTAAATACGGCCCATAACGTCCTTGTGAAATTTCACACTGCGTCCCACTCTTTCCCACATTAGATTTGACAATCACAAATGGTGGCGGTACTTTCATGGATCTTAGAATTATAAGCTGTGACAGTGTGTGGCGACAGATTATCCTAATCGTTGTGATGGCTATTTACATAGTGGTTTAGCATTTTCGATGTTGTACAATGCGTCCTCTCTGTTCTTCATTTTGCCTGTGGATGTGATGTGTCTGTCCTTAGCTTGTGAATATGTAATAGATCAGACAGCTGTTTCATTAATTCCATCATAAAATTGGAGTCCTGACAGTTAATTAACATTTCCAGAACACTGAACCTCAGAAAACAATATTATTCACCATTGCCTGCATCATTGCGGCAGCTTGCCGAGTCAGGATGGCCATAATTTCCCTGTTGCGTGAAAACTGGTCTATTATTACCAGTATATAGCAAAACGCTGCCGGCGCTTGTGGGAGAGGACCAAGGATATCTGTACCAATTATTTATGAAGGCCTATCAGCTTCTGAAAAACTTTGCAGTTGAATGCGCCGATGGGTCAATTCAGCTGATTGTGCACATATTTTTCCATATCCTTTCTACGAGTACAACACCAGAAATTCTCAGATACGTGCCATTCAGTGGTTCTCAGAGACTCATGGCCAGATAATTCTTGATCATGTGACTATTGTAACACTTCCTCCCATAATGTGACTGGAACTGCAACAAACAAGTTCTGTTGTCTTTCAAAACACACCATCATGCACAATGAAGTGTGGCTTTGTTGAAAATAGTTTGAAATGCCTGTCAGCAGATTGTACTTTTTGTCACTTTGCAGTGGAGTGATGCACTCTCGGTAATACATCGGCTTTACTACTAAGGCCGTTTGTGTGCTCATGATTTTGACCAGGTTTATGGATTACTTGAAACCTGAATTCGCTTAGCTATATTAGTCTGATAGATGCATCCTTTAACCCCAACAACCATTTGAGTGCCACATGATCCGCTATTACATTAAACAGGGTAGGACAAATTCCTTTTCATCATTTAGAAAGAAAGATACTGGACCAACTGTCAACAACTCTTTCAGTTGTACTTTTACATTCTGGTGCTTCACACTTTTTTCAAATAAAAGCATGAGTGGTCGTGCTATTTCTGGAAACGTTGATGCAAAATTTCTATAATAATTTCCTAACTTTAAAAATGACTATAATTTCTTTCCTGTCTGATGTGGTAAACTTTGTATGGCCTTCATTAATCTAGGGTCTGTCTGTACCAAATCACAAATAATTATGTCATAAATATTTTACCTCCTGTACTACAAAGTTTGCTGTCTTTAACTTTTAACCTTGTCTTAAAACCAGCCCTTAATAGTATAACATGCTATTCTATAAGTATTGCAAAAACAATTATATCGTCAAGATTCACAATAAGTCTTAGTTTCAACCCTCTGTCCAACAAACGCTGCAGTGTAGCTGGTGCATTCTTTAACCTAACTAGGATCCGACAATACCGGTAGTAACCCTAGGAACAGTAAATACCAGTTTTGGCTGGCCTCCACTGCTACTTCAAGGTGATGCTATCCACTACAGGGATCTATGGTGGAAAAACATCTACAGTGTCCCAAATTGTCCAAGGTTTCTGTTACGTGTTGGTTTGGTTATGCATCCATAATCTGACAACTATTGAGATACCTACAGTCGCAGCAAAAGTGAAATTCCTTAATTCCATCTGTATTTTGTATAGTACAATTACCGCTATGGTACCCCACGAGCTGGCATTCTCCTGAATAATACTATGACGTAACTGTTGGTTAAAGAATTCTGCCGACACTGGTTGCTGGTGATCAGGTACACAATATGGTTTACAGTACAAAGGTGATTTGACCCTGTTGGGATTCTATGTTGCATCAGTGGCATCGCTGTTAAGGGCCCAAGAGAATCAAACGGTCCCTCAAATTCTAATAATTCTTGTGTTGCTAATCTCTCTGTTCCTTCTAAATGTTTCACTTTCTCGTTTAATGCAATTACACTAGCAGCTCGCTTATGGCTAGGGTTCGAATTCATCCTGTTCAGATCATCTTCATCTAAAATATCCAAATTAGCGACCAATAACACTTCAGACAATTCCTTATCTTCGGTCCCAAAATTATCTATGCTGATGTGCTCTACCTGCCCGTCATCTATTTTCCGTACACGTACAATGGTACTGCACACAAACCATCACGCTTTATCTGATTCATAATTTTCTGCCAGTGGCTCAATCACACATAAAACGGCAGATCCACTCCCATAGCAGTTTCTCTGTACCTTGCAGTACTTCAGACTACTTAGTGCTCTTGCATGCAGTACAACTGATTCATCATTCTGAAAAACACAAACAGTGACAATGTGTCACTGAAAATAGCTTCTCCCCAAATCGAAAAATATTCCACCAAATTCTGCCACGTGTTGCCGAAGGTCAGTTTTAGCGTGTTGTTTGAACACGAAATCTAACCCTTAGTTCGCGCAGTAACTATGTGCAATACAGGGCAAAACTTTCATATATTCCTGGAAATTTCTTGCCTGCACCTGAAAACTTTGTAACGCCAAACCTATCGAATGCACGTAAGTACCCCCTACTCTACTTAACGTATTCCTGTGGACAAGTATCTTGCCATAGACTTGTGCATATCTGTGTGTAACAGAAACTTTTATTCCCTTCTGTAGTATCGTAGCTTGTCGATATTACCGGAGACGGTGCCTCGAAGATTCCTGCGGGGACCACGAGCAGTGCTTTGAACATCACCACCCATTAAGAGACTCCACGCCACCGACCAATGAAGACCTCCAGGATGGTGCCATAAGCGGCGAGCACCTGGGCACCAGTCTTCTGTGTCGCTAGTTGGTGCCGAGGTTTTGATACCTGGCTCTACCGGCAAACATTCAGTGTACCGTTGTGTCGGGCCTCTGCTTACAACTAGCCACAGCAGCCCAAAGTTGTCAACAGGCCAGCAATCCTTTCGCACAACTCGAATAAATTACATTTATTGAAAGTGCACTTCTGTGATCTGATCTTACCCTTGTCTATCTAGATTCTACTGCGACAGATCACTTTGGCCATCTTCGACCCGCTTATCATTAGCAGCGAAGACGCAACATGTGAATACTCTTAACATGACAATTACCGACTGGCATCATAACATCTTCCATCCACTAAGCCAATCAAGCACAATCAAGAGTCTGTAGACGTTGCGGTGTTGCTCAAGTGAGTGGGGCGCCGTTTATCGGCCTTGGGGCTCCTATCACCGTTCACAAGTTTGTTATTCCCATCTATCTCCTTTTCATCATATTACCTATTTCGTCTACAGTCCCATTCCCAATGTTCACTTTCCCACACTTTCTACTTTGTGTCCGACGGCAATCTCGCCATTTCTGGCCCGAAAGTCTACAGTCGATACATTTAACATCAACGAAAAAAAAAACATTGCTCTTATCCTAGACTCAGGTATTTCATCTAAAGCCATTGCTGTGCCAGTGGTTGGAACTAAGTGCTTAGGAAAGTCTGTACTTTATTTCGTGTCTCATCGGGTAGTAAGTCCCATTGAGATGCGTCTAATGCCCTTTGCTGTGTTTCCGGCAGAAAAACCCTATTCGTGTCATCACTCTCCGTTAAGTGATAGGTACTAATATTCAGAGTTCTTATTCTATCCATGAAACTTTCCACGGGTTCGCCCTGTTCCTGTGACAGACCATTTAAGTGTTCCCGACAATACCTAAACTATTCTGCCTTCTATACTGCTGTACTACGACTTTCCTCAGTTATTCGGATGAATGAACATTCCTCAGATCCTCATTGTACATAACATACGTTTTGGTACCACATATTAAACATAATTTGGCCATATGTAGCAACTGTCTCTCTGGCCAATAACTCAGCTTAACGGCTGTCAATAAGCTGTCCACAAATGCTAAAACATTCTCCCCTGACTTACACAAAAAAAGGAAAATTAAAATAGTGGCTATCTAGGATGGGTATCAACAAACTGGACGAGGCTCTGTCCCCTTTAAAAGCATCTAACTGCCTATGTAGATCTTTATTTTATCCTATGACTTTAGTCTCTTGATCTAACAAAGACTGAACCACTTTTGGATTGGCAACCACCTGTTCTCCTGACTTACGCATTGGAAAGCGATTACCCAACAATAGGACAAGACATAATAGGACAAACACAGGGAATTCCTTAATCTTCGTAATACTATAACAATTTTATACTTTATTTAATCTTTACAGCAGAGTGCCAACCATGCGCACTCGTTGTTTTATCTGCAGAAATGTCCAGCCCTTCTACACTTAAAGCACGTTACAAGTGACGAGGTGACTGGTGTCACTGTGCTCCAACAAATTACACTGAGTACACATGACTGGGCGTATACTGGCGGATATCTCTTTTGTGTTTCCTCGATACTCACTCAAATCTATACCTCAGTCGCTGCTCACAAACTGCACTTTGAACCCTATTTGTCAGTCTAACTTACCAGACATGCTTGACCCACTTGAACAGCAAACAGCCAAACAGATCTGTCGCCATTCACCACGCTGCATACTGACCCATGACATCGCTCAGTGTCTCTGGCTCTTCTGAAGCCAATTCTTATGGCCAGGTAGCCACATAAGAGTGAGAATAGTCCAATAGTCATTGATACCGTAAGCTGGCAAGAGGACGAATCATGTCGGTGAGTAGCGTAATGGTTGTGAAGCCCAGTTCTCTGGCAGGCGTGGAATCTGTAATGCTGCGATAAAAACATTTTACCTTATTTAGCAAGAACTCGTATAGTAGTCGCTGGCGGCATATCGATGTGTGTGCGTCGACCCCGGAGCGGAAGAGCTCGTTTCAGCACAACACAGGTAACGTTTCGACACTTACGGATGTCATCAGCCAGCGAGGCGGCCTCGACAGAGTCGCTGTGTCATCAGCCTTGCAAGTACATCCCTATGTCAGATGTTCCACCTACAGCAAGGTGAGGAAACACTAGACAGGTAGTAACCGCAGCAGTAAGTTAAGCCGGCCGGAGTGGCCGAGCGGTTCTAGGCGCTACCGTCTGGAACTGCGCGACCGCTACGGTCGCAGGTTCGAATCCTGCCTCGGGCATGGATGTGTGTGATGTCCTTAGGTTGGTTAGGTTTAAGTAGTTCTAAGTCTAGGGGACTGAGGACCTTAGATGTTAAGTCCCATAGTGCTCAGAGACATTTGAACCAACCAGTAAGTTAGCTGCAAAAAGCACCCGGATTTGGATTCCAAACCCAGCAACCCTCAGGGACGTGGAAGAGTCGGTCGAAACAGCTGGGAGAAGACGCTAGCTGGATGGCGGCCGTGAAGGGCACCAGCAGCATCAAGCCTAGGAGCGGCTTGTAGACCAGTAGTGGAGGCTAGTTGTGTATGACAGTAGGTGGCACACATCGGATTGGCGGCTGGTGTGGAGTAGCTATCGGCGTAGGCAGCAGTCGATTACAGATACTGCTGGGTCAGAGCGGCCAGTGTTTATACTCACTTGGTTAGATCTGTACGACAAGACAACACTTCCAGTCATTTAGGACAAAGAGCCCACAGAATGAGGTAACCCCGCTTGCCACTGCACCGGACTGCTGTCGTGTAGCGAGCTATCTCGGCATCATTCCAGATCTCACAGTGGAATATCACCGGCATCGCACTGGTCCGACTGGCAGTGGGCTGTGAATTATGTTCGTGAAGGTATTGGTACAACAGGGGCTACATTTTGGTACATAGTGTCGGAGCCCCTTCTTGGACTTGTAACGCGACTTCCTCCTCCAGCACCACTTGTCGCGCAACAGTAGTTCTCGATACCAGTATTATTTTTCGAATTTCGGACAGATCAATATTATCTCAGCTGCTTTTCTGAAAAATTTCGTAAAATTTTATACACAGTATGTTATATTTAAAGCTAAAATTTATAAAAAAAAGTTACTTTTTAAATTATTTTAGTTTCGATGTTATAATCGATAAGTACTCGTTCTGAATGTACAGTTAAAATTAATTTTTTTTAGAAACATTTGAAATTACGTATTAACGGCACACTTAAAATTTCTATTATTAATCACGCAATCTTGTACTGTTTACTATGTTTATTTCTGGATTAATTTATCAGATAATAATCGAAATTAATAATGTAACAGAAACTAGCAGAAATTCATTTGTTAAGGAAAGTTGCAAACCCTTTGGAATACGGCTATTTCCGCAGAGTGTGAGAGTCGTAACCATGCCTCTGACGTGATTGGACGTATTTTTGTATTTTGTGCGAACAATGTAATTTCGATTTTATTAATGTGAAAAATAAAAAGACTGTGTTGATATACTAAAATGTGAAAAAATATATTTACCTAAAAACAAAAATTTTGCAACAACAATATTCATATTTATTTAAATCAATCCAACCGTGAGGACCTAAAACGTGACAATTTTAGGTTCAAGAATGACTCTTAGACTAGAAGAACTGGGGCCAACTCTACATCACAAGCTAAGCAAACTATAGAAAGTTTATTGTAATCTTCGCCCCTCCCAAATATTCATAAAAGACTAATGTGGACAGTAGATGGAATTACGGAGGAGGGGGGAAATTACAATCTACTGGAAGCGAGTAAAGAAGGTAGTGAAATTGTAGCACACGTAGACGACCTGCTGGTTATTGTTTCAGAGGATTCCAAAGCACAGATAGGAAAGAAATGTAATGAAGCCTTAGCACTGGCCCATAGCTGTCACATGAGCACAATCTGTAACTGGCATGAAAATAAGTATGTTGTTTTTTAAAACTCGATTTCTTATCCATCGTCAACTTAAAACGGTCCCTACTCTCATGAAAAAGGCAATAAGACCAAAAGGGCACTCTAAGATTGGCATGAGGTTCTACAGTTACATAATATAGGTTGCCGTACATCTTGGCGACACATCTTTCCTCATATTACATGGATTTTTGCTTCATCCTTCAGATTCATCAACTGAATCGTTGCTCACTGAGTGTAGACTATCACAGGAAATTTGGTTAAATTCACAGATGGGACCTTGGTTATATTATTGACCCAAAAATTGTAGCACAAAACGGATAAATGCTTTCTTCTCTGTATGGATACACAGTGTAGTATAGTAACTTACCGATATTGCCAAGGGCGGAGTCTTGAAGATTCCTGTGGGCGCCACAAGGAGCGCTTTGAAGATCGTCATCAGTGAAGAACCTCTAGGCCGCAGACCAATGAAGGCCGCCAACATAGCGTTATAAGCGGCGAGCACTTGGGAACCAGTCTTCTCGTTCAAGATTGCTTATAGTCGAGTTTATTTCTGTGTTTCTAGTTGGTGCCGGCAATCATTCAGCGTACATCAGGGCCAGCCAGACTTCGCACGTGTGGAAGTGGACCGAGGCCCGGCCTGTCACTTGGCTTAGCTCGGTTCTCGGAACAGTGCGACGTTTCTTTCGGCCTTTTTTGGTCGGTACGGCTCTCTGAGTTCGGCAGAATCGTACTGTCAGCGCTGTTTAACCTACGCTATTTGTCCGTAGCGTGAACGACGTTCACAGGTCCCACGGCTTTTTGCACAAAAAGAGGCAGTCTACCGTTATATCTTCGCAGTCCTTTACAATGAACGGGAATGAAAGGAGAGAGGGACGATAATTCTCAGTTCACATAAGCGAAAGGTATTACTTATCTGCTATGAAACGACACTACAGTATCACGCAGAAAAATTTAAAATTAGTTGAAAATGAAAGAGCAAAAATTTACAACGATAGACAGACAGGATTCACTGTTCGGTACCTCAAAAAGCACTTTGTGCTAAATTTGCAGGCCTGGAGCTCGTGAAGAAATTGGTGGTACGAATAGTAAAATTTCTGTAGTCGCATGCATCGTTCCATTGTCAGTTGCAACTGTTTTCAGTGGAACTGAACTGAGTGTGGATACTTCATACAGTACTGAAAAGTGTGTTAGTTAAGTCAAGGGGCAAGCCAAGAACGATTTTTCGATTTAAAACTCGCTGTTGTTGAATTTATAAAAGACGAAGGAGAGTAAGAACGAACGAAAATTAGAACACCCTTGTTGGAGTGCCACTGGGCATGTGGAGATGAAACTGATTGGCATTCCAGTTTCAGTGACAAATCTTTTTTCGTTAAAACTTACCAGGCATCTACATTGCTTTCCTCAGGTACGTCTTCCAAGTCTCCATAATGAGGTTGCGAAAGTGCTATAATATTTCGATCGACACATTTGAGCGTAAGACCTTTTTTCGGTTATGAAACTGAGTAAGTCACATTAACGTGGCAACTTTAATGCAGAACTCTGTGAAATTGTCTGCACGTGTTCGTATGACTACAGTTCTTAGCAGATTACATTACCTCTCCCGTGCGCCAAAAATGATTACATAATACTGAAAATTTGTTTTGTGACCTGAGTTGTTGAGAAATGTGAGATATAAAACGAAGCAGTATGCAGTGCGACTGTAGTGCCATTTAAATGCGGCATGTTCGCAGTTTTCCCCTCTTCCCTCTCCTCGTGCTCAGACAGTGTGGCCTGACGGTGGGGGAAATGTGAAGCGCTTCGGCACGGAACGGGCCGCGAGCTTGGTCACCCCTGGTGTACATAGACGCTCGTATGTGTAGCTCCTCTGCTTATAGCAAGCCACTACAGCCATAAGTAGCCAACAGTGTAACATATTTTCATGCACATGTTTGGCACAATATACTTATTGAAAGTGCACATATACCAACCATGGTTTTGCTTCCTGTCCAGATTCCTGCGGCGACAGATCCTTTTGGCCACCTTCCACTCACTGAAGAGCAAAAGAAACTGGTACACCTGCCTAATATCGTGTAGGGCCCCCGCGAGCATTCAGAAGTGCCGCAAGGCGACGTGGCATGGAATCACCTAATGTCTGAACTAGTGCTGGAGGGAACTGACTCCATGGATCCTGCAGGGCTGTCCAGAAATTCGTAAGAGTAAGAGGGGGTGGAGATCTCTTCTGAACAGCACGCTGCAAGGCATCCTAGATATGCTCAATAATATTCATATATGAGGAGTTTGGTGGCCAGTGGACATGTTTAAACTCGGAAAAGTGTACCTGGAGCCACTCTGTAGTAATTCTGGACTGTGGGGTGTCGCACTTTCATGCTAGAATTGCCCAAGACCGTCGGAATGCACAATGGACATGAATGGATGCAGATGATCAGACAGGATGCGTACGTGTCACCTGTCAGGGTCATATCCCATATCACTCCAACAGCACACTCCCTACAGCAACACAGAGCCTCCACCAGCTTGAACAGTCCCCTGCTGACATGCAGAGTCCATGAATTCGTGAAGTTTTCTTCATAGCGTACAAGCATGTCCACTCGATAGAGTTTGAAGTGAGACTCATCCCACCGCGCAACTTATTTCCAATCATCAACAGTCCAATGTCGATGCCGTCGGGCCCAGGCAAGGCGCAAACATTTGTTTCGTGCAGTCATCAAGGGTACACGAGTGAGCATTCGGCTCCGAAAGCGCATATCGATGATGTTTCGTTGAATATTTCGCGCACTGACACTCGTTGATGACCCAGCATTGAAATCTGCAGCAATTTGTGGAAAGCTTGCACTTCTGTCGCGGTGACTGGAGAAAGTATTTCAGGAAAAACAAAAGGCTCATAACCAACCCATGGAATTTCAATAACTAGGCTTAAATTCATTACCTGAAGCTGTTAGCAATGATACAGTGATTTATTTTACTCATTGGATCGAGCACTTACTAATGGTAAGAATTCTTAACCCATGATGAGCAGAACTACACAAAGAGGAAGATCGATCTAACCAACATGTGCTATTCAAGAACACTTCAACCAAAGGGGAAATCCGATTGAATGTATGCTGAAATATCTGCGAGAGAGATTAAATTATAGAGTATTTAGCGAGGTTTACACTCTTACAATCCAGCACATGGGCTTATCACTGATGGACAGCAAGGTCCGTTACACCTCGTCAAATTCACTCACTTAAGCTACTCGCTGCAGTGAATTTGTACTCCATGCAGTCACATGCAGCAACTGACAAAGTAGCAGGAACACTGAATTAAAGCAAAGCGATAATGCTGATGGCACATTATCTCACACCGACTGAGGACAAAGCACGGTCACCGTTTCATGCATTACGTGTGGATTTAATCGTAAAAAATATGTGACACTTACCACAACATTAACGATTACTAAACTGAATCTGAATGCATTAGCTCCTAAGCATTTATCCGTAATCTAGACTACACAGTCAATCTCAAATTAGAACAGACCACCTTCTGAACAACACACGTACTTACATTCGACGGCCCAGCAAGCGTAACTCAAAAAGTATATCCTAACAGCCAATGGGGATGCTGCTTCTTTTTCTACATGGAGGGGGAGGACGCCATTACATGGCCCTAGAAAACACAGCAGACCAGAACGGGAAAAGCTCTGAGTTAGCAGCATGCTACGTTTCTGTACATCTGTGGACTGTACCTAAAAGAAAATTGGTATTACTATGCTTTTAGGGGATATTTCATCTCCGGCCTCCCCCAGTTCTCACACATAAAAACTCTCACGTATAAATTTACGCCATACATAAATACACTGTCGGAAAAAAATCGAAACGCCAAGAAGGAATTGTGCAACATAAAGGACAGTTGGTAGGCGTGTTTATACAACCTAAAGATAATGTCTGTTGAAATTCCGCGCCAGTTGCATAAGAGTGGCGCTAGTAGCGCAACTATGAAGATGCGAATCAAGTTTGCTTTACATGCAGGCTGTAACAGTTATGAGCATTTTACCTTACAGGTACCTTTGAGACTGGAGGTGGTTAGTTGACGTTAGTAGACGGATAATGAGGAACTGTGTGCAATTATGATAACAAATTGATATGCAAATTAATTAAATTGATCAATTAATTACCCCCAAACCACGCCTGCACCCACCCCCGGATGATATCATATGTTTTTCTCAACCTGCATGTGAGTCCATGCCCCACCCCTCCTCCTCCCTCCCCACCGCCTCCCCTACTGGCGAAAATTTCGAAGTTGTACGGGAATTTCGAATTTTAGTGGGAATTTCAAACTTCGGCAGGAATTTCGAATTTTGGCGGGGATTTTGAATTTTGATGGGGATTTCTTTGCCCCAGGGATGTGCTAACGTCCCACCCCACCACCCACCCGGGAACTGGCGAGAAATTAAAAATGGTTGTGCTGTTTCTAGGGCTCAAACCCCGGTCTTCCTGGACGGAAAGCTCAAGTGCACCCCCACCCCCCACTAGTATAATTAGACCATCAGAGGTGCTTCGAATTGGCGGCAAATTAAAATTGGTGGTGCCCTTTCTGGGATTCGACTGTGACCCTTCTGGACAGAAGGCCCAAGTACAAATCCAACTCCCGCCCCCCTCCCATACATGGAAACTGCCCAGATGCAGGAGAGGAAGGTTTGGTAGTATACTTCATTTATTTTTATTGGGAAACTGAATTAAAGAAAGGTACTAATTACGTAATTAATCATACACATCGGTCCTAATTGGGTATTTAATCATACACATCGGTCCTAATTACGCAACTAAATGGATAGCACTACACACGGACTGCCTAAAATCGCAATACAGCTCAAAAATTGATAATGTCATGCAACTGGTGTTATCCTGCTGGGAAAAAATTTCACAATACCACTCTAAACTAGCGGCAGGTGCAGTCAATCTCTACCTTTCACCTACAAGATTGGTTGGTTGAAACGGGGGAGGGGACCAGACAGCGAGGTCATTGGTTCCATGGGATTGTGGAAGGTAGTTCACCATGCCCTTTCAAAGGAACCATAATGGCAATTACCTGAAGCGATTTAGGGAAATCATGGAAAACCTGAGTCATGATGGCCGGACGCGGGTTTTAGGCATCGTCCTCCTGTGTGCACGCCTACTAGCTGGCGGAAAAAAGACTGAGATGTAAGGTACTACTTTTTCTTTTGTGGGGAATATATTCAACTGACGAGGAGGAGGAGGAGGAGATTAGTGTTTAACGTCCCGTCGGCAACGAGGTCATTAGAGACGGAGCACAATTTTGGATTAGGGAAGGATTGGGAAGGAAATCGGTCGTGCTCTTTCAAAGGAACCATCCCGGCACTTGCATGAAACGCTTTAGGGAAACCACGGGAAACCTAAATCAGGATGGCCGGAGATGGGCTTGAACCGTCCTCCTCCCAAATGCGAGTCCAGTGTGCTAACCACTGCGCCACCCCGCTCGGTTTCAACTGATGAGATGCTGATGTTGGACAGAGAGGAGTTTAATAAGTGTATTACCTGTAAGCATAAAGTTGAGGACTGTATCCGTCGCCGTTTGACATCAGAGTTCGCTACAGATGCGTGCCTGACAATCACCCTACAGCCCAGGCTATCGATACCGATACACACTACCACAACTGATGGAAAGAATGCAGCACTATTCTCATTACACTTCGAAATTGTGGTGAAAAAACCAGCACTTGTAAGGAACGGGGCATAATGTACCACATGTACTGCCGATAATCGTTGTGCCAAAAGACAGCAGAGGGAATAGTGGCGGAACACGCTTTCTCCTCGACGGTCGCTAACGAACTAACCATCTTGGAGGCAGTCTTACACCCCTCATTCCTCCCTCCCCGCCGGTCGTGGTGGCCGAGCGGTTCTAGGCGCTACAGTCTGGAACCGCGCGACCGCTACGGTCATGGATGTGTGTGATGTCCTTAGGTTAGTTAGGTTTAAGTAGTTACAAGTTCTACGGGACTGATGACCTCAGAAGTTAAGTCCCATAGTGCTCAGAGCCATTTTGAACCTCCATCCCTCTACTCAACGTAGGTAGGTACTCTTGCTGCTGGTGGTCAACAAAGAGTTCCTTCTGGTGACATTGATATACTGCTGCGCAATCTGTTAAACATATTTCTCGGAAAGACTACACCACTCTAGAACAACAATGAAATTCTGAAGACCGCTCCAGACCGCTTTTTCAAACAGCCAGCTGCTGCCGCCGCACCATGCTTTGTGGTGTACGGCCCTTCCGAGTTCGCTGCTGTTGCTGACCGCCTTGAGGCAATGCTCCTTGGCCAACACGAAAACATGTATAGTCAACTGAAGAATAGGAGATCAAAGGATGGCCGCCCCAAGTGCGACTCGTTTGTCTAAGATACGGCAAAGCAGCCCCAGCCACCCACCCACACCACCCCCACGGTCGGTGGGGGGGGGGGCACCTGCGGTGGCGACCTCACACAGACTAGGTACTCCCGCAATGCCTGCAATAGGGCCGTCGTTCTGTGATGAACACTTTTATTTAATGTCAATGCAACTCTTTCTTGCAATCTGTGAAATGTATTTCTTTGGAAGACTGGACACCTCTGGAACAAAAACAGAATTCCGGAGAATGGTCGAGTTGGCTTTTTCAAAAGTCGGCTGCTCGGGAAACAGGGAGCCTTCCGCCTACAGCGACTGCAGACCCCCATAGCAGCCTCGCAACACCGTGTCTTCAGTAGAATGCGTCGCCGTGAGCACGTGGCTGAGCAGTCAGCGTTATCAACGACGACAAAAGCTACACACGCAATAGATCGTGGCGCCGGCATCCTCAGAACAAAACTCTGATAAATGAGAGCTGTCCTGACCGTCGGTTGGTTGTCTAAAAGGATGGCCGCGACCTCCTACGAAACTCGACCACCGTGCATCTAGTCGCCCAGCCAGCAAGCGCTCGCCATTCTCAGCACTGGACTGTAACATTTGTATTTAACATCAGTGTGTCTCCTTGTTGTGGCTGTGCTCTACTGTACTGTTTTGTGATTCCTGGCTCGATGAGGAGAGGGCGATATAATAGATGGGTCACCGGTTTCCTCTCATTACAACACAAAAAGCACAAGTGGTTAACATACACTTTATTACAGGAACCAGTGGAGTACTTAATTCGAGATGTCCAATCCGAAGTTCTGTGGTTAACAGCAATCAAATATCGTGTACTAATTCTCGAATCTTGTCCGTGTCCATGTCATAACTACACTCCTGGAAATTGAAATAAGAACACCGTGAATTCATTGTCCCAGGAAGGGGAAACTTTATTGACACATTCCTGGGGTCAGATACATCACATGATCACACTGACAGAACCACAGGCACATAGACACAGGCAACAGAGCATGCACAATGTCGGCACTAGTACAGTGTATATCCACCTTTCGCAGCAATGCAGGCTGCTATTCTCCCATGGAGACGATCGTAGAGATGCTGGATGTAGTCCTGTGGAACGGCTTGCCATGCCATTTCCACCTGGCGCCTCAGTTGGACCAGCGTTCGTGCTGGACGTGCAGACCGCGTGAGACGACGCTTCATCCAGTCCCAAACATGCTCAATGGGGGATAGATCCGGAGATCTTGCTGGCCAGGGTAGTTGACTTACACCTTCTAGAGCACGTTGGGTGGCACGGGATACATGCGGACGTGCATTGTCCTGTTGGAGCAGCAAGTTCCCTTGCCGGTCTAGGAATGCTAGAACGATGGGTTCGATGACGGTTTGGATGTACCGTGCACTATGCAGTGTCCCCTCGACGATCACCAGTGGTGTACGGCCAGTGTAGGAGATCGCTCCCCACACCATGATGCCGGGTGTTGGCCCTGTGTGCCTCGGTCGTATGCAGTCCTGATTGTGGCGCTCACCTGCACGGCGCCAAACACGCATACGACCATCATTGGCACCAAGGCAGAAGCGACTCTCATCGCTGAAGACGACACGTCTCCATTCGTCCCTCCATTCACACCTGTCGCGACACCACTGGAGGCGGGCTGCACGATGTTGGGGCGTGAACGGAACACGGCCTAACGGTGTGCGGGACCGTAGCCCAGCTTCATGGAGACGGTTGCGAATGGTCCTCGCCGATACCCCAGGAGCAACACTGTCCCTAATTTGCTGGGAAGTGGCGGTGCGGTCCCCTACGGCACTGCGTAGGATCCTACGGTGTTGGCGTGCATCCGTGCGTCGCTGCGGTCCGGTCCCAGGTCGACGGGCACGTGCACCTTCCGCCGACCACTGGCGACAACATCGATGTACTGTGGAGACCTCACGCCCCACGTGTTGAGCAATTCGGCGGTACGTCCACCCGGCCTCCCGCATGCCCACTATACGCCCTCGCTCAAAGTCCGTCAACTGCACATACGGTTCACGTCCACGCTGTCGCGGCATGCTACCAGTGTTAAAGACTGCGATGGAGCTCCGTATGCCACGGCAAACTGGCTGACACTGACGGCGGCGGTGCACAAATGCTGCGCAGCTAGCGCCATTCGACGGCCAACACCGCGGTTCCTGGTGTGTCCGCTGTGCCGTGCGTGTGATCATTGCTTGTACAGCCCTCTCGCAGTGTCCGGAGCAAGTATGGTGGGTCTGACACACCGGTGTCAATGTGTTCTTTTTTCCATTTCCAGGTGTGTATATACAATTACTAACATTCCCTCACAGCTAGCTAAGGTGCGAGGCAAGGAGTATCAGTGTGGAAGCGTTGCACGTTGCACAGTGCAACGTATTGAGGTGCGCCTTACTGAGGCATTGAGAGAGATTGACTGAGACACCTCGGTCGGCGGCAGTGTTCTATATGCACGCTGCCCAGAGTGCGTTATCGGCGCATAGCCTGTGGGAGTGTCTCGGTTTTCTCTTGTCATAGGTGCGCCTAGTTCAGCGCCTGCTACACAATGTTTCCTAGTGCCGACCGGTGTGCTGGCGAAGGCGTGCGCCAGCACATTCCTCCCCCCCCCCCCTTTCCCGAAACGCCGCACCGTTGTCTTTTACTGGAGATGCAAACGACAACAGGGGGACGAGGCAGGAAGCTGGACGTAGAGATGAGCTGGGATCCACAGCTGTGGAGACTGGTGTACTCCCAGGCGCACCCCAACATCTGGCTTGCGAGAGCAGAGGAACGTCCTCCCGAAAACACTGTTCAGGATACACGTCCAGTCCTGCCGGCGTCTCCTGGGGCGGTGGCAAACACCATTATGGGGCCACCTTGCACAGTGCCTCGGTAACAATTTAGGTCCGTGACTTGGTGGGGTTTGCGTCTCACTAGAATCCTGTCATCAGGTCTTATCATCTGAAATGGTCGCGAGCCCAAGAGGGGTGCTGCAGGCGATGTCGTGCTGTTAGCAGAGGCACTCGCGATGGTCGTCTGCTACCACAGCCCATTAACGCCAAATTTCGCCGCAATGTCCTAATGATACGTTGATTTCTGCAGCTATTTCAGGTAGTGTTGATTGTCTGCTAGCACTGACAACTCTACGCAATCTCCGCTTCTCTCGGTCGTTAACTGAAGGCCTTCGGCCACCGCGTTGTTCGTGGTGACAGGTAATGCCTGAAATGTAGTATTGTCAGCACACTCTTGACACTGTGGATCTCGGAATACTAAAGTCCCTAACTATTTCCGGAGTGGAATGTCCCGTGCGTCTAGCTCCAACTCCCATGCGGTGTTCAAAGTCTGATTCCCGTGGTTCGGCCACAGTCACGTCGGAAACCTTTTCACATCAATCACCTGAGTACATATGACAGTTCTGTTAATGCGCTGTCTTTTTATACCTTATGTACGCGATATTACCGCCATGTCTATATGTGCATATCGCTATCCCGTGACTTTCGTCCATCAGTGTAGTCTCCACTCGGTCTCCTCCCAGAGCAAAGTGAAGAACCCACCATTGTACCGACGAGTGTATTTTCGGCAGATACAACAGCTGCATCAGCCGCGAGCACAGCCCGAAGATTCGGAGTGTTTCGGGTCGGCCGGCTATTGGCTCGGTAGGACTTCCCTTCGCCTGGTCTGCTGTGGAGGAGGCCCGGTCAGTGTTCGTCCTGAGAGTGCTCTGTCCAGAACAGGCCGCTGCCGGTGTTATCGCATCAGATGGACCGCGCTGTCAGAAGCCGTGATGTAGTGCTGAACTGTTCGGTAGACCGCCTTACTCGAACGATGCTGAAGTTTCAGAGCTGATGATGCCCTTTACTGGGGCGCTGTTGGTAGAATCACGGACTACCCATCAGTGTCGGCTTCAGTACTTAATGCTGGTTCGTAATGATCTGTGGTTACAGATCGGTACCCTTCACATCAGGCAGCATTAGTATGACTAAATCTTGAACAATCCCACACCAGATTTTATAGTACAGTAACCAGAGAATGAAGTGCGAACGATATTAATACCGTAGATACTATTGTTCTGTTGACTCCAGACTAGTGGGCTGGAGTAGTGGAATATTTATGGATTCGAGGAGCGGCTTTGCTGTATAATGTCATTTGAAGTAACTGAATCGGTCGCGCTCATTACGAATCGTCAGTGGTCTTTAATTTTTCTATTCGTAGATACTTGTGAAGAATTAGATCAGCTGTTTCATATTTTCAATTAGTTTCATGAGAAAACAGTGTTCACTAAAGAATCGCAGAACGGAAATAGCGAGTTGAATTTCGTTGATCTAACTTTGGGTATAAAAAACGGGTCTTTCGTAACCAAACTTTTTCGGATAACATTATCCCGGTTCATTCGGCTCACGCCCAAGCGAACAAATTGGCCTTTTTTTATTCTAATATTCATCTTGCTTTGGTTACTCCGTTATCCACACAGAATTTTCGGAAAGGGATAAATTTGATTAAAGCTATAGCTAGTAAAAACGGCTACGAGCTGTCGTTAGTGGTTTGAATTTTGGGCAATAAAACCGCAAAAAAGTGTTTCACTCTATGAGATTACAAACTGGAAAAAGAAGGTAAAGAGGTCAATCGTGTTTTGAGGAAATATTTCGTATAAGATAAGCCACCTTCTTGCTAAGAAATATGGCAGTTAAGTTTCGTTTTCAACTAATAACAGCCTCGGAAAAATTTAATTTACTCTTTTAAGCCTAATGACGCACCATTTTCTCATTCTGGCGTCCATAACATAAGGTGTAATGATTGTCCCTGTTTGTATGTAGGGCACAGAGGAGGAGCGGGCAACGTTAGATGCGAACAACAGTTATTGGCTACAGGAGGCGGTAACTTTCACAGCTATACTTATGCCGAGCGTCTCATACAATGTACACACTCCCCTATTTAATTGGAACACACGATTATTCTGCATAGGGAAGAGAAGGGTGTTATATTGAATTTGCTGAAGGAATTTCAAATGTTTAAGCATAATTTCAATTAAATTAACATAGCAGTTGAATCGGATTTTCCGTGCTGTTCCGAGATGTTATTTTTCTAAAACACGCAATCTGTCACTATCCTACTTTAATGTGCGTCATAGTTTTGTTCACCATTTGCATAGGTTCATATGCTTTTCTATATTTTTTATTTGCTGTGTCTGTAATGTTATTTTAATAAAGTTTTATTATAACGTGAGGTGTGTTTTGTGGCTGGTAACGCTTCTTATGTGAGCGCCACCTGAGCAGAAGTTTCTTGATGGCTCATTCCTTCTGTCCTGTTAGTTGTCCTTTTGTGTGTATGATGCGCGTCTGCCTTACATTTTACATGGATCATTTGACTGCTGACTAAGTCTTACGGCTCTGCCACAGCATTTATACGGATCGTTTTATTGCCGGCTATGCCTAATGGCTTCGATTCAATCTACACACAATATGTAACATGTAAGTTTGTTTAATACTTCCGCTGTGTGTAATTTTAATGGTGGTGGTGCTAAGTTCCTATGTGACCAAACTGCGGAGGACATCGGTCCCTAGGATTACACACTACTTAATCTAACTTAAACTAATTTACTCGAACTGCGCGAACCGTGTCAAGGCGCCCTAGACGGCGTGGCTACCCAGCACGGCTAATTTTAATATTTCTTTTTGCTGCACATATGACTTCCATGTACTGGTTTGTAATATATACCATTTTAGGTGTTATTATTCCTACTGAGGAACACAGGTTTGTATCTGTCGAAAGTTAGGTAAATGTTTCAATAAACTTTTAGTGTGCAAATGGCTGGCTGTATATTTCCCATTGTATTCATAATTCTACAGTTGCTGACTGGTGCCCTGTTCAAGATTTTGCTGTTAGGAATTCTTACCATTAGAAAGACCTCAATCCACTGAGTAAAATGAACCTCTATATCGTTGCCAACAGTTTCACGCAATGAATTTTAACCAAGTTATTGTACTTTTATGAATTGGCTCTGATTCCGTTGTTTGTCCCCAATTACTTTCTCCAATGGGCCCAGTGGATGACCTGGGAGGGCCTGTTCTCCAACTTCCTATCTACTCGTAGCGGCCCTGTTAGGCCGAGTAACTCAGTGGACGGTTGGGTAACCAACCCCGTCAGGAAACTGAATCAGTGAGCAGACAAGATTTGGAGGTGACTGGAAGGCAATGGCAAACCACCACTGAAGTTATCCCAAGAAAACCCGGTGGCTTTACTCAACTCAAAATATTCCGGAGTTTCAGGTTCACCATTCGTATCTCTGGGGGAACCAGGTTGAGAGAAGCTTCATGACGAGTAAATGCTGCGTAAGTAGTACTGTTGGGGACCAAGGAATGCAAATTCATATAATCAAAATAGAAATGGAGAGAATTCGCATCGACGTATTGGGAATAAGTGAACTGAGGTGGACTGACAAGGGAGAACTTGCTTCTCATGGCTATACGATTTACTATTCTGGAGAAGAAAACAGAAGTAATGGAGTAGCCACCATAGTTAATAAAAGAGTAAGAAAAGCTGTAATGGGGATACAATTATAAAAATTATAGAATGATGTTCATCAGATATTAAGGTGAGACCCTTTATATCACAATCATTTAAGTTTACGTGCCTACCACTGATGTTGAAGAGGGCGTTATTGACCAGTTCTATAGAGATTTGCTAGAATACAGTTGTTGACACGAGAAAAGGAAGTCGTTCAGAGTCGGAGATAGGAATGAAAAACTGGGAAATAAAACTGGAGATGGTGTAACATGAAAATGTGGTCTTAGTACAAAAGATGAATGACTACTAGAATTCTGTTAAGACAGTTCGCTAGTTACTACTAACGCACGACGCTTATGCACCTGTACTTGGCCAGATAAGCATACCAGAGTCAAACTGGTTACATATTTTTCCAATGAGAATTGTCCAGTCAACTACAACAAGACACGGAGCTGATTTCCGATCAGGTCATGAGCTCTTAATTGCAAAATGCCTGCTGAAACTGAGAAAAGTAGTCAAAGCTATTCCATCCTACAGATACGACCTTAGGAGCATATCTTCTGATTATACAGCAGACGTCAACAACAGATTTAATGGATTAGAGTTGGAAGAGAAAAACACACAAGAGATGTGGACAGAAGTAGCCTACGCTGTCAAGGAGGCAGCAGAAAACACATTCCCGATAAAAAGAATAGAAAGAGGGCCAGATGGTTATCTGCTGCGGCAATGCAAATTGCAGAAGAACGGAGGAAAGAAAACTCGTATGGTATGGATCAACAATTTTTAAACAAAATATAGAATTTCGGAAATTAGCTGGAGGAGACACGAATATCTTGTTAAGGAACGGTGTGAAGATGTTGAAGAGACGAGTAGAACGTGGAAAACGAGCGATCTTCGCGAGAAAACTAAATACATCAAAGGAAAATTCCAGACGAAAAGTGGAATGACAAAAGATAGAAATAACAAAAATCTAGCAGAAGCAGAGTACATTTAAAAAAGATGGGAGGAATATGTAGAAGCCTACATAGTGCTAATGATGAAGTTTATGTGATTTTAGAAACAGAGTCAGATATTTCGGAGAGTGAAGGCAAATAAGCACTAGAAAATATTGCTGAAAGCAGGGATAGCGAACATGCTGAAACTCCAGAAATTTTTTTTCAATATCATTGAAAAGAATAGATTGGAAGTGTTGCATTCAATCCGAGCGGTCTAAGGCGCTGCAGTCATGGACTGTGCGGCTGGTCCCGGCGGAGGTTCGAGTCCTCCCTCGGGCATGTGTGTGTGTGTGTGTGTGTGTGTGTGTGTGTGTGTGTGTGTCCTCGGGTCCTTCAGATAATTTAGGTTAAGTAGTGTGTAAGCTTAGGGACTGATGACCTTAGCAGTTCAGTCCCATAAGATTTCTGTGTGAACATTTTTTTTGTTTAATTCAGTATGTCAGAAAATGTGTAAAACCCATTTTTTTATGCGGCTCTCTCGAATTCCTCTCCTGCGCAGACCTCTTCATCTCAGAGTACCACTTGCATCCTACTACCTCAATTATTCGCTGGATGTATTGAAATCTCTGTCTTCACTTACAGCACTTCCCCTAGTACCATGGAGGCTATTACCTGATGACTTAACACTTGTCCCATCACTCTGTCCCTTCTTCTTGTCGGAGTTTTCATATGTTCGTTCATCCACAGATTTTTCGGAGAACCTCATTCCTTACCTTATGAGTCGACATAATTTTCAGTATTCGTCCGTAGAACCACATTTCAAACCATGTCGATTCTCTTCTGTTCCGATGTTCCCACTCTCCGTGTTTCACTACCTTACAATACTGTGCTCCAAACGTACTTTTCTTCTTCATATTATGGCCTATTTTTGGGACCAGTAGACTTCTCTTGGCTAGAGATGCCCTCTTTGCCTGTGGTAGTCTGCATTTTGTGTTGTTGCTTCGTCCATCGTAACTTATTTTACTCCCAAGGTAGCAGGATTCCTTAACTTAGTCTTCATCCTGATCACCAATTTTGGTGTTAAATTTGTCGCTACTCTCATTTTTGTAGCTTCTCCTTACTTTCGTATTTTCTCGGCTTACCCTCAGTCCATGTTCTGTATTCATTAGATTGTTAATTCGTATAGTTTACTCATTTTAAGCCGCAAGGGGCGATCTGTGATAAGATAAACCACTTTGCCAAGGTCGCTAATGATAACCTTTATTCTCGATAGCCGGTTTCGGTAATCAGTGTTACCATCTTCAATAACCTGTCCATCAAGATCTGAAGATCTGATTTTGTTTTAGGGCGAAATCAAATCCTGAAATAAAACCAAACCTTCAGATCTCGATGGACGGGTTACTGAAGAGGGTAACATTAATTAACGAAACCGGATACCGAGAATAAAGGTTATTATTAGCGATCCTGGCAAAGAAGTTTATCTTCTCTAATGTATTGTTCATTCCATTCAATAGATCCTGTAATTCTTCACTTTCACTGAGGATAAGCAATGCCATCAGCGAATCTTGTGATTGATATCCTCTCACACTGAATGTTAATCCCACCTATGACCTTTCTTTTATTTCTGTCATTGCTTCTTCGATGCAAAGATTTATCAGTAGGGAGGAAAGGCTGCATTCCTGTTTTATACTCTTTTTTTATTCTAGCACTTCGTTTATGGTTATCCAGTCTTATTGTTCCTACATTGTTCTTGTACATCCTTCGTATTACCCATCTTTCCCCACAACATACTGCTATTTTTCTTAGAATTTCGAACACCTTGCACCATTTTACATTTTCCATCGCTTTTTCTAGGTCGACAGTGTGTTCAGTTTTCTTCAGTCTTGTTACCGCCTCTCCACCAAACTGATCGTCCTCCAACAGATACTCAATTTTCTGTTTTTTTTGTATATTATTATTGTTGTCAGCAGCCTGGATGCATGAGCTGTTAAGCTGACTGTGCGATAGTTCTCCCACTTATCGGCCCTTGCTATCTTCGGAATTGTGCGGATGATATTTTTCCGAAAGTCTGATGGTACGTCGTCAGTCTCATATATTTTTCACACCTACTTGAATGCCGGCCGGAGTGGCCGAGCGGTTCTAGGCGCGTCAGTCTGGAAACGCGCGACCGCTACGGTCGCAGGTTCGAGTCCTGCCTCGGGCATGGATGTGTGTGATGTCCTTAGGTTAGTTAGGTTTAAGTAGTTCTAAGTTCTAGGGGACTGATGACCTCAGCTGTTAAGTCCCATAGTGCTCAGAGCCATTTTTATTTTGAACCTACTTGAATAGTCGTTTGGTTGCCACTTGCCCCAGTGATTTTAGTAATTCCGATGGAATGTTATCTACTCCTTCTGCCTTACGGACCTTCCAGAGGAACCCAATAGTGGTCAAAAGACTAAGAAAGCTCAGTACTCATCAAAATCCCAAAGAACGGAATTTCAAAATAGTATTCAAATTACTGAACAGTCGCATTTAACTGACATGCCAGCAAAGCCATGCTTAAAATATTAGAAAGAGACTTCGCCAGTAAATAGATCGACAACTACGTGAACAATAAGCTGGATTTCGCAAAGGAAGAGGACCAGAGATTAAATTGCCAATGGGGGAAGGAAACAGAATTCCAGAAAGAGGTGTATCTCTGATTTATTGATTGTGCTACAGCCTTTGACTCTGTTGTGTACAATAGATTATGAGACGTACTCAAAAACATGTTAGTACCAGATCACCTCATTTATCTCATACGGAATTTATACCCTGACCAAGAAGCCATTTTGAGAAGCATGATGGAATAACTAAAAGGGTCAAAATTGAAAAAAAAACGTACAACAGGGCTGCATACTATCACCTTATTTATTCAGTCTGTATGTAGAGCATATTATGAGGAATGCTGGGTTAGATCACGAAGAAACCGGAATTAAAATAGCTGGGATAAATACAAATAACGTTAGATATGTAGATGACACCATATTGACGGCAGAGAGTAAAGAAGAGTCAAAGATCCTCTTACTGAAGATGAAAGAAGGAAGCGCAAAGGCTGTTCTAATGCGGAATGTCAAGGAAAAGAACATTATGGTAACTAAACCTATCACTTCATGGAATATGGGAGGAGAAACTATGGAGGTAGTGCATATGTTCAATAGCCAATCATCTCGGCTCCCAGGTTTGTACTGATGGTGGCTGCAGCCACGAAATCGAGACACGCTTGTTACTTGGCAGAAATGCAATGTACAACCTTGACAATATTTTGAGGAGTAAAGACATAACTTTAACGAAAAAGATCCTTATAGTAAGGGTACACTCTTTCCAGTTGTGCTGTATGGATGTGAGACCTGGACTATAAGGAAGGTTGAAGGGCATAGAACAAACATCTTTCACATGTGGTCTTGGAGGAAACTCCTTAGAGTTCAATGGACCGCAGAAAGAACGGATAAGTCAGTATTACACAAAGTAAAACTAGATTGTTCCTTGGAAGGTCTGAAACCGAAACAAGAACTGATCTGCTTTGAGCACATAACGAGAAGGCACGATTCGCTGGAAGAGAGGTTAAGGCTGGGGAAGGATAAAAGGGGGGCAAAGAATGAGATGGACTGATAGCATCGCAGAAGTTATGGATTACAATCTGGAAAGTCTGCGGGAGAATGTATAGAACGGAAGACATTGACGTGCTTTAGTTCTTGGGGTCATGAAGAGTCTGAATCGACTAAAGGAATCAATAGAGAAACTTTCTCCAGTCATATGGTTCTAAAGCTACTGGATGGAATCAATCCCTGAACATGTAGTAATGGAAGCAATGGATTCGGGTTTCAGCCAAATGTGATGTCCCGTAACCAGGAGATTGTTCTTGTAATTGTATACCTTGCAGAACTTTCATTTGGTTTTCCTCTGGTGTGATTGATTGTTCAGTGCCAATCAGAGTTATTAGTGATTCAATGATTCCCATGCATCACATCCTAATTCCTCGCCAAGGGTACTTCCCTGTTGATCAGGTTGTGGATGCATATAAATGTTGTTCGTAGTCATTAAGGGACCATGTGAAATCTATACTTCTTTGGGAAACATTCACCCTGTCATACGTGTTAGTCGAATCTGATTGTACCATCTTTAGCAAATATGATCTTCAAATTCCTTCTGACATACCGCTTTCCTTTGCGGTATTTGCACGCTCAGAAATTAGTGCAGCATGGTCCTAAAAGCCTTTTGTGGCAAGAATTTCTAAACAATATTCTGTTCAGTTATGAAATACGAATGCACGAAGAAACAACATTTATCCGTTGTGCGCCACAATTTTTGGGTCAGTAATTTCACCGGCGTCCAGTCTATAAATTTAAACCAGTTTCGTATGAAATTACACACACAGCGAGCAACGATTCAGTAGAGGAATCTGAAGGATGAAGCAACAATCCGTGTAATATGGGGAAAGAGATGTTTGCAAGAAGTATTATAACCTACGTTACGTAATTATTGAAGCCCGCGCCAATCTTAGCGCCCTCCTTTTGCTCTACTGTCATTTTCTTGACACAAGGGACCGATTTTAGTTGACAATGGACATGAAAATCGAGTTTTAAGAAACAGTTACAGATTTTGCACAATCGCCAGCTATGTGCCATTGCTAAACCTTCATTACATTTCTTTCCCATCTGTGCTTTGGAATCCCCTAAAAGAATAACCAGTGGGGCGTCTCCGTATGCACTAACTTCTTTACTCGCTTCCACTAGTTCAAGATGGGGCTCCAACACCACGTACCAAAATGTTGGTCCTGTTCCGCCAGCATCTTTCCTAGCAGACTTCACAACCCACAGCCTGGCGGGCCAGTACGATGCCGATGAAATTGCATTATTAAGGCTGGAATGATGCTGAGATCGCTTGGTACAAAACACCAGTCCGGTGCAGTAACAATTGGGATTACCTCATGCTGGGCTGTTTTAATCTCTACGCGATTATAAGTGGCGTCTCGTCATAACAGAAATGAACCAAGGGAGTATAAATACTGGCGCTATGGCCTAGCTGTATCTGTCGTTCACTGCTGGCTGTATGAAGACATCAACCGCCAACCCGATGTTGGTCACATACTCCCCCCTGCAACAAGTTGACCTCCACTAGCTGCTGGTCTATAGGCCGCTTTTAGGCCTGATGCTAATGGTGTCTGAACGGGTCTCCTCCGACCTGTCATCCACCGACTGCTCGACATCTCGGAGGGTTCGCGGGCTGCCGTCCGTGTCTGGGTGTATCTCGCACCTGACCTGCTGCTAGGGCTACTAGCTGTCTGTAGTTTCCTCGCCTTGCTGTCATTGGGACCCTTCACACAGCAATGTGTTCGCAAGGCCGCTGACACAGCAGCTGCGCTGAGACCTCCTTGCTGCCTTCTGGCGCCCTTGTGTTGTGCTGACATGGGCTGTGCCATCCAGGGTCGACGCACACCTATCGATTTGCCACCATAGCTACTGTACGAGTCCTTACTGAGTAAGGTTTGATGTTTTTATCGCAGTTTTACTGATTACACGGATGCCGGAGAACTGGTGCTTCACACTCATTACCCTGAGTTGTCATCTTGACATTTTACGGTGTCAATGACTATTCGACCATCATGATGCTAGTGAAGCTACCTGCCCTTAGCAACTGGTGAGTTTCAGAAGGGCCAATTACACCGAGCGATGTCGAAGTCAGCGTACATCCGCATTATCGTAGTGTGGTCACTAACGACAAATTGTTTCGCTGTGCTGTTCAGGTGGGTCATAATGTTCACCGAGTTTGACGGGAAAATAAGATTCGAAGTGCAATTTGTAAAAAGTGAGTCAGGCAAACATTTGAGTGAGCTTCGAGGAAACATGAAACACATATGCTGGTATGCACCCTGTAGTAACCAAAACCAACCGCGGGAACGCCTTGGGCTGCGGATCGGAGCCGCCAGGCGGGGAAGCCACCGGCGGTGGAGCACGCAGCACCGGGTAACCACAAGGACGAGTCGGACGACAGACCAACGACAACCGACAATGACCGACACAACAAGGGAGAGATAAATAACGGAAGCTTGTAGAAATCACAACACCAAACACCAACAGTAAATCCACTCGGAACCAGAGCCAGGCAAATGTCAACAACGAGCAACGACCAGAACGCAGTACCGCCGAGATAGAGACGCAATCCCGAGCGAGTACCAGAGTGACTGGACTAGATTTTTTTTCTTTATTGTGATTTTAAACATCTTATACAAAGGTGGGTGGCAGCAGCACAGTACGCCGCTCTTCAGCCTGGAGTTTGACGATAAGTAGTACATATAGGTGGCACAGAGAATACAATCAAAACGGCGGGCAAAAAAAGTAGACACTAAAAAACATGGAGCCGTTCACGCTGGACGAGAAACATCACGAACATTAGTTGACACGCCGCACATAACATGGATGATGGCGACGGCACACGTGAACAGTGGTGGCGTGACGGCGAACAAACACTAAACACAAACGAAGGCACACACACGAGACACTGATGGTGAAGATCTCCGGCGTGCGAATGTTCACTGAGCGTATGCGAGTCCGGGTACCTGCCAAGAGTGGAGGAGGAGGCGGAAGGGGAGAGGGAGAGGGGAGAGCAGAGGTGCCAGAGGCATGGGAGATATAGGGAGGCAGGAAGGGGGAGGGGAAGTCCGGGGGAAGAGGGATGGAGGGAGGGGACGGGGAAAAGGAAAAGAGAAGCGAGGGAGGGTGCCTAAAGGAAAGAAAAAAGGAAGTGAGGGGGGAGGATCAAAGTTGATAGGAGGGGTAGATGGAGGGGAGGAGGACATCATCAGGGAGGGGGAGCTGGCGGAAGCCACCTTGGGAGAGGGTAAGGAGGATGGAGAGATAGAGACTGGGTGGGACGTGGGAATACAGGTGCGGCATTGGGCGGTGGTGGGAGAGGATGGGTGAGACAAGCGGATGAGGAGGATCGAGTTTGCGGGACGTGTACAGGATCTGTATCCTTTCAAGAAAAAAGATGTGGGGGAAGGGGATGAGATCATACAGGATCCACATGGGGGAGGGGAGACGGATGCGATAGGCGAGGCAGAGAGCATGGCGTTCAAGGATTTGGAGGGATTTATAAAAGGTAGGGGGGGCGGAGATCCAGGCCAGATGGGCGTAACAAAGGATAGGGCGGATGAGGGATTTATAGGTGTGGAGGATGGTGGAGGGGTCCAGACCCCACGTACGGCCGGAAAGGAGCTTGAGGAGATGGAGTTGGGAGCGTGCCTTGGCTTGGATTGTCCGGAGATGGGGAGTCCAGGAGAGGTGACGGTCGAGGGTGACGCCAAGGTACTTAAGGGTGGAAGTGAGGGCGATAGGACGGCCATAGATGGTGAGATAGAAATCAAGGAGGCGGGAGGAAGGGGTGGTTTTGCCTACAATGATCGCCTGGGTTTTGGAGGGATTGACCTTGAGCAACCACTGATTGCACCAAGCGGTGAACCGGTCAAGATGGGATTGGAGAAGGTGTTGGGAGCGCTGCAGGGTGGGGGCAAGGGCAAGGAAGGCGGTGTCATCGGCAAACTGGAGAAGGTGGACGGGGAGTGACAGCGGCGGCATGTCCGCCGTGTACAAAAGGTACAGAAGGGGGGAGAGGACGGAGTCTTGGGGCACACCGGCGGAGGGGAAAAAGGTGTAGGAATCTGTGTTATGGATGGTGACATAGGAAGGACGGCGGGAGAGAAAGGAGCCGATCAGACGGACATAGGTAATGGGAAGGGCGAAGGTTTGGAGCTTGAAGAGGAGACCGGAATGCCATACGCGCTCATAAGCTTGTTCGAGGTCCAGGGAGAGGAAGATTGCGGAGCGACGGGAATTAAGCTGGTCAGAAAGGAGATGAGTGAGGTGAAGGAGAAGGTCGTCGGAAGAGAAGGACGGCCGAAAGCCACACTGGGTAACGGGAAGGAGGCAGTGCTGGCGGAGATGCTGGTGGATGCGTCGGGTGAGGATAGATTCCAGGACCTTGCTGAAGACCGAGGTAAGGCTGATGGGACGGTAGGAGGAGACGGCGGACCGTGGTTTGCCAGGTTTAAGGAACATCAGGATATGGGAGGTTTTCCACAGGTCGGGGTAGTAACCGGTGGACAGGACTACATTGTAGAGCCTGGCCAGGGTGGAGAGGAAAGAGACAGGAGCTTCACGAAGGTGACGGTAGGTGACACGATCGTGACCAGGAGCGGAGTTGCGTTTTGTCCGGAGTGTAGCAATGAGATCCTGTGTAGTGATAGGGGCACTGAGTTCCGTGTGTGCAATGTTGTCCAAGTACTGGAAACCAGGAGCGAGGGGAGGGACAGAGGTGTCAGTTCGATCGCGGACATCCGGAAAGAGGGAGTAATCGAACTGGGGATCGTCGGGGATGGAAAATACATCGGAGAGGTAGGAGGCAAAGTGATTGGCCTTACTAAGGGTGTCAGGGAGGGGGTGATCATCATGGAGAAGAGGATAGTAGGGGGAGGCGCTCTGCATCGCGGTGTAGCTTGCTCGCCAGGTTTCGAGAGGGTGCGTTTCTGGATGAGGTATCGAATATATTGCTTCCCCCTACTTATACCTCCCGAGGAGATCACGAATGTAAAATTAGAGAGATTAGAGCGCGCACGGAGGCTTTCAGACAGTCGTTCTTTCCGCGAACCATACGCGACTGGAACAGGAAAGGGAGGTAATGACAGTGGCACGTAAAGTGCCCTCCGCCACACACCGTTGGGTGGCTTGCGGAGTATAAATATAGATGTATATGTAGTAGGGTTTAGTTCCGGTAAGGCGACGGAAGGCTAACCAGAACTTGGACGACTTGATAGGTAGGGTAGCATTTAAACCGTTGCATGTCTGTCGCCAGTCCCGGCGTTTCTTAGCCGCGAGCAAATTACGAATGTGTCGCTGGAGTTGCCGGTGGCGTCGTAGTGTGTCCGGGTCACGCGTGCGGAGGAAGGCACGGTAGAGACGGCGGGATTCACGGAGGAGGAGGACGGCCTGTGGGGGTAAGGTAGGACGGTGGGGGTGGATGGCGACAGTAGGGACGTGGGCCTCCACGGCCTCAGACAAGGTCTGCTGGAGAAAGGAGGCGGCATGGGTGACATCGTCAGGGTGGTGGTAGGTGAAGGGGTGGCTATCGACCTGGGTGGAGAGGGTATCCCGGTAGGCATTCCAGTTGGCACGAGAATAGTTATGGACGTACTTAGGGGGAGGGTCATTACCAGGGTCGGGGCGGGGGCGACGACCGTCTCAAACGGTGAGGAGAACAGGGAGATGGTCGCTACCAATAGGCCCCAGGACATTCACCGTTATGCGGCCAAGGAGGTTGGGGGAGGACAGGATAACATCGGGAGTGGAGTTGGATTCGGGACGGGTGTGCTGGGGGATGAGGATGAGGTCGCCTTGAAGGGAGGAGAGGAACCGATGCCACCGCCGTAACTGGGCAGCGGAACGACTATGGATGTTGAGGTCGGCGGCGATCACGTAGGAGGAGAAGGTACGGTCAGTGTGGGAGAGGAAGTCGAAGGGAATAGGGGCGTTAGGGCGGACATAGATGGTAGCGCAGGTAACGGTAAGGCCGGGGAAGAAGAGACTAAGGATCAGGTGTTCGGTAGGGTCGGGAAGGAGAGGTTGGAGCCGAACGGGGATCTGGCGGTGGTGGACTAGGGCAGAGCGGTATAGTATATAGTATACGAAACCGGATGGAGCGGCTATTGACCGCGGTCTGCACGTGGCGTAGCGGTGGCGCCCTCGCTGCGCGGAAGAACCGCCGCGGACGCGGAGCCCTCTATGGGCTGGCCACGTCCATTTGTTCAGGCGCGTGTTCGACTTCCGCGGCGGGAGGTACTAGACAGCCAGTTGCGTTATATGTAGAAGGGTTGGATACTGTGCCATAGAATGTAACTAGAGTGCATAGTTGGCGTTTAAGTGTAAAAATTAAATAATGTTGAAAATTGTTATTGTATTGCTTAGATTAAGCATTTCTCGACGTTTGTCCTATTACGTTTTGTCCTATTGTTAGATACAAGTTTTACAATGAGTAAGTCAGGGGAACAGATGGTTATCATTCCAAAAGCGGTTCAGTCTTTGTGAGATCAACTGGTTCCAGTCAAAGTAGATAATACATACCTTCAAACACAGTTAGATGCTTTATCGGCACCAGTACCCATCCGAGGTACTAGTGTCACGTCCATGATTTTTCTGTGAGGACCTGAGAAATGCTCATACATTTGAAGTACTGATGGAAGGCTTTGTACTGAAGTTGGATGGCAAAACAGTTGTAGGTATTACTGGAAGCAGTTAATTTGGGTGTCACAGAGACAGAGCGAACACATCGAAAGTTTTGTGGACAGAATAATAAAACTAGATGTTAATATTTAAAGGCTAACGGAGAGTGGTGGAACGAGTAAGGGTGTTCCGCAGGAAGCCGAGCAAAGGGTGTTAGACGCGTTTTTACGGTGGTCACCTTCCAAGTTTCCTACTGATTTAGCTGCAGCCATAGGTACAGCGACAGCTTTAAAGGAAATAGACGTTGTGATCTGGACTCGGGGACAGGAGAAATGTTTTATCGCTGAAATTAAATATTACCATTTCGGACGTTCGGGCTGCAAACGGCGAGACTGCCCCAGCCAGAGTGTAGAAAGCGTGGGAAAGTGTGACAGTGAGAACTGGACTAGACGGTATAGCGGGTACGATAGATAGGTGCGAAATAGGAGTAACAAGCCGCTAAACGGCAAAGTGAGTCCCAGCGACGCCAAACTTCGCTTCCAGTGAATTTCAGCACCACCGAAACATCCACAGAGACGGAATTTTGTTTGATTGGCTTAATGGATGGAAGGGAACACCAGTTTTATAAGAAACAGTTGTAAACATGTTTTTGAAAAGTTACACCTCCTCGGGAATAAGTTACGTTGAGTATGGGTTAATTACAGGTTATTCTTTAAGTTACTAGGTGGGGGCATGACATTTCTAGAAATATATGAAAGTTTTCCCTCATATTGAAGATAGTTTTTTAGCGATGTTAGGGTTAGATCTGCTGTGTAAACAAACTACCAAAATTTATCTTGGGCAACATGTAGTAGGACTTGGTGGGAAATTATCTCATTTGGGAGGAAACTACTGCTTTAAGGTTCCTATTTCCAGAAAGGAGAGTCAATTATACTGCACGTAAGATCACTAAGAATCAGTTCGCGCTATCAAGTATTGCAAGGTATAGGAAAACTGATTTGTGTGAGCTTGGGAAAAGATCTGTCTGTAAACGTGTTATTAGTGGTTGAGCCACTGGGAGAAATAGATGAATTAGATAAAGTACTTGTGTGCGGGAGTGTTGTACATGTATGGGAAATAGACTATGATGAGATGGTGCTCGTCACTGTAGATAATTTTTGGACTGAAGATAAGGATTATTCGAAAGGGTTGTTGGTCGCCAATTTGGGTGTTTCAGATGAAGATAATCCGGATAAGATGAATTCGAACACTAGCCATAAACAAGTGAGAAAGTAAAACGTTTTGCAGGAACGGAGAGATCAGCAATACAGTAAATATTATTGGGATTGGAGGACATGGTTAATCATTGTGGGACTTCAGCAGCAACCCCAGTGACGCATCATAGAATCCCAATGCGGAGCGAATCACGTGTGTACAGTAAACCATACTGTGCCTCTCATCACCTGCAACCTGTCACGGCATTATTCAGGAGAATACCAGACGGGGTACACCGATGATGAATGAATAGATAAAAGTGCAGATGGAACTAAGGCACACGTTTTGCTGCGACTATAGGTATCTCAGTAGTTTTACTATTACGGACGCTTATTCAGTTCCACACATAACAGAAGCCTTGGACAATTTAGGACAGTGTAGGACGACAAACGGTCCGAACAACAAAATTATTTGTAATCCGCCACCCCACAGAAGGAGCTCATTAGACAATGTCGTTGCAGAAAGCAGTTTGCGGCTTCACTGTTAACGAACGAAATACTTTTGATCTTTTCAGACTGAAAACAAATATGAACACAGCAATGTAAAATTACGGTGATCGCCAAGACATACACTTAAAAAATTCAAAAGTTCCATATCGCTTCCTACTCCATTACGAAACACCATCATTGCTCAAACTGACACAGTCAGCTCGACATGGCACAGAGTAAACAATACTTCCTGTAGGTAGTGTTACAGTCAGTACGTCTATGACAACAGGCAAACGCTTGTATGACAACGCTTATTAAAACTTGTGTTATTTAATTCAACATATACCTAGACTGCCGGAAAAAATAACTAGTGCACCTGGAAACGGGACGTCGATTTTCATCTAATGACGACATATGCCACCTGGGGGATAGGGGTTGTACTTCTAATTGTTTCAACGTCGTCCCCCAACAGACAGCGTAGAGGCATAACTACCAGAGCGCTATCTGTGTCTACCCTTTGATAGCGAATGCTCACAGCCAGAAGGCTAAGCATAGCACAACCGTGTGAAGCAAGCAAGCAACCACGTCACCGAGACGCACTCGTGCTTCCTACAGCAAACTCAGCTAGTTTGAAAGCGGTCAAATTGTGGCCTTCCGAGTAGCGGGACGGAGAATTGCCACACAAGTTGGACGTGCTGCGTCACTTGTGCAACGATGCTGGTGTCATATTCACTCGAACATTCTGACTTCCGTAGACGAGGTTCTGGACGTCCACGCAGCACAGACGCCCGCCAAGATCGACGTATTGTAGGGGCAGCAGCGGCAAATCGTGCAGCTACCACCGCACAGGTAAGACGGCTCGTGAGCTCAGACTCGTCAAGATGAAGTGCTTCGAACCGATTACTAGCAATGGGATTACGGGCACGCGTTCCGCTAACGCCACAGCACTGACGTGCACAGCTCTACTGGTGCGCCACAGGATCACTTGGAAGATGGAATGGCGCGTCATCTTCACCAATGAAAGCAGATTCTGCTTGCACGCAAGTGATGGTCGTTTGCGAGTACAGCATAGACCTCGTGAATGCTGCCTCGTAGAGTGCATTTGTCCGAGACACACTGGTCTCATCACAGCCCTTATGTTCAGGAGTGCGATAACCTACAGCTCTCGTTCACCTTTGGTATTTCTGGAGGGGACGCAAATCAGAGCTCGGCACGTGCGGAATATTGAAGTCCCGTTCTTTTACGTTCTTGCGGCAGGAAGATGATGCGTTGTTCTGACAGGATAAGGTTCGCCCACACACTGCCCGTGAAACTCAACGTGCTTTGCAACACGTGCAGCAACTTCCCTGGCTAGCTCGATATGTGGACTTGTCTCCAATCGAACACGTGTGGGATATGATGGGACGAGTAGTGACTCTTGTAACTCGCCATCCAACAAGTCTTACAGAACTACGAGAACAGTTCGAGCAAGCGTGGCACAACGTATCTGAGGACAGTGCTCGCCATCCGGACGGTCGACTGGGTGGCCGTGGTGGCTGCACCGTGTAGTAATACGGGTGCTTCAGCACGGGTCGACACACGGTGCTTCAAAAGGGCTTGTGCTATTCATCTGTAGATGTAATCGTTTTATATATTCCGTATGCATTGTTGCAACAATATAGCTTGAGTGAATTGCAAACATCTAAAAGGGTGTATTATTTTTGCCGGCTGTGTATGTTCAAAACTGTTATAAAGTAATGAAACTGTAACGAGGCCGCAGCTGCTACACTCCAAAATGCTATATTTTGAACAAAGATAGTTACGCAAGTCGAAATAACTAAGTAAATAAATTTTACCCTTCCGTAAAGAGCAATGTTACGTGGCGCATCCAAATTGCAAATACCTCAATAAATACAAACCTTAAGAATGTGGAAGGAAGGGACCGATGACAGTTATTGCACTCACAAGGAACCGTCGGCAACTATGGCTTCTTTGGAGGTAATGCTTGTAACACCGATATCGGTCGTTACAACTGCACTGCAAAAACTCCCAGTAACTGCAGTTCAGAATTTATAGCAACAAGGTTGTAGCTGCAAGGCTTCAGACCGTTGGTATTAACCTTGGAAGGACAGAAAATACGAGACTGTTCAGTGTGCTAATTTTAGCCAACTATTTAAACAGCAGTATTTGAGAGTAAAAACCGTTTTAAGACAATGGTATATAACAGTAAAAATTTCAACTAACCGATGGAAAACGTTAGTGCAGTCAAAGTAATAAACGACCAAAAACAAAACTTTTAAAAATGTGTGAGGGAAGGAAACAAAGGCATTTATTACGATAAAAAAAACCGCACGAATTTATATCATGTTACTCGTAACGTCATGGTCACCACTCATTGAAATATAGTGATGGTTGATGTTTATGTGGTATGTTGTTTGTGTTAGGTCTTCCTTTGAATGCTGTGTGGTTTTTTAGTGGATACGGGAGGAGGAAGAGATGTTCATGAAAAGAGAATTCAGAAGTTAATTTATTCTACATCTACACTGAAGAGCCAAAGAAACTGGAGCACCTGCCTAATATCATGTAGGGCTCCGGCGAGCGGACAGAAGTGCCGCAACACGACGTGGCATGAACTCGACAAATGTCTGAAGTAGTGCTGGAAAGAATTGACACCATGAATTATGCAGGGCTGTCCATAAAACCATAAGAGTACGAGAGGATGGAGATCTCTTCTGAACAGCACGTTGCAAGGCATCCCAGATATGCTCAAGAATGTTCATGTCTTGGGAGTTTGGTGGCCAGCGGAAGTGTTTACATTCAGAAATGTGTTCCTGGAGCCACTCTGTAGCAATTCTGGACATGTGAGGTGTCGCATTTTCCTGTTCGAACTGCCCAAGTCGGTCGGAATGCACAATGGACACGAATGGATGCCGGCGATCAGACAGGGTGCTTGAGTAGGTGTCACGTGTCAGAGTCGTTTCTAGACCTACCAGGGGTCCCATATCGCTCCAACCGCACACGCCCCACACCATTACAAAGCCTTCACCAGATTGAACAATCCCCTGCTGTCATGCAGAGTCCATGTATTATTAGGTTGTATCCATACCTGTACAATTACATCCACTCGATACAATATGAAACAAGTATCGCCCGACCAGGCAACATGTTTCCAGCCATCAACAGTCCAATTTCGGTGTTGACGGGCCAAGGCGAGGCGTAAAGCTTTGTGTCATGCAGTCATCAAGGGTACACTAGCGAGCCTTAGGCACCCAAAGTGATGATGTTTCGCTGAATAGTTCGCACTCTGACACTTGTTGATGGCCAGCATTGAGATCTGCAGCAATCTGCAGAAGGGTTGCACTTCTGTAACGCTGAACCATTCTCTTCATTCGTCGTTGGTCCCATTCTTGCAGGACCTTTTTCCAGCCGCAGCAGGAGATTTGAATTTTTCCGGATTCGCAGCAGTAATCGATCTAACAACTGCGTCAGACTCATCTTGTCTTATATAGGCGTTGCTGACCGTAGCACCGTGTTCTGCCTGTTTACATATCTCTGCCCCCCCCCCCCTCCCCCATGAACCATGGACCTTGCCGTTGGTGGGGAGGCTTGCGTGCTTCAACGATACAGATAGCCGTACCGTAAGTGCAACCACAACGGAGGGGTATCTGTTGAGAGGCCAGACAAACGTGTGGTTCCTGAAGAGGGGCAGCAGCCTTTTCAGTAGTTGCAGGGGCAACAGTCTGGATTATTGACTGGTCTTGCCTTGTAACACTAACGAAAACGGCCTTGCTGTTGTGGTACTGCGAACGGCTGAAAGCAAGGGGAAACTACAGCCGTAATTTTTCCCGAGGGCATGCAGCTTTACTGTATGATTAAATGATGATGGCATCCTCTCGGGTAAAATATTCCGGAGGTAAAATAGTCCCCCATTCGGATCTCCGGGCGGGGACTATTCAAGAGGACGTCGTTATCAGGAGAAAGAAAACTGGCGTTCTACGGATCGGAGCGTGCAATGTCAGATCCCTTAATCGGGCAGGTAGGTTAGAAAATTTAAAAAGGGAAATGGATAGGTTAAAGTTAGATACAGTGGGAATTAGTGAAGTTCGGTGGCAGGAGGAACAAGACTTTTGGTCAGGTGAATACAGGGTTATAAATACAAAATCAAATAAGGGTAATGCAGGAGTAGGTTTAATAATGAATAGGAAAATAGGAGTGCGGGTAAGCTACTACAAACAGCATAGTGAACACATTATTGTGGCCAAGATAGACACAAAGCTCACGCCTACTACAATAGTACAAGTTTATATGCCAACTAGCTCTGCAGATGATGAAGAAATTGATGAAATGTATGATGAGATAAAAGAAATTATTCAGGTAGTGAAGGGAGACGAAAATTTAACAGTCATGGGTGACTGGAATTCAATAGTAGGAAAAGAAAGAGAAGGAAACGTAGTAGGAGAAAATGGATTAGCGCTAAGAAATGAAAGAGGAAGCCACCTGGTAGAATTTTGCACAGAGCATAACTTAATCATAGCTAACACTTGGTTCAAGAATCATGAAAGAAGGTTGTACACATGGAACAACCCTGGAGATACTAGAAGGTTTCAGATAGATTATATAATGGTAAGACAGAGATTTAGGAACCAGGTTTTAAATTGTAAGACATTTCCAGGGGCAGATATGGACTCTGACCACAATCTATTGGTTATGAACTGTAGATTAAAACTAAAGAAACTGCAAAAAGTTGGGAATTTAAGGAGATGGGAACTGGATAAACTGACTAGACCAGAGGTTGTACAGAGTTTCAGGGAGAGCATAAGGGAACAATTGACAGGAATGGGGGAAAGAAATACAGTAGATATCCTTGGGTAACAGAAGAGATACTGAATTTAATTGATGAAAGGAGAAAATACAAAAATGTAGAAAATGAAGCAGGCAAAAAGGAATACAAACGTCTCAAAAATGAGATCGACAGGAAGTGCAAAATGGCTAAGCAGGGATGGCTAGAGGACAAATGTAAGGATGTAGAGGCTTATCTCACTAGGGGTAAGATAGATACTGCCTACAGGAAAATTAAAGAGACCTATGGAGAAAAGAGAACCACTTGTATGAGTATCAAGAGGTCAGATGGAAACCCAGTTCTAAGCAAAGAAGGAAGGGAAAGCTGAAAGGTGGAAGGAGTATATAGAGGATCTATACAAGGGCGATGTACTTGAAGACAATATTACGGAAATGGAAGAGGGTGTAGATGAAATGGGAGATATGATACTGCGTGAAGAGTTTGACAGAGCACTGAAAGACCTAAGTCGAAAAAAGGCCCCAGGAGTAGACAACATTCCATTAGAACTACTGACAGCCTTGGGAGAGCCAGTCATGACAAAACTCTGCCATCTGGTGAGCAAGATGTATGAGACAGGCGAAATTCCCTCAGACTTCAAGAAGAATATAATAATTCCAATCCCAAAGAAAGCAGGTGTTGTCAAATGTGAAAATTACCGAACTATCAGTTTAATAAGTCACAGCTGCAAAATGCTTACGCGAATTCTTTACAGACGAATGGAAAGACTGGTAGAAGCCGACCTCGGGGAAGATCAGTTTGGATTCCGTAGAAATGTTGGAACACGTAAGGCAATACTGACCCTACGAGTTATCTTAGAAGAAAGATTAAGGAAAGGCAAACCTACGTTTCTAGCATTTGTAGACTTAGAGAAAGCTTTTGACAATGTTGCCTGGAATACTCTCTTTCAAATTCTGAAGGTGGCGGGGGTAAAATACAAGGAGCGAAATGCTATTTACAATTTTTACAGAAAGCAGATGGCAGTTATAAGAGTCGAGGGGCATGAAAGGGAAGCAGTAGTTGGGAAGGGAGTGAGACAGGGTTGTAGCCTATCCCCAATGCTATTCAATCTGTATATTGAGCAAGCAGTAAAGGAAAAAAAAGAAAAGTTCGGAGTAGGCATTAAAATCCATAGAGAAGAAATAAAAACTTTGAGTTTAGCCGATGACATTGTAATTCTGTCAGAGACGGCAGAGGACTTGCAAGAGCAGTTGAACAGAATGGACAGTGTCTTGGGAGGAGGGTATAAGATGAACATCAACAAAATCAAAACGAGGATAATGGAATGTAGTCGTATTACGTCAGGTGATGCTGAGGGAATTGGATTAGGAAATGAGACACTTAAAGTAGTAAAGGAGTTTTACTATTTGGGGGGAGCAAAATAACTGATGATGGTCGAAGTAGAGAGGATATAAAATGTAGACTGGCAATGGCAACGAAAGCGTTTCTGAAGAAGAGAAATTTATTAACATCGAGTATTGATTTAAGTGTCAGAAAATCGTTTCTGAAAGTATTTGTATGGAGTGTAGCCATGTATGGAAGCGAAACATGGACATAAATACAGTAGCTTAGACAAGAAGAGACTATAAGCTTTCGAAATGTGGTGCTACAGAAGAATGCTGAAGATTAGATGGGTAGATCACATAACTAATGAGGAGGTATTGAATCGAATTGGGGAGAAGAGGAGTTTGTGGCACAACTTGACTAGGAGGAGGGATCCGTTGGTAGGACATGTTCTGAGGCATCAAGGGATCACCAATTTAGTATTGGAGGGCAGCGTGGAGGGTAAAAATCGTAGAGGGAGACCAAGAGATGAATACACTAAGCAGATTCAGAAGGATGTAGGCTGCAGTAAGTACTGGGAGATGAAGAAGCTTGCACAGGATAGAGAAGCATGGAGAGCTGCATCAAACCAGTCTCAGGACTGAAGACCACAACAACAACATATCTCTGTATTTGAATACGCATTCCTGTAACAGTTTCTTTGGCGCTGCAGTGTAATATCAAGTAATAAAATCAATACGTAACTTTGTTGCTGTCTTTGCGGTGTCAGCTGCTAGCAGTAGCTTTGAAGGTTGAAATACACACATCCAAAAAAGTTTTGCATCACCCCGTTTCCTGAAGATAGACGTTGACCGTGGATATTGTTTCACAGACACATTCCCTTTCACTCTTGAGAGATGTCACTCGCCCGCATCTCGCTCGCATCGGGTTCCCGGGTTCGATTCCCGGCGGGGTCAGGGATTTTCTCTGCCTCGTGATGGCTGGGTGTTGTGTGCTGTCCATAGGTTAGTTAGGTTTAAGTAGTTCTAAGTTCTAGGGGACTGATGACCATAGATGTTAAGTCCCATAGTGCTCAGAGCCATTTGAACCAAGATGTCACTAACCCCGCCCAAAGATGTAAACAACCATGTATGAGAAGCGCCTATTAGACGGAGGGGTCTGACAGCCGATCAGTTCCAGCCATTGTACCAGGATGGAGGTACACGGCTCGTGTTGTCTGTTGTTCAACCATACCTAGACGGTCAATACCGCGGTTCGATAGCGTCCGCATTGTTCAAATGGTTCAAAGGGCTCTGAGCACTATGCGACTTACTTCTGAGGTCATCAGTCGCCTAGAACTTAGACCTAATTAATCCTAACTAACCTAAGGACATTACACACATCCATGCCCGAGGCAGGATTCGAACCTGTGACCGTAGCGGTCGCTCGGTTCCAGGCTGTAGCGCCTAGAACCGCAAGGCCACTCCGGCCAGCTCCGCATTGTTACTTTGTGCCAGGAAGGGCTCTCAACAAGGGAAGTGTCGAGGCGTCTCGGAGTGAACCAAAGCGATGTTGTTCGGACATGGAGGAGATACAGAGAGACTGGAACTTCAATGACATGCCTCGCTCAGGCCGCCCAAGGGCTACTACTGCTACGGATTATATCTCGGAGGACCCCTGGCAACAACGCAACCATGTTGAATAATGCTTTTCGTGCAGTCACAGGACGTCCGTCGTGTTACGACTCAAACTGTGCGCAATAGGCTGCATGATGCGCAACTTCACTCCCTACATCTATCTTTGCAACCACGACACCATGCAGCGCGGTACAGATGGGCCCCACAACATGCCGAATGAACCGCTCAGATCTGGCATCACGGTCTCTTCACCGATGAGTGTCGCATATGCTTTCAACTAGACAATCGTCGGAGACGTGTTTGAAGGCAACCCGGTCAAGCTGAACGCCTTCGACACAGTGTCCAGCGAGTGGAGCAAGAGCAAGTATCCCTAATGTTTTGGGGTGGCATATGTGTGGCCGACGTAGGCCGCTGGTGGTCATGGAGCCACCTCTGCATAGTGGTACAACATGCAATGTGTGGTTTTCATGAGCAATAAAAAGGGCGGAAATGATGTTTATGCTGATCTCTATTCCAATTTTTTGTCCAGGTTCCGGAACTCTCGGAACCGAGGTGATGCAAAACTTTTTTTGATGTGTGTATATACAGAAACAAAAGGTATATAATTCTGTCATTCTTCGATACGACGTATCTCCAGAAGATGTCGAGGTCTGGCCTCTGCGAAAGTCTGTAACAGTTATTCTACTGACAAACACACTAAATAGTCAGTGCACGAATGTTCCAGCTTAAGCAGACCCGTCGATGGAGCTCCGGAGACGAGACGCGGCGTAATCGTTCGTGGCAGCGACTTCGTGCCGCCGTGGTGACTGTAGGAAACGCGGCTGCCTAACTGGCGATGCTCATATTTGGAAGTGCGCCCGCCCGGGCCGCGGCCGATACCGCATCCTTCCCCACCCAGTTTGGAAGGTACGGGGGCAAGCCTGTGCCGTGGATAGAGATGTGGCAGCAGACCAACCCGCGTCCCGACAATGCGTCTTGTGAGAGCCAAAGTAGCTGCCTCGTAACACCAGGTGGAGACGCATCCGACGACACAGCACGGCAAACTGAAAAAGAGAGGGAGATATGCATGTTGTGCGTGTGATAAACCCAGTCCCACGAAATTGCACTCCTTCATAAGTCCTCTGTGTTACCACAGAGACGGAGCGAGGTGGCGCAGTTGTTAGCACACTGGTCGGTTCAATCCCTCGTCTGGCCATCCTGATTTGGGTTTTCCGTGATTTCCCGAAATCACTACAGCCAAATGCCCGGATGGTTCCTTTCAAAGAGCACGGCCGACTTCCTTCCCCATTCTTCCATAACCCGACGAGACCGATGACCTCTCTTTTTGGTCTCTTCCACCAAATCAGTCAATCAATGTTACCACAGATGACGTGTCACTTATCTCATGTGTACTAAGATTACAGAAGACGCGAGGTGCCTATTTGCTTCCACGGCTCTGAGTGGAATGCGTAAGTTCTAATAAATGTTCACCGACCTGCAGTCTTCTATAGTAGTTGTCCCCTGCGCAGAAAACAGCACGTAGGTCGTGAATCCGTTATCTTGAGGTTGTAATAAACTTAACGTGGAACGAATATTTTATACGGGATGCCATTGGCTTTTTATTAGAAGAACACGAGAAATTGCACGATTACATTCCACTCTAGAGTCACAAATAATTTCCATTCTTCAACAGAATAATAGACCGCGTATTACCGTAATTACAATCACTCTGTTCTCAACTGCATGTCAAAATAACCAGAAATTGCTAATAAAGTCTTAACTGATACCGACCGCGGCAGACAACATGTACTGGCAGAAGTAAAGCTGTGAGTACCGGCTGTGAGTCGTGCTTCGGTAGCTCAGTTGGTAGAGCACTTGCCCGCGAAAGGCAAAGGTCCCGAGTTCGAGTCTCGGTCGGGCACACAGTTTTAATCTGCCAGGAAGTTTCATATCAGCGCACACTCCACTGCAGAGTGAAAATCTCATTCTGGAACATGTCTGTCCTCCGTGACTGCCGAACCAGTTCTGATTTTACAGCCGAAACATTCGCCCATCATCCAAGTTAGGCGCGATACGAAGTGCTTCGTCTGTGTTTTAGCTTAGCAGATGTTTGTTATTCTGCTGGTTATTAATACGTGTGAAATAATGGAATGATAGCACGCTATAGACAGATGCTTTAATATGAAATCCAAGTAAATACGCTGTTACTTTTTTCTTATATTAATAACAGAAGGTTATCATTTTGGCCCGCAACATCCGGACGCAGCAGCGAATCGCGGGAAAGGACCAAAATTTAGATGGTCTTTTAACAATACCCGTACCGAACCGACCATCTGTCATCGGCACCTCACACCATATAACGTCATCTTACCACGGTTGCCTTCTCAACCGCTCTAAGAAGAGCTTCTTTTACCTGAATATGTCGGCTGTCAAGCCAGAAATATTACGAGGGTTGCCCAGAAAGTAATGCACCGCATTTTTTTTCTCACTCAGAAACAATGCTAAGAATGCGAAACGTTACGTATGTATTATTTGAAGTCTCCCGAGTGAGCGCGTCAAGTTCCCGACACTTCCGACAGATAGCGTATCTGCAGGACAGTTTCAAAATGGCTTCTGTATGGTTATGTACGTGATACGCAAAGTGCTGACATTGAGTTTCTCACTGGGGGAAAGAAACAGTGGGGAACCTTCACAAACGCTAGTGAAAAGTTTATGGAGCATCTGCTGTCTACAGAAGTACAGTTAATCTTCGTATATCCATAATTGAAACGGATGATTTGGGACGTCAGCTAGTATAACATATGTTAAAAAATGACGAAATTCCTCCATCTGTATTAAGGTGTTGGTTTTATTGGCAACTAGTTCAAAACGGTTCAAATGGCCCTGAGCAGTATGGGACTTAACTGTTGTAGTCATCAGTCCCCTAGAACTTAGAACTACTTAAACCTAACTTACCTAAGGACATCACACACATCCATGCCTGAGGCAGGATTCGAACCTGCGTCCGTAGCGGTCGGCGGTTCCAGACTGTAGCGTATTGGCAACTAGTTTCGATTTTGTTACATCTTCAGGCCCTAAATACAACATACCATACATAAACTACCAACGCAATAACAGTAATTTCTATTTTAACAGTATTACGTAATGGATAATTCTAATGAAACTAATTATATTTTTGGTCATTTCCGTTAAAATTCCATCACTCTGGACATTAGCCATTTACGTGGTATCACTAAATAAAATGGAGCTGTATATGCACAATCGTTTTATTATAAATTAATATCAGGTATTAAAAACATGGGAGTATATAAAAGCTTAAGAGACAAGCTGTTATTCTAATGGATAATAATATAGGCGTGGAACATTGTAAATCTTTTTTTTTTTAAGTGATGAATTATAAAAAGGAGAACATACGCATTGCCAGTCAGACATATGTTAGGTAAATTTCATTGTTTACTAGTAGTGAATGGTGGGTAAGGTAGACTAGAGTTATGTTTGCAAAATTCTGTACTGTCGTCATACTAAAGTAACAGTGGCGTCATTTACTTAGATAACTTCGTTCCTGACACCACGAAAGAAATGGTAAGGGACCGAAAAAATGGAGTGAAACCCAGTTGATACAAGGTAGTCAATAGTGTAAAATACATACAATCAATTTAAAAAACTATTCAGTACAACAGAATTATAAGTTAACAGGTTGCTGAAATAATTTCTATGACGGTGTCTCATCGAAGGCTATGACCAGGGTCTAAAATAATCGATTGCAGTAAGTTTACATGGTCAAAAGCATGATCAGGTATATGGCAATGCTCTAAATAGAAGCAATGTAGGTAATGTCAGTCGAAATAAACGGTGATATATGTAACCTATTTGTTGTTCCTCTAATAAATACACACAAACATAGCCAATCAGTAAAATACACGATGTGTAACTCTTGTATTAAGTATGTGATCTCGTCGAGTGTCAATTCGAGTTAATTACGATCAATGAAGCGCTTAATCTCTATTTACTATGGGCTAATAGTCTACCACACCAATCACTACTAAAACATGGGGACTCATTTATTTTACTTATTTTTATAATTCAATTGTTGTACACAACTGATAGTTAAAGCATATCGGCTATCCACTGATTTACAAGAAACGAGTATGAAAGTTGGAAGCACAATTATTTTGACTTTGACCAATTTACTGATTAAGATAACCTGACTCTAATGACGGAAGTTGATAATGTACCAAGTATAAAATCTGTCTAAGGAGGGCAAGTTACTCATCGAAGTGACAACATATTGAACTCTATAGTAGATATAAGCGGCTATAAACACGTGAACTACCATCTTATAATCAGTATTAAACAGAACAATCTCTACATGGGGGGGGGGGGGGGGGACCGTTCAAGTATCGTCAAGCAAGTTGACATTAAACCTAAAAGGAAGTTAACTCATTCTAAAGTGATGTAACAGTAACACGCGTAAGAGGGCGGAGAAACGATCGTGCTTCGTTGTTATTGCGTGTAGGACGTCTAAGAAGAGAACGCAGAAACGGTTGTGCTTCATTATTACGACGTGTAGGATGTCTAAGTAGACAACATTTTACAAGTAAATGACCATACTTGTTGACAGTAACCGTATGTGTCTGACACAAGTAGTCAGTAGTGAGATACGCGTGTTCCATGCGGAAGGCAGGTAGTAACTGAGATAACTTCAGCACCAAAGATACGGTATCGTGGAAGTACTCCACTTATCGAGAATCAGAATATTCGATGCAAACATACGAAATTCTTACAGATACAACGCAAACTACTCTGCATCAACTTGTAACATTTATCGTACATATATTCTGAACGTAATCTTATCATTGGCTGACAAACGTAATGAAACCTTTCATACGCATGAACATGCAGTAAAAAGGACGTATATTACATATTGAAAGTGATGAAGGACGGGATGGAAGATACTTTTTTTATCTACTTATTAAAATGTTGTCATATAAAATGCTTAGTCATATGACTGATTGCAAAGCGCATAGGTTATGTATCGAAGTAGTCATATATCTACATATAAGAAATGCAATAGTCTTACGTGTTTATATTTGAAAGATGTACCATTAGATCGCAACTTTCTTTTTCGATATACAGGGTGCTACAAAAAGGTACGGCCAAACTTTCAGGAAACATTCCTCACACACAAAGAAAGAAAATATGTTATGTGGACATGTGTCGGTAAACACTTACTTTCCATGTTAGAGCTCATTTTATTACTTCCCTTCAAATCGCATTAATCATGGAATGGAAACACACAGCAACAGAACGTACCAGCGTGACTTCAAACACTTTGTTACAGGAAATGTTCAAAATGTCCTCCGTTAGTGAGGATACATGCATCCACCCTCCGTGGCATGGAATCCCTGATGCGCTGATGCAGCCCTGGAGAATGGAGTATTGTATCACAGCCGTCCACAATACGAGCACGAAGAGTCTCTACATTTGGTACCGCGGTTGCGTAGACAAGAGCTTTCAAATGCCCCAATAAATGAAAGTCAAGAGGGTTGAGGTCAGGAGAGCGTGGAGGTCATGGAATTGGTCCGCCTCTACCAATCCATCGTTCACCGAATCTGTTGTTGAGAAGCGTACGAACACTTCGACTGAAATGTGCAGGAGCTCCTACGTGCATGAACCACATGTTGTGTCGTACTTGTAAAGGCACATGTTCTAGCAGCACAGGTAGAGTATCCCGTATGAAATCATGATAACGTGCTCCACTGAGCGTAGGTGGATGAAACTAAAATGAGCTCTAACGTGGAAATTAAGCGTTTCCGGACACATGTCCACATAACATCTTTTCTTTATTTGTGTGTGAGGAATGTTTCCTGAAAGATTGGCCGTACCTTTTTGTAACACCCTGTATGCAGACAAGTAATTGTACACGTAAAAAATTAGATAAATAGGTGCAAGACTTCCTCGTTGAAAGATGTAAAATAATAAGTCATAAAAGTAACAAACCTAAAATGTGGGTTATGTGGGTTCTTAGTTACATAAGAGATTCCGAAAATTATCTAAAAATGCCTTATTCTTCGATTTAACCTGATCATTTAGAAGAGTCAATGGTTCTTTCCGTAACGCAATATAAATTTCATGGTCTTCCAACCGTTCCATAGTCCCTCCTTTGTCTACAAAATGCACTATTTTAAAATTCTTGTCAATACTTGTGACATGGTGGTTCTCGGTTAATAGATATCGTTTAAATGTTGAATGTTTTATAGTGTGCAATGCTGTGTGTTCGCGGTACCTTTCTTTAAAACTTCTTCCTGTCTGGCCTATATATATGCATTCACAATCGTCACAGGTAATCTTATAGATCCCTTCTTTTGGGAGCGGTTCGGGTTGTTCAACCGAATGTGTAAGTAATATAGATCATCTATGTGTTTCTGAAACTTATTTTAATGCCGATTTTCTTAATGGATCGTGCAATGTTATGAGCAATTGGGCCAATGAAGTTCATACTGGTGTATATTATCTTTTTCTTTGTGTTACGTTCGAGTGTTATTTCTTTCAAGTGATCAGAATATTTATTTATAATCTTGGAATGAATACGGTCAACTATTTCGGGTCTGAAACCATTATAATAATCAATGTCTTTAAGAATGTGTTTTTCATGTTCAATCTCTTCCAGCTCTAAGGGAATTTTTACTAGTCTGCTAATCGCATTATAGAAGAAGCACATCATATATTTGTGATGGTGTGCAAAACTGTGTGGTATGATTGCATCTGTGGTAGTCCGATTCTTGTAAATCGTAAACTTGTGGTTTCCTTCGTCGTTCATTAATATAATGGCAAGATCGTAAATTCTTCTGTTCTGTTCTTTTTCATGTGTGAACTGTATGTTGTGGTGTAATCCACTGAACGTTTCAGTAATCCTGTCTAGATTGTTACCCTCATCTCTATATAATAATATAGTGTCATCTACATAGCGGTAATAGTATAGTATCGTCTGTATTATATCTTGTTGCTTCGTGAATAACTCAGTTTCAAGATAATTAATGAAAATATTTGCCAGTGTTCCTGAGAAGCATCATCCCATGGATAACCCATCTAATTGTTTGAATATTTCTCCATTGAAAGAGAAGTAATTGTAAGACAGTACTACTTCTATTAATCTCAGAAACTCATCAATTTCTGTTATCGACATACATTTATGTTTCATAAAATTTCTCCTGATAAGTAAAAGTACCTCTTTTACAGGGACATTAGTATATAAATTAACAACATCTAGTGACACCCACTTGTAACCTTCAGGTATTCAGATCTGTTTAACCTTCTCTACTAGGTCATACCTATTCTTTACAGAAAATTGTTGTTCAAAGATATAGTTTTTGGTTAAAAGATTATTTAGTTTATTGCTAAGTATATAAGCTGGGCTATCTATATAGTTAACAATAGGCCTTATGGGCATATTTAATTTATGTATCTTAGGTTGTGCTCGTAAACATGGGGAGTGTGGGTTCATTACCTGTAACGACCTACTAGTTTTTTCGCCACATAAAAGTGATGTTGTCTTCAATGTCTCCTTAACCTGTTTCGTAAACCATTTAGTGGGGTCATGATTAAGTCGTATAATGTTATTACTTCCAAAAAATTCCTTAACTTTATTGACATATTCACTTATTTTTAATACTACTAAAGAATTTCTCTTATCAGCTTTAACAACCATGGCCTAATGTTCTTTTAATTTACGATTAATGTTACAGATTAGTTTGTTATCTGTATTGGTCTTATCTTTATTCATTTTTCTACTATTGGAGAACTGTTTCCTAATGGATTCAGCTATTTTACTCATTAAAAGGTTCTGTTGTGCTTTATTAATCTCAGCATTGTTAAGAGTTCTCTTAACTTCAACCAGAAGGGTTTTGATATCTTTTGAGTGTATTTTCTTATTGATTGCATATTTATTGCCATTCTGTAATACACGTAGTTCTTCATTACTAAAAATAATATCGCTGTCATCAACTGCTCTGCTATAAAAATATGTCCAGTATGTATATATTCTGCTTTCTGCAGTTAACCCTTCTTACGTTTTGACGTATAAAGCTTCTTTATTTGGTTATTTTCTATAGTAATCTTAGTATTATTAACTGTTTCGTTGATACATATCATAGCCCTATCGAATTGCTCAATACTCAAAACTGTACTTAATTTCAAGTAATCAATGTACACTTGTTACGAAAGTAGCTAATATTTATGGTATAAATTTCTGAGTTCTAATCTCATCCATAGTTTTTGACTGTTTATTTTTACTTTCTGTCCTATTACACAACGTGTACTTATCTTCACTTCCGCATAGCTTGAAGTCACGCCTTCCGCCATGCATCGTTTGTTGTATGCGATGGCAGCTGTTGTCTTCATCAGCTTGATCTTATTAGATGAGAACTTGAGGGTTAGTCCCATCGCCTGGTAAGGCATATTTAATCTTTGTATATCGATAACTGAAACGGACGATCCTTTAACAAAAATCGGCATTCAAATAAGTTTTAGAAACAGACACAGATTACCAGATTACTTGCACATTCGGGATCTGTAAGATTACCTGTGACGATTGTGAATGCATATATATAGGCCAGACAGTAAGAAGTTTTAAAGAAAGGTACCGCGAACACACAGCATTGCACACTATAAAACATTCAACATTTAAACGATATCTATTAACGGAGAACCACCATGTCACAAGTATTGACAAGAATTTTAAAATACTGCATTTTGTAGACAAAGGAGGGATTATGGACCTGTTGGAAGACCTTGAAATTTATATTGCGTCACAGAAAGAACCACTGACCCTTCTAAATGATCAGCTTGAATCGAAGAATAAGGCATTTTTAGACAATTTTCGGAATCTCTTATGTAACTAAGAACCCACATAACCAACATTTTAGGTTTATGTTACATTAATGACTTATTATTTCACATCATTCAACGATGAAGTCTTGCACCTATTGTTCTAATTTTATACATGTAGAGTTACTTGTCTGAATATATCGAAAAAGAAAGTTGTGAACTATTGGTACATCTTTCAAATATAAACATGTAAGACTATTGCATTTCTTATATGTAGATATATGATTACTTCGATACACAACCTATGCGCTTTGCAATCAGTCATATGACTAAGCATTTTATATGACAACATTTTAATAATACTTTCAGTATGTAATATACGTCCTTTTTACTGCATGTTCATGCGTATGGAAGGTTTCCCTACGTTTGTCACCCAATGATAAGATTACGTTCAGAACATATGTACGATAAATGTTACAAGTTGATGCAGAGTAGTTTGCGTTGTATCTGTAAGAATTTCGTATGTTTGCATCGAATATTCTGATTTTCGATAAGTGGAATGCTTCCACGATACCGTATCTTTGGTGCTGAAGTTGTCTCAGTTACTACCTGCCTTCCGCATGGAACACGCCTATCTCACTACTGACTACTTGTGTCAGACACATACGGTTACTGTCAACAAGTATGGTGATTTACTTGTAAAATGTTATCTACTTAGACATCCTACACGTCGTAATAATGAAGCGCAACCGTTTCTCCGTTCTCTTCTTAGACGTCCTACACGCAATAACAACGAAGCACGATCGTTTCTCCGTCCTCTTACGCGTGTTACTGTTACATCGCTTTAGAATGACTTAACTTACTTTTAGGTTTAATGTCAACTTGCTTGACGATACTTGAACTGTCCCCCCCCCCCCCCCCCCCCATGTAGAGATTGTTCTGTTTAATACTGATTATAAGATGGTAGTTCACGTGTTTATAGCCGCTTATATCTACTATAGAGTTCAATATGTTGTCACTTCGATGAGTAACTTGCCCTCCTTAGGCAGATTTTATTCTTGGTACATTACCAACTTCCGTCATTAGAGTCAGGTTATCTTAATCAGTAAATTAGTCATAGTCAAAATAATTGTGCTTCCAACTTTCATACTCGTTTCTTGTAAATCAGTGGATAGCCGATATGCTTTAACTGTCAGTTGTATACAACAACTGCATTATAAAAATAAGTAAAATAAATGAGCCCCCATGTTTTAGTAGTGATTGGTCAGGTAGATTATTTGCCCATAGTACATAGAAATTAAGTGCATCATTGATCGTAATTAACTCGAATTGACACTCGACGAGATCACATACTTAATACAAGAGTTACACATCGTGTATTTTACTGAGTGGCTATGTTTGTGTGTATTTATTAGAGGAACAACAAATAGGTTACATATATCACCGTTTATTTCGACTGACATTACCTACATTGCTTCTATTTAGAGCATTGCCATATACCTGATCATGCTTTTGACCATGTAAACTTACTGAAATCGATTATTTTAGACCCTGGTCATAGCTTTCGATGAGACACCGTCATATAAATTATTTCAGCAACCTGTTAACTTATAATTTTATTGTACTGAATAGTTTTTTTAAATTGATTGTATGTGTTTTACACTCTTGACTACCTCGTATCAACTGGGTTTCACACCTTTTTTCGGTCCCTTAGCATTTCTTTCGTGGTGTTAGCAACGAAATTGTCTAAGTAAATTACGCCACTGTTACTTTAGTATGACGACAGTACAGAATTTTGCAAACGTAACTCTAGTCCACCTTACCCACCGTTCACTACTAGTAAACAATGAAATTTACTTAACATATGTCTGATTGGCAATGCGTATGTTCTCCTTTTTATAGTTCATTACTTAATAAAAGAAAGATTTACAATGTTCCACGCCTATATTATTATCCATTAGAATAACAGCGTGTCGCTTAAGCTTTTATATACTCCTATTTTTTAATACCTGACATTAACTTATAGTAAAACGATTGTGCATATACAGCTTCATTTGTATTTAGTGATACTACGTAAATGGCTAATGTCCAGAGTGATGGAATTTTAACGGAAATGACCAAAAATATAATTAGTGTCATTAAAATTATTTATTATGTAATATGTTTATAACAGAACAGTTTTGTATAATAACTCACAAATTACTGTCATTGCATTGGTTGTTAATGTATGGTATGTTGTATTTAGGGCATGAAGATAATGTTGTAGCAACATCGGAACTAGTTTCCAATAAAACCAACACCTTAATACAGCTGGAGGAATTTCGTCATTTTTTAACATATGAAGTACAGTTAGTCCCTGGGCATGGAGGGTGAGGTCATCAGAAGGCGGTTTTGCGGATCTCCACGATTTGCAGCGGTCAGGGAGACCATTCGCAGCTAACATACCTGACATGCTGCAGCGAACTGATGTTGTCATTCGTGAGGGCAGACGCATTACGACTCTGCAGTTGCCGCTGCACCTGTCATTCAGTAAGGGAAGTGTGGTTGCAATTACCTGCATTCTTGGATAATCAAAAGTGTGTGCAAGATGGATCCTGCAGTGTCTAACAGTGGATCACAAATCGCACAAAAAATCATGTAGTCTCAGTCGGCTGATGACGGTTGAAGTGATCGCTATTACAAATAGTCATCTGCTAATACCAGTATTGCTGGCCCACAACCGAGGTAGAATCTTCCTACACGTCGGTCGGGGGCCTGAAGAGGGCGTGGTAAAATTCTGAAACTTGTTACCAAAAAGATAAGGTTAGAAAGTAGGCGGCTGAAAGGTGTGTAATTGGACATCCTGAAAAAACATTTGCCTTGATTTGTTGCAGCGTTTTGAAGCTAAGAGGGAAGCCTTCTTGTCCCAAATTGTGACAGGTGATGAACCCTGGGTTCACCATTGTGAGCCCAAAACAAAACGATAGTCTATGGAATGGGGCCATTCCCACTCCCCAAAGAGGTAAAAATTAAAAGCAACTGCTTCCACCGGTAAGGTCATGATCACCGTGTTCTGGGACTTTGAAGATGTGATTCTCATTGATGTGATGCCTAGAGCCCGTACCATTAATTGAGAAGCGTATGTCAAAACATTAACAAAACTCAAGATGCGCTTCCGGCGACTTCAGCGCCACAGAAACCCAGCTGCAACACGCTCGGCCCCACACAAGTCTGAGAACTGTTGAACGCATCGAAAAACCGGGTTGGGGAGTGTTACCCCATCCATCCTACAGCCCTGACCTAGCCCCCTCGGACTTCTACTTGTTCGGGCCATTAATGGATGCCATTCGTGGAAGACATTTTGAGGACTGTGAGGAGGTGGTTCACACAGTGAAGCGCTGGCTCCACCACAAGGACAAGGATTGGTACCGTCAGGGCATACACACCCTCGTTTCGCGCTGGAGGAAGGCAATAGAACGGGATGGAGATTACGTGGAAAAATAGAGCGTGTAGATAAAACACCATTCTTTCAAGTGTGTAATTCTCATTATGTTCAATAAAGAATTGTTAAAGAAAAAAAATGGTGCATTACTTTCTGCGCAACCCTCTTACAATAGGTAGGAGCTCGGAGGATGTTGCACAGAGCGCCGACGGTGACGGCGTCGATGTCTACGAGAGAGGTGACCTACGGCATCGGCGGCATCAGTGAGACGGCCGCCGGCTGTGTAAGCTGCGTCACGGCTGCCTGACATCGTGCAATGAAGAAATCTGAAACAGTTTCATCTACAGCAGCGTTACTAAATCCACGTGGTGAAGTCTGAAGCTGGAGAAGAGCGCTAAGGACGAAGCAAATGAAGCAAGATCCACTAGAGACTCCCGTGCAAACGTTCTGCCGACGAAATGTTAGGAGCAGGCAAAGTACGATATAAACTCAGAAACATCAGTAAGGCATCTTCGTGAACGTAAAGCTCTACGTTTTGACATTTGCGTCTCGAACGTTAGAACGAAACGTTCGGCCTCGCCGTAAGACTGGTGAGAATGGTGCTGTTCTGACATGCTGTGTTCCATTGCGTATGCAAAATTATGTAAATTCGTTGGAAGAAAAAGGAGGTCCATTGTCAAAAACAATTGTTCTTCGAAACGCTGACGGCATTCGTCGAATGCGTTGGAACAAAAGGTATTTGCTGTGAGCATCGACGATAATCAACCGACGCGCTTGCCAAAATGTGCTAGCAAAGTCTATATGGATGCGTTGCCATGGAGTATCAGTATGTGGCACGGAGAAAAATTCCTTACACGGAGCGACCTGATTGTCTGCAGAAGCTCAACATTTTACCGTGACGCGTTCTACTTGCTTATGTAAACTAAGCCACGTACAATGTTGGCGCACCAGCTGCTTATTGCTAACTGTTCCTTAATGACCGCTTCGCAGAAGCCTTAACACCTGCAGTTACAACGTTGCAACGATACCCGGATTAACACTCTTACCTGTTCGTTAGGCGTGTGAAGTAGTATCATATCACTCAGAAGAAAAAAATGTTCAAATGTGTGTGAAATCCTATGGGACTTAACTGCTAAGGTCATCAGTCCCTAAGCGTACACACTACGTAACCTAAATTATCCTAAGGACAAACACACACACCCATGCCCGAGGGAGGACTCGAACCTCCGCGGGGACCAGCAGCACAGTCCGTGACTGCAGCGCCTCACACCGCTCGGCTGATCCCTCGCGGCTCACTCAGAAGAGATAAACTGTTGCCGCGCACGAAGTATCTTCTCACTAAGGCATCGGGAATACATTTCTGAGAGCGTGGCCAACCCCTACGAATGTAACTTTCTAGCAGTCGTAGTGACTGGTCATGCTCTGTAGCTTGTGCGAGCCGCCGTGAATCAGTAGGAAAAGAATTCGAGGCTTACAAATCGCCGGCCGGGGTGGCCGAGCGGTTCTAGGCGCTACAGTTTGGAACCGCGCGACCGCTGCGGTCGCAGGTTCGAATCCTGCCTCGGGCATGGATGTGTGTGAAGTCCTTAGGTTAGTTAGGTTTAAGTCGTTCTAAGTTCTAGGGGACCGATGACCTTAGAAGTTAAGTCCCATAGTGCTCAGAGCCATTTGAACCATTTGCTTACAAATCAGAAGAATCAATATATAAAGAAGAAGCTTCCGATGCATCGAGTGCTGCATCTGTGCCGACAGGTAAAAAAGGCTGCGACCGTTAGTGTGTGTGTGTGTGTGTGTGTGTGTGTGTTCCGCGCACGGGAGATACGGAATTTCGTAAGGGTAATTTGACATCAATAGCAACCAACGTTGAAGCTTCTGTGTCTTGCGGTCGGGAACGTGTTTCGACGGATGAAACAGTGCAGTCAAAGGTTTATGCAGGCCCGGATCTGGGATGATTGAGGAGGGTGGCCGGGGGAAGGTTGTGGCCAGGGGGGGGGGGGGAGGCGGAGGTTGGCTCGCAACCCGGGGTATCTGCCCAGAGTTGCAATTTCGGGGGCCCCTAAATTCATATTCTTGAAGAACAAAACCTTGTTTCACAAAGCGCCCAGCATCCAGCGCAGCCGGCTGTTGTGGCCGAGCGGTTCTAGGCGCTTCAGTCCGGAACCTCGCGACTGCTACGGTCGCAGGTTGGGTATGGATGTGTGTGATGTCCTTAGGTTAGTTCGGTTTAAGTAGTTCTAAGTTCTAGGGGACTGATGACCTCAGATGTTAAGTTCCATAGTGCTCAGAGCCATTTCAACCATTCCACCGCACGTTGGTGTATCGATTGTTCACATGATTCTGAAACGCATCCCCGTTGATTTTTGAGCATTTCTGAACACATTCAAGTTGATATCTGAACGAATCATAAGTTAATTTTTGAATGAGCATTGTCTCTGTTAGGGGAATCCCCGTCGCAACTAGAAATAACTTACCCGCAGACAAAAGGACAAAGGGCTATGCGAGCTGAGCCGAATAAACCAAAACGGGTGAACGTCAACCGCTCTTTGTTTATGTGGTGTACGAATGATAAGCGTTGTTATAATTATTACCGCAATCCATAGATTCAGACTGCCAGAGTGGAAATAAACGACTAGCAAGAATAACACGTAAGAGATTACATACGAATATGACGTGCTACAGACGCGAAATTTAACCGACAGGAAGAAGATGCTGTGATATGGAAATGAATAGCTTTTCAGAGCATTCACACAAGGTTGGCACCGGTGGCGACACCAACAACGTGCTGACATGAGGAAAGTTTCCAACCGATTTCTCATACACAAACAGCAGTTGACCGGCGTTGCCTGGTGAAACGTTGTTGTGACGCCTCGTGTAAGGAGGAGAAATGCGTACCACCACGTTTCCGACTTTGATAAAGGTCGGATTGTAGCCTATCGCGATTGTGGTTTATCGTATCACGACATTGCTGCTCGCGTTGGTCGAGATCCAATGACTGTAAGCAGAATATGGAATCGGTGGGTTCAGGAGGGTAATACGGAACGCCGTGCTGGATCCCAACGGCCTCGTATCACTAGCAGTCGAGATGACAGGCATCTTATCCGCATGACTGTAACGGATCGTGCAGCCACGTCTCGATCCCTGAGTCAACAGATAGGGACGTTTGCAAGACAACAACCATCTGCACGAACAGTTCGACGACGTTTGCAGCAGCATGGACTATCAGCTCGGAGACCATGGCTGCGGTTACCCTTGAAGCTGTATCACAGGCAGAAGCGCCTGCGATGGCGTACTCAACGACGAACCTGGGTGCACGAATGGGAAAACGTGTTTTTTCGGATGAATCCAGGTTCTGTTTACAGCATCATGATGGTCGTATCCGTGTTTGGCGACATTGCGGTGAAGGCACATTGGAAGCGTGTAGTCGTCATCGTCATACTGGCGTATCACCCGGCTTGATGGTATGGGGTGCCATTGGTTACAGTTCTCGGTCACCTCTTGTTCGCAGTGACGGCACTTTGAACAGTGGACGTTACATTTCAGATGTGGCTCTACGCTTCATTCGGTCCTTGCGAAACCCTTCATTTCAGCAGGATGATGCACGACCGCATGTTGCAGGTGCTGTACGGGCCTTTCTGGATACAGAAAATGTTCGACTGCTGCCCTGGCCAGCACTTTCCCCAGATCTCTCACCAATTGAAAACGTCTGGTCAATGGTGGCTGAGCAACTTGTTCGTCACAATACGCCAGTCACTACTCTTGATGAACTGTGGTATCGTGTTGAAGCTGCATGGGCAGCTGTACCTGTACACGCCATCCAAGCTCTGTTTGACTCAATGCCCAGGCGTATCGAGGCCGTTATTACGGCCAGAGGTGATTGTTCTGGGTACTGATTCCTCAGGATCTATGCACCCAAATTACGTGAAAATGTAATCACACGTCAGTTCAGGTATAATATATCTGTCTAATGAATACCTGTTCATCATCTGCATTTCTTCTTGGTGTAGCAATTTTAATGGCCGGTAGTGTATTTACAATTGTAACGTGAATGTAGTATGTGCTACAAAGCATTAAAACCCGTATATTCAGTTTGAAACACACTGTATTATCGTGGTATTAATTTACATTTGGACTTATTGCCATATATAGCAGTGATATCTAGTGATCACTTGTGCTAACTATTTTTTGTAGACAAAGGACTGTACCGAAAGCAGATTACAGAGCTCGCAAGAGCTTTACGTTATGTAGGGTCTGCATTCAAATCAGGTGGAACGCAATTCAGCTCGTTCGGATACTTTTCAGCATGATAGCACATATCCTCATCTGATAGACTCTCCGTTGAATGCAACATTACAACATACACTGGTTAATGGCTGAGTCCACACCACCTGGGTGGGACCTGACACTAAACAGCTGTATAGCCTTCCACGTCCCCCCCCCCCCCCCCTCAGTCCCCATCAATATTCACTGTTGCAACAGTGCATATGGAATACGTGAAATGTTTACATTAGGTACCAGGTGTCTACCTACGCTGACAGTAGTGTAACTTCCACAGGCAGCAATGCAGGCGCTGAGCCGGCCGAAGTGGCCGTGCGGTTAAAGGCGCTGCAGCCTGGAACCGCAAGACCGCTACGGTCGCAGATTCGAATCCTGCCTCGGGCATGGATGTTTGTGATGTCCTTAGGTTAGTTAGGTTTAACTAGTTCTAAGTTCTAGGGGACTAATGACCTCAGCAGTTGAGTCCCATAGTGCTCAGAACTATTTTTTTGAATGCAGGCGCTGACTCTGGTATCCAGTCGACCATACAGATGGCGACTTCTGTCCTGGGGTGCGTTATGCCACGCCTACTCGACCTGTTCACGTACTTCTGTAAGAGTTGTTGGCTGAGAGTCGGACGAGTCACTTCTCGTTCCGTCATATCCCACACATATCCATTTGTATACAAGTCCGGAGATTGTGTTGGCCAGGGAAGTAGCTGCACGTCTTGCAGAGCACATTCGGTTCCACGGGCAGAGTGTGGGACTACACGACACCTTCCTGCTGCAAGAACGGCAAAAGAACGGGTCTAACAACATGCAAGTACCGCGCGCTGGTTAGCGTCCCCTTCAGAAACACCAAATATGAACGAGAGTTTATCATCTGCATTTCTTCTTGGTGTAGCAATTTTAATGACCAGTAGTGTATCTTCTAGGTGTATCCAAGAAAATGAAATTTTGACAGAAAAGATTTGCCAGATCACTTCCCTACTAACGGTCATTGTATAGTCCCCAGTTAGCAGCCGCTTAAGTTCTATTCTTGGAGCCGGCCGCGGTGGCCGTGCGGTTCTGGCGCTGCAGTCCGGAACCGCGGGACTGCTACGGTCGCAGGTTCGAATCCTGCCTCGGGCATGGATGTGTGTGATGTTCTTAGGTTAGTTAGCTTTAAGTAGTTCTAAGTACTAGGGGACTTATGACCTAAGATGTTGAGTCCCATAGTGCTCAGAGCCATTTGAACCAAGCCATCTATTCTTGGAATAGTGAGGAAAATGCGTTATACGAACACGTTGACGCCTAACCGGAGAATAAACACGAGATAACTGAACCGATGATTCTGGCAGGGTTAGTGATCACTGCGGAATAAGTTTTGACAGTGGTGGACAAAATTGCTTGTTGGAACGAGAAAAGGAGAAGAAACGGGGACATCACACAAATTGTTTGGAAGAATACGACCATTCCAAATTTATATAAAAATTTCGTACTACCACTACTTCTACTTTTCGACCCCATGCTTGAGAAACTGGAACATATGCATGAAATGTGAAACTATTTCCTAACATAAAACTTTTCGCTTGTAGTAGGCCTAATAGGCATCTGATATTGCTACTTCGTGAATTATATTCTGTCGCGTTATTTACGTAAATTAGATAGATAAATATTACCATTTGTGCCAAAACAGTCTCGCACATTTGGCGTGTGTTACAATTACTGCAATATTAGAAAGGACTATTACGTGTTATCTAGCAGACAGTGACAAAATAGACGTAATCAAATCGAGAAACCACTCCTGTCTTTGGTACTATTTGTATTAACAGCTTTTTCAGTATTACACAACGACATTTTGATGTTTCATGTAACAAAGCATTTGACGAACTTCGATGAAGTCATAGATTCTTTAGCAGAAAGGAAAGCACGCCGTGTAAAGCTGTAGCAAGATTAGAAAAGCTGGTTCAAATGGCTCTAAGCACTATGGGACTTAACATCTGAGGTCATTAGTCCCCTAGACTTAGAACTACTTAAACCTAACTAACCTAAGGACATCACACACAGTCATGCCCGAGGCAGATTTCGAACCTGCGACCGTAGCAGCAGCGCGGTTCCGGACTGAAGCGCCTAGAACCGCTCGGCCACAGCGGCTAGCAGCAAGATTAAAAAGAAAAAATGTTTGGACCTAAAGATTGAAGAAATGTGTACAATCTTGCTTGTTTCTTGTCTTTACTGCTTTTATTTTTCCAGTATTAAATTTTATGTCACACAAAAGAGAAAGTTATTAGCTAATAGGCAATAAAGAGTGGATATATTCTGAAGAGTCCTTATTCTCCCGGTCACAAATAATCCCACCCAATATTAATTGTGAGTTTTTTTAAAGGGGTTAGGATGTCGATCCAGCCGACTGGAAGCAGGAGAGGCACCACAGGACACTTTCATTTCCACTGTCCTGAATATAGGTTTGATTGCTTCCATTACAAAATACACACGTTTGAATTCCACAGAGCGAAATGCAGTGACGTGCGATAGAAGAATACTTTGTAAAGAGACGTGGCACTGCACTTCGGCACAATTGAGACCAAATAATATGTCATACATTTTCTCGAACATCTATATCTTATATATAAAAATGTTCAGAAAGATGTGCACGACAAAATAAAAATGTTTTTGAAAAATCGATTTTTTTTTAAATTTTGAAGTCCTATCTCAAACGCTCGAGGGAAGAGGGGTGGGGGGGGGGGGGGAGGAGGAGGGCGCGCCACTATTAAGTTCTTCCCCCAGGTTCGGAAATATCGTAGATCTGGGGCTGGGCGTACGGTCCGTGACCAGGAAAATTTTCTGCCTTACTGATAATGATGAAATTTGGTGACAGCATATGTTACAGGCAGGGCTTCCTTCTCCAGCTGACTATAATTAATCTGAGCATTGTTCAAAGTTTTGGAAGCAAACGCGATGGGGCGTTCTGTTTCGCCAGTTTTGTGGGATAAAACCGCCCCGATGCCATCGACTGCAAGCACAAGTGGTTTGAGTGGATCGTAGTACGTGAGACAAGCTTGACGAAGCAAAGCATTTTTTAGTCTTCGAAAAGCTTCGTCACTGTCTTTTTCCAATGGAAGAGACCATTTTTACGTCTGAGGCGGTTCACATGCGTGGCAATTTGCAAAGGAATGAACTTCAAAAGTCAGTTTTCCAAGAACAGCTTACAGTTCACGTAAGTTGTTAGGAGATGGCAACTGATGAAGTGCTTGCAAATGTATCGTCGAAGGACGAGCACCATTGTCAAATGGTTCAAATGGCTCTGAGCACTATGGGACTCAACATCTTAGGTCATAAGTCCCCTAGAACTTAGAACTACTTAAACCTAACTAACCTAAGAACATCACACACACCCATGTCCGAGGCAGGATTCGAACCTGCGACCGTAGCAGTCCCGCGGTTCCGGACTGCAGCGGCAGAACCGCTAGACCACCGCGGCCGGCGCACCATTGTCGTCAATGACATGTCCTCAGTACTCAATCGTTGTGTCGAAAATAGAACACTTCTGCAAGTTACATTTGACACCCACCTCAGTTTAAGCTTTTAAAAGGCAGTCCAAAATTTTAAGGTGTTGTTCAGGTGGTTGTCAAGAGACGATTATGTCTTCGAGACAATTAAAACACGAAGGCACCTCGGACGTTACCAATTACAGAAATTTTTGAAACAACTCAGGCGCGGAAGCACTTCCGAAAGGCAGGCGTACATATTCGAACAACCTGACATGATTACTCACAACAAAAATTTTCTTTGTGTCTTCGTACTCTGGTAATTGGAGATAGATTTCTGCAAGATCTGTTTTTGAGAAGAACTGTCCTCTTCCTAGTCGATCGAAAATTTCCTCACGCCCGGGTTCCCGGGTTCGATTCCCGGCGGGGTCAGGGATTTTCTCTGCCTCGTGATGGCTGGGTGTTGTGTGCTGTCCTTAGGTTAGTTAGGTTTAAGTAGTTCTAAGTTCTAGGGGACTTATGACCACAGCAGTTGAGTCCCATAGTGCTCAGAGCCGTTTGAACCATTTTTTTGAAAATTTCCTCTGTACGTGAGAGCGGGTAGGAATCAATGACTGTGAATTTACTGTGCGTTTGAAATCCGCACAAAGACGAATCTTCACATTTGGCTAACGGTGATACTCAACCCGCCCGGTTAGCCGTGCGGTCTAACGTACTGCTTTTCGGACGGGAAGGCGTGACGGTCCCTTCCCGTTATTCCGCCTCAGTTACACTATGTCGGCGATTGCTGCGCAAACACTGTCTCCACGTACGCGTACACCATAATTACCCTACCACGCAAACATTTGGGGTTACACACGTCTGGTGCGAGACGTTCCCGGGGGAGTCCACCGGGGCCGAACTGCACAGTAACCCTGGGTTCGGTGTGGGGCGGCGGTGGGGTGAGTGAACTGCTGCAGCCTGTTGTGGGGTTGAGTACCACTACGAGCTACGGCGGGGACGAAACTTCTCCGTCGTTTCTAGGTCCGCAGTTCCATACAATACAAGGGTGATACCCACTGACTTACTGAAATGGGTTTTAAGACACTAACGGATATCAGTCTGTGAATTTCTGTAGCCACGTCGTCGCGTAATGCATTCGGCACAGAGAGTGTGGGTCGCGCATTAGATTTCAGTGTAACGAGAGCGTGAAAATCTTCTGCATGTTCTAGAATACCGTCGAACAAATGTTGATACTTGTCACAGAGTCGTTGAATTGCGGCATGGGAAGCTTTTGTGTCAATGGGATACACATTGTTGTGTATGTCTAATCCGAATGAATCAGACGCATCCGTGCCGAAAATATTTAGGTTCGTGCGTGAGCGGACCGCAGACTTCCGTACTGGTGTTTTAGTATTTTGCACATAAACGGCACGTTCCAAGCACTGAAATGCTGTCTCCGTCATAGGCGGTGAGATGCAGACTTCATGTTTGAGAAGGTGGTTGCCCAGTTTTTTCATATGTCTCTAGCTCAAGCGACGTGACAGAAGCTCCGGTATCCATTCGTAAAGGCACTGACAGTTCACAAGTTCGCTATGTAATCCACAGTTTGAAGTGTATTCTCTGAAAGCAGTAGTCCACTACGTGTTGTGAAAAAAGGTTTTCTGTTTCCACCTGGGGAGTAAACCGCTTTCGGGAATTTGGAGAGGTGAGGCAGGCAGTAGATGTATACTCCTACACATGAAAAGAAAAATGCACGACGTGATTCGCCTGTGATTTGGTAACCGTCTAAATGTTGATGCCCGTTTATTTATTCTTTCCATGTTTGCTTAGTCTCATCGAACTGTCGGAAGGGCGGAGGCGGGAACTGAATTCCTCCTTTAGCTTCTGGCATGAACTGCTTGTGCGTGTACGACGCAATAAACTGCTGATAGCAGTTCTTCTATTTGTTGACTCTGAAACTGAACCAGAGATCTTAGACGCTGCTCGGTACTTACATGTTGCTCTCTCTGGTTTACCACGATTCATTAAATATCTCAACTTAAATATTACAACTTATGTATTTTAGCTTAATATACGCACACACCAAAAAATAATTCAACAGAAAGAAAAAAATTGTCCTGATCTGGTGTCCAAAGCTCCTTGTTCCACATCCTTTTCCTCGTCGTCAATATCTTATGTCTTCCTTTGCACGCTGTGTTGTTCTTTAGTGGATACAGGAGCAAGGAGCAGACGTTGTTCATGAACAGAGAATTGAAACATTAATTTATTCTACAGTTAACATCAAACAGAAAAAGTAGTGTTTAACTTTTTTGCTCGCGTTGCCACGTCAGTTGCTACCAGTAACTTTGAATGCTGAAACATATACAGATACAAAAGATTTATAAATCTGTCACTCTTCGATACAACGTCTATTCAGAAGATATCGAGCCCTGGATTCTATGAAAGTCTGTAAATGATATTCTACTGGCAAACACACAAAGTGGGGTCAGAGCATTAAGTACAGCAGCCGCTGGGCCTCCGGAGAGGGGATGCTTGCATCTCACTGCCAGCGGTCTAATGATTAGTGGCAGCGCCCTCGTGCCTATCGCTTGGCGCTATCTACACTCCTGGAAATGGAAAAAAGAACACATTGACACCGGTGCGTCAGACCCACCATACTTGCTCCGGACACTGCGAGAGGGCTGTACAAGCAATGATCACACGCACGGCACAGCGGACACACCAGGAACCGCGGTGTTGGCCGTCGAATGGCGCTAGCTGCGCAGCATTTGTGCACCGCCGCCGTCAGTGTCAGCCAGTTTGCCGTGGCATACGGAGCTCCATCGCAGTCTTTAACACTGGTAGCATGCCGCGACAGCGTGGACGTGAACCGTATGTGCAGTTGACGGACTTTGAGCGAGGGCGTATAGTGGGCATGCGGGAGGCCGGGTGGACGTACCGCCGAATTGCTCAACACGTGGGGCGTGAGGTCTCCACAGTACATCGATGTTGTCGCCAGTGGTCGGCGGAAGGTGCACGTGCCCGTCGACCTGGGACCGGACCGCAGCGACGCACGGATGCACGCCAAGACCGTAGGATCCTACGCAGTGCCGTAGGGGACCGCACCGCCACTTCCCAGCAAATTAGGGACACTGTTGCTCCTGGGGTATCGGCGAGGACCATTCGCAACCGTCTCCATGAAGCTGGGCTACGGTCCCGCACACCGTTAGGCCGTCTTCCGCTCACGCCCCAACATCGTGCAGCCCGCCTCCAGTGGTGTCGCGACAGGCGTGAATGGAGGGACGAATGGAGACGTGTCGTCTTCAGCGATGAGAGTCGCTTCTGCCTTGGTGCCAATGATGGTCGTATGCGTGTTTGGCGCCGTGCAGGTGAGCGCCACAATCAGGACTGCATACGACCGAGGCACACAGGGCCAACACCCGGCATCATGGTGTGGGGAGCGATCTCCTACACTGGCCGTACACCACTGGTGATCGTCGAGGGGACACTGAATAGTGCACGGTACATCCAAACCGTCATCGAACCCATCGTTCTACCATTCCTAGACCGGCAAGGGAACGTGCTGTTCCAACAGGACAATGCACGTCCGCATGTATCCCGTGCCACCCAACGTGCTCTAGAAGGTGTAAGTCAACTACCCTGGCCAGCAAGATCTCCGGATCTGTCCCCCATTGAGCATGTTTGGGACTGGATGAAGCGTCGTCTCACGCGGTCTGCACGTCCAGCACGAACGCTGGTCCAACTGAGGCGCCAGGTGGAAATGGCATGGCAAGCCGTTCCACAGGACTACATCCAGCATCTCTACGATCGTCTCCATGGGAGAATTGCAGCCTGCATTGCTGCGAAAGGTGGATATACACTGTACTAGTGCCGACATTGTGCATGCTCTGTTGCCTGTGTCTATGTGCCTGTGGTTCTGTCAGTGTGATCATGTGATGTATCTGACCCCAGGAATGTGTCAATAAAGTTTCCCCTTCCTGGGACAATGAATTCACGGTGTTCTTATTTCAATTTCCAGGAGTGTTTCTCAAATAGCGCCCGCGCGCACTGCGCATTGCGCCCGATGACCATAACGTTACGAGTGCGCCTGTATGGATTTCTATTCCGGCCCGGTGCAAAAATTTTCATTATATCTTTTCAAGCTCTACCATGCGTCAATACTGGTGAAAAATTGTTTTGATTTTTAACGTATCTTCGTGCATTGTCAGCAGTAACGACAGGTGAGTTTCCACCCCCACATCATTTCAGGTTCAAACGTACCACTGCTAGCTACTGGTGAAAATGATTTAGGTAGTTAACGTATCTTCGTGTGTAGTGAACAGTGACCATATGTGCGGAGTTCGACACCCTATCAGTAGAAAACACATAGTTCCATTAATTGTAGCTCAGGCATGCACAGATGTCGCAATTGTTGAAAGAAATTGAGATTCAATGTCCATTCGATGCTACACAACAACGACAGGGATCAATTTCGAATGGCTCGGAAAGGCAAAAATTATTCATTCGTCTCGTCATTACGGGTTTCAGCATCTTACTTCACTTATTCTAAGTTGGTTACTATACGAGCAAATGAAACCAAATTTAAAATCTTTTGCTCTTAGTTGAGAGTGACAATAGTTGCTGGACAGCAGTCCCAGTCCAGTACAAAAATTTTCTTCATGTATTGGGTTGGTGCGTGACTTCGTAGAGGGATTTTAGTCACCAATAATATATTACGCTTCACTACTTATAACAGTCTGACAACGCTGGGGTAACTTTCCGATTCCGCAACTGTGGAAATCGCGTGATTTTGAGGCGAAGAGCTCGTCGGGCCGTGTTCGGAGCGCATTTTCATCCGGAAAATACGTATCTTGATCGATAGAGAGCGGCAAAGGTGAAAATTTGAGGGCGCAAGGTCAGCTGAATAATGTGGGTGCGGAATGACTTCACAACCCAACTCCTGTTAGAGTTTTTTGTAAATCTAGTAGAATGCGGGCGGCCGTTACCGTGGAGAAGCATCACTTCACTCAGATTTCCTGATCGTTGTTCTTCGATTGCTTCTGCAAGACGACTCAGTTTGCAAGCTCCCAACGACTGGTATTTAGATCGTAAATCTCGTTAATTCTCCCTGTTTGTGGCCGGCTGAGAAGGGAGTTTGCTTAATTTTATCAGCAGGGATTACTTTTATTCATTTTTATATAAGCCTGCTGTGGAGAAGGATCTTATGCACACTTTTTCTCTCTCGGCAGCGTAACCTTCTCTGACCATTCTGCCCGCTTTAGAATTGATGTTTAGGCCCATCAAAGTTCAAAGTACAATCTTATCGATTGAATTTGAGGTCGCAACGGATAACGCGATTGTAATTTTGAGGGTGGTCAGAGAAAACTACGTCCTACATAGAATCTAGTCTTGTGCCAATAATTTTAGTAAAGGGGCAGCGTGATTAATATGATTCTCTTTTCTTAGGTATGGTTTAAATGAGCAAGCCGAGAACGGAAATTACTTTGAAAAACAAAGTTAATTTTATTTTAACCAACATTAGACAAAAATTTACGAAGTTACTTCTTAATAATCTTTTGAATACACATTTCACTAATTCTGCTTTGAATTTTCATTTAACTATGGACAAAGATTATTTAACTATCTTTGAATTACAAGCCGTGTTGCCTTTGATTTCCATCGTCCTGTGGGGGGAAGGAAAATCTTGGAGAGCACGTGGTCACTACACTACTATGCGCTATGTTATCACCGAAATGCAAATATCGTAACTACTTCTCTATGCAGATTTTCTATGTACAGTGGCTGGCATAGAGCAGGACTCGTGGCTGGTATCTCCAGCGCTAAGGGCTTGAATACGAAACGATTCGTCTTATAAAAGCTACACTCGTCACTAAATTTTCAATAAGTTGTTAAACATCGACACAAGCTAGCACAAATGTTCAGCAATCGCAAAAACTGGCTGCTGTAGTGGGACGCGAAATTGAAGCGTCACCCATTCACCAGTGTCAGCCCAGTTTGCAGGTGAATATAAGTTTAATTTAGTGTTTTGTTTATGTATTTCGAAATATTTGTAATATGTGTGAATTATCTAAAGTTTTGTATTTATTTTTATTTTTCGTGTACGGAGAGGGCGGCGCAACGAACGGAGACAGCATCTTCACTGCCGGGACCAGAGAGAAAATTGCTGGCCACTATACGTCGTGGGTCGACAGCCAAAGAGCAACAGAAGATCCTGAAACCCAGTTGTTGCGTCGTGCTTCTAAAAACTGAAAAAATAAGAATTTGTAATGTTTCTACAACAATGACGTCATAGAAAGTTTAATCATGTTGTAAATGTTCAGTCCTATCTTGTCAAGGCTCATGTTCACGTCTATATGTAGTATATATGAAGATAATAAACTAGTGTATACTACAAAAGTTTAAATACGTGTTCCGAGAATTTATTTACGAAGAATTGTATTAAGGAAGAAGTATTACTGATTTATTTGATAAGATTATTAATTTTTGACAACGTTCATCGCGAGTTTGAGTCTTAAAAGTTTATTCAGTGTGGTTTTTGTGGTGTCACCGCCAGACACCACACTTGCTAGATGGTAGCTTTAAATCGGCCGCGGTCCATTAGTACATGTCGGACCCGCGTGTCGCCACTGTCAGTAATTGCAGACCGAGCGCCACCACACGGCAGGTCTAGAGAGACGTACGAGCACTCGCCCCAGTTGTACGACGACTTTGCTAGCGACTACACTGACGAAGCCTTTCTCTCATTTGCCGAGAGATAGTTAGAATAGCCTTCAGCTAAGTCCATGGCTACGACCTAGCAAGGCGCCATTAGCCTTACAGTGCTTGTATTTAAAGAGTCTCATTTGTATCGTCAAGAGCGATGTACCACAATGATGGATTAAAGTTAAGTAGTACCGCCGCTACGTACTTTTCTTTATAGCATTCATTAAGTATCCTGTTTCAGACCTCACGCCAGCCGGCGTGTGTAACGCGTGCATTTCGGCTACTTCCGAGTGGCGTGGCTGTCTTGCTACGCCACAACAGTTGGCGACGAGCCAATAGAGTTTGTATTAATTTGCTTGTGTCATGGCTTCGCCACATCTCCAGATGTACTGTCCGAATTTTATCGCTTGCAGAATCAGCAGACGCAGGCGTTATTGGATGCCCTTGGACAGCTCGTCCAGGGTCAACGTGCACTGCAAAAAAATGCGGCCGCCGCTTCATCGCTACCGCAGCCACAACACGCAGTTGCACCCCAGTTTCGTCCGTTTCACGCGGACGAGGATAGCTGGACGGAGTGGTCACGCCAATTTGGATTCCATCTCGCCGCCTACAGAATTCAAGGTAACGAGCGGCAGCCTTTTTTGTTAGCATCCGTCGGGGTGCAGACGTACCATGTGATAGTGAAATTGTTTCTCCGACACGACGTAGCAACTCTGTCATACGAAGAAATTTTGTCTGCTTTAGATGCCTATTTCAAAGAAACAGTAAATGTCGTTGCCAAAAGGTATATGTTCTTTCGTACAAAACGTACGGCCGGTCAGACTAATAGGGAGTGGGTTGCAGCATTGCAAGGCCTAACAAGGGATTGTGCTTTTGAGTGTGAATGTGGACTCCCTTATTCAGATACTATGGTGCGTGATGCAATTGCACAGAACGTTTCTGATGTTCGCATAAGGGAACAGATTTTGAAACTAGTCAATCCCTCCCTTCAACAAGTGATAGACATATTGGATAGGCAAGACACACTTGACTTTGCTCAGGAATCATTTGAAACTTCGCCAGCTGTGTGTCACATTAACCGGCCCGCCAGGCGAGCTGCACGTAACTGTAAACAGCCTTCACGCACGTCCGCACAGCCACGTGTCCCGCGAAAGCAAGCAAATGCAGTGCTGAAATCATGCCCGCGGTGTGCAACTAGACAATCGCGTGAGAATTGCCCGTCACGCCAGGCTATTTGCTTTTTCTGTAATAAAAAAGGACATGTTCAAAGTGTTTGCCAGAAAAAGCTTAGATCGGACACTACCAACCATTCCAGGCCCTTTGCTTCGCGCCGGAATCGAATCAAGGACACTCAGGCTCGGGAACCTTCGCCCATGGACATTCATGTAGTTAATGCCACTCCGCCCAGTGTTACTCTCTCTAACAGTGACTGTGTTCGTCCCACAAAAAGTGTGCATCGACGTCGACGGAAATCCCGTCACGTCGCAAGTGATTCTGTACCAGTGTTTGTTCAAGTTGCACAAAACAGTCGCTCTTGTCGTCAGCAGGACAATAAACTTTTTGTAGATTTGGACTTTGCCGGACAAGTGATAAGGTTCCAGCTCGATACCGGAGCTGCAGTTTCATTGCTCAATCACGCCACGTACAAACAACTGGGCGCACCTCCGTTGCGTGCCGCAAATGTTCAGCTAACTAGTTATTCAGGACAGCATATCCCTGTGTTAGGACAGTGCAGCCTTCTTGCAACATACAAGGGACAAACAAAACTTGTGTCCTTTTACGTTCTTCGTTCTTCTGCTGCAGTGAACTTGTTTGGTTTAGATTTATTTCAGTTGTTTAACTTGTCTATCGTAAATCAGGTCCTATCAGTGAACCAGACTGTGCCTTCCGACAGTGTTTCTCGTCTATGTGAAGAATTTGCAGACATTTTTGCACCGGGCCTTGGTTGCGCTAAGAATTATGAAGCACATTTGGAACTAATAGTAAACGCGCAACCGAAATTTTTCAGAGCGCGCAATGTTCCCCACGCATTGCGTGATGAGGTCGCAAGAACATCAAAAGATTTAGAAGCACAAGGTGTAATTGAACGTGTGCAGGCTTCTCTCTGGGCCTCGCCCTTGGTAATTTTGCAAAAAACCTTCCGGAAAACTGAGAATTTGTGTGGACTTCAAGGCCACAGTGAATCCACAACTAGTGACTGCTACTTTTCCTTTGCCCCGCCCGGAAGATCTTTTTGACAAACTGTGCCCGGGAAAATATTTTTCAAAGTTGGACCTAGCAGATGCGTACTTGCAAATACCGGTGGACGACGAATCCCAGCGCGTCTTGGTGGTTAACACACATCTTGGTTTGTACAGATTCAAACGGCTGCCATTCGGGTGTGCATCCGCCCCTGCCTTGTTTCAGCAATATTTACAAACTGTTTGTGCGTCGGTCCCTACTGCAGCAAACTATCTGGACGATATTGTGATCTCCGGAAAGACAGCAGAAGACCATTTACGCAATCTACGGACATTATTTCAGGTCTTGCGACAGAATGGTCTTCGCTTGAGGAAGGACAAATGTGTGTTTTTTGCTCGTGACTTACCATATCTGGGACATGTAATCAATGCTCAAGGCATACATCCGAGTCCAGAGGACCTCCGTGCCATACAGGACTTGCCTTCGCCGCAGAATTTGAAGCAGTTACAGAGTGTGTTGGGAAAAATGAACTATTATAATCCATATATTCCGCATGCCTCTTCCATTTCAGCTCCGCTTCATCGCTTACGCCGTAAGGGTGTTCCGTTCGTCTGGTCGACGGAATGCGAACGCGCCTTTCGCCAGTTGAAATCGGCGTTGCTTTCAAATACTTGCCTTACGCCATTCGATCCCCAGAAACCCCTTTTGTTGATGGTAGATGCATCGGATTTCGGGATCGGTGCTGTGCTTGCGCACAAAGATGGTTCGCATGATCGCCCTATTGCCTTTGCGTCCAAATTGCTGTAGTCTGCGCAAAGAAATTATTCCCAGATAGAGAAAGAAGCTTTGGCTCTCGTGTTTGGTGTTACAAAGTTTCATGATTTCTTGTATGGTCGTCACTTTACCATCATCACAGACCACAAACCTTTGACATCGCTTTTTCATCCGACCAAGCCTGTACCTCCACGTACAGCGCAGAAATTCATTCGCTGGTCTCTTTTCCTCTCGCAGTACCGCTACGATATCTTGTATCGGTCCACTGCTAAGCACGGAAACGCCGATGCGTTGTCCCGTTTGCCTGTTGCTGAGGATAGAGCGTTCGATTCTTCCGAACTTGCTTGCATGTTCATTGATGCGGAAACTGATGACGTGGTCGAATCGTTTCCGATTGATTTTCGTCGTGTAGCTACAGCCACAGCTGCCGACCCGGTCCTTGCTACCGTTTTGCATTTTGTTGCTACGCAATGGCCCTTGTCGAAGTCACGGATCGAGGATCCGTTGGTTCGCCGATTTTTTGCTCACAAGGAGAGACTTTGTGTACGACGTGGTGTTTTGTTGTTGCGTTCTGATAATGATCAGTCTAGGGTCGTGGTCCCACGTTCGTTACAGTCCTCTGTCTTAAAGCTTCTCCACCAAGGACATTGGGGTATAGAGCGTACGAAACAACTTGCTCGTCGGCACTGTACTTGGTTCGGAATCGACGCTGCGATTACGAATATGTGCTCTTCTTGCATGGCGTGTGCCGAACAACAATCCGCGCCACCGCGGAAATTCTTTGCATGGCCGAAAGCCACTTCCCCTTGGCGACGCTTACACATCGATTTTGCTGGTCCATTCTGGAATGCTCGATGGTTGGTTGTTGTCGATTCCTTCAGTAATTTTCCTTTTGTTGTCCGGATGTCTTCCACGACGTCATCTGCCACCATCCAAGCGTTATCAGCTATATTTTGCATTGAAGGTCTTCCACAGACTATTGTTTCCGACAATGGCCCACAATTCATGTCCGCAGAATTTCAGTCATTCTGCAAGGCCAATGGTATTCAACATCTGACATCCGCGCCGTTTTCGCTTCCGTCCAACGGTGCCGCTGAACGATTGGTCCGGACTTTCAAGTCACAGATGTTGAAATTGAAAGAGTCGCATTCTCGGGAGGACGCGTTGTTGCTCTTTTTGTCTTCGTATCGCTCTCAGTCCCGAGATGGTCGCTCGCCGGCTGAGTTGCTCCATGGTCGTCCTCATCGAACCTTGATGTCTTTGCTGCATTCGCCGCATCAGGTTCCTGTGCAGCGGCAGACTCCTGTTTTTGCTCCAGGCGACGTTGTATTCTATCGCAACTATCGCGGTTCACGGCGTTGGCTCGCAGGGCGCATCCTTCGCTGCCTCGGCCGCGCGATGTATCTGGTTTTGGGGGCCTCTGGTGAGGTGCGTCGGCATCTCAATCACCTGCGCCTATGTCGTCGCACGGGTTCTGCCGCTCCCCGTCTGCTTTCAGCGACGGTGCCGTCCGGTCAGCGCCCTGGGAACCCATCTACTGGCTCGCCTCATCCCCAGGTGTTACCGACGATGCCTTCCATTTTGCCCCATGGCGACGCGCCGCCGCCGCCGCCGCCTGTTCTCCCGCCGGCGCCGCCCGCAGTGGACGCTTCGCTGCGGCGCCGCCCGCAGTGGACGCTTCGCTGCAGCCGCCAAGCGCCTCCCTGGGTCACGCGCCGCCGATCGCTTCCCGTGACCAGCTGTCCTCCGCCATGGAACTCTTGCCCGCTCCGGACCACATGGCGTCATCGCGCGTCGGATACCCCGACGCAATGGAGGTCGACCCTTCGGCCCCTCCTGTCTCTTTACGGGCGCATACATCGCATGTTGACGTGCACCCTGGACTAGGTTTCCAGGCGTTTCCTAGCTCCCCTCGGACCGAATGGCCGGGTGCGGGTGGCACAGCCTCGTCTGTTGTTAGGCTCCCCACCTCATCGCATACGTCAACATGGGGCCCTCCCCATGGCGGGCGGATGCCTTATAACACGACCGTTCGCCTATTTGCGGGAGAGGAATGTGGTGTCACCGCCAGACACCACACTTGCTAGGTGGTAGTTTTAAATCGGCCGCGGTCCATTAGTACATGTCGGACCCGCGTGTCGCCACTGTCAGTAATTGCAGACCGAGCGCCACCACACGGCAGGTCTAGAGAGACGTACGAGCACTCGCCCCAGTTGTACGACGACTTTGCTAGCGACTACACTGACGAAGCCTTTCTCTCATTTGTCGAGAGATAGTTAGAATAGCCTTCAGCTAAGTCCATGGCTACGACCTAGCAAGGCGCCATTAGCCTTACAGTGCTTGTATTTAAAGAGTCTCATGTATCGTCAAGAGCGATGTACCACAATGATGGATTAAAGTTAAGTAGTACCGCAGACATTACGTTCTTTTCTTATTAGCATTCATTAAGTATCCTGTTTCAGACCTCACGCCAGCCGGCGTGTGTAACGCGTGCATTTCGGCTACTTCCGAGAGGCGTGGCTGTCTTGCAACGCCACAACAATTTTAATATTTATTAAAGCAGATGACTTGCATTAATATAATTTCTGAGAAGAAACAAACGACAAACAAAAGAAAAAAGTTTGCGCAAACCAATTGAACTGAGTGGCGTAATTCTGCGCATACGACTCAAAGGATGATGTTTTAATTACAGTTTCGTTCAAGAACCATTCAGAGACAACTTTAAAAAGAGTTTAAATAATTTTGAAGTGTTTTGTAACTGACGTTGGTGACGAAGTCTGCACATGGTCACATGTCAAATGAAAATCATTTATACAAAACTTACGTCGTTACACTACACTACAACTCCAACTCCCTTTATTAGCTTTCTCGGCGGTTGCAGTTTGAAACTATTCACCATGTGGCGGGTCGTAACGGAAATCTCGAACGGAGAAGATTATTCTTTTACCGGATAAATTGAACAAAAATCAATAAATGGTTCTTAATTAATCAATCGCGAAAAAGCCTCTGATAAATAAACTGTTAACATTAAACATATTTAAACATTCAAATACCTTTGTCGTGATGTTGACGCAGCGTTCTGAAGGAACGTCTGGTCGCTTACCTGTCTTCCAAAAAAAAACTCCCCGTGACCGTTGTGCGGCTGTTTCTCCCGAGCAGTGCGAGGTGGTGGGGGAAGCCCATGACCAACCTCAGCTAAGAAAACGTATTTTTTTTAGAGTTTCGCACTCTGGTCGAACCTCCCTGTTCCTGCTCTTTGCCTTCCACTGACTGTGTAAAAAAGTTGGTAGAAGATTCTGAGACCCACCACATCTCTGGTTCGTCTGCTACCACACTGAAAACATTCACACCTGACCACGTACTTTAAGGAGAGGTGGGGAATGTAAATAGGGACACACAGGACGTGCATATTGTAATGAGAATAAAAGACTTTGACCCATAATTGTTTCTACATGCATGTAATTTGGGGCTGAGATTATTTCTCTGTTCATTAATTACGTAAAGTAATTGAATTTACACTGATAATGTCTATCAGCTGATAGCAACATATTATAACACTGATTTTTAACTATGTAACGAAACTTATCGTGACGTCACAAGTTGTCGACAATAAACGTCAGCCGTGATGATTACACCTCTGGGAAGCAGTTGGTAGTTCGCCACACCGTCGCTGTTCCACCAGATGCGTAACATTATCTTTTGTGGGTGCGTGCACGTCTTTGTACAGGATGTTGGTGCTTTGCTTAGGCTCAACGACTCCTTGCTTTGCTTTACGTCAGCATAAAGACATTTCTCGTCACCAGTAACGATATGGGATACAGATGATCTGTGTTGTTCGTAAGCCAGTTGATGACGGGCAAGCAGAAGTTCACATATGGCCACTCTCTATTTTTGCGATATTGGCTTAGAGCATACATCAGATATTTGAACCTTCGCCATTGCATGCAAATGTGGTACGATGGTGGAATGAGCACAGTTCATCATATCTGACAGTTCTCAAGTGCACTGAAGTGGATCATTGTGGATTAATGCGTTTAAACGCTCTTCGTCTAAGCCCGAAAGTCTTCCTAAACGTGGAGAGTCACTAATGTCAGAAGGATCCTCTTTAAAGCGAGAAAATCATTTTCTTCGCTCTATCCAAATGCATTATCCCCATACGTGGCGCAAATGTTCCTCGCTGCCTCCGCTGCTGTTGGCACGCTATTGAACTCAAACAGAGGAATATGTCGGAAATGTTCCAATTTCTCCACATGGCACTCCATTTTCTTGCGTCCACAGCTCCATTCACGATCTGCAAATGACTCAAATAGCAACAATGAACTTTAAATAAAAAAATACAATCGATAAACGAACCTATACCAACCGGAATACCAACATGCAAAACAAAAACGCTACGAACTTATGAAACCTATCTAGTAATTTCAGCTTCAGATTTGCTAACTGCTATTAGCTAAAAGTTAGATATTACACGTTTCTTCGTGCCTAGTCAGCAGTAATCATCAGTGCTATGTTCGATTCTCGGTCAAACACGAAAGTTTTGTTTCATTAGTATTGGCTACTGGTGCTGTGTTTAAATCCATATCCAGAACAAAACAGTTCTTCATGTAATTGGACGTTCAGACGAGTACACAACTAGCTTCTAGGAATAACGTTAGATTTTTCATGTCTCTTTGCATTCGAGAACAAGGACGATAGGTGACTTTCGAATTGCACATAGGTCCCCGTGCCGTCGTAAGTACAGTCAAATAACTCGTGATACGCTGATTTTTAAGTTGAGGTTTCCATTGGGCTCTTTACGCTGTTAGTCACCGCTTTTCCAACTGGTTAGTTAATTAATAGCCGCAGTGGTAACAACGGTTCCCGTCAGATCACCGAGCTAAGAGCTGCCGCCCTGGGATGGCTGAGCATCCGGTCAGTTCAGCAATTGTGAGGCAAACTGAGGAGCTACTTGATAGAGAAGTAGCGGCTCCCGTCTCGTAAACTGACATACGGGCGGGACAGCCGCCCCTCCATATCCGCATCCTGTGACACCTGTGGCCTGAGCATGACACGGGTCCGCCGCTCGTGGTCTCGCGGTAGCGTTCTCGCTTCCCGAGCACGGGGTCCCGGGTTCGATTCCCGGCGGGGTCAGGGATTTTCACCTGCCTCGAGATGACTGGGTGTTTGTGTTGTCCTCATCATTTCATCATCATCCAGGATAGTGGCGAAATTGGACTGAGCAAAAGATTGGGTAATTGTACGGGCGCTGATAACCACGCAGTTGAGCGCCCCACCAACCAAACATCATCATCAGGATGACACGGCGGCCACTCGGTAACTTTGGGCCTTCATGGCCTGTGCGGGAGGAGTTTAGTTTTTAGTTTTAGTTAATTAATAAGATGATGCAAAACCCCTTACCAATCGAATGACGTGGTTGGAAAAACTTAACGAGAACAAGAATATTTCTAACTACCATAGAACTTTGGGAGTCCAGATATTGTTGCAAAATCTTATGTTCACAAAAAAAAGAATTTTCAGTTAGTGTTACGGAATACATTTTTGTGATACAGTTACGAGCATTATCATCTCAGATACTAATGAGAGTGGTAACCCTTTTGAAGTTTCACTTATTGTAATAAATTTGAGTTTATAAGTGTTAAGGACTGTCTAACCTCTGATAACCTGTTTCCTTATATTTATACACTGAAGCGCCAAAGAAACCGGTATAGCCATGCGTCAGACAAATGCCGGGATGGTTCCTTCGAAATGGCACGTCCGACTTCCTTTCCTAATCCGATGAGATCGATGACCTCGCAGTCTGGTCTCCTCCCCCAAAACAACCCAACAGCCATGCGTATTCCACAATCACTCCATGCGGAACTGTGTAACATCAGAAAAGGAAGCTAACAATAGTAAACTTGATACTGCGCCATGTTGTACTCTGGGTCACATTCCGTAGCACAGGTGCTGCTGCCCGAAGGAGGGGAGTGGTCGATCAGACAACTAAAGCAGCACATGTTTCTACATTGTGCAATAGGCAAGAAGAAACGCACGTCATATGACGGATGCAATTGCAACCACATTTAACAGGACTGGAATTGACAGGAAAAACAAGGGGCAAAGAGAACTTTCTTTTACTTGGAGATTAGAATGAAACAACAGGAGAACGAACCGAAGGAAATATAGCTGGTAAATACGGATTGGGACAAAGAAATGAGAGACGAGATTTGTAGAGTTCTGCATACGACATAAATTAGTCGTAACGAATACTATATTCGAGCATAATCCAAGGAGGAGATATGCGTCGAAGGCCCCAGGAGACATACGAACGGCATAAATAGACTACATACTGGTAAGACAAAGATTCAAGAATCAGGTGAAGGACAGCAGAAGCTACTTTGTAGCTGGTGTCAGTAGCTACCATAATCTAGTTATGATGCACTGTGAACTAAAGTTGAAAAGATTGAAGGTGAAAAAAAGAAAACAATCGGAGGTACCTAAACTTAAAAATGAGTCAGCCCAAAATCAGTACATGGCACAAACAAGCAGTACCGCTGGAGGGTAGAACAGAAAAGGAGTAAAATAAAGAAGAGCATTTTAAACTCAGAAGAAGTGGTATTAGAAAAAAAGAAACAGGAGGACAGGAGAGAGTGCATAAGTCAGGAAGTCGTGACGATGATAAAGGAAAGAAAAAATTATATAAACTCGAAGGACGTAGAAGGAATGCAGAAGTTCAAGAGCGTAAGGAACAAAATTAATAAGAGAGCAAAACAAGATGAAGAAAATCTGAAAGCAATTTGTGAACACATAGATAACAGCATGAAGGCAGGACAAATTGACATGGCATACAAAGATGTAAAGAAATTTTTTGAAACAAAAAAAGACAAAAACTATGAGCATTAAAGACAAAGATGGAATGTTAATATACGCTGAAGAAATTATAGTGAAACGATAGAAGGAAAACCTAGAACAGCAATGTGACTATCGAAAAGAGAGAAGAAGTAGAGCTGGATGTTGTAGAGGCTCCTATCATGAAAGAAGAGTGTGAGAAAGCACTACAGAACCTTAGAGAAGGGAAAGCTCCAGGAGCTGATGGCATACAAGGAGAACAATTTAAAAAGTTGGGTAATAAAGCGCAGGTGGCACTTTATGATTTGGTGTGCGATATTTACAGGTGTAGAGAGTTATCAGAAGACGTGTAAACGACACCGAACATTGAGTACGGTGTGCCGTGCATCGAAAATAGTCACAAAAAAATTCTCAGAAGAATGAAAAACAAATAAAGAGGCAATAATCTGAAGACCTGTATGGTTTTGGAACAAGAGAAGCAATACTGGCACTGAGACAAGTGACAGAGAAAGAGCTGAAGAAATACAAGAATCCATTCGTAGCATTTGTAGATCTTGAGAAGCCATTTGACAATGTCAACCAATCAGGAATCAGCTTTAGGGAGAGAAGAGTTATGTATAACAACTACATACTAATAATCGAAGTAGTTCGCTCTTATAATGAAGAAGAACCAGCTAGCATTCAAAAAGGGATACGGCAAGGTTGCTACCTATCCCAATACTTATTTAAACTGTACACACAGAAGGCAATCGCCATGGCGAGAAAAGAACAGCGCAGATGGTGGAGCTGTTGGAACGATAGGATATTCGGCAAATGTACTGGACTGGCTGTTTCTATCGAACATGTGTGTGATGCATTGGGGAGATCTAGCGCAGCACGTCTGCATGCACCGACGACCATCCAGCCGTTATCGTCAGCGCTGTTGGGAGAATGGAGCGTCCTACAACAACTCCTTACCAAGAGGGCACGTTGCGGAGCATACTGTGGCGATCACAGAACCGTGTGCTGCCTTTTGTAACGTCAAGGGGGCCATTATTTGTAGAGGTGACTTCAGTGTAATTATTGTCTTTGAAGAAAAATATCATTTCTGTTCTTTTCATTGAGTATTTACAGTGATTAGCCAGAGCATTATGATCCCCTACCGAATAGCCGGTATGTCCACCTTCGGTCCGGATAACAGCGGCAACGGGTCGTGGCATGGAAGCAATGAGGCCTCGGTAGGTAGCTGGAAGCTGGAGGGAGTGGGCATCGCATCTGCATACACATGTCACCTCGCTGTCGCTGTCGCTGCACAGGGGAGGGTGGACCCTCGGCGTGAGAAGGAAGTTCTAGCGCTGGAGCGCTTCGCCTTCCTCATGGCGGTGTGGTGAGTGGAGTCTTGGCGGTTGAGAACGGCTTGGCGGTGTGCATGGTGCTTTTTTTTTTAACCCAAAGAAGACAGGAGAGTGGGAGAGAGACAGTAGAAGTGGAGGAAAACGAAAGGCCTCATATGGCTGGCCCGGTGTGGGTCTTTTTTTTTTCTTTCAAAAAAGAGAAAAGGATAGTAGAAGGGACAGTAAGAGAAGCAGGAAGACGAAAGGCTCAATTGATAAGCCGGTCATTGATGAGATGGAAGAGAAGATGCAGAAGAGAGAAAGAGAGAAGAAGATGAGAAAAACGAATACCAACAGAGCCGGTCGGCGACTCTGACGGCGACATGGAGGGGTCGGAGGCATGGAGCAGTTGGCTGGGAAGGTGGGAGGAAGAAAGGAAGGGAACGTGGGGAGTGAGGAGGGGTAGGGAGAAGGGGGCGACCAGTGATCAGGCGGCAAGGAGGTCAGGCCAACGGGTGGTGGCCAGACGGTGGAGGCGAGTGCCGAGGGAAAGGATAAGAGGATTGGCAGATTGGCGGGAGTGGTGATAGAAGGAAATGGCAGAGGAGCAGACGCGTTCGTGAAGGAGGGGGATTCCAGCAAGAAAATGAAGTTCACGGGTGGGGAAACGGTACGGGAGGCGGAGGGCAATGCGTAGAGCACGGTTCTGTACCGTCTGGAGACGGTGGAGGTGCCTAGGGGCGGCATTACCCCACACAACGGAAGCATACTCTAGGATGGGGCGGATCAGGGAGGTGTAGAGGAGGACGCCAAGGTGCCGGGGAAGGGAGGAGGATGGGTTAATGAAGGGATATAGCTGACCGAGGCGCCCCAAGGCCTTGCGCCGTATGTCCTCGATGTGGGGACGCCAGGTGACGGCCCTGTCCAGGGTGACTCCCAGATATTTGGCGGTCCCAGCCCATGGGGCAGGGGTACCAAGGACAGTGACAGGGGGGTAGTTAACGGGCCACCGGCGCCGGCACATGACGAGAGCCTGCGTTTTGCCTGGGTTGAAGGCGAGGCGCCATTTTTTGGCATACTCCATGAGGGAGTCTACAGCAGACTGGAGATGTTGTCGGAGGAGGGCCTTGCTCCGGGAGCGAGCATAAACCGCCGTATCGTCGGCATACAGGGCGAGATGAACCTGCGGAATGGTGGGTGTGTCGGCCGTGAAAAGGCTGTAGAGGACAGGGCCGAGCACACTCCCCTGCGGAACACCTGCCCCGATGCGCCGCCTGGTGGAGGTACCTCCTGGGATGCGAACGTGAAAAGTGCGGCCTTCGAACACAAGTCACCTAATTCTAATAATTTCCGGGGGGGGGGGGGAGATGAGCTCTGACGCCACGCTCAATTACATCCCAGATGTGTTCGATCAAATTCAGATCTGACATCAATCAGAACATGCCGCTGTGTTCCTCGAAAAACTTCAACACACTCCTGCCCTTGTGACATGGCACATTATCTTGTTGAAAAATGCGGCTGTCGTCGGGAAACGTGATAGTCATGAAGGGATGTATGTGGTCTGCAACCAGCGTACGATACTCCTTCGCCATCATGATGCCTTGCATGAGCTCCACTGGACCCGTGGATGCCCAAGTGAATGTTCCCCAGAGCATAACGGAGTCGCCGCCGGTTTGTCACCGTCGCGCTGTACAAGTGTCGAGGAGCTCTTCCCCTGGAAGATGACGGATTCACGCCCTCCCATCGGCACGATGAGGAAGGTATGGGAATTCATTAGACCGTGCAATGCTCTGCCACTGCGCTAACGTCCAATGCCGAAGGGCACGTCTCCATTTCAGTCGTAGTTGCCGATGTTGTGGTATTAACAGTGACGCATGCACGGGTCGTCGGCTGCGAAGGCCCATGTTAGGAATGTTTGCTGCACTGTGTGTGCAAACTTGTACTGTCCTCGGCCAGACTCAGATAGACCGCGCGCCGTCCCCATTCTAAACACGGACAGCATGCTCACTGATACTACATGCACCGTGCCTGTACCTGACTAGCAGTCATTTCCCGCCAGGTGATGCTGCTATCACCTGAACGGGTTTCTATCGATAGTACATCGGTGCTCATAATGTTCTGGTTGATCAGTATATTTCACTTACCTTCTCTCGTATGCTGTAGACGTTCTTGTATGTATTGTCCAAGATTCTTCAAGCTATATTACCTGACAGTGAAACATCATGCGAAGGCTACTATCGTCCTTACGTTTCGCATACCAGTGTAAGAATTTACTTGAAGAATTACCTATGCTTATGGCTAAAATTAACTACTCAAATACACACAGCGTTTTACACCAAACTTTTAAGTGGAAACTAAATTTGAATCAAACAGTGACGACGATATACACTTGCTCTGTTAAATGCATGTGTGTCATGTGTGTAAAAATCGTAATTGTCATAAAACAAAATACATATACCTTAAATAGGAATTTGACCTTTTATGGCTGATTAATTACAGATATGTTCGATTTATTTATTGACGGTATGGTTTTAAGCACAATATTATATATAATACATATCGTTAACAAGCAGACGTCTAAGTTGCGTCGTTCGTTGTCATCAGGAAATTGTCTTAAGAAACACGATAGGCCGTGTGACGAACGTTTTTCCTGGCTTCTCCACAATCACAATTTGGAGACAGAGCATTACCTCTTCTATGAATAAAGCCCATGCTTATGCCGTGATTGGTGCGTATTCTGCTAAACATTGTCCGTGTTCTGCGCAATTGCTCAGAGGCAGGGGGTTTCTCACCTATGCAGGACAATTTCTGACAATGTGGAGAGACAGCCTCAGCCCAGACTCGTTCTCATGAGTCTGATAAGTTAAAATAAGACGTGTTCACTTCCATGGCCGTTTGCGTGAATGGCCGTTTTGATCGAAGCCAGTTTCTTTCTAGGGTAACGGCATCTTGATGGATAGGCAGTTGCCTTGTATGCGATTAAACTCACGGAGTAGAGCTGCTTTTCGTCGTGGTCTTGAGGCGGAATGTGGCCCAATATGGACAGCCATTCGACTGCGGTTGATCTTAGTGTAACACGGATAGTGCTCATTGTCTTGTTCCTTCTGTGCGTCGAGAGACAATGTGTGTGCACTGTTGGGGTGCAACGTCAACTCGCTTCCACGTGGTGCACTCTGGGTAACATTAAAGAACTGACAGCATTGGCTGCCAGACAATCTTCGGATCTCCTGTCAAAATCACATGATAGCACAAGAAGTGTTCGATATTAATTAGTGATGACAAGCCCACGCGTAAAAATATGTACTGAAAAAATTTGTTACTATAGATTTGTGAATAGGTTTGTTTTCCAATAAAATAACTAGTTAGAGACATGAAACATCAAATAGATTGTAGATAAAGGACAAAATTCTATTAAAATGATAAAAGTTAATAAAAGTACTACACATTCAACTCATGTTCTTTTGATAAAAGATACGTTTCATGCTTTTTTAGAGTTAGAGTTGACAATAAATTTGTGACTGTAAGATATGATGTCATCCTTTTATGCCCAACTGCCTTAAATTCTTGCAAGACAGAGATAAACTGCAAATGACATGTTTTACACACATAGATGTAAGTACATCATTAACAAAATATAATTTTTATGAAATATAGCCCCTATTTTGGCCACAAATCATTACAGAATCTCCCATTTCTCAGACTAGACAACCATCTTAGAATCCGTAAAAGTGAAGTACAAAATTTACACATCTTCCTAACTAAAGATCCAAGTACACTATGTTATACAGATAGACCTAATAGCAAGGCCAAGATGAAATGAACATTATTCATAATTTATTGTTCCAAAGTACTGAATCAAATAGAGCAATACTGAGCAAAATTCAGAGTAACGATATGACATGGATCCACATACACAGTAATCATTAGTCTACAAACTACATGTAGCCCATTACCATCACAGAAATTTCAAATTAACAACAATCCTTTCTCCAGTTCTACACTCTACTGAATACCAGACATCACTACTTCTAACTGTTTACAACACTGCCTATAACCCTTTTATTCTAACTTGTTGGATGCCTTTCCTCCCTACAAAATCTTCTTGTATCCAGAAACATCCCCCAGACTATGGCTAAGAAATATTTTCATAGTATCCCTTCTTCCAGGACTGCTTCTCCTGCAAGTTTCGCTGGAGGACATCTATGAATTTTGAAGGTAGGAGAAGAGGTACTGATGGAAGGTAAGTTGTGAGGACAGGTTGTGTGCCGTGCTTGGTAAGTTCAGTTGGTAGAGCGCTTTCAGCGAAAAACGAAGGTCCCAAGTTCGAATCTCGGTCTGGCACACATTTTTAATCTACCAGGAAGTTTCATATCAGTGTGAACTCTGCTTCAGAGTGAAAAATCGTTCTGTAAATAAAATACAATTAGATTTACAGACATTGTCTTTTAGCCTCATGCCAACAATATCTTCTCATGACCAATCAACCTATAGCGGAAAATTTCGGAAGCAAACAAGTTACATTCCATTATGGCTGCTGTCCTGCAACCTTTCTCTTTCGCTGAGAACCGTTATGATTAGCATAATCAAATCCTTCCACCTACAATGTTCTGCCAAAGAACAAACAGCAAATCACAACACATTGCTCATTGGTGGAACAACCATAATCTAAAATACAAAATCAAATAAAAATAGCACATATAAGCATTCATGAGCATACAAAACAATTACACAGATTAGAAAAAAACAACAGCTTAACAACAACCAACATCACTCCTTCTTCTCCATAATTCAGTTATTCTGTTTCTAATTTGTCACCCCATAATATACTCATTGGTATTATCTTCAAATTCCTCTTCATGCCACATAATTTTATAGTACCTCAATGATTTCACCATTCGCCTTCATCCTTTCTTCATATGGCGTTCCATAGTTCTTGACTGGCCATAAAAGGTGACAGTTAGATTATTCATATAGTTTCATTAATCTGTAAATATAAAATGGGTATGAATTATCCAAAACACAGTAAATGTAATACAAAAGCATTTTATTTAATGCAAGATATCGTTCTCCACATTTCTTCTCACTGAGTGTTTTGAAATTACTGAAATGATGAGTTCCATAAGATTTCTTGCTCCTAAGGATTTAAGGATACACTCAAAGGTATTACGTTCTGGATGGTATGATGAAATCTAAATTGTTCAAATATTTCTGTAATTTAGAGCATGTTTCCAAACTACTGAACTGAGCTGTGGACCACTCTCTGCGATAATTCTATCAACATGACAAACTGTGGGTAGAAAATGATTGAGAATTGCTTGTATAATAGACCAACTACTAGCTCTCCTCAGTGACGTGAGTGACACAGACTTGGATATCTAGTCAACTGTGACAACAACAAAAAAAAATAAGAATGACGTTGACTACTTTTCAGAATAGGGTCAAACAAATCTACTGCAACATGATTTCCCAGTTTCTATGGAATTATGGTAAACAACGAAGCATCATGAGACACAATCGGCAAATTTCAACTTTTAACAAGATCTTCACGAAGCCAAACCCATGCAGATTCGTTTCTCCATATTTAGGAAGTAGCACATCATAACTCAAGTGGGTGTACCAAATATACTTACCAATTTGTCAGGAATGCTTGCAACCCAGTTTCAACTATCTACATCGCATTGAGTAAACAAAATTTCATCTTTAATCTGGTAAAACTGTCTGATTACAACAATATTCCGAACTTCCCACTTTATCTTCACATCCTTCCATAACGGTTCCTTATATTGTTCATTTGCAGTATTATCATGTGAACAGATAATGAAATGGTGAAGTGCTATATTTTTCAAAAACAAAACATTGATATTGTTTTCACAGTGATCTTTGACCGTCCCATTACTCCACACTAGAGTAGATCTTGAGAGAGCGTCAGCAATGAGGTTATCCTTACCATAAATGCATATATTGGTGAAGTTAAACTCTTGCAAATCCTCCAAAAGTTGGCGATCTGTATAGATCTTGGCCACCCAGCCAAACAAATAGCAACAAAACTTTACACAACTCCACATAATAGCCAGAGATTGAAGCTCAGAGACATGATAGTTGCAGTCATACTGAGAGAGCACTCAGCTATCAAAATTAATAGTATGACGCTTCATATCAATATTCACTTCAAAGTGTTGGAAGAATTCAGCTCCAAGACCTGTTTTAGAAATGTCTGATCCTAGACAAAAATCTCCATTCAAAACAGGACGTGACAGGAAAGGAGCTTCCAAAAGAGCCTGTTTCACACCCTCAAATGTACTTTTGCTTCAGCATCCGAATTCCAAGATGTATTTTTGCCCATCAATGCAGACACTCATGGTGTAGTCAAAATGTCCAAATTCTTAAAGATTTTATAATAATTAACTAATCCCAAAACTGCATGAATCTGTTTTCTCACTGTGAGAACAGGAAAACCATGAACCATTCCAGTCTTATTTGGATTAGGTAGAATCCTTTGTTGCAGTCGCAATATGTCAAAGAAATTTCACCTGACCAAACTCTGACTTTTCTAGATTAACACTCAACAATCTGTCCAATCTCTCCTTATGATTTTCCCAACTATTCTCAGCAGTTCACAAATCCTCAACATAAGTAGTCAGCCTTTTTGCCAAATCCACTGAAAGCATACTATTATAGGCGCCAACAAATGCAGCCAAACTAACATTCAGCTTGAAATGCAACTTGTGAAATTAATAACAAGGATCATAAGACAAAACGCTCTAAATTTTGGACAAGAGGGATGTAATTCTATTTGCCAAAAAGTTACACTTCAATCAGTAGAAGACAAGACTCTAGCCTCATCTAACCTTGTCAAAAACTGATGTAACATCAATGGTCTATCTGATTCTGGCATAATAATTGCATTTATCTGCCTCAGATCCAACACCAACCTAATACCATGTCCTTTCTTAGGAACCATCAATAATGAATTGTTATAAGAACTTCTCGATTATACCTTGTTGTAACATTTTCTCAATCTCTGTCTCCTTTCGCTCTCTCTATAAATTGGTGGTACGGAATATGGCTTGACAAGAAACATGAAATAAATTTCCTTTTGCGATAATGTTGGAAGCTGAAGAAATAAATTAAAATTTGTGTCACAACTGGAACTCGAACCCAGGTCTTCTTGCTTACTTGGCAGAAATGCTGTCCATTACACCACCACAGCACTATGGCCAACATTGTTGCACGAACTACCCAAGTCGAATGCCCTCCTCAACACAAATTTCAGTTCATATCTCCAGTTGATTTCCCCCTTACATTGTCACTATTAGCAGGGCTCTCCAGCATTGGAATAGTACCCCAGCATTGGACGTAGTGTGAAAGTCTTCTACTACACGTGATCGTATAGATCTTTTTTTTTTAAATCATTTCATTACCTCATCTGCTTCCTTAACACAGTCAACCTGATTCCAATTTCTTGTAAAGTACAATCACCTTGTCGGCAATCTAGTGACACAATTGCATGAACTCTACCCTCACTCACAACCAGCTTCGACTCAAAAGAAAGCTCTGGTGAGAATCTTAAGGAAATGACTTGATTTGTTCTCCTGAGCTGCAAACTCATCAAAACTCGACTTCAGCGTAGCACTGTTACACTTCAGATCTACTTCACTACAACCCAAGTCCATCACTACTTCGTCAGTCAACAAAAAATAAGTGCACAAAGCTGCATAACTAGTCAATTTTGGCACAATCACAAAATTCACAGAAAACCTGTAATCTTGAAGAAGAAATTCAGTATCCTTTTGACTCCTCACCTCAATACTTTTTCAGATAACTGCCCTTTCCACATCAGTCTGCTGTAAAAGAACAATAGGCCTTCACATTTCTGAAATTCTGGCTATCTCAACGTAGGAACCTGGCTACCTGTATATAGAACACAGGAGAAAATAATTTTATTAACATTTGTTCATAACATTTGACTCACAAAAGAATTTAAATTTCCTATTTCATGCAGCGAAAGTTCCCTCACATCTTCAACATTCACCATATTCAATTGTTCACATCTGCTGCTTGGCAAGTTTGCAGCACCCAAAGTGGCGGCTGGCAGCAGTTGTGAGTAACATGCCTATGGGCTGTCCACACATATGTTGTTCTGTGGATCAGCTGACTACACTTTAACAATGCCTGGACCTGAATTTCTATGGCCACAACGACCATGGTTATCATTTTCTCTACCTCCTCCTAAATTGTTGTTCTCTTTGCGATTGGGGACTTCTTCACAATGCTGCTAACTGCCATTTCCATACCAGTCATGACATGAATCACATTGCCCACGATAATAATTGTGACTCCTCTGTGGCCTTGGATGAGAATAGGAGAACTGATTGTTACTCTTACCACAGCCACTGTCATCTCTACCACCATCTTCCAACTGTTGTAATAAACTTCGGAAACTCTCTTAATCACGGAAACATGAAGGAAGTTTCATAAGACAAATGTGAATCAATCAGATGGACAATTAGGGTTGTACAAAAATTGATTTTTCAGTACTGTATGTTCAAATAAACGAGTCAGACTGGTAAATTCAGAATGATTAAAACTATTTTATCATCAATATACAATGTCTGTCTTTGTTTTGTACTACCTCAGACCAACATGCAAGTAAGAACAAATGACAAAACTCCTAACTAAAGTATGAATATGGATGGTAGGTCCTCCTTCCAAACAGACACACTCAAACTCGATCTTCCGGCCAGCAGACCCATTTGGAGGAAATGAAGAAATAAATTACTCAAACCAAGAATGAGGATGATTATTATTATATGTATTTCAGAAAACTTGAAACTTACAAACAGGTAAGAAATGACTGTAATCAAAACCAGGAATGCCTTTATAATTTACAATTTCACGACTGAAATGCCAATGGCTATGATTATAGTCTACCCCTTCCATAATGTGAAATAGGATTAGGCTCGTGTTCATCACCAGAATCCACATCATCATGACCCCTTCTGCAAGAATGACCCTCAACAGTACCTACACTAACTTTTCTTAAATTTTAGAAACTTACTTATTTAGTTCTTGGCCTAATTTTCTTATCTTATTAACCTCATCAGACCTTCAAAAATGGCTCTGAGCACTATGGGACTTAACATCTGTGGTCATCAGTCCCCTAGAACTTAGAACTACTTAAACCTAACTAACCTAAGGACATCACACACATCCATGCCCGAGGCAGGCTTCGAACCTGCAACCGTAGCGGTCGCACGCTTCCAGACTGTAGCGCCTAGAAACGCTCGGCCACCGTGGCCGGCATCAGACCTTCTTTGAAACTCAATACGACTGCTACGGTCGCAGGTTCGAATCCTGCCTCGGGCATGGATGTGTGTGATGTCCTTGGGTTGGTTAGGTTTAAGTAGTTCTAAGTTCTAGGGGACTGGTGACCTCAGATGTTCAGTCCCATAGTGCTCAGAGCCAAACTCAATAATAACCTGACATTCCCTGAATCACCAGCGCCCATCGACAGAGTACCACTTGAAATGTGCTCAGTGTTAACAGCTAATTGTGTAACTGCAGTGACTAAGTCATCTACTTTCTTAACCCTCTGAAACTTATCCCTACTTTCTGATACCTCTTTCTCTAAAGTAAGCTTCATCCCTTCAAAATTCTTTTCTACCTCTTGCTCTGAAGTGAGCTTCATCTCTTCAAAATTCTTTTCTACACCTTGTCAAAATGTAGTACGATTTACAATTTGTTCCTGAAACTAAGTAATAAATTCTTGTCTAGGCACCCCATCAAGCCTCCTTGATAAACATGTCTTATTCGTTTCACATTCTTCCATTACAATTTGAAAATCGCCATATATTTACTTATGCTGTTCACTCACAACCTCGTGTAATTTAATCTGACCTTCCTCAGCAACAGAAAGCTTATTATCCATGCTAGAAATCGTCTCATCAAAATCAGAATGCACTCTCCGTTAACCATATAGTAAGTACATCAAATCTCTTTGCAAGATCTTCCCCAGTGGATTAAAAATTCTGTTCTAAATTCTGCATTGACACCTGTGTTTCACTAATGTTAGTTTGTTGTTTCCTTCAAATGGCTTCAACGTGATCCCTCAATTTTTCTGGGTTCACCCTCTGCTCCCTTGCACAAGCCTCTATTCTGTTCGTCAGTTCCTTATCCAAATCTCTGCTACTAGATATTTTACTAGCCTCTATAAAAGCCAATGACCTATTAAAGAAGTCTCGATTAAAAGTAAATTTTGGAACTGAATGAACATGACAAACAGCAGGAGCTATAATAGCATCGCGAATACTAGTAGACTTATTTGGCAAGATCACTTCAGAGACAGCTGTACTCTCGTTCATAGTAACACCACACACTCCTTGAATATTACACTGGTACCACTGGATTCAGTACTCTTGACATGACTAATTGGCATGCTAGTTGAATGACTACAAGACACACCATTAGTTTGAGTAATGGTAACATACAAAACAACACCAGTGTCAGATTGTTCCATCAACCCAGACCTGTCACTTCTCTCTTGACTACCTCAAAACAGCCAGAGCATGAGCAATAGCCTGAATGTAATACCCAGTACACAAGAACACAAAAAATTTAGAAGTCCAAATTCCAGACACAAATAAAAATTTGTCCCAATAATTCACAGTCAACTCCATAAAGCACCACACTAGTAAGACAAAAGATAACACATCCCAGAATCTCTCAATACCACACAGAAGTTCCAAAAGTAAAAGTTTAACCAATTGAAACATGATGCAAGAAAGGTTCAAAGTTCAGAGAAGTAAGCCAATAAAATTTAAACAGTTACTGACATGAAAATATTCATCAGATAAACTCCATAAAGTTTGACAGAAGCACACGAAACTCAACTCACAGCTTAGGCTATACAACACTACTGCAGACCTGTTCCACACACAATTTTTTTTAAGTCCCAGTTGCTTGTGTATTAAAATTCAATAAATAATAGAACAAAGTAAATTGTGATTAAGTTCATGTGTTCGATACCCTATAATCATCTGGAAATGTCACCTCACTCAAACTTGTCGCAAATTTCCTACCCATATTTTACACATAAGGTGGCAGTTAGAATTTTTTAATCCACTCCACAACTTTCAAACACTGAATATATTACACAGAGTCAACCCTTGACTACTCTATAACACAGTCATCCGTTGTAGGAAGTCAGAAGACTTCCAAATCTGCCATCTATATTATAGACTTGTAAGAATTTATATGGCAAACCCACAAATACACTCCTGGAAATGGAAAAAAGAACACATTGACACCGGTGTGTCAGACCCACCATACTTGCTCCGGACACTGCGAGAGGGCTGTACAAGCAATGATCACACGCACGGCACAGCGGACACACCAGGAACCGCGGTGTTGGCCGTCGAATGGCGCTAGCTACGCAGCATTTGTGCACCGCCGCCGTCAGTGTCAGCCAGTTTGCCGTGGCATACGGAGCTCCATCGCAGTCTTTAACACTGGTAGCATGCCGCGACAGCGTGGACGTGAACCGTATGTGCAGTTGACGGACTTTGAGCGAGGGCGTATAGTGGGCATGCGGGAGGCCGGGTGGACGTACCGCCGAATTGCTCAACACGTGGGGCGTGAGGTCTCCACAGTACATCGATGTTGTCGCCAGTGGTCGGCGGAAGGTGCACGTGCCCGTCGACCTGGGACCGGACCGCAGCGACGCACGGATGCACGCCAAGACCGTAGGATCCTACGCAGTGCCGTAGGGGACCGCACCGCCACTTCCCAGCAAATTAGGGACTCTGTTGCTCCTGGGGTATCGGCGAGGACCATTCGCAACCGTCTCCATGAAGCTGGGCTACGGTCCCGCACACCGTTAGGCCGTCTTCCGCTCACGCCCCAACATCGTGCAGCCCGCCTCCAGTGGTGTCGCGACAGGCGTGAATGGAGGGACGAATGGAGACGTGTCGTCTTCAGCGATGAGAGTCGCTTCTGCCTTGGTACCAATGATGGTCGTATGCGTGTTTGGCGCCGTGCAGGTGAGCGCCACAATCAGGACTGCATACGACCGAGGCACACAGGGCCAACACCCGGCATCAAGGTGTGGGGAGCGATCTCCTACACTGGCCGTACACCACTGTTGATCGTCGAGGGGACACTGAATAGTGCACGGTACATCCAAACCGTCATCGAACCCATCGTTCTACCATTCCTAGACCGGCAAGGGAAATTGCTGTTCCAACAGGACAATGCACGTCCGCATGTATCCCGTGCCACCCAACGTGCTCTAGAAGGTGTAAGTCAACTACCCTGGCCAGCAAGATCTCCGGATCTGTCCCCCATTGAGCATGTTTGGGACTGGATGAAGCGTCGTCTCACGCGGTCTGCACGTCCAGCACGAACGCTGGTCCAACTGAAGCGCCAGGTGGAAATGGCATGGCAAGCCGTTCCACAGGACTATATCCAGCATCTCTACGATCGTCTCCATGGGAGAATAGCAGCCTGCATTGCTGCGAAAGGTGGATATACACTGTACTAGTGCCGACATTGTGCATGCTCTGTTGCCTGTGTCTATGTGCCTGTGGTTCTGTCAGTGTGATCATGTGATGTATCTGATCCCAGGAATGTGTCAATAAAGTTTCCCCTTCCTGGAACAATGAATTCACGGTGTTCTTATTTCAATTTCCAGGAGTGTATATGAGATTGAGCAAATGCTACCCCAATGGCTAATCATTAACAACTTGAAATACAGATCCCAGACCATTATTACACATATTAATTAAAATGACAGAATACAACAGAAAATCCAATCCTCAGGACATAGAATATAACTCTTAGTAATTCAACACACTTAAAAAAACAATGGATTATCTTCTCCGCATTAGCACAAGGACTGAAATAAAAAATAATGTTTTCTCCATTCTGTACTAGTTTTACAGTAATCTCCATTTTTAAGGACACCCTACAACTACGTATTTTTGCCAAAGAAAAAATTTTTCACTGTGCATAAACTTCAACAAAATACAAATAACAAAATTATCTCAGTAAATGACGGTTTCAAGGCTTCCCTAGAAATTCGGACAACATATGATACACAGTGTGGCCAGGAGCAGTCTGAAAAGTTAGTAGAGGTGTAGCAGGAGAAGCTGTGCTGAGAAATAATTGTTAAGAAAAAAATTCGATACGTTGCCCAGTTTCCGAGTTATTTAGCAGTGAATTTAGCCAGTCAGGTTGTTGCGCACGCAAATTCAAGCACTTTTACGCCATAAAATGCGGTAATGCACAAACATACGTGAGTCTGTGAGTTACCACTTGTTCACATGCTCCTTACCAGTTAAAATGTGCCTTTTACGGAATTGATACATTTAAGCTAGGTGAGCAAAAGCTACACTTGTTTAGTTTGAGGAAACCACATGAAGCACACGTTTGGCGACACTGTCTCTGACAGGCGGCTAGAATTTGCGCTTAAGACGACCTTACTGGCTAACTTCAATGCTAAGTAAGTAGAACTGTAACGAATTTTTTCTTCAACAATTATTTCACTAGCATAACCTCAGCTGTAATACCTTTACAAGCTTTTCAGACTGTTTCTGACCATCATGTGTACACACGTTATTGAACATGATCCAGACGCTTCGAACTGATTGTAAAAATGTTTGTATTGAAGTTAGATACTATATATCCGCATAAATCAGTGATGTCGTGGGATAAGAGGAGGTGTGATGTAACCCCACAGGTGACAATCACACGGTGTCAGGTCCAGGGAATGTGGGAGCCATGCCAGCAACTGGAGATTGTCAACTGATTCTCAATTGATCCATCGTCGTAATAGCTCGATATCCAAGAACTTACGAACATCGTTTTGGAAGTGCAGTGGAGCATAATCCTATTGAATTATGAAATTATCACTATCGTTTTGTGGTTGCGGCATGAACTACTCAAGATGCCTTCTCCGTTGGTCTCGAGATTACTGTAACAAAACAAACTTCTTGAGTTGCTGTTTCCATGCACTTAATCGTGTAACACTTTACCTCAACACAAACATTTTTATAATCACTTGAAGGTGTCTAGATCATTTTTAATAAACCTGTAACCCCCACAAAACCATCTCAACCTATTCAGCCACAGAGACACTTCTGACGTACAAATAAGAATGTAAAAATGGTTATCTCAACCCCAGTCTAACTTAATACTCCTTCTACAGAATCAAAGGAGTCTTCACAGTCCATACAACAACAGGCTACAGAGAGTTTAATTTTTTCCTAACGGACTAAACTGCTGAGGACATCGGTCCCTAGACGTACACACTACTTAAACTAACCTATGCTAAGAACAACACACACATCCATGCCCGAGGGAGGACTCGAACCTTCTGCCGGTCGCTGTGACCGAGCGGCTTTAGGCGCATCAGTCCGGACCCACGCGGCTGCTACGGTCGCAGGTTCGAATCCTGCCTCGGGCATGGATGTGTGTCCTTAGGTTAGTTAGGTTTAAGTAGTTCTAAGTCTAGGGGACCCTCCCTTCGGCGAGAGGGGCCGCCGCGTAATCCATGACGTGGCGCCTCTGACAGCGCTGCTACTCCGCGCCACAGAGAGTTTATCCTCCGAAAGTATCACAACTTACCACCACTATTCGCAAAACACTGACACTGCGTTCCTTACCATTTCTTAAATTGTTCATTGTTCTAGGTTATTATACTCCCATACGCCATTCAGTGATCATTCGTGCTGTCCTTCTCTGTATACGTTCAATATCCCCTATTAGTCCTATTTGGTACCAGTCCCACACACTTGAGCAATATTCAAGGATGGGTCGCACGAGTGATTTGTAAGCAGTCTCCTTTGGATACTGATTCCCAGTAGTCTACTAATAAACCTAAGTCTACCACCTGCTTTACCCGCTACTGAACCTATGTGATCATTCCATTTCATATCCCTATGAAGTGTTACACCCAGGTCTTTTTATGAATTGGCCTATTCCAGTAGTGAATCATTGATATTGTAGTCATTCCTTTACTCGTTTTGTGAAGCACATAATTTTACGTTTCTGAAAATTTAAAGGAAGTTGGCAATCTTTGCACCACTTTGAAATCTTATCAAGATCTGACTGAATATTTATGCAGCTTCTATCAAGCAGTACTTCATTACAGATAACTGCATCGTCAGCAGAAAGCCTGATGTTACTATTAATATTGTCTAGAAGGTCATTAATATATAACGTGAACAGCTAGGGTCCCAGCACACTTCCCTGGGGTACACCCGAAGTTACTTCTACGTCTGACGATGACTCTCCGACCAAGATAACATCTTGCGTTCGCACTACGAAAAATTCCTCACTCCAGTCACAAATTTTACTTGATACCCCATGTGATCGTTCTTTAGACAATAAGCGTGGGTGTGGTACTGAGTGAAATACTTTTCGGAAATCAAATAATACTGCATCTACCTGACTGCCTTGATCGAAACTTTCAGTATGTCTTGTGAGAAAAGTGCGAGCTGGATTTCATATGATCGATGCTTCCGGAATCCATACTGGTTGGCATTGAGGGATCATTCTGTTCAAGATACCTGATTACGTTTGAGATCAGAATATTTTCTAAGATTCTATAACAAATTGATGTCAAGGATACTGGACGGAAGTGTTGTGGATCGTTTCTACCACCCTTCTTGTAGATGCGTGACCTGTGTTTTTTTCCAAGAACTGGGCACGGTTATCTGTTAGAGGTATCCACGATAGATTATAGTTAGAAGAGAGGCTAACTCAGCCGCAAATTCATTATAGAATTTGGCAGGGATTCCGTCAGTCCATGGGGCTTCGTTCAGTTTTAATGATTTCAGCTGCTTCTCAACACGACTGATGCTAATACTTATTTCATTCATCTTTTCGCTGATACAAGGATTATATTGAGGCAATTCTCTTGGGTTTTTCTTTGTACGAGAATACTTTAAAACGGAGTTAAACATTTCAGCTTTTTCTTTGCTATCCTCAATTTCAGTTCGTGTCTCATTCGCTAGGAACTGGACACTAATTTTGGCGCCACTAACAGCCTTTACATACGACCAGAATATCTTCGGGTTTTGTGAAAGATCATTTGCCAATAGTCTGCTATTGTTGAAATAGAAGGCATTACGCATTTTCTCTCTTGACAGCCAAACGAATTTCATTCAGCATCTCTCTATCTATAGCCCTATGATTCGTTTTACGCCTGTCATGCAGTAATCTCTGTTTCCTTAGAAGTTTCTTTACAGTGACTGTACACCACGGAGTTTCTGCCCCAATGTTACTAATGCATCTGGCTGTTTCTTAAGAAATCTCTTAACATACGTTAATAATGCATGACATCCACATATCTTGACCTGATTTCGCATATAAACTCTAATTCTCTTTAAATTCATGAAAATGATCATCTCTGAGATGGTGTAAAGACATTGGTTTAACAGTAGCGGAGACCGGGGCTTGTTGCTACAAGAGGCAAGTTGTTACGTACTTGACAATAAAAATTTAAGCGTTAGAGCAGTTTCCTTGTTTCTCCACCAGATGGTAGCACTGGGGCTCTCCTCCCATCCTTTCCATATCGGCCGTCAGTTGGTAATAAGGCGATAGTGAAAGAAAACGTCTTTTTCTTATGCTGGAGTAATTTTTTTACGCTGTGTATAATTCTCCGTAGTTCGCAGAAAATTGCGGATTTCAAACGTAAAACTTACAAACAAAAATTTTAGATTAATGTTTTCCACCATAAGACAAAATGGCGTAGTATGGGGTCAATTGTTACGAAGGGGGCAGAGGAAAATTGTTACGGTGTAGCACATTGCCTCGAAGTGTTTTTGCTTTCTCTTAATTTACACAATTATGGTTATCTACAGGTATCAATTATATGACGTTGCAGAGGTTTTATAAGCGAATGGAAGGAACAAAGGGAGGTAGGCAGCTAATTTTGCATTGTTAGCGTCGCCCACTAGGGCATTGTAGATTATTGCTGTAATATCACGAGCAAATCCATCAATATATTTAAAGTAAATTAATCTCCATGATCATAATCGATGCCCACAAAAAAGTGAGTACGGGCCTTTTAAAATTTTTTCTTGTCTGTTTACCTTCAGAACCTGGAGGGATCTTGTGCCAAGCAATGGTTATAAGCGATCTCAGCAGATCTCCGACGAACAGGAAACAGAGCTTGAAGAATACGTTCAGAAAGCTGCTAAGCCCTACTACGGACTTTCCACGAAGAAGTGAGAAGTCTCGCATATCAATATGCCATGAACGATAATGTCAAATTTCCTATTGGTTGAAGTGACGCAGAACTAGCTTCCGCTGACTGCCTTGGAGGATTCGTTATAAGAAAGAAAACGCTTTCCATCCGCGCACCAGAGGCTGCGAACGTAAGCAGAGCTACAAGTTTCAACAGGCACAATGTAGGCAGGCAAGTCTGAGCGAAGTTTATGAGTGACACAAATTTCATTGTCAAGACGTGTATAACGTGGAAGAGGCTGCCGTCACTACGGTACAAACGCCTGCCAGAATTGTAACAAGGAAGGGCTTGAAACACGTCGGTGCTGTAACTCTGCGGAAAGAGGAACCGTAACTGCTGTTGCCCTGCCTGTAAATGCGTTTGGAAATGGAATTCCACCTTTCTTTCTGTTTTCAAGAAAGAACGTTGGGGATTATTTCCTCCGAAATAGGCCAGAAGGAAGCTCAGCGTCTGCAAATAACTCAGGGGTGGATGACGGGGGAAGACTTTCGCTCGTTCCTGCATCAATTCATTCACCTTTCCAGGCCTACAAGAAAGCGACCGGTTCTCCTTTTGAAGAATCATCAGTCGCACCTTGATATACCAGTGTTAGACAAAGCCAAAGAAAACGATGTTTTCCTGTTTCCTTTTCCGCTGCACAAGTCTCATAAACTGCAACCTTTAGATAGAGCGGTATTTGGCCCATTTAAGAAGTATATTAACTCTGCATCGGACGCGTGGATGAAAAACACTGTTGCAAACACTGTGACAATCTGACATTCCATTTATAGCGAAGCAATCTTTGCTTAGAGCTGCTACGCTAGTGAACATCAAGGATGGATTTCTGGTAACTGGAATATGGCCATTTAACAGAGACATTTTCACAGACTATGCCTTTTTGCCCTCTATTGTGACGGACAGGCCATTCAAACAAGATGAAACTCCACTTTCTGTGTCTCTTACGAACCCAGTTGGGGAAAACGTTCCCAGCACAGCAACGAGTGTGGAATCAAGCTCCGCAGTTGCTACTGCACAATCCATACACACACATGTGCAGCCTGAAGCACTGAGACCTTTGCCGATGGCTACTGCCTGCAAGAACACGCTGTATGTATTAACACAAGTCCTGAGTTATTTCATTCTTCATAACCTCTAATTATAAATAAACAGCCGGCCGCGGTGGTCTAGCGGTTCTAGGCGCTCAGTCCGGAACCGCGCGACTGCTACGGTCGCAGGTTCGAATCCTACCTCGGGCATGGATGTGTGTGATGTCCTTAGGTTAGTTAGGTTTAAGTAGTTCTAAGTTCTAGGGGACTGATGACCACAGATGTTAAGTCCCATAGTGCTCAGAGCCATTTGAACCATTTGAACCAATGACTGTAGCAACAAGTGTATACAAGGTGGCGACATTCCAGCAAGGAGCTGTTTTAAGTTCAATAAAAATATATGACATGGACTGAGTAAAATGATTAACAGGAATACTGAATATAATAGATGTTTTGTTCTCATAACTGTGCAGACAGATCATGAGAATCATGTAGATTCTCAGTACATATAGCGTAAACTGGCGTTCTAGCAAAAGCGACGAAACTACATGTTCTCCATATACGTCCCCCAGAAAGACAAAAACTTATATATACGCAGGTGAGGATGATAAGATTCAATATACAATGAATTGAATGAATATTACTCAGTCACATAAATCAGCTTCCAAGGCGAGTGACCTGGGAGGGTTTGTGCAACTAAGCGCATGGATATGACTTTTTGTTATAATTCACTGTAAATTCTGCATGTAGAATGACTATAAAATAGCTGTGTGAATATTTAGATCATACGACTGAAATGACCAACACAGTGTCTACTAACTACCACGCAAAGTAATTGTAAAGATGTCAACCGCAATCTCCTACAATGCAGATCTCCGAATTACCTCATGGCGATTTCAGAAGACAAATCAGAATCGAGCGCAATACAGCCACATGGCCTGTGTTCCCCGCATTGGCTAACGCGAAAAGGAGCTTACCGAAGATGCAAACACACTGCAGTGGTGTTTGGCTCGACTGTCGACTGATTAAAGTTGATCATAGGATGTCTTTCCTGGATATTGAAGAGATAAATTTGCAATTTTAGAATATAAACAGTGTGGGAAAAATATAAGTACAATGTAGCAAGCAACATTCAGACAATAACATTGGATCACCTTGTATGTAGTCCTCCCCGATAGCTGCGTGGTCAGCGTGACGGATTGCCGTCCTAAGGGGCCCGGGTTCGATTCCCGGCTGGCTCGGGGATTTTCTCCGCTCAGGGACTGGATGTTGTCTTGTCTTCATCATTATTTCATCCCCATCCGGCGCGCAGGTCGACCAGTGTGGCGTCGAATGTAATAAGACCTGCACCGAGGTGGCCGGACCTGCCCCGTAAGGGGCCTCCCGGCCAATAACGCCAAACAGTCATTTCCATTTACCCTGTATATAGAAAGTACGGGTAGGGTACAGTAAGCTTCAAATTTCATATAATTATTTACGCTATGGTTAAAAGGTTAAGTATGTTAATATCAAAGTTTTCACAGTAACGAATGATTACTGTCCACACTACCGTGGTTTCTATAGTTGCTTCTGCCGAGCAAATCACAGCTTATACAGGGTGAAAAGTGTTTAAACCGACAAACTCTGAGAGGCTGTAGGGGACATCAATACAAATAATTTTCCCTAATGTCATTTTTTCCTATGAGGAGTATTTAAAACGGTAAAGGAAGATTTCTCTGGCGGGAAATTAATTAAACCAACAAACACTTTTCCATTTTTTTATAACCAAGAGACAACACATTAACACAACACAATTTCAATTACAGTATATTTTCAAAAATGCCTCCATTGACACGTAAACAAAGGTTACACCGTCGGATCATGTTTTGTCTGACACGGGCAAAAACCCCAGGAGTATCCTGAATTGTTCCTGCTGCTGCTACTATCCGGGCAACCAGATCCTCTTCTGATGCAACAGGAGTTGCGTAAACAAGGTTGCACATCTCTCCCCACACAAAAAGTCCAGAGGGGACATATCTGGGGATCGAGCAGGCCATGGTACAGGACCACCTCTGCCAATCCACGTTTCTAGGAACCGTCGGTCCAGGAATCGACGCATACGATGACTGAAATGTGCCGCCGCCCGGTCATGTTGGAACCACATGCGTTGTCTTGTAGGGAGCGGGACGTCTTCCAGCAATCCTGGCAATGCTCTGGTGAGAAAATTGTAATAGTGCCTGCCATTTAATGGCCTAGGTAGCAGATACAGTCCTCAACAACACCGAACCACACACTAACGAAGAACCGCACTTGATGAGCGCTAGTAACTATGGCATGTGTGTTATCCTCACTCCAAACATGCAAATTGTGCATGTTGAAGATTCCATCACGCCCGAACGTTGCTTCATCGGTAAACGACACAGAGGATGAAAATGTAGGATGCATTTCACACTGTTCCAGGTACCACTGCGAAAACTGTGCTCTGGGTGGATAATCAACTTGTTCCAGGTTGTGGACACGCTGTAAGTGAAATGGACGTAACAAATGCTCTCGAAGGACTGTTCTTACGTTCGTCTGATTGGTCCCCATGTTACGTGCAATGGCACGAGTGCTGATTGAAGGATCCCGCCCACATGCTGCAAGACAGCTTCCTCAAATTGCAGCATTCTTACCATGCGATGGCGTCCCTGTCCAGGTAATCTACTAAATGACCCGGTCTCATGCAGACATTGGTACACAGCAGCAAAGGTCGTACGATGCGGGATACGGTGATTAGGATACTGTTGTCGATAAACCCGCTGTGCAGCTCTTCCGTTGTGGTGTGCTTCATAGTACGCACCAACCATATCAGTGTACTCACTCCAGGTGTATCGCTCCGTTAGTAAACAGAGAGAATGCACGACTACACTGGTGGACAGCAGTTGCCTACAACTGGAGAGCGTAATACGGCCTCCACCGGCTTAAATAACCCTCATAGGAAAAAAATGACATTTAGGGAAAAATATTTAGTTTGATGTCCCCTACAAACTACCAGAGTTTGTCGGTTTAAATACTTTTCACCCTGTATTGATGTTGTCAGTGAATTCTTCTGCGCCACAGTCGCATACAGGTGTCCATTGCAATCGATTAAGGTGCTGCCTATGCCTTCCGTAACTAAGGCAGTGGCGGCAATTGCCACTCATTAATGGTACAAAAAATAGTTCAAATGGCTCTGAGCACTATGGGACTCAACTTCTGAGGTCATTAGTCCCCTAGAACTTAGAACTAGTTAAACCTAACTAACCTAAGGACATCACACACATCCATGCCCGAGGCAGGATTCGAACCTGCGACCGCAGCGGTCTCACGGTTCCAGACTGCAGCGCCAGAACCGCACGGCCACTTCGGCCGGCTCTGTCACTCATACCTCTTGTGATACACGCAGAAGTTCATTTGCATCTGCATTGTAAGACAAAAAAAGAAACGACGTACCACGAAGGAAGTATCCGAATGGGATGGAAATCGGTAGGCACGATGTACATGTGCACACAGAAAATGAAATGATCGCGTGGCATTGTTGGCCGGGGAAGGTCGGCCGCCGTGTGCAAGTCTTATTTGAGGTGACGCCACATCCAAGCAAATGATTACAAATTCAGAACAGTTGGATGATTTATTCGAGAGAACGAGCTTCACAAACTGCGCAAGTCAGTAATGCGTTAGTCCACCTCCGGCCCTTATGCAAGCAGTTATTCGGCTTGGCATTGATTGACAGAGTTGTCGGATGTCCTCCAGAGAAATACTGTGCCAGATTCTGTTCAAATCCCGAGCTGGTTGTAGGGCCCTGACCACAATGCTCCAAATGTTCTCATTTTGGAGGATATCCGGCCACCTTGCCGACCAAAGGAAAGTTTGGCAAGCAGTAGAAACATTCGCCGTGTGCGGGCGGGCATTGTCTCGCTGAAATGTAAGACCGAGATGGTTTGCCACGAATGGCAACGAAACGGGGCATAGAATATTTCGACATACCGCTTTCCTGTCAGGTGCCGCGGATGACAACCGAAGGGGTCCTGCTGTGAAAACATGTGCCACCCCAGACCATCACTATTGGTCCGACGCGTATAGCTGGCGAGTATCTCACCGCTGTATGGGGGGTCTCCAGGTGCGTCTTCACTGGTGATCGAGATAAATCCGAATCAGTTCTAGTAATGCCCAAAAGGAGCAATTTATGTGACGGCCAAAAGAGCATTATCATTGGCTTTTGGGCCACAGGTGGAAGCATTTGCGAAACGGCCAAGTTTGTAAACTGTTCGATACCGCCATGCTTAAAGCGTGATTCTCTCGGCCGTGCAGATTCGTATAGCTACAACCAATACTTTGACTTGAGAAATAGGATTGACTGCAGCAATACAAATGTACACAGTGACGGTTGAACAATATATCGAACAGGAAGGACTGTCAACACAGTGACCATTGTAGCAGGCTCCTTTGATTCGGATGCAGATAGTGGTGCACCTTCCCACAACACTGGGCAAGTGATTGCCACGACGCCTTATTTTCACAGGGGTTCTGATTCTGTGTACAGCATCACGATGGACGTATCCGTGAGTGGAGCCTCCGAGAACGCCATCATCAGATCGCTTTCGTCATCATCATCATCATCGTCATCATCATCATCATCATCATACAGGACTAGCACCTGGTGTGGCGGAAATGATGTGCCATTGAGTACACAAAACGCTCACGTATGGTTCTCACAGTCTCTAATTTGGACAGCTGCCGTTATATGTCTGACCTACTGAGGCTGTTGACTGTGCTCCACCTTCGAGGTGTACGCGACTTTATTTAACGACAAAATAACGCAAGATCGCACGTTACCTGTTGTGTTCACCGAAAGGTACGCACCGAGCCATACACCGAGAGGGCGCCACATAGCAAGTCCAAGCTGTAAAGAGGCGCACCATAGTTACGGTCAGTCCCCGCAGAGGGCGCATGCAATAGGGACTATGTTATGCCTGCACCTTACGTCACGCAAATACACTCCTGGAAATTGAAATAAGAACACCGTGAATTCATTGTCCCAGGAAGGGGAAACTTTATTGACACATTCCTGGGGTCGGATACATCACATGATCACACTGACAGAACCACAGGCACATAGACACAGGCAACAGAGCATGCACAATGTCGGCACTAGTACAGTGTATATCCACCTTTCGCAACAATGCAGGCTGCTATTCTCCCATGGAGACGATCGTAGAGATGCTGGATATAGTCCTGTGGAACGGCTTGCCATGCCATTTCCACCTGGCGCCTCAGTTGGACCAGCGTTCGTGCTGGACGTGCAGACCGCGTGAGACGACGCTTCATCCAGTCCCAAACATGCTCAATGGGGGACAGATCCTGAGATCTTGCTGGCCAGGGTAGTTGACTTACACCTTCTAGAGCACGTTGGGTGGCACGGGATACATGCGGACGTGCATTGTCCTGTTGGAACAGCAAGTTCCCTTGCCGGTCTAGGAATGGTAGAACGATGGGTTCGATGACGGTTTGGATGTACCGTGCACTATTCAGTGTCCCCTCGACGATCACCAGTGGTGTACGGCCAGTGTAGGAGATCGCTCCCCACACCATGATGCTGGGTGTTGGCCCTGTGTGCCTCGGTCGTATGCAGTCCTGATCGTAACGCTCACCTGCACGGCGCCAAACACGCATACGACCATCATTGGCACCAAGGCAGAAGCGACTCTCATCGCTGAAGACGACACGTCTCCATTCGTCCCTCCATTCACGCCTGTCGCGACACCACTGGAGGCGGGCTGCACGATGTTGGGGCGTGAGCGGAAGACGGCCTAACGGTGTGCGGGACCGTAGCCCAGCTTCATGGAGACGATTGCGAATGGTCCTCGCCGATACCCCAGGAGCAACAGTGTCCCTAATTTGCTGGGAAGTGGCGTTGCGGTCCCCTACGGCACTGCGTAGGATCCTACGGTCTTGGCGTGCATCCGTGCGTCGCTGCGGTCCGGTCCCACGTCGACGGGCACGTGCACCTTCCGCCGACCACTGGCGACAACATCGATGTACTGTGGAGACCTCACGCCCCACGTGTTGAGCAATTCGGCGGTACGTCCACCCGGCCTCCCGCATGCCCACTATACGCCCTCGCTCAAAGTCCGTCAACTGCACATACGGTTCACGTCCACGCTGTCGCGGCATGCTACCAGTGTTAAAGACTGCGATGGAGCTCCGTATGCCACGGCAAACTGGCTGACACTGACGGCGGCGGTGCACAAATGCTGCGCAGCTAGCGCCATTCGACGGCCAACACCGCGGTTCCTGGTGTGTCCGCTGTGCCGTGCGTGTGATCATTGCTTGTACAGCCCTCTCGCAGTGTCCGGAGCAAGTATGGTGGGTCTGACACACCGGTGTCAATGTGTTCTTCTTTCCATTTCCAGGAGTGTAGTTCCCGAGCGAACACCCATCCGCCAAACGCGGATATAAGAGGACGCACGGCTCCACTCGGACACAGTGTATCCATTGTTAGTTCACCAGTATAAACACCACGCCTCTAGACAGCATCATACCTTATCTCAGTCGACACCAAGAAGAGCCCAACTGGCTATTCCACTTATTGTATTAGACATTACTCACTGGATTCAGGACTACGCCAGTGTTCAAAGTCAAATCAGTGCAAGCAGATTTCTAACAGAATTGCCACACATCATCTTCAGATTCAAGATACGTAATGTACGCGATTGACACATAAGTGCTGGCGTTTTTCTTAATGGGTAGGTTTCCATAAAAGTAAAAAGGAAATGAACAACTGATCAATCAATAATATATTCTCCGTTATTGTTTAAAACTTCTTCCGAACGTTCAACAAGCTGCTCAGTGTCTCGACAGCAGATATCATCTAGTTTCTGGTCGAAGAAATCGTCCGGCCAAGCTTTCAGTTCCACGTAACTATTGAACGAAACGCCATGCAGTGCATACGAGTGGAATTTGAACAGACAGAGATCGGAAGGAGCGAAGTCGGGATAACGCGGAGGATGTAGCAGCACGGGCCGGTCAAGCGGATGAATGGCTTCCTTGCGTTGTGAGGGCGTTTTGTTGTAAAATGCCAGATCACCGATCGGCTGATTTATGCTGGATAGCGTTGTTTAATCGTTGCATTCGTTGGACGAAATGTTCCGCATTCACTGTTTGGCTCCGATCGAGCATTTTGTTATGGATCACGATTGTCTTTGCGTTCCAAATTGCCGTCTCTGAATCGCTTAAACCGATCTGGACCGTCCTAAGAGGAATCGCTTCTTCACATTTCACAAATCTCTCAAGCAGCTTGTGTAGCCTTGTTACCTCGATTGAAAACAAAAAAGCAGAAGCCGTCAAAAATTTTCTTTTGTGTCGACTTAACGCTCCATTACAATGGACTGAGAACAACAGAAAGTTGTAACACTTTTTGCATGGTATTGATCGTTTCACTTTATAGCCAGATTGGTGAGCGAACTCCAAAAGTCAAAGGGTTGTGGATAGAGAATTCCAGCTGACAATTTTACGCGATGAGTTAAAGATTAACATTTGTAACTGGACTAAAAACTTTCTCTATGCCATCCAGAATACCGCATGTACTTGCTGACGCAACAGATAAATTAGTCTGTCCCATTTAACAAGTTTGATAACAAGCCAAAATTTCTATCATACTTGAAACAACATAATACAAGAATACTAATAAATAGTAAATCAATTTAATGCACAACGATTCTAACCTAGTCCGTTATTAACCACAACTCATAAATTACCTTCAAAGTTACCAAAACATGGATGCAACACTGAAATTCAAGATATTTTACGGAATTCAAAAAGTATTTACCTTTCCTAAAATGTATGTCTCACTACAAAGCTCAAGTGACGTAGAATCCAGAAAATATTCCATATTTCGTTTTGTTTTATTAAGGTTTTATTGAAGTAAGAAGAAATAAATTGCGACGTAAATAACATCTTCAAAATGCAAATTATTCATCTCCATGTCAATACTAAAATTCGACACATATTTTTACTCTGTTAAATAAATCGAAGAGCACTAGAAAAGTCACAGCTTCAAGGAAAACTACTTTAAATTATAATGTTGTTGAGCCACTTACCAAAACAAACTTTCTTGTCATGTTACCTGTACTATTGGTGACCGATATCGTAAAAATATATTTTCATTTTTAAGCAACATTTAAGTTAGTTAAAAGAATCATTAATATCTGTTATGTTTTTAACACTAATATTATTTTTCACTAAAGGCATATATAAGAAAATAACATTGTAAGAGATCGTTTAATACTGTGAGTTTGTGAAAGACTTTAAGTTCTTCTGAAGTAAAACGTGATTAAAATGTGTATGTACTGAAGGTCAAACGAATGTGAAAGTAGCTTTGTTGATATGACTACTGTGCAACTCTGGTGGAAGTGGTGTAATGAATATACTGGGTAACTATCATCCTATTAGTAAATATATGTCTAACAGCAAAAACGGTCTTTTCATTAAGAGACAACAGAGGGAATTGTGCTGGCATAAACTGTCGTTGGCACACTGGTCAGCAAAGGTGTAACGCGAAGATCGATAGTAGGCGCTGGATCAAGCGTGTCTATCAGGAGAGAGGCCAAAGACACACACACGAGCAACACGCCACCAACGCCCTCTCGACCGCAAGTATTTATGCCGCCGCCACTGACTGGAGGGTGCAGTCATTAGCTCAGTCACTCGCCCAGTCACTGATGCACTAACTCGCACTCCAGTTTGGCATCTGTTATTCATTTACAGAACAGGCTTAGACTATGACAGTACATAGTGACCACAGTAATGTTTATAGCGGGACTTGTACTTCATTAGCAGTGAGTATAATGTGGAATATTATTGATGAGCTTGTACAACAACATATGGACTCTATTAAAGTTAAGTAAAACTTACAGTCCATGTAAATAAAGAACCATATTAATAGATGTGTACATTTGTGTTGTAGGAAGAGGAAACTGGCCAGCCGCAACATCCTCTCCATTGTTTCCTACGGTAAAAGACTCAACAGTGTCGACGAGAATACTACAGAACTTAATACCAAAACACTACATGGAGCTTTGAATTTTAGAAACACAACACTACTTGAAGAAGACAACGCAACAAAAGATGAGTACCTAAAACTTTTAAAATTTTCACTTAAAAAACGCTGGGACTTATGGGACAACCCAACATATTTTCTCTTAATAAATAGTTCTCAATTCTTGCTAATTTGTGTTACCTTTAGTTTTGCTGTATCTTGTCTAAACGTATTTGACCTTGAGACTAGCATATATACACTGGTGTCCAAAATTAAAGCAACAAACCACTATTTCCCCATCCTGTGTCTTATTCACGGTATAATCATACAATCTGTCAATAGATGTCCGTACGATCGTGTTCTGTACGGAAGACAGCATTCCGGTCCACCAAAAACCACGCTAGCACTGACGTCAGCGCACCTGTGAAACAGGATAGTGTTTGCCGGCTAGTCTCACATCTACAATCTCTGTGTCCGCAGTCACAGACGGTGCAGTATGGCACAGAGAGAACGCCTACCAGACACTCTGCCTTGGAGGTCCATAGGAAAAATGGAAGCAGGAAAGTCGAAAACTGACGTGGTCCGCTGGATTAATGGCTGTTGTTTCTCGGATTTGGCGACATTTTACATAGACCGAAACTGTATCCCGAAAACCAGGAAATGGCCGACCACGTGTGACTTCAGAAAGAGAAGACCGTTATTCGGCGTAAGGGCACGACCGTACCGCCTTAGTACTACACAGCAACTGGCAACTGACCTCGGAGTATCCACTGTACGTGCTGTATGGAGGCAAGGGCTTCGGTAGAGTGGCCTTTATTGCCGGAGACCTGCTGTATGTGTACCTCTGATACGTCATCACAGAAGGGAACGTCTAGAGTGGGGTGGTCAACATGCCATCTGGATGGTCGAACAGCCGGCCAGTGTTCTTTTCACAAATATGTCCTGATTTGGTCTGGAGATTGATTCTCGACGGATTTGCATCTGGAGGGAATATGGAACACGATCTCGGGACCCAAGCATTGTGAAAAGAGACCGATATCGAGGAGGATTTCTAACAGTGTGACCACTCGAACAGTTCTTCATGAAGTAGTAGGGGTGAATCGGCAAGGTTTAATTGCTGTCAGGTATCGTGACGAGATCTTGGGACCTCACGTGCGATTGCTGCGGGGTGCTGTAGACCCAGACTTCGTATCGATGGGCGATAATGATCGACCTCATAGAGCACAGGTGGTTGATGTTTTCACGGGAACGGAAGATGTTGCACACATGGCGTAGCCTGCTCTCTCTCCCGATTTGAATCCCATAGAGCATGTCTGGGATGCACTAAGGAGATGGGTTGTATCACGTCAGCATCCACTAACCATTTTCCAAGACTTGCAAGCAGCTCTGCAGAAAGAATGGGCATGAGATTGATGACATCAGTGACAGCATGGCGGGCCTGCATTGGTACCAACCCATACTGAAGATATTAATCTCAATGTGTGTGCATATCCGTTAAGTTGGAAAAAAAGAAGAACATTTTTGTCTACCGTCATGCATCTTGCAGTTGTTAACGTTGTGTATTATTTACATTGTTTCTAATTTACTATCACCCGTTTGTGCTGTTTTATGCAAAAATAAACTCAACCTCGCAAAATTTCCGTTTGTCACTTTATGTATGGACACTGGTGTAGTTGCAGCGCGCAGTAGGAATTACTTTCGGTGGTAGGGAGTTCTTCCTGCGACATTTACGTTGGACAAGAATAGTATCTGATAAATATGAGGTGTGATCAAAAAGTAACATGAATTTTTGTTTTCCTTAATGAATCTTAATTTATTCATCAATATCAACTTTGTCCCCTTCAAGGTAATCCCCATCAGATATAATACATTTTTGCCAGCGCTTTTTCTAATCGTGGAAGCTCTTGTGGAACTCGCTTTTCGTATTGTGTTCAGTTCCTTCAGCGATCCTGTTTTCATCCCATCAATGGTGGCGAACGACTTCCTTTCACGGTTCTTTTAAGCCTCAGGAAATGGAAGAAGTCGCAGGGGAGCATGTCTGGCGAATACGGTGGCTGAGGCAATATAACTTTTTTTTTTTGCCTAAAAATCACGAACGAACATAGAGGTGTGGGCGCAGTATCGTGATGAAATGTCCGTGAAAGGTTCTGCTACAATTCTGGTCGTTTCCTTCGGAGTTCTTCACGCAAGCGGTGCGTAACTTTCAGGTAGTGTTCCTTACTGACCGTACTACTATAAGGCAGGAACTCATGATTCACTATCCCATTGTAATCGAAGAAAACAGTGAGAAGAACCTTCATACGTGACAGAACTAGTCGAATTTTTTTTTTTTTTTGTCTCGACCCTTTAGGCAGTTTCCATTGGGCCTGGGTTTCGACGTCATACCATTACACTCATGTTTCGTCACCTGCTATGACCTTCTTTAGAAGTTTTGGATCGTTGTCGACTTCATTCAGCTATTCCTGAGCGATACGCGGCGTATTTTTTGGTCGAAATTCAACAATTTCGGAAAAACTTTGCTGCAACACATTTCATGGCCAAAAATCCGAAAAAAGCTTGGCAAAAGATAAAGGATATGTCGATGTCATGAGCAACCTCTCTGATGGTGATTCGGCGATTTTCGAGAACCATTTTCTTTAGTGTACATTGTCGTCAGTAATCAGCGCCCAGGCCGGTCGTCGTCTTCGACGTCTTCTCGACCCTCTTTGGGCTCGTAAACTTTTGTCTTACTCGTAGTAGATTCGCTATAAGTCACAGTCAACATTTCGCACGAGGTGCTGCACTTTATACCATTTTTAAAGCAAAAGTTAATGCAAATTTTTTGATCCATCTTTTTAGAAAGTAAAAATTTGCCGATCACTCCAGAACACGTATAAGCTTTTCCACTGTCAACAATAAATTAAATATTCAGCTGAAAATGCAAACATACATGAGAAACCCGACAGGATTTAAAAAATCTCAAAATCTGTCGTATAAAACTGACGAAATTAAAAAAATTCCCGTTACATTTTGATTACATCTCGTCTGTCATAACTCGTTCTGTCCTGACGAAAAGCGATACAGATGGTGTGTAACAGTTGTCCTGGCCAGCATCATCTCCAGATTTCTCACCCGTTGATAGCATCTGGTGCGGGTTGTTGAGGGGCTGTCTCGCCCCAGCTAATCAGCCACGACAAATCGATGTCAAGGATTCTGGACGAAAGTTTTGTGGATCACTTCTACCACCCTTCCCGAAGACGTATGACCTGTGCTTTTTGCAAGAATTGGGTACGATTATTGGTTAGAGGTATCTACGATAGATTATAGATAGAAGACAGGCTAACTCAGCCTCAAAATTCAGTATAGAATCTGACAGGAATTCCATCAGCCCATGGGGCTTTTTTCAGTTTTAATGATTTCAGCTGTTTCTCAACACCACTGCCACTAATACTTATTTCATTTATCTTTCCAGTGTACAAGGATTAAATTTGGGCAATCCTTCTCGGTTTTCCTTTGTAAAGGAATATTTGATAATGGAGTTAAGTATTTCAGCTTTTGCTTTGCTACCCTCAGTTTCAGTTCCCGTCTCATTCACTAGGGACCGAACACTAACCTTTGTGCCGCTAATAACCTTTACACACAATCAGAATTTCTTTGGGGTTTGTGGAAGATCATTTGACAATATTCTGATAGGGTAGTTATCGAAGGTTTCTTGCATTGGTCTCTCGACAATCAAACGCGATTTATTCAGCACCTGCCTATAGTCCTATGCTTTGCTTTAGACCTACTGTGCAGTAGTCTCTATTTCTTTACATTCATTGCATACTGTGCTGGCATAAGCTGTCGCCAGCACACCAGTCGGAAAAAATGAAGCGAAGATCGATTGATAGGCGCTGAATCGAGCGTGCCTATCACGAGAGAGGCCAGAGACACACCGACAAGCAGCATGCCGCCAACGCCCTCTCGACAGCACGTACTTAGGCCACCGCTGCTGACCGGAGGGCGTTGCTCACTCACTCTTTCAGTTTGGCGCCTGTCAGTATTATCGCAGAGCAGGTCACAGGCTACTACAGTACCTAGCGACCAGATATGACAATAGCAAGCTTATCGATATTGTCTGCAGGAGTAGTATTACTGTTGAGCTTGTGCCACAACACTTGGACTCTATTCCACTTAAGTAAATGTTCATGTAAATGTAGAACCGTGTTGATCCACGTGTGCATTTGTATTGTAGAAAGAGGATACCGGCCACCGTTAACAAGATCCTCTGCCTTCGTTCCTTGTGGTACAAGACTCTACGTGTACCGTGGAACTATGAACTATTCTGCTGAGTACATATCTATCCGGTGCACTGTCAACTATTCTTTTAAAGTCAATCCGTAGTTCTTCTACGTGCTTTAATCGCATATTCTTGCAACTATACGAATACACAAAATAAACGAAATTTCGTTATTTGTTATTCTTCCTGGTGCCGCAATTTTATTGACCACAGGTGTAATGTTATTTGCTTCCGAGTTTTCTAGTATACTGTTCTCAGAGAATTTTAAGAGCGAGAGGTGCACACTGTATTTGGCGACAAGCCCGCACATTCGCCGATAGAAGCGGAATAAATTTGTGCGGGGCGGACGGCAGCGCGAGCCGGGCGCTGGTCTTTTTCCGGGCAGCGCGGCTGCTGCTGCTGCTGCGGCGGCCCCCACGGCCGGCGCTTTAGTGCCGAGTCCTCAAAGTGCGCGCGTATTTGGATTCCACGGCCGCCTTTCATGTGGTGCCACCGCCGCCCCCGCGCCTCCGCCGCCCCCGCACACTGCCGTGCACTTTTCAACGTCAATTACAAAAAGCGCGAGAGCCGGGACTCGCAAGACCTCTACTGGTCTACCGGCGCTGCCTGCTCGAGGGCCCCTACATAATAGGAGCGCGCCGCGGACAGGATTTGCTGATATAATGGCAGACCTCTCGACTTCCTCTCCTTTTTTATGCGCGCGTTGCCAACCAGAAAGAGAACTCTCTTCCCTTCCCTTCCCCCACCGTTCCGCCGCCGCGTTCCCCGTGCCCGTCTTTCGCGTCTACCTCCTCTCCGTCTCTTTACTTACTTTACTCGCGATTGCTTCTGCGCGCCTCCTTTGGCCGGCTAACAGACGTCGGCCATTAGAGAAAACTGCGTGTCCCCGGCGAGTGGAGAGCGACTTTTGTTTAAGCTTTGGCGGCCATTGTGCTGCGGGATCATTATTCGCGGCCCGCGGGCGCTGCGTCCACTCTCGCGTCGAGTGCCGAGCGCTCCTCCCCTACGCACTCGCAACGGTCGCGGCCCACCCACCCACGCCGCCCACGCATCCGACGCCGCGCAGAGGCCGACGCCCACCTCGGCGCTTCCTTACCATCTAAAAGGCCACGCTCGTTCTTAACCTCGCCGGTTTCTCATCTGTTCCTATTCTTTCACCGGTTTGCTTATTACGGTTTGACGCTTCTTCCTCGTAGAGGATGAGCTAATGCATTCAGCTCGAAACACGGAACGCTTCTAAATATATTTATTTCTTTGCCAGCGTCGAATTTTGATCTACTGCCTAGGTACTACAGAAGGTCGTATTACAATTGTCATTACAGTTTTTTAACTGATCGTACATTTAAAAAATGGCTCTGAGCCCTATGGGACTCAACTGCTGTGGTCATAAGTCCCCTAGAACTTAGAACTACTTAAACCTAACTAACCTAAGGACATCACACACATCCATGCCCGAGGCAGGATTCGAACCTGCGACCGTAGCGGTCGTGCGGCTCCAGACTGTAGCGCCGTTAACCGTTCGGCCACTCCGGCCGGCGATCGTACATTTAGTCTGATAATATTGGGACGGTGCATAAGTTCGCAGCGTTTTCCCGTATGGTTCAAATGGCTGTGAGCACTATGGGGCTTAACATCTATGGTCATCAGTCCCCTAGAACTTAGAACTACTTAAACCTAACTAACCTAAGGACATCACACAACACCCAGCCATCACGAGGCAGAGAAAATCCCTGACCCCGCCGGGAATCGAACCCGGGAACCCGGGCGTGGGAAGCGAGAACGCTACCGCACGACCACGAGATGCGGGCTTTCCCGTATATTTAATAAACACAATGGATACACATAACTGAGACTTTAATTATCAATAATATATTCTCCTTCACTATTTACAACAGTCTGCAAACGCTGTGGTAACTTTTCGATTCCGCGACCGTTGAAATCACGTGGTTTCGTGGCAAGGAACTCGTCGAGCATTTTCGGAGCGCATTTTCATCTGAAAAAGAAATTCCTTGAAGGCTGTTCGATAGAGGGCGCAATATCAGATAAGGTGAGTGCGGAATGAGTTTCCAATCGAACTCCTGCAGAGTGTTTTCTGTCAGTCTAGCAGAATGCGGTCGGGCGTTATCGTGGAGTAGCATCACTTCACGCAGTCTTCCTGGTCGTCGTTCTCGGATTCCGTCTGCAAGACGTATCAGTTGTTCACCGAAATATGTCTGCAGTGATGGTTACACCCGGGGAATCAATTCATAGTACGCCACACCATTGCTGTTCCACCAGATGCATAACCTTATCTTTTGTGGATGCGCCCAAGTCTTTGTAAAGGGTGTTTGCTTGGGTTCAACCATTCCTTTCACTTCCTTGTCTTAGCATAGAGACACCATTTCTCGTCGCTGGTTACGATACAGTATAGGAATGGTCGGTGTTGTTAACGAGCCACGTATGGCCACCCACTGATTGTTGTGATTTTGGCTTAGAGTATGCCGTACCCATACACCCGATTTTTTAACCTACTCCATTGCAAGCAAACGTCACACGGTGGTGGAATGATCACAGTTCATCACATCTGCCGGTTCGCGAGTGCACTGACGCGCATCATTGTGAATTAATGCGTTCAAATGATCTTCATCAAACCTCGAAGGTCTTCCTGAACTTGGAGAGTCGCTAATGTCAAAACGATTCTCCTTAAAACGAGGAAACCATTTTCTTGGCGTGCTCTGTCCAATGGCATCATCCCCGTAAACGACGCTAATGTTTCTGGCATGGCTGCTGCCACGTCTCAAAGAGAGGAATATGTCGCAAATGTACCGATTTCTCCCCTTGCCTTTCCATTTTCTAGCGTCCACAGCGCCACTCGCTACCCTCAGATGACAAAATGACAATACGTAAACGCAAATGGCAACAGTGAACTACAAATAAAAAAGACATGGGATAAATAAACCCATAGGAACCGGAACACCAACAGACAAAACGAAAACGCTGCTAACTTATGCACCAACCTATCAGGTACCTAACCATCTATGTTATGTTAATTTATTAAATCCCATATAAGTAAACTGGTTGTGGTACAAATTTCATTTCATTTCTTCAGCTTCAATGATTATCGTAGATAAAGTTCAGATTCATATGCCTCAAGAAAAATTTAATTATATCGGACCTATAGTAAAGGTAAAGGCAGGATTTCCCCACTACGTCCAAATCTGGGGTGATATTCCAATACTGGAGAGCCTCAGGAATAGTGCAGAGCCGGCCGCGATGGCCGAGCGGTTCTAGGCGCTACAGTCTGGAACCGCGCGACCGCTACGGTCTCAGGTTCGAATCCTGCCTCGGGCATGGATGTGTGTGATGTCCTTAGGTTAGTCAGGTTTAAGTAGTTCTAAGTTCTTGTCCGCAGCTCGTGGTCGTGCGGTAGCGTTCTCGCTTCCCACGCCCGGGTTCCCGGGTTCGATTCCCGGGGGAGTCAGGGATTTTCTCTGCCTCGTGATGACTGGGTGTTGTGTGATGTCCTTAGGTTAGTTAGGTTTAAGTAGTTCTAAGTTCTAGGGGACTGATGACCATAGATGTTAAGTCCCATAGTGCTCAAAGCCATTTGAAATAGTGCAAATTTAAGAAGGGGAAAGTAAGCGGAAGACACGAACTGAATTTTGTGTTACGGAGGGCACTGAATGCGGATAGTCCATGCCTGTGTGTTGCTTATACTGCTACGATGGTATAATGGCGAGCACACCTGCCTAGTGACTACGAAGAGAAATATTCTGTTTGGAACTTAACGAAGAAAGTATTCTTTTGCACATTATCATTAGACCCGAGGAGGGGTACTTTAGTTTTTCGAAGATAAAAAGATTAAATTTGTCTTATCATTTTATGGTAATGTACATGGCATAAGGAGCCGACGCCGAAGAATTGGAACTATGTTAGAGTGTTACTACACTGCCCGACAACAGAACTGAAGCACCCAGAATATAGGGTCTGATTTCCATGTAACTTCGTACACATTCAAAACACAGGTGAGTATGTAATTGATTTAGAGTTGTAATTCTCTGTGACAGGTAGAACACTCACCAGAGTGTATTAGTGTTGTTCGTGTTTAGTGTTCTTACCACGCCTAGTAGGGTATGTAAGGGGCGTCAACAGCGTCAGACGTTGAGTGATCACTGTGAAGGACTCAGAGATGTCGTATACTCATATGAGATAGCGTTATCAGCACCTGACGGAGTTTGAAAGAGGTCTTATTGCGGGCCTCCATTTAGCCAACTGGTCGAATAGCGCAATATCTAAATTTGTGAAGCTTTCGGATGCTACAGCGGCCCAGTGCCGAACTGCATGAGAATGTGAGGGTAAACTCACTCGTCATCAACTTCCCAGTCGACCACCTCTGACGGCCACACGGAAGGACAGCCGAATTGTGCACCAAGAAATCGTAGCCCTTCACATTTACACCTGACAGAGAACAAGTAATGGCTTCCCTACTACATTCCGCGTCATCTTGCACCAGTGGTCAAGATTGGCAGCAGTTGGACAAGGGAATTACGGTTCCACGCGTAGACTGCCATCTACATCACAAGACAAAATGATGTCTCGTCCAGCAAGAATAGACTGCTGATGACGTCGCACTGTGTTCAGTGACGAATCGTGGTTCTGCACTATCCCAGTTGACTACCGTCGGCGGCGACCTGAGAATAGATCTCATGCTTCCGTTTGTAAGAAGGGGCACATTGGTGCCACGGTGTAGGGTATGACTTGAGGTGACGGTAGGTACTGACAAGGGAACCTCCCCATCGCACCCCCCTCAGATTTAGTTATAAGTTGGCACAGTGGATAGGCCTTGAAAAACTGAACACAGATCAATCGAGAAAACAGGAAGAAGTTGTGTGGAACTATGAAAAAATAAGCAAAATATACAAACTGAGTAGTCCATGCGAAGATAGGCAACATCAAGGATAATCTGAACGCAGGAGCGCCGTGGTCCCGTGGTTAGCGTGAGCTAACACATTCTGAGTCATCAAGAGATCAGCAATTTAGTACTGGAGGGAGATTGTGGAGGATAAAAATCGTAGATTATGACCAAGAGATGAATACTATAAGCAGATTCAGAAGGATGTAAGTTGCAATAATTATTCGGAGATGATGAGACGTGCACAGGATAGAGTAGCCTGGAGAGCTGCATCAAACCAGTCACAGGACTTAAGACCACAACATCAACAGGACTGAAGACAGATGAAAAGTTTCTTGTAAGTATCACACGTTCATGATATTGCGTAGAAAGTGAATGCTGCTTCTTAACTGTAAGAATAATCTTCACTGTTTTTGAAGCTGAAACACGAAGGCTCGTTTAGTCACTCTATTATCTCGTATGGTGAGTGGGGCAACTGTTTTCACTTATCAGTAACAGACTAACACGCAAATTTCGTATAGGCCGCTACTCAGGTGTCTCGGAACTCTAACTCTAGCATCCCTGTACATATATTCCATCAAGGGATTTGTTCCGCCTTAGGTGAGTGGTTAGCTTGGCCGAATGCCACATGAGGGGGCCGCGTTCGCATTTCCTCCGCTCGTGGACTAGGTGTTGTGTTGTCCTGTGCTGTGTTGTCCTCATCTTCATTTTATCATCATCGACACGCAAGTTGCCGAAGTGGCGTCAAATTAAAAAAGCTGCACTAGATGGTCGAACTCCCCGAAAGGTGACTCCCGGCCATAACATGCCATGGGCACATTTTATCAACGGATTTGTTGTTCACAATATCAACTCATTCATCGTTCGTTCAGTGAACACTAGACAGGAAAACGATACGCACTTGGATAACACACCCTTAAGTATTGTACAGAAAGGTGTGCACTACTGAGCAGGTTTCATTTTCAGTAGTTTTCCAGTAAAACTGAAAAAAATTAAGTGAGAAATATAAAACAGTTTCCTTGTGGCGCTATATTTCTATTCATACAGCAGTTCCTCGCAGTAATCAGAACTTTTCTCTGTAATCTGTTATTTATTTGTGCACTATATCACAATTTTTTTCCTTGTTATATTCTTTTTTTTTGTTTATAAATGTTCTAATCAGGACTCCGTAGTCTATCTATTGATGGTCGCAGTGGACCTGATAATCTAAGCGAACTGGACAAAAAATTAGTTACCTCAGGAGACACTACACCACCGAACACGGCTGCTAGCAGTGATAACGTCGGGGAATACAGTCCAGAAACTTCTTTTGCCATATCCAGCTGAAACGACTCATTGATAAATGGATGCCCTGTAGCTACAAAATTGTGGGAATATCAGTTGCTGTGTTTCACTTGCTGTTCCGAGTGTCCCCAGGTATTTTCTATGAGATTAAGACCGAGTGATTTTGTGGGACAGTCGACGTGCGGTAGGGTAGCTGAGGGTCCGTCAAACCAGGAAAGTGTGCTTGCAGCCTTGTCAACACCTTTGTTGTCATCTTAGAAGACTGAAATGTCCTCAGCGTATTCATCATGAAGATACAGAAGCTCACCGGCAATGTCGAAATAAACATGGTGTGTCCTGCTCACAGTAGCCTGAATGAGTGAGACCAAGTGTTACGAAAGTCACCCCCGAGACATCACAGATCCACCTCAGGCCTGATCGACGGCCTCTGCACACTGCGGGTTTAATGCCTCGTTGGTCAATTGCTGCACTCGACGACTTAAAAATGGCTCTGAGCACTATGGGACTTAACATCTGTGGTCATCAGTCCCCTAGAACCTAGAACTACTTAAACCTAACTAACCTAAGGACATCACACACATCTATGCCCGAGGCAGGATTCGAACCTGCGACCGTAGTAGTCGCGCGGTTCCGGACTGAGCGCCTGAACCGCTAGACCACCGCGGCCGGCTCGACGACTTCCATCATTCGAAAGGAAGCAGAATCGTCACTCGTTTGTCCACACTGCACGACTCCAGTCACATCCGGTCCAGTTTCTGTGTAGTTTGACCCATTTAGGTTCAAATGTTCAAATGAGTGTGAAATCTTATGAGCCTCAACCGCTAAGGTCATCAGTCCGTAAGCTTACACACTACTTAACCTAAATTATCCTAAGGACAAACACACACATCCATCCCCGAGGGAGGACTCGAACCTCCGCCGGGACAAGCCACACAGTCCATGACTGCAGCGCCCAAGACCGCTCGGCTAATCCCGCGCGGCGTCCATTTAGGATGTACAGCTTTATGCGCCACTGTAAACAACGACCTTTTGCAAGGTATTTTTATTGTGGTCTTCCATCCGAAGACTGGTTTGATGCAGCTCTCCGTGCAAGCTCTCCTGTGCAAGCTGATTCCATAAAACCGATTACCGCAAGCATATCACTTCACTGCATGACATGCGTCACCGCTGGAGTGTCACATCGCCACCTATTTTGGGGGATGAGTAATACGTAACTGATTGACCATTCATACAGCATAACACAGGCGTTTACGTACAGGTGTTAAAACTATTAAAATATAAAACTGAATGAAAAGTCCAATACTGTATTTACTGAAGTCGATTACAGACTCACACGTCCGTTTTCGCAAATTCTACGTTGCATCTCCTGTTGTATATATGTACAGAAAATTTTAAAAATTAATACTTAGATAATGAAGAAATTAAGATATCTGAGCAATTTTAAAAAACTGAGTGAGTTAAAAAGGGAAGAACATATTGTGCATCTAGTTACAAAACTAGGAGTGGGATACATACGCCCAACAAGGAACGGGTCTATTCGTACGTAATAAATAAGATATCTAATTTCATTCCAAAAGATGTTCACTTACAATGCTATGTGGTATGGTACAGTAAGCTATTACAGAACGCCGCAGAGTGACAACTAGCATGGCTAGGCTAGGTTCTCAGCCTCCTTCAGTTGGTAAAACCATCATCAATGATGAATGTTCAGTCTATAGAAGCGAAGGAATGGAATTAGGAATCCGAGACTGATCCTTGTCTATAAAACAGTGAGTCAGTAACTAAAATAAAAAAGAGATGGGGACAGTCTCACGTGACGTGGAACAACTGACAAATGAAGGGTTGACCCGTGTTAAAATTACGATGACTTGTCATCACTTGACCAATTAAAACATGTTCCTGTGGGTCTCATTAAGCAACGGACGATGCCCCTCTTAAAGGTTATCCAGGAAAATATTGGGTCCTGGAGTAATAGAAGAATAAAAATGAACTCAATTAGCGTAGAAAAAAATACACTGCTTAAAATTTATTTTTTAACTTTTTTGGGAGCCACTATTGATCGAAAAGAAGACGATTTTGCCGAAGGTCACACTTACCAGAGCCCGCAGGCTTATGTCTGTTTGCCATCAACATCATAGTAATCGTAGCGGCGTATCAATATTTTGTTCGGTGGGCTTGCTATTGACCAGCAGTAGGTTACAACGTTCAAATTACAACCGGATAACAGATTTCAGAAACCTATTAATTATCTGGTGAGTTCCGTATAGAACTTCAGACACTTTGAAACCTGCGAAACACGAAAGCGGAACCCAAAACGTGTATAAATGCTGAACTAAGACTCCTTATTACAGTTTAAATAGTCTGCGACGTCGCCTATAGATATGTGTCTAAAAATAATGAAAGTTGTGTTGATGTGACAGCACATCTAGTAACAGGCTACGCACAGTTGTTTTGAAACATAACATTTGACCACAAATATTGTATTGTATAATTTTGTTACTTTCGTCTCTTCCAGAGAAACAGGCCCTAAATAACTAGATCTCTGTCTTTTGTTCATTGTTGACAAACACATAAATTACAAACAAAGCATTTAATTTAACATTTCTATTGATCACTTTACTATAGTATATCACTCATCTGAGCAGACCGATAAATGAGTTCGATTGCGGCGTCTAAAGGTTGCGATTCACGACGGGTGCGAGACAGAACCCTGAGGTTGCCTATTACGATAACTAGGCACGAATGATATTAATTTGTTTGAAATTATTAAAATTTTAACAGCAAGAAGGGAAACTTTGTAATAAAAACGAAACAGTTCTCATTGCTGTCTAAGAGGGATGTGAATTGTGAAAAACTCATTTTCCCGTTGGCCAATCCTAGCGTATTAAAAATCTAATAGGACCCAGCATACACCGCATTATTTCTCGAGTAGGTACGACTTAGTAACAGTGATATTTTAACAGTTACTTTATACATTGCTTATTCATAACCTATATCCATGAGCCGGGATCTATCATAACTAACGGAAAGTTAGTGCTTAACTTCTCTTCGATATCTAGACCATTTGAAAATAAAAGATGATTATTGTTTAACGCGCAGTATACAATGAGCTCATTAGGGACGGAGGGCAAACTCGAACCGGCAAAGATGGAAAGGATGTTGGCCGAGACCTTTTGGTATGAAGCATCTCGTCATTTACTTTCAGCAATTTAGGGAAACCGCGGAAAACCTACAGTGTGGGTGTCTGGGCGGTGATTGGAACCACCATCCTCCCAGTTCCTCACCACGGCACCATTTCGCTCGGTAGGGTCATCACAGAGAGAGCGCTACTTGGTTGACCATACGGGGGCTCTATAATATAGAAACACCAAACACACAACACTATGCCTAATACGGAGTAGCAAAACTGCTGGCCTTCAAATCAGTTTCCAGTCGTCTCGTAATGGACCAATACAGCTCCTGTATGGTTTCCAAGAGAATCTTATACCATTCTTCCTGCAAAATAGCGGCGAGTTCAGGGAACCATGATAGAGGTGGAGAGCGATCACGCACTCTTCTCTCCAGAAAAGACCACAAAGACTCAATCTTATTGAGTTCTGTTGACTGAGGTGGCCAGCAGACATGAGACAATTCAGCCTCCTGCTCACAAAGCCAGTACTGTACGATATGAGCTGTGTGAACAGGAGCCTGTCGTCTTGGAACGCAGCATCACAGTCAATCAACAAACACTGTACTATGAAATGACGTGATCAGACAAAATGGTCACATAATCCTAGGCAGTAATGTGACCTTTCAGAGTAACCATGGGGCCCCTGGAATACCACGATATGGCTGCCCAAACCATTGCCGAATCCTCCCCTTTGTTTCTCTGTCATAAGTTGGAAACAGCGTGAAACAAGGCTCACCTGACTAAATGACTTTCTACCATTGCTCCACAGACTAGGTTTTATGGCTTAGGCACCTCGGTTTCTATACAAGGGCATTTCCATCACTGATGAATGCCTTTGGAATTCCAGATCGCCCTGAAATTCTCTGTTCGTGGAGCTCCAAAAAAAAAAAAAAAAAAAATGGTTCAAATGGCTCTGAGCACTATGGGACTTAACATTTATGGTCATCAGTCCCCTAGAACTTAGAACTACTTAAACCTAACTAACCTAAGGACATCACACAACACCCAGTCATCACGAGGCAGAGAAAATCCCTGACCCCGCCGGGAATCGAACCCAGGAACCCTGGCGCGGGAAGCGAGAACGCTACCGCACGACCACGACGTAGAGCTCCCTTCGTGTTCTTTTGGTGTTGATACGATTCGAGAGTGCGACATTCAATTCTGAAGTGACTTTTGCCGCTCTGTTATTTTTTGTCGCATTCCTCTTCACTGCCGTCTGACACCGAGACTCGACACTCCGCGTTGTGACTTAGCGGATAATGTTTTTCCGTTTGCCGCTTCCACTTTATGCGGTTTAAATCTTCTATACGGTATCTATTGAAACACGAAACACTTCGGATGTGTCTGTTACGGAAGCACCCATCATACGAACGTGAACAATTTGCTCTCGTTCGAATTCACTTAGCTCCGACATAATGCACTCACGACTACACAGAACACTGTTCTGACAACACATTGAGGGTACTGAACAGATGTCCTTCGTGGTCAAATACAACAGTCCAACCTGCAGGCTTGGCTAGCAACTACATTTATGTTCGAGCACGCATTACTCTCAGTTTTTCCATATTTTGTCCACCCCAATACGATGGGATTGAAATTTGCCCATGGCACTGCAGAAGCAACTATCTCGGCATTCGCTTCAAGTGATTTAAACGATTACATGACACGCAGCTGACTATATTTATTTTATCATTACAACTGGTTTCAGTTGTCAGTCGTCTTCAAGGTACCTGTATGCAGCAAATAAGAGCATAAAACAAACAGAAATGCACTGAATATATTCAATTAAAATGTGAAGTTTAATCAATTAATACTGACAAAAAAATCATAATATTTTAGTTATGTGTCATGTCAAGTTTTGACATGATAAGGTCATAATACAGCTTTTTGTCTCATAAAAACTGCTGCACATGAAAGTCCAGAACCTCATCATTACAGTCTTTTAACTTATCAAGTTTTTTGCGTTTTTACAGATCATCGGGTAGACTCCAAAAAGAGGAAGATTCAGTATTCAATCCGTAACCAACAGGAAGTGCAGTGACAGATCATTAGATGTGAGGGCACAGTTACAGCTGATCGACAGCTAAATCGTAAATCTGTCAAAGAGTGTCAGACCAGAGGTTTATGTTATGCAACGATCCTGGTTACCAAAGAGATTTGTCCCTACATTTTCAATAAACAGAGAGTTTTTCTTAAAATTATAGTTGGTTGGTTGATTTGTGGGAGGGGACCAAACAGCGAGGTCATCGGTGCCATCGGATTAGGGAAGGACGGGGAAGGAAGCCGATCGTGCCCTTTCAAACGAACCTTCCAGGGATTTGCCTGAAGCGATTTAGGGAAAACTTAAATCAGGATGGCCGGACGCGGGTGTGAACCGTCGCCCTCCCGAATGCTATTCCAGGTTGCTAACCACTGCACCTCCTCGCTCGGTAATTAAAATTATGTTTATAGTAAAATTCCGCATAAAAACAAAACTAATCTACGGTATAAAGAAACGACTCTTCATACAGAAATTGGGTATATTATACACTCCTGGAAATGGAAAAAAGAACACATTGGCACCGGTGTGTCAGACCCACCATACTTGCTCCGGACACTGCGAGAGGGCTGTACAAGCAATGATCACACGCACGGCACAGCGGACACACCAGGAACCGCGGTGTTGGCCGTCGAATGGCGCTAGCTGCGCAGCATTTGTGCACCGCCGCCGTCAGTGTCAGCCAGTTTGCCGTGGCATACGGAGCTCCATCGCAGTCTTTAACACTGGTAGCATGCCGCGACAGCGTGGACGTGAACCGTATGTGCAGTTGACGGACTTTGAGCGAGGGCGTATACTGGGCATGCGGGAGGCCGGGTGGACGTACCGCCGAATTGCTCAACACGTGGGGCGTGAGGTCTCCACAGTACATCGATGTTGTCGCCAGTGGTCGGCGGAAGGTGCACGTGCCCGTCGACCTGGGACCGGACCGCAGCGACGCACGGATGCACGCCAAGACCGTAGGATCCTACGCAGTGCCGTAGGGGACCGCACCGCCACTTCCCAGCAAATTAGGGACACTGTTGCTCCTGGGGTATCGGCGAGGACCATTCGCAACCGTCTCCATGAAGCTGGGCTACGGTCCCGCACACCGTTAGGCCGTCTTCCGCTCACGCCCCAACATCGTGCAGCCCGCCTCCAGTGGTGTCGCGACAGGCGTGAATGGAGGGACGAATGGAGACGTGTCGTCTTCAGCGATGAGAGTCGCTTCTGCCTTGGTGCCAATGATGGTCGTATGCGTGTTTGGCGCCGTGCAGGTGAGCGCCACAATCAGGACTGCATACGATCGAGGCACACAGGGCCAACACCCGGCATCATGGTGTGGGGAGCGATCTCCTACACTGGCCGTACACCACTGGTGATCGTCGAGGGGACACTGAATAGTGCACGGTACATCCAAACCGTCATCGAACCCATCGTTCTACCATTCCTAGACCGGCAAGGGAACTTGCTGTTCCAACAGGACAATGCACGTCCGCATGTATCCCGTGCCACCCAACGTGCTCTAGAGGGTGTAAGTCAACTACCCTGGCCAGCAAGATCTCCGGATCTGTCCCCCATTGAGCATGTTTGGGACTGGATGAAGCGTCGTCTCACGCGGTCTGCACGTCCAGCACGAACGCTGGTCCAACTGAGGCGCCAGGTGGAAATGGCATGGCAAGCCGTTCCACAGGACTACATCCAGCATCTCTACGATCGTCTCCATGGGAGAAAAGCAGCCTGCATTGCTGCGAAAGGTGGATATACACTGTACTAGTGCCGACATTGTGCATGCTCTGTTGCCTGTGTCTATGTGCCTGTGGTTCTGTCAGTGTGATCATGTGATGTATCTGACCCCAGGAATGTGTCAATAAAGTTTCCCCTTCCTGGGACAATGAATTCACGGTGTTCTTATTTCAATTTCCAGTAGTGTATGTGTATAGGCTAAAGCTACATGTCAGTTGTACAAAATTGCAATGCGAAAGATAAAAATGGTATTACCTAAGAAACAAACGTGTAAAAAGTTCCAGCTTCAAAAAGCTGTGAAAAAAACAAAGCACTCATCAGAATGGCGTCATATTTGAACGGAATATTATCGAAGAAGAAGAAACATTATGGAAACAAAAGAAATGTAACGACAATTTTACCACTGGATGGCGCTGTAAGCGGAGCGTATGCAGTGTAAAGGACGCAGGGTACACGGCTGTTCTTGGTTTCATCTGAGACACGGCATTACTGTCGCAATCCAGCATCGCATCCTGCTAGTACAGCTCTTTTATAAGAACGGTGACTGCGTCAGTATCTCTGCAGAAGTTCCGGACATTCAAGGGTATGAAAACTGGCGTTAGTCCCTTGTGTACCGAGGGTATGGCTAAAATGAATAAGAAATTCGAAAAGACAGGTTCTTTTTGAAGTGCAATGCGGCTGAGGGAGGAAAACAATTCATCCGACGTACAGTCTCAGCATTGTAGCAGGGGTCAAGCGGCAGTGCATGGGGAACTGCTCCAACTTTGGACATGCCTGAGAGCGTCAAACATCCTGCACTGCTAGCCATACAAAATTACTCATGTTCAGGAGCTGCTTCGAGCTGACCTGTCAGTAAGATAGTACTTGATCGCTTGCAAGTGGACAATAAATAGCCGCGGACAAATTAAGCTCACTCCCATCTCAAAGGACTCGTCAATAAACAGAATAGTAGAATATGAGTAACGGAAAAACCGCTCGCACATCAACCGGTACCACTTCATTCTGCCAAGATAACTGAATGGTGCAGGTTGGCGGCATGGTTTATCACAGGGCCATATTTTTTCGAGAGGCTGGATCCTGCGGGTCTTGTTACCTATACCGTCACTGGTAAAAGCTATGGCAGTCTCTCGCGCACTAACGTCCTTCCAACCTTTCAACACCGTTGATGTGTGGGTAAGATAATTTCTACACAAGATGGCGTTCCTCTGCACATTGCACAGCCAGTGAAGTACCTGCTGCAGATAAGTTTTGGAAATGCTAGAATTATCAGCCGTCATTTCTCTACGGCCTGGCCTCCCAGATAACCTGATCTTAATCCGTGTGACTTCTGGCTTCAGGGGTTATCTGAAAGATGCTCCGATTACACACGTGTCTGAACTGAAAGCACGCATTGCGCAACGCATTCTGTGGAGCAAGCTGTTTCTGGATTTCAACTTAAAGAAGAAAATGGTGGACAACATATTGGACACGTCTTGCATCAGTCCCTCGACACTAAAAACACATTTAACCGTTGCTTTTTATTCGGTGTTTTACCTGGGAAAACTGATTTTTCCCATCCTATGTGGTACGTCCTTGCCACACTGGATGGGCTTACCTAATTAACAGAGCCACAACTTTGGATGGCAAACTCGTGTGGTTAGGCCAATTGCACAGTACACTTGGTTCACTGTGAAACTCACAACGTAGCCGTCGTTTTGCGATTTGTAGCCGAACCCATTTACGTTATGATGCTTAAGCCGTCGGCACACGGACCGTGCTGTCGAACGTTAACGTTGAGCGTGCCAAGTTCAACGTGCTGCATACGGTACGTGGGCCCCAACGTGGTATACGCGATCGCAACGCACTCCAGCGGCAGTTGAGGGATGTTTCTAGCTCGTAAATCACACTGTTTACTCAATTCCCACGTTAGCTCTATTAAAACGCACATTTCCTCCATCGTCCACGAAAAGGAAGGTACTATGTCCAATCAATAAGGACACAGGCTTATAAAACTTCCATTACAAACAGTGCGGTACAAATTTGGAATACTTCTCCGCATAAGAATAATAAATAATGTTTATTATTTCATCATTCCCACATTTTAGTAAAACCCCAAGGTCAGTCTTACTTGATCACTGTTCCTACTCACTTGCAGAATCTTTGTAACATGTGAATTACGAAGCGTAAAAGAAAAAGGAGCAAAATATCATTATACAGGTAGCGCAAGCTGTCTAGTAGATTAAGTCAATCGAAGAGTCACCCCTCAAAAAAAAAGGTGAACTTATATTTACATAACATCAAATATTATAGTCTATACTTATATTAAACTAATAATAAAGTATCAGAACCTAATAAAAACGCGAATGTTAGGAAAAAAATTTGAAGTGTCTAGACGCGAACTACCGCCCCGACAGTTAACTCACTATAAGTCGGTGATTCTAGTCATTACGCTAAACGAACGACAAATCTCTTGTTCTACTGGTAGTATCTTATTGCATGCTGAAACCTTAATTGTAGATAATTACTAATAGAAATTTAATTTTAACAAATTGTACCAAGAACAATGCGTTTTGGGTGGATCTTCAGCGTGTCGCTGCCCTCAAATAGCCTACTCTCATAATACGCAAGTTACAATAATTCTTTCGCCACGAATATGATGTTTCTCATTATTTTATTGGAACGGATCGCACAGTTAACAACCGGTTTTCCAGTGATTCTCAATTTTCTGGTGCTCAGAAATGGCATATATACATATAGGCTTGAAATGAATTGGAATTCATAAGATAAAAATTCATAAGATAAAAATGGTATTACCTAAGAAACAAACGTGTAAAAAGTTCCAGCTTCAAAAAGCTGTGAAAAAAACAAAGCACTCATCAGAATGGCGCCATATTTGAACGGAATATTATCGAAGAAGAAGAAAACGCTCAACGCTCAACGTTCGGATGCACGGCCCGTGTGCCGACGGCTTTACAGCGCCATCCAGAGAGGAAATTTTCGTTTTTACCATAACGTTTTCGACTTCATCGATAATATTCTGTTCAAATTAGACGTCATTTTGCCTAGCGTTTTGTGTTTCTTTTTTTTTCCAGCGATTGAATATGGAACTTTCATTACAATCACTGACATGCTTGTATGTAGATAGTAAAATTATGGAGGGTGTGAGTAGTAACATTACATCATCGTATCACATTTACACTGTTATGCATACATACTTTGGTAACAAATCATGCCAATATTTAAATAAAAATTTTCTGAGTTTGTGACCGCATTGTCAGTACGTAAAACTACAGACGTTTCGGTCACTGTTGCAAGTGACTTTTAAAGACTAGATGATTTTTGCTATTTGGGCAGCAAAATAACTGGTGATATTGAAATAGATGGGACATAAAATGCAGGCTATCAATAGGAAGAAAATTATTTGTGAACCAGGGAAATTTGTTAACAGATAATGTAAATTTAATTTCGGAAATCATTTCCGAAGGCATTTGTCTAGAGTTTAGCCCTGTACGTAAGTGAAACGTGGACGATAATCGGCTCAGACGCTGAAACGCACTGAGCGAGGTGGCGCAGTTGTTAGCACACTGGACTCAAATTCGGGAGAACGACGGTCCAAACTCGTGTCCGGCCATCCTCATTCAGGTTTTCCTTGATATCCGTAAACAGCCACAGGCAAATGCCGGGATGTTTCCTTTGAAAGGGCACGGCCGTCTTCTTTCCCCATCCTTCACTAAACTGAAGGGGGGCGATGACCTCGCTGTTTGATCCTCTCCTCCAAACCAAACAAATGCAGCGATACACAAGAATGCTGAAGGCTAGTTGGTAGGTTGCGTAACTAATGTGGAGGTACAGAAGAGAACTTGTAGAAATTTGCGTCATAACTTGACTAAAAGAAGGGATCGGTTGATAGCACGCATGCTTAGGAATCAAGGAATAGTCAATTAGGTAATGAAGGGAAGTGTAAGGAGGAAAAATTGTAGAGGTATTCAGAGAATAAAAGGCTCGGACAGGATAGACAGCGAAGGGACCTGCAGCAAACCAGTCTTAAGACTGAAGACCACAATAATAATAATAAGAAGAAAAACAACGACTTCTGTACGAAACACACGGCGACATCTGTCGTTTCTGTGCCAGAGTACGTCCACGAGTTTCTCCCATATAAGTACTCCATTTGCAGGTAACTAGGTTCCGTAAGACTTTTCTGGCGCCGGCCCATCAGTACTGAATATCAACCATAATGAAATACAAATCATCTATAGATTAAAGTCATGTAATGTGCGTGTGTTTGTTCGTGCGTGCGTTCGTGTGTGTGAGTGTGTTGTAATGACCGAATCATCAAAAGTTACAAGAAGGAAGAGAAGAATCATCTAACTATGGAAATTCCCTGTGCACTGAAGTGACAAAGTCATGGGATATCTCCTCCATTTGTATGAAGGCGTGGTGTCTATTCTTCCGGACATGCCCGAAAGAACAAACAGCACGTGGAATCCAAATCTGTGAAAAATGTGACGTAAATTGAAAGAGGAGGGATTATTGATATCAGCTACATTAGTTGTTTATGCGGCATCAGCGAAAACCAGCGAACGTGCGTGCCAGACTGGGATTCGAACCTGAGTTCTCCTGCTAACTAGGCAGTTGCGTTCAGCACTGCGCCACCCGGACACAGTGTTCATCGCATCTGCGTGGCCGACCCACAGTCTCTGTCCATGTTCACCACAATCTTGCAGGATGTCGGACGTAATGGTGCAGCCACTGCCCACGTCTGAAAGAGCAGACGCTACGCATATACGTAACTGATTCACATCGATGGGCAAAGGATCCACCACATTCAATGCGGATGCACAGTTACGTCCGAACTCCTTCGGGAATCTCAAAGTAGCGAGCATGCACGACATGGACAAGGGCTGCGGGTAAGTGGCGTTACGTGGGGATTTGGGTCAGCCGAGAGAATGATACAAGATAGTCCGTGCAGTTGCGATAAACGCTGTGTCCGGTGGGCGCAGTTAGTGCCCAGCAAGCAGGAAATCCCGGTTTCGAATCTCGGTCGAGCACACATTTTCACTCGTTGCCGCTGCTGCCGCACAAATCCCTGTCGGAGCCAATAACAGTAATCTCGTTCCTTCCCTTTCCATTTCTCCTCCCCTCCCTCCTCCTTTAATTTACGTAGTTAGACCTCGATTTTCCCGGTGTAGTGCAGCAACTCGATGTGGCAAGGACCCAAGAAGTCGTTGGAAGCCCCTGCAGAATATTTAGTCATATTACCGCTATAATCGTCCATAATTGCGAAAGTGTTGCTGGTGTAGGGTATCGTGCGCGAATTGACGTCTCGATTAGGTCCCACAAATGTTCGATGGGACACGTGTCAGGCGATCTGGGTGGCCAAATCATTCGCTCGAACTGTCCAGAATATTCTCGAAATCGATCGCGAACAATTGTGGATCAATGACATGTTTGGGAACAAGAAGTCCACGATTGGCTTCAATGGTCCCCGTGTAGCCGAACTTGACCATTTCCAGTGAATGATCTGTTTTAGTTTGACCAGAGGCCACTACACACGGCACGCCGTTACGGGACCACCACCGGCTTGCACAGTGCCCTGTTGACAACTTGAGCCGACGGCTCGGTGGGGTCTGCGCCACACTCTGTCCCTACCGTCAGGTCTCACCGACTGACATCGGGACTCATCTGATCAGACTACGGTTTTCCAGTCGTCTAGCGTCCAACCCAGCCCAGGCGAGGCGATGTCGTGCTGTTAGCAAAGGCACTCGCATCGGTCGTCTGCTGCCACAGCTCATTAACGCCGAATTTCGCTGCACTGTCCTATCGGAAACGTTCGTCGTACGTCCCACATTGATTTCTGTGGCTATTTCACGCAGTGTTTCTGGTCTGTTAACACTGACAACTCAATGGAAATTCCGCTGCTCTCGTTCGTTAAGTGATGGCTATCGGACACTTCGTTGTCTGTGGTGAGAGGTAATGCCTGAAATTTGATATTTTCGGCACACTTTTTACAGTGCCAATCTCGGATTATTGAATGCCCTAACGATTTCCGAAATGGAATATCCCATGCGTCTAGCTCCAACTAACATTTCGTGTTCGAGGTCTGTTAATTCCCGCCGTGCGGCAGTTATCACTTCGGAAACAATTTCACGTGAATCATCTGTGAACAAATTGCCGTTCCGCCAACGCACCGTTTTGTGTACGCGATTGCAGCCATATGTACGTTGCACATTGCTATCCGACGACTTATCACCTCAGTGTAAGCCTTGTAAATTAGGCAGCGGCGCACTGTGAAAGCTGCCTTCGTCAATCCATTAAGAGGTCATACGCAACTGCTGATTTCACGCTAGTTGAGTGCAAATTGGAGGTAAAAAGCGGCGCAGTCCCGTCCCATCTGTAAGCAAACAGCACCGTACGCCACATATTGCGACCCTCATACGTCAGGCTAGGCAGAGTTCAGCAGAATTCGACAGTTCTAGCGAACAGAGGAGATCCAGCAACAGCCAACTCGGCTGAACGAGCCTACAGCAGATGCTATGCAAGTGAGCATCAGATTCAGAAAAAAAGACTAAAAAAGCTTTTCTATACGTGCTTCTCGAATAGGGCTATTGGTTTCGATTGTAAATTAGTCTTCATGTACGGTATCTATGTCTGCATGTCACTTACATTGTGACGAGGACTTGAGGCTGAGGGTTCGATTATAACAACAGAATCTGTCACCTCGATGGTTCTTGGTCTGTAGTACCATAGGTTACTTTGTATACCAAAACCTTAGTAAGGTTATCGGCTGTAGTTGCCATTTGTTCTGGTACATGACTGGAGAATCTAATAAATATTTATGTTTTACAGACCAGTGTCTGTGCTCTTCTGCATGTTCACTGCTAACATGTGAAAAACCTATAAAAGTCAGACCAGAAAGCCAACCCAGAGTCTCATATCAACTACCATCTTCAAATCTACCAACTTAGCCTAACATGCAAGTCCTCCTGTACTGTCTCCAGCCACAGAGACCTGTAATATCTGAACTTGATCCTGTCGCGGTTTCACTCCTGTATGCAGCCGCTCGTGTACCAAGAAACGGATGAGCTCAAAATCCCATTTCATCTCTGACCTCAGCGTGAACTGAAAAGTACGCCGCGACTCTCATCGTGTTAGGTCAGTGTGTGTGTGTGTGTGTGTGTGTGTGTGTGTGTGTGTGTGTGTGTGTGTACACACGCGCGTGTATGTCTATCACTTCCGTCTAATTTTTTTAAAAAACGAGCATCACAGGTTAATCTTATAACTGTTCGCATACACGTGTCACGTTTATATAAATTTTGAAACTATGGAAAATATTTACACGTAAAAAGGCGGACGAGAAGATTACAACTTGCGACGAACACGTTTGTATCCTGGCATATTCGACACAGCGCGTCTTGCACCAAGTTAGGGTTCATTCGATTCGTAGGCAAGCGATGTGGTCTTTCGATAAGCACTCACTCGGTCTACCATATATTACTGTCAGCATTTACACCACTTAGCGCCTGCAATCATGATCATTATTAATCTGTCTTATCTGGTTTACTATAAAATAACAATTATTTGGAAATAGTGAAACAATGAGGCCACTGTTTTTATACATTTAGCCAATATGGAAGGAAGTAAATGCAGCGGCGCGGTGTGAGGCCTCTTGCCAGGGTTCACGCGGCTCCCTCCGTCGGACGTTCGAGTCCTCCCTCGCGCACGGCTGTGTGTGTTGTCCTTAGCGGAAGTTCGCTTAAGTTAAAATAAGTAGTGTGTCAGCCTAGTGACCCATGACCTCAGCAGTTTGGTCCCATAGGCACTTACCACAAAGTTCTAAATGCACATCTACACTATGTGATCAAAATTATCCGGACACCTGGCTGAAAATGACTTAGAAGTTCGTGGCGCGCTTCATCGGTAATGCTGGAATTCATAATGGTGTTGGCCCACCCTTAGTCTTGATGACAGCTTCCACTCTCGCAGCCGGGCGTTGTGGCCGAGCGGTTCTAGGCGCTTCAGTCTGGAACCGCGCTACTGCTACGGTCGCAGGTTCGAATGCTGCCTCGGGCATGGATGTGTGTGATGTCCTTAGGTTAGTTAGGTTTAAGTAGTTCTAAGTCTAGTGGACTGATGACCTCAGATGTTAAGTCCCATAGTGCTTGGAGCCATTTGAACCACTCTCGCAGGCATACGTTCAGTCAGGTGCTGGAAAGTTTCTTGTGGAATGGCTTCACGGAGTGCTGCACTGAGGAGAGGTATCGATGTCAGTCGGTGACGCCCGGCACGAAGTCGGCGTCCCAAAACATCCCAAAGGTGTTCTATGGGATTCAGGTCAGGACTCTGTGCAGGCCAGTCCATTACAGGGATGTTAGTGTCGTCTAACCAGTGCGCCACTGCATTATGAACAGGAGCTCGATCGTGTTGAAAGATGGAATCGCCATCCCCGAATTGCTCTTCAACAGTGAGAACCAAGAAGGTGCTTAGTACAGCAATGTAGGTCTGTGCTGTGATAGTGTCATGCAAAACGACAAGGAGTTCAAGCCCCCTCCATGGAAAACACGACCACACCGTAACACCACAGCCTCAAAATTTTACTGTTGGCATTACACACGCTGGCAGATTACGTTCACCGGGCATTCATCATACCCACACCCTGCCGTTGGGTCACCACATTGTGTACCGTGATTCGTCACTCCACACAACATTTTTCCACTGTTCAATCATCCAATTTCTATGCTCCTTACACCAAGCGAGACGTCGTTTGGCATTTATCGGCGTGATGTGCAGCCGCTCGACCATGAAATCGAAATTTTCTCGCCTCCCGCCTAACTATCATAGTACATGCAGTGGATCCTAATGCAGTTTGGAATTCCTGTGTGATGGTCTGGATAGATGTCTGCCTATTACACATTACGACCCTCTCCAACTGTCGGCGGTCTCTGTCAGTCAACAGACGAGGTCAGGTCGGCCTGTACGCCTTTGTGCTGTATGTGTCCCTTCACGTTTCCACTTCGCTATCACATCGGAAAGAGTGGACCTAGGAATGTTTAAGGAGTGTAGAAATCTCGCGTACAGACGTAAGACACAAGTGACACCCAATCACCTAACCACATTCGAAGTCCGTGAGTTCCACGGAGCGCCCCATTCTGCTCTCTCACGGTGTCTAATGACTACTGAGGTCGCCACCGTAGTGGGCAGAACAATGCACCTAATATGGGAAACTTTCGTTTTTGGGGGTGTCCGGATACTTTTGATCACATAGTGTATCTCACAAAATTTCAAAACTGTTTTCTGTAGATGATTTATAAGCCATAGAAGAGTCATTGGACAACTGCAATGCGTAATATCCATAAGTCAAAATTTGGCCATTCGCAGTGTTGATTTTAGGATTCTACAGTTTTAATGTTACATGTATCCACGATGATCTCTGGTGTTACTCGCATGAATCATTGCTCTGTCGCAATGCATTTTGTTGAGACAGTCACAGCTGTAAAGAACCATGTCACACCAATAATCACTATTCTTTTCGTGCTTTTGACATTTTGGCATTTCGTTCGAATATTTTTTTGTGTATCATTACATCGGTATATCGAAGCAGAAATTACCAGCCAACTAATTGAACAACTTTTCGATGTTGTGATCCAGTGACAATTCAGTTTGTGTGTGTACATATGGTTACTGGTTAACTGTTTTTTGGTCGGTTGTGTGAGTGGTTGATTTTTAAAAAAACTATTCTACATTAACTGACATCACAAGAAAATTTGAGTTTTTGACCTACAGCTTAAAATGGGCTCTGAATCAGGGAGCTACTTCGCATTTTTCGCGTATACAAACATCAACATAGGGGATATAACAACAAGAGATAGAAAGAAACATTAGGACCGACTGCAAACTGAATCATGGATCTGTGGTTCTGTTTTGGTATCTGACACTTTTCTCCCAAATAGGGTTTTTTTTTTTTAAATAAAAGATTGTGATTGACATCAGTCGTGCAAACGCTGTTAAAACGTTTAAGGGAAATCTGTGAGCCATGTAGTATTGCTGATGAAGTAAATCTATATCAATATATATTTACTTCCTTTGGAATACATTGGATTGTTTCACTTAAAATAAAATGACCATATTTTGTTGTATTTCCTCTTTTACATGGAATGTTGCGTCTCGAGACGGAATTTGATTGCTGTAGTGCAGTTCACAGAATGATGTTTTCTCCTATGTGGCCTACTTCCCAATTACCTAGAAACTTTATGTGCTTTTATCCAGACCATGATGCCTTTCTTTCCCTGTTTGTTACTCTTGTTACCTATTTCAAAATATTGCGCACACAAGGATTATTTTATCTTTGCTTGAAATAATACTTTACTAGCAAATTCAAGTCTGATGATACGACTGAGATATTGGAGTTGCTCCTGTTATATTTTACACCACTGCCTAATAAATTAATTAAGGTGAGATAAGGGGTGTTCCTGCTGTGACACAGTCTTGTGTCAGGTATGCTAATATCGCGTTTTTCTTCGAGAACTGTTGCATTTGGAGGGTTACGTCGACCAACTCGTAACGAGAAGGTATAGCACACCTGCTAGCTTCCTAATCCAGTGTTACGAGGTTTGTTTATGTCGTGTCTTGTAAAGTTGTCTTGATGTCCCAAATGGTAGAGGAAAGTATCTAAATCCGGACCCTGGCCCCAAAGCGAACCCCTAGGGCTCCAGACTCTGCATTGAGCTGAGCTCTGGTGGAAATCCCTCTAAACATTTGACATCTGAACTGTCAGTGTAAATATGACTGCCACCTCTCCAATAATGAGTAAGTATGTACACGTTGTTCTTCTAATCTATATAATCAGATTTTGTAATATGATCATCACGTATTTCGATTTCAGGTATTCAGCCTGGTAACAGCAAAAGTTCTATACCCATACTGATCTGTCAATCTCTCTTTACAAGCGTTAATACCGACTTATGGGGTCTGCTGGTTAATCGGATGTGGCAAGTTAATTTCAAGGGGTGACCAGATGACCTTCCAGTCACCACCCCGTACCTTCCCCGGGAAGGGATTAGTGTACCCCAACTGTCTGCATCTAGTGTAATCCATGGAAAGGTGCGAATGTGTCCAGATGTCTGTGAGACGTGTACCTGAGGCGGAACATGGAGACCAGCCCGGCATTCACCTAGCGGGATGTGGAAAACCGCCTAAAAACCACATCCAGGCTGGCCGGCACACCGGCCCTCGTCGTTAATCCGCTGGGCGGATTCGATCCAGGGCTGGCGCGCCTACCCGAGTCCAGGAAGCAGCGCGTGCGCACTCTCGGCTACCCAGGTGGGTCGATATTGTTTAATATATTTTTTTGTGTGTGATCTAAAATTTAAAAACCTCTCTCACACCGGCCTGATTTAGCTTCACTGATCAGGATAGTAAAAACATGCGTATATTAAGGAAATTTTCATTGACAAAGCAGGCTTATCACATTCACACAGTTCAATACTGTTCTATCCTGATTAAATTAAGCTTAACTTAAATTCCATAAGGCAGTGAAGCAATTTCGAAGTCTCGGTGCGACGAAAATTGTCAGTCGATCTCCTGGAAACATTTGTAATAATTATTAACTTTCGGTGGTCACATGGGGAAGACCGGAGATCTGCTGGTAAGACCGTGTTAGCCTATTTATTTGAAGTAACTGGATATCTTGAGCATACAAAACGGCAGGTTCGTCCAGTGAAAATCAGACGTTCCCCACTGATCCCGTGCAACACAGCGTAGTAAGCAGACACTGTCAATAATAATAATCCGTTAAATAATACGCGAACGCACTTACTTTAGTTTAGTTCATGTATTAAATTCCTTCTCATACAGAATCTCATCAAGATGGCGACTAGCTCAACAATACATACATATACATCCTTCTTTCACGACTCATCGGCAAGAAGTCTCTATTCTTTTTCCTAAGAGAAAACATAGATAGCAGAGAAGCTATTCCATGGAGTAAATGGACGCTCCAAGGAATAATTGGGATTGAAACTACTCTGCATTGATAATCGGTAAGATAAGAAGAGATATTTCGAGATATGTATACTGAGTTATATAATTTATAAAATTTCTGAAAATATCACGGAGAGACCGCTGCAAGAGACATTACATCGCCCCTCGCAGCGAGCAAAGTTGATATGTATCCACTTTGCGAGCTAACTATTGGCTTAGCTAACTCGTTAGAATTTGTGGAACATACGTTCCTATAAATTTTAAGAAGTTTGGAATTTTTTTTTTTTTTTCGAGAATTGAAAGACATTTTGTATCTTCGTTACTAGATACCTAGTTGTTGCTTTCACGTGTACTGGGGCATACCCGCATCCCACGTACACAACCAGGGAAGATGGACTTATATACACTCCTGGAAATGGAAAAAAGAACACATTGACACCGGTGTGTCAGACCCACCATACTTGCTCCGGACACTGCGAGAGGGCTGTACAAGCAATGATCACACGCACGGCACAGCGGACACACCAGGAACCGCGGTGTTGGCCGTCGAATGGCGCTAGCTGCGCAGCATTTGTGCACCGCCGCCGTCAGTGTCAGCCAGTTTGCCGTGGCATACGGAGCTCCATGGCAGTCTTTAACACTGGTAGCATGCCGCGACAGCGTGGACGTGAACCTATGTGCAGTTGACGGACTTTGAGCGAGGGCGTATAGTGGGCATGCGGGAGGCCGGGTGGACGTACCGCCGAATTGCTCAACACGTGGGGCGTGAGGTCTCCACAGTACATCGATGTTGTCGCCAGTGGTCGGCGGAAGGTGCACGTGCCCGTCGACCTGGGACCGGACCGCAGCGACGCACGGATGCACGCCAAGACCGTAGGATCCTACGCAGTGCCGTAGGGGACCGCACCGCCACTTCCCAGCAAATTAGGGACACTGTTGCTCCTGGGGTATCGGCGAGGACCATTCGCAACCGTCTCCATGAAGCTGGGCTACGGTCCCGCACACCGTTAGGCCGTCTTCCGCTCACGCCCCAACATCGTGCAGCCCGCCTTCAGTGGCGTCGCGACAGGCGTGAATGGAGGGACGAATGGAGACGTGTCGTCTTCAGCGATGAGAGTCGCTTCTGCCTTGGTGCCAATGATGGTCGTATGCGTGTTTGGCGCCGTGCAGGTGAGCGCCACAATCAGGACTGCATACGACCGAGGCACACAGGGCCAACACCCGGCATCATGGTGTGGGGAGCGATCTCCTACACTGGCCGTACGCCACTGGTGATCGTCGAGGGGACACTGAATAGTGCACGGTACATCCAAACCGTCGTCGAACCCATCGTTCTACCATTCCTAGACCGGCAAGGGAACTTGCTGTTCCAACAGGACATTGCACGTCCGCATGTATCCCGTGCCACCCAACGTGCTCTAGAAGGTGTAAGTCAACTACCCTGGCCAGCAAGATCTCCGGATCTGTCCCCCATTGAGCATGTTTGGGACTGGATGAAGCGTCGTCTCACGCGGTCTGCACGTCCAGCACGAACGCTGGTCCAACTGAGGCGCCAGGTGGAAATGGCATGGCAAGCCGTTCCACAGGACTACATCCAGCATCTCTACGATCGTCTCCATGGGAGAATAGCAGCCTGCATTGCTGCGAAAGGTGGATATACACTGTACTAGTGCCGACATTGTGCATGCTCTGTTGCCTGTGTCTATGTGCCTGTGGTTCTGTCAGTGTGATCATGTGATGTATCTGACCCCAGGAATGTGTCAATAAAGTTTCCCCTTCCTGGGACAATGAATTCACGGTGTTCTTATTTCAATTTCCAGGAGTGTAGTTGTTAATCAGGTCTACCTAGTCAGGAACTGGCCTTCACAGGGAAACCCCGGAAAACCTGGAGGCTTAGACCCCAACTAGGTATCACAGATGATAGGAAAGACAGAATAATTTAGAAATTTGAGAGTTATCTAGAATTCATAGGAAAGATAAAATCTGCCTCATAGCCAAAAAAAAAAATCTTTACACATGCAAATTTTTTTACAATCTTCTGAAAAATTTTCTTCATCGATGTCTTGCTGAACTGCGGTGAAAGTGATCGAACAGGAACATGGGACACGGCACGGAGGACAAGCGTCGCATTGGCGTACCGGACAGGAGACGTAACGGATTTGAGAGACCAGAAGGAACCTCAGGAACAGGTACTCAGGATTGTGGCATGAAACAATCGAAATTCGTCTAAGGAAAGGTCAAATATTAAAGATTCCTGGAAGAGAAGGGTTAGTCGAATTTTCCAGATTCATTTTGATCTCAAATGTGGACTTGATCCATCCAATCTTCCATCTGAGGAATGGGAAAATCCATTCGTCTTATACTTTCCACACCTAGGTGTCTTAATCGATACTGTAGTTGCACAATATCACAACTCCAGATCGGAAAACAATTTTGAAAACACGAGTAAGCCGAAAGGTTCTAATCCTGGTTTTAATTATTTATTTATTTATTTATTTCTCGTTGGCTTTTCCAGGTGGAAGTAGATCTGAATCTTTCCTAATTTGGTTTCAAGTACGAATGTGGATAGCATGTCAGAATGTTAAAAACTTTATTATTGGAGAAAATTTCCAAAAAAAATTATATCTTACTCATACATGATTAAAATGAAATTTTGCTGAAAGAGAACGTTTGATTAAGTCTTTCTGCATGACCTTTCCAGCTGAAATTAATTTTTCTCTTTTATACTCCAAATGCCGCATTTTCTCATGAACATATATGAATGCAATATAACAATAAACAAATCCAACTGAAAAATACACGTTATTATAAATTCAATGAAGAACTTTCTTATTAACTCTAATTTTATAAACACACACTAAGCTGGTTAATTAAATTCTCTTGAATAGAATTTAGCTCGGGCCAAAAAAAAAAAAAAAAAACAGCGAGTCTTTATATCTGTGGACAGTAGCAATCGATTCTAATTTCCTAACGCGGTTCATTTGTTCTCCTGTGAACTGTCAGTTTACAAACACTAACTTCACACGCAAGCGCCGTATTCGACCATATAGTTTCAGTAAACTTATTCTCACTGGAGATTAACACTCCCTGAATGTATATTATTTCACACGCACAAGCTTCTTTGGTGATCATCGTGTAGACAGATAAACCGTAAGTCTTCACAGCAGCAATAGCTACAGTTCCACTTACTTTTCTAAATATTCCTATACTATCACAGAAGCAATCGCTTACTGTTCATTGAACTATCACAGATGCTTGGCATGCTGTCATTTAACCTATCACAGTAGCTGAGGCATACTGTCCTTCGCACTTCATTTTTTAACACCCAAATACTTCATACAGACTTTTCATTTAATTTGAAACACTTTTTTTAAAAGTACCTCTTTAGGTCTACATGGGGAAATAATCCTTTTATTCTTCCAGAATCCGGATATGCTAATAAATACGCACCAGGATTCGGTATATCAACTATTACATATGGACCTGTATAAATTAGATTCCATTTTCTGATGGTCTTCTTCAACCTTGATGACTTGATGTGTCTTCTTAAAAGAATTTTTTGTCCAATATTGAAAGTCTGAATCCGTTTGATGTTTCTGTCATGGATTTCCTTTCACTGTCTTGCTTTCTCCGTAATATTAATGAGAGCATTGCGAATTTTTTCTTCCCATGACATTTTGGTGTCCTCGAGTTTAGGCAAGTTATCTACCCAAAAGTTTCTTTCGTTATCTCTGAACATCTGTTCATTCGGGGTAAAGTTTGTAGAACTATGAGGTAAATTATTATAAATCTGCTCAAACTCGGTCAAATAGTTTATCCAGGTAGTTTGTTTATCATGACAGTACGTTCTCATGAATCTGTTTAGTTCTCGAAAAACCCGTTCAATTAAATTCCCTTGTGGATGATAGCAAGATGTAAATATCTGTTTTATTCCTAGTTATGATACTAATTTTCTCCATAAATATCCAGTAAATATCTTCGCATTGTCGGAGATTATAGATTTTGGAATCCCTGCATGAGGAATGTAGTCATTTACAAACTCTATTGCGCCAGCTCTTGCACTTGCTGATTTTATAGGATATAGTTTAACATATTTTGTAAACACATCACAGAATCCAATAATGTACTTAACACCACCTCTGGCTCTAGGAAGTGGTCCACAAATATCACATGATATAAGTGATCTTGGTGCTTCAGTTATTATTGAGTGAAGCGCAATTTTATTTCCCTTGTTGTCCGGCTTAGCCTTTTGACAGAGAATACATTTCTGGATGACTTTGTGCACTTTTCGCCTTATATTTGGGAAGTAACAATAATATCTAATCTTATTAGCACACTTTACAACACCAACATGACCCCAGGTCAAATGTGTAAACCAAATTAATCGTTCTTCGCATTCTTCGGGTATGCAGACACACCACTTTGGATTCTCAGCCTTCCCAGATTTAAAAAATAAAATATTATTCACAAGCCGGTAGTATTCCAAATTGACCATAGGATTTTGTTAATTGAATTGTCGTATTATAGCATTCCATCGTCGATCCTTCTTCTGAAGCTGAGCCATTGTCTTACATAAATGAATATAATATAACTTGTAATTATTTTCTTGAAGAAGAAGAAGCACTGGAAATTCTGCCTTATTATTTACATCCAGTTCAGGTGTTATTCCTTCTGGAGATCTTGACAACGCGTCAGCTATAATATTGTCTTTTCCGGCTACATGAATAATTTGAAACTGATATTCTTGCAGCGCCAGCGTCCACCTTGACAAGCGAGGATGCAGCAACTTACAAGTTTGTAAAAAGGCTAGTGATTGGTGGTCACAATAAACGGCTATCCTTGAGCCATATACATAATAATTAAACCTTTTCAAAGACCAAATAACTGCTAAAGCTTCTAATTCCGTAGTGGTATATGCTCTTTCACAGGTGGATAAAACTCTGCTAGCAAATGCAATTGGACAAAAGGTTTTTACACCATCGATGCACCTAATTTGAAATAAACAAGATCCTAATCCGACATCTGATGAATCAGTGGCTAAACAGAATCCAACATTCATATCAGGGTGGTATAATAACGGAGCATTTATCAGTTGATCCTTAATTTCACAAAAAGCCTTTTCACAATCATTAGACCATTGCCATGGTACATATTTCCTCAGGAGCCGGTTTAGTGCTTCAGAGTTCATTGCTTGAGTTTTAAATAAATCGACGAAAAAATGAAGCCAAGCCTATAAAGCCTTTCAGTTGTCTTCTGTTTCTTGGAGATGGAAAATTTTTTATCGCACTAATCTTCGCTTCTGTTGGAAGAATTCCTTTTGCATTAATCATGTGTCCTAAGAATTTAATTCTCTGTAGAGAAAATTGGGATTTTTTTAGATTTGCAGTTATACCAGTTTGTTTGAACACAGCAAAAATCCTCCTAATAAGTTGTACATGTTCCTCCCAAGTTTTAGAGGCAATTAATAGATCGTCCACAAAAATTGTTATTCGACTACGTAGTTCTGGTCCTAGGGCATAGTCCAACGCAGAAATAAAAACTCCAGAGCTGATATTGAGACCAAACGGAACGACCTTGTACTGATAGCTTCTCCCTCCATATATAAAACCAGTATATTTTCTTGAGTCCTTGTCTAACTGGACTTGCCAGAACGAACTTCTCAAATCAATACTGGTTAAATAGGATACATCTTGAAATTTCTGTATTAACTCATCGATGTTCTCCGGATGTGTGCGCACAGGTACTATAATTTTGTTAATTTCCCTTGCATCTAATACCAATCGAACTTTTCCTCCTGGCTTTGGTACAACAAGCAACGGAGAACAATATGGGCTGTTCGACGGTTCAATAAGATTCCAGTTTAACAATTTTTGTATCTCTTCCTGAACTGGTTGTTTTAATCGCCAGGAAATGGGATAGTGTGTGCGGCAAAATGTCTTATGGGGCTTAATCTGTAATGTACAAACATATCCTCTAATAATTCCGGGCTTTTCATCGAAAACTGACTTATATTCTGTTAATATATTGAATAATTGTTCCCTCTGACTATCCGTTAGGCAATCTGACTCAGCAATCTTCTGTTCGATTGTTTGTCTGAAATCCTCTTCTTGAATTTACTTGATCGGTAGTCGGCACATATTATTATTTTCAGCACAAATCAACTGCACAGCGGCACCACGGAAATATCGCTCATACACTGCCTCCTTTCTCAGGAAGATCAGTGTAACAAATTGATCTTCGATTTTAAAATGCACCTTTCCTTCTACCAAGTCCAACTTGCAATTGCAGGCTTGCAAAGTTCCAATGCCAAGAATACAATCTACTAACAACTTTTCCACTACAAGGAATGTGCATTGTTTAGCTACATTTCCCAATTTTACCTCTATAAGCGTTTGTATCTTGACGTTCCTGGATTTTGCTCCCACTGCACCTATAACTCGGCAATTTTGTACTGGTAGGACAGGGATTTTCTTAATTTTACTAATTCTGCGAAACAAAGTTCCGGATACTACGTCTGTAGATGAAGCTGTGTCCAATACAACATTGGTTAAAATTCCTCCCACTTCTGTGATGATCTCAGACACAGGAACCCTTTTATCTTCGACTACACAGGCCTCTAAGTCTCTTGTCAATTCATCTGTCATTAATTCGCTTTCATTATATCTCAACATTGCCACGGAATTAATTTCGTTTAAAACAGGTTTGCCCCTTTTGTATTCCCCGGCCGACTTTACGGAGCATAAAGCGGCCCTCTTCAGTTTAAATGTCGATTATTATTTCCTCTTGAATCATCTACTACTTCTGTTATGACTGGTTGTTGTTGATGACTGGTTGTGTTATTTGCTTCAAATCGAGTGTCAGAATTTCTGTACGCATTACTATTATTTGAAAACTGCTGGTTCTGAAAATCTCTTGCATTTCCAAACATTGGGTTGTATCTGCGACCTGTTCGATTGTCTCTGAATCAAACTTTGCATAATACTCACTTCTAATAAACACTTCGTATCTAAAGCTCAACCCAATGAATCTGATTCAAACCGATAGACATTTAAATAGTTATTATAAATTGCTATCTACAAAAATTTAATTGTATATTGTCTGGCCTGAACGACGTTCTCGTAGGTTGTGGCGAAATTGTGACTTCTGGAACAGGCCTCGTCTTCTTTTGTCTCGTGCACATGCAACATAAAATTCACTCAATATTTAAGTAATGCTCAAAAATGAGTCCTGTCACAGTGAAGCCAAATTTAATATATTTTGTATGGGTGTGATCTAAAATTTAAAAACCTCTCTCACACCGGCCTGATTTAGCTTCACTGATCAGGATAGTAAAAACATGCGTATATTAAGGAAATTTTCATTGACAAAGCAGGCTTATCACATTCACACAGTTCAATACTGTTCTATCCTGATTAAATTAAGCTTAACTTAAATTCCATAAGGCAGTGAAGCAATTTCGAAGTCTCGGTGCGACGAAAATTGTCAGTCGATCTCCTGGAAACATTTGTAATAATTATTAACTTTCGGTGGTCACATGGGGAAGACCGGAGATCTGCTGGTAAGACCGTGTTAGCCTATTTATTTGAAGTAACTGGATATCTTGAGCATACAAAACGGCAGGTTCGTCCAGTGAAAATCAGACGTTCCCCACTGATCCCGTGCAACACAGCGTAGTAAGCAGACACTGTCAATAATAATAATCCGTTAAATAATACGCGAACACACTTACTTTAGTTTAGTTCATGTATTAAATTCCTTCTCATACAGAATCTCATCAAGATGGCGACTAGCTCAACAATACATACATATACATCCTTCTTTCACGACTCATCGGCAAGAAGTCTCTATTCTTTTTCCTAAGAGAAAACATAGATAGCAGAGAAGCTATTCCATGGAGTAAATGGACGCTCCAAGGAATAATTGGGCTTGAAACTACTTTGCATTGATAACCGGTAAGATAAGAAGAGATATTTCGAGATATATACTGAGTTATATAATTTATAAAATTTCTGAAAATATCACGGAGAGACCGCTGCAAGAGACATTACAATTGGTCTGTCAATGTACCCCTGTATTTCGACGTTTCCTAATGCCAGTGGCGAGACCTTTCTTGTTATTAAGTATCGATCCGTAATTCACTGCACTGATATACTGCACACTGCTTTGATAAAATTTTTAATAGCTGCCTCACTTTTAACACTTCTTGTTTTCACAAAAAAAATAGCTTGCTTTCGTTTGCCATCGATCCATACGCTTATTTATTTCGAAGGAAGTTTAAGGGAAATACATTCAGTTTCCAAATGAATCTATATGTTTCGAGATACCTTCCAAAACATCTATGATGTATATATGCACACTGAAGCGACAAACAAAAATTTATATCAAGGCCAGAATTGAAACCCACATCTCCTCCTCACTAGGTAGGTAAGCCACCCTGGCACAGTGGCACGGAGTACCCTAGCACGCCTTCCTCCTCAATCAGTCTGCATACATACTCGTACATCACAGATGTCTGAGACTTGAAAAAGTCTCTCGAATCATATAGTTTCATATGATTAAAGCTACTATGCCTGGGTTTCATACAGTATCCCCCTTTCGTTCGATGCTGAGATGCTATTTCAAAACAGTTGGAGAGCTTTTGCATTGCTGTTCGAGTTTAGGGGCAATACCAAGCAGGCTGAGTCGTGAATGGGAATTTAGATAAAGGAATGAGGCATGCTAGGGTAGACCGAGCAGTTACGCAAAGCCACTGTGCCGGCATAGTGGTTAGCGCATCTGTTCAGCGAGCAGGAGAGCTGGGTTTGGATCCCAACATTGGTACAAATTTTCATTCTTCGTTTCAGGGTATGTTTATACGTTCATTTCCCCCCTCCCCCCCAAATATCCTACGGATTGAAGAGTCTACATGACTGATCTTATCTCATGATATTCAGACACGGATTTTCATTCCCGATCTCCCTCTGTGCCAGTTATACGACTATTTCATTGTCTGGGTTCAAACTTCCCATTTCATAAAATGTCACTAGAATACGATAAAACATGCTTTGGGAATGTGGCCTCTTATCAGGATATCGCCCTCTGTAGAGTTCCTCTACTTGAATAGCATTACACCTAACTTCAACCACAATAAAAGAAAAGTAATGATGATGTAACTTCAGTCAAGAACTATCTCTATCGTACACAACATATCGTTTAAACGCACTACAGTACAGTACTGTACTGTACTGTACTATATGTACCTGCATTGTAAATATGAAAACAATATTGCAATTACAGTTCTGATAATTTACGTTCTCCATTCATGGGTAGCATTTCTACCTTATCTTCGTAGGTCTACATTGTAATCACACACACCTTCAACTGAAGTGCGTTGACTGAATGACCAGTGTCCATTTTCCTCGTGTATGATCTGTTCGCTGTAGACTCCAGCAAGTGGACTTGTGATGTCACCCCAGGTACCTGCACTTTGTGCTTGTAGGAAGGAGTTAAAGTCAGTTTTGAGCTACGTTTTTAATAAAGTCATTTTACGTGAATGGAACACTGTTATAATGTTTGAACAGACCTTGAGCAGAACAGGTGGATTAACCTAGTAAAAAAATGTAGGATGCTAATTAGAAAAGACGTACTTCTCTTCGTATCTTCGTAACGTACAAAGCTACAAGAAAGGCAATAATGCTGGTTAATGCACCTCTGGCAACTAAAACACGTTCCCATGATGTATTTTTTTATTTTGCTTCTGGACAAAAAGTTATTTGGGGTCGACAAGATAAATGGGACACACTGTACATGCATCATATGACCAAAATACCCGGACACCTACTAGTGGACATAATTACGGAGTGCGTCCACCCTTTGCCTTTATAACGGCGATATAGCTATGCTGCTTACCTCAACTAGTTGCAGAAGCGTTTAAGATATCATTATTCTGTTTTCAGTCTGATTAATTTTAAGGATGCCTTCACTAAACGACGTATAAGTCTCTTCTCTTAGCTATGTTACTTACAGAGCTACAGGTACCAACTTCACGTTTTCAAATGGATCTGTAGCATTCTCTGCTATTAGCATCTCAAATCATAAAGAAATGAACGGAAATGTGTTCAGTTCTCAGAAACCCGATAAGTAGTTCCCGAGAAATTAGAATATTACGATCTAGTATTCACGTGTTTCGAACATTAAACCCACTCGTGTCTTATAAGGAAGTTCGCGACTTCTTACCCAAACAATACGTCACATCAGATGAGGAGAAATCAAAGTTACTCTGCCTAGGAACCCTTATAAAAGGAACACAGAAGGAAATGTAGCTTTCTAATCTGTCTCTGTAGTTCACGTGTGCCGAGTGCTGGCAGCTTTGAGGGAAGAAGGTTGTTCACCAACTAAAGGAATTAGATATTCCACAGCTCCACTGAATCAACATGTACAGTATACGACATTCACTTCATTCAGTTACCACAATTTTGTTTACTACTGAGTCAGTTACACGCATTGCAGTTAACTTATCATTACTATTAAATTATTAACTAACAATAATAATAACAGTATTACTAATAATACGATTTCTGCAGCTTTTCGCTTCTGTGGACACTTGAAATACCATGCCCACACATGGCTTAAGCTTCGCTAAATACAACAAGAAGGATTCTGGGTACTAACTCCTCGTCTCACTGACGGATCGCCTCAAACATTATCTAATTCCCTTACGTCATAAAACACTGCCTGAAATAAAATATAATACATTGTCCCATGATCTGGCGATCAGTAAGTACAAGCAGCCATGCCACCGCCCGTCAGCTGTCTCAGGGTTGTTGGTGGCAGGTAACGATATAAATCATATCATTTAAGTCATAAATCATATAAATCCATAGTTTTAAGTTTAAACCGACCAGTTCAAAGATTTTCCAGTGATGTAACTGGAGAATGGCAAAAATATTTCCGGGCACATCAACAAGTCATCAAAATTTTTCATTAAAAAAGCTTAATCTTTGATTGTAGTACGCTATTTAGTCCGGATTTCTTAAGAGTTAAGACGAATTATTATGCATGTAAACATGTTAAAATAGTTTCATATACTCGACGTCGGCAGTTTATCAGATCCCACAGAAATGCAAATGAGTTGGATAGTTTAACCACTTGTTTAGTGGTTTTGGAAACGCTGTCACCAAATTAATAAGTATGGTATAGGAAATAAATGGGCCTATCTCCATAAAGTGAAATCAAATTATTTGTACTTCTGTGTGGTTACAACTTAAGTACTACTGGTACTATAAAACAGTGTGATCTACATCACATGTAGATATGCTGCCTAAACTAAACTATAGATGAGTCCAAAATATCTGTAATATAAAAGGTTCATTAAGAGGACTCATATTACATCAGGGTGAACATGGATGAGAGGTGGCCATTGTCTTTGGCAATGGCAACTCTCACATAAGTCGGTGTCTGCAAATCAACACCAAGTTATAAAAGAATGACCAGAGAAATCGAACTGTTTTTATTGATTGAATAAGTTAAGAATGCCCACTGTTTCTTATATTTCCTTATCCTATTGAGTCCACAGCAGGAGGGAGAAAAAAATGAATGTATGAAAATAATTGCAGGAAGAATGTTTGGGGACAGAATAAGGATCGAAAGATATCTAGCGATTGTGGATGCACGATAGGGAACAACTAGTCGATAGGCAGCGATTATAGAAGCTCTGAAACTTCAGCCTTTGGCTTTAGCGAGGTGTAGGAAGGTTGGATAGTCTGCAAAACGTACGTTTCAGTCTTTGAGAGGAAAAGCGCGGGATCTTTCTCATTGTGTAGAAGAGAGGTTTGACCGCAACTTTAAACTGGGGAAATTCTGAGCTGATGATTGGTTGGGAGCCGCTCCCCATGAGCGGAACGGTATCGTGGGTCCGGGTCGAGGACTGCTGCTGAACACTTGGACGAGAGAGGACGCTTTTCTGAGATGGGTCGAGCCATGCTATATTTATGATTAATGGTTTAGGTGAACAAAATTTTTTTGCAGCTAGACGTAAAGTAATATTAATATTTTGGGGGGAACGAAATTTACTTAGGTAGGTAATGTGCAGTAGTAGGTGATGTAAAATTGTTGCTTTCCTTTGTGATAGTAATTTGCAACTTTGGGGTTTTATAACAATTTCGCGGTGAATAATTTAATCTAATTTGTTTGAGCAAGCAAGTTCATTAGGAAATATGAAATATTTAAGTGCGTGTGGCAATTTATTTAGTTTTACACCTGGCACTCACCACGTGGGGCTGAACAAGAACTTTATAACTAGTGGATGCACGAGTGCTAGGGACCTATAGCATGTAAGTAGGAAGTGTGCTATTACATGAAATATGCATGTGAAATTGAGTACTGTTATAAATTTTCAATTTTCTTACATATCTGTAGTCTTGAAAGATATAGTAACGTGGATCCTTGGTTAAGGACACATGGAATCTCTTGTGAAAGCGTGTGTCAGATTTTAGCAAACCAAGTGAAGATAATGATTGCATATTCATGTTTATTGGAATGTAGGCTCACGTGGGGAGATTTTCTGAATAATTAAAATTTCAAAGCGGAGAAAGAGATTAGTAAACGGATAACGTAGCCATGAATTTTGGCTGCAACAAAGTAAGTAGTTCATCTTGAGTGTGTGTATTTTGAATGTGTAATTTTGGAAGGTTTTTCATATTTCAATGGGTGAATTTGTGTCGGGGGTAGGCAGCAGTACAATAGTGGCTATTAAAGTGAATGATCAAATAGGCGCGGAAGATATATGTAATAATTTTGGTTTCCGGTGGAATAATTTTGGGTAGAGATAGTTAATGTATGGCGAATATCGGAACTGCTAACAGATCGATCCTTACGTTTCTCCTGTGCATATGTTGGTGCAATAATTGCGTGTGCATGTTGATGAACGGGTACAGTTGTGGAATATCCTTTCCTTCCAATCCAAAAGTGGGCACTTATGGGAAGAAGAGATAACATTCTGCAGGGGACCATAGTTTTAGTAAAAAGTCACATGTGTTAACGATACATAAAGATACAAAGTCAGATACGTTAAATTTTACATTGTTAATAGTAAAGACAGATGCGTTTAAATTATATCGTGGAATCTAATGCAAATTTCACGTTGTGTGAAGATCAGCCGCCTTAATATTTGTTTAAAGAAGTGAGTTTTTTTGTTCTTATAATTATCTGAAATGCTTAATGAATAAACCAATTTATTCTACAAAAATTCAGATTTGAGTCGGAACATTCTTTCTATAAGAATTGACAAACCTTTCACTATTTTGTCTTATTACCAGTAAAAGAAACGTATATTTTATTTAATAATTTTACTAAATGTATGAATGTCAATCATTGGGCCAAGCAGAATTGACATAGCTTTCAAGTTAGGGCATTTATGCAAACGTCCTGCAAATAGATCCGTTGCGCATAGTGTAAAACTGAAGCAGTAGTGGGTACCTTACATGGTCAGTGTTAGTTACACAATAAAAAATCATTTTAAGTGATTCAATTTTAGGTTCTTGGTGAAATATCGTATATTGTAGTAACTAAACGAAACACTATTTTCGTCTTGAGACATGGATAAAAACGCTTTTCGTTTCCGTTTAGTTAGTACAATTAAAAATTAGCTGAACGTGAGCACGCATAAATATGAAAAACTGATTATTTGTGAGAATGTTTTGCTTTGGATGCTAAAAGATGTACCTGTAAAGGAGTTTTGAAGCAACGGAGTACAAGATATTGCATTGAACATCCTGTACAATAGAATAGCAATCACTAACAATCAAGCATAGGAAATTTTATGAAACAGTAGCTGTTTGCGAGCAACAGGAATATTAGTTTATACATGAACTCGAGGTATTACTTTCGAGATCCCATAGCCTTTGGTAACTCATGATAATGCAGTACTGCATGGTCGCAGTAAAAAATTTTCAACACAAGAATTTCATCTACGAGGAAACGAGAGGTGGTCATCATCATTTGATTGTACTTCAGTTTCCTCCATTACATTTTTAACCGCTTCGTAATGTCTGATGGACTGCAAGAGACCTTTTTATTGTCATCTTGTCGTTCTATGACCACTTTTTTCTTTTCTTTTAATTTATTTTTTCAGTTTATATGGGGTGTGTCACTACATGCACTGATCACAAAAGGCGTGATAGTTATTTCGGCACCATGGTAAGAGAGAGAGCTCTGTCAGTTTCCGCCTTGTCTTGTATGACCGTGAAAGGGCCTCCCAAGATGTACTACCCGAATGGAACGAGAATTCAATGAAGGCCAATTTCAAGTCGTTTGTTTGGACATTGCAGAAGTTTTCCGACCGTACACATCCGGCAAGGGGCTGTCACCGCCTCCCTAGATACTAAGAACTCAGTCATCGCGTCAAACCTCTGATATTAACAAGTACGTGGGCGTGAAATCCAATGGAAAACACTCTGTAACGCTTCTCCACAGGAATAGGAGAAAGGGTTGGCACCAATCAGTGAGCAAATAGGAACTGAAGAAACTGAGATCGATTTATAATTAATTGTAATAAAAATGGAAACATAACTGTAAGTTCGGAACAAGATTGACTAACACATTAAACTAGAAACTGATAATCTAAACAATAAATTGCAATCAGATAGTCAATTACAGGCTACTGGTGTATTGTGTGATGCGTAAAAGTCGTTTGAAAGTGTAAATCACAAAATCCCGATAAGTAAATTACACTGAATGACGAAAAACGGTTAAAGCAATCTCAAAGATAAGAGAAACAGGAATGAGACTTCACGAGTCGAGAGGGCATGTGTTTTATGTCGTCTCATTGTCTCTGTAGAGCTGTACCACGGGAAGCAAGGAGAGGACGTAGCTTGGTGGTAACTATCCTCTTCCTATAACACAAACTGCATGCATATATTGTAAGGTGTCCGGCAAATCCAACACCTTCCATGAAAACCGTGACATGATAAGCAAATCCAGTAGTATGTCACACAGCTCCGAATAAATCGTGACATTAAATTAACCAAAGTAATACGAGTAACGAGTGAGCAAATGGAATACCACAGACTAACACAAGAATGCCTAAATGCATGTCATACCTTCCCACCGTGAGACAGACGCTGTTCTGAGGGGAGAAACGAGAACAGAAGCCGAGAGCAGAACCGTGTTAAGCTGGAAGGCCCTACGATAAGGGACGGACGGACACCCACGTCGCCAGCTAACTGCTAGGACCACACCACCCGCAAGTTTTAGCGTGAGACTTTTTCGCGTCTCTGTTACGTCAAGACCACCCCCCAGCCAATGTTAAAAGATAGAGCCCTCCAGAAGAACAGTATAGATCTTACGATAACGCTAAAAGGACCACACCAGCTGCAAGTTTTAGCGTGAGACTTTTTCGCGTCTCTGTTACATTGCAAACTTTAAAAAAATTGACACACCACGAAAAGTATAACGTTTCTCAGCAGCTGTGCTGCCTGCTGTCCCCTGACGAACACCGACAAGGTATTGAATGCACGCGATGCCGCATTTTTGAGCGCATAAGGCTTCACTCAGAACTGCAGAAGTCTCATCTGTTACATCCTCTTTACGTAATACTAGTGTCGATCGTCAATTAAAGTTCATGGTGTTCACATTTGCCACTTGAAGTAAAATTCTGAAATGCGATGATTTTTCTGTTATATAGTTATTGAGAAGCCACATCAGCCACTGTAACTTACGACAAGTTAGATAAGTAATTAAAGATAATTGATGGTCACTGTAGACCATTTTGATAGTTTTCTCTTTTGTGAAACTTAATTTAAACCTAGATCATAGATGTGATATGGCATAGGTCATCCTTCGATCCATTGTAGAACTTGGAAACCCATTCAGGGAATATTCGTTCACATTTTTGTTGAACGCAGTTGGTTTTTACCATACTGTATTAAAACATTTCCTTTTATCAATAGTGCAATTTATAAACGATGTTTTGTGAGTAGAATAAAATTTCCAGTGGTAAACTTAACTGCTTTTTCGACGTTATTTTACCAGCTAACTAAAAATAGGAAAGCCTTGAACCCCTTCCACTAAATTTAGTTAGTATTAAGATTCTTTTACAGGGAGTGCAGTGGAGCTGACGCTGAAATCATTAAGTGTTTGATTATATCATCGCTAGTCTCACTGAACTCTTCTGAATTCTACATGTCATGTGTGCTCTGGCGTCTCCTTACCAGCAACAGGTCCCAGCTTCAAACTATTCAATTCCCTAAAAAAAACACCATCAGAGCGTCGTTGCGCGAAAGTGGTAGGGAGACACGATATAGAACAAACCGACACCACACAGAATGTTTAGAAAATGGCGACCCTGCCCGGATGGTAAAATACCATGATTGAAGGTCGACTACATGCCTAACTAGGTCAGAAAAATATCCTGTTGAAAAATTTTCGTAGTAAAAAATTTATTTTTCCTAAAGTTTTAAATCCTCGAAAACAGTAGCTGCAGTGATAGATAGTAAGAAAGTGTCAGAGACAATAGCATAATTAAGTTGTGAATTTTAATGTTGTTAGATTTAAGTTTTCTCTCCAATGCAAGCCCACAGGTGGCGGATACATCATTGACAAGTTGGTTCTGACCCACAAGTAAGTGAATGGTTTGTCAAGTCGTGTGAACAAAAAGTTTATGAAACGCGTGATATCGTATGAGCGCATGTTGACTCGATGCAAGGCGCGTGAATTGCTTTTAAAATAGAAAATAAGGGATTGGGAAACATTAGCAATGGCAGATCGAAACCCTGACCGAATTGAGGTAGAGACCCAGCATGAAAATGGACAGAAAATAGAGGACAGTAAAACAGACGATGCAGTATCGCGAGAAATAGGACATATAACGCACCATAACGAGGATAATGTACGCCAAGGCATAGAAAACATAAGTCAGCATACGACAGAGGAGCAGGAAAGTAGAGAGACAGTCGATGAGGATTCCAACTTGCGTCTTGAACACGTAGAACCCATAGTACAAGTAATCAGAGCTTCCTCACCACAGAGTACAAGGAATGCGAGCAGAAACGTGTCACCGCACAGTTCAATGCAATCGGTTGCAAATCAACAATTGGGGGAAAACACAGACCGTAGGACGTCGGAAGAAAACGCAATAGGACCCACAAATCTGGCAGAATTACTACAACAAATTACGGAAACCATGACAAGACAAAATAAAGACATTGCGAACCAAATTAAAATTCAGAATGCAGAAACGACGAAACAAATTGCAGAAACCACGAGACAAATGCGTGAGATTAAAGAACAAAACAAAAAACTTCAGTTACACCTAAGTCATATTGAAGACGAGGCAAAAGAATCTCGAGAAGTGATAGGAAACTTAATAACAGGTTACAATCAATTGAGAACAGACATTGACAAGGTACAAGCGGACGTACAAACATTGCGTAATGACATTCAGGACGAGATCAAAACATTACGTAACAACACCCAGGGAGAAGTCAAGAAACTAGAGAAACAGATAAACGTAATTACTAGACAAGCAGCAGGTACAGCGGGTGAAATTGTTGAAAACAGTATGTTACACAAACGTATCACAAAAGCAGCGCTGAAAAGATATGATACCCGCATAGTCAAAATAGAAGCGCAAACGAAGCGACAATTTCAGAAATTGCGAACAGAGTTGTTGCAAACCATTGAAGAGCGTAGTGAACAGGATCGAACAAGCACAGAGTCTGCAACCACATCCATATCTGTAACAGCACCGGAAAAACAAGCAATTAACGAAGATATCATTCATTTGCGATTCCAATCACAGGCGGAAAGTAACATACGTGACAATGGAAAGCCAGGTCGCGAAGAGTACAGTGCAATGCATTCAGCTTTACGTTCACAACCGATGGAAGAAAATTATTGCGTACCACTCCAACGATACTACGCAACGGTAGGCGAAAGTTACAGTGGACAATATCCAATGGATCTACCACAACCGGAAAGAACGACGGGAGAAATGATCAGAAACAAAATTGGTGAAGAACCGCGAGTTTCATATGGAACTACGACGAAGTACGACAACGATCATTTCCACACAGTCAGAAAATTTCAACACTTTCGAGAAGGAAACTCATTACATCCACGAACTTTTATTGATCAATTCCGAGTAGGATTACCAGAACACTGGACGCTAGCACACAAATTAGATTTTATATGTGCACACATGTCAGGAACAGTCGCAGAAACCATGCAAAATGTTGCAGCGACATGCCAATCGAACGAAGATTTCAGAGAGAAGTTTCTCTCACGATATTGGTCCAGCGAAGCACAGAACAGAGTGAAGTACGAATTATTACAGAACCCATATTTTGAAAATTCAGGAGAGAAGAGTCCCGTGAAATTTTTCGAATTAATGGCAAAGAAAAATCAATGCTTAGATGCACCATACAGTGACGGAGAGCTGATTAAATTATGCGCGATGAAGCTTCCATTGAAATACCAGCAATCATTAGTAGGTCGCGGAGGCAATGACGTCGAAGCATTTAAAGGTATTCTAAGGGAACTAGAGTTCATATTTTCGGAAGATGACGCAAGAAAAAGACGAAGCGCACGTGAAAACGAAAGCAAAAAGCAGTGGAATCCACAAGACACAGCACGAAGAAACAATAATTACGAACCATGTGATAACTTCACACCAAGAAACGACAATAGATTTCAACAAAGAACCGGTTATGGATTTAGAAGAGAATATGGCAATAACTATAATTCACCCAGGAACGGCAACAACTGTTACAGAGGGAATAACGACAACCGGAACGGGTACTGGAGAACCAATAGACCGACAAATTATCAACAAAGAAATCACTATCAACAAACTGAACAAGAAAAGAGAATAAAGATAGAAGAGGTGGAGGTAAGACCACCAAACCCCGATAAACGTTCGAATTGACAGCTAAGCGCCCATGCCAAAGAGAATGGCGCACCGACCCAGGGCAATTGCAGCACCTTGAACAGAGAAGTAAAAATCTTATCACGAGAAGAGAAGAAGGAAGAAACAAATCCGCAGGGACCAGATGAAAACGAAGACAAGAAAATAACAATATCGTGTTGGGACGAAATTAATTGGGAGAATACTGACGAGGAAGATGAATTACCAGAGGCATGCACAATGAATGTAGGAGGAAAGGACGAAGTAATGAGTATTGCAGAGCTATTCGAGATGGAAACCAGGGAAAGCGAATTCAATGAGGATAATGCGCAGTCGACAGAAGTTGAAAATAAGTTACGAGTGGGCACACAACCCAACGTATATAATGAAGGAAGTTATGAAGCGATAATTAGAGCATTTAGATACGATTATGTGGAAGTAGCGACGAAGAAGGAGAATATAGACGAGGATGAGGAAAAAGTAGAGGATGTTGAAGAAAGCGTAAATGAAGGAAGAAATAGAGAAGAGGAAATAAAAGAGAGAGAAGTAGCAGTCGGAGCTTATCCTACAGAAAGTTCGAATTCACAAGGGAAATTCCTAAAAAGACTCATGTATGATTCAGTGGAGGATTCGTTGATGCAAGAAGAAGAAGAACAGAACCAACCTTTTCAAATTCAACCAATTGTGAAGGCCATGGTAACGCATATCCCAGTCAATATTGTAATTGATAGCGGAAGTGAACTGACTGCGATCTCAGAACATTTATTCATGCAGTGTAATGCCAATGAGGATTTGCCAGTTCTGAAAAAACGTAAGATTAAAGTAAGAGATCCTATTAGAAACAATGCTGCGGAAGTTACGAGACAAACAAGGTTAACTCTTTCGTGCCAAGGTCAAAAGATCGAAGCCAACTTCGTGATTATACCTAAACTAACTGTAGATTTGATTATAGGTGCAGATTTTTTAAATGAGAGACGAGCGATAATAGATATGGGGAAAGGTAGCGTAACATTCAGGAATGTCACACTTCTCTTTGAGCAAAAGCTAAAATTAGAAGAAATACCAGTTATAAACAAACAATTAAGAATGACGCGAGATAAAGAGGATGAAGAATTAGAATGGTATGCACAAAAGGGGGAATCGCCTCAACTCATGTTAGAAGTCCATAAAGAAATCGACGAAAAATTGCAAGAAGTTCAAGGTACTGAACAATTGCATTTGCCAGTTGGGTACTCACAAAAAGCGAGAAAAACTATTCAGTCACGGAGCTGGAAGCATTGGCCATTGTATGGGGCTTCCAACGTTTTCGATACTTCCTATTCGGAAGAAAAACAAAAGTATACACTGACCACAAAGCATTAGAATTTCTGTTATCCGCCAAACTAACTCATGGGAGGTTAGCCAGATGGATGTTAATACTACAAGAATTTGACTTCACTATTACACACATACCAGGACCAGCGAATGTATTAGCAGATGCTTTATCACGATGTCCACAGGGTGCATCCAATAACATAGGTTTGGAAGCAGCGGAAGACCAGTTTACAATGTACTATATGAAACAAGTACCTTTCGAAAACTACATTACGACAGCATTGAAAAACATAGGCAAAGAACAGGACAAGGATCCGGAAATACTAGGAATCAAACACAAGTGGAGAAGTAAGGATTTTCCAGATATTCGATAGCACCATCTCGTAAAAAACAATGTTTTATTTTTTAGACGAAATGTTGCAACGAATGAATGGTTAATTTATAACCCAGATGAACTAATTAATAAGTACATATGGTATACACATTTAAGTAATGGCCACTTTGGACCAAAGAAATGCTTTTTAAAAATAAAACAAACAAGCTATTTTCCTAATATGGAAAGACGAATTAGAACAGTATTAGTCAAATGCAAAAAATGTATGAGGGCTAAACACGTCACTTTCCAAACCAAACCACCTATGTTTCCAATAATCCCTAAAAGATTAAACCAAATAGCTGCAACAGATTTGATGGGGCCCCTCCCACGCACAAAAATGTATATATTTTCATATTTGTCGTTTTGGAACTTACTTCTATATATGTTACCTTGACACCATTAAAACGGGCAACAGGTCTTACTATAAGTAAAGCATTTAGACAAGATTTTCTCAGACAAGTAGGTCGAGTGGAACGAATAATTTCCGATAATGGCCCACAATACAAATCAGTGCAATGGCAGAACCCGTTAAAACAACACAAAATAAAACCCATCTACATATCTAAGTACAAACCTAGCGTAAATCCAGCAGAACGATCTATGAAGAACATAGGCACTTTATGCCGATTATATGCAGGCAAAAGACACAACACTTGGGACATATACCTTAAAGATTTTCAAGAAGTAATAAATGAAATGCCACATAGCACTACACTACTACCTCCAGTTACTGTACTTAAAAATATTGAACCCACAAACATAACCAGAGAAAATGTTAGATTTCCTGTTGTACCACGCAGACAGCACAAACAAGTCATAGCAACAGCACTCTCCAACTTCAGAAAGGCAGCCATTAAAAGAAAAGAAAGAGGAGATAGAGCACCAATTAAAAGAACATTCTCAGTAGGCCAGAAAGTATTTGTAAAAACACACCATCTCTCCAGCAAACAGAAACACAAAATACATAAGTTTTACGCTGTATACAAAGGACCTGTCATAATTAGCCGAATTGTTCATGATAATGCTGTGGAACTAATGAACCCAAAAACAGGCAAAATCTTACGACTTCACCATGTGAGCCATATCAAAAAGTTTGAAGATTAATTTTATTACTGGTAAATAATCAGCACAATATTTCAAGATTATGTCGCAGATAAGATCGTCAGGAGAAAGAAGAATGAAGAAAGAGGAAGGTGGGAAAAAGAGAGTAGTTTCAATAAAAACAAAAACAAAAATAACACCAATAGTACCATAGATTAAGGTGAAGGGATAAAGTGTAGATAGTCTAACAGCATGAAATACTAAAATGCTATACACCATGACACTACACAAAAATAAAAAACGAATTTGATGTTTCTTGTATAAGTTAAGACTCAAAATATCTTAGAATTGTAACATGGAAAGGACGCCAAAATTTGTAAAGCTTTTTAAGAAGGCGTAAAATAATGTAGATACTAGACATATGTCAGATGATTATAAGTAAAACTTTTTGTAGGAACCATTGTAAAAACTCCAGTAAAGACCAGATGCAACGACCCACAAGTTGCAACGCGAGAAGTATCAAGAAAGAATAGGACATAATTAGCAAGACACGATTCCTACAAGGCAGAAGCGTCAAAAGAAGGGAAAGGACAGCGAGACCAACAGAAGGCCCTTGTAACTGAAGTGGGCAATAAATTTGACTGCTAGGCGGAACCCTGCTGGAACGAACACGGAGCCGAACAGTGATGGAGCCCTGCAGAGATGGGACACCGAACGCCGGAAAGGTCTCCGAGCGCCCCGAATGAACGGAGCGAGCAAAAAACGGCCCGACGAGAAGACCGTTTGGGCAAGCCACCACTGGCAAAAAAATGTGTGTAAAAGTCACACTACTCCTATTAAACAGCACGCTGATGCACGAAACTGAACAAAACTTCCACAAAGTGAAAACGACACACCCAAACAATTTATCAAACTGTTACTAAGAGGAGAACTTCAAAGCGACTAGTTATCAATAAATATTTCCATATCCTGCCCATAGAAGAACCAAGAATCAAGTAAGAAGCAGAGAAAAAGCAGGGAGAACAGAAGTTGAAGATTCGCAAGATTGAGACCAAGAAAGAAGATGGGTGAAGAATAGACGACATACCTTCCCAAATCCCTATCCTATTCTAAACAAGTCGTCTGCGCAGTATTACAACGAAAAACGACCACTTTCAGTGACACATAACGATGACTTTCACGCATACAAAGCCAGTAAACCACGAGATTCTGCACTCACAGCTCCATTCCATTATGGGACCTCCACAACAGCAACACACACTTGCAAAGCCAACAAGGAATGATGAATGAAGCTGTACATCAAATACTTGCCCACATCCATCTAGCTCAAGTCCATCACCTTCGTGCAAAAACATTCGCCAACCTCATGCTTAAACATTCATATGATTGTGTGAATGTTGTGAATGTTTAAAATCAAATTATTTGATGTAGGAATTGTGCAAAAGAAACGTGTGAAAAACTAAATAAGGTAAGCACACCAGACAGCTAATAAACTACAAAATAACAGTCATTGACTAGGGACTTAAATAAAAAATAGACTATCGATAAAAATAAGTCATTAATTCTGAAATGGATAATATATAAAGAAGGCATAATAAACACTAAAACTATATGCCACTTATTTTCTCCTCATAAAAATAAAAGAATAACTATATTTTACTTATTTTCTCCTTATAAAAGCAAAGAATAAAAAATTATCTTGTTGGATGTTTTCCCTTTTTTTAACATTTGTACCATTTGCTAGGATAATATCTCAATAGTTGTGTATGTATATTTCTTTGTCAAAGCAATTCTTGGAAATAATATTTATTTGTTAGTGTAACAATGTTGAAATGAGTCTCTAGAAACAAAAACATGATATTTGGAAAATGTGTTAGGAATAGATTTTACTTTATTACTACATTTATATATATAAATAAATAAATAAATATATATATTTCTAAGAAAATCGATGTGAAAGACTCCTCACTTTCGATAACAAACTTCACACTTAAATAAAGAAAGAAAATAATTAAAAATTAATAATAGCATAAAAATATTCTTTTCTTGTCATTTTTAATTATAATGTGGAGGAATATAAAAATATAAATTAGTAATACAAACTAACATAGAACAGAATAATGTGGCTGAACAGTAGGCAACAAAATTTAGACAACAGAATAATTTTTGACTGAACTTAAGACAACGATTCAATCATTGCCTAAATTCAGCGCAAAAATTAAGTTCGATGGGTAGTGATATGTAAGGTGTCAGGCAAATCCAACAACTTCAATGAAAACCCTGACATTATAAGCAAATCCAGTAGTATGTCACATAGCTCCGAATAAATCGTGACATTAAATTAACCAAAGTAATATGAGTAACGAGTGAGCAAATGGAATACCACAGACTAACACAAGAATGCCTAAATGCATGTCATACCTTCCCACCGTGAGACAGACGCTGTTCCGAGGGGAGAAACGAGAACAGAAGCCGAGAGCAGAACCGTGTTAAGCTGGAAGGCCCTACGATAAGGGACGGACGGACACCCATGTCGCCAGCTAACTGCTAGGACCATACCACCCGCAAGTTGTAGCATGAGACTTTTTCGCGTCTCTGTTACGTCAAGATCACCCCCCAGCCAATGTTAAAAGCTAGAGCCCTCCAGAAGAACAGTATGGATCTTACGATAACGCAAAAAGGGCTACACCACCCGCAAGTTTTAGCGTGAGACTTTTTCGCGTCTCTGTTACGTTAGGACCACCCCTCAGCCCATGTTAAAAGATAGAGCCCTCCAAAAGAACAGTATAGATCTTAAGATAACGCTAAAAGGACCACACCAGCTGCAAGTTTTAGCGTGAGACTTTTTCGAGTCTCTGTTACGTTGCAAACTTTAAAAACATTGACCCACCACGAAAAGTATAACGTTTCTTATTGGATAGACAGAATTTTTTTAGGCGGCGCTTAAGGTTAACATTGAGACCCTGATTGGTCAGATGAAAACACAGCCAGATAGTTTTTTTTTAACTAACTTCGGTAAATTGTAGTAAGGAGAAGTTAGGAGAGATTTGCTTCCGAGACAGCGAGGTGAGCGGAGCTGTGGTGCTCGCCGCCCCCTGATGAACACCGACAAGGTATTGAACGCACGCGATGCCGCATTTTTGAGCGCATTTTAAGGCTTCACTCAGAACTGCAGAAGTCTCATCTGTTACATCCCCTTTTCGTAATACTAGTGTCGATCGTCAATTAAAGCTCATGGTGTTCACATTTGCCACTTGAAGTAAAAATCTGAAATGCGATGATTTTTCTGTTATGTAGTTATTGAGAAGCCACATCAGCCATTGTAACTTACGACAAGTTAGATAAGTAATTAAAGATAATTGAGGGTCACTGTAGACCATTTTGATAGTTTTCTCTTTTGTGAAACTTAATTTAAACCTAGATCATAGATGTGATATGGCATAGGTTATCCTTCGATCCATTGTAGAACTTGGAAACCCATTCAGGGAATATTCGTTCACATTTTTGTTGAACGCAGTTGGTTTTTACCATACTGTATTAAAACATTTCCTTTTATCAATAGTGCAATTTATAAACGATGTTTTGTGAGTAGAATAAAATTTACAGTGGTAAACTTAACTGCTTTTTCGACGTTATTTTACCAGCTAATTAAAAATAGGAAAGCCTTGAACCCCTTCCACTAAATTTAGTTAGTATTAAGATTCTTTTACAGGGAGTGCAGTGGAGCTGACGCTGAAATCATTAAGTATTTGGTTATATCATCGCTAGTCTCACTGAACTCTTCTGAATTCTACATGTCATGTGTGCTCTGGCGTCTCCTTACGAACAACAGGTCCCAGGTTCAAACTATTCAATTCCCTAAAAAAAAAAACACCCTCAGAGCGTCGTTGCGTGAAAGTGGTAGGGAGACACGATATGGAACAAACAGACACCACGCAGAATGTTTAGAATATTACTAGCTGGATTCTTTATTCATAATAATAAAAAATGACTTAACTCAAGATAGTTGTTGTGGTACAAGCTCTTCCGTTAGTCCACGTTAGCCTCACTGCTGGTGAGGTACAAAGTCCGCTATGTGCACTCTTCTGTGCTGCCTGTATCTGAGCTAGCAGTGGAACTAACTGCTACTGTGACTCCCACTGGGCTGATGACAGACTGGAACTCACTCGGTGCGACAGACTGCAACAGACTGGCCCTCCGGTCCGTGAAGCTGTTCTGAATACTGGCGGTAGAGAGGGCGCTGGCGGCACGTTACCTGCAAGTCTGTTTTTGGCCTCTGTCGATCTTCTTGTAACCTCTTTGCCACCTGGTGTACTGGCGCCAGCTAGCATCAGCACATGTGATGTTATTACAGTGATATGAAAATCGACCCAAATTTACAAATAACTTGCCAGCATGAGCCTACTTATCAGTATGATGTTGTATTCCCTCAGACCTGGTTGCGTGTACTGCCATTGCATCCTCTTCTGAGGCAAGCAGACCCACAACTGTTGTAATTGATCTTTCATATCCTGTCCGACCTGTACTCACATACGTTGTATCAGGGACAGATCTGGCAACCTTGCTAGGTGCGGGTGTACCTCAACATCGTGCAGACAGTTCACAGAGACACGTGCCATGTGTGGACGTGCACTGTCCTTTTCAAAAATGGCACCACATTACTGCTGCTTGAAAGATAACACGTGAGGATGCAAAGTGTCCATGACGTGCGGTTTTCCTGATAGGGTCCCCTCAATCACTATCAATCGTAATCTGAAGTCACACCCGATAGCTCCCTCACCGTGACGCCAGGAGTAATACCACAGGGCCTCTCCCATTGAAAGAATGAATTCTCTCGCCGAGTCGCCGCCATATACACCAGTGATTGTCGTCCGAGGTAGTGCAGAACTGCAGTTCATCGCTGAACACAATGCGACGTCATTCGTCAGCCGTCCATGCTTCCCAGTCGTGGCACCATTCCAAACACAGCCATTTGTCTTGTGGTGTTAAAGCCAGCGTACTAATGGGACGATAATTCTCTATTCCAGCTGATGCTGGTCTCCGACGCTGAGATGTCATTTCTTGTTCTCTGATGGTAAGTGCAGATGTGAAGGGACTGTGGTGTACATGGTGCGATCCTCTCATGCGGTAGTCAGAAGCGGTCGACTGATGGCGAGTATGCCTGCTCTTACGTTTCCATACAGTCCAACATTGGGCCATTGTCAGATCCAGATGCCCCACAAATCTGGATATTGGACGATTCGATCAGCTGGCCAAATGGAGACTTATAATGAGTTCCCTTTCAAACTCTGTCAGGTGCTGATAACGCTGTTTCACACAAGTAGGGGCCATCTGCGTCCCCTTCATAATGATCATTAACATCTGACCCTGTTCAATACCCGTACATACCCTACCAGGCCTGGTAATAATATTAAGCACTAACAACACCATTGCACTCCATTCCCATTCCACGTGTCACAAAGGATTGCAACTCCAGTCATTTACACACCAGTCGATGGTGTGTACATGTACGATGTTACTTTGACGTCGGAGCATGCTTTCTGGGGGGTTAACGTTTTTTATCAGGCAGTGTAGAAAACAGTACTGTATCAGGAAATCTAACAAAACATCTCAGATTGTATCTCTCTGACGGGAAGAAAGAGTGTCAATGGGAAAGGGTCCTGTACTAGGGTATCCGTTATCATCTAATTATGAACAAATTACGTGTGGTATCCCACAACTTTCGATCTTAGGGTCCTTAGTTTTTCTCGAATTTATTAATGATTAATTGTCAGTAACATTACCAGATGCTAAGTTTGTTTCGTTTGCAAGTGATGCAAATATTAAAATAAATATCAAATGAAGTATAGTTTTAGAAAGAGCGATTAACTAAAGTTTCATGGGCTCGTAGCCATTTATTTATCGCTAAACTTTGAAACGTCACACTAAACGTAGGTCAGAACTTGTAAGAGGTGTCCTCTCAATGTACGGTACATCTGAAATATGGTGACAAGCAGACAGAAGAAGATGGTAGGGTCAGATTCTTGCAATTACAATTTGAAAACAAATTCAGTTGTGGCGAGCGTATCACAGAACTGCTGAAACGCCTGAACAACTCGTTATCTACCATGTTAATGTCGTCAGACGCAGGTGATAGAGAAATAAAAATGGTAGCACACTTCGAATACTTTCATTCCATAATGTCATATGCGATCAGCTTTTGTAGAAACTCATGAAATGAATCTAAAGTTTTCAGAATATATTATTATTCATTATTTGTCATCCTGAAGATGCCTCTCCAAGAAACGTGAGATGCTAATTGCAGCATCTCTACATATCTCTGCTGTTCGCCGTTACGTACCATCTAAACGCGCAGTCTGTCCGGTTGGACCTAATTTGAGTGTCATTATATTATTCATAGCCCTGAGGGGATTCAACAATCTCATCTGCATGCACCAGAAACTTGAATTTGAGGATATGCAGCGATTTACTTTATTTATGAAATTATTTTGTTTGTAGAGATATGTTCATGGTCGCAAACTATTTACTCCATTCTTATATTCCAGGTTAGAAACTGCAGGACGCAGGATGTCTTCGCCATCATCAACATATGTGACCCATGTAGGCCTTGCAGTATAATTGTTGCAGAAATATGATCAGTTACGTGCCATAGAGGTTCAACGATTAGTGTTTAATAATGAACCATTAACATTTCGTCCAGAGGGTTAAAACACATGTACCATAATGAGTTTGCCTAGAAAATGGTGAAACGTTAAGAAAAATTACTAACTATGTGTGTGATTAAGAATACTGCTATATTTGTTTGCAAGGTAGAGATGACAGAATCGGAATTTACAAATCAAATTCGACATAAATAATGGGACAGATAGGGTATCCAGATTATTTAAATAGTAAATTACAAAAAAATGGCTCTGAGCACTATGGGACTTAAGATCTATGGTCATCAGTCCCCTAGAACTTAGAACTACTTAAACCTAACTAACCTAAGGACAGCACACAACACCCAGCCATCACGGGGCAGAGAAAATCCCTGACCCCGCCGGGAATCGAACCCGGGAACCCGGGCGTGGGAAGCGAGAACGCTACCGCACGACCACGAGATGCGGCCAGTAAATTACAAGAGGAACAAGTTATAAGTAATGTTATGAAGGACTGTGAATTTTTTTCGAACACTTAGCTGTAAAGTGGAACTTTCTCGTACATTTGATTATCTTATGAAATACGCAACTGAATATAAAGTGAGTTTAAAGGACGTTCCGTGGAGCTGCTACGATCGTCTAAAATATTGAAATACGAAATTACAATTGTAGCAACTGGAGACACACACACACACACACACACAGATAGAGCTTTGAAATTATGTCTTGGTCATGCACATCGTGCTCAACGTCGAAGTAGAATATCTACACTTCGTCAACAATGTTATTTAGACACTGTTATTGAATGTAAAAGTAACTTTTCTGCTGGGTGTGCATGCCGGATCGGAAACGGGACATTTTATGTATATGATGGATCAGCCAACACAACAAAGTTATGAATAATATTTTATAAAACTAAAGTGTGACTCAAAACCACATATGTTTCAAACAATAATAAAAGTATTGATCCGTTATATTGCTGCATTTGCATGAAACCAAATTTTTATGTCTTATAGAAAGTATTCTTACCAAAGATATGCTGAAGGACATGTTACGTGCAATGTTGTGGGGGACGATGAATTGTTCCCTACGTATGATTGGGAATTAAATGTTGTCGTACCTTTCATTGCTTTATGAAATGCACAACGGGACATAAAATGAGTTTAAAGAACATTCCATGGAACTGATACGAACATAAAAAATTACTGAAATTCAAAATTTCAAGTGTGACGGCAGGGTTCAAACACATTCACACAGATGCAGTTTTGAAATCATATCTTGGTAATGCACATCATGTTCAATGTCAAAGTCCACACTTCGTCAGAGATGTTATATAGACGCTGTAGATGGTAGTGAAGATAGCATGAAGACTGCTCTTATGGGCGGTGTGCACACCAACACAGCAATGTTTTGAGGCCTATTTCATAAAAGTAAAGTGTGGCTCAGAACAACGTATGTCTGAAACGCTATTAGACTGTTACACTATTACTGATTTTTTTATACTGCTGCATTTGCAAAACGCCAAACTTCTCATGTCGCATAGAAAGGATTTTTACAAAAAATATACTGAGCAATAGTAAAGGAGATGTCATGTGCAAGTACTGCGGGATCGTATTTATCTCTCAGTTACCTTTCCATGCTGTGTTAGGCAAGTTCTTTGTCCACTGAAACATACATAAATTTTATTTACAGTGAAATGTTAATAGTTTATAAAAAATAAACATTTCTTGTTTGTCATTATTTTCGTTGCATCCTACAGTATGGTTCATATAACTGATCTTTAAATGCAGCACACTCTTCTTGTATGGTATTCAAACCAGTATGAGCAATGATATGGGTTTGATAATGGACCCGAATTTGGTACACCCGAAAGTAAAATAACAAAGACACGTAAAGAGAAGACGGTGAACTCATTGCGGTGTTAAAAGGAAGACTGCTGTAGAAGCACATTTTAAGGAGGAAGGGATTAATGAAGCCAGGCACCTCCTTATGCCCCTTTTGTCAAAGATACACAAAGTGAGTCCTGAAAGAAAACTGAAATTACATCCCGAAGTAATTTCAGTTTTTGCGGGGGTTGCAAGCCCCACATAGCCAACAGTGGCTATATCATGTTGGATCATGTATGTCGTACCCACTTCATCATCCCACACAATTTCCTCCATCCATTTCTCATCAATAACCGCCCCCCCCCCCCCATGCATGTGCTCCCGCTAACACATTATGCGTTGGATAAGTACTAAAGTATCGCAAATAAATAACTATTTTCATTTTCATTGAAATTGTTAACATATAAATGATTACTGTTTCTTGATTTATAAATGTATAGCTGCATAGTGTCCAAGGACTTACTTAGTTGTTTATTTCTACCTGTCCTATTTACCAGAAGTTTTGTAGTGTCGCAGAATAGTAAAGAGTTGGAAATATGGAATATTGTCAAAGTTTCGTTACCGAGAGGCAGAGGCAGTAAGGTAGCCAAGAGGTACGAGGATTGCACTTATATATTGAATGTGTCATCACGGAGGGGCAATGGCCTGGTTACGCACAACAGGCGAGAGAAAATTGCTTAGCACGCGGGTTTGTGTTAGACGGAGACTTTCGCAGAGTGCAAGACAGAGGTATAGCGTCAGCTGTACTGCATTTCACAACTTTGCTTAAGTCTGCCGCAACAACACGTAACTCTGTCGCAAGAACACCTAAGGGGCGAATACAACAGATGAATCAACAGTAGAAGTGGAACGAATGGGGTCATTACAAACAAGCATGACGTCAGGACGTGGCTCGTGCTTCCTTTAAATACTCCAGCTTTGATAGCAACAAGGCTCTCGCACTTGCAGTTACACTTGCAGTTAGATGTGTACTGTGTCGCTGCGTAGAGCTCAGCTCGGTGATAGACATGTTAATCTTTATCAAGGAGATGTTGCAGTAAGGGCGGCCCGTCCAGCAGCAGACGTGAGGGGACAGTACCAGCTCTGGTCCTCTCTGCTTCCGCTGTCAATCATCGACCCAGGATTAGCAGACATCGCGGCAGACTCGCTCGCCGCCAATGCTGACCACATCAGTGAGCCGTCGTTGAGATCGTGCAGGGCCTAGGCCCTGTGCATCCGCCGTCACAACCGGGTGAGGCGACGACGCTGGGGGACTGCAGCCCGTTCCGCCCGTCCACCGCGGGCGAGCCACCAGGAAGAGCAGGGAAGAAGATGGGGTGGGATAGAGTACACTCCGCACTACGAGAACGCTTCTCGTGCCGACAGCACCGGGACTCCAACCCAGAGCCTCCACGCACAGCAGCTTGCTGTCTGCAGCCGAGCCGGCCGCCTAGCCGGGCGCCACCAGCCACGCGCGGCCGAAGTAAGGACATTCTTCCGCTAAGTCACAGCACGCGGCGCTGCGCTAGCAAGACTGTGCGGCCCGGATCGGGTGTCATCGCTACGAGTCAGCGAGGACTCGGGGGAGGTCGTTGGTATCACCGAGCCACATTGTACTCGGCAGGAATAAAGTTGTTATGAATGAATAATGTTTCTTTGGCGTTTCTGACGCGTCCACGGTCATTTCCTAGCATCCTGCCAACTGGAGAGGTCACCGCTCGGCCATCCAGTCCACCGTAGGCGACCGGGACCACCGGGGCGCCTACAGTTTGCTGTTGTTACTTGTCGCGAAAAGTATTTTTCAAAATCATAGATAACTGCTGAAAATATATTATAAGAAATAAAGTAAAGACTACAACATTATTTACCTTAGTGCAAGGACCAATTCTCTTCTGCTGAAAAACATTTATTTAGTTCTGTGTAAAACGATGATTTCGACATTCGAAGACAACTGGGAAATTCACAGTGGTCTGCTATTCCATCGTCAAATAGTGTGTTATACAATCCTCTGGTCAATCGAACAATGTACGACAACGTGATGAACAGAAGTGTCTTAAAATGTTCTATGTGGAACTCTTAAAATGTTTTAAGTTCACAAACGTATTAACATTCTGTGTTTTTATTCTTCATGTCTACAACCTCATATTTATTTCTCAACAAAGTCACCTTGACGACGAACACATTTCTCCCGACAGGAGACCATACGACAAACCGTTATTGTAGAATGTTTAACTTTGTTAACGGAGCTACAGCTTTACCTCTGCTTGGACTGCTTCATTACTGTCAAGGACAAGTCCTCACATGTATTCTGTAGGCTTTGGAAACGCGAAAATCGTATGGGGGCGAAACCGGAACTGTGTGGAGGATGATGGATGACAACGAAGCCTAGGCGTCGGATTGTTGCAGATGTCGAAGAGCTCGTCTGTGGTCCGGCGGTCTCACGCTGAAGGAGAGGGTGGTCCATGTGTGGACTAACATGCTCTCTCTCACATACTGACATATACTAACGCGCCAAATAAACTGGTATAGATATGCGTATTCAAATACAGAGATATGTATACAGGAAGAATACGGCGCTGCGATCGGCAACACCTATATCAGACAACAAGTGTCTGGCGCAGTTGTTAGATCGGTTACTGCTGCTATAATGGCACTTATCAAGATTTAAGTGAGTTTGAACCTGGTGTTATAGTCGGCGCACGAGCGATAGGACACAGCATATCCTAGGTAGCGATGAAGTGGGGATTTTCCCGTACGAGCATTTCACGAGTGTACTGTGAACATCAGGAATCCGGTAAAACACCAAATATCTGACATCGCTGCGGCCGGAAAAAGATCCTGCAGGACGGGGCCAAGGACGACTGAAGAGAAACGTTCAGCGCGACAGAAGTACAGCCCTTCCGCAGATTGCTGCAGATTTCAATGCTGGGCCATCAGCAAGTGTCAGCGTGCGAATTATTCAACGAAACATGGTCGTAACTGCCGTCTGCTTCACATCTCCTATGCAGGAAGCTACGTAAATGTAAGTATTAACTGTGTTTTTCTTACTTGTCATTTCTTTTTCCGTGTGTTTTTTCTGTTAGGAAGCTTTAATTTTCGAGTACTAGTAATAGTGTTCCATAAATTTCGCGTTTGTTTTTAATACAGTCCAGAGACAGTTAGTGCTTATATTCATTGTTTCCAAAAAGAAGTGTCTAGTAACCACAGTTTAGTCAATCAGCCGCCTTTGGTGAATTAGCAGTCTAGTTAAAAGTTGATTACTTAACTCTCTACAGTAGATTGTTGATTTCTTAGGACGGATAAAGTGTGTGACTGCCGCGTACGGACGCAGGAGGAGCTGGCCACTGTTCGCGAACAGCTGAACGTGCTGATGGCCGCGGTCAGCCGTCTTCAGGCTGCTGCCTGGGAGTGTAGCGGCAGTGGGGAGTCTGGTGAGCCGCATGGTACACCCCAGGTGTTACACGCTTCGTCACGGTCCCTGCTGTCGACACATCGCGGGTACTGGGCGCGGTTGGCCCACCCTCTCCCCAAGGGCAGTGGCGGTTTCAATGGTGTTCAAGTCGCACGAGGCGGAGGGTCAATGTGGAGGCTGGCCGTGTGGCATCGCCCGCTCTGCCTGTGAGCGGACATGTGGCCGCTCCTTCAGCAAGGTCCGAGCAGGCACACGGAGGGAGGGGTTTATTAGTGATTGGGAGCTCCAATGGAGCAGGTGATGGAGCCCCTTACGGAAATAGCAGAAAGGTCGGGGAAGTAGGCCAGTGTTCACTCTCTCTGTTTGCCGGGGGGTCTTATCCGAGATGTGGAGGAGGCCCTGCCGGCGGCGACAGAGAGCACTGGGTGCACCCGACTTCAAGTTGTTGCTCATGTCGGCACCAATGACTCCTGCCGTCTGGGTTCAGAGGTCATCCTCAGTTCGTACTGGCGATTGGCGGAGTTGGTGAAGGCGGAACGCCTCGCTCGCGGGGTGGAATCTGAGCTAACAATTTGTAGTGTCGTTCCCAGAGCCGATAGCGGCCCTGTGGTTTGGAGCCGAGTGGAAGACTTAAACCGGAGGCTCAGACGATTCTGCGGAGATCTGGGGTGCAAATTTCTCGACCTCCGCTATCGGATGGAGAAACGTAGGGTCCCCCTGAATAGGTCAGGCGTGCACTACACGCAGGAAGCGGCTACAAGGGTAGCGGAGTCATGTGGAGTGCACCTGTAGGTTTTTTAGGTTAGAGAATTCCCTCCCTAGGCCCGACAAGACGCTTCCTGAGACGCGATAAGGTACCAGTAGGCAAAACGCAACAGGTAATGGCAATATTAATGTGGTAATAGTAAACTGCAGGAGCGTCTATAGAAAGGTCCCAGAACTGCTCTCATTAATAAACGGTCACAATGCCCACATAGTACTAGGGACGGAAAGTTGGCTGAAACCAGATGTAAACAGTAGTGAAATTCTAAACTCAGATTGGAATGTATACCGCAGAGACAGGCTGGACAGTGAAGGGGGAGGCGTGTTTTTTAGCGATAAGAAGTGCAATAGTTTCGAAGGAAATTGATGGAGATCCGAAATGTGAAATAATTTGGGTGAAGGTCACAGTTAAAGCAGGCTCAGACATGGTAATTGGATGTCTCTATAGGCCCCTGCCTCAGCAGCTGTTGTGGCAGAACACCTGAAGGAAAATTTGGAAAATATTTCGAGTAGATTTCCCGACCATGTTATAGTTTTGGGTGGAGATTCTAATTTACCAGATATAGACTGGGAGACTCGAACTTTTATAACGGGTGCCAGGGAAAAGGAATCGAGCGAAATTTTTTTAAGTGCATTATCTGAAAACTACCTTGAGCAGTTAAACAGAGAACCGACTCGTGGCGATAGCATATTAGACCTTCTGGTGACAAACAGACCCGAACTATTTGAAACAGTTAACACAAAACAGGGAATCAGCGATCATAAAGCGGTTACAGCATCGGTGATTTCAGCCGTAAATAGGAATACTGAAAAAGGTAGAAAGATTTTTCTGTTTAGCAAAAGTGACAAAAAGCAGATTTCAGAGTACTTGACGGCTCAACACAAAAGTTTTATCTCAAGCATAGATGGTGTTGAGGATCAGTGGACAAAGTTCAAAACCATCGTACAATATGCATTAGATGAGTATGTGCCAAGCAAGATCGTAAGAGATGGAAAAGAGCCACCGTGGTACAACAACCGAGTTAGAAAACTGCTACGGAAGCAAAGCGAACTTCACAGCAAACATAAACATAGCCAAAGCCTTGAAGGCAAACAAAAGTTACACGAAGCGAAATGTAGTGTGAGGAGGGCTATGCGAGAGGCGTTCAACGAATTGTGTCATGTGTGTCAAATCTTATGGGACTTAACTGCTAAGGTCATCAGTCCCTAAGCTTACACACTACTTAACCTAAATTATCCTAAGGACAAACACACACACCCATGCCCGAGGGAGGACTCGAACCTCCGCCGGGACCAGCCGCACAGCAACGAATTCGAAAGTAAAGTTCTATGTACTGACTTGGCAGAGAATACTAAGAAATTTTGGTCTTATGTCAAAGCGGTAGGTGGATCAAAACAAAATGTCCAGACACTCTGTGACCAAAATGGTACTGAAACGGAGGATGACAGACTAAAGGCCGAAATACTAAATGTCTTATTCCAAAGCTGTTTCACAGAGGAAGACTGCACTGTAGTTCCTTCTCTAGATTGTCGCACAGATGACAAAATGGTAGATGACAGAGGGACAGGAAAACAATTAAAATCGCTCAAAAGAGGAAAGGCCGCTGGACCTGATGGGATACCAGTTCTATTTTACACAGAGTACGCGAAGGAACTTGCCCACCCCCCACCCCCACCCCCCACTCCTTCTTGCAGCGGTTTACCGTAGGTCTTTAGAATACCGTAGCGTTGTAAAGATTGGAAAAGGGCACATGTCATCCCCGTTTTCAAGAAGGGACGTCGAACAGATGTTCAGAACTATAGACCTATATCTTTAACGTCGATCAGTTGTAGAATTTTGGAACACGTATTATGTTCGAGTATAACGACTTTTCTGGAGACTATAAATCTACTCTTTAGGAATCAGCATGGGTTTCGAAAAAGACGATCGTGTGAAACACAGCTCGCACTATTCGTCCACGAGACTCAGAGGGCCATAGACACGGTTTCCCAGGTAGATGCCGTGTTTCTTGACTTCGCAAGGCGTTTGATAGAGTTCCCCACAGTCGTTTAATGAACAAAGTAAGAGCATATGGACTATCAGACCAATTGTGTTATTGGATTGAGGAGTTCCTAGATAACAGAACGCAGCTTGTCATTCTAAATGGAGAGAAGTCTTCTGAAGTAAGAGTGATTTCTGGTGTGCTGCAGGGGAGTGTCGTAGGACCGTTGCTATTCACAGTGTATATAAATGACCTTGTGGATAACATCGGAAGTTCACTAAGGCTTTTTGCGGATGATGCTGTAGTATATCGAGAGGTTGTAACAATGGAAAATTGTACTGAAACGCAGGAGAATCTGCAACGAATTGACGCATGGTGCAGGGAATGGCAATTGAATCTCAATGTAGAGAAGTGTAATGTGCTGCGAATACATAGAAATAAAGATCCTTTATCATTTAGCTACAATATACCAGGTCAGCACCTGAAACAGTTAATTCCATAAATTATCTGGGAGTAGGCATTAGGAGTCATTTAAAATAGAATGACCATATTAAATTTGTCTAGCGGATGGACATGTACAGGTATGGAGACAACTTCATGAATCCATGGACCCTGCATGTCAGCAGGGGACTGTTCAACCTAGTGGAGGCTCTGTAATGGTGTTGGGCATGTGCAGTTGGAAGCTATATGGGACCCCTGATACGTCTAGATACGACTCTGACAGGTGACATGTACGTAAGTATCCTGTCTGGTCAGCTACATCCATTCATGTCCATTGTGCATTCCGACGGACATGGGCAATTCCAGCAGAACAATGCGACTCCCCACACGTCCAGAAATGCTACAGAGTGGCTCCAGGAACACTCTTCCGAGCTTAAACACTTCCGCTGGCCACCAAACTCCCTAGACATGAACATTATTGAGCATATCTGGGATGCCTTTCGACGTGCTGTTCAGAAGAGATCTCCAACCCTCGTACTCGGATTTATGGACAGCCCTGCAGGATTCGTGGTATTAATTCCCTTCAGCACTTAGTCGAGTCCATGCCACGTCGTGTTGCCGCACTTCTGCGTGCTTAGGAGGCCATACACGACATTAGGCACGTTTACCATTTCTTTGGCTCTTCAGTGTATTTACATTACATACTGCCATTTCGGAGCCCTCCTGCGAGAGGCGGCTGCAAATACATAGGCGTGAAGGATGCAGATGTAGAATGCTAATAACGTTTGTTTTGTTTAAAAAGCAGTAAGACTTATCGCATTAAAAAAATCCCTAGGCATTACTTTTCAACACGCCCTCGTACACTGGACGTTTTCTCATTTTCCTACTCTTTCGACTTTTGCTTTTTAATAGAACAGTGAGGAGAAGTAGTTCTCCAAACGAAGTCAGCCCAATTCGCTATTTCCCCATTAGAAGTGAGCTACTATTGAGAAGTGTCGCCACAAACTGCCTCTTTCATAAAACATCTAGCAGCCACTCGTGGCGTCAGGAGTGAGCATATTGTGTCTCTCGGGTAATAGCAGCCTTATAGTAGCAAGAGCTAAGGCCGCAATTGGCCAAGTGTCACTTGTGGCGCTACTCGTGGGCCCGTTCGCTACCAGAGTTTGTATGAACCAGACAACTTGTGGCGCCACTATTTAATAATAGCTGTGTTCTTACTGCGAAATTGTCAGTTGAGAGAATGACGTCGTATGAAGAACCACCTCTCTTTACATATCTATTAAAAAGGAAGTGCCAGAAGGGTAGGAAAATGAGAAAACATCCAATGTGTATTGATCGATGGAGCAAACGATTGTATTAGACACTGTTCGACGATCTAATTGTGGACAACAGTAAATTTTTTAGTTGTCTTTTAATGTCGAAATCGTCATTTTACGAGTTGCTTGGCTACAAAAGAGAAGATATGACTGGAACTGACGTAAAACTAAAGTAGTGTTTTTCAGCAACATGGTCCATTGTTTATTGTCATCATAAAAGCCACACCCTAAATTAATCGCTGTACTGAACTTCATCAGTTTAATCTCTAGTAAAGATATCTTACAAATAACAAGTATGTTAACATATTTTATCTCCTTCGTAGTGCTGACACTAGACAACTAGTATACCCCCCAGCGTGCCCCACCTACTAGTCAAGTCACTCTAACGTAATAACCCATATGTTGGACAAAGATATTAAAACTACGAAACAGAACATCACTGTGCTGTTGCGCTTAAATTCAGAGTTTCTTTGTAATGCTAATGCACACACCTAAAATTTCACTGTAATCTTCAGGGTTTTTCCAGACCATTTTCACGCGCATCTATATTTACTGACGCCTCCTTGTTCTATATGCCGTTAATTTTAATACAGAACCGTTCAAAATGGATCAAATGGCTCTGAGCACTATGGGACTTAACTTCTGAGGTATCAGTCCCCTAGAACTTACAACTACTTAAACCTAACTAACCTAAGGACATCACACACATCCATGCCCGAGGCCGGATTCGAACCTGCAACCGTAGCCGTCGCGCGGTTCCAGACTGTAGCGCCTAGAACCGCTCGGCCACCCCGGCCGGCTAACATAGAACCGTCTTCTCAACTGCAGTCAGCTAGTAAGCTGCTGGCGCTGCACAAAGAGTCTTTTATAGCGCTATCCATTCCTACCCTGAAATATACTGTTTCTTATATTGCCCTGAATACTGCGAGACTTGTATTTATCCGCGAGAAGCTTTGTAAATTATTCTTACGAATGATATGAGTTTTCTGCTTTCATACAGTGATGGAAATCAGTATAAAGGCATGGATATTTGTAGGAAAATTGACGTTGGTGGTTGGAACAGTCGTGTGCGGTTTATATGCAGTAGTATGAGATCCGGGTGCCGGCCGGAGTGGCCGAGCGGTTAAAGGCGCTACAGTCTGGAACCGCACGACTGCTACGGTCGCAGGTTCGAATCCTGCCTCGGGCATGGATGGTGTGATGTCCTTAGGTTAGTTAGGTTTAAGTAGTTCTAAGTTCTAGGGGACTTATGACCACAGCAGTTGAGTCCCATAGTGCTCAGAGCCATTTGAACCATTTGAGATCCAATGTACCAACAAATGTAGTCAAATGGTATCGCATTTGATGTCAGTAGTACGTTAGACAGTCATCAAAAAAGTCAAGCATATTTCCAAATTACCCACCAATACCCAATATGGATGTTCCTTTTGTGTTTATGTAGAAAGGTTTTTGTGTACATAATGCGAACTCGTTCGTCGTAGCTACTCTGCCTCATCAGGGGGCGTACAATCACGGATTGCAAACAAACGCAGTACACCAGAGCTGAATTCTTGTGAATGCACAGTTGTCCGAGTGCCTCGTAGTGCAGCAAAATGCCTCGGAACAGGCTCTCCATTGCAGACCATATCAAAATCATCAAAGTTGACGTTACGAATAAAGTTCAAGTTAATCAAAGTGTTGTCTCCAGACTGTGGAAAAAATTCCAGGAAACGCATTCAATAGCGAATCGACACTGCGAAGGCCGTCGGCGCACAACTGCAGCAGTTACGACCGTTATGCGACGATATCGGCACGGAGACTCCCTACAAACAAAGCGACTACTCTGCGCCACGAGCTTCGATAAGCCACAGGAGTTACCGCAAGTACCCAAAAGACTTCATCATGGGGGCTTCTACCGCCGAAGACCTCTCAAGACTCCACCACTCCGTCCAAATAAAAGGGGCGCTCGTGTGACACTGGGTAGAACACATGAACAGTGGACACCAGACCATTGGACTAAAGAGCTGTTCACAGACGAAGTGCGAATAGGCTTAAACCCTGACGACAACTCTGTCTGCATATGGAGGCAAAGAGGGGAATGTAATTATCCCTCAATGACTGTGGAACGTCACCAACAGCCTGGTGGCTCAATCGTATTCTGGGTAGGTATCATACACTGAAGCGCCAAAGAAACTGGTATAGGCATGCGTATTCAAATACAGAGATATGTAGGCTAAATAGGCATAATATGGTGCTGCGGCCGGCAACGCCTATGTAACACAAGTGTCTTGCGCAGTTGCTAGATCGGTTACTGCTGCTACAAGGGCACTTACCAAGATTTAAGTGAGTTTGAACGTGGTGTTACAGTCGGCGCTCGAGCGTTGGATACAACATCTCCGAGGTAGCGATGAAGTGTCCCATTTCACAAGTGTACGGTGAATATCAGGAATCCGGACCTATACGTTATTTCACAGTGCACTGAACACACCATCATATGTTCTTTGGTGTTGTGGGACATTGCAATTTTTTTCAAATAATGTTCCTTTTTCCTTTCGTAATCGGTTGAGAGAGAAAAAATAGTGTAGTTTTCCTTAGCGTGAAATTCTGTATTATCAAAAAATACAGAATAAGACATCTATTTCATTTCAAGCTACGACAGCCAGTTATAAGCTTCACTTTTCTTGATGGGTGTATAAAAGACATCAACGATTCCTATGGTAGAGGGTGGAACTCAGTATCAAGGAAGTCGGCTCTGTGCTGTGCTGGTGTGCCGTACGTGTCTTTACTGCATGTAGGAAACAGACATTAGTAGTAACACTGTGTGTTGTGTACGTAAACGCCGACTGTGACAACGCCTCGCGGAAAACAGTTATATGATGAAAAAGCACAAGTCGGTGTGTACAAGGAAATGGGACTTCCAAATCTCCAAGAAGTTTAACAGTTCAAGTACAGTGATTGATAATTTCGTTAGATTGGGAGCGCGATATGAACAGAGCGGAATATATGGCCGAAGTAGAAAATCATCTGAGGCACCGAAATGGTTACTTTTGCGGAAAGCAAGGGGCACAAGCCGTTATTCTTCTCAACTTGTTGCTGATTTACAGTCGCCAGTAACGGACAGACGTGTGCGACACATTTTGTCACATGACAGACTTCTTGAATTCAAGAAACGGCTGCAGAAACCTGCTCTAACACCCAAACATAAACAGGCTAGATTGGGGTTTGCTAAAAAAATATGCCGTGGGCTCCAGAATGGGATAAAGTGATCTCGAGTTATCAGAAGAAGTTTAATTTAGATGGGATGGATGGAGTTCAGTATTATTGGCATGATCTGAGATCAGAGCAACAGGTACGAACGAGCAGAAATTTTGGTGGTGGAAGTGTAATGATTTGGGCGAAACGTAAATCACGCCTTGCTTGGCTGAGCACTAGAATGAACTCTAACATGTAAACTGATATGTTAGAGACAAACTTGATTATAATGTATGAAGACCCAGGGGACGAAAGTCTAATGTTTCTACAAGACTGTGCATCTGTGCATGTTTGTGATACAACCAAAAAGTGCCCTGGCCTTCTGGTGGCCCGGATTTTAACCCAGTGGAAAATCTTTGGGGAATACTTGCAAGGCGTGTTTATCGCAATGAAAGGCAATTTGAGGCCGTATATGAGCCAAAAAGAGCAATAGTATAAGAGCGGGTGACAGTTTCACTGTAAGAACTACAAACCCTAACAAAATCAGTGCCGAAGAGAATTTTTGAGCTAATTAGGACCAACGGGTTTTGGATAAAGTACTAACAATGCAATAAGACAACAGGACAGTGAGAGCCATTATACGAATTTCCATCCAGGAAATGCAAACGCCTTGTTACCTGTGTTATGAAAGAAATTATGTAATTCCATCATGATGGTTTATGTCTTATACGTATCTACTAGTTTCATAATAAATTTGATACACGTATGCTTCAGCCATTGTACTGTTATTCTCGTAGGAACCCTGCCCCTGTATTGATTTCCATTACTGTGCATTGTGTCAAACTATCCTCTTCAAGCCTGCTGATGACACGACCAATTTTCTTTTTGTCATCCCAGTGTTCAGGAACTGTCTTACGAAAGCTACTGGATACAGCCCTCTCTTTGCCCAAAAACTATGGATTCTAGATATATTTAAACACCAGACTTCAGTACAATACATTCACAAAATTAATCCTTTCTTTGCTGAAACAGTCTTAAAGTATGAAGGTAACCCTTTCTTCCAAGATCTTTAATGTGATCAACGGAATGATTAGTGCCCTTGGCTATCTTTTCACTAACCTCGCGTTGAATCTCTTTTATCTTGTTATGCACCTCCTCTGACCTCTATCAGGCATTATTTACTTCACAACCAAGTGCAGAGTGTGCCTCACTAATGTTTACAGGCTGCTCTTGGTTTCTTCTCTAGATTTTCACGAACGTTGTTGGCAGACTTTAGAGCTTCTCCGCCAGTTGGTTTTTAATAGATTGAATGGAAATGGAAATCACGTATGACAGTGTTGTTTGGGATATCCCACGAGGTGGGTTCAGCCGCCTCGTGGAAAAAGTGATCCTCCGATGTGAATGTTGTGTTGTACGTGTCTTTGTGGAGTGTATGCGAGTGTAATGGATGAGCATATAGTATAATTTTATGTATGACGATGATGAGAGAGGGTGAAACCCGGTGCTGGCACATAGCCTACTCGTCTCGAATAGCATCAAGGGGACGGGCAAGCTTAACGTCTCCATCCGACAGACGGATGACCGTTAACAGCGACCGAGCGGGGTGGCGCAGTGGTTAGACACTGGACTCGCATTCGGGAGGACGATGGTTCAATCCCGCGTGCGGCCATCCTGATTTAGGTTTTCCGTGATTTCCCTAAATCACTCCAGGCAAATGCCGGGATGGTTCCTCTGAAAGGGCACGGCCGGCTTCCTTCCCTAATCCGATGAGACCGATGACCACGCTGTCTGGTCTCCTTCCTCAAACCAACCAACCAACCATTAACAGCGTCACATGCCCAAAAGGCTGAAAATTTACAATTTAATTTTCTTGCTATCGTGTTATCTCAAAATATTTTCTAGGGTACCCACATTATGGTGCGAAAAGTGGCAATTGACTCTAAGTAATGAAAAGTGTGGAGCCATCTACATGAGTACTAAAAGAAATCCGCTAAGTTTCGGTTACACGATAAATAGCACAAATTTAAAGGTTGTGCATTCAAGTAAATACTTAGGGATTACGGTTATGTATAATTTAATTTGAAACGATCACATAGATAATGTTGTGGGGAAAAGAACCAAAGACTGCGATTTACTGGCCGCACACTTACTGTAGAAAATGGAACAAGTCTACTAAAGAGACTGCCTGCACTACGCTTTTCCGTTCTCTTCTGGAGTATTGCGCTACGGTGTGATATTCACATCTGATTATCTGTTCAACATGTTACTGTTTTCCCTTGTTCTTCAATTATATCACCCTCCACTTCTCTGTCCGCAGGTCGTGGTCGTGCGGTAGCGTTCTCGCTTCCCGCGCCCGGGTTCCCGGGTTCGATTCCCGGTGGTGTCAGGGATTTTCTCTGCCTCGTGATGACTGGGTGTTGTGTGCTGTCCTTAGGTTAGTTAGGTTTAAGTAGTTCTAAGTTCTAGGGGACTGATGACCATAGATGTTAAGTCCCATAGTGCTCAAGAGCCTCCACTTCTCTAATCACAGTTTCGAGCTCTCCAAACTTTTTTTTTTTAGCTTTTTGAATGTTTCATTGATTTCTGAAAAATTTGAAGAAAGGTTTTCCTATTTGTTCTTAAGATTGTCCTCATTTTTCGGAAATTTCCCTGAATTGTCATCGTCCTGCAACCGTCTATTAAACTTACAAAGACCTTCATTAAAATATTTTCTAGGGCACTATGGTGCGAAAAGTGGCAATTGACTCTAAATAATGGAAAGTGTGAAGCGATCTACATGTGTACTATAAGAAATCCGCTAAATTTCGGTATGAAACGTCCCCTTAGAAAAATTATACACCTCTCACGCTATTTGATTTTCAAACAGCTGAGCAAATCTGAACGTGCTCAGACATTTCGCTATTTACCTATTCTGATCAACACTAAACTGACACACAATATTTTTAGCGCAACGCAATCTGACTTTCAATAATCCTTACAAAAGAATGGCCCTGACTAACATTAACCTATACCTTTCACAAATCACTTATCTTAAAAAAATCTTCGTTACTCGAACTATTGCAATACAGCGAGCGCCACTACTGCCAGCTAAATAAAAGATTCAAACTACTGAAGGCACTAACTACTGATAGGCATAGTTAGCAAATAAAAGATTTTGATAGAGAACAAACAATGTATTTACCTTAATAGTGTTCAAAAGTCATAATATATATAACAGTTCATGACGTCCAGTCTTACAAATGTGCTGTCTCTGATGGACACACGTCCAGATCATCCGCTCTCAAAACTCCGCCATTTCTCTCCCCACATCCACCACTGCTGGCGGCTCACCTCCAACTGCGCAACGCTACGCGCTGGTAACAACCACCTGCCCAACACTACAATAGCGATTATTGCAACAATGCCGACCAGCCTCAGACTGCACACAGCACGGTCAGTGATTTTCATATAGAGCGCTACGTGGCGTTACCAATATAAAAACCTAAACAGCCTACTTACATCGGTTACACGATAAACCACAAAAATCTAAAACCTGTGCATTCAAGTAAGTACTTAGGGATTACAGTTACGAATAACTTAAGCTAGAACGATCACATAGATAATGTTGTGGGGAAAGAGAACCAAACACTGCTATATAATGGCAGAACACTTAGAAAATGCAACAAGTCTACTAAAGAGACCCACCTACACTACTATCGTCCGTTCTCTTCTAGAGTATTGCTACGCGGTGTGGGATCCGCATCAGATAGCATTTACGGAGAAAATGGAAAAAGTTCAAAGAAGACAGTTGGTTTTGTATTGTCGCGATATGGGAGAGAGAGTGCCATGGATATGATACGCGAATTGGGGTGGCAATCTTTAAAACAAAGGCGTTTATCGTTGCGACAGAAATTTCTCATGAAATTTCAATCACCAGCTTTATCCTCACAGTGTGAAAATATTTTGTCAGCGCCCCCTAGATGAGGAGATATGACCAACACAATCAAATAAGAGAAAGAAGAGCTCGCACGGAAAGATTTAAGTGTTGGTTTTTCCCTCGCGCTGTTCGAGAGTGGAACGATAGAGAAATAGCCTGAAGGTGGTTCGATGAGCCTTCTGCCAGGCACTTAACTGTGAATTGCGGAGGAATAATGTAGACGTAGATCTAATTTCTTTTTCTTTGTTGACGCTGACCAAGTCAGTGCAGGCAAGAAATTCCGTGGAATCTTTGTCCCCTGAACTCCCTCATTTCTATAGCGTTTTCGTGTAATTCCCTACGGCCATTTGATAAATCTAAACCATCTTCGCCTATCATTTGAACGTCTTTATCCTTTTTCAGGGGATACGTTATATAAAACTGTGAGTTTATAGACCAAAACTAAATACTTACAATCTCTTTCGTAGCGTTTTCTCCTGTCGTACACATATCCTTTGTTTTCCTGATTTGGCAAATTTAATTTTACTTTGTAATCAGACGCTCTCCCTGTCGTTACAGTCGTCAGTTATCAAAAGGAGGGAACTCGTACGCGCCATCTGTCTCGAATCGTGTAAAGTTTGCTCTGTGTTATCGCATTTTATCTTTTTCTGCATCGTGTCGTGGAGCATAGGGAGCAGACATTTTGTGTAAATAAGTAAGGAAAACCACCTAAAAACTAGACCCAGGCTGGCAGGTGTACCAGACCAACCTCGCGAAATCGATCTACGTCTACCTCATCTTGTCCCGCAAGTTAGCATGCCGCGCGTTGAGTAGTATTAAAAGGTCTCCAAAACAAACTACTTAACCTACTGGCAATATCAGAAATTAATTTAAGGCACGGTAATGCCTTATCACTTACTTTCTCCGCGCCTCAGCAACCTGTTGACGAAACGGCTAGTGACTTACTGGTGCTTTGCACTTCGGCCCCTGGCGTACTGTTCCATCGCGCATGTCGCGCTGCAGCTGGTGCTTTATACTTCGGTTCCAGCACAACCCCATCACTGCCTGTTCTTCTTAACCGACTTCGCTAATACTGCTGCTGCGCTGTCTTCTGTCTCCCTCCATTTCGTCTTGGTGAGAGACTGCTTTTACTCCTCTTTCTGGAACACCACCTTATATAAATGCTGTTTTATTAATTTACCACAGTTCTGTAATTACAATATCACATTTTATTTACATCCTTATTTCCAAAGGCGGACGGTTACACTACAGAGCATTTTTTACAATGGAATCTTCGGCAACTTTCATACATAATACACTAACAAAACGTCGTAAATACAATACTAATACTGATTTGTTACTGGCTATACTGTCCACAGCAGACAACTTGGTATATCTTTGACATCACAAAACATTCTGCCTCTAAATCCATTGACCTCTGCAAAACATTCCAGTAACACTTCTAATCCAAAGTTCGTCGATTATCTGCAAAGCGCTACCCCGCAAGGAATGTCGCACTGAAACAACTCAATTACCTGTGGAGACTGGAATGAAGCCATTATCGGCGTTTTATAGCTGTCACTGTGGCACAGAGAACTTCACAATGGTTGCTCACTCTCTGATTTGCAACTTGTTTAATCAACTAATGGATTAAACCCAATTATTTGACAGTTTTCCACGCGATGTACCTGCGGCAGATAGCGTTGACTGGTGTCACGACAATGAATGAATTAACTTAGAATTATCTGGCGGAATTCCAACTTTACGAAAGCCGTAATAATCGAGATGCCAAAAAATCTGCTTTAATGATTTGAGACAAAAATTTGACCGTTGGTAGACATTCTCAAAATTGCTGTCAAATGGTTCAAATGGCTCTGAGCACTATGGGACTTAACTGCTGTGGTCATCAGTCCCCTAGAACTTAGAACTACTTAAACCTAACTAACCTAAGGACATCACACACATCCATACCCGAGGCAGGATTCGAACCCGCGACCGTAGCGGTCGCGCGGTTCCAGACTGTAGCGCCTAGAACCGCTCAGCCACTCCGGCCGGCAAAATTGCTGTCGAATTATTACATACATACGTGTCCATACTAGCAGAGCTAATGCCTCGAACCGCATCTAGGAGTCGACTGCAACTTCGCGCGTTGCGAAGCTATCTGAGTTCTATCGACTACCTTCGGTAGCCATTCGGCTACGTTCGGTCGAGAACAGCGTCCTCAGATATTTCATTAATTAATATGTTTACTGGACTTTCAAAGTGTTGTTTACATTCAGATTTTCCCTCGCTACAGCACATCGACAATTGCCGTCTTACGTTATAAATAATTCGTGTACGAATGGCGGGTCCTCCCCTTGCTATCACGTCTCGCCCTGACCGAAGTCCCCCACGCCAGAGCGTTATTAAATCTCCCACCTGTCACGCACGCGACCTGACAGCTATCTATCCGTTCTCACAATAGGGGGCGAATATCACGTTGAAATCATAATCTGGAAGAAAGGATCACTCTGTTTGATAAAAGAGGCACACTGGCAAAGATATGTTACAGTAGGGCACACTGGCCAATCTGAAAAATAAAAAATATATGCGTTCATGTAAAAATATGTAGAAACGCACGGAGAGAGTAATGGTACGTACAAAAAACTCAAGTGGAAATAGCAGATCAGTATTACTTATCTACAGCAAAAGCTCAGGATGTAAAGGCAAGCAAAGCAAGAAGCATAAGTCTTACCGTAAGCAACTGCAAAACTCTGGGGCACCATTGTAACTACCGAGAATAAACCGAATCTGAAATAGAAAACATAATAGGTTCCATCCAATAAACTACATCTGTAATGATGACCTTTCAAAACGCGAACAGGAAGCGATGGAATTTATTCCCGATACATCACGACAGCGAATTCGTTAAGAAATTCAACTTCCACATTCTTAATAGAAGGTCAGTATACACCCCGTCGAATTCTCAAGAGAATTTTAAAAACTGTATGCATCCAAGGCGATGGTAGTTTCAGCAGCTATGCTTAGAAGTATTTTTGGCGCGGTATTAGCGACCGCCAGGAACCAATGAAACACCGCGGTAATTGTTCGATGGACCAACAATCCGCGAATTCTAGACCGGGAGAATGGACGAAGATTAGGATTTCTGGTTCCGAGATCATTATCGCCTGTGCTCAAGCTCAGAAGTGGCCAGACATGTTGAAAAAATTCATCCATAGCAGAGACTATCCTGTCATTTACCTTACTCAATTAAAGAGAAACCACGGAAAACCTACTCCCGGATTACTAGACACGGAGCTAAATCCCGGTCCTCAGTTAGTCCAGAGTCTCATCATTGCGTTATCTCACTCGTTTCGTAGACAGGGATTGGTAGAAACATTTCCTGGTACCGAAGCGGACAGAAGGCCGAAATACTGAATTCGGTCTTTCGAAACTGTTTCACCGTGAAAAATCGCAATACGGCCCCTCCATTCAACCATCGAACGAACGCCAAAATGGCAGGTAAGTGATCGAGGCATAGAAAAAGAGCTATAATCGATTAGTAGTGTAAAGGCACCTGGACCAGATGAAATATCTGTAAGATTTTACAGAGATAATGCGAACGAATTAGCTCCCCTTCTGGCAATAATTTATCGTTGGTCACTGGAGCAGCGGTGGGTAGCTAACGGCTGGAAAGAAACACAGGTTATTCCCGTTTTCAGAAAAGGTCCTGGGACAGACGCATATAATTAGAAGCCCATATAATTGACGTCAGTCAGTTGCAGAACTATACAACATGTTTTACGCTCAAGAATTACGACCTTCTTTGAGAACAAAAATCTCCTCTATGAAAATCAATATTTACACTCCTGGAAATGGAAAAAAGAACACATTGACACCGGTGTGTCAGACCCACCATACTTACTCCGGACACTGCGAGAGGGCTGTACAAGCAATGATCACACGCACGGCACAGCGGACACACCAGGAACCGCGGTGTTGGCCGTCGAATGGCGCTAGCTGCGCAGCATTTGTGCACCGCCGCCGTCAGTGTCAGCCAGTTTGCCGTGGCATACGGAGCTCCATCGCAGTCTTTAACACTGGTAGCATGCCGCGACAGCGTGGACGTGAACCGTATGTGCAGTTGACGGACTTTGAGCGAGGGCGTATAGTGGGCATGCGGGAGGCCGGGTGGACGTACCGCCGAATTGCTTAACACGTGGGGCGTGAGGTCTCCACAGTACATCGATGTTGTCGCCAGCGGTCGGCGGAAGGTGCACGTGCCCGTCGACCTGGGACCGGACCGCAGCGACGCACGGATGCACGCCAAGACCGTAGGATCCTACGCAGTGCCGTAGGGGACCGCACCGCCATTTCCCAGCAAATTAGGGACACTGTTGCTCCTGGGGTATCGGCGAGGACCATTCGCAACCGTCTCCATGAAGCTGGGCTACGGTCCCGCACACCGTTCGGCCGTCTTCCGCTCACGCCCCAACATCGTGCAGCCCGCCTCCAGTGGTGTCGCGACAGGTGTGAATGGAGGGACGAATGGAGACGTGTCGTCTTCAGCGATGAGAGTCGCTTCTGCCTTGGTGCCAATGATGGTCGTATGCGTGTTTGGCGCCGTGCAGGTGAGCGCCACAATCAGGACTGCATACAACCGAGGCACACAGGGCCAACACCCGGCTTCATGGTGTGGGGAGCGATCTCCTACACTGGCCGCACACCACTGGTGATCGTCGAGGGGACACTGAATAGTGCACGGTACATCCAAACCGTCATCGAACCCATCGTTCTACCATTCCTAGACCGGCAAGGGAACTTGCTGTTCCAACAGGACAATGCACGTCCGCATGTATCCCGTGCCACCCAACGTGCTCTAGAAGGTGTAAGTCAACTACCCTGGCCAGCAAGATCTCCGGATCTGTCCCCCATTGAGCATGTTTGGGACTGGATGAAGTGTCGTCTCACGCGGTCTGCACGTCCAGCACGAACGCTGGTCCAACTGAGGCGCCAGGTGGAAATGGCATGGCAAGCCGTTCCACAGGACTACATCCAGCATCTCTACGATCGTCTCCATGGGAGAATAGCAGCCTGCATTGCTGCGAAAGGTGGATATACACTGTACTAGTGCCGACATTGTGCATGCTCTGTTCCCTGTGTCTATGTGCCTGTGGTTCTGTCAGTGTGATCATGTGATGTATCTGACCCCAGGAATGTGTCAATAAAGTTTCCCCTTCCTGGGACAATGAATTCACGGTGTTCTTATTTCAATTTCCAGGAGTGTATTTCGCAAACTCGGCTCGCTCTGCTCCTCCTTGAGACCCATATAGCTGAAGGCCACGGCGATCAGTTTGATGCTGTGCTCCTCGATTCAGGAAGACATCTGACACAGTTTCGCAGTGTCGTTTAGTGAAAAACGCGAGCTTACTGAATGCTGGACCAGATTTGTAACCGCAATCAAGTCTTCCTTTCAGATAGAACTCAGCATGCCGCTCTTGACACTGCAAAATCGACGGATATAAAGGTGAATTCTAGAGTACACCGAGGAAAGAACCGTTACTGTTTTCAGTTACACTGGGAAACATAATAAAAGGGTCACTTTTTCGGAATCCAGTAACCGTTTCCCATTGTTACGCAGAAGTTTGAAATTTTGCTCGAAGATGTATACAGCCTCCCTTTTTAGTGGTGTAAAAGCGTGGCATCTTGCGACGTCACTCTCTGGATGTGGTAGGTCGTCAAAGCCCGTCTTCCCCACATTTCACCTCTTGTTTTGACGGCACTGCGATGGCTGTCAGAACCGAGACACCAACGTCGAAACGACGCGATTTTCTCATGGGTGGGAACGGGAAACATTTCAGACACACTGTCACTCAGGATAGTATTCCGAAAGGTCTCCGGGGCTGGCATAAAGGGTGTCGATGAAACAACCTCTCCCATTAGGCGCTGATTCACACATTTCGCGGTCGAAAACGATAGTCCATAGTGCGGTGAACAACAGGACATCGTGAGCCTGCAACTCCCGTGAACGTTGTCACACCCCTGTGGAGTGTAGCGCTACCGCAATTTTTGTTGTGGTGTACAGTGTCGAACCACTAGAGACCGTTCAAAACCATTCGACGAAATTTGGACGTGATCGGAAGCAGGAAAGTGCATTATGCATTTTCATCCCTCCTGTTTCGAGCCCTGCTGTGCTTTGATCGTGGAGTGGTGGGTCGCCTTTGATAGGTACGTGAATAAAACGGCAAAGTGTCGCTCTAAGACCCCCAATTTCGGCTACAAACACGCGCATTTTCGTTGAACGCTTTAACAATGCACCTCTACAAAGAAAACCAGTGACTGATTATAACGTATCTGCAGACAAGCAACCCCTCCGACAACCTACAGATGTGTGATGCTACGCTGAGCTCTCGCACATGATTGCGTGCCTGCGAAATCTGAGGAGTGTAGGCAGCGTTGCTCGCCTGCAGACGCCTAGGAATACATCGTGGGTTATATCTATACTGTGCAATCTCCGTCCTCCTTCCTTCTTTCATCTGTTGTCCACATTAAACAATGCCCAGTCCAAGAAATTAATAAGCGAAGCCTTTTATGAAGATTTGAGAGGAGCGAAAATTACAATAAACTTTCAAATTTACTTAGCTTGTCATGCTGAGATGGCTCCAGTTCTTCTTGTCTAGGGGTATGATTCTTGAAGCTGAAAATCAAACATCAGGTCCTCACAGTTGGTTTTAACTAAATAAATTGGAAGATTGTTGTTGCAGAATTTTTTACGTAAATATATTTTCCACCGATTTTCTCACATTTTAGTATGTCGTACAGTATTTTGATATTATGCAAAAATACGTCTGATCACATCAGAGGCAGGCTTACGATTCTCACACTCTGCGGAAATAACAATATTCCAAAAGGTTCATAATTTTTCTTAACAAATGAATTTCTACTAGTTTTCGTTAAATTATTGTTTATTATTTCATAAACGAATCCAGAAATAAACATAGGAAACAGTACAGGATTGCGTAACTGATAATATAAATTTTAAGTGTGGAAATAATTCGTAATTTCAAATGTTTCTAAAAAAATATATATTTTTAACTGTACATAATAACAACGAAACTAAAATATTGGATGAAATAATTCCTTTTCATAAATTTTAGCTTGAAATATAGCATACTGTGTATAAAATTATATGCAAGTTTTCAGAAAAGCAACTGAGATATTAACCTGTCCAAAATTCGAAAAATAATACTGATATCGACAACCACTGTTGAGGAAAGGTAATGCTAGAGGAGGATGTCCCGTTACAAGAGGTACTTTCTTACAGTGCTCAATAAAGGTGCAAAGATGGCAGCAACGGTGTTCCTGAGATTGGGGGCGGGGTGGGGGGTAGGGACCCTTTGCCATTTTATTCATCCATTTTATTCACCACCACCCTCCAACGCCTCCCCCCTCCCCCCGCTCCCCTCGTCATCATCACGCCACAGGAGGGTGCAAAACAGCAGGACTGGAAAAGCATAAACTCTCTATTGTGTTTCGTTGAATGGTTTTGTACGGTCCCTAGCAGTTCCTGCTCTACACCTAAGCAAAACTTGCGGCCGTGCTGCACTCCTAGGTGGTGCGATAACGTTATATGGAGTTGCAGACCGACAGTGTACTTAGAGAAGGGATGAATCGTCCGAGGGGTGTCACACTGTTAAAGATAGTCAAGAATATTGTCCTGTTGCTCATCGCACGCACTGCGAACTGTCGTTTTCGACCGCGAAATGTGTGGGAATCAACGCCACAAGGGAAGGGGTAGTTTCATTGACGCCGCTGAGGCCTTTGCGTGTCGATTCTGAGCGGTAGTGTGTGTGAAATCCTATCCTCAGCCACTCGTCGGAAAATACGGGATTTTTTCAACGCTGGGCATCACGGTTCTGCCCCCCCCCCCCCCCCCCCCCGTTGCACAGACGTCAAAGGAAGGGATGAAATGTCGGTAAGAGAGGGTGTGACGCCCTTACCGTAATGTGAGAAGTCTGCGGTGGTGGTGGGCAGGATTGTGGTGGAATTTGGTGCCAATGTGACATCATTACAGCTGACACGAACTTCTAAGCTCTGACCCTTTTTCCGCAATTTGTCGACATCTTGCTGTCCGCATCGTCGCCGAGTCCGCTTCGGCACCATTACAGAAGAAACCTGTACGCACCTTTGAGCCCAATGTCAAACTCCTGCATCCAACGGGAGAAAATTACGGGGTGCGAAGAAGTGACTGATTGTACTCCACACCGTGTATACACTGGTGTGACAGATGTCACGAGATAGCAAATCTCCGGAGTGATTATGGCCGCACGACGGAATTTAACAGACTTTGAACGCGGAACTGTATTTGCAACTAGACGCATCGGACATTCAGTTTCAGAAATCTTTAGGGGATTCAATATTCCGAGATCCAGAGTGTCAAGAGTGAGCCGCGAATACCAAATTTCAGGCATTACCTCTCACCGCGGACATCTAGATGCCGCCAGCCTTCGCTCCACAACCGAGAGCAGTAGAGTTGTCAGTGCAAACAGACAAACAACACAGCATGAAATAACCGTAGATATCAGTGTCGGATGAACGACGAACGTATCCTTTAGAACAGTGCGGCGAAATTTGGCGTTAATGGGCTATGGCAAGAGACGATGGACGCGAGTACCTTTGCTAACAGCACGACATCGCCTGCAGCGCCTCTTTTAGGCTCGTGACCATAGCGGTTGGATCCTAGACGACTGGAAAACCATGACGTAATAGGATGTTTCCCGATTTCAGTTGGTAAGAGCTGATTGTAGGGTTCGAATGTGGCGCAGATCTCACCAGAGAACGATTTGGCCAGCCAGATCATCCGATGTGAATCCCATCTAACGTTTATGGAACATCAATTATGGGCAGCTATATAGGCAGCAAGGCTCAATGTTTCTGCTGCGGACTTCCATACTACGCCGCATTGCTGTACTATGCCGATGTACTATACGATGTTAAGAGATATTCCTACGACTTTTGTCATCTCAGTATATATTATGTTGTGGCGTAGCAAGACAGCCACGCCACTCGGAGGTAGCCGAAAGGCACGCTAACTAATGCAGACGGGCGTGAAGTCTGAAACAGGACGCTCAATGAATGCTAATAAGAAAAGAACGTAATGTCTGTTTACTTAACTTTATTATCCTTGTGGTATACATCGTTCTTGTTGAGACAGGCTTTGGACGATAATTATCAATTGCTATGTAAGGCTAATGGCGCCTTGCTAGGTCGTAGCCATGGACTTAGCTGAAGGCTATTCTAACTGTCTCTCGGCAAATGAGAGTAAGGCTTCGTCAGTGTAGTCGCTAGCAAAGTCGTCGTACAACTGTGGCGAGTGCTAGTCCGCCTCTCTAGACCTGCCATGTGGTGGCGCTAGGTCTGCAAGTACTGACAGTGGCGACACGCGGGTCCGACACGTACTAATGGACCGCGGCCGATTTAAGCTACCACCTAGCAAGTGTGGTGTCTGGCGGTGACACCACATATTATCCAGTGAATAACGTCGGATGCTCCATGTGCCTGCTTTAAGATAAAGCGGTTGTCTGTAAGAAGGTAGCAACAGAAGAAGATAGTAACGAACTACAGAAAGTCCTGCTGAAATTTGACGAATGGAGTAGGATCTGGCAGATGACCCAGAACTTCAATAAATTTAACATACTGCGCGCAAATAGGTGAAGATTTCTGCTGCTGTTCAATTACACTATTGGTGACAAATCGCTGGAAACAGTAACTACAGTAAAATACCTAGGATTAACCGTCGGGAACGACCTAAAGGGGAATGACTGCATGAAACAAATAGTACGAAGAGTAGATGGTAGGCTGAGATCCATAGGAAGAATCTATTTCCATGAAAGAAGCTGCTTTACTAAACACTTGTTCGACTGATTCTTGAGTACTGCTCATCAGTCTGGGACCCTAAGTAGGTTTGATTAATAGAAGAGATAGACAAGGTCCAAAGAAGAGCAGCGTGTTTCCTCACAGGATAGTTTAATTGGTGTAAGAGCGTTACGGGTATCCAGTGGCAGACGCTACGAAGGAGGCGCGGTGAAACACGGACAGGTTCACTTCAGAAATTCCGAGGGAGTGCGTTCCGGAAAAAGTCAGGCGAAATGACCAAAACGAGAAAATCCGAGGAATTAAGGCTAGTACGGGGGTTCCGAGAATCATTTTTCCCACGCGCCGTGTGCGACTGGAACAGGTAAAGGGTGATCAGGTAACAGTACCAGAAGTACCCTCCACCATACACCATAAGGTGGATTTCGGAATGTAGATGCAGATGAACTCCCATGGTATCGGTTTTCGGTCTAAGGTGGCTTTCCCAGCGGTCCTAGCTACTCGTATCTTTTCGACTAGATGACATTTCCGCGGACCACGATCTGGAGTTCCTATTTCACCACAGTCAGAGCTCGGCATTGCCCTCCTACCAGACATGTTCAGGTGCTGCGGATGTAGCTCAGAAGGTGTTAAATGAAGACTAGTTCATATCAGGAATTTTGTTGAGGAATTCCACCTCTGCTGTCATTATACAAACATTAAACTCAGTTTTTGTATTGGATTCTCTACTAATAATTTAAAATTGCTTGTAATTTTCCGTACTTTTTCCTTGTCAAATGAACAGAGTGCCGCCTTTTTCCTTATTTGCTTTTCTAAGGGACATATGATCATTAACAATCAGGTTCAATATGGTTCGAATGGCTAAGCACTATGGGACTTAACATCTGACGTCATCATTCCCCTAGACTTAGAACTACTTAAACCGAACTAACCTGAGGACATCACACACATCCATGCCCGACGCAGGATTCGAAACTGCGACCGTAGCAGCCGCGTGGTTCCGGACTGAAGCGTCTAGAACCGCTCGACCACAGCGGCTGGCTAACAATAAAAAAAAATGGCTCTGAGCACTATGCGACTTAACTTCTGAGGTCATCAGTTGCCTAGAACTTAGAACTAATTAAACCTAACTAACCTAAGGACATCACACACATCCATGCCCGAGGCAGGATTCGAACCTGCGACCGTAGCGGTCGCTCGGCTCCAGACTGTAGCGCCCAGAACTGCATGGCGCTAACAATCAGGTTGTCTGTAGATGTACAGCTGTACTTCCACAACAGCATACCACCAGTCTCCTCGCCCAGTCACAACCTGTGCCCCATGCAACATAGTTTCAGTTAATACGTACTTATGGCCAAACTTAATTACATTCGTGGACAAACGACATCTCCTTTTCTCAAATTAACATTTCCTTCCGTGACACAAATGCCATTTCTTAATCTTTGTTTTACGTGGGCTTAGAATGAACACATAAATACAGAGTTATCAGAAAAGGAGGAACACATTTCAAATATTTATTGCTTCCAAACTACAAAAGATAGAAACACAATGCAACGTTCCTGGAAAGAAAAAAGTTCACATTTTTATGCATTCAAAGTGAGCACCATGTGTTACACGACAAATATCAAAACGCCGTCTCATTTCCTGCCACACACGGAGCAGCTGGTCTCTTCTTATCGAATACACAGCCTCAACAATGCGACGTAGCAGATTTTGAAGAGTGTCAGGCATACGGGGGGAGGGGGGAGGGGGTGGGGGGTGGGGGGTGGGGGGTAAAAGCGCGATCTTTTAACCCCACAGATAAAAGTCACAAAGAGTGAAGTCTGGGACGTTGGATTGGAAGAGGAGGAGCAGCAGATGAACTTCATCGCCATTGGCCTCCCAGGTACCCAGACCTCACACCTTGCGAGCCTGATCTGTGAAAACTGTGATTTTATCCGCCCTGTCCCTGACACTTTTCAAACAGTGCGACATCGCATTTTTGAAGCTGTGAATTCGACAAGAAGAGGCCATCTGCTTCGCATGTGTGGTAGGAAATGAGCCACCGTTTCGATCTTTTTCGTGTAACACATGCTGCTCACATTGAATGCATAAAAATTTGAACATTTCTCTTTGCAGGAACGTTGGAATTATGTGTCTGTCTTTTGTAGTTTGGAAGAAGTAAATGATTGAAGCCTGTTCCTTCTTTTTGAATAGCACTGTACTTGATCACATGCCTACCAGTTGTCTCTTGAGTTATGACAGCTGACGACTTCCTTATAAGTCTTTGTTTCCAGAAACATATAAATTGCATAGTGTGGTGCTATCCGGAGACGCACCAGAGCTCAACATTCACGCAATGCTCCAAGATATTTGTCAGTTATTTCTAGAGAGGTGATGGGATTAGCTAGTCATCAACATACGCTGCAGCTCCTGGCAGTCTCTGTCTATTTTTGCTATATATATCCATAAGTGGCTCTAAGTTAACATCCTACAGTTTAGGTCCGTCTAAAGACCACAGTGGAGAGTCTTTCGAAATCCATTGCAACGTAACCAGTGTACCGATGGTACTGATAAAATTCGACAGGGTAGGATGTTTACAGTCTCTTATCGTGTCCTACTGCTTCTGCAAGTTACCCTCTGTAGTACTGGTTTACAAAACTCGTGTGCTCCACGAAATTATAGGCCCCTGCGAGTTACTGCTGGGGTATTAGTAATTTTTAGCTGGTGGGGAAAAACCGGTAAAAATTTGAAGGCAACGGATAACGCAATCTATATAACCACTACAGAAGGCACCTATGCAGGGTATAATGGGGACCATAAGGCTTTTATTTATTTTTATTTGTTGACCCAGCATGCGACTGAGGTAGCGACTAATTTGTGTGGGCTTGCCTCTCATCTCTAAGGGAAATTTTATCAATTGTATTTTCTTGGGATATTTTATCACTCCTATTTTCCATTTTCTAGGGAGGTTTGGATACCTTACGTTTCACCTATTCTGTGCTTGTTGTGCTTGTTGATACGTGTGCTTGTTGAAATACAGAGATACACTCCTGGAAATTGAAATAAGAACACCGTGAATTCATTGTCCCAGGAAGGGGAAACTTTATTGACACATTTCTGGGGTCAGATACATCACATGATCACACTGACAGAACCACAGGCACATAGACACAGGCAACAGAGCATGCACAATGTCGGCACTAGTACAGTGTATATCCACCTTTCGCAGCAATGCAGGCTGCTATTCTCCCATGGAGACGATCGTAGAGATGCTGGATGTAGTCCTGTTGAACGGCTTGCCATGCCATTTCCACCTGGCGCCTCAGTTGGACCAGCGTTCGTGCTGGACGTGCAGACCGCGTGAGACGACGCTTCATCCAGTCCCAAACATGCTCAATGGGGGACAGATCCGGAGATCTTGCTGGCCAGGGTAGTTGACTTACACCTTCTAGAGCACGTTGGGTGGCACGGGATACATGCGGACGTGCATTGTCCTGTTGGAACAGCAAGTTCCCTTGCCGGTCTAGGAATGGTAGAACGATGGGTTCGATGACTGTTTGGATGTGCCGTGCACTATTCAGTGTCCCCTCGACGATCACCAGTGGTGTACGGCCAGTGTATGAGATCGCTCCCCACACCATGATGCCGGGTGTTGGCCCTGTGTGCCTCGGTCGTATGTAGTCCTGATTGTGGCGCTCACCTGCACGGCGCCAAACACGCATACGACCATCATTGGCACCAAGGCAAAAGCGACTCTCATCGCTGAAGACGACACGTCTCCATTCGTCCCTCCATTCACGCCTGTCGCGACACCACTGGAGGCGGGCTGCACGATGTTGGGGCGTGAGCGGAAGACGGCCTATCGGTGTGCGGGACCGTAGCCCAGCTTCATGGAGACGGTTGCGAATGGTCCTCGCCGATACCCCAGGAGCAACAGTGTGCCTAATTTGCTGGGAAGTGGCGGTGCGGTCCCCTACGGCACTGCGTAGGATCCTACGGTCTTGGCGTGCATCCGTGCGTCGCTGCGGTCCGGTCCCAGGTCGACGGGCACGTGCACCTTCCGCCGACCACTGGCGACAACATCGATGTACTATGGAGACCTCACGCCCCACGTGTTGAGCAATTCGGCGGTACGTCCACCCGGCCTCCCGCATGCCCACTATACGCCCTCGCTCAAAGTCCGTCAACTGCACATACGGTTCACGTCCACGCTGTCGCGGCATGCTACCAGTGTTAAAGACTGCGATGGAGCTCCGTATGCCACGGCAAACTGGCTGACACTGACGGCGGCGGTGCACAAATGCTGCGCAGCTAGCGCCATTCGACGGCGGTTCCTGGTGTGTCCGCTGTGCCGTGCGTGTGATCATTGCTTGTACAGCCCTCTCGCAGTGTCCGGAGCAAGTATGGTGGGTCTGACACACCGGTGTCAATGTGTTCTTTTTTCCATTTCCAGGAGTGTATAAACTGTCGCCTCATCCGGGAAACAACAGAACGAGTCACATTACGCCATAGGGCCATATCAGTTTGCAACTCTCCTGCTTCCATTCTTCCTAGGGCCCTCCACAGCGAAGAGTCTGTAGGCGTCTTCTCTGCGTCATACTGCACCGTCTGTGACTGTAAACACAGCGATTGTCGATGTGAGACAACCCTGCAAACACTACCCCTCTTGATAGGTGCACTGACGTCATTGCTGGCGTGCTGATCGGAATCCCATCTTCCGCGCACAACACGATCGTAACGACATCTGTTGACAGTTTGTATAATTATATCGCGCATTAGGCACACGACGAGGAAAGAGCAGGTTGTTGTTTCAATCTTGGACACCAGTGAATTTTCACAAAGCACTTCGAGCTCTTGTCTTTGTTGTTTACAGTATTCAGCTTCATAATTTTTGTCTTCATCTGCATGAAGTACTAGAAATGGAATTTCAGCGGATCCCTGCACAGTTTACCATTCGGCATACAAGGAACAAAACAGATCAACTACCAACTCGTCCTTTTGTCATTATTTCTCTAAATCGGTAAAGAAATGACTGTAACAGCACAAAAGAAGTTAGTGTCGGTTTTATTTTCATACCACAGAACTCGCTTCCTGGACAGACTGTATACATTATTTCAAGTTAAACTTAATTCTTCTTTCAAAATTGATGACACGCGAGAAATGGTTCAAATGGCTAAAATGGTTCAAATGGCTCTGAGCACTATGGGACTTAACATCTGAGGTCATCAGTCCCCTAGAACTTAGAACTACTTAAATACAAATAACCTAAGGAGATCACACACATCCATGCCCCAGGCAGGATTCGAACCTGCGACCTTAGCGCTCGCGCGCTTCCAGACTGAAGCGCCTAGAACTGCTCTGCCACACCGGCCGGCTGATAAACGAGAAATGTGGGAGCCGTTACAGACTAGTGAGCAGGAGGATTTGTCGGCCATCTTGTATGAAATATTTAATTTGGTGGAGAGAATGTTGCGTGGAGAGTAATGGGAAAACAGAAGAGGCTCTCTTCTCTCGAGCTGCAGTGTATGCAGCGGGAACGCTTCCACTGAGGAGCAGATAGGAGCTGTTGTAGGACGGAGAGTTGTCTTGTGGAAAATTTCCACTGGGGCATCGGGATAAGAGGCTCACTCTTGGAAGTGAACAACATGCAGCCGTAAAATTTTAGCTGAGGAGGAGGAATTGAGAGCCTGTGCCCTTCAGGCACAGTTGGAGGGGGACCAGGATGAAGGCAGGGGGATGGGAGGAGAGTAGTTGCGTCCTGGAAGGCAGGGAGAAAGAAATCGTGGTCACATAGTTTTATTATCAACACGAAAAACAAGCACGAAACACTTTCAGAGTTAACTGGAGAAAAGCGTCAGGCAGAACTAGGGGCAGGAAACCTAGAAACGTGCAAAATGTTAGGAAGAAGAGAGTGCTGCTACTAGGTAGTAGCTGTGGGCGAGGTGTAGGCCCTCTACTACAGAAAAGATTAGGAACGGCGTTGAAGCATTCTCATGCAAGATGCAAGGCTAAGTTAAGTGATAGAGGACTTCAGGTCTTTAAGTAAGATTTTTCAAAAGCGGGCCCCGTAGTGATAGTGAATTGGGCGGAAAACAGTTTGGACTAGGATGGAACATATGACACGTTCGGTGACGGAGACCAGATAGCTTTCCTGACTCGTGGCGGCAACGTCCTCTTTGTCGAGCTGTTCCGGTGTCGTGAACGGTAACGCCTCAAAGGAACTATGAGGTGGATTCATTTGGAGTTATAGCTGGCGCTGATGCAGCCGACATTGTATATGTTACTCTGGTGCCATTTTGGGGATCGAGAGATGGAATTTCACTAGGTACGGCCTATACTTAAACAGGACTAGGAAGGAATAACTGTTACAAATGATTCAGTAAAGTATAGGAGACGGATCTTGAGACGTGCGTTCTCAAATACTTTTTGTCATTGGTAGGAGAAGTACTCCTTTTTCAAGTTAAATCCAGAAGACTGGTTCCACTGCCAAAGAGTATCTCTGGAACTTTGAAAAATCTGCTATTAAGACTAAAAAGATAGATACTAACACATCAAACGGCACACGTACTATATATCATAGAGAACAAGAAACCATAGGAGAAAGTGACATGGCAAATTTCACAGATAATCCTTCATCAAAACATAAGATACAACAATTTGAAGTGAGCCCCAATCTTCGAACTGCACAGTAGTTTGTGTTAGTGAGCACTGATGTACAGACACTCAAAAGATGTATCCAGCATGGCATATTATCGTTGTACGGAAGGACAGGCTCTAATTGTAAGACGAGTTCAAAAGGTGGGGATCAGGCATTTATATCAGAAAGTGCGCGATTTACGTCAGCACATGGCCTACAACAGTATGTTAAGACAGACACTTTGAAATACCAGCTACTGAATTAACACGGCTTGAAATCAACAATATATTAATCATTTTGCTTGTATATTGATCACTCATTAGGACTGTGCACATTTTTTTCAATAAATTAACTGGAGTTCTAGGTAAAGTCTCAGCTGTGAAATTTACACAGCCAGCTGGTGTGGCCGAGCGGTTCTAGGCGCTTCAGTCTGGAACCGCGCGACCGCTACGGTCGCAGGTTCGAATCCTGCCTCGGGCATGGATATGTCTGATGTCCTTAGGTTAGTTAGGTTTAAGTAGTTTTAAGTTCTGGGGAATTGATTACCTCAGATGTTAAGTCCCACGGTGCTCAGAGCCATTTTGAAAGTTACACAATTATGTGTCCAGGCGTGAACATAAACACGAATGTCATGAATGAAACTACGTGGTAGCATCCTCACAACTATCCTTCAGAGTGGCATGTACATGTTGGTCAATAGTGAAACAAGAGTTACTACAGTGACTGCTCCCGTAATCAACCGCGTGGTCACCAACATGGACAGAGAAAAGTGTGATGTAGCTGTAAAATATATTGGACTCTCAGACCATTTTTACCAAATGATGACAGTAAAATTACGTACGAGAAACGTCGATATCCTCAACATTATTTATATTGAACTTTGAAATGGCTTTTCCAGAAGCACGCTTATCCGTATCAATGTCTCACAAAACACATGGATAACAGTGGTATCAGGAGCCCTCTCAGATCCAGAAATACCTCAGTTCCACGAAAAGAGTCATAATGAACCACAGTTCCCATATCTCTATCATACGTTCAAAAATATTTGTAGGGGGGTGCTGATTGCTGTATTAATGACAAAATAATATGCAATGCAGACTAAACGCGAAGCAGTCTGGGATGTCATTAAACAGAAAATGGGGAAAGACATACTGGTAAGGGAGGCAAATAAAGTAATAAATGACCCACACCATCTAACAGACCAGACTGTACAAATGAGCATTTTTCAAGTATTGAAGAGACATTACAGCACAAATTCCAAAAAACAAGTATAACTCCTGTAAATAACAATCACGAAGTGATTATCATGTTACTGCTAATCGTTACATGGCAGTTGATTCCCAAACTGTTCCATAACCAGTTTCATAATTTAATAAGCACGTCCGAATTGTAAGTAAAGGCGAATCTCTAATACAACATGAAAACTGCAAGCAATAATAACTACTGCCAATGATTACTACTATAATTATTTCTGTTGTAGAGCACCGACCATATTTGGTGAGAAACGCGCAAAATTAGGAACTGGGTCGCATTAGCGCCAGCCAGCGAGCATGAGTGTTATGTCTCACAAAATATAGCACAACCGTCACATCTTTGCGAGGCGCTCCGACCTGGCGAGATGTGGAAACAGATCACACAACTGTACCTAAGCGGGAGAGAGCGGAAACCCTTTCACACAGGTGTCCGCCGAAACATTTAGTATATGTGCCGGAAGACGTAGAAAAACCCAAGCAGTCAGATTTCAGAAGCATATAAATAGCTAGAAATTTTACACTTAAAGTCACTTTTGTTAGTATCGTAGCTGTATCGTCATAGAACTGTTACGCTTAGGCGCCATCCAGAATGCTGTTCGTGGACCCTGCGTCAGGGCAGTGCACAATGAAGCAATGGTATCTGGAGTTGGAATGGCGGTTATCGCAGAAACAACCGGTATTCGACTGCATCCATTTTCTTCCACACCAGTTTAACCTGACTGTTAAAACCGCTCAAAATAACCGGTTTCTGAAATAACCGATTTTCGGTTTTCTATTCCCATTATTTGCTGTAATAAACGTAGAAATCGAACAAATATTGAAAAATTTTTACTTTCTCTGTTTCAAGAGACAAAGAATAAAAATATGAAAGTAACTAGGCAAATACAGTAAAACTTGCTCAAAACGGAATCGCCTGGGACTAAAATATTTTCCAAATTTGACAAGTTTCCGGATTACACAAAACGCACTGGACTAAGTAAAATTTGTCAGGTATCATCCACAAAAGTACGGTAAAAATTTTTAATTACCCATAAACTGCATTTGGGCAACGGCCCTGCCGCAATGGATACACCGGTTCCCGTGAGATCACCGAAGTTAAGCGCTATCGGGCGTGGCTGGCACTTGGATGGGTGACCATCCAGCCGCCATGCGCTGTTGCCATTTTTCGGGTTGCACTCAGCCTCGTGACGCCAATTGAGGAGCTACTCGAGCTAATAGTAGCGGCTTCGGTCAAGAATACCATCAAAACAATCAGGAGAGCGGTGTGCTGACCCCACGTCCCTCCTATCCGCATCCTCCCCGGAGGATGATACGGCGGTCGGATGGTCCCGGTAGCCCACTCGTGGCCTCAAGACGGAGTGATTTTGATATACTGCATTTACGTACTTTCACTCCAACACTGTAGATGTTCATTTACTGTATATTGGACAACACAACACTAGTTGGTAAATAACACGGCATTTCTATATTTTTATTCGAACTTTAAACTCGTTTATTGTGTACATACATATTATTCCGAGGTTTATTTGCTTTGTATTTTATTTTTTTCGCCGAATACCAAGGAGGGAAACTTGTTTTAATTTCCTGTTCAAAATTGTTTTTTCTAGCTTATTTTTTTTGCACCATACAATAGTTCCAACAAGTTGGGAAAATTTTTGTGGGCTGCTAATTGCATAACATCGTTTATGGATGTAATGGGTTCTTCAGGTTTATTAATATTTCTAGTGACATCATTTTGCTCCTCTTCATCTCCTTTTGTTTCTTCTTCATCATCCTGTGTTGCGGATTTCTATTAAATTGTTGCTGAAGTGAAAGTGGAGTTAGTTGACAGAAAGTCATCACTTCGAATGTAATCATCTGCACTACATAAAATGTTTCGCATTTTCATTAATTCATCAATTGCTGCTGCATTTTCTTCAACTTCGATGGTCACAGAAGCGTCTTGTTCTTGACCCCCAAAACCCACTTTGTTAAAGCACATGCTGACAGTTTTGGGTTTTATTTCCTTTACTGCCAAGCCAATCCAATTTACTGCATCTAGGACAAAAACTGACCGCACAAGAGCAAATGCACTTTCGGCTTCTTCAACACTAAGAATAACAGATTGCATCAGAAATCGCCTATAATGACACTTCATTGTGTAAATAGCCCCCTGTTCCATGGGTTGTGTGAGGCTGGTTGAACCTGGAGGGAACCAAGCCAAATTCATGTTTGATAACGTCACTTTCAGGTGGCAGGTTGCATTGTCTAGGCAAAGGAGAACTTGGAGATTTCCTTTTTTTATTTTGGCATTCAAAGAGCCCAGCCATTCTTCCATGAGACCACTCACCATCCACATCTTTTTATTGCTTCGCCATGTGACTGGAAGTTTACTGACATCTATGTTTTTGAAACAATTTCCATGGAAATTGAAATAAGAACACCGTGAATTCATTGTCCCAGGAAGGGGAAACTTTATTGACACATTCCTGGGGTCAGATACATCACATGATCACACTGACAGAACCACAGGCACATAGACACAGGCAACAGAGCATGCACAATGTCGGCACTAGTACAGTGTATATCCACCTTTCGCAGCAATGCAGGCTGCTGTTCTCCCATGGAGACGATCGTAGAGATGCTGGATGTAGTCCTGTGGAACGGCTTGCCATGCCATTTCCACCTGGCGCCTCAGTTGGACCAGCGTTCGTGCTGGACGTGCAGACCGCGTGAGACGACGCTTCATCCAGTCCCAAACATGCTCAATGGGGGACAGATCCGGAGATCTGCCCCCCTTCTAACAGCCGTGTACCGCAAGTCTCTAGAGGAACAGAAGGTTCCAAATGATTGGAAAAGAGCACAGGTAGTCCCAGTCTTCAAGAAGGGTCGTCGAGCAGATGCGCAAAACTATAGACCTATCTCTCTGACGTCGATCTGTTGTAGAATTTTAGAACATGTGTTTTGCTCGAGTATCATGTCGTTTTTGGAAACTCAGAATCTACTATGTAGGAATCAACATGGATTCCGGAAACAGCGATCGTGTGAAACCCAACTCGCTTTATTTGTTCATGAGACCCAGAAAATATTAGATACAGGCTCCCAGGTAGATGCTATTTTTCTTGACTTCCGGAAGGCGTTCGATACAGTTCCGCACTGTCGCCTGATAAACAAAGTAAGAGCCTACGGAATATCAGACCAGCTGTGTGGCTGGATTGAAGAGTTTTTAGCAAACAGAACACAGCATGTTGTTATCAACGGAGAGACGTCTACAGACATTAAAGTAACCTCTGGCGTGCCACAGGGGAGTGTTATGGGACCATTGCTTTTCACAATATATATAAATGACCTAGTAGATAGTGTCGGAAGTTCCATGCGGCTTTTCGCGGATGATGCTGTAGTATACAGAGAAGTTGCAGCATTAGAAAATTGTAGCGAAATGCAGGAAGATCTGCAGCGGATAGGCACTTGGTGCAGGGAGTGGCAACTGACCCTTAACATAGACAAATGTAATGTATTGCGAATACATAGAAAGATGGATCCTTTATTGTATGATTATATGATAGCGGAACAAACACTGGTAGCAGTTACTTCTGTAAAATATCTGGGAGTATGCGTGCGGAACGATTTGAAGTGGAATGATCATATAAAATTAATTGTTGGTAAGGCGGGTACCAGGTTGAGATTCATTGGGAGAGTCCTTAGAAAATGTAGTCCATCAACAAAGGAGGTGGCTTACAAAACACTCGTTCGACCTATACTTGAGTATTGCTCATCAGTGTGGGATCCGTACCAGATCGGGTTGACGGAGGAGATAGAGAAGATCCAAAGAAGAGCGGCGCGTTTCGTCACAGGGTTATTTGGTAAGCGTGATAGCGTTACGGAGATGTTTAACAAACTCAAGTGGCAGACTCTGCAAGAGAGGCGCTCTGCATCGCGGTGTAGCTTGCTCGCCAGGTTTCGAGAGGGTGCGTTTCTGGATGAGGTATCGAATATATTGCTTCCCCCTACTTATACCTCCCGAGCAGATCACGAATGTAAAATTAGAGAGATTAGAGCGCGCACAGAGGCTTTCAGACAGTCGTTCTTCCCGCGAACCATACGCGACTGGAACAGGAAAGGGAGATAATGACAGTGGCACGTAAAGTGCCCTCCGCCACACACCGTTGGGTGGCTTGCGGAGTATAAATGTAGATGTAGATGTAGATGTAGATCTTGCTGGCCAGGGTAGTTGACTTACACCTTCTAGAGCACGTTGGGTGGCACGGGATACATGCGGACGTGCATTGTCCTGTTGGAACAGCAAGTTCCCTTGCCGGTCTAGGAATGGTACAACGATGGGTTCGATGACGGTTTGGATGTACCGTGTACTATTCAGTGTCCCCTCGACGATCACCAGTGGTGTACGGCCAGTGTAGGAGATCGCTCCCCACACCATGATGCCGGGTGTTGGCCCTGTGTGCCTCGGTCGTATGCAGTCCTGATTGTGGCGCTCACCTGCACGGCGCCAAACACGCATACGACCATCATTGGCACCAAGGTAGAAGCGACTCTCATCGCTGAAGACGACACGTCTCCATTTGTCCCTCCATTCACGCCTGTCGCGACACCACTGGAGGCGGGCTGCACGATGTTGGGGCGTGAGCGGAAGACGGCCTAACGGTGTGCGGGACCGTAGCCCAGCTTCATGGAGACGGTTGCGAATGGTCCTCGCCGATACCCCAGGAGCAACAGTGTCCCTAATTTGCTGGCAAGTGGCGGTGCGGTCCCCTACGGCACTGCGTAGGATCCTACGGTCTTGGCGTGCATCCGTGCGTCGCTGCGGTCCGGTCCCAGGTCGACGGGCACGTGCACCTTCCGTCGACCACTGGCGACAACATCGATGTACTGTGGAGACCTCACGCCCCACGTGTTGAGCAATTCGGCGGTACGTCCACCCGGCCTCCCGCATGCCCACTATATGCCCTCGCTCAAAGTCCGTCAACTGCACATACGGTTCACGTCCACGCTGTCGCGGCATGCTACCAGTGTTAAAGACTGCGATGGAGCTCCGTATGCCACGGCAAACTGGCTGACACTGACGGCGGCGGTGCACAAATGCTGCGCAGCTAGCGCCATTCGACGGCCAACACCGCGGTTCCTGGTGTGTCCGCTGTGCCGTGCGTGTGATCATTGCTTGTACAGCCCTCTCGCAGTGTCCGGAGCAAGTATGGTGGGTCTGACACACCGGTGTCAATGTGTTCTTTTTTCCATTTCCAGGAGTGTATATTTAATTTTTTTTTCTTTTAACTTTTCCACAGCCATGAGGAGCATTTCACGTCGGATCTCTGGAAGGTACATTAGCATAACTGTTTTTCTTTGTAAATATTTATTACGTATTCAGTGTTTTTTGACATATTCTGTATCCTGGAGGATCTCCTCACTACCGATTTATTGGAACGAAAAGTACATCTAATCTGATCTAATTTAATTGGAACCATTACCAACCGCCGTGCTCTGTACAGTAGGTTGCAGCGTGCACATGTAGATTTCGATGTATCTCCAATGATTCGTTTACACACAGGGTGACTGAAAATTATCTTACCACTCGAATGGGATGCATATGTATCTACAAGGATTGGAACTTTAATAGTGGCAACTATTTATTTACAGCTCGTACAAAATAAATACGTGTTTCAAAGTTTTACTGATCTTCAGAGTAGTTACCAGCATTGTGTATAACCCGTTGGCAGCGATGTGTAAGTCGTAGGATACTCTTAGCAGTGCCAGTTGTGTTGACAGTTCGAGCGACACGGTCTATTGCCCGACGAATTTGTAGCAGTTCTGAAGCGAATGCCGTGAAGTGTTTCCTTCGGTTTAGAAATCGAGTTGAACTCACGAGGGCTTAAGTCAGGGGAGTGCAGTAGGTGGTATAGCACTTAGTAGTCCCATCAGTCAAACAAATCAGTAACAAATGGCTCAAATGGCTCTGAGCGCTATGGGACTTAACATCTGTGATCATCAGTCCCTTAGAACTTAGAACTACTTAAACCTAACTAACCTGAGGACATCACACACATCCATGCCCGAGGCAGGATTCGAACCTGCGACCGTAGTAGTCGCGCGGTTCCGGACTGAGTGCTTGAACCGCTAGACCACCGCGGCCGGCAATCAGTAACAGCTTGCACTGTACGTGGTTGAGCATTGTCCAGCAAAATGATGGTCAGGTCCTGCAGAAAGTGTCATCACTTCTGTCTCTAAGCCAGTCGTAGGTTGTGTTCCAAAAATGAACACCATAGAGACAGAAGTGATGACACTTTCTGCAGGACCTGACTATCATTTTGCAGGACAATGCTCAAGCACATATAGTGCAAGCTGTTACTGATTTGTTTGACTGATGGGGCTGGTAAGTGCTATACCACCTACAGCACTCCCCTGACTTAAGCCCTCGTAAGTTCAAATCGATTTCTAAACTGAAGGAAACACTTCACGGCATTCGCTTCAGAATTGCTACAAATTCGTCGGGCAATAGACTGCGCCGCTCGAACTGTCAACACAACTGGCACTGCTTAGAGTATCCTACGACTTCCACATCGCTGGCAACGGCCTATACACAATGCTGGTGACTAATTGAAAGGTCAGTATCTATTTTGTTCGAGCTGTAATAAATAGTTGCCACTATTAAAGTTCCAACCCTCGTATTAACCATGCAGCAAACATGTATGATATTCAACTTTAGCATAATAATTAAACAAACTTGAGCCAATAGCCTATTCATCAATGTGTGCTATGAGCTTTACTGTTCTTTCTTTTTTACTGGTGAGGTTCCATAACGGCTGACCGGTTTACACTGCAGAAAAGCAGAGTTGTAGCAAGCTTCATTGAAGCGTATGGTTCGCTGAATGTAGTCCGTTTAACAATTAGCCGCCTTTATCAAAAGTTTGTGGAAACTTCATCAGTAGCAGGCAACTATCAAGTAAAAGCAGGACGTGGAAGACCAGGAGGATGTTTCTTTTGAACAATAATATGTAACGCATAGTCGTCTGAAATCAACTGGAAGCCACACTTTTGAAACTGGTATTTCCCAATCAGCTGTGTGGGGTATCTCTAAATACGAATTTGGGATGTGACCATACCACATTAAAATTCTCTGATCACTACCAATGGAGTAAAAGCGAGTTAGGGATAAATGCTGCAAGATTTTAGCTGAATTAAGAAGTTTTTAAAACGACGTTTGGATGGTACTAGCATTCAGCGATGAGGCTAACTTCCACAAAAGAGGATCTGATAACAGACGTAAAACCATTTCTTGGAAGAGTGAAAATTCTCATAAAATTCGTGAACATGAACGTGACTCCCATAAGATGACCAGTGATGGAGTGATGGGTACCCTCTCTCTCTCTGTCCGAACAGGCCTCTGAAGGCCCAACGGTACCGACCGACAGCCGCGTCATGCTCAGGCTATAGGCGTCATTGGATGCGGATACGGAGGGGCATGTGGTCGGCACACGGCTCTCCCGGAGCCGCAACATCTCAGTCAAGAAGCTCCTCAGTTTGCCTCACAGGGCCTGAGGGCATCCCGCTTGCCAATAGCACTCGGCGGACCGGACGGTCGCCCATCCAAATGCTAGCCAAGCCCAAAAGTGCTTAACTTTGGTGAAGTAATAGGACCCTGCTTTCTTTGATAACCCTACAGTCAATGCAGATGTGTTCTTAAGGACGTTGCAAGAGTAGACTGCTGATGAAATTCCGCTACATATCCGACGCATGTTTTTTCTTCTACCAAGAAGGTGCAGCACCGCATTTTGTACGCACTGTTCATATACATCTAGACTAAATATTTCCCGTTTGATAGACTGGTCGTGGTGGACCATTGCGCTGGCTTTTGTTGGGAATGATCAAGGAGCTTCTATACAGCGGGAAAATGAGCTTCAGTTGACCGAATACGAAAAGTGTTATTACTCTACACCCCATGAAATGTATATACTGGCTTTACGTGCTACGGTTAATCGTCGGCTTATATTTGTTACACCTGCTGTCAAACAATTTTAGATCACTATGTAAACTATAAATTATGGTAACTTTCATTAAAATACTGTTTTCATGATCTGGAAATTTGCGTGATAACTTAGGTTTGAAACATCCTCCACACAAGTCGGTAGTTACATTCACGTCTGAGGATTTCTCTCCTAAGAACGGCATACTGTGTTCTATTAGTAGTGTGCTTGCAGCCCGTATATATGAGTTCTACAGCGAAATCAACAGTAGGAATAAAAAAATTTGCGAATTAGAGAATATAGCATCAGGGCTGCGATTTACATCGCATAATGCTACGCTAAATAAACTAACACATTCCGAAGATGGATGTGAAATGAGTAGAGTTGCGCTCTACGGAAACAACAGTTTAGTAGGCTGGTACAGAACATCAGTGGTAGGATTATCTATAGTATTGGCGCATTGTTGGCGAAAGATACTGTAGATAAGTGAATGTGTGAGAGAGAAAGTGGGAGCCTACGACTTCTCTTTGTTTTTTCTTTGTTTGTTTGTTTTGCACGTAACTAGAACCGATAACGTCCAGCGTTAGTTCATTTTGTATTTTACATCCTTACAAAATATAAATTGCGTTTTATAAGGAATAAAAATTAGGTGACCACACAACTTCTGCTCTTTTATGTAACTAAAGCAAACACTTACGATGCATGTAGAGTTTACATGCACTTTTTGATGGATGAGCAGCGAGGGATTAGCCGAGCGGTCTCAGGCGCTGCAGTCATGGACTGTGCCGCTGATGTCGGCGTAAGTTCGAGTCCTCCCTCCGGCATGGGTGCGTGTGTTGGTCCTTAGGATAATTTAGGTTAAGTACAGTGTAAGCTTAGGGACTGATGACCTTAGCAGTTAAGTCCCATAAGATTTCACACACATTTGAACATTTTTTATGCATGTTCAGTTACCACGCGCAAACATAAAAAGTATATATAATTATTGTTGTTATTTGGCACTCAATAGAACGATTTTCATCATGGTCAAAGGAAAAAATTTCTTGTTATTACTGATAAGTGCGACAGCAGTTTAGAAATAACAGAAACATGTTTTAGATAAGCTCGACGAAGTAGTGAAGCGATGTTTGATATTTTATTTTGTGTGTGTGTGTGTGTGTTCTCTTTTTTTAATTTTGCCCTTTTTTCAGGAAATTGCGTTTCCTAGTGCTGTAGAATAAATCGTATTGTTTTTTTTTATTTTTGCAACATCCCTCAGTTTCACGTTACAAATCAACAATTTTCGAATAAAACCTGTATTATACACAGAAAATTTTAAATTTTGCTATAAATGCAATTTATTTTTGAGGAACAGACAGGAGGATAACTACGTAGAACAAAAATGTCCTCAGGTTACGCTGCCCTTTGTGCAGGGTGATTCTGAATTCACGTTACGCACTTCTTAGTAGACCAGGTCTTACATAGGAGCCCATGTCCGAGAACGTCATCCAACGACGCTAAAGAGCGTCAAAGTTATAGGTACCTGCACCTGTAAATATAGTATACACAGGGTGATTCGATGATGAAGTTACAAACTTTCTAGGGTGATGGAGAAGGATAAATGAATCAATTTGAGGTAAGGATTTCTGAACCGGACACAAAATATTCGAAAGTTATAAGCGAAAACAGTTCTAATTCAACTGACAGTGGAATACATGTAGTGGTACTGTTGTTACTGAGATTTTAGGATAGTTTGTATGGACCAAATAAAAGGAAAAATGTCCAGTAAATATTGGCTCTAAAATGCATACCTGAGGAACTATGAGCACTTGTTCAAACTTCGCTACTGTAAAACACATCTCGTCTATTGAACATGTACTCAAAGCTCTTTAGATATGCAGTTTATATCCCATGTTTACTGCTCATTTTTTCTTGTTTCGGTGCAAACTACCACCTCTGAAAGTTGCCTACCCTACAACCTTAGCGACAACAGTACCGGCACGGGTTTGCTTATAACTTTCGATTCGTTCGTTTCCGGTACAGGGACCCTTACCTCAAACTGATACACTTAGCCTTCTCCATCATCCTAGAAAGTTTGTAACGTCATTACGGAATCTCCCTGTATATACATACATTTACATATAACTCTAGCACTCTGCAGCGTCGTTGCATGCCGTTTCCGGACATAGGTTCTTATGTAAACCTCTGCAGCCTCTATAAGTGTGTAATATGAACTGTGGAACACCCTGTATATCCCCATTCTGTTTCTAGACGGTTCACCGATTCCGGTTTCTTGGTGAATCTAGTAAGACAGTGATCGCATATGCAAACAAAGCGATCGAAATGAGGTACAGCGCCGGCCGGGGTGGCTGAGCGGTTCTAGGCGCTACAGTCTGGAACCGCGCGACCACTACGGTCGCAGGTTCGAATCCTGCCTCGGGCATGGATGTGTGTGATGTCCTTAGGTTAGTTAGGCTTAAGTGGTTCTAAGCTGTAGGGAACTGATGACTTCAGAAGTTAAGTCCCATAGTGCTCAGAGCCATTTTTTTTTTTTTTTTGAGGTACCGCCCGATAGGTATGCAACACCCCCAAGGTACTGATAACGTAGTTGCTGTCTTAACTGACGAAAGCTACCAGGAAGACTACCGTAGTCTAAGCTTACCTACGATAGCGTGTCACAGCCTACGGTAGTTTTCCCACTCTAGAACGTGCGATATAAGTCAAGGAAAATAAAATGAATTCCAAAACTGAATCAGTTGCTGTTGACTGTAAACACTTTCACCGCGTATATCGTTGTACTTGTGTAGTGCAGACTAAAGGAAACGGAGCGGCGTGGCAGCGTGCAGGCGGGAGCGTGGCGCCTGGCCTGCGGCGTGCGCTCCCCTCCCAGCCCATTAGCAGCAAATCAGCGGCTCTATTCACAGCCATTAAATTGGCAACACTGGCCGAGTCTAGTGTGTAATTTATCGGAACAAATTGGGCACGCCGAAACACGCTAATTTCTGGCCCCGCTCACAGGCCCCCGGGCACAACTGTCAATTTGCTGCGAAACAGCTGGCCAGTGTAACTGTCACTCCTAAGTGGCTCCATTCTGCGGAGAACGCTGACAAACAAACCGGCAAGTAGATTCCGAGCCGCCAGTGACGATCCTTTTCTGCGACTGTAATCAGCGGGGGATTGATTGTCTATTTGTTGCGGGCAGAATATTCGCGTCCGGTATAAATCGCTTAATTCCCCACCGCGCGGCGACTCATTCTCCGCGGCAGCGGATCTGTCTAAAATCCGAATTAGATTTCCATACAGAGAAAGATTACAATCGCACCACAGAGCTGGGTGGACCCTCTTTTAGTGCGACACGGAGCTAACACCGTCCGTCTCCCCAACGGTACAGCTCCGCAGATTATGCGGACGCGAATTCTGAGGGCTACAATTTCGACTCTTCGTCCGACCAATTTGGGATTTCTGAAACTCACTGGGAGCTTCGTAATAAAATATAGGGTATGTCAAAAAGGTAAGTTCGATTTCAAACGACTATACAGTGGGTCCCAGTAGGAATGGTCAATATTACAGGAACGATCATTTGAAGCAGAGACAAGGGTATCGGCAGGAGTAGCCCAGGGATGTGCGATAGGACCACTATTACTTTCTGTATACATAAATGATCTGGCGGGGGACAGGGTGAGAAGCAGTCTACGGTTGTTCGCTGATGAAGCTGTGGTATATGTGGAAGGTGTCAAAGATGAGTGACTATAGGACGATACAAGATGTCTTATACAAAATTTCTAGTTGGCATGAGGAATGGCAACTGCCTCTATATGTAGAAAAATGTAAGTTAATGCGGATGAGTAGGGAAAACAAACCCGTAATGTTCGGATATAGCACACAGCCACGTCCTTTAAGTATCTGGGCGTAACGTTGCAAATCGATATGGAATGGAACGAGCGTGTGAGAATTGTGGTAGGGAAGGCAAATGATCAACTTCGATTTAATTAGAGAATTTTAGGAAAGTGTGGTTCTCGTATGAAAATCCCTGGACGTAAGGCGACCTTCTTTTCAAGGAAAACTACTGAGAAAATCTAGTGAACCGGCATTCCAAGCTGACTGTCGAACAACATACGTTTCGCTTCATTCAATACATCGTGAGGTCTACAAATGGTTCAAATGGCTCTAAGCACTATGGGAGGTCATCAGGCCCCTAGACTTAGAAGCTACTTAAACCTAACTAACCTAAGGACATCACACACATCCATGCCCGAGGCAGGATTCGAACCTGCGACCGTAGCAGGCGCGCGGTTCCGGACTGAAACGCCCAGAACCGCTCGACCACAGCAGCCGGCGTCAGGTTTACAGATGTACAACATTTTCTTCATGCGGAGTACCACAGCCGTATATTTGTTCAAGGACATTTTGAAGTTTTCCACCGCGGCTACATTCACAAGTATTAGATTTATTATATGTTGCACTGCTGGCCCATTTCGGCCTTACAAACCATTTTAAACCGCGGCTAGTTTTAATCTGACGCTTGCACATTATGTTTTCTTGTGCTTGCTTTAAAACTGGCTATCTCCGCCGTTTAGTAACACGTGGATACCTACTGCGCTTCAGAATGGCCTGAAAGATCGAAATTGACCATTCGTGTAAAATATAATAAAGTGAATACTTGTGAAAACAGCCGAGGGGGAAACCCTCAAAATGTACTTTAACATGTACAACAGTTAGTAAAAAATTACAGCATGCGCTCTTTCATAAAGCATCAATTGAAAAATGCGTTTTTTAACACATTCATCTCTAATTATCGTCATATCACATTACAGTCAATGTTTGAATATCCCACCGTCAACGTAAATGGATTGGTGTACTCTTGGGAGAACATGTGTTACCTGTCCGAGTGCCTCTGCACGTTCCGTAACGACAGCAGCAGCGTCCATGATGCGGCCAAGCAGTTCATTTCGTGTATTCATCTTTCGTTTGTACATCTGACACTTCATCCAGCTCAATAAACAGAAATCTAATGTCGTAGGTCTGGCGGTCTTGGTGGCCAGTTAAGCCTGGCCATATCAACACATTTTACGTAACGTGTATTGGCAAGGGTGAGTGGGTTCTATACGCCCACTCCAAAAAAAATTTAAAAAAAGAAACTTGTTCATTTTTGTTGACTTTCATTAACAAAATATTTTTAAAGAGGTACTGATCTGTGAGTAGACTGAGAACCCAAGAATATCTTTTAGCACACACTTAGCAATACCAACGCACTTTCTAGAACGTATACTACTAAAGAGGGTTACTTTATGACCAAGACAAAAAATTAAAAAAACAAATTTCGTTAATTTTTGTTAACTTTTCAAAGAGATATTCTTCTGTAAATAAGGGCTTCAACCTGAAAATATTAACTATGACATTCATTCATTGTACTAAGACTTAAATTTGTGGAGTACGTTTAGGTGAAAAATTTTAAACATCTAAGAAATCTTGTAGAATACTTCATTAAAAGCATCAAATATTTTTTTTCAAAATTTTAAAACGAGAAGTACCTGACTATATTGCAATATTTTCAAAAGGTGGCCATAAATTACCCTCCCCCCCTTCCCTTGCTATTTCAAGAGTTAGTTGTGCTTCCACGACCAATCTGCCGATTAGGTAAAGTGCTGTAGAGATGTTCCCTCACACATCTGACAAAATGTAGAGGAGATCTGTCGTGCTGGAAATACATTGCAGTCCAGGTGGCCAATAGAACGTCCTCGAGGTGTTCAACAAAGGAATTTTCCGAAAAATGTAAGTAAATCTCTCCCGTCATTCGCTCTTCTAAAATGACTAGACCTATCAACATGAAATGTGTACCATTCGTTCAAAAAATGGTTCAAATGGCTCTGAGCACTATGGGACTCAACATCTTAGGTCATAAGTCCCCTAGAACTTAGAACTACTTAAACCTAACTAACCTAAGGACATCACACACACCCATGCCCGAGGCAGGATTCGAACCTGCGACCGTAGCAGTCCCGCGGTTCCGGACTGCAGCGCCAGAACCGCTAGACCACCGCGGCCGGCTGTACCATTTGTAATATAGCGCATGTCCATTTGAAATTTTGCTTCAGATGAGCGTTCCTGACGTATCCCTGAATATTCACCATTCCTCCTGGCACACACTGTACTTCCACATCAACGAATATAGGAATTCCTGTAACCGTCTTTTGCTCTAAAGCCAACGGGCGGCAAATCTTTTCTCTGGAAACGGCACAAAACATGCGGAAATCTGGAGTCTCCTATTCGACTAAGGAATTTTCGTAGTGAGTTTAGCATATTCTTACGTTATGGAGGTTCACATTTCCACTTAAATGGAACGCAGCCCCATCACTGAACACTAAACGTTAAAGGAAATTGTTATCTCCCATCTCCACGTCCAGAACGAGTTCACAAAACGCTACAGAGTATTATCTATCACCATCACGAAGACTTGTATCAGTTTAATCCTATATCGTTTGAAACTCAAACGTTGCTGAAAAAACACGCCAGATAGGCGTGACGTCACATGTGCTGGACTGCTGTTAGTACGGCGCAAAGATGATGGCACTTTGGGACATGCAGTGTATCGAAAATCGACTCATGCAGATTTATATTTACGTGCAAATAGCTGCCACCGTCTTTCGCAGACGATGACTGTACTCAGAACTCTGGTACACAGAGCACACGTCATAGCTGACGAGAGCAGTCTGGAGGACGAGCTTCTACACCTGAGAAGGTTTCTCAAGCCAACTGGTACTCTCCACAGCAGATACGTAAGGCACTACACATGAAATCAACAGTGGGCGCAAGATACGGAAAGTTTTAAATCCGTGGCTTTCCTGCCACGTGTGGGAAGCCTTTCGTCAAAAATACGACGGATCCTCAGTAAACACAAAGTGAAAGTGATTTTTCGCCGTCCACCAAAGAGTGGGTTCCGTTAAAGATGACTTGATGCTTCGGAAGCCTGGGGTTTGTAAGATCCCCTGTGAGTGCGGCCGTTCATTCATCGGATAGACGACACGTACAGTCCAGGAGAGATGCAGAGAGCATCGCAGGTACACCAGGCTCTTACAACCTAGTAAATCTGCGGTGGCGGAGCACTGTATTGAAACTGGGCACTCTATGGTGTGCGATAATGTCGAAATTTTAGCCTCGACTTCATCTTTCTGGGACTCGTTAGTGAAAGAAGAAATTGAAATACGGTTGGCGACGAATTTAATTAATGGAGATAGTGGCCTCAGCTTGGGCAAATCGTGGAATCCGGCAATTTCTGCAATTAAATCACAAAGACGTCGCGACGGTACGGCTCTCCGTGACACATCAATATCACCTTGTGGAATGACAGTTCAGCCATAGATTTAATTTCCATGCATATGTTGCACCTCTTTCCGCCTATCAACGTCTCTGGCGCCTTGTGTATCTTTGGCCGCATACGCAGTGGTTCGGTCCTCTTGTTTAAAAGGACGGAGCAAGTACTGGAGCGTTAGTCGCCTCAGCTCACTCTGAAGATGGATGGACGGTATTCAGCCGAAATATTAGAAGAAGAAGCTGAATTTATGCGGCTGCACTCCCGAAACTTTATGGAACAGTCTTTACGCCGCGAAAACATGAAGATGCACGAATCTTCTTATTGTTTGTAGCGAAATATTTCAGTAAAACTTTCGTTCACTGTGTTTAATTTCGTCGAGTGTTCCAGTGGTCTGTTGAATTTTTCATTTTAGGTGAGAAATTGTGTGAAGTTTTTGTAATATTGGTATTAGGTATGGCTAATAAAATTACTTGCTTTTCACTATGTAGAGAGCGAAATTCGGGATCACTGTTGTTAGTTCTTTAACAAGTTCTAGTGTTGTAATTGACCTTAGGTAACGCAGACGTTTAGTTTTTTCAGTAACTGTTAACATTTTACCATAAGTAGGTTGGTTCAAATGGCTCTGAGCACTATGGGACTTAACATCTGTGGTCATCAGTCCCTTAGAACTTAGAACTACTTAAACCTAACTAACCTAAGGACATCACACACATCCATGCCCGAGGCAGGATTCGAACCTGCGACCGTAGCGGTCACGCTTTTCCAGACTGGAGCGCCTAGAACCGCACGGCCACATCGGCCGGCCCATAAGTAGGAGTGTGGGCTTTGTCGTAGGTTTGTGAGTAGTGGGTTACGATGTGAGAATTGTTCAAAATATTTTCATTGAGGGGCGGGGAAATGCAGTGGGCATTCTAGCGAGATCCTCTCTAGGGAATGTAGAATCTGTAGTAGAAATAAGTTGATAAAGGAGCAGGAGCGTAAGATCTGTGCCCTTCAGGTGCAGTTAGAAAACGTAGAGGAGGAACTAAATTGGATGATGAAGGTGAGGGGCGCTGGGAAATGGGAACTGGCAGTTGGTAAAAAGGCAGGTTTGAGGAGGAGGTATTCACACAGTTGTACTATGCGTATAACCAATAGATTTCACCAACTGCCAGAGTTTAGTGGAGAGGAGTCTCTTGTAGCTGTAGCTGTAGTCCTCAGTAGTTAGTGAACCTAAGTCAGTTGCAAATTCTAACAGAAAGAAGAAGGTTCTGCTGATAGGTAGTTCGTATGGCAGAGGTGTCGGCCAGCAGTTGTAGGAAGTATTAGGGAATGAGTACCAGGTCACCAGCATTATGAAACCTAGCGCAGGATTGGCTCAGGAGACTGTTAACATATGGGAGTTATGTAGGAATTTTACGAAAGAGGATCAGGTAGGGACTGTTGGTGGGACTGGAAATAGGCTTGATAGGGATGGGGAGTATGATGTAGGTGGTGACCTTGTAAAGATACATAGCTATTCAAACTGGTAGCACTAACGTGCACTTCTTGCAACCGTTTCAGCGCTATGATCGGCCTCATCTTAATCCTACTGTTAGGAGCGTTAACATGGGACTGGAGAAGGCGCTGATGGCGGAGGGCATGGCTGACATTGCAGTGGTGCCAGTTGAGTCTATCAATAGATCGTGTTTCACTATGCATGGCCTGCACCTCAATAGGTATGGGAATGGGGGCTGGCAAAGGTTGTATGACAGTGTAATGGGTGGTGGTGGGATAACTCACGAGAAAATTCCTGTAGTAGTTGATGTTACAGCTGCACCTTTTTTACATTTAAGTCCGCTGATAGGTATCCTTGCTTAAAGGAAGTCCCTCTAACAACTGATCGCCTTCAAAGGAGGTCAGGTACCCAGGCAGTGAAGGAATTCGCATATTTCATCAAAATATAAGAAGTATTTGAGATAAAGTTAGTGAATTGCTTATAGATGTTGACTCTGACATTATTCGTGTATCGCAGCACCACTTGAATAATTTGACTATTCAGAGGCTTCCTTTAACAGGATACAGGTTAGCTGGCTCTTTCTCAAGGAGTTCTTTGCGGAGTGGTGGAGTGCCATGTACGTAAAAAAACAGTCCGCACACGTATTACGGCACTGTATTTGAATGTCGTACAGGGGCAGTTGAATTTAGTTAAACTAAACTTCTGTTCTTGTTATTTACGGGTCCCCTAACTCTGACTTCACAACATTTCTTCTCAAGCTACAAAAGGTTCTTGGTTCACTTTACAGGAAGTACCAAAAATTAGTTATATGTGGTGACTTCAATATTAAAGTTGTATGTGACCGTGCAAGAAAAAGGATGTTGGAAGATCTCCTAAATTCATGTCTGATGCAGACTGTCTTTTTTCCAGCCAAGGTGTAGGGGAACAGTAGCACAGCCATAGACAATATTTTTATTCATTTTTCATTACTAGATTGGCATTCTGTTAATAAAAGGGTGAATGGCCTTTCAGAAAATAATGCAAAAATTTCTAACACTAAAAGGTTTTTTTACTCAAATAAAGGTTATATATAATTACAAACTATGCAGAAAAGCTAATCCAACGGTAATAGAGAGTTTTTTAAACCTCGTTAACGAACAAGAGTGGCAGGATGTTTATAGTGCCGATAACATAGATGACAAATAGAATGCTTTCCTTAATTCATTTATCATGGTCTTTGATAGTCACTTTTCGTTAGAACGTTCTAAACAGGGTTCTAGCAGTAAAAGACAGCGTGGATGGCTGACTAGTGGGACAAGGATATCATGTAGAAAAAAGTGAGATTTATATAAAAATGTTAGAAGTAGTCACAATCGAGCTACAGTAGCCCATTACAAACAGTATTGCAAGGTGCTCAAAAATGTTACTAGGAAGGCAAAGAGTATGTGGTACGCAAATAGAAAAGCTAATTCACAGGGCAAAATTAAACCCGTCTGGTCAGTCGTGAAGGAAGTGTTCGGTCAGAAGCAAAAGGTCGACGACATAAAATCAGTTCTTGCTGAAAATATTTCTGTTACTGGTAAGTCAGATATATGTACAGCATTTAACAATCGCTTTCTGAGTATTGCTGTTTCTATAGGGAATCATATAAGTCTCTTACAAAATGCCTTTCCGACATTGCTGTCTGAAATACTCCTCTGTGATACTGACAAATAATTAAATCACTGAAGACTAAGGACTCTCATGGATTTAAAAAGCAGAATATTAAAGAGCTGTGCTGCACATGTTAGCCCCGTAATTTTTCCTTTAAAAATGGTCAGTTTCCTGAACGATTAAAGTACTCAGTAGTAATGCCGCTTCATAAGAAGGGAGAAAGGGATAATGTAGACAATTTCAGTCCTATTTCTATGCCATCAGTGTTACCTAAAGTTATGGAAAAGGCTGTGTATGTACAGATCATTGATCATTTTATTTCGTATAATTTGGTATCAAATGCACAGCTCGGTTTTAGAAGTGGTTTAACAACTGAAAATGCCATATTCTCTTTTCTCTTTGAGGTTCTGGATTGATTAAACAAAAGGTTTCGAACGCTAGGCGTCTTTTTTTTTTATTTAACTAAGTCGTTTGATTGTGTTGATCACAAAACATTGCTCCAGAAGTTGGACTGTTATGGAATATGGGGAATAGCTCACAATTATTTCACCTCTTACTTGAACAACAGAGAGCAAAAGGTTATTATTCACAGTGGTGAGAATGGGTGTGACGTGGGGTCTCAGTGGGGCGCAGTCAAATGGGGGGGGGGGGGGGGGGGGGGTGCCCAGGGATCACTGCTGGGCCACTCCTGTTCCTCATTTACATAAATCATTCTAAAATATTTTTGTTTGCTGATGACACTAGCTTGGTAGTAAAGGATGTTGTGTGAAACATTGGATCTGTTTCAAATAGTGCACTTCATGACATAAGTTCGTGGTTTGTAGAAAATAATGTACCGCTAAATCACCTTAAGACTCAATTTTTACAGTTTGTAACACACAATTCAACAAAACTCGACGTTTTAATTTTACAGAATGGGTATATGATTAGTGAAACTCAACAGTTCAAATTTCTAGGTGTTCAGATACATAGTAAACTGTCGTGGAAATTCCACATTGAGGATCTTGTTCAAAGTCCCTGTGATTTTTACAAGTCCCTGTGATTTTTACTATTCGAACGGTATCTTAAGCAAGTGATAGTTCGACACGAAAGAAACAGTCTGCTTTGCTAATTTTCATTCGCTAATGACGTTTAGTACTATATTTTGGGGTAACTGTTCCCATTTTCAAAGAATATTTTTGGCTCAGAAACCGGCGGTTCGGGTAATAAGTGGTGTAAGTTCGCGAACCTCTTGCCAACCCCTTTTCATTAGTCTGGGTATTCTGACATTGGCCTCTCAATATATACAGGGTGGAGAAAAATTGTGTAACAAAATTTTAACCCTGGATAGTTGATACCAGTAGGAACGGAAATTACTTATGTTGTGTAGATTGACAATGCACCATTTTTAAATTACGGAAACTTGGTGCCACGTGCTCTGATTGGCCGTGGGACTGCCCTGTTGCCGTTCGTCGGTTGACGGGCAGCACTACGGTTGTCAGTTCACACATACAAACGTCCCTCGACCCATCACTGCTTTGGAACACACACACGTCACCTGCGATTTAGTATAGTAAGCATGGCGGCACAGTATTAGTTTGAAGAACGACGAGATATGGTTTTTGTTTATGGACTAACCGAGGGTAATGCTCGTGGGGCTCGGAGGTTGTATGAGGAACGGTACCCAACAAGATGCCACCCACACCCACAAACGTTCACAACAATTCACCGGCGAGTTGGCGAATCAGGCTCATTAGCGGGATATCACGGTGATGCTGGGAGACCTCTAACACGACGGGATGATGCATTTGAAGAGATTGTTCTCGAGCACTTCGAGGAAGCACCTACGGCAAGTACTCGAGCGGTTGGACACGACATGGGGGTCACTCATCGGTTAGCCTGGGAGGTTTTGAGGGATGGTGGCCAGCTTCCATTTAGTTTCCACCCTGTCCAAGACCTAAATCCTGTGGCTGACTACGGTCACAGGCTAGGGTTTTGCCGGTGGTATCTGCGACGTGTTGCACGAGGTCCCGACTTCCCCGCCATTGTGTTGTTTAGCGACGAGTGCACCTTCCATCAGGATGGCCTTTACAACACTCGAAATGTTCATTACTGGGCAAGGGGAAATTCTCAAGTCACGTACGTCCATGGACACCAGGAAAGATTTTCACTCAACATTTGGGCAGGAATTGATGGTGACCATCTGACTGGGCCAGTCCGTCTACCTCCTCGACTTACTGGGGCAAATTACCTTCACGTTTTGCACGAAACACTACCTGGCCTGCTTGAAGATGTTCCCGTGGACATATGGTTACGCACGTGGTTGAAACATGATGGGGCGCCCGCACATACACTCCTGGAAATTGAAATAATAACACCGTGAATTCATTGTCCCAGGAAGGGGAAACTTTATTGACACATTCCTGGGGTCAGATACATCACATGATCACACTGACAGAACCACAGGCACATAGACACAGGCAACAGAGCATGCACAATGTCGGCACTAGTACAGTGTATATCCACCTTTCGCAGCAATGCAGGCTGCTATTCTCCCATGGAGACGATCGTAGAGATGCTGGATGTAGTCCTGTGGAACGGCTTGCCATGCCATTTCCACCTGGCGCCTCAGTTGGACCAGCGTTCGTGCTGGACGTGCAGACCGCGTGAGACGACGCTTCATCCAGTCCCAAACATGCTCAATGGGGGACAGATCCGGAGATCTTGCTGGCCAGGGTAGTTGACTTACACCTTCTAGAGCACGTTGGGTGGCACGGGATACATGCGGACGTGCATTGTCCTGTTGGAACAGCAAGTTCCCTTGCCGGTCTAGGAATGGTAGAACGATGGGTTCGATGACGGTTTGGATGTACCGTGCACTATTCAGTGTCCCCTCGACGATCACCAGTGGTGTACGGCCAGTGTAGGAGATCGCTCCCCACACCATGATGCCGGGTGTTGGCCCTGTGTGCCTCGGTCGTATGCAGTCCTGATTGTGGCGCTCACCTGCACGGCGCCAAACACGCATACGACCATCATTGGCACCAAGGCAAAAGCGACTCTCATCGCTGAAGACGACACGCCTCCATTCGTCCCTCCATTCACGCCTGTCGCGACACCACTGGAGGTGGGCTGCACGATGTTGGGGCGTGAGCGGTAGACGGCCTAACGGTGTGCGGGACCGTAGCCCAGCTTCATGGAGACGGTTGCGAATGGTCCTCGCCGATACCCCAGGAGCAACAGTGTCCCTAATTTGCTGGCAAGTGGCGGTGCGGTCCCCTACGGCACTGCGTAGGATCCTACGGTCTTGGCGTGCATTCGTGCGTCGCTGCGGTCCGGTCCCAGGTCGACGGGCACGTGCACCTTCCGCCGACCACTGGCGACAACATCGATGTACTGTGGAGACCTCACGCCCCACGTGTTGAGCAATTCGGCGGTACGTCCACCCGGCCTCCCGCATGCCCACTATACGCCCTCGCTCAAAGTCCGTCAACTGCACATACGGTTCACGTCCACGCTGTCGCGGCATGCTACCAGTGTTAAAGACTGCGATGGAGCTCCGTATGCCACGGCAAACTGGCTGACACTGACGGCGGCGGTGCACAAATGCTGCGCAGCTAGCGCCATTCGACGGCCAACACCGCGGTTCCTGGTGTGTCCGCTGTGCCGTGCTAGTGATCATTGCTTGTACAGCCCTCTCGCAGTGTCCGGAGCAAGTATGGTGGGTCTGACACACCGGTGTCAATGTGTTCTTTTTTCCATTTCCAGGAGTGTAACAGTCGTGCGCGGATATTTAAATGAACTCTTCGACGGCCGGTTAATTGGCAGAGGTGCTCGTAGGACATGGCCCCCGCGATCACCAGACCTCACGCCACCGGTCTCTTTCCTGTGGGGATTCTTCACGGTTCTAGTTCACCCGCCTGAACGTGAACCACCTAGAAACGAAGAGGAATTAATCGATCGCATTCAACATGCCACCAATCACATCAGGGCAGTGCCAGGAATCTTTGAAAGAGTTCGGAAAAACACCATTTGACGTTACCAAGCTTGTGTCGCATCAGAGGGTCGCCAGTTGGAGCACCTGCTTTAAGTAAACAGCCCTTTTCAGTGCCTACACAGTTTGTAAAAGACTTTCTGCACGCCAACTAACAGCTGTTGACGGGTTTGTTTCCGGTACGTCTTATCATGAAACTTCAATGGATGTGTCGGGAGTCCGGCGGATTCGTCCCCAGTCCCCCAGAGTGGAAGGATGGCGCGTTACCACCGAGCGTACGGGCCGCTTTGGATACATCGCGATCTCCAGAAGGCAAGGCATTTGCGGTCATACGTTGTCCAGAGCATCCGGCAACAGGGCAATCCCGCGGCCAATCGGAGCACGTGGCGCGAAGTTTCCGTTGTTTAAAAATTGTGCTTTGTTGATCTACACAACATTAATAACTTTGGTTCCTACTGGCATCAGCTATCCAGGGTTAAAATTTTGTGACACAATATTTCCCCACCCTGTATATTCTTTGCTGTAGTTTTTTGTTGAAAATATCCGCTTATTCCCAAAAATTAACAGTTTTCTCTCAGGCACCCATTTTCAATAAGCTACCACAAGCATTCAAAATTCTTAGCAGTAATCCTCGCGCTTTCCAATCGAAACTGAGTTTTATCATGAGTCACTCCTTCTATTCTGTCGAGGAGTTCCTTGAAAAGTCAAGCTGGTTCCTGTGTTATATTGTTGATTGCTTTTACATAAACTTATGGCCTCTTTTTTTTTGGGTTCATAAACATTTTATTTTATCGGCTATTATTATCATGATATAATTTCATGTACTGACATGTTCCATGACCTTGTAGATTTGCTCCTCAATTTGGTCCTACGCAAATAGACGTGTAAAATAAATAAATAAAAATAGATGCTTCAGGAATGGCTAACTGTCGGCTGGCACGACGAGCAGACACCCGTGGACAACATGCAAAAAGTCTGTCGAATGTGCTCTACGTCTTCCATGAACACCTGTGGCGACCTGTGGATTTCTCCTCACAAGAACAACTTGTATCTTGAAACGGCTGATACAGTCGTCGAATGCTTTGAGCTGTAAGAGCTGACGTGCCATACTCTCGACAAAGCTGATGCTGCACCGTTATAACTGCATTGTATGTGTTCAGATGGAGAACGCGAAACGCTTTTTGTTTCTGTGTTATCATCATCTTGGTGCATGTCGGGTGAGGAACGAGCGCACCGTATGCGCCAGGGAGACCACTGCCGGCAGCCACGTGAACGTGCAGCTTACAACTGTACCCGAGCTAAACCTTTGGTTTCGATGTGCTACGGTTGTTGATTTAACTCTAAGAAACTCGGGAAACGTGCCAACTATACGAATTGTTGTTTGGCTCGGGGCATCTGCATTGTTCAAAATCCAGTGGACAAAATGTAGTACTCGTGAAGATAGAAATGTATTATGCTAACTGAACAGTGGTAAAACCGCGAAACTTATCTTGGCATAAATAAATCTGTATAAGCTGTGGCTGATTACTGTATTTGTCAATCAGACAGTAATTATAGGACGAACCTTCCGTCTCCTTGACTTTTACCTTTACTTTTATGACCGTCCTACACAGTTAACTAATACTCTAAAATACCTCGGAGTTATCCTCGATCAGCAGCTAATATACGAGGGTTGCCCAGAAAGTAATGCACCGCATTTTTTTCTCAGCCGAAAACATTGCTACGAATGCGAAACGTTACGTGCGTATTATTTGAAGTCTCTCGAGCGAGCGCGCCTGACAGATAGCGTAGTTGAGGAGAATTTCAAAATTGCGTCTGTAGGTGATGTACGTTACAAGCAATGTGCCGTCATTGAATTTCTCACTGCAGAGAAGGAAACTCTGGGGAATATTCACAAACACTTGTGCAAAGTCTATGGGGCATCTGCTGACGACAGAAGTACAATTAATCGCTGGGCACCGAGGGTGAGGTCATCAAAAGGCGTTTTGGCGGAGCTCCAAGATTTGCAGCGGTCGGGGGGACCATCCACGGCTGTCACACCTGACATGTTGCAGCGAGCTGATATCATTCGCGAGGACAGACGCATTACGACTCGACAGTTGGCGCTGCATCTGTCAATCAACAAAGGAAGTGTGGATGCAATTATCTGCTCTCTTGGATATTCAAAAGTGTGTGCAAGATGGGTCCCGTGGTGTCTAACGGTGGGTCACAAATCGTACAGAAAAAAACATTTATCTTGGTACAGGGTGTTTCAAAAATGACCGGTATATTTGAAACGGCAGTAAAAACTAAACGAGCAGCGATAGAAATACACCGTTTGTTGCAATATGCTTGGGACAACAGTACATTTTCAGGCGGACAAACTTTCGAAATTACAGTAGTTACAATTTTCAACAACAGATGGCGCTGCAAGTGATGTGAAAGGTATAGAAGACAACGCAGTCTGTGGGTGCGCCATTCTGTACGTCGTCTTTCTGCTGTAAGCGTGTGCTGTTCACAACGTGCAAGTGTGCTGTAGACAACATGGTTTATTCCTTAGAACAGAGGATTTTTCTGGTGTTGGAATTCCACCGCCTAGAACACAGTGTTGTTGCAACAAGACGAAGTTTTCAACGGAGGTTTAATGTAACCATAGGACCGAAAAGCGATACAATAAAGGATCTGTTTGAAAAATTTCAACGGACTGGGAACGTGACGGATGAACGTGCCGGGAAGGTAGGGCGACCGCGTACGGCAACCGCAGAGGGCAACGCGCAGCTAGTGCAGCAGGTGATCCGACAGCGGCCTCGGGTTTCCGTTCGCCGTGTTGCAGCTGCGGTCCAAATGACGCCAACGTCCACGTATCGTCTCATGCGCCAGAGTTTACACCTCTATCCGTACAAAATTCAAACATGGCAACCCCTCAGCGCCGCTACCGTTGCTGCACGAGAGACATTCGCTAACGATATAGTGCACAGGATTGATGACGGCGATATGCATGTGGGCAGCATTTGGTTTACTGACGAAGCTTATTTTTACCTGGACGGCTTCGTCAATAAACAGAACTGGTGCATATGGGGAACCAAAAAGCCCCATGTTGCAGTCCCATCGTCCCTGCATCCTCAAAAAGTACTGGTCTGGGCCGCCATTTCTTCCAAAGGAATCATTGGCCCATTTTTCAGATCCGAAACGATTACTGCATCACGCTATCTGGACATTCTTCGTGAATTTGTGGCGGTACAAACTGCCTTAGACGACACTGCGAACACCTCGTGGTTTATGCAAGATGGTGCCCGGCCACATCGCACGGCCGACGTCTTTAATTTCCTGAATGAATATTTCGATGATCGTGTGATTGCTTTGGGCTATCCGAAACATACAGGAGGCGGCGTGGATTGGCCTCCCTATTCGCCAGACATGAACCCCTGTGACTTCTTTCTGTGGGGACACGTGAAAGACCAGGTGTACCGCCAGAATCCAGAAACAATTGAACAGCTGAAGCAGTACATCTCATCTGCATGTGAAGGCATTCCGCCAGACACGTTGTCAAAGGTTTCGGGTAATTTCATTCAGAGACTACGCCATATTATTGCTACGCATGGTGGATATGTGGAAAATATCGTACTACAGAGTTTCCCAGACCGCAGCGCCATCTGTTGTTGAAAATTGTAACTACTGTAATTTCGAAAGTTTGTCTTCCTGAAAATGTACTGTTGTCCCAAGCATATTACAACAAACGGTGTATTTCTATCGCTGCTCGTTTAGTTTTAATTGCCGTTTCAAATATACCGGTCATTTTTTAAACACCCTGTATGTTGCAACGTTTTGAAGCTGAGGGGAAGGCCCTCTTTCCAGGATTGTGACAGGTGATAAACCTGGGCTCACAATTTTGAGCCCGAAACGAAACGACAATCGTTGCAATGGCGTCATTCCCACTCCCCACAGAAGAAAAAATTCAAAGCAACTGCTTTCGCCTGTAAGGTCACGGTCACCGTGTTCTGGGACTGTGAGGTGTGATTCTCACTGAGGCGGTACCATTAATTCAGAAGCATATGTTAACACATTAACGAAACTCGAGACGCGATTCTGGCGCCACAGCAGCCCAGGAGATGTTTTGCTGCAACACGACAACGCTCGGCCCACACAAGTCTAAGGACTGCTGAACAAATCGCAAAACAGGGCTGGAGAGTGTTACCCCATCCACCCTACAGCCCTGACCTAGCCCCCTCGGACTTCCACTGGTTTGGGTCATTAAAGGATGCCATTCGTAGAAGACATTTTGAGGAGGGTGAGGAGGTGATTGACACAGTGAAGCACTGGCTCCGCCACCAGGACGAGGACTCGTACCGACAGGGCATACACACCCTAGTTTCGCGCTGGAGGAAAGTCACAGAATGGTGTGGACATTACATAGAAAAACAGGGTGTGTAGATAAAACACCATTCTTTCGTGTGTGTAATCCTCATTATGTTCGATAAAGAATTTTAAAGAAAAAAATGCGGTGCGTTACTTCCTGGGCAACGCTCGTATAAACGTCACCTACTAACCATCCAACAGAAAGCCCACAATGGGCTAAAACTGCTAACTGGCCGAACGTGGGGATTACACCTGGCCACTATTCTCCACGCTTACAAAACCTTGATCTGACCGATCCTCTCCTATGCAATTGTCACATGGGTATTCTCTCACCAGAAGTTCTATAATGCCCTGCGAATCCTTGAATGTAACGCACTGCGCCTCTCTTTCTGCATCCGTTTACCTTCTCCCACGTGCATCCTCTACCAGATCATCAAAATCCCACCCCTCTACCCATGGCGAACACCTCTGCATATCCTACACTAGATTCCAATAAGACTATTGTTTCTCCACTGATCAACAATGCTGGCGTGTTGCCGTCCCTTTACAAACACGTCCCACCATCTCTACGCCTACACACACTCCGTATCCTTTCCCAAGGCAACTTCAACCGACTGCCTCTCCCAGACAATGAGATACGGCCCAATATTTATCCGTCCTACCAACTATAACTCTTACCCACCTATCCCACTTCATATTGGGGTTCCTGTCTCATTTTCCCTCTTCATCTCTCTGCATCCCTTTCCTCTTGTTATCGCTGTCCTACCCACACACCAAATTCCTCCATCCCTTCTGTCTTCCCACTGTCCTGCCAAACACCTACCTTCATCTCCATAGTTTCCACCTAACGGACCTCTATACTTCTGCACTCAAACCTGTCAGCCCTATAAAACACACTTTTTCCTCCCCAAATCATCTTGTCCCAGCAGAGGTTCATTAGCTTTTAAGTGGGAGTCCAGTACTGTTTATTAGATGTGTTTCTAGATATGTTTTTAAATGTACATATGTTTGCTGTTATCTTTTAGTCAAAAAATGGTTCAAATGGCTCTGAGCCCTATGGGACTTAATATCTATGGTCATCAGTCCCCTAGAACTTAGAACTACTTAAACCTAACTAACCTAAGGACAGCACACAACACCCAGCCATCACGAGGCAGAGAAAATCCCTGACCCCGCCGGGAATCGAACCCGGGAACCCGGGAGTGGGAAGCGAGAACGCTACCGCACGACCACGAGATGCGGGCCATCTTTTAGTCCACGATTTTAATTTTTGAGAAATAAAGCGTACTTAATGTTCTTTGTATAAGCACCAACAAAATTATTCATCCTTTTTATAGTTTTTAAATCCAGCTGTAAACTTGCAACTTTTAATAATACTTGTTGTCGTCTTGCCTGACGACCAGAATGTTACACTGCTGAGAGTCCATCACCTGCCCATATGGGCCGAGAGGGATGAAAGTAGAACAAAGGAAAAAAACCGTGTTTATTCGAATTATTTAATCCACCCCCACCGAAATAAACCACCATTATCTTTAGTAAAATAATGTAAAAATGTAACAATTACGCTTAGCTGAATGAAGCGTATCTGCAAGACCCACTTATTGTATCCAGAGGCGCCCCCCAAGATGACAAAAGAAGCGGTATAATTTTAAATCTCAATAAATTATGCTAACAGTAACTACAGAAGGCGTAATAAACGTATATACTCTAATAATTCGTTCCAAGATTACTTCGTTGCTTGTCAATCAGAAACCAATATATACAGTACGAACGACAGCATTTGAGCAAGCGCCAAGTTAGCTCTTTATTCACCAATAAATCATTTTGCAGTGGAGTTAGAGATATTTTAGCGCAACAATAACAATACTTTCGTGTGGCTCAATGGCCTAGAGCTAGTCTTTCAATTAGAGGGCACTGCATGGACTTGCGGGTCCCTAACGTACCCCAACAACTCTACCGCGGAATGGGGACCAGCAGTTTAACGTAGAATCCAAACCACGTGTCGGCCCTCACGAATATTCACATGTTTTAGAGGTGAAAGCCAGGTTAAAGGCAGACTTAGAAAATCGGTGAACCGAGCAGGATTCGATCCCGCTACCTTTCGTTTTCCAGGCACTTGCTTTACCACTAGATCATGTGGGCATGAATTATCTGCAGGTATAATTGAATCTAACACTATGTTTCATTATTTATTCACATCTTAAGTCTGTGATAACAGGGTGATTCACGAAGATATGAAAATGTTTTAATATGTTATCCTACTAGCAAAACTAAAGAAAAAAGTTCCTGTAAACATAGGTCCGCAAATGTTTAGTTACAGAGTTACGGCTAATGAAATATTTTGCCTGAAATTTAGCAACTTCGATAATATGAAGTCGTCGCAAAACCATACGAGGTTCAAGTAAAGCACGATTTCCATTCATTTTGTTGTTACTGATATGGTGAATCTAATAAAATATGTCCCAGACGTGTATCTGCAGTACTTTTCCAGAACATCCAGAGAAGCAAACACGTAATTTCGTAATTTTTTAAATTTATTAACTACTTGGCACAATTTGTTTTTTTAAATTCCAGACAATTGCACAAAGCTTTCAACAGAAGTTGCAGATAATTTAATTGTGGAAAAATGATGGTAATATGTTAACTGAAACTGTATGGTTCAAATGGCTCTGAGCACTATGGGACTTAACTTCTGAGGCCATCACTCCCCTAGAACTTAGAACTACTTTAACCTAACTAACCTAAGGACATCACATACATCCATGCCCGAGGCAGGATTCGAACCTGCGACCGTAACGGTCGCGCGGTTCCAGACTGTAGCGCCTAGAACCGCTCGGTCACCCTGGCCGGCGAAACTGTATGAATATGTCAGATAATCTGCTTTTATTAATACCATAGCACACGTGAATTCATGTTAAACCGGAAAAAACTAAGCTCAATGTTAAGGAAGTTGTACAGTGTACATAAAATTTGACAATACATTCACAATAAATGTTCAAAAATGTCTCCACCGAGTTCAATGCATTTAGCTGAATGTGTATGAACAGATTTTGTTGCTCGTTTCAGTTTCACGGAGTTGTTCTTAATTTCGTCTATCGCATTCATAATGCGAGCAAGTAATGCTCACATGTATTGACTTTGTCCTCATAAACTATGTCTTCCATCCATCCCCATATGCAAGAATCTATTGGTGTTAAATCGGGCGCTGTAGGTGGTCACAGACGTGTAGCAACACGACCAATCCATTTCTGGGGAAAACGTTCATTTAAATGAGTAGTAACGGCGTTGGTGAGATGTGGAGTCCCGCTTTCATGTTGAAAATACATTTGCAATCGCGTAGCAAGTGGAACATCTTCGCCGGCCGAAGTGGCCATGCGGTTCTAGGCGCTGCAGTCTGGGACCGCGAGACCGCTACGGTCGCAGGTTCGAATCCTGCCTCGGGCATGGATGTGTGTGATGTCCTTAGGTTAGTTAGGTTTCACTAGTTCTAAGCTCTAGGGGACTAATGACCTCAGAAGTTAAGTCCCATAGTGCTCAGAGCCATTTGAACCATTTGGAACATCTTCGAGCAAGCGGGGCGCTTCTTCTTGAAGGAATTGTAAGTACGTCTCACCAGTTAGACGTCCTGGGAAAATGAATGGTCCAATAAAGTGTGTGTTGATTATACCACAGCACACATTTATGCTAAATTGCACTGCACTATTGCGTGTGGGTTTGCTTCAGACCATACGTGCTTGTTATGTAAATTGTTTATACCATCTCTAGTAAACTGTACCTTATCAGTAAATAAAACGTATTTGTGTAACCGCCGATTAGTATTTAACCAGTTTCACAGCTCCAAGCGAAGGGCAGAATTTCCCGGATGTAAATGACCAATGGATTCTTGCATATGGGGATGAATGGAAGACATAGTTTATGAGGACAAAGTGAATACATGTGAGCATTACTTGCTCGCATTATGAATGCAATAGACGAAATTAAGAACAACTCTGTGAAACTGAAACGAACAACAAAATCTATTCATACACATTCAGCTAAATGCATTGAACTCGGTGGAGACATTTTTGAATATTTATTGTGAATGTATTGTGAAATTGTATGTACACTGTACAACTTCCTTAACATTGAGCTTAGTTTTTTCCGGTTTAACATGAATTCACGCCGGTTGGGGTGGCCGAGCGGTTCTAGGCACTACAGCCTGGAACAGCGCGACCGCGACGATCGCAGGTTCGAATCCTGCCTCGGGCATGGATGTGTGTGATGTCCTTAGGTTAGTTAGGTTTAAGTAGTTCTAAGTTCTAGGGGACTGACGACCTCACATGTTAAGTCCCATAGTGCTCAGAGCCATGAATTCACGTGTGCTATGGTATTAATAAAAGCAGATTATCTGACATGTTCATACAGTTTCAGTTAACGTTATTACCATCATTTTTCCACGATTAAATTCTCTACAACTTCTGTTGAAAGCTTTGTGCAATTGTCTAGAATTAAAAAAAAAAAAAAAAAAAAACAAATTGGGCCAAGTAGTTAATAAATTTTAAAAATTACGAAATTACGTGTTTGCTTCTCTGGATGTTCTGGAAAACTACTGCAGATACACGTCTGGGACATATTTTATTAGTTTCACCATATCAATAACAACAATATAAATGGAAATCGTGCTTTACTTGAACCTCGTATGGTTTTGCGGTGGCTTCATATTAGCGAAGTTGCTAAATTTCAGGCAAAATATTTCATTAGCCGTAACTCTGTAACTAAACATTTGCGGACCTATGTTTACAGGGACTTTTTTCTTTAGTTTTGCTAGTAGGATAACATATTAAAACATTTTCATATCTTCGTGAATCACCCTGTTATCACAGAGTTAAGATAAGATGTGAATAAATAGTGAAACATAGTGTTAGATTTAATTATACCTGCAGATAATTCATGCCCATATGTTTGTTAACTTCTAATTATGTTTTATTGTTGTATTGTCTTGCCTAATGATCTAGTCGCAGTTCCGCTTCGAGTGCCGAGCGGGAAGGTTCTTGTTTATTTCACTTTCCGCAGCGTCGCTTGTGTGAACTTTTCCTCGTTAGTGTTAGTTCTGTCTGCCGAGTGAGTCGTAGCGCCCCCGCTTCGCCTTACTACTTACAGCGGCGTCGGCCGTTCCGCTATGGTTACGTTGGTTTCCACGTGTATTCCACGAGAAGGTACTGTGAGCTTTACTTTCGATAAAACAACGCGACTCGTGCAGCCCGGGTGTCTTGAAATCCACGATTGGCTTGTCGATACAATTCGTGTGAACTCTGATCAGGTCCACACCGCTTATTTTGATGCAGACGAGTACGTTTTTTACGTGAAATTTATGGATCCTCTTCACGTTCAAAGAGTATTATCTCGACACGGTTCTCACGTCCCGTTCAAGCATCGCGATAAGTCCGTTAGTATGGTGTCACTCGCCGATGCTGAAATCCAATATACCAACGCTCGAGTGTTCAACCTGCCGCCGGTAGTTGATGACAACTTTATAAAGGACATACTAACTCCTTATGGAAACGTGAAAAACGTCCGCCGTGAACGCTGGTCTACTCACCACAGATTACTGTGTTATAGTGGAATTCGTTCCGTGGAAATGCATGTCAAATGCAATATTCTATCACATTTACAAGCGTGGGGTTGCCGCGTTCGTCTCACGTATACTGGTCAAGAGGTAACCTGCTTCCTATGTAATGAAAGTGAACACATTCGGTTTGAGTGTTCGCGGAGGGTTTTTGTATTAAAGCTGTCATTACTGCAGCGTCGCAAATTGACGGTTGCTGATCTTGTTCCTTCCCCTCCCCGCCGTAGGATCTACTTCTGGTTCGGATCATAATGAACGTACAGTCAGTTCCGATAATCGTGTCAATGCTCTCCCGCCTTTACTTCCACGACAGGTTCAGCATCCTATTGCCCACAAGATAGACACTGTCACAGTGACAAACAAGACACGTCGCACGGAGGATGGTGATAGTGAGGACCTGACTGTGCCGACCTACTCGATGGTGTGCCCTGCTCTTCTCGATGCTACGATACCTCCCGTCCGTGATACAGTGAGTGGCGAGGAAGTTATCTCCAGCATCCCTCGTGCTCGCGAAGTGGCTCCTACTGAGCTGCCTGTGTGTGGAGAGGGAGCGGAGTCCCCCGCTTCGTCTTCGTGTCCGCCGTTACAGTCTGAGCCGATGCAATGTCTTCCTGTTCCTTCGTCTTCAGCCGCCGAAGGTTTCCTGAATTTGTCGCCTACAGTTACCCCGAGGAGAATAAAATTAGCGACCAAGTACCACCTGTTGCATTGGCAGTTCCACAGAATGCTGGGACTAAATTACACTCCTGGAAATGGAAAAAAGAACACACTGACACCGGTGTGTCAGACCCACCATACTTGCTCCGGACCCTGCGAGAGGGCTGTACAAGCAATGATCACACGCACGGCACAGCGGACACACCAGGAACCGCGGTGTTGGCCGTCGAATGGCGCTAGCTGCGCAGCATTTGTGCACCGCCGCTGTCAGTGTCAGCCAGTTTGCCGTGGCATACGGAGCTCCATCGCAGTCTTTAACACTGGTAGCATGCCGCGACAGCGTGGACGTGAACCGTATGTGCAGTTGACGGACTTTGAGCGAGGGCGTATAGTGGGCATGCGGGAGGCCGGGTGGACGTACCGCCGAATTGCTCAACACGTGGGGCGTGAGGTCTCCACAGTACATCGATGTTGTCGCCAGTGGTCGGCGGAAGGTGCACGTGCCCGTCGACCTGGGACCGGACCGCAGCGACGCACGGATGCACGCCAAGACCGTAGGATCCTACGCAGTGCCGTAGGGGACCGCACCGCCACTTCCCAGCAAATTAGGGACACTGGGGTATCGGCGAGGACCATTCGCAACCGTCTCCATGAAGCTGGGCTACGGTCCCGCACACCGTTAGGCCGTCTTCCGCTCACGCCCCAACATCGTGCAGCCCGCCTCCAGTGGTGTCGCGACAGGCGTGAATGGAGGGACGAATGGAGACGTGTCGTCTTCAGCGATGAGAGTCGCTTCTGCCTTGGTGCCAATGATGGTCGTATGCGTGTTTGGCGCCGTGCAGGTGAGCGCCACAATCAGGACTGCATACGACCGAGGCACACAGGGCCAACACCCGGCATCATGGTGTGGGGAGCGATCTCCTACACTGGCCGTACACCACTGGTGATCGTCGAGGGGACACTGAATAGTGCACGGTACATCCAAACCGTCATCGAACCCATCGTTCTACCATTCCTAGACCGGCAAGGGAACCTGCTGTTCCAACAGGACAATGCACGTCCGCATGTATCCCGTGCCACCCAACGTGCTCTAGAAGGTGTAAGTCAACTACCCTGGCCAGTAAGATCTCCGGATCTGTTCCCCATTGAGCATGTTTGGGACTGGATGAAGCGTCGTCTCACGCGGTCTGCACGTCCAGCACGAACGCTGGTCCAACTGAGGCGCCAGGTGGAAATGGCATGGCAAGCCGTTCCACAGGACTACATCCAGCATCTCTACGATCGTCTCCATGGGAGAATAGCAGCCTGCATTGCTGCGAAAGGTGGATATACACTGTACTAGTGCCGACATTGTGCATGCTCTGTTGCCTGTGTCTATGTGCCTGTGGTTCTGTCAGTGTGATCATGTGATGTATCTGACCCCAGGAATGTGTCAATAAAGTTTCCCCTTCCTGGGACAATGAATTCACGGTGTTCTTATTTCAATTTCCAGGAGTGTATATGACCCTAATTCTGAGGGGCAGGAAGCTGTGCCTATGACGCCTCCCACACCTCCGTCTGCAGAGGCCGCCATGCCACGTATCCGACAGAAACAGCGTATACAATCTGGTCGTGCGGTGGCACGTAAGAAATCTAAGAAAAAAGGTTGCGATGACGTGGGTTCTGGTCCCCCGATGTCACATTCCCCTGTTGATTCCGCAATGGACCTTGACTGTCAGCTGTCTGCCTAATTCTGCTCAGACGTTCCGTACATCCCTGTACAGTTGTGATCAATGACCAAAGCCTACACGTTCCTTTCCTTAAACTTTAATCTTGTGGAATCAGAATTGGGATTGGCTTCGCTGCGTCAGTTCATTTATGATTCATGTGCAGACATAGTCTTCTTACAGGAGGTGTTATTTAGGCATTTCTCCTGACCTGGTTTTCGAGAGATCTGTTATGTAGAAACCCAATATTCTGCGGGGACCGCCTTATTCTTTCGCGAAGGCATCCCTATCGCTGAGGTGGAAATATTTTATTCTGGCAGGGACATAGGTTGTCAGCTTTTTAATATTACCTTGGTTCTTTTATATCCTCCTTCTGGCACTGGTCGTGCAGTGGATCGTTCGCGTTTTTATAAAGAGGATAGTGTTTATTTGTTGCGTAAGAGTCCTCCGAGTATTCTTTTGGATGGTGATTTTAACTGTGTATTTCGTCCTACAGATCAATCGCCAAATTTTAATTTCTGTCGCGAATTACAGGAATTGGTCCGCTCCTTACGCCTGAAAGACGTCTGGATATGTAAATACCCGACGTTAATTAAATTTACTCACTTTACTGCGACTTCTGGTAGCCGGTTGGACAGGTCAGACTGCCTGCGCGATTGCATTCTTAATGTTGAAGTCATCGAAGCTTCGTTTACGGATCACTGTGCTGTGACTATCACCCTCAATCGAGAACGGCAACCAGTTAAATTGTTTCGCACTTCGTGGATGTTAAACGCCGCTCACCTAGCTGATTCCTCTCCCCCCTGCCCTCCGTGGCTATAAGAGATACTACAAGAACTGTAGCGACTACGATCGAGTGTCAGTTGGAGTTTGTGTTTCTGTCCTTAACTCAGTCTGTAGTGAACCTGTGCCCCCTTCAAACCCCTTTTGAAGCTGTGGCTGTCAGAATAAGGGCAATGCAGGAAATAACTGTCTGCAATGTATATCTTCCTCCAGATGGTGCAGTATCCCTGAATGTCTTAACTGCACTGATTGACCAACTCCCTAAACTTTTCCTACTTTAGGGAGATTTTGATGCCCATAACCCCTTGTGGGGTGGCACCGTGCTTACGGCCCGAGGCAGAGATGTCGAAACTTTAATGTCTCAGTTCGACCTCTGCCTCTTAAATACCGGGGCCGCCACACATTTCAGCGTGGCTACATGATAGTTACTCGGTCATTGATTTATCAATTTGCAGCCCAGAACTTCTCCCATCTATGCACTGGAGAGCACATGACGACCTGTGTGGTAGTGACCACTTCCCCATCTCCCTGTCACTGCCTTGGCTTCAGGCCCACAGACGCCAGCCCAGATGGGCTTTAAGTGGAAGTGGGCTTAAGTGGAAGTGCTGGCTGGCAGCACCTCAATGCCCTCCGCTGCCTGAGCAGCACCAACTGGGGTGCAGATCGCTCTACGCTGCTGGAGCTCTATAGGGCCCTTGTTTAATCGCGCCTTGACTATAGGAGTCTGGTTTATGGTTCGGCGACACCCGCAGCGTTTTGTTTACTCGACTCAGTGCACCACTGTGGTGTTTGCCTAGCGACAGGAGCTTTTAGGACGAGTCCAGTGACCAGCGTCCTTGTGGAGGCCGGCGTCCCTCCATTGCAGGTTAGGCGTGTACAGTTGCTGGCCAGTTAGGTTGCACACATTCTTAGTTCTCCTGCGCATCCGAATCACCATCTCCTTCTCCCACCCACGGCGGTTCATCTCCCGCATCGGCAGCCTAGGTGAGGGATTCCAATTGCAGTTCGTGTCCCTTCTTTGCAAACTGGAGTCCAGCAATACTTGAGGTCCATTCACGTACACCTCTATGCTGTACACCCAGGCTGCAGCTTTGCCTGGACCTTTCACATGGCCCTAAGGACTCAGTTAACCCTGCGGCTCTCTACTGCCACTTCCTCTCGATTCTTCGCATGTACTGAGGCCACAAAGTGGTTTCCACCGATGGCTCGATGGCTGATGCTCACGCTGGCTTCGTGTGTATCCGTGGAGGACACATGGAACAACATTCCTTGTCCGATGGCTGCAGTGTTTTCACTGCCGAGCTGGTGGCTATATCTCGTGCTCTCGAGCACTCCCGTTCGTGCCCTGGGGAGTCGTTTCTTCTGTGTACTGACTGCTCGAGCGGCCTGCAAGCTATGGAACTGTGCTACCCTCGTCATCCTTTGGTAGCGACCATCTAGGAGTCCATCTATGCCCTGGAACAGTCCAATCGTTACGTGGTGTTTGTTTGGACTCCAGGTCACGTCGAAATCCCAGGCAACGAATCTGCCGACAGGCTGGCCAAACAGGCTACGCAGAAACCGCTTATGGAGATCGGCTTCTCTGCTACTGACCTGCGTTCAGTACTACGCTGCAAGGTTTTGTGGCTTTGGGAGACGGAATGGCATAACCTCAGTACGCACAACGAACTCCGTGCCATTAAGGAGACTACGAATGTGTGGCAGTCCTCCGTGCAAGTCTCTCACAGGGACCCTGTGACTCTCTGCTGGCTCCGCATTGGCCATTATTGGGTGACTCACGGCCACCTCCTGCGCCGTGATGACCCAAATCAGCGTCGGTGCGGCGCCCGGCTGACAGTGACCTGTATCTTGGGTGAGTTGTCCTCCTTTGGCTGCCCTCGGACGGATTTTTCAGTTACCGGACTCGTTGCCATTAACTGTAGCTGACAAGGCCTCACCGGCTAATTTGGTTTTACATTTCATATGTGACAGTGTGTTTTATCATTCTGTATAAATTTTAGCACATGTCCTTTGTCGCTTTGTGTTCTCCACTCTAATGCTTTTAGTGTGGATGTTTTAATGTGTTGCAGAGAGGCTGGCTTTCCCTTTTTATTCTAATGGTGGCCAACCGCGGTCATCTGCTGTCTTGTTTTTACCCCTTCTATCTGTTTCTTGCTTCTATCTGTGGTTTTATTTTCCTATTTTGCCCATAGTATTGTCGGTCGTCATTCTGTCGTTCCTCCGGTTCTTCCTGTTATGGTGCTGTATGTCTCCTCTCTTTTCTTCTTTCCCTCGTTCAGTTATTTTACCGGGAACGAGGGACCGATGACCTCGCTGTTTGGTCCCTTCGTTCCCCCCCCCCCCCCTCCCCGTCTTTTAAACCATCCGACCAATTACTCTGCTCCATAAAGTCCGAAGACTGGATACATTTGTCTTAGGCAAAGGCTATTGCGTGGCCCAAGTTTATCCGCTTCCCTCGGTGATGGCGAAGAAACTACAGCAACTGTCTGGTCGTTTCTTATGGAAAAGCCATATCTTTCGCTTACGGAATGAGGTGGTCACGAAGCCTCGTTCGTTTGGAGGGTTGTGCCTGACTGACATACGAAGGAAGACGCAGATGCTATATGTGCGACGTACTGTTTTGATAACACAAGAAACCCTCACATTCGTGTTTATTTCTCTTTGTCCGTCCTGCTAGTCTTGAACCCCCTATTGATGTTGGTCACATAAATTATAAGTTAAAACACATTCGTGTTTCTATCTTGCGGTTAGCTATTTAGTGACTGACGTTTTATGGAGACCTGTCCTCACCATGAAATTCCTACAGACTCGTTGGAAAGCAGTTCCTCGTCCGAACTTCGTTGAAAGAGGATCGCCGCAAACAAACTGGGCGACAGTTTGGTACAATATCGGTCTTCCAATGTGGCCGATGCGCGTCACGTCCTCTTGGTATAAGATAGTCAGTAACTTGATTCCAACGAACGAGCGACTTTTCCATATTGGTCTTAGCGACACGGATTTACGTAGTCGTTGTACGGCTACAGATACGATTCGACATCGCTTAACTTGTGGAGGCCATATGGTAAATTGGACTTCGATTAGGACGCAATTGGCCTTCCTTACTCGATCTTCTGAGACTTTACGGACATCATATTGCGTCCAGATTCTTCCTTCTTTCCACGGTCGAAAACCCATACCGCTATGTGATTACTGGTACACTTCATTCATTATGTTGTAGAGGCGAGGGGGAAGATATCGAGACCTCTTCGCCAACATGTTGAATCTTGTTTTCCGTCAGCAAAGAGTTGGTTAATTTCATTTTTCTGATGTTAGGTTTTTTCTTGTTATGTATGTTTCTCATCTGATTTGCTTCGCCTTGTTCTCTCACAGTTTACCTGCTCGTTTTGTTTAGTGTTGTGACTCATTGTCGCTCGAGTTCTACTGTACAATGTGAATAGATGTATGTATACACATGAACGTATACACTCCTTGAAATCATATTGGAATTTTTTTTTAGTTTGCTGTTTAGAATATAATCTGATTCGTTTGTCTTTCTGCTTTTAGATTCTATTTAAAAACTAATATATATATATAATAAATACACATTCAACAAAAAACTAAAAAATATAAACTAAATAATTGTTTATATATATCATGAGAGCTAGGTGGTGGTTTTTCGGCTATGTTCTCGGTTTTTTCCTTTCTCCTTCTATTATTATTTTATCATAATTAATTTTGTTTTCCATTTGCAACTTATATTACATGATGATTTGACTATGGTCTACTGAAGTTTCATGATAGTACCAAGTCACAGTGATAATAAAACAAAAAAAAGTGGTAAAGCAAGTGCCTGGAAAACGAAAGGTAGCGGGATCGACTCCTACTCTGTTCATAGATTTTATCTGTCTGCCTTTAACGTAGCTTTCACCTCTCGAACATGTGAAGATTCGTGAGGGATGACGCACAGTTTGGATTCCAAGTTAAACTGCTGGAATACACGAATACAAGTCCAAAGATCGCCTGTCTTATGCTGAGGCTCGCCAAAAGTATGAGAGACTCCAACCAGTGTCACTATCCTTAACTTTTGCCTCTGCTATTTCATTTCCTCCTCCTACCTCTTCCTTACCCCAGCCCTGTCCCCCTCTCCCTCCCATCCCCTTCCGTTTCCACGACCCTCCATCCGGGAGCCGCTCCCCCTCCCTGGCCGAAGAAGTGACCCCCGCCTTCGGCACCTTCCGGTGATCGGGCCCCCTCCTGGGACCCATCTATCCGGCGTCTCTCAGGATGGAAGACTCCTACCACCACTCGGTTCAAAAATGGTTCAAATGGTTCAAATGGCTCTGAGCACTATGGGACTTAACATCTGAGGTCATCAGTCCCCTAGAACTTATGAGAGATAATCTGCTTTTTAACTTTGTCTTTGCCATAAAATTTTTCACTTCTCGTTACAAGCACGCTTTGTCACTCTTAGAGACTGTTAACATGCAACAATCTTTTGAAGTTAACTATTCAGTCAAGAACCTAGGGAACTTATTTAGACAGTAATTACGAATGCATTTTTGTAGTGAACAGATGACATGGTGTTATGGTGTTTACGTTCTTCCTTGTTCGTTGCACGTATATGTAATGACTATAAGTCTTACATGCTTAGAACATATACCGGTATTGCTAAAGAGATTTTAATGCAACATTTTGGTTTACTTGAAAATACATTCTGGATTTAAAGTACTTTCTGAGAGATACCAGATGACACAGTGGTTAGTTTATTTGAAGGCTACACGATTATATCACGACGCTACTAATGAGTGACACAATTTATATAATTGCTTTTGCGCTGTATCTGTTTCATATCTGCCCAGTTTTTCTGAATTCTTCTGGAAAGTAAAACATGTTTTAGAAGTAACTTTTGTGGTATAGCTACAATGAAACAGCCTTTTCGGTAGCACAACAATACGTTACACTATAGTACTTTATTGATCACGATAATGTACGTAATAACTACGGTATCTATACGCATAGCATTCCACTTTTGTTTATTACGAGGTAAGTACATTGACTTCTACATAACTTTTCTTACAGATGACGATAATTACGACACTTGGCACATTTTTTACCCTTAAGTAATGACAGAGATTATCTTACAACAAGACGCACAGTTTAGCGCCACAGTATACGTATTTTAGTGATTACTTTTATACTTAAAACATTTATTTTTAAAGATTTTTTAATTACAAAGATAGAAAGGTTTTCCGTGACACATTTCATTCCATTGCTGTAATCTGTAGCACCTGAGGGTATAATTACATTAATCCTCAGGGGGTACACGCTCACTTTGTGTACTAAGTGTGTGGCAAGTGCTAGGAGCCCTAGCTAACATGGTATTTGCTTATACAGCTTTACACATCAGTACCATATTTCTCTGACACAGAATTACACAGCTATCTGATCATGTATCTGAGAGAGACAAACATTTCTTTTTACTACATCAGTGAAACATGTTTACGCAATTACACAGTTGGATAACTTCACGCTTATGAAATTGTATTTTGTCTGTACTTTGTGAACTGTTCATATTTTTTCGGAACCATTATAATACTATGAGAGCTTTGAATGATGTATTTTGTATGGGTCATGATTTCTGAAGTACGTTTGAAGTAGATGACACTATTGAAATGAACAGAGAAACTTTTTTTAGGTTCTGAAATTACTGAAAAACGCTGCTATGATGATGTTATTACCATGACAATGTGTGTTATGCTGTTGAGGTATGTTTATGATTAATAAGCTGATGCTATATGAGGAATGTGATTACATGTTTATATGTATATGAATAATGGATAGAAGTTAGGGACTCTGGTTTGTGAAAAAGGATGTTGGAAACCAAGAATCGTACTTTAAGAGTTATGACATGTGTGTCCATGCATGAATGTATCACAACACTGCTATTCATGAGATTTCGTTTCTACACATTTCTATTGTAATTTTTCGACCTGTGAAATTTTTATATATGAGACTGTCACTGTAGTGGAAACTTCTGTCGTAAATATTTCGGTAAGAAAGCTAAGTGACCTTGGCGTAATGCGCTGTAGGCGCCCAGCTACGTGGCAGTTGCCTGGGGAAAGAAAGCTGTGCCTTTCAGAGGTATAACAAAAAAAAAGGAGAGGCAATTAACTTCGCTATTGACATTTCTTTGTAGAAAGCATCTCAAATATGACATGTTCATACTTGAGAACATATGATTACACTTTGGAGCTCGTAATTGCTGTTATATACTGAAATCCCATACAGCTAATGAATGACGTTTCATGCATTGGTTTATATTTATATTTGCAAATTTTGTTTAATATCTGGCTTCTAGTTGCACTGCAGCATTGGTTAAATTAAAATTTAATGGATGTACTAATAGAAACGTTTTCTGTCTACAGACCCAGTAAATAATAATTTTATGATCTACTTCCTTAAAAAAGGGAGCACAAATACACATTTCCCTTCACAGGAATTGCATACATAATCTTTTCAACTATTTGGTAACTTTTTTGGCAGAGTAAGCTTATGTGATGCATCACTCTAGTGTTAAGATCTGACATAGGTATTAGACATTTCCTACCTTTACTGTAATATTCTTTCTGCTTGAGCTTTGTCATGTTTTGATATAAGTTATTGCATTTGTTGCTGCTGTTTGCCAGGCTAGTGCTACTGAATTTTACTATGTGTTACTCTGCTAAGCCAGTTTTACTAATGATTTATTTTTCTTGTTGCTGCACATTGGTTCATATTAGTTGTAATGTTGTACTTGCTTTGTTAATTTAGATACACTGCTGCTTGCTTTACCAATTTACATTTTTTTGTCATTGCTGTGTGTGTTAATTGTTTTGTGCTGCTGCATTGCCTTGTCCGTTAGGTTATATATCTGAGCTCAGTAGATTTAAGTCAGCTTAAGAGGGGGTAGGCTATATAAGCGAATGAGTTGTGATGAACTGGAAGAAATGAAGTTATATAAAAAAAGGTTTGGCAGAAAAAATTATTGTACAATGAAGAATAATTATTTTGAAAGAGGATAGGAATAGAACACTGAAAGCAGGTATAGATAGGACTTTTTGGGAATGATGATGAACTGAGGGAGATCTCCAAGAAGTAAAGAAAGTTTTGCCTGTAAATCATATATGATAAATACTGCAGTACCAAATTTCATACTGAAAACAAACCCTGTCCTTTCCTTTTGTGTTATTCCGCTATGTGTTTGTGTACCCTTGTGTATTTGTGTTCTTCCAGTCTTTATGTGTTCATCTGATTAGAGTTACGTTGCAGAATTTTTCTAATAATATGTTATTTAGTTTGTAACGATGTTTAGACATTATTTATTCTGTTTTGTTTTAATGCTCAGGTATGAATTTGATGTTTCAAAAGTTATTCTGATCTTTTATGTATTTACTTATGTCATAGTTCCTGTAACACTAATGTATATATTTATTTCAATTCTATTGTAAAGCCTGTTTTACTGCAAATGATATCTGTATTATTATGTTCTTTAATGATGTTTTCTATACCTTTGTAATTGTATTCTTATATTGTAAATTTATAATTGTATTGACACCAGTTCTTCAAATTAAGTTTCATTTCACTGCACACGTTTATGTTGGTCATAGTATATGCATAATATGTGAGAAGTGAAAAACGGGGACTGTTAGTGATCACATGTTGTTGTTGTTGTGGTCTTCAGTCCTGAGACTGGTTTGATGCAGCTCTCCATGCTACTCCACCCTGTGCAAGCTTCTTCATCTCCCAGTAACTACTGCAACCTACATCCTTCTGAATCTGCATAGTGTATACATCTCTTGGTCTCCCTCTACGATTTTTACCCTCCACGCTGCCCTCCAATACTAAATTGGTGATCCCTTGATGCCTCAGAACACGTCCAACCAACCGATCCCTTCTTCTAGTCAAGTTGTGCCACAAGTTTCTCTTCTCCCCAATCCTATTCAATACCTCCTCATTACTTATGTGATCTACCCATCTAATCTTCAGCATTCTTCTGTAGCACCACATTTCAAAAGCTTCTATTCTCTTCTTGTCCAAACTATTTATCGTTCATGTTTCACTTCCATACATGGCTACACTCCATACAAATACTTTCAGAAACGACTTCCTGACACTTAAATCTATACTCGATGTTAACAAATTTCTCTTCTTCAGGGACGTTTTCCTTGCCATTGCCAGCCTACATTTTATATCCTCTGTAATTCGACCATCATCAGTTATTTCGCTCCCCAAATAGCAAAACTTCTTTACTACTTTAAGTGTCTCATTTCCTAATCTAATTCCCGCAGCATCACCCGATTTAATTCGACTACATTCCATTATCCTCGTTTTGCTTTTGTTGATGTCCATCTTATATCCTCCTTTCAAGACACTATCCATTCCGTTCAACAGCTCTTCCAAGTCCTTTGCCGTCGCATGTGTGTTGATAATTCAGCAAGGGACTGGTTAATAGCACTGCTCGCTCTAAGGACATTCCAAAACGTTTGTGAGTGCACAGGTGGTGATTCATGGACTTGTTATATCATCTGCAAGACTCTTTGATGGTGATTGTGCACCCACAAAGTCGCAACAGATGGCTGCTAGGCATCTCTACAAGGACTACAATGGGTCTGCATCTTTGATGGTCCACCAATACCATTATCTCTACAGAGACTGCAGTGGGTCTGCACCTTTGGTGGCCCACCAATACCATACTCTCTACCAGGACTACAGTGGGTCTAGTGATGACCTACCTACCTACCAATATTCTTCAAAACATCGACTGACTCCGCTGTGGGTTTGCTCTGTTGTGGCCCATTACCTGTCTGCATGTCAAGAGTCAGCATTGTCTTTCCATTTGAAGGACAACACTACTTCTTCAAGACTGCATGGAAATCCGCTACTTCTGTGTGCATTTTCTTTTACTGATCAGACTTTGTGAACTGTAATTACTACTATGATTAATGATCAGGACTGTCTTTATGGACAGTGGACAATTTTTGCTTTTGACCAACACGATATCAATACTTGTGTGCATCTGATATAATTGTTAGCGTTAATATAATTTTTTTAACAAATATGTATTGGCAATTGCCCAAAACAGTTTGTAAAATTGTTTGGGGGAGCATGGGGGCTATGTAAGTAGGCTGTTTAGGTTTTTATGTTGGTAACGCCACGTAGCGCTCTGTATGAAAATCACTGACTGTACTGTGTGCAGTCTGTGGCTGGTTGGCCTTGTTGGAATATTCGCTATTGTAGTGGTGGATGTGAACAGCGTGTAGCGTTGCGCAGTTGGAGGTGAGCCGCCAGCAGTGGTAGATGTGGGGGGAGAGATAGCAGAGTTTTGAGAGTAGACGATCCGGACGTGTGTCCGACAGAAAAAGGAAATATGTAAGACTGGATGTCATAAATTTATATATATATATATATATTGTTCTCTGTCAAAATCTTCCATTTGCTAACTATGCCTATCATTCGTTAGTGCCTTCAGTAGTTTGAATCTTTTATTTAGCTGGCAGTATTGGCGCCCGCTCTATCACAGTAGTTCGAGTAACGAACATTTTTGTGAGGTAAGTGATTCATGACAGGTATAGGTAATTGTCAGTCAGGGCCATTCTTTTCTTGGGATTATTGAAAGGCAGATTGCGGTGCGCTAAAAATATTGTGTGTCAGTTTAGTGATGATCAGAATAAGTAAAGAGATAAATGTCTGAGTACATCCAGTTTTGCTCAGCTATTTGAAAATCAAATGCTTTGGTTTATATTTATATTCGCAAATTTTGTTTAATATCTGGCTTCTAGTTGCACTGCAGCATTGGTTAAATTAAAATTTAATGGATGTACTAATAGAAACGTTTTCTGTCTACAGACCCAGTAAATAATAATTTTATGATCTACTTCCCTAAAAAAGGGAGCACAAATACACATTTCCCTTCACAGGAATTGCATACATAATCTTTTCAACGATTTGGTAACTTTTTTGGCAGAGTAAGCTTATGTGTTGCATCACTCTAGTGTTAAGATCTGACATAGGTATTAGACATTTCCTACCTTTACTGTAATATTCTTTCTGCTTGAGCTTTGTCATGTTTTGATATAAGTTATTGCATTTGTTGCTGCTGTTTGCCAGGCTAGTGCTACTGAATTTTACTATGTGTTACTCTGCTAAGCCAGTTTTACTAATGATTTATTTTTCTTGTTGCTGCACATTGGTTCATATTAGTTGTAATGTTGTATTTGCTTTGTTAATTTAGATATACTGCTGCTTGCTTTACCAATTTACATTTTTTTGTCAGTGCTGTGTGTGTTAATTGTTTTGTGCTGCTGCATTGCCTTGTCCATTAGGTTATATATCTGAGCTCAGTAGATTTAAGTCAGCTTAAGAGGGGGTAGGCTATATAAGCGAATGAGTTGTGATGAACTGGAAGAAATGAAGTTATATAAAAAAAGGTTTGGCAGAAAAAATTAGTGTACAATGAACAATAATTATTTTGAAAGAGGATAGGAATAGAACACAGAAAGCAGGTATAGATAGGACTTTTGGGAATGATGATGAACTGAAGGAGATCTCCAAGAAGTAAAGAAAGTTTTGCATGTAAATCATATATGATAAATACTGCAGTACCAAATTTCATACTGAAAACAAACCCTGTCCTTTCCTTTTGTGTTATTCCGCTATGTGTTTGTGTACCCTTGTGTATTTGTGTTCTTCCTGTCTTTATGTGTTCATCTGATTAGAGTTATGTTCCAGAATTTTTCGAATAATATGTTATTTAGTTTGTAACGATGTTTAGACATTATTTATTCTGTTTTGTTTTAATGCTCAGGTATGAATTTGATGTTTCAAAAGTTATTCTGATCTTTTATGTATTTACTTATGTCATAGTTCCTGTAACACTAATGTATATATTTATTTCAATTCTATTGTAAAGCCTGTTTTACTGCAAATGATATCTGTATTATTATGTTCTTTAATGATGTTTTCTATACCTTTGTAATTGTATTCTTATATTGTAAATTTATAATTGTATTGACACCAGTTCTTCAAATTAAGTTTCATTTCACTGCACACGTTTATGTTGGTCATAGTATATGCATAATATGTGAGAAGTGAAAAACGGGGACTGTTAGTGATCACATGTTGTTGTTGTTGTGGTCTTCAGTCCTGAGACTGGTTTGATGCAGCTCTCCATGCTACTCCACCCTGTGCAAGCTTCTTCATCTCCCAGTAACTACTGCAACCTACATCCTTCTGAATCTGCATAGTGTATACATCTCTTGGTCTCCCTCTACGATTTTTACCCTCCACGCTGCCCTCCAATACTAAATTGGTGATCCCTTGATGCCTCAGAACACGTCCAACCAACCGATCCCTTCTTCTAGTCAAGTTGTGCCACAAGTTTCTCTTCTCCCCAATCCTATTCAATACCTCCTCATTACTTATGTGATCTACCCATCTAATCTTCAGCATTCTTCTGTAGCACCACATTTCAAAAGCTTCTATTCTCTTCTTGTCCAAACTATTTATCGTTCATGTTTCACTTCCATACATGGCTACACTCCATACAAATACTTTCAGAAACGACTTCCTGACACTTAAATCTATACTCGATGTTAACAAATTTCTCTTCTTCAGGGACGTTTTCCTTGCCATTGCCAGCCTACATTTTATATCCTCTGAACTTCGACCATCATCAGTTATTTCGCTCCCCAAATAGCAAAACTTCTTTACTACTTTAAGTGTCTCATTTCCTAATCTAATTCCCGCAGCATCACCCGATTTAATTCGACTACATTCTATTATCCTCGTTTTGCTTTTGTTGATGTCCATCTTATACCCTCCTTTCAAGACACTGTCCATTCCGTTCAACAGCTCTTCCAAGTCCTTTGCTGTCGCATGTGTGTTGATAATTCAGCAAGGGACTGGTTAATAGCACTGCTAGTTCTAAGGACATTCCAAAACGTTTGTGAGTGCACAGGTGGTGATTCATGGACTTGTTATATCATCTGCAAGACTCTTTGATGGTGATTGTGCACCCACACAGTCGCAACAGATGGCTGCTAGGCATCTCTACAAGGACTACAGTGGTTCTGCATCTTTGATGGCCCACCAATACCATTATCTCTACAGAGACTGCAGTGGGTCTGCACCTTTGGTGGCCCACCAATACCATACTCTCTACCAGGACTACAGTGGGTCTAGTGATGACCTACCTACCTACCAATATTCTTCAAAACATCGACTGACTCCACTGTGGGTTTGCTCTGTTGTGGCCCATTACCTGTCTGCATGTCAAGAGTCAGCATTGTCTTTCCATTTGAAGGACAACACTACTTCTTCAAGACTGCATGGAAATCCGCTACTTCTGTGTCCATTTTCTTTTACTGATCAGACTTTGTGAACTGTAATTACTACTATGATTAATGATCAGGACTGTCTTTATGGACAGTGGACAATTTTTGCTTTTGACCAACACGATATCAATACTTGTGTGCATCTGATATAATTGTTAGCGTTAATATAATTTTTTTAACAAATATGTATTGGCAATTGCCCAAAACAGTTTGTAAAATTGTTTGGGGGAGCATGGGGGCTATGTAAGTAGGCTGTTTAGGTTTTTATGTTGGTAACGCCACGTAGCGCTCTGTATGAAAATCACTGACTGTACTGTGTGCAGTCTGTGGCTGGTTAGCCTTGTTGGAATATTCGCTATTGTAGTGGTGGATGTGAACAGCGCGTAGCGTTGTGCAGTTGGAGGTGAGCCGCCAGCAGTGGTAGATGTTGGGAGAGAGATAGCGGAGTTTTGAGAGTAGACGATCCGGACGTGTGTCCGTCAGAAAAAGGAAATTTGTAAGACTGGATGTCATAATTTATATATATATATATATATATATATATATATATATATATATATATATATAAAATGACTTTTGCACACAGTTAAGGTAAATACATTGTTTGTTCTCTATCAAAATCTTCCATTTGCTAACTATGCCTATCAGTCGTTAGTGCCCTCAGTAGTTTGAATCTTTTATTTAGCTGGCAGTATTGGCGCTCGCTCTATCACAGTAGTTCGAGTAACAAACATTTTTGTGAGGTAAGTGAATCATGACAGATATAGGTTATTGTTAGTCAGGGCCATTCTTTTCTTGGGATTATTGAAAGGCAGATTGCGTTGCGCTAAAAATATTGTGTGTCAGTTTAGTGATGATCAGAATAAGTAAAGAGATAAATGTCTGAGTACATTCAGTTTTGCTCAGCTGTTTGAAAATCAAATAACGTAAGAGGTTTTCCAGCACTTCATTTATAAATTTTTTCTAATGGGATGTTTTAAACCTACAGGAAGATGTGTCATCCGTCATAAGCAGCCATACACAGCCCTTAGAATTCATCGTCTTACAAGAGTGTAGTCATGACATCATTCTCGGATGGGACTTTTTGAAAGCTTCTCAGGCAATTTTAGTCTGTGGTCGCTCGAAGATTATGCTAGACGAGATGAGACACTGCGGACAGGAAGATGCACATCCAAGTGTATGGAGACTATGTGTGCTGGATGAAGTGATAATTCCCGCAGTCAGCGCTAGAAAGGTAACTGTCATGTGTCATGCCATGCATGAACCCATGGATCTTGTAGTGGAATGTAAGAGCAGCATAACACTGAAGAATAACTTGGTCATCCCAGCCTCTGTCGCCTCCTTTAAGAACGGATTCGGTGAATTGTGGATGGATAACTGTCGCCGAGAACAGCAGGTCCTTCCAAGACGCATGTGCGTAGTAAAAGCTGAGCCGTTAATTGAAGAACAGCTGAGTGTCATAGAAACCTCCCATGCTCAGTCTGTGGGCGAAATTAGCGCTACCACTACAAGACAAGATCTGCTAGCTCGACTATCACCAGATCTCACTAAGGAACAACAGAAAAAGGTACTTGCCATTCTTCAAGGGTTCTCTGAATGCTTCAGTCCACAGGTTGAAGAGCAAATTAGACAAATCGACGGTGAAGCACCGGATTAGCACTGGAGACCATCAACCAATTAGCCAGAGAGCATACCGTGTGTCAGCAACGGAACGTCGAATAATTCGCGACGAGGTAGAGAAAATGATGAAGAATTACATCATTCAGCCTTCGCAGAGCCCATGGTCGTCACCAGTGGTCCTTGTCAGGAAGAGGGATGGTAGTTGGCGCTTTTGTGTTGAATACAGGAAGCTTAATAAGATAGCTAAAAAGGTCGTTTACCCCATTCCACGAATTGACGATACATTAGATTGTCTGAAGGGCGCTAAGTTTTTCTCAACCATGGATATGTACAGGGGATACTGGAAAATCGAAGTGGATGAGGCTGATCGTGACAAAACTGCATTCATCACCCCTGAGGGTCTGTATGAGTTTAAGGTAATGCCGTTTGGTTTGTGTAATGCACCAGCAACTTTTGAACGGATGATGGATAATCTTCTAACGCACCTGAAGTGGACGATGTGTCTTCGTTATTTAGATGACATTATAGTCTTCTCAGGGATATTTGATGAACATATAAAAAGACTGAGGGCAGTTCTTAAGTGTCTCTAACACGGCGGACTCAAACTTAATCCAAGAAAGTGTCTCTTTGGAGCAAAAGAAATCAAAATACTTGGACACCTTTTGTCAAACGAAGGTGTGCGGCCAAACCCAGAAAAGGTGAGATCTATAACGGAATTTCCTATTCCTAGAAGTGTTAGATATGTGAGAAGCTTCCTCGGATTATGTTCTTATTACAGTCGTTTTATCAAAGACTTTAGTATCAAAGCCAGGCCACTCCAAGAGTTGTTAAAAGCTGATGCTAAATTTATCTGGGGTGGTGCTCAGCAAGATTCTTTCGATGTGCTGCGAAAAGTTCTGGCGACTGACCCTGTACTTTTCCTGTATGATGAGAGAGCATATACAGAACTACACACAGATGCCAGCGGGTATCGGATCGGTGCTGTTCTGGTGCAAATTTCGGATGGAAAAGAGGAGGTTATAGCCTATGCTTCTAGTACACTTACAAAAACCGAGAGAAACTACTCAACTACAGAAAGAGAATGTCTTGCTGTGGTCTGGGCCATGTGCAAGTTTCGACAGTATCTCTATGGAAGGCCATTCACAGTTGTTACAGACCATCATTCACTTTGTTGGTTGCCAGGTCTTAACGATCCAACAGGACGACTCGCCAGGTGGGCACTACGTCTTCAAGAGTATGACATTACCATAGAGTACAGAAGTGGAAGGAAAAACCAAGATGCCGACTGTCTCTCAAGAAACCCTGTGCAAAACCATCAAGACTTTGATGAAGATAGTGACTGTCTCGCTGCACTCCAGGATCTCTCTGCTGAGCAGAAGAAGGACGCTAAGATATCTCAAATAATACTTCCCTTAAATCGGTCAGAGGACGTGAAAGCACAATTTAAGGTAGTTAAAGGATTACTTTTCAAGAAAAACTTATATCCGTTTGGAAAGAGGTGGCTACTAGTGATTCCTAAACACATGCGCTTAGATGTTGTACAGAAATTCCATGACACACCTGAGGCCAGACATTTAGGATTTATTAAGACATAAGATAGAATCTGCAAGATTTTTCTGGCCAGGTTTATTTAAGAGTGTCCGTCACTATGTGTCGCACTGTCGAGAGTGCCAGAGGAGAAAGGCAGTTCCTCAGAAACCACCTGGCCGACTCATACCAATTCCACCAGGCGAAACGATTTTCCAGCGTGTTGGGATTGACCTCCTCGGACGATTTCCAACGTCTGCTAGTGGCAATAGATGGATTACTGTTTGCACTGATCATCTGACACGCTATCCCATTACAAAAGCCGTGAAAACAGCCGAAGCATCCGAGGTAACGAAATTCATCGTGGAAGACATTGTATTAAAACACGGTACCCCAAGGTCGTTAATTACGGATCGAGGGAAAGTTTATCAATCGAATCTTGTGACAGAGATAAACCGTCGGTGCAACATCACTTATCACATGGCGACTGCCTACCATCCGCCAACTAACGGGCTTACTGAACGCCTTAATAAGACGTTGGCCGACTTGCTACCAATGTTCGTCAGTGTTGAGCAGAGCAACTGGGATAAAGTACTGCCTTTCGTGACGTTTGCCTACAACATCGCCTAACAAGACACCACAGGATTTACGGCATTTTTCCTGGTGCATGGGCGTGAGGCGACTACGACGATGGACACTTCGTTTCCGTTACAACCTGATGACGTGGACGACGACTACATCGGCCAGGTGTTAACCAGAGCTGAGGAAGCCCGGCAGTTATCTCGACTCCGCACGCTGCAGGCTCAAGAAAACGATCGCCGTAGGTATAACGCTAGCCACCGCCCTGATGTCCACTAGCCTGGTGACCTCGTCTGGATCTTCACTCCTGCTCGGAAGGTTGGTCTCTCTGAGAAGCTCCTCAGGCGATACTTTGGACCTTGTAAGGTTGTAAAACATTTGTCTGATGTTACTTATGAAGTTGAAGATTTCGACCCCGACACAAGACGACGAAAGAGCAGAGATACGGATCCTGCAACCCAGGGTAGATTCGAAGCTCCAGCGACAGGCAACAAGCAGAAAGGTGACGAAGAGCGCAGTGGCAAAAGAAGTTCTAAGAAGATCACCGCCAGGGCGAGAATCAGTCTTCGGGAGTCGGAGTATGCAGGACCGATGATACGTTCCCGAACTAGGAGGACGTAACACCGAAACGCTGTTCTCTTAAGGAGGGAGAAATGTCGTAGAAGAAGCTGAGTAGCTCCGTGGTGTAGTGGTTATGATACTAAACTGTTGCATGAAGGCTCGTGAGTTCAAAACACACCTCTGGACTCTAAAATTTTCGTTTCTATATTCGGTTAAAGTACATTCTAGAAGTATCCACCAATGTCAAGTATCATTGTACTGGAATGTTCTGTAGTTGTATATATACTGTATATGTTCTGGCCGGAGGCAGTTCGCTCCGTACTCTTGTATGTGCAAGTGCTGAATAAACCTTCGTTAAGTGAAGTTAGTGTGTGTTATTCATCTAATTACACCTTCTTCTACGTGACAATACAGGGTGTTACAAAAAGGTACGGCCAAACTTTCAGGAAACATGCCTCACACACAAATAAAGAAAAGATGTTATGTGGACATGTGTCCAGAAACGCTTAAATTCCATGTTAGAGCTCATTTTAGTTTCGTCAGTATGTACTGTACTTCCTCGATTCACCGCCAGTTGGCCCAATTCAAGGAAGGTAATGTTGACTTCGGTGCTTGTGTTGACATGCGACTCATTGCTCTACAGTACTAGCATCAAGCACATCAGTACGTAGCATCAACAGGTTAGTGTTCATCATAAACGTGGTTTTGCAGTCAGTGCAATGTTTACAAATGCGGAGTTGGCAGATGCCCATTTGATGTATCGATTAGCACGGGGCAATAGCCGTGGCGCGGTACGTTTGTATCGAGACAGATTTCCAGAACGAAGGTGTCCCGACAGGAAGACGTTCGAAGCAATTGATCGGCGTCTTAGGGAGCACGAAACATTCCAGCCTATGACTCGCGACTGGGGAAGACCTAGAACGACGAGGACACCTGCAATGGACGAGGCAATTCTTCGTGCAGTTGACGATAACCCTAATGTCAGCTTCAGAGAAGTTGCTGCTGTACAAGGTAACGTTGACCACGTCACTGTATGGAAAGTGCTACGGGAGAACCAGTTGTTTCCGTAACATGTACAGCGTGTGCAGGCACTATCAGCAGCTAATTGGCCTCCACGGGTACACTTCTGGGAATGGTTCATCCAACAATGTGTCAATCCTCATTTCAGTGCAAATGTTCTGTTTACGGGTGATGCTTCATTCCAACGTGATCAAATTGTAAATTTTCACAATCAACATATCTGGGCTGACGAGAACCCGCACGCAATTGTGCAATCACGTCATCAACACAGATTTTCTGTGAACGTTTGGGCAGGCATTGTTGGTGATGTCTTGATTGGGCCCCATGTTCTTCCACCTACGCTCAATGGAGCATGTTGTCATGATTTCATACGGGATACTCTGTGCTGCTAGAACATGTGCCTTTACAAGTACGACACAACTTGTGGTTCATGCACGATGGAGCTCCTGCACATTTCAGTCGAAGTGTTCGTACGCTTCTCAACAACAGATTCGGTGACCGATGGATTGGTAGAGGCGGACCAATTCCATGGCCTCCACGCTCTCCTGACCTCAACCCTCTTGACTTCCATTTATGGGGGCATTTGAAAGCTCTTGTCTACGCAACCCCGGTACCAAATGTAGAGACTCTTCGTACTCGTATTGTGGACGGCTGTGATACAATACGCCATTCTCCAGGGCTGCATCAGCGCATCAGGGATTCCATGCGACGGAGGGTGGATGCATGTATCCTCTCTAACGGAGGACATTTTGAACATTTCCTGTAACAAAGTGTTTGAAGTCACGCTGGTACGTTTTGTTGCTGTGTGTTTCCATTCCATGATTAAACTGATTTGAAGAGAAGTAATAAAATGGGCTCTAATATGGAAAGTAAGCGTTTCCGGACACATTTCCACATAACATATTTTCTTTCTTTGTGTGTGAGGAATGTTTCCTGAAAGTTTGGCCGTACCTTTTTGTAACACCCTGTACAGACATATTGATGATTTTTCTTAGTGATATTCTGTGATGTTAATATATATTTTGTGTAAGTTGTCTCCTTTCTTGGAAAATCTGTCCTGCCTTGTGCCACATAATTGGAGGTGTTTGTCGGAGACAGTCACACAAGCTTTACACCAAAAACATTTTTTTCATCATTCCTTATGAGGCTGCATACGATACTGCCTTCTTATGTTACCATGCATGACTGCTTCTTTTTTTAGTTACTTTTACAGGTTCCACTATCCCTGTAATTCACCCTCATCCTTGCATTTTTATCTCTTTATTTACTGCGATTTGTTACATTTAGCTAGTCAGTAGGTTATATTGCACTTAGTACCCTTGTCTTTATGCTTGCATATACCGTAATCACAATTTTTCTTTGCTTTGGCCATAGCAGTTCTTGACTCAAGACGAATGGCGATTGACTGTTAATCATTATCTTTACAGATAAAGTGCACTGCCCTTATCAATCATTCCCATATCCTTCCCTGTAGATAAGCGAATTGTTAGAGATATAGGTCATTTAATAGTTTTTATGAAGCCCCGTGGGTGTTACACAACCTATAACTATTGTGTCTTTACTCTATGATTCTGTTTGTGTAATATGTACTCATACAGGCCATACAGGGCCATATTTTTACATTTATGCACTTTGTTCTTGAGGAAAGCCATGCCAAGTTACACATTCTCATTATGAATCATGCATAGGCCTCTGAGTACCATGTAAAATTATAGGTAAATGATATTTTATGATACTTTCTCAGCTTTGATGTTTATGCTATGTAAAACTAGGTCACCTTGAGCCACAAAGATGTTTTCTGTCACATTAGCAATTAAGATCAGCATTTATTTCATGTACGAACGGGGCTACTGTGGGCCTCAAAGAACATTTTTGTCACTTTTTAGTTATTAAGGTCAGCAATTATTTCTTTGTAAAACCTGGCCACTTCGAGGCAGAAATATGATATCTTTAACATTTTATAGCTACTAAGATTAGCATTTATACAAGTAGGAAAGCAACTTGGAGCCTCTGGGTGACATTTTCTATTCAACTGTTTTAGATATTAAGATTTGCATGTATTTCATGTACTAGGCCACTTGCAGCCCCAATCATTTTATAGCTATTAAGACTAGCATTTATGTGTGTAGGAAGGCTACTTGGAGCCTTTCCTTGCTATTTTCCCTTTAGTTGTTTTCGTTATTAAGATGTGCATGTATTCCAAATAGAAGTCCACCTGGAGCCATTCAATTTTTGATTTTACTTTTAGGTTTTATTAAGTAATTATGTCACAGTATTGCATAAACAATGTCACTGGGATCCAGATTTCTAATTTTCTTGACATTTTATGAGGAGTTTGTGTAAGCATTTATGTCAAATGGGCATTGAGAGCCAGGAACTTCAAATTTACACTACAATTTTAGGTAGCTATGTACGCACGCATACTCTGTAACGGTCACATAACCAACCTATGACCTTCCATTAATATGTATACTTTATACAATGGTCACATGCAGCCATACAATGAGTATTAGTTATTACCTTCTTAAATATTTTGTCAGGATGTCTACTATGTAAAATGAGCTTGTAGCCATCTCACTGTTTTTCTAATATGTCTAACCACTGCTATATTCATTATAATAGGTATATAGGCCACTGTGGATTATGAGGGATTATCCATTACCAGTAATATTGTCTTGCTCTGTTTTCTTAAATCGTTAAGTCTTGTTTATTTAGCATTTATGTTAGTACTGATATACTCACAGGCAGATTGTTGCCACACTTCTCATTCTCTTCTTCTTGCTAAGGACCACGATATTAAACTTTTAAGCCTGGAGAGGGACTTGATGTTTGCCCAGTAGTCCCGCATTCTCTGGCTATGCTTCTCTTTTCTGTCCTTTGTCCACAGGGTGCCGGTCCTTTTACGGGCTAATCTGTCCCGAAACCTCATTTCTTTTAGTATCCTTCTGAGAAGTGTTCGGTTTCTAATGTCACTTTCAGTTACAATCAGTTTCTGGATGTCTTTCTTGACTTCTATCAGCCATGGTGTCACGGTCTTCCTGCTCTTCCAGTAGTTGAGAAGTCGGCTGGTTAGTTTTATTTGGTCCATCCTTGTGATATGTCCGTATAAAAGCGAAACGTCTCTTAATGCCTACATCTGTCATTTTCTCGGTATGACTGTATAGTCATAGCTCCCGGTTTGATTGTTTTCTGTACTCACCATCTGTTTTGACCGGTCCCAGAATTTTTCTCAGGATGTTCCTCTCCTGAATCTCTAGTTTATCTGTCAAGTCTTTCCTGTTCAGATTCAAGCATTCTGAGGCATATAGGGCTTCAGGGCGGACAACTGTTCGGTGTGTTTTAGTTTGGAATTGCGAGATAGGCATTTCTTATTATAGATGTTCGTGGTTAATCGATATGCTAGTTGTAACTTATTAAACCGAGTTGTTAGTGCTATTCCTTCTGCTAGATTAGGTTTCAGCCATTCTCCTAGATACTTGAAACTGTCAACTTTCTCAATTTGGCCTTGTTCCAACTGTAGTTCACTGGGAGTATCAGTGGTGCTGGTGAGGTATTTTGTTTTTTCTAGTGACAGTTGAAGTCCTACCTTGGCAGCCTGGAGTTTGAGCATATTTTGCTGCTTTACTGCTACTTCCACTGAGCTTGCTATAAGTGCCAGATCACCTGCAGAAGCTAAACAGTCTACTGCTACTCTCTTCCGTTTGTGTCTCAGGCAAATACCGCTTGGTATATTTTGTACTTCCATTTCTTTTCACCACTCTCTGATCACCTTGTCCAGTGCACAGTTGAAGAGAAGAGGTGAAAGTCCATTTCCCTGTCTAACTCCTGTCTTTATCTCAAAACTTTCTGAACTTTACTCGTGATTTAGTGTTACTCAGGGTCTTTAGGAGAAGGCTGTGGGTTTTCGGGTCCAGGCCCATTTCCTGCAAAATTCTCAAACGAGTATGTGTGTTGATTGAATCGTAAGCTGTCTTGAAGTCAACGAAAGTAACTATGTACTGTTTATTCGCTAGTTTAATTTGACTTAATACTGACTTCAAGTTAAAGATCTGTTCGGCACAAGAACGTCCTTTTCTAAAACTACCCTGATAATCTCCAAGTTCTGGGTGCAATTAAGGTTTGGCTCTGTTTAATAATGCCTTAGATAATATCTTATAGGTGACTGATATCAATGAGATCCCTCTATAATTGTTGATGTCAGTCAAGTCACCCTTCTTATGTAATGGGTGGATCAGAGCAGATGTCCGGTCATCTGGTAACTTCTCAGTATCCCAAATGTTCTATAGGATCTCGGTCAACTTCTCATTATATTGTATAGAATTGACATGTCATAATGTACTGCACTATGGTTTTATAAGGATGTTGTATATTTACTGTTCACTATTCCCACATTTATTAGAAGTTGTCATGTTGCAACAATCAGTATAGGCTGATTTAGAACCTACATAAACATTTTGCTACATTTATTTGATTATGTTTCACTACCTTACCTGTCTTACTGCATCTCACGTTTCATCATGCAATTTCCTCTCTCTGCTCGTGGCATTGGAGCTATAGGATGTCAGTATTAATACTTCAGTGTAACTGTGCACAATATGAATCGATGAAGAATTGTCAATTTTAAATATAGTGATGATGATCGTCATCACAACACTAATGATAATGATGATAATGATCGTATGGCATTGTTGGCCGGGAGGCCCCATGCGGGGAGATTTACTGAGAACAACCAACATTGGGTGTTCGTACATATGGTGCCAGTTAGCAACTGTACCTTTGTTCTGGAGTAAGACTATGGTGACATTTTAAGCTGTTCTTGGACGGTGGACCAACCTACTATGGCTAATGCTCAGATGTGAGACTTCAAAGAATTGGACTTTATAATGCAGCCACGTTACATGGTTATATGCTTCAGCTGTACACCGACGTTTCCTTAACCATTTTACCATTATTTTCTTGACAACTAGGGATATACTTTACTTTTAGTGTCACTAACATTTTTCATCTTGTAGCAATATGAATTTAGAACATTTTGTATATGACATGACCAGACTTTACATTTGCTACTAATGCACCAGAGCACCAGCTTCCTCAAGAGCTCACTGATTTCACAAATGTGCAAAGACGTGCACTTGCCTTTGCTTTCTTTTAATTTCACACTGAAGCTATTTTTAGGGTTCCGTGCCATGTAATGGGACACCCTACTCTAGCGTTACTTTTCTTCAACATTAGTTGTCGATACCAGTATTATTTTTCGTATTTTGGACAGGTCATCAGCATCTCAGTTGCTTTTCTGAAAACTTTCCTATAATTTTATACAGAGTTTGTTATATTTCAAGCATAAAATTTATGAAAAGAAATCATTTTATAAAATATTTTAGTTTTGATGTAATAATCGCTAAGTACTAGTTTTGTATGTACAGTTAAAATTATTTTTCATTTAGAAACATTTGAAATTACGAATTACTTGCACACTTAAAATTTCTATTATTAATTACGCAATCCTGAACTGTTTACTATGTTTATTTCTGGATTCATTTATGAAATAATAATCGAAATTAATAATTAAGAAAACTAGTAGGAATTCATTTGTTAAGAAAAATTGTAAACCCTTTGGAATGTTGTTATTTCCGCAGAGTGTGAGAGTAGTAAGTTTGCCTCTGATGTTATCGGACGTATTTTTGTATAATAGGTGCGAGCAATGTAATTGCGGCTTTGTTAATATGAAAAACCAAAATACTGTACGATATACTGAAATATGAGAACTGTGGGTTACTGTGGCTCTAGTTCGTGGTGGTAAAGTGGAGACTGTATCAGGGCTGGAGACTTTTAACAGCCGAAAAGTTATTGTTTATCGTACATTTCAGATAAGTGAAGGGTATAACAGAGATCGTGGTTCATCTTATTACATGTATACAACGCCGTTGGTTCTTAGGACAAGGAGTCGTCGTAAAGTAAATGAATCAGAGTCTGTGTCCGTATGGGTTGAAGCTGCACTGAATTGTGCCAAGATTAAAGTTGTTGATGATGTGACACATTACTATAGAAACTGAAATAAAGAACTCTGTAACAACAATCTTCCAATATATTTAGTTCGAACCAGCCTTGAGGAACAAATGTTAGATTCTCAGCCTCAAGAATCAGACCCACAGACAAGAAGAACTGGAACCATCTCAATATGACAAGCTAAGCAAACTTGAAAGTTTATTGTAATCTTTGCTCCTCTGAAATCTTCATAAAAACTTTGCTTATTAATTACTTGAACTGGGCATTGTTTAATGTGGAGAATATATGGAAGAAGGAAGGAGGGGGAGAGGTAAAAACGGAACGTTTATAAAATCACTTCGTTGTCCGCCTGTCTTTCCCTTCTTTTCAGGAACAGCTAGACGTATCAAGTTGAAATTAATGGTCAATGGTCTCTTGGAGGAATGATAAACGTAAGCTTCTAAGTCAATGCAGCTAAAACATACGGCCATTTAGGAAACATATTTGGAGTCTTGAAAACTCAGTTATCAAAAACTATAGAGTACTTCCCATTGGTCTAGAATCATGATATTTGGTAGGAAGCAACGTTTAACTGTACAAGTAAAGGAAAAAAATCCGCAAATTGTGAATCTGTAATTATATTACACGATTTTTTTTATTTCTTATGAGATTCTTTCGTTCGTCTGTTAAGCCCAACTTTTCCCAGGAACTATTAGACATATAAAGTTGAAGTTTATCTCACATACTAAGGTCTATATTCCCCTGGCGTTGTAATAAACTTAAACTTCTAAGTCAAGGAGGCCAAGAGCTACGGCTGTTTATGTCACATATTTTGATACTCGCAAACTCACTCATCAAACCTATAGCGTACTTCTCATTTATCTAGAATCATGATTTTCGGCAAGACGCCAAGTTTCACAGTAGAAGTAGAGGGAAAATCCGAAATGGTTAATATGTAATTATATTATACGAAAAAAGTGTCATTTGTTATCAGACTGTCTGTATGTCCCTCCATTTTTAAGACCCCTTTTTCTCAGAATTGGGTAGACGTATCAAGTTGAAATTTGTCACATACTGAGATCTATGGTCCGTTGCTGGTGTAAAGCAGTTAAGATTCTAAGTCAATCAACAGGTACGGCCGTTTATGTCAATTAGTTTGGCACATTCACTAGTTAAAGCCCATAGTGTACATCCTATTGACGTAGAATCATGAAATTTGCCAAGAAGCGAGGTTTTACAGTACGAGTAAAGAAAACCGCCATAAAATTGTTAATTTATAATTATACCACACGAAAAAATATTTATTTGGCATTTGTTATCCGAGTTCGAACTTGAAATTAAAGCATTCTCGAAAGTCTTAAAATCCCGAGGACCGATGTACTTTGCGAGCACCAATGTCGATAACAGGAAAAATCGTCGATATTATCGATTCCAGAAATGGATTAACTGTCTACACACATAGATAAGTTTGTACGTAACTCACAGCGCCCAAGTCCTACTCGCATCTCGCTATTTTCTTTTTTAGTTGCATAAAACTTATTCGTTTATTTCCTGCTCTCCTTACATCTAATATCGCACACACGTACAAGTATGCAGGAAGTGCAAAACTTTTTTGAGCAGTTTATGAGTTGGTACTACGGAGTAGGGCAATAATGGCACCAGATCAGCTGAGCAGTAACACATTGTTTCAGTTTAGACTGGAGACGCTATATTGTAAATTGACTTTACTTTCTGGACGCCGCTTGGAGAGTTCCGACGCATTCTTGCACAGCTGCCGTGTTCTGGACAAACAACTAGCGGAAATGTAGCTTGCTAACCTCCTCAATCCCAGCCGCATTACCATAGGATATTTCAACATTCTATACGCCGGAAGAAGTTTTACGTTGCCGTGTTCTGCTCGGTAGTATATGGTGGTGTTTCGTATGTAGTATTCGAGAGGTTGACTCAACTTTCCTATCAGGACCAAGCCACCCGTTGTTTTTGTTGTAGTTGTTGCTGCTGCTGCTCTGGTAGTCATTCCAACGCCTGGTGAGAGGCAACTCTTCATGTACTCTAACCTATGCAAGCCTCTCCATCTCTGTATAACTACTACTAGCTCGAATCATTTAAACCTGCTTGAAATACAAAGGCCTTCTTATCCCTCTACAATTTTTTGCACCCTCCACACTTCCCTTCATAATCTAACTGACGATTTCTTGATGCCTCCGGATATGCCCTATCAAGTACTTATGTTGTACCAGAAACCACTTTTATCCTGAATTCGATTCAGCACCCATCATTAGCTATTCGACTTACCCATAAAATCTTCAGCATTCTTATATAGCACCACATTTCAAAAGCTCCTATTCTCTAATTGTGTGAACTGTTTATCTACACGTTTCACTTCCTTACAGGACTACGTTCCAGACATATACATTCAGCCATTCAGCATAGACTTAATAACATTTAAATTTATATTCAATATTAATAAATTTTCCTTTTTCAAAAACGGTTTTTTCGCTGTTGCCAGTCTGCGTTTCATACTCTCTCTACTTCCGCCATCGTCAGTTACTTTGCTGACCAAACAGTGAAACTCATCTACTGCTCCTCAGTTCCTAATCTACGAGGGACGTTCAATAAGTAATGCAACTTTTTTTCTGACACCAAGTTCGTTTTATTCAGGATTCCAATACGCCATATAATTCCTCACTCTTTGGCTACAAAATCCTATTTTTGAACATAATCTGCGTTCTGTGCGACAGCCTTGCGCTACCTTACTGGGAGGGCTTGTATGCTCGTCCGCTGGTAGTCTTGCTGCCTCCCCATCATGCACGTACTGTTTCCCACGCAGTGGGCCAAACAGATGGAAGTCGGAAGGTACGACATCCGTGCTGTAGGCTGCATGAGGAAGAACAGTCCAATGAAGTTTTGTGAGCACCTCTCATGTGCACGGACTTGTGTCACGCTTGCGCTATCATGGAGAAGGAGAAGTTCGTGGCAACAAACACCGCTGAAGTCGTTTCTTCAATTTCCTCAGGGTAGCACAATACGCTTTAGAGTTGACTGTTGCACCATGAGATAATACACTACTGGCCACTAAAATTGCTATACCAAAAAGAAATGATAAACTGGTATTCATTGGACAAATATAATATACTAGAATTGACATGTGATTACATTTTCATGCAATTTGGGTGCATAGATCCTGAGAAATCAGTACCCAGAACAACCACCTCTATCCGTAGTAACGGCCTTGGTATGCCTGGCCATTGAGTCAAACAGAGCTTGGACGGCGTGTACAGGTACAGCTGCCCATGCACCTACAACAGGATACCACGGTTCATCAAGAGTAGTGACTGGCGTATTGTGACGAGTCAGTTGCTCGGCCACCATTGACCAGACGTTTTCAATTGGTGAGAGATCTGGAGAATGTGCTGGCCAGGGCAGCAGTCGAACATTTTCTGTATCCAGAAAGGCCCGTACAGGACCTGCAACATGCGGTCGAGCATTATGCTGCTGAAATGTAGGGTCTCGCAGGGATCGAATGAAGGGTAGAGCCACGGGTCGTAACACATCTGAAATGTAACGTCCACTATTCAAAGTGCCGTCAATGCGAACAAGAGGTGACCGAGACGTGTAACCATTGGCACCCCATACCATCAGGCCGCGTGATAGGCCAGTATGGCGATGACGAGTACACGCGTCCAATGTGCGATGTCGCCAAACACGGATGCGACCATCATGATGCTGTAAACAGAACCAGGATTCATCCGAAAAAATGACGTTTTGCCATTCATGCACCCAGGTTCGTCGTTGAGTACACCATCGCAGGCGCTCCTGTCTGTGATGCAGCGTCAAGGGTAACCGCAGTCGTGGTCTCTGAGCTGATAGTCCATGTTGCTGCAAACGTCGTCGAACTATTCGTACACATGGTTGTTATCTTGCAAACGTCCCCACCTGTTGACTCAGGCATCGAGACGTGGCTGCACGATCCGTTACAGCCATGCGGATAAGATGTCTGTCATCTCGACTGCTAGTGATACGAGGCCGTTGGGATCCAGCACGACGTTCCGTATTACCCTTCTGAACCCACCGATTCCATATTCTGCTAACAGTCATTGGATCTCGACCAACGCGAGCAGCAATGTCGCGATACGATAAACCGCAATCGCGATAGGCTACAATCCGGCCTGTATCAAAGTCGGAAACGTGATGGTACGCATTTCTCCTCCTTACACGAGGCATCACAACAACGTTTCACCAAGCAACGCCGGTCAACTGCTGTTTATATGTGAGAAATCGGCTGGAAACTTTCCTCATGTCAGCACGTTGTGGTGTCACCACCGGCGCTAACCCTGTGTGAATGCTCTGAAAAGCTAATCATTTGCATATCACAGCATCTTCTTCCTGTCGGTTAAATTTCGCGTCTGTAGCACGTCATCTTCGTTGTGTAGCAACTTTAATGGCCAGTAATGTTCATGAAACAAAATAATCCCTTCAGCGTTCCAGAAGACCTTTGCCGTGATTTTCCTATGTGAGAGTGCGTCTTTTAACTTTCTCTTCGGAGGAGTGCTGATGTGACGCCACTCCACGGACTGCCGTTTTGTTTCCGGTTCGAAGTGATGAACCCGTGTTTCACTGCGTGTGACGATGTTCGACAAAAAATTATCACGATTAGCCTCGTAACGGGCGAGTAACTCCTCACACATTCTTCGTAGTTCTTTACGGTCTTCTGTTAGGCAGCAGAGAACCCGGCGGGTACAAGTACACTCCTGGAAATTGAAATAAGAACACCGTGAATTCATTGTCCCAGGACGGGGAAACTTTATTGACACATTCCTGGGGTCAGATACATCACATGATCACACTGACAGAACCACAGGCACATAGACACAGGCAACAGAGCATGCACAATGTCGGCACTAGTACAGTGTATATCCACCTTTCGCAGCAATGCAAGCTGCTATTCTCCCATGGAGACGATCGTAGATATGCTGGATGTAGTCCTGTGGAACGGCTTGCCATGCCATTTCCACCTGGCGCCTCAGTTGGACCAGCGTTCGTGCTGGACGTGCAGACCGCGTGAGACGACGCTTCATCCAGTCCCAAACATGCTCAATGGGGGACAGATCCGGAGATCTTACTGGCCAGGGTAGTTGACTTACACCTTCTAGAGCACGTTGGGTGGCACGGGATACATGCGGACGTGCATTGTCCTGTTGGAACAGCAAGTTCCCTTGCCGGTCTAGGAATGGTAGAACGATGGGTTCGATGACGGTTTGGATGTACCGTGCACTATTCAGTGTCCCCTCGACGATCACCAGTGGTGTACGGCCAGTGTAGGAGATCGCTCCCCACACCATGATGCCGGGTGTTGGCCCTGTGTGCCTCGGTCGTATGCAGTCCTGATTGTGGCGCTCACCTGCACGGCGCCAAACACGCATACGACCATCATTGGCACCAAGGCAGAAGCGACTCTCATCGCTGAAGACGACACGTCTCCATTCGTCCCTCCATTCACGCCTGTCGCGACACCACTGGAGGCGGGCTGCACGATGTTGGGGCGTGAGCGGAAGACGGCCTAACGGTGTGCGGGACCGTAGCCCAGCTTCATGGAGACGGTTGCGAATGGTCCTCGCCGATACCCCAGGAGCAACAGTGTGCCTAATTTGTTGGGAAGTGGCGGTGCGGTCCCCTACGGCACTGCGTAGGATCCTACGGTCTTGGCGTGCATCCGTGCGTCGCTGCGGTCCGGTCCCAGGTCGACGGGCACGTGCACCTTCCGCCGACCACTGGCGACAACATCGATGTACTGTGGAGACCTCACGCCCCACGTGTTGAGCAATTCGGCGGTACGTCCACCCGGCCTCCCGCATGCCCACTATACGCCCTCGCTCAAAGTCCGTCAACTGCACATACGGTTCACGTCCACGCTGTCGCGGCATGCTACCAGTGTTAAAGACTGCGATGGAGCTCCGTATGCCACGGCAAACTGGCTGACACTGACGGCGGCGGTGCACAAATGCTGCGCAGCTAGCGCCATTCGACGGCCAACACCGCGGTCCCTGGTGTGTCCGCTGTGCCGTGCGTGTGATCATTGCTTGTACAGCCCTCTCGCAGTGTCCGGAGCAAGTATGGTGGGTCTGACACACCGGTGTCAATGTGTTCTTTTTTCCATTTCCAGGAGTGTATTTGAGTACCCCGACTGGTGGACGAGTGTGGCAGCACTACGGCGAGGTGTCTGATTGTGATTCGGCGATCACCTCGAATGAGAGTGTCCGCACGATCCAACACTAAAGGAGTCACAGCTGTGCGGCCGGCCGGCACGCGGGAGATCGATGATGGCGGACGACTCGCACGACGACCAACCGTGCTCTGGTTTTCCGCCAAAACAAAGTCGATGACAGCTCGCTGCTTGGAACACACCTCCATTATAGACGCCATTTTGAAGACTACGTATAGCGTCGCCACCTGTCGGAACTTCACGAAACTGTAGGGTCGAAGCAGGAATATTCCACGATGTCCCACAACAAATTCAACATTTTTTCAACCGAAACTGGCCGAGAAAAAAATACGTTCCCTGAGCACCGCACGATTTATTTCGACTACCCTTGTTTTCTTTTTGTTGATGTTCATCTCACTACCTCTGTTCAACAAACTAGCCATTCCACTGCACTGTTCTTCCAAGTCTTCAGAGTCTCTCGCCATCTCTGGCAGAAGACAAAACTTCAGTGTGGGAAGTGTGGTGTTTAAAATGAGACGGCGGAAAGGGGGGGGGGGGGGTCGGGGAGTACCTACTATAAATTTCTATCCCGGAATTTACGTCAGCACAGAAAAATACTCCCCTATGACCTATAATCTGTACGCAACGGAATGAAATCCACATCTCTCTCTCTAATTATCAAATAACGTGACATCTCAAAAGCGAAGACATCACGGTACTCTCTACTTGAATTATAGACCGTACTAAGGATCACGAAAATGTTTATTTCCAATCAAAGAAAACTCCGGATAGTTATATTTATAATAACTGGTAACTAACATACGCCGACTAAAATTAATTAGGGTTGGCAAAGAGGGGGAACTGAAGGAAGGATTTCTACGACTTTTCCCTCGATGAATTGAACGGATAACGGAATGTAACACATTAATACTAAACAGAAAATGGTTAAACCTCAACGGTTGGTGGCCCCCAAAACGGCCCTCGCTGTTAAAAACGACTCAACTTTACGCGTGAACTAACTGCTGTGTGAAATTACTCTGACTGAGATGCGAGGACCTCACCTGCATCCAGCACAAGATGCGAGATAGCTGACTGGACGGTTCTGCTGGCCGAAGTCCTTACTCTCCGGCTCCCACGGCCGTAACGTCTTTACTGCCCGCCGCCTACAGGCAAAGCGTCTCCTCTACGTTCGCTCTGTAAAATTCGGCATTACTCCACTCGGAGCAGTGAGAAAAATAAGTTAGAGTGCCAAAGCGAGTGTCGCTCCGCATCTCTACGCCAGTCGCACGCGTTCTAGCATCAGAACCCCCCCCCCCCCCTTACAATTTAGATGCATACCTTGTAACATGCAATGGCGCATAACCAATCGCAGGCCATCCCGTCAGTATTTCTTCAGAGGGACGCTGGCGAGAGCCGACGCTATCCTAAAAATTCTAGCCGACCGTTCCCACCTAGCTCCACGCACCACTCTAACTTTTGCTTTGACAGAGTTTTTTTCTCGAGAGCAGTCACCGAGCTAAGGGGACGGGACGTGGCGTCGCCGTTTCACTTCAATAACGTTCGCCTCGTGTTCTGACTATAAAATTTCGCTGACGACACTGTTTGCATTGTACTGGCGCCATGCTAATGCAGACATACTCCGTGCAGCGAGCCCGCTGTCCCTTTCAGAATGTGCGGCCGACGGCGCTCCGGTACCTGCGTGCCGGAGCGCTGCGGCCCCCACTACAGACCATAAACGCTTTTATCTCCCTGCTGAGGCAAAACAGCTCGATTCGTGCCAGCAAGAGACATTACGCTCAGCAAAATGCCTTCACCCACCAGCCAAATCTAGTAATCAACCATTGTCAACAGCGTTTAAGATATGCACCTAATCCTGCAGCACAGTTACCGAATTAACTAGTCCCATAAAAGGGTCCGGTAACCCTATTATGTCTTAAAGTGAAACGACAGCAAGTCTAAATAACTTGCCAAGTTTCAAATGTCATCAGCAAACCTCAAAGTTTTTATTTCTTCACCCAGAACTTTAATTAACTTTCCAAATTGCTCCTTGGTATCCTGTAAGGCTTTCCCAATATACTGATTATATAACATTGGGAGCACAGTACAACTGTGCGACACTTTCTTATCAACTGCTGTTTCCTTTTCGTGCTCTTCGACTCTTAAAACTTGCAATCTTGTTCCTATACAAGTTGCAGATAACCTTCCGTTCTCTGTATTTTGTCCGTGCTACCTTCCGAGTTTAGAAAAGAGTATATTCCTGTCACCGTTGTTCGAAGCTTTCTCTAAATCTACAAACGCTATCAACGTAGGTTTGCTTTTCTTCATCCGATCATCTAAGATTTGTTGTTTAATTGTATGAAACTCTACGCTACACTGAAGTCACAACAGTCGTGGGATAGCGTTATGCATATAAACAGATGACGTTAATATCGCGTACACAACGTGTAAAAGGGAAGAGCTGTCATTTATACTCAAGTGACTCACGTGAAAAGATTTGCGACGTCAAAATGGTCGCACGACGGGAATTAAAAGACTCTGAACGCGGAATAGTAGTTGGAGCTAGATGCGTGGGACATTCCTTTTTGTAAATCGTTAGGGAATTCTGTCTTACGAGATCGACATTGTCAAGAGTGTGCCGAGAATACATTTCGAGTATTACTTCTCACCACAGACAGCACAGTGGGCAACGGCCATCACTTAACGACCGAGAGCAGTGGCGTTTTTTGTAGAGTTGTTAGTGCTAACAGACAAGCAACACTCTGTGAAATAACCGTAGAGGTCAATGTGAGACCTACGACGAACATATCCGTTAGTACAATGCGTTAATGGGCTGTGGCAGCAGACAACCGAGGCGAGTGCCTTTGCCGCCAGCACGCCACGACTGAAGCGACCATTGACTAGAAATAGTTATGTTCGTCTACTTGGAGACCACTGTCAGCCATTCGTGGACGCCATATTCCCAAGCAACGATGGAATTTTTATGGGTGCCATTGCTCTATATCACTGGACCACTACTGTTCGCGATTCGTCTGAAGAACATTCGGGACAATTCGAGCGAACGATTTTTCAACCCAGATTGCCCGACACGAAACCTTTTGAACATTTGTGGGATGTAATCGAGAGATCAATTTGTGCACAAAATCCTGCATTGGCAACACTTTCGCAACTATGGATGACTATAGAGACAGCATGACTCAATATTTCTGCATTGAACTTCCAGTGACCTGCCGGCCGGAGTGGCCGTGCGGTTCTAGGCGCTACACTCTGGAGCCGAACGACCGCTACGGTCCCAGGTTCGAATGCTGCCTCAGGCATGGATGTGTGTGATGTCCTTAGGTTAGTTAGGTTTAATTAGTTCTGAGTTGTAGGCGACTGATGACCTCAGAAGTTAAGTCGCATAGTGCTCAGAGCCATTTGAACCATTTTGAAGCAGTGACCTGCTGAGTACCTGCCACGTTGAGTTGCTGCACATTTCCAGGCAAAAGGAGCTTCTACACGATATTAGGCGGTATCCTATGACTTCTGTAACGTCAGTGTATGGCCTACAGGATATCATAAATATTAACAAAAATAGTCCAGACAGAGTGATACTATAACCTTTATCATTTGTACTAACAGTTGGTGGCATCGGCTAATTATACACTGAAGCGCCAAAGAAAAAGGTATAGTCATGCGTATTCAAATACAGAGACATGTAAACAGGCAGAATACGGCGCTGCAATCGGGGACGCCTATATACGCTACAAGTGTCTGGCGCAGTTGTTACATCGATTACTGCTGTTACAATGGCAGGTTATCAAGATTTAAGAAAATTTGAACGTGGTGTTACAGTCGGCGCATGAACGACAGGACACAGCATATCCAAGGTAGCGATGAAGTGGCGATTTTCCCGTACGACCATTTCACGAGCGTACGGTGAGTATCAGGTATCCGGTAAAACATCAAATCTCCGACAACGCTCCGGCCGGATAGAGATCCTGCAAGAAGGGGACCAACTACGACTGAAGAGAATCGTTCAACGTGACAGAAGTGCAACCCTTCCGCAAATTGCTGCCGATTTCAGCGCTGGGCCATGAACGAGTGTCAGCGTGCAAACCATTCAACGAAATATCATTAATATGGCCTTTCGGAGCCGAAAGCCCACTCGTGTACCCTTGATGACTGCACGACACAAAGCTTTACGCCTCGCCTGGGACCATCAGCACCGACATTGGACTGTTGATGACTGGAAATATGTTGCCTGGTCGGACGAGTCTCGTTTCAAATTGTATCGAGGGGATGGAGACAACCTCATGTATCTATAGACCCAGCACGTCAGCAGGGGACTGTTCAAGCTGGTGGGGCCTATGCCGTTGTAGTGATATGAGACCCCTGATACGTCGAGATACGACTCTGACGGGTGACACGTACGGAAGCATCCTGTCTGACGATCTGTGTTCATTCGTGTCCATTGTGCATTACGACGAACTTGGCAATTCCAGCAGGACAATGCGACACCCCACACGTCCACAATTGCTACAGAGAGGCTCCAGGAACACTCTTATTTGTTTAAACACTTCCGCTGGCCACCAAACTCCCCAGACATGAACATTTTCAGCATATCTGGGATGCCTTGCAACGTGCTTTTCAGAATAGATCTCCACCCCCTTGTACTCTTACGGATTTATGGACAGCCCTGCAGGTTTCACGGTGCCAGTTCCCTCCAGGACTACTTCAGACATTAGTCGAGTCCATGCTACGTCGTGTTGTAGCACTTCTGCATGCCTACTCAAAGCAAGAAAGCAAAGCACCGCATGCTGGTGCTAATGGGCCAGTCGCGATCGACCGACCGCCGTGTCATTCTTAGCCAACTACGTCACTAGATGAGGCGTATGGTCAGAGCACCATTCTCCCGGCCGCTGTCGGCTTCCTCCACCTTAGACCCGCAACTTCTTACTGAAGTAGTTTTTCATTTCACATTACGAGTCGGAGTTCACCCCGTTCCAGTCCTTTCACCAGGGAAAACGTTCCTCGAAGTATTGGGAATTGAACCAGGTCCTCCACATACCACTGGGCTATGGAGGTGAACGTATGCTACCAAATATGGTGTGATGAGTATGAAATTAATTGACATGCTTCTTTGGCGGCGTCAGTCATGTTCCGGGAGAGCACGGTGCTCGTGTTGTGACCAGACAAAACTACTTTTGTCCGGCCATAACTGTAGTTTCTTTGATAGCTCTGGGAGAATGCTCATCAAACTAGAACACAAGAAATATTATTTCACTTTATTACGTAAATGAATAAAGGATTTACTTAACTTTGACACAGTTCTTTGCCATAGCAGCGCTTGGTAATTTACAACTGTCACTGGTCGTGAAAACATCACCTGATGCTCTAAGTAACGAACTGTTCTCTTGAAGTGCAATTTTCTGCATTTACAACAGTAGATTTCGACAGAAACTTGAACTGTCACTGTCCTACACGATCTTGTTGCCTGGAGATCTCGAACTGAGCTGAGCTTTTCCGTACGCAACACTATCCTGCCCTCGGTGGGAGGGCGTTGCTGTCCTGAGAGGGGAGCGTGGTCCTCAGGACGCCTTCGATTCGTCGTTACGGTTTGCAGCGGAACCTCGTTAACGTCTGTGCACTGCCAGCTTCGGTGCGACACCGCAATCTCTGGACGATACCACAGTTGGGTACAACTTACAGAGAGCAGATGGTTCATTGTCTCGTGCTCTCCACATTCGCGTAACGTAAAGTCGCAGGCAAATCCCGACATTCTCATCTTGAGCTTCGTTCTACCAACTTCAGAGCACATCCTCCTAAGCGTCTCCATATAGACTAACTTTCCTCGTAACCTGAAGAGAGACCTTCACAAGACATCATCCATCCTGCATGGCTACTGGATATGGAACGCCGTGAATTTACCGAGAGGGTAGCGCTGTAGTTAGCACACTGGACTCGCATTCGAGAACACGACGGTTCAAACACGCGTCCGGCCATCCTAACTTAGCTTTCCCGTGATTTCCCTTAATCGCCTAAGCCAAATGCCAGGATGGTAAGAAACTTCCTGGCAGATTAAAACCGTGTGCCGGACCGACACTCGAAATCGGGGTGTCCGAAGCTCGTGGTCGTGCGGTAGCGTTCTCGCTTCCTACGCCCGGGTTCCCGGGTTCGATTCCCGGCGGGGTCAGGGATTTTCTCTGCCTCGTGATGACTGGGTGTTGTGTGCTGTCCTTAGGTTAGTTAGGTTTAAGTAGTTCTAAGTTCTATGGGACTGATGACCATAGATGTTAAGTCCCATAGTGCTCAGAGCCATTTGAACCATTTGAAATCGGGGCCTTTCCGTTTCGCGGGCTACCCGAGGACGACTCACGCCCCGTCACCACAGCTTCATTTCTGCCAGTACCTCGTCTCCTACCTTCCAAACTTCACAGAAGCTCTCCTGCATACCTTGCAGAACTAGCACTCCTGGAAGAAAAGATACTGTGGAGACACGGCTTAGCTACAGCCTGAGGAGGTTTCCAGAATGAGATTTTCACTCTGCAGTGGAGTGTGCGGTGATATGAAACTTCCTGAGAGATTAAAACTGTGTGCCGGATCGAGACTCGAACTCGGATGGATGGTGCCTTCGAAAGGGCACACCTGCTTTCCTTTCCCATCCTTCCTTAATCCGAGCTTGTGCTCCGTCTCTAACGATCACGTTGTCGGAGGGACGTTAAACACTAATCCCGTCCGCCATGAAGTGTGAAAGCGGTTCAGTGAGGAAAGCGGCGTCAAACTTCGACCTGAAGACCGCAACAACAACAACTTGGCGTAGAATCCACGAGACGCGTGTTTCACAATCTTTTTTCGGGTGCTATCAGCACATCAACAGGCTGTTGCGCCAGGACAGTGTTCGTTCTCACTGTTTCCTGTAAATTACCTCTGTAACTCGCATATTGGGGCAATGTGCATCTTGTAGAAATAATATTACTTCTCCTACTTTGCGCAGTGTCATTACCACTAACTCCAGTTTATGACGCAGATCTAGGTTTAATTCCTATCTTGTAGCTGTTTCGGAAGGTCACAACTAGAGTATCGTGCTGTGGATGAGTTATTTGAAAGATAATATTTGTGCATTAGTCGCGTTATCCTTATCCCTCCTGTCAACTAATTATTATTCTTTCATAAATAGCAGACGCTGAACTACTTTTAAATGGAAAATGACTGCTTCTCGTCCCGTTGCTGCAATTGGCGTGACGAGCGGGGCGCTTTTAATTGGTTCTGTTTAAAAGCGCGCCGCTCCGCAACACCAATCAGGGCGTATTGTCAGGATGTGAATGGCGTTAAATTACCAACATTAAAGGCTTAAAGCGCCCACCAGACTGTACAGCGTAATCACGAAAGGACACTCGGAAGGGCAGTTTATATATAGTTACTTTTATCGAAAGCAATATTAAGAGGGCCCGTATAGTCCGTCGCTCAGATTCTGAAAGCTGCATCGTAGGGGAGAGGTTTACCCACTTGTGCCTCCTGTATAATGCCTCGTCATAAAGCAGGGCAGTTTAAGTGACGGCTGGAGATAAATTATCTTCTTGTAGCTGGCTGAAATTCCTGTAGTGCTATGTTTGCATTGTATTAGTTCGAAGATTGCTTCAGGCGCTACTATCGATTGTAGATGCACTGTGATAAAGAGGACAACAGAGTCAGTATCAATGATAATCTTTCGGGTTTCCTGTGGTTAATGCGTATCTCCGGCCGCTCACCCATGATACGGCGGTATTTCTTCCCTCTATCCCCACACTACACAAATGATAATTGTCGGTGGGAGAAGCAATACACCAGGAGATGTGGGAAAGAGCATCTGACGCAATGTAAAAGCCACTGTTGTTGAAAGACATTCCTGAACTGCATAAATTGTTTACGGTGAATATACACTCCTGGAAATGGAAAAAAAAAAACACATTGACACCGGTGTGTCAGACCCACCATACTTGCTCCGGACACTGCGAGAGGGCTGTACAAGCAATGATCACACGCACGGCACAGCGGACACACCAGGAACCGCGGTGTTGGCCGTCGAATGGCGCTAGCTGCGCAGCATTTGTGCACCGCCGCCGTCAGTGTCAGCCAGTTTGCCGTGGCATACGGAGCTCCATCGCAGTCTTTAACACTGGTAGCATGCCGCGACAGCGTGGACGTGAACCGTATGTGCGGTTGACGGACTTTGAGCGAGGGCGTATAGTGGGCATGCGGGAGGCCGGGTGGACGTACCGCCGAATTGCTCAACACGTGGGGCGTGAGGTCTCCACAGTACATCGATGTTGTCGCCAGTGGTCGGCGGAAGGTGCACGTGCCCGTCGACCTGGGACCGGACCGCAGCGACGCACGGATGCACGCCAAGACCGTAGGATCCTACGCAGTGCCGTAGGGGACCGCACCGCCACTTCCCAGCAAATTAGGAACACTGTTGCTCCTGGGGTATCGGCGAGGACCATTCGCAACCGTCTCCATGAAGCTGGGCTACGGTCCCGCACACCGTTAGGCCGTCTTCCGCTCACGCCCCAACATCGTGCAGCCTGCCTCCAGTGGTGTCGCGACAGGCGTGAATGGAGGGACGAATGGAGACGTGTCGTCTTCAGCGATGAGAGTCGCTTCTGCCTTGGTGCCAATGATGGTCGTATGCGTGTTTGGCGCCTTGCAGGTGAGCGCCACAATCAGGACTGCATACGACCGAGGCACACAGGGCCAACACCCGGCATCATGGTGTGGGGAGCGATCTCCTACACTGGCCGTACACCACTGGTGATCGTCGAGGGGACACTGAATAGTGCACGGTACATCCAAACCGTCATCGAACCCATCGTTCTACCATTCCTAGACCGGCAAGGGAACTTGCTGTTCCAACAGGACAATGCACGTCCGCATGTATCCCGTGCCACCCAACGTGCTCTAGAAGGTGTAAGTCAACTACCCTGGCCAGCAAGATCTCCGGATCTGTTCCCCATTGAGCATGTTTGGGACTGGATGAAGCGTCGTCTCACGCGGTCTGCACGTCCAGCACGAACGCTGGTCCAACTGAGGCGCCAGGTGGAAATGGCATGGCAAGCCGTTCCACAGGACTACATCCAGCATCTCTACGATCGTCTCCATGGGAGTATAGCAGCCTGCATTGCTGCGAAAGGTGGATATACACTGTACTAGTGCCGACATTGTGCATGCTCTGTTGCCTGTGTCTATGTGCCTGTGGTTCTGTCAGTGTGATCATGTGATGTATCTGACCCCAGGAATGTGTCAATAAAGTTTCCCCTTCCTGGGACAATGAATTCACGGTGTTCTTATTTCAATTTCCAGGAGTGTATCATGTCGAACTGGAATATGATTAGAGCTGTGCTCTACCAAAACTATGGTTCAGTAGTTTTGACACATCCATAAATGACATAGTAAATAGTAGGAAAAGATGCATAAATGAATGTGTTACAGAAGAACTGGGAGCCGAAGACTTCTCTTTGTTTTTTTTTATTTTTTTTATTTTTGGTTTGCACATAATTAGAACCGCGCATCATTCAGTGTTAGTTCATCGTGTATTTTATATCCTTACAGAATATAAATTTCATTTTACAACTAATAAAAATTAGTTGATCGCCTAACTTCTGCGCTATTAAGCAACCAAAGCAATTACTTTTGATGCAAGTACAATTTACATGCACAAACATATAAAATATAATTATTGTTGTTATTCTGCACTCATTAGAGCGTCCATCATCATGATCAAAGGCAAGAGTTTGGCGTATATTTGATAAATGCGATAGTTGTTTATGAGTAACGGAAACATAATTAATACAAGTTCGATAGAGTACTGAAGCGATATTTGATGTATTTTTATTTCTGTGTTTTTTTTTTTTTTTAATTTTACGTTTTTGTTGAGTAAATTGCGTTTCCTGGCGTTGAGTGATAAACCTACAATCTTTTCCGTATTTTTAATACAAAATCACTCTGTTTCGCGTTATAAATCAACTATTTTCGAATGAAACCTGAATTAAACATTGCCAATTTCAGTTTCGCTATAAATACTGTTTATACATAAATAACAAAGAGGAGGATATGTGGAACAAAAATGTCTGTACGTTATCCGGCCCTTTATACGTCCTCACTCAGTTTTTACACAGTTCACAGCTTCCGGTTTTTAGGGAAATCTAGTAAGACGTTGAGTGTAGCGACAGCCGCCGAGCCGAGAGGACGCTCAGCACAGCAGCAGCAGCACTCGTCTGATAAACTGTAAATTAACCCAGTCTTTGTTTTTTGTTCACGTGCTTCTGCAAAGAAGTGAACTGTACGTGTGTGTTTTACTATGTAGACTAGTGGTTAGAAAATTAATAGTAGTTTTTGTTGTTGCGTAAATCTTGTGATCATTGTGTGCTAGGGCGGCTTTCTAGTGTAAATTTTCCCGTCGCCAGAAACTCCGTCACGCCACTAGGTTTTAATTTTGTGCTAGTAGACAGCACACAGATTAGATCAGTACATGATAGTCTGAATATTTATCTCGTGCAGTAACTTCCCGGCAAACAGGATTCCTAATAACGGGTATCTGTAAATACATCAACTTCAGTAGATAAACTTATTTCTGTTTAATAGCTTGCGGTCTCAGAGTACAGTGAGAAAACTGCACAGGTACTTTTAGTGCTACTTTATCCTCTTTTGGCATGCTTTCAAATTCATTAGCGCCATTTGAGACCTTATATATATTTTATACACAGTACGATGTGGCTAGGGACTGTGCTTGTTGGGAGCGGACACAAGGAGAGTTGGCTGCTGTCCGTAAACAGCTGGAAGCTGCGTTGGCTACCGGAACCGCGCGACTGCTACGGTCGCAGGTTCGAATCCTGCCTCGGGCATGGATGTGTGTGATGTCCTTAGGTTAGTTAGGTTTAAGTAGTTCTAAGTTCTAGGGGACTGATGACCACAGATGTTAAGTACCATAGTGCTCAGAGCCATTTGAACCATTTTTTTGCGTTGGCTACCGTCGACAAGCTTGTAGCTAATGTTCGAACTTGCAGTGACGTTGGGGCGCCAGTAACGAGACCTGCGACGCCTTTGGTGCCACTGGAATCCTCTGGTGGACGTGGCTGCGGCTTACGACACGCAACATCTGACCGATCCGTCCTCACTCCAGAGTGGATGGCAGGACGTGGTGGAATCGCGTGTCACTGGACGAAATGCGAAAGAGGGAGCAGGCCGTGCGGCTGGCTCCCTACGTCTTAGCAACAGGTACGAGGTGCTTCCCAGTGTTGATGATAACTCTGAGCCAGCTCGGGATGCCTCTCCTGTTGGGCGAGCGGTCGACTTTCCTGCCCAGTACGGACAAGTACAGGGCGCGGGTATGCCAGTCATTGGGAGATCCAATGTTAGGCGGGGGAGATAGCAGGCAAGGCGGGAAAGAATTCCAGTGTACATTCGATGTGTTTGCCGGGAGGTCTCATCCGTGATATGGAGGAGGCCCTGCACGTTGCTATCGAGCGCACTGGGTGCAACCGGCTGCATGTAGTGGCACATGCCGGCACGAATGACGCCTGCCGCTTGGGTTCTGAGGCCATCCTCGCCTCCTTTCGGCGGCTGGCTCATTTGGTGACAGCAATTAGTAACGCACGTGGGGTACAGGCTAAGCTGTCTATTTGTAGCATCGTACCCAGGCTTGATCGCGGTCCTCTGGTTTCGAGCAGAGTGGAAGGTCTAAACCAGAGGCTCAGACGACTACGAGACGGCATGGATGCTAATTTCTCGACCTCCGCTATCGTGTGCAGAATTGTAGGGCGTGCACTACATACAGGAAGCGGCTACTAGAGTAGCGGAGTACGTGTGGCGTGCACATGGGCCTTTTTTAGGTTAGAGAACCCCTCCCTTGGGAGCAAAGACGATTTGCCCGTTAAATCAGCCACAGCGTCTTCTGAGAATCTTGGTCTCGCGCAGATCAGAGATAGAAAAAATTAATATGATTTTAGTAAGCGACTGGAGTATCGAAGGAAAGGTCCCAGAATTAGTATCACTTACTGAAGCTTATAATGCACAGATAGTATTGGGAACAGAATGGTGGTTGAAACCAGATGTCAGTGACAACGAAATCCTAAGTTCAGATTGGAATGTTTATCGTGAGGATAGGTTAGTCGCCAATGGTGGCGGAGTGTTTATTGCAGTAAAAAATACGATAAAATCTGGCGAAGTTATCGCGGATTACGAAGGTGAGTTAATCTGGGTGAAATTTAGTATCAAAGAACGGTCAGAAATGGTCATCGGATGCTTTTATAGACAACCTGGGTCAGGATCTGTACTTGTAGAGCGCTTCAGACAGAACTTCCAGAATATCATTAGTAATTTTCCTGATCATGCCATTGTAATAGTGGGGGACTCCAACTTGCCAGCTATAGATTGGGAGTGTTATGCCATCAAAACAGGTGCCAGACAGAGTGTGTCCGAAAACTACCTTGAGCAGATAGTTAGAGAACCAAGTCATGAAGGTAACGTCTTAGACCTACCGGCAACAAACAAACCTGAACTTACCGAATAAGTTAACGTAGAGGAAGGTATCAGTGATCATAAGGCTGTGATAGCATCTATGACGACGGGTCCTACAAGGAATGTTAAGAAACGTAGGAAGATATATTCGCTCATTCAGGGTAAGAGGATACAAATTTCAGAATATCTCAGCAGTCAACAGTCAGCACTCAGAGGCTTCGTTCACTATACCGTATACAAGTATGTTCAGAGTAATGTTATAAGGGATGGGGACGATCCACCGTGGTTTTATAGCCGTGTTAGAAAAGCGCTACGTAAAAATGAGCACTTCTTCTCAGATTCAAGAGAAGTAAAAACCTACTTGACAAACAAAAGCTGAAAGAAGTGAAAATGAGTGTAATGAGAGCAATGACAGAAGCGTTCAATGATTCTGAGAGTAAGACGTTGTGAACTGACCTGAGGAAAAACCGTAAGAAATTTAGGGTGGTATGTAAAATCAGTAAGAGGGTCAAAATCATCTATTCATTCTCTTAGCGACCACACCGGCTCCGAAACGGAAGATAATATAAATGGTTCAAATGGCTCTGAGCACTATGGGACTTAACATCCCTAGATCTTAGAACTACTTAAACCTAACTAACCTAAGGACATCACACGCATCCATGCCCGAGGCAGGATTCGAACCTGTGACCGTAGCAGTCGCGCGTTTCCAGACTGTAGCGCCTAGAACCGCTTGGCCACCCCGTCAGGCAAAGATAATATAGAGAAGGCTAAAATACTGAATTCGGTCTTCCGAAGTTGTTTCACCGCGGAAGATCGTAATATTGTCCCTCCTTTCAATCGTCGTGCGAACGTCAAAATGGTAGATATTGAGATCCATACAGTTATAGATCTATATCGTGGACATCAATCTGTTTTAGAATTATGGAACACGTTTTATGCTCAAGGATTATGTTTTTGGACAATGAACATCTTCTCTATAAAAATCAACACGGATTCCGCAAACACAGATCCTGCGAAACTCAGCTCGCTCTTTTTCTCCATGAGATCCACAGCGCAGTGGACAACGGCGCTCAGGCTGATGCCGTGTTCCTTGATTTCAGTAAGGCATTTGACACCGTCCCACATTGCCCTTTAATTTTAAAAAAAATATGGTCTTATAAGTAGGCTGTTTAGATTTTTATATTGGTAATGCCACGTAGCGCTCTGTATGGGAGTCACTGGCTGTGCTGTGTGCGGTATGTGGCTGGTTTGCATTGTTGTCTGCCATTGTAGTGTCGGGCAGCGGCAGCTGGATGTGAACAGCGCGTAGCGTTGCGCAGTTGGAGGTGAGCCGCCAGCAGTGGTGGATGTGGGGAGAGAGATGGCGGAGTCTTGATAATTTGTAATACTGGATATTATGAACTACTATATATATTATGACTGTTAAGGTAAATACATTGTTTGTTCTCTATTATCATCTTTCAATTGCTAACTATGCCTATCAGTAGTTAGTGCCTTCTGTAGTTTGAATCTTTTATTTAGCTGGCAATAGTGGCGCTCGCTGTATTGCAGTAGTTCGAGTAACGAAGATTTTTGTGAGGTAAGTGATTTGTGAAAGGTATAGGTTAATGTTACTCAGGGCCATTCTTTTGCAGGGATCTTTGATAGTCAGATTACGTTGCGCTAAAAACATTGTGTGTCAGTTTAAGCATAGTCATGTACAATTGTTATAATGGGACGTTTCAGTCTTATGGAACTAAATCGACAGATGTAAAGGTAATATCCGGAGGGAAGTGTGATAGGACCGTTGCTGTTTACAATCTACACGGCGGTTCATTGATCGTGCCAAATACCTCACGAACTAAGCGTCAAACGAAAAAACTGCAAAGAACGAAACTTGTCTAGCTTGAAGGGGGAAACCAGATGGCGCTATGGTTGCCCCGCTAGATGACGTTGCCATAGGTCAAACGGATATCAACTGCGTTTTTTTAAATAGCAACTCCCATTTTTTATTACATATTCGTGTAGTACGTAAAGCAATATGAATGTTTTAGTTGGACCACTTTCTTCGCTTCATGATAGATGGCGCTGTAATAGTCACAAACATATGGCTCGCAATTTTAGACGAACAGTTGGTAACAGGTACGTTTTTTAAATTAAAATACAGAACGTAGGTACGTTTGAACATTTTATTTCGGTTGTTCCAATGTGATACATGTACCTTTGTAAACTTACCATTTCTGAGAACGCATGCTGTTACAGCGTGATTACCTGTAAATACCACATTAATGCGAAATGCTCAAAATGATGTCCGTCAACCTCAATGCATTTGGCTATACGTGTAACGACATTCCTCTCAACAGCGAGTAGATCGTCCTCCGAAATGTTCGCACATGCATTGACAATGCGCTGACGCACGTTGTCAGGCGTTGTCGGTGGATCACGATAGCAAATATCCTTCAACTTTCCCCACAGAAAGAAATCCGGGGGCGTCAGTTCCGGTGAACATGCGGACCATGGTATGGTGCTTTGACGACCAATCCGCCTGTCATGAAATATGCTATTCAATACCGCTTCAACCGCACACGGGCTATGTGCCGGACATCCATCATGTTGGAAGTACATCGCCATTCTGTCATGCAGTGAAACAGCTTGTAGTAACATCGGTAGAACATTACGTAGGAAATCAGCATACATTGCACCACTTAGATTGCCATCGATAAAATGGGGGCCAATTGTCCTTCCTCCCATAATGCCGCACCATACATTAGCCCCCCAAGGTCGCTGATGTACCACTTGTCGCAGCCATCGTGGATTTTCCGTTGCCCAATAGTGTATATTATGCCGATTTACGTTACCGCTGTTGGTGAATGACGCTTCGTCGCTAAATACAATGCCTGCAAAAAATCTGTCATCGTCCCGTAATTTCCCTTGTGCCCAGTGGCAGAACTGTACACGACGTTCAAAGTCGTCGCCATGCAATTCCTGGTGCATAGAAATTGTTGTGGTTGGCAAGAGAGCCAACACCGTTTTACTAAAGGAGGCAGAAATGCACGCGTTGGTGGAATACTTAACTTTAATCCATTAATGATGAACGTCGCTCTTGACGGTACATGATTCACAATATAAATAGTAACTGAATACGACGCCTTGCTAGGTCGTAGCAAATGACGTAGCTGAAGGCTATGCTAAACTATCGTCTCGGCAAATGAGAGTGTATTTTGTCAGTGAACCATCGCTAGCAAAGTCGGTTGTACAACTGGGGCGAGTGCTCGGAAGTGTCTCTAGATCTGCCGTGTGGCGGCGCTCGGTCTGAAATCACTGATAGTGGCGACACGCGGGTCCGACGTATACTAACGGACCGCGGTCGATTTAAAGGCTACCACCTAGCAAGTGTGGTGTCTGGCGGTGACACCACAACTACCACTGATGCTTTGTCAATAAAAGCGAAACGTTCTGTTGTAAAACACATTTAAATTACAGAGCGGTTAAGACAGGAAATAACCAAATATTACTTGTCGTATATCAATTTCTGCGAAGGCCTTCATCCAAACAAAGATATTACATGTCAGGGCATAAATGTACACAAGGATGTAGGGCAATTCGAAATTGTTACAGCGAAAAGACGAAAACGATGTCCCACGTCGTGTCTTACATAGGCTAAGACACTCGTTAAGTTTAAAACACTGTAGTAACTTGGCAGTACCGACCTACTGCTAGGCAGCTCGTCCATACGTCCACGTTTCAAGTGTTCTCTCCCAGACAGTGATGATCGACTTGAAGGCTAATACAAAGGCGTTATTGTATTTGGTAACAATCAAATCTGATTATTTTTGTTTAATTCTTATTTTACTTATTTAACAAGTTCTGTGGAACCATTCGAGTCAAGGTTACTTTGTCACCGATCCGGTCAGTACATAGTTTACACATTACTGATTGTAAAATACACGAACAAAAGAATTAAAGAATTAATAAACATAACACCAAAGTTGTTGAGAGAGTGTACGAATGATTAACACATTACATAGATAAGTTCCGAACTACCACGAGGAACTCCTCTACAGAACATGAGCAGAGTACCACAAAAAAACCTTTCACGTTAGATTTGAACATATGGGGTTTATCACCCGTTTTTACAGTTCTTCTCAATAATGCACATCTTTCGAATTTAAATTGTTCAACTTCAGTGACAATTCGTCCAACCTGGGGCAAAAATACACTGACGGAAAATATCGCAACAAAAAATAATTAATGTAGAGCAAAGAAATTTCGGAATACATATCTCTAGGTAACATATTTAGGTGATTAAAATAACAACACCACAGGTTAATTAAGCGTGAGATAAGCCATTGCAAATGTAAAATGCTGGTACATAAATAGCCAGTGTAACCGCCAGAATGTTGAATGCGAGCTTGCAAACGTGCACGAATTGTGTTGTGCAGCTGCCGTATGTCATTTTGTGGGATGGAGTTCCATGCCTGTTGTAATTGGTCTACCAACACAAGGAATGCTAATGCTGTTTGTGAACGACGCTGGAATTGTAGTCCAATGAATTTCATATGTCCTCGACTGGTGACAGATCGATCGCGCAGGCCAAGTCAACATGTCGACACTCTGTAGAGCATGTTGGGTTACATCCGTGGTATGTGTGCGAGCGTTATCCTGTTGGAAGCCACCTCCTGGTATGCTGTTCACGAATGGCAGTACGATAGGTCGAATCACCAGACTAACGTACCAGTTTACAGTCAGGGCAGCCAGAGTGTGTGGGATATGCACGAGATTGCTCCTGCTGTCATACAAACTCGCACCCCAGACCATAACTCCAGGTGTAGGTCCAATGTGTTTAGTACGCAGACAGGTCGGTTTCAGGTCCTCAATTGGTTTCCTTCTAATCACTGACGACGTAGCAGAACCAGCTTTTATCAGAAAACACGACAGACCTCCACCCTGCCCAGCAACGAGCTCTCACCTGACACCACTGAAGTCGCAAATGACGGTGGTGGAATGCACGCTAAGGGCGTCTGGCTCGGAGCTGTCCTCGAACTAACCGATTTGTAACAGTTCGTTGTGTCACTGCTGCTGCAATTGCTCCTGCAGATGCAGTACGATGCACCAGAGCCATACGCCAAACACGATGACGTCCCCTCACGCTAGTGCTACATGGCCGTCTGAAGTCCGGTCTTCTTGCGACAGTAAATTATCGTGACCAACGCTGCCAGCAATCTTCTAGAGACCGGCTAGATTCCTGTCAAGTCTTTCTGCAGTATAGCAGAAGGACCTCGTTCAAACTCAGTGAGGTTTGATAATGGCGTCTTTGTCGCTTTAAAGTCATTCTTTGACTAACATTAGCTCACCACGTCCAACTAACACTCACATCTTTACGGTATGTATTTAAAGCAAGTCTGATTTAGATCCTCATAGAAGCGGTACTAAGGCCACTCTTATGCGACTGGCGCGAAATTTGAATAGACATCGTCTTTCAGGTTTGTAATCACGTCTACAAACTTTCGTTTATGTCGCAGAACTCTTTGCTCGAGTTGCGATTTTTTCCCAATAGTGTATTTCGCCCTTACAAGAGTTCCGTCTCGGAAAATGTGGTGTCACCGCCAGACACCACACTTGCTAGGTGGTAGCTTTAAATCGGCCGCGGTCCATTAGTACATGTCGGACCCGCGTGTCGCCACTGTCAGTAATTGCAGACCGAGCGCCACCACACGGCAGGTCTAGAGACGGACTAGCACTCGACCAAGTTGTACGACGACTTTGCTAGCGACTACACTGACGAAGCCTTTCTCTCATTTGCCGAGAGACAGTTAGAATAGCCTTCAGCCAAGTCCATGGCTACGACCTAGCAAGGCGCCATTAACCATATCTAGAGAGAGTCTCACTTGTATCATCAAGAATGCTGTATACAAATGATGGATTAAAGTTAAGTATTCCAGCAGCTACGTACTTTTCTTTATAGCATTCATTACGTATCCTGTTTCAGACCTCACGCCAGCCGGCGTGTGTAACGCGTGCATTTCGGCTACTTCCGAGTGGCGTGGCTGTCTTGATACGCCACAACAGAAAATATATACATAGTAATCAGAATGGGTACTTCACAGCGTCTTTTAGTCTCAAAAACTGGAAACGAATTCTGACATCGGAAGATACAATAGGCTCGGACTGAAGCAGCCTGTGATGCGGTCTTCGCCATCACCACGAGCCTCGCCCTTCTGCTCTCTATTCGGAGTGTTCGACGGACTGAGAGGTCGTGTACTTTCTCAGCCTGGCAATGACCCGTGCGGGATGAAGAAAAGAAATTAAGCAGCTGGAAAAACGCCAAGTCCACTCGAGCGGACAGCGGCCACGCGGCTCGCCATTCATACACAGCGCCGGCGTGCGCCAGCACCCCACTCGGACCGCAGCTTACTTCCACTTCACTGGCCCTTAATTAAACCCAAACTGGCACGGATAATAGAGCTCTGCTCGCAACACAGTGTAGCTACAGCCCTGATAGCCTGTGAAATGTGTTTGCTACAGGCATACCGCGTAGCATTACAAAAATATACTCAAATACTCTCCCGCCGGCCGGTGTGGCCGTGCGGTTAAAGGCGCTTCAGTCTGGAACCGCGTGACCGCTACGGTCGCAGGTTCGAATCCTGCCTCGGGCATGGATGTGTCTAATGTCCTTAGATTAGTTAGGTTTAATTAGTTCTAAGTTCTAGGCGACTGATGACCTCAGAAGTTAAGTCGCATAGTGCTCAGAGCCATTTTTACTCTCCGTACGTGGGGGGCAAACAAACTGGTAATAATAGTTTGTGGAGTTGTCCGTTAAATTAAAAATAAAGTTTGCATTGTACTGACTTTCTTCAAAATTAGTTCGTTACGTTACATCAATTACCAGTTGTCACAGTTCCATCGATTACCTGCGAAAACTGTCATTAAGACGCGGTTTTTAAAAATTTTCGATGTGGATTGAGTGACTGCGTATAAAAACACAAAAATGCGCTGTATCAGTAGAGAGATAGTTTAAAACATCAAAACGTCATCGAATCACTGTACAATTCTGAGAAACATATTTCTAAAAATAGTTACTCCGGAAGGGTACTAAAGGATCAATCTTCAAAATTCGTTCGGGTACGAGTTCCCCGGTATAAATGCACGTTATGTTGCGGTACGATACCATCTGTTTTTCCCTGTCCGGTCACATGTTACTGTTCCATCTTGCCGCGTGGTCTGCAAGGTCGTAATGGGACGCAAGGAAACTAACACGACACTCGCACAGCAAAGCATCGCAGTCACACACAACGTTTGCATGCGACTCCCAAAACTGGATTTCGTAAACCGATTTTCCAGTACCCCTTATGGTTAGTCGTGTAAACACTCCAATATCGAATCTGAAGATGTGGTTCTAGCGGCTGAGTTTCCTCTTCCACAATCGACTTTCGCTCCAATGTAAACGTACAGATGTGTCAGAAACTTGATTTGGTTGTCAGGCTACGTCTCCTTTTTAAAGATTTTTCGCTAACTTTGAGCTCTGAAGAAGAAATAGAAATGTTACACTGAACACGAAGTTGTCTACCTCTGATATTCAGTTGAAGAGAAATAGTCATTGTGCTGACTAAATCAGGAACCGGAACAGCTGATTTCCAGAGGCCATTTGTGTAAAATCCGTAAACTGAAATTTGACCGAAGTAGCAAAAGCGCTTCAGGCCTTAACATGTAAACAGGACAGCGATAAACAGTTTCCGAAATTCGGTTTTAGTCTTCTGGAAGTTGTGTCTCATGTAAAAGTAGCAACAGAGACATAGTATGCCGAATATACGGTTGGGAATATTACAAGACGATTTGAGGAAGAGGATCGCATAGATATTTATCTTGTGATTCAAGCTCACTTTTTATCACTGTTTGCTTTCAAATATGTAATTATGGAAATAGGATTCTGCTTTGAGCAAAAGGAACCCATATCCGGAAAAGTACAATAGTTTCAATTCAGATGTTCAACTCATCCACTTCTGCTTTAGGAACTGAATTAGGTGTGACGCACTACGGTTATTAGGTAACAATTCGAAAGGAAACATTAAGAAACATCCATTTATCACTTAAGCACTTTTATTTGTATTAACACTTAGAAATTATATGTTTACATCATTCCGAAACAGAAAAGAACCCAGCATAATAAACGGACAGAGCGTCAGTACATCCTGGTAATTTTTCCCCTTAATATGGCAGCCCAGTAGTTTCTCGGTGAGTAGCACCAAGTAATGGCTCTACTGCGCAAGCGAACAATAACATGGACAACGGATAGCCCTTTCCGACCGAACTATTGATCTTGTTCAGTTAGCTTATGATTCCTTTTATTTGAATGCTTGACGAGGGGTCATATATTCCCACGTCGATTACATTGCAAAATCCTCCACATAACTCCCTGTTCTTCAGCCTTATTTAGGTAATAACGGTTAATACGATCAAGTGTTCTGTAAAAACAAGCTACAGAATTACGGATTTAAAGTTAGCAACATGCAAAAATGACACCCCATCTCTGAGGTTGATCAGGTTCCTAAACTTTTATCTTATGGAACCTCCGCATCGAATTATTAGAAATGAAAGAAACTGCAATTTAAAATAAGAACAAAAACCCTTATTAGAAATATTTTCTCAGTGATACAACTACATTCTTTACAGTCTCCGGTAACTATAATGTCAAGAATGGAACTGTTTCACTGTTTTATTAAGAATTATCTTAAAGTTCGGTATTATATCCGACAGCTGGTAGTGCATGTCTGGGGCAGCATCCATTTTTGATCTGTATTTATTTTTAGTATAAGGATAAGGTGAAAAGCCTGTTTCACAACGATACGTTGTGACGAAAGGTAGCAAAGTTAAGATAGTCTTTTGTTTACTTCAGGCTATTCGTTCTTAAGACTAACTCAAAATCACTTACTGGCACAGACTCAGATGAGTGTTTTAATGCCGATGAACTCTGAAGCTCAATGAGTGCTGCGTATTCCAGGACGATTAGCACCACAGGTTGACTTTTAATGCCAAATGGATTTTGCACCCTATCGCTGTCAATATCATCACCTGGAAAGTAATATGACAGAGTTCAACAGGTTTAACAAATGTCCAGTGATGATATTCCTCATTTCAGTTGGCAATTCCATCGTGTTTTCTTGCATAAAATTATATAAAAACGGAAATCATTCAATATTGTACTTTTCTATGAAGGTTCTCTGAAACTTTAATTTCTTTTTAAAGGCTGACAGCTTGTCTCTCGCAATAAATTTGGTTGTTGATTTTTCTTGCAAAAATTTAGTACTTTAGTTGACTCTTCCAAAAATTTCCAGATGATAGGCTAATTTTATCAGGCATTGTTCATCATGCAATACATCGAAAACTGTTAGAGGCGCTGACATCTTTTGTCCCGTCTGGAAAACCTTCAGCTCGCGACCATTGTGCAGGACGTGTGATTCATACGGAATACTCTTTTCTTCGCAAACGTTTTTGAACAATCTTGACTGGACAACACAACTTTACACGTAATTAACGATCTTCACAGCTTCATCAAGAACTTTCTTTAAGTCAGATGGCATTTGCTTTACTACAAGAGCATAACGATGCAAAACACAATGACTATTGTTACTTCCTGGTGCAATGTTTTTAATGTTTGATACAGTGTCTATTTTTCCTACCACTGCTGCAGCCCCGTCGATACATACGTCAATATATTTTTTCCTAACAATGTTGGGTTTATTCATGAAACAATCTATAATATGAAACATTTTTTCCTACGGTTGTACTGGTTTCCAAAGATATGCAGTACGGTAAATTTTTTTCCATAGACGTACCGAAGGTGTACCTGAAGCATACAAGTAATATTGATTGACCAGCTACATCAATACCTTGATGAAGTTGCATTGCACACATATAAGAAGCATTCAATCTGAGTATGGGTTCATCTTCAATGCGATCGGACATTGTTGCTTGAACACTGTACTGCTGCTACTTTCTTTGCTGGGTCTTCTCCAAGTATGCAGCTAATTGTTTTTAAGGTACGTGGTTTAATTAAGATCTCTGCAATTCTATGTAGTTTTCCAGATCGAGCTATCCTGTAACTGAGGAGGAATGATACTTCAGTAGCATTTTCACTATCGGTTTTTGCAAATTTATGCAATTTAGACACTGTGGCTCCATACGTCTCTTTGTGTTTTTGAAAAAAAAACTGATATCTTTCTTCTTGAGATTTTCGTGGTTTGATCAAAGTGTCGTTTTAGCTTTGCTTGTGACAGAAAACTATTTACTAACACTTTTTTACAAAAAAGGCATAATTCATCAGGTTGTAACGCCGGAAATGCATATCATCCTATTTACATCTATAGTACTATAAACTTTTTTCCTTATTTTGTTACTTGAAGTATGACATTTCTGTGTCTTTATATATTGTAATTGTTTTACTACTTGTATATATACATTTATTTATGCATTTATGTCGATGTATAATTGGTTTGTTTTGTAAATATTATTTGTATTTTTACGCTGGGTCTGGCCTAGGGAAAACTATGCTATCGAACGAATACATCGATAGGTCGTGTGGAGAACCAAAGTGTTTAGGATCTTTGGAGTGTTACCTCCGCCGCGTGGAGCGCGGGCAGAGGAGAGTCTGGCTGGAGTAGTGCTGTGGAGCAGGTGTGTTGTGTGACGCTCCCACGAGTTGCCGCGCTTTCGGGGTTGGGCAGCATGTAATTGCGCTCGACTTGCTATAATAGTTTCTGACACGATGTCGCGGACGGGAAGCATTAGCTGGCGCACATCGAGAGCCCGTTTGGCCAGGTGACCGTGTCGAGAAGAAGGCGCGCCAGCATCCAGCTTCTGCAACAGCGACGGCCGACAATGAGTGACTGTCGCCACCTCCTCGATCGACGGCTTCAAACCTTCAATCAACCAACAAGGAACTGGAAGCACGTAAAGTTTTAGAACTGTATGGCAGACCTCAGCTTTTAAAACTGTTGCATCACAAAAATACAGCAACTTAGCATGAACCTTTGTTGCTCATTGTCCCAATTGCATTACCAAGCAGGGTCCCTTCCTTTTCCGGAATGAACCCGAGTGTCGTTGAAATTCAAACGCCAGAATTCAAGAAATATCATCCCATGTCACTGCTTTAATTTCAAAGTTCAGTTAAAGTATTCATAGCTGGCTACAATATTTAGATTACACAAGCACAAATTAAGAGTGCGAGTTTTGTTACCATATTTTAGCTTACCTGTGACTGCAGCTCAGCTTGGTACGTACTAAATTTTACTATTGTTAATTGTTCAGAATCATTAAATTCAAGTTCAAAGTTAAATCTCTTATTTCTAAATTGCGTAGTTTCAAGTAGCTTTTGAAATGATTGTTGAGGTAGCCCAAGACTAACCTTATTTTACTGAATTTCGATGTGTTTCACAAACAAAGCTCACTATTAATTTCAGTCACTAAATTAACTTTCAATTTTCCGGTTTTATTAATTCTTTTGCTAAATTGAGTCAGAGTGTAGCGAAATTTATTACTTCTGACAAACTTTCAGTTTTCACACTACACGTGTCAATCTTCAGTTGCCACGCTTCTAGTGCTAATTATATGTGCAATAACCTTCCTTTTTCAGTTACTATAGTAATTGTCCATAGGACTGGCGACCGTAATTTTCCCCATATCTCAAATATCTAATTACCGCTAGTTAATTGTTAACGTAACGGCCGCACATTTACTTTCTTTATTAACTTTACCCCTTTTCAAAATTAATTTCCACCAGTTTCATTTGCATTTTTCCTTTCATTTAGATGTAACCCTTGCCTCCCTCTTTTCCGACAGATTAACTTCGGTGACGATTGCTTTTCCCAAATTTCCATTAGGTACATGCGGTTTAATTTTTCACTGTCATTAAGGTCTATAAGTGAGGGGGAGGTTACAGGGTCCTCAGTACTCCCAATAGGTATAAATGGGAAGGACAAAAAGAGTCATCGTATCTTCTTTTTTTGACGATTTTGTTCCTTCATTTTCTTTCCTATCTCGTATTGATTTTTATGCCATGTTTTGCGCCCCTTAAATTAACGAAGTAATAAATGGATAAAACAGTTATTTTCAACGAGAAATGGAATTTTAACAGAAAAAAAGAATTAAATGGCTCTGAGCACTATGGGACTTAACTACTGTGGTCATCAGTCCCCTAGAACTTAGAACTACTTAAACCTAACTAACCTAAGGACATCACACACATCCATGCCCGAGGCAGGATTCGAACCTGCGACCGTAGCAGTCCCGCGGTTCCGGACTGAGCGCCTTAACCGCGAGACCACCGCGGCCGGCAAAGAATTAAATGATAGTTTAAAAATACTAAAAAATACACTTTTACAGCGATGTGAAGCAGGAAGCAGTACACACATAGCAGCACATACATAGCTTAATGATTAATCTTACTTTGACAGTGATTAACGCACCAAATGTTTTGCGTCACGTTGAATCGATGCATCAACTGTCATCGTCTGTCGAGCAGGGGGCCGTCGGGAGACGTCCCTGCCGCGCCGAGCATTAAGGCCCAATCGCTATTCCAAAATAATTTACGTAAATACGGAATTATTTAACAGCTTAAAATAACTGAACTTTAATATGATAAAGTTTATTTTGTAAAATGAAGAATCCGTACAACAGTTGCTTAATCCACAATATTTTTTGTTGTGCACACGACCATTTTGGGAAAGCTTAAAGTTCCATCATCTGATATAAACTATAAAAATATTGTGTTACACGACAATGGGAGGTGATCCAAAAGTCTGAAATATCAGATAAGGAAGTATGCGACTAAAATTTCTAAATTAAAATAAACTGAAAGAGAGAACAGAACGTTAATTACAGATAAAACCACTTAACCGGTTGAGGTCATCCTCACCCCAACGCTGTCATAGAACCGAAGGTTCCGTGTCAAGAGGATAAAATCGACCTAAAAAATCCGAAAAAACGGATATCACAATCGCCCACCAAGAATTACCGGAATATTGAAAAAATATTCCTGCCCTCAGGAAATTGAAGATACGACTTCAGCGTGTTCGTCGTCACAAAAATCCAGACGAAAATCTCCTTCTCCGTGACAATGCAAGGTCTCCGCGGCCGAGAGGAGCTCAGGAAACTTCATTGGAGTGTTGTTCTTCATTCACCCAACAGCCCGGATCTGACTTCCATCCGCAAGCGTTACGTGGATGATGGGGAGGTTTGATGCAGCCAGCAGCGTGGCGTACAGGCCCTCACTGTCAGGCCGCCACGTTCAACGGAGATTATGTTCAAAAATAGATTTCTGTAGCCAATAATACGGTTTGTTGTAATCCTGAATAAACGCAACCTGCTTTTACAAAAAAGTGTTGCATTACTTATTGAATGGCTCTGGAATTTTACAGTGGTAAGCGCTGTGACCCGAAAAACATAGTGGCCAAACTTCTGTCCCTGTCAGTTTAGACGGTATGTTGCGGGATACGTAAATGTGGTCTAACTTGCTTGCTGATGGGTCTGTTACGAATGTGTACACGGGTGTGCCGTCGTGGCATACCTCATAAATATGGTTCAAATGGCTCTGAGCACTATGGGACTTAACTTCTGAGGTCATCAGTCCCCTAGAACTTAGAACTACTTAAACCTAACTAACTTAAGGACATCACACACATCCATGCCCGAGGCAGGATTAGAACCTGCGACCGTAGCGGTCGTGCGGTTCCAGACTGTAGCGCCTAGAACCGGTCGCACACCTCATATCTAAGTTGTTAATGAGGTAGCTAAGCTGTTCTCTACTGTTGCAGTTCTGGATCTGATCGTTCGGCAACAACAAAAAATGGTTCAAATGGCTCTGAGCACTATGGGACTTAACATCTATGGTCATCAGTCCCCTAGAACTTAGAACTACTTAAACCTAACTAACCTAAGGACATCACACAACACCCAGTCATCACGAGGCAGAGAAAATCTCTGACCCCGCCGGGAATCGAACCCGGGAACGCGGGCGCGGGAAGCGAGAACGCAACCGCACGACCACGAGCTGCGGACTCGGCAACAACACAGTTGAATATAATAAGGTCTTCATGACGAGTTCCTAGTAAGATGAGTATTTCAGTGTTATAGGAATGTTTGCGAGCTTCCCTATTTTGATTTCTGGATGACGCGTGTACATTAAAGATGAGTGTTCCCTGTATCACACAATATATACCGAGACCACTGTCAAGCATTTTAGCTGGCGCCACCATGTAACACTATCACAGCAGACAGCTAAATGAATGTTCGAACCGTCGTCTGCCATAATATGCGCACTGGGATGCACAGTGATGCTACGTGATGAACGTCTAGTGCGTCCGCGCCCTAACTGACAGGGGGAGGCCATGACGTTTGGTTCAAAAATGGCTCTGAGCACTATGGGTCTTAACTTCTGAGGTCATCAGTACCCTACAACTTAGAACTACTTAAACCTAACTAACCTAAGGACATCACACACACCCATGCCCGAGGCAGGATTCGAACCTGCGACCGTAGCGGTCACGCGGTTCCAAACTGAAGTGCTTACAACCGCACGGCCACACCGGCCGGCCATGACGTTTGGAATGCGGATTTACTGAAAACTTAGTACACTCGTAGTACTCCATGAGGACAACGAAATGTGTAAGCAGTAGCACGTACTTCTCAAGTGTTATTGAGAAAATCTCAAGATAATTTCAGTCATCAAATACGTACCTGTGCGTGGCCATTATTATGACGAAGCGGCGGCAGCCGAGTGGTTAGTGTCCGAGCCCCGTAATCGTAGGTCGTTGGGCGCTGGATGGAATCCCGTTCGTCACTTCTTTTTTCCAACACAGTCATATTCTTTACTATTTATATTACAATTGATATAACGGCAAAAAATACGTGTAATCAGATGAACTTTTATTAAATTTACAATGTTATTTGGCAGTCTACAAAGTTTTATTGTCACAAATAATATAATATTCATAACTACCGACTAGTGAACGACCAAACGCATAAGTAGTAGTAGTAGTATGGAATTCTGCCTTACGGTAGGTCTTTTCATGGGTTAAGCCTCTTCCACTTTTGTCTGTCCATAGCCAGTCTTTTCATTTCTGAATATTTCTCTCCTTTGATACTGTCCAGCATTTGATATCTTCTTCTTTCTCTTCCCCTTTTTCCCTCCACCATTCCTTCTATTCCTTCCTTCAACAAACAGTCCCTCCTCAAACAATGTCCAATACAGTTCTGTTTTCTCTTTCTGATGACTTTCAGCATGTTTCTTTCTTCTCCGACCCTTCTTAATACTTCTTCATTCCTTACTCGGTCTTTCCATTTCACTTTTTCCAGTTTTCTCCATAACCACATCTCTAGTTTCTCCAATCTTCTTTCATCATCCTCCCTCAATGTCCAGGTCTCCGCACCACATAAACCATATAAACGCATAAAGTGATACTGAAAATGTTTACTTGTCCGTGAGAAATCCTGGAAGGAACCCGAAACTACTTGTTACCTGCAAGTTTTCACTGTCACAGACAGCTTTCGAAAGATGTACAACTAATCGACGCTTTCAACATTACGAGTACAAGTTTCGGGATGGTATTTTTCGTAAAAACATGGAAAACATAAAGTTAAACGGTACCAGCTGCACTGAATAAATGCTATGTTTGCAAATACGCAAGGTCTTTTCAGGTTTTCCATGGAAAAACAAACCTAGCTAACATTTTTAAAAACCTCTCTTTAATCCGATAATTTGGAAGCAAACAATGCATAACACAGCATTTCCTTAAATATCGGCGCTGATAATTGGTCATGCAGTATCGAGTGTATTTTAATAGCGTCTTCACGAGAAGCAATTTCTCGTTCTCTTTCGATTAAATAAGAACACTTAATGAAACGTATAACTTGCCTGTAGAAATAAACATCGCACGGTTGGCAAATTGGCGTGCATTTCAGAGGTTAACCGTACATGTTCCAAGTCATTCGTCATCGGTGAAAATTTCGGCCTACAAACCAGGATTCATCTGAACCCCCCCCCCCCCCCAAGAATCTGTTATTAATAAGAATTTTTCTTTCTTCACGTAGGGAAGCATGACCCTAGATAAAAATGAACAATATAATTGCGTGGTAAGTTTCCCGGATTTCGAACTCGTTACGACGACATTCGGAAGATCTTCCATTAATTTGTCAACGGTGTTCTCAACCTTTGGTCCAAAGTTCCCCGTGGCTTCTCACAAACAAAGAAACACGTGTGGCAATAATTCGCCACACAATGTTATCGCATATTGTGCCGTGTACGAGTGCGTCACCTTATTCATGTCGCGCCTTCTGACAAACACGGTCTTCGAATTTCTTTCGGCGAGAGTTCTGTTGTATGTGGACTGGTACCGGCAACCTGTCTGGTCTGCATTGAAATTTTTTTTTTCGAAATTCCGGATGACAGCCCTCGCCTGCAGTTGAAACTTTCTCGCGGCTTCCAGCGTGTCTTCCGCAGACACACATTCCCTCAAACTCACATACGCGTGATCTTCCTCTGCCGATTCTGTGCCGTAGTTTGAATTTTTTTTATTCATGAAAGCGATGCTTTGAAGATGAAGTCCTCCGACTGGAATTGGCCTGCAGCAGCCGGAGCCCACTGCTGTAGGTTTCTGGTTGTTACCTGAAAAGTAAAATCAAAGTTTCATTTTATTAATATAATTATTTCTTCGAATGAGGTTGTTGAAGATATAGAAAATTAGATGTAGAGTGATAAAAATGGACACTAAATTGCTGATAATTTTGGCGAGACTCCACGAAACGGTCATAGGTCCACGAATCAATTACAGAATATTTATCGATCGTTGATCCTCCAGATTTTATGTTTTATTCCCATCTCTTCAGTTCGCCTTTTCTTGACAAACTTTTAGACGCTTTTATCTGGAGAGTTCGAAGACTCCATTTGGGGTGTTCTTTCGCCAGTTTAACAACTTTTGTTTTGGTTTCCAACGGAACATAATCGCCTTTTGACGCCTTTTCTGATGGCTCATAATCTTCATCGTCGGACGAATTTTCTTCGACTTCACGGAATTGATCTTCTTTGTCTACTTCATCAAAATGAATAAGGTCCTCGTCAATGATGAGTATTTTTTTTCTCATAACGTTTCCTTGGTAGCCTGATACAGTTCTTCTCCAGTCACCATTGGATCGGCAGAAATTGTTGACGTCCGCTTCTTGAAGAAGACTCTCGCAATATACGAACGCATCTTTCAAACGACGTTTCGCAACTACACTGTGGATTGAATATTCATGACATTCCTCGTCCGCAGTTCTCGACGACTCGGGTGTCACTTCCATTTTTCTAGTCACGATGTAAGGTTTTATACTTCACGAACAATTCGCACGTACGTTATTTCTTCCTGCTACATAAGCAAGGTCTCACCGCTATGCGAGTTAACCGTCGAATGATCTCCATCTATCCTGGCCCTCCCCTCGTTGGTCGTTTACTAGTCGGTAGTTACGAATATTATATTATTTGTGATAATAAAACTTTGTAGATTGTCAAATAACATTGTAAATGTAATAAAAGTTCATCTGATTACACGTATTTTTCCGTTATATCAACGGTAATATAAATAGTAAAGAATATGACTGTGTTGGAAAAAAAAGTGACGAACGGGACACGATCGAACGACCAACGACCTACGATTACGGGGCTTGGACACTAACCACTAGCCGCGCGGGATTAGCCGAGCGGTCTGAGGCGCTGCAGTCATGTACTGCGCGGCTGGTCCCGGCGGAGGTTCGAGTCCTCCCTCGGGCATGGGTGTGTGTGTTTGTCCTTAGGATAATTTAGGTTAAGTAGTGCGTAAGCTTAGGGACTGATGACCTTAGCAGTTAAGTCCCATAAGATTTCACACACATTTTTGAACACTAACCACTCGGCTGCCGCCGCTTCGTCATAATAACGCGAACGTACAGGTACATATTTGATGACTGAAATTATCTTGGGATTTTTTCAATAACACTTGAGAAGTACGCGCTGCTGTTTACACATTTTGTTGTCCTCATGGAGTACTACGAGTGTACGAAGTTTGCAGTAAATCCGCATTCCAAACGTCGTGACCTGCCCTTGTGAGTCGTAGCCAACTTGCGTCCTAGTGTCTCGTAGACATCACCCCAATTGCTTTCTTTTCCGTTTGTCACGTGCTCTAACTCGTTCAAATAAGAATCGTAAAATGTTAGGATGCTAACTAATTTTGTTTTATTGCTATAATCACAAAATTAGTAAAGCGCTTTATAGAGCCAGTCTCTCTTTAATATTCATAACAAGATTTCCGCCCAATAATCATTAGCTCCCGAACACCGCAGTAGTCAAACAATACTTCACACGATCTTAGAATCAACATAAGATCCCGCAATGTTTTCCAAGGCCAATTTAACAAGTAATTCCGTCTTTACGCGGAGCTGCGCTTCACACACTAGCTTGCAAGTTGCCGTCTGGAAAACCGGTAGTAGACTGCCTTGAATTAACACAACATCGCACAAGTACGTCATCCGAGACGATTCTTTCAACAAACTGTTCACCGAGCGAGGTGGCGCAGTGGTTAGCACACTGGACTCGCATTCGGGAGGACGACGGTTCAATCCCGTCTCCGGCCATCCTGATTTAGGTTTTCCGTGATTTCCCTAAATCGTTTCAGACAAATACCGGGATGGTTCCTTTGAAAGGGCACGGCCGATTTCCTTCCCAATCCTTCCCTAACCCGAGTTTGCGCTCCGTCTCTAATGACCTCGTTGTCGACGGGACGTTAAACACTAACCACCACCACCACCACCACAAACTGTTCCGTCTTTACATGAGATCAGATTTTATACACGGATACATGTATAACCTCCTTGAAACCGAACGAGCTAAGCTAGTAGTGAGTTACCTTAGCAGTTTGGAGCCTGCCCTCTCAGGCGCACTTGTGATTGGTCCATCCTTTCCAAGCATTGACACTAACTAAAATTTGTATTTAGCGTTTCCTCATGAAATGACTGATACTGAAATCATTATTAACAAATTCTCAGTGCAACTAAATTTATCAGCAGGGTTGTGCTGTATATTAATATTTAAACAGGAAATATAAATAATAAGAGATTCGGTTCTCGGCGTGGCAGGTGAATTCTCACTCTCTTGCTCGCTCGGCCATTCTCACGCTATGTAACCATCTGGCGCGTCATTCGGTGAGTCTGCCTTGTGACACTAACAACCCCCTAGCCTCCAGGAAAAAATCTTCCTATACTGTGCATTAAAACATAGTAAAAAAAACCTAATAAACTTGGACAACGATGTGGCATAAACGACACAATTTCAATGCCTTCCTTGCTCCATTATAACAGGTCCAGCGGCGCAGCCGTTCCCGATGTTTTGCGTTGTCCCATATCGATTTATTTTATGTAGCTGTCATGGAATCACTTCTTGCACTAGCGCTATATCGAACGTCGCTGCATGTAAATATTCCTGTACGCACTTTATTTTACGTTCACTTTGCATTCTGGAGATATTTAACGGCGCTATGGAGTATGTTTGTCGTCAAGGACTGTTTTTATCTGCTGGCATGAGTGAAGTAGGATGCATGAATTCAAGCAGGGTCTACACAGTTTTGTCTATTGTCGTGGGTAATATCATCAGATAGGATGATAGTTATACTTCTGCTGAGCGGCTGTGCAACTTGTAAAAAGAAACGACTCTGTTCTCATTTCTTGGTAACGTTTGTTCCGTGGAGTGGACACTAATGAAGCTTTGTCTCTCCGTCATTCGCCCAACTGCGAGGCCGTTGACATGGAACGTCGCCGTCTGGGACGCTTCTGGAGTTGCCAGTTACCATGGACTTTACCACCCTTCGAGGCTGATTATGCGTAGATATTGCGAGGGAAAACGACAGTATATATGCCTCCGTATGAGTCCTAATTTCTCGTATCTTATCTTCCTGGTCCTTAAGCGACATGTATGTTGGCGGCAGCAGAACCGTTTTGCAGTCAGCTCCAAATGCCGGTCCTCTAAATTTTCTCAGTCGTGTTCCTCGAAAAGAACGTCGCCTTTCTTCAAGGCGTTCCTATTTGAGTTCCCGTAGCATCTCAGTAAGACTCCCGTCTTGTTCGAACCTACCGGTAACAAATCTAGCAGTCTGCCTCTGAACTGCTTCGATGTCTTCCTTCAGTCCCAGGCCCGGTGCTTGCCTCCATGCCGCCCCCCCCCCCCCCCCCCCTCTACAAAATTTTTTTTTCACACTCGTATTAAAGACTACTCATAGGCATTTTCGTGATATAGAATTTCTTTAACAATAATTTTTACAAAAAAAGCCATTTACATACTAATTCACTAGCTATTACGTATAAATGAGAATCACTGCTGGTAAATGCAAGAATATTGCTTGTTTTGCTGACTTGAGTGAAAGTTTCTTCGACACTTACATATAATCAGACAAACTGAACTTTTCTTCCTTTCATGATTGTGAAATCTTCTGCTATCTGTCTAGTATCTAAACTGACTAATATCTCGTGTTCTGTTGAAATAATAGCCAGATTTGTACGTCTGTGTTGATGCATTGCTGATCTTAGATTATTTTGAAAAGATATTGAAGAATCGTATATTGATCACAAGACTGATTTTTTAGGAAATGCAACCTTAAAGCGTTAACTTCATTGTACAAATCAGTACCGTCAATATCGGTTTCATCCCTTGAATGATATTTAAGTTTCATATGCAAATCAGTACAACGTTTCATCAGTTCTTCTTTAGGATAACTAAATAATGTACTATTGAAAATACCAAAAACGTCGTCTAAACTTTTTAACTCTTCATATCTGTTTTTTAAGGAAATTACTGTCTAATCTAGACTTCGGAAAAAACTCTACTTTGGAATTAATTTTGGGGTCTAACAAAACATCGTCACGATGTTCATAGTGAAACTGAGTCGGTTTTCTTCTTGGGCGAAGTATATTTACTGGAGGGAAACTTGATTTAGCATTTATTTTGTTTGGTACATTGGTAGCTTCCTGTAAAACTATTTCAGAGCTTTCATCTGTGCGATATTGTGTGAATTTGTCAATCAAGCTCTTTAACAAATTGATGCATATCTGAGTATTAATTGTCGGGTTTCGCATCATTGTATTTAAAGAATTAATTTCCATCAAAACTTCGTACCAGATTACAAGAGAAAAAATGAATTTATAATTTCAAAATTTTAAAGAAAGTGATTTCGCTTTGAGAGTGGTGGTACAATCCCAACTAGAAGACGCTTCTGATATTTCCAACAGAGTATTAAACAAGTTTTCTGTGTAGAACGGTAAGGGCTTGATTGCTTCTATTCTACAAGACCATCTCGTAGCACTTAAAGCTTTTAGTTTTAGCTCTGGTAAATGTTTGCAAATGACTGACCACCTACTTGTTGATGATGAAAAGGAGACGTAGATTTCCTGAATTACGTCGAAGAAATTGATGGTCTCGTGATAAATATCTGCTGCCTCATTTACCACTAAATTTAGGCTATGAGCTGAGCATAGGATGTAAAATACACACTTATTGATATCCAAAATTCTTTTCTACTGCCCGTTGTGTTTTCCACGCATGTTAAAACCATTATCATAACATTGTCCGAGCAAATGTTGAATGTCCACGTTCAATTGAGAAAATAAATTCAAAACGAAGTTTAAAAGACCCTCGCCAGTTGAACTGATAATCGGACAGAAACCAATGTAATGTTCACATACCTCTATTTTCTTGTCTGTGCGATTCAGATGAACATGCCTAGATATTACTGTTATTTGCTCTGTATGGCTTGCATCTGGTGTGCAGTCCAATATGATGGGAAAATATTTAGATTGTCTTACTTTCTTAGTTTTTTTTTTTTTTACCGTTGTGCCTAGTAAATGAATACTTTCATTTTGAATGTGATCTTCTTAATAGTGGGCCATACCCATCTGACTTGAGTCAGATTTTGATTCAGTTCTGCGAATATGTTCCTGAATAACTGAATCAAAAGATGCCAGCATCTCCACTGCTTTTAAAAAATTTCCATTATCTTGTTGGAAGAACCGCGAAAAGACAAACATTGTGGCGAAGAAACTTAATAACAGCAATAATCGTTTCTAGTACATTACACCAGTGTTCTTTTTCCTTCAAAAATGGCTCTGAGCACTATGGAACTTAACTTCTGAGGTCATCAGTCCCCTAGAACTTAGAACTACTTAAACCTAACTAACCTAACGACATCACAAACATCCATGCCCGAGGAAGGATTCGAACTTGCGACCGTAGCGGTCGCGCAGTTCCAGACTGTAGCGCCTAGAACCGACCGGCCACCCAGCCGGCTTTTTTCCTTCTCTAATAGTCTCAGTTGCATTTGATTGGTAGTATTCTTCGTTTGTAACATATTATTCAATTGTACCCATGACTTGACATTTTCATTGTGGGAATCACTTGTTTCGTGTCTTTTCAGAGTCAACGATAAATGCTGCCAATCTGAAAATCCATTTATATCAGACAGACTACTTACACTTTTGCCAAACATTTTATAACAGAAACTAAACACTGAATCCGCTGATAAAGAGTAAAGAAGCCAGTCTCATTAAACTTTTTCGCCGTTAGAAAGATTTCTGTAATAGTACCAGCAAACTTTCTTCCCTCGTCGTTAATGGGATAAGCATGATTATGTACTTGAACAGGACTACGTTTTACTAAAATATTAAAAAGGTCACTGTTAATATTAAAAGGCCACAAATGGCTCTGAGCACTATGGGACTCAACTGCTGTGGTCATCAGTCCCCTAGAACTTAGAACTACTTAAACCTAACTAACCTAAGGACATCACACACACCCATGCCCGAAGCAGGATTCGAACCTGCGACCGTAGCAGCAGCGCGGCTCCGGACTGGAGCGCTTAAAAGGCCACACCTCTGGGACTTCGCCAATTGCCAGACTCTCACAAACTGCCGCTGTACTGTTTGAAGATTCTTCAGCAGCAACATCTCATGCGTCAATGCTTTCTTTGCGGCCACCAGAGGGAGTGGGAGCGCAACATGTCTTGGCTTCCATAGTTTCATCTCCAGACGTCGAGGACTTGGCAGAGGCAAGAGTTTCTTGACCGTCGTTTACACATTTGGTAAAATATTTTGGAATATAAGCTTCCAGTTTTTCTTTTTGCCATTCCTTCTCTCGTTTTTGATTACGCAACTGAGCGCCAGAAGCCTTTTTTCTTTTCTGCGGTCCCTGAAATAATTTTTGGGTTAAACTAATGAAATTGTTTGTTGGAACTTGGTTGAACAAATTTACAAATAAATAAAATGCCTCTTCTTCTGTTCTATGATGTTTTATTTTGTTTTACTGTAGGCATTTTAGAGCGTATATATATTTCCTTCCACTTCTGACACTCTGGTTGTTTTCCCGGCGTATAAGTGACTGTTGAATTCAAAATTTGGTCGATAACGCTACGCGATGTCTCTTAACTTTTACTAAAAGTTTATTAATTTGGGTTACAATTCGCATTAGAGTCAGTAAGGCGGAGTGAATTAATCTACCTAAATACGAAACCAATTTTATGTATGTTAATGTAATACTTAATGTTCTGTTTTAACATTCACCTACATATACATCTACATGCATACTCTGCAAATCACATTTAAGTACATGGCAGAGGTTTCACAATTCTCTATTATTCCAATCTCGTAAAGCGCGTGGAAAGAACGAAAACCTATGCCTTTCTGTACGAGCTCTGGTTTCCTTCATGTTATCATGGTGATCGTTTCTCCCTATGTATGTCGGCGTCAACAAAATATTTTCGCATTCGGAGCATAAAGTGGGTGACTGGAATTTCATGAGAAGATTCCTCCGCAACAAAAAACGCCTTTCTTTTAATGATGTCCATCCCAAATCCTGTATCATTTCAGTGACACTCTCTCCCCCATTTCGCGATAATACAAAAGGTGCTGTCATTCTTTGGACTTTTTCGATGAACTCCGTCAATCCTATCTGGAAAGGATCTCACACTGCGCAGCAGTATTCTAAAAGAGGATGGACAAGCTTAGTGTAGGCAGTCCACTTAGTAGATCTGTTACACTTTCTAAGTGTCCTGCCAATAAAACACAGTCTTTGATTAGCCTTCCGCACAAAATTCTCTATGTGTTCCTTCGAATTTAAGTTGTTCGTAATTGTAATTCCTATGTATTTAGTTGAATTTACGACCTTTACATTTGACTGATTTATCGTGTAACCGAAGTTTAACGGATTCCTTAGAGCACTCACGTGGATGACGTCACATGTTTCGTTATTTAGGGCCAATTGCAAATTTTCGCAATCTTCATCTTATATATATATATATATATATATATATATATATATATATATATATATATATATATATATATATATATATATATATCTTTTCTGAATAGTTTTGCAATTTGTTTTGATCTTCTGATGACTTTACCAGTCGATAAACGACAGCGTCATCTGCAAACAATCTAAGACGGCTGCTCAGATTGTCTCCCAAATCGTTTATATAGATAAGGAACAGCAAAGGGCCTATAACACAACCTTGGGGAACGCCAGAAATCACTTCTGTTTCACCCGATGACTTTCCGTCAATTGCTATGAACTGTGACCTCTCTGACAGGAAATCACGAATCCAGTCACATAACTGAGACGATACTCCATAGGCACGCAATTTCACTACATGCCGCTTGTGTAGTACGGTGTCAAAAGCCTTCCGGAAATCCAGAAATACGGAATCAATTTGAAATACCTTGTCAATAGCACTCAACACTTCGTGCGAGTGAAGAGCTAGTTGTGTTTCACAAGAATGACTAACTCCGTGTTGATTGTGTGTGAATACGCCTTTTCTTTGAGGTTATTCAAAAATGTTCAAATGTGCGTGAAATCTTATAAGACTTAACTGCTAAGGTCATCAGTCCCTAAGCTTACACACTACTTAGCCTAAATTATCCTAAGGACAAACACACACACCCATGCCCGAGGGAGGATTAGAACCTCCGCCGGGGCCACCCGCATAGTCCATGACTGCAGCGCCTTAGTCCGTTTGAGGTAATTCATAACGTCCGAACACAATACATGTTTCAAAGTCCTGCTGCATATAGACGTTAATGACATGAGCCTTAATTTAGTGGATTATTCCTACAACCTTTGGTGTGACCTGTGCAACTTTCCTGTCTTTGGGTATGGATCTTTCGTCGAGTGAACAGTTGTATATGATTGTTAAGTATGGAGCTATTACATGAGCATACTCTGGAAGGAACCTAACTGATGTACAGTCTGGACCAGAAGACTTGTTTTTATTAAGTGATTTAAGTTGCTTCATTTCTCCGACGATATCTGCTTCTACATTACTCATGATGGCAGCTGTTCTTGATTCTGATTATGGAATATTCACTTCATCTTCTTTTGTGAATGCATTCCAGAAGGCTGTGTTACATTAGTAAATAGTATAGCCAATTTTATGGAAAATGAGGATTCGCTTTTGGCTGACGCATCCGTAATGTTTCTGTGCTGTTAATCGTCTGTTACGGAAGTCACCTCTCCTTTGAAAGCGCTGCTGCATCGTGAGGTTATAGCCAGTGGCGGCTGGCGATCATGTGCTACTGTGCTACAGCACACTGTAAGTATCGCACGAAAATTATGCCGTTTATCTTCGAATGCAAGCCGCAAATCGCAGTAAAATTACGTCATTTCTCCTCGCTTGTGATCCGGAAATCGCACTAAAATTACGTCAGTTCTTTTACAACGCGTGTTGATATGTAGATAAAACGGAGAAAATCTCATTTTGGATATTAATTCTAATGTTGATGGTGTAGGCTAATGATATCAAAAACTCGTGTCAGACACTCTAATACACCGAAGAGCCAAAGAAACTGGTACACCTGCTTAATATCGTGTAGGGCCCCCACGAGCACGCAGAAGTGCAGCAGCACGACGTGCCATGGACTCGACTAATGTCTGAAGTAGTGCTGGAGGGAACTGACACCGTGAATCTTGCAGGGCTGTCCATAAATCCGAAAGAGTACGAGCGTCTGGAGATCTCTTCTGAACAGCACGTTGCAATGCATCCAAGATATCTTGAATAATGTTCATGTCTGGGGAGTCTGGTGGCCAGCGGAAGTGTTTAAACTCCGAAGAGTGTTCTTGGAGCCACTCTGCAGCAATGTTGGACGTGTGGGGTTGGCATTGTCCTGCTGGAATTGCCCAAGTCAGTTGCTATGCACAATGGACATGAATGGATGCAGGTGATCAGACAGGATGCCTACATACGTGTCACCTGTCAGAGTAGTATCTAAACGTGTCAGGGTCCCATACCACTCCAAGTGCACACGCCCACAACATTACAAAGCCTCTACATCTATCTATAGCTATATCATACCCCACTAGCCACCTAATGGTGTGTGGCGGAGGGTACTTTCGGTACCACTGCATGATCCCTCCAACCCAGTTCCATTCGCGAGTAATGCGTGAGAAGAATGATTGACGGTAAGCCTCTGTATTGGCTCTAATTTCTCGAATTTTCTCCTCGTGGTCAATACGCGATATGTAGGTGGGGGGGGGGGGGGGGGTAGGGAGGGGGAACAATATGTTGTCCGACATCTCCTGAAAAGTGCTGTCCCGAAATTTCAATAGTAAACCTGCTCCGTGATGCACAACGCCTCTCTTGTAACGTCTGCCAGTGGAGTTTGTTTAGCATCTCCGTGACACTCTCTCGCCAGCTAAACGATCCCGTGACGAAACGCGCCGCTCTTCTCTATCAGTCCTACCTGATAGGCATCCCAGATAGATGAACTATACTCAAGAATCGGGGCAACAAGCGCCTTATATGCCACTTATTTCGTGGATGAGTTACATTTCCTTAAGATTCTTCCGATAAATCTGGGTCTGGTGTCTGCTTTTCCCAATATCTATTCTAAGGTCGCTCTGGATAGTTACGCCTAGATATTTTACGGCAGACGCTGGCTCCAGCTGTTTGCCATCAATAGTGTAGCTGTACAGTAGTGGGTTTCTTTTCCTATGTATGCGCAACATGTTACATTTATTTACGTTCAGGGTCAACTGCCAGAGTCTGCACCATTCGTCAATTGTCTGCAGGTCGTTCTGCAAATTCTTACCATCTTCTGGCATTGCTACTTTGGTATAATAAACTGCATCATCTGCGAATAGCCTTAAAGAGCATCCGACGCTTTCTACCAGATACTTTATATATTGTAAACAGCAACGGTCCTATCACACTTCCCTGTAGTACTCCGGATATTACCTTTACATCTGTCGATTTAGTTCCGTTAAGAGCGACGTGTTGATTTCTATCTGCAATAAGGTCTTGAATCCAGTCGCAGATCTGCTCCGATACTCCATAATATCGTTTTTTTTTTCATTAAACGGCAATGCATGACGATGTCAAATACCTTACTGAAATCAAGGAACACGGCATCAACCTGAGCACCGTTGTCCACTGCGCTGTGGATCTCGCAGAAGAACAGAGCGATCTGAGTTTCGCAGGATTGATTCTTATAGAGGAGATGTTCACTTTCCAAGAACGTCATAATTCTTGAGCATAAAACATATTCCGTAATTCTACGACAGACTGACGTCAACGAGATAGGTCCCATAATTGTGTTGATCTGTCTTACGGCCTTTCTTAAAAACGGGAATGACCTGCGATTTTTGCCTGTCGTTAGGTACCTTTCGTTGCCTAAGCGATCTACGATAAATTACTGCTAGAAGGGGAGCAAGTTCTTTCGCATAATCTTTATGGAATCTTCTAGGTATCTTATCTGGTCCTGAAACCTTACCACTACTATGCGATTGTAGCTCCTTTTCAATTCTGCGATCGGTTATCTCAATACCTACAATTTCGACATTCGCACGATGATTGAAAGGAGGGACAGTGTTACGATCTTCCGCGGTGAAACAACTTCGGAAGACCGAATTCAGTATTTTGACCTTCTCTCTGTTATCTTCCGTTTCGGCGCCGGTGTGGTCGCTGAGAGAATGAATAGATGATTTTGATCCACTTACTGATTATACATACCACCAAAATCTCTCAGGGTTTTTACTCAGGTCAGTTGTTTGTCAGCTAGGTTCAAAATGGTTCAAATGGTTCTGAGCACATTGGGACTTAACATCTGTGGTCATCAGTCCCCTAGAACTTAGAACTACTTAAACCTAACTAACCTAAGGACATCACACACATCCACGCCCGAGGCAGGATTCGAACCTGCGACCGTAGCAAACGCGCGGTTCCGGACTGCGCGCCTAGTGTCAGCTGGCTTTTACTTCTCTTGAATCTGAGATGAAGTGCTCTTTTTACGTTGCGCTTTTCTAACACGGCTATAAAACCATGGTGGATCTTTCCCATCCCTTAAAACCTTAATCGGAACATACTTTTCTAGGGCATATTGAATTATGCCTTTGAATTTTTTCCATTTGTTCTCCACATCTTCGTCCACATCACCGAATACTTGATGCTGCCTGCTGATATATTCTGAAATTTTATATCCTATCACCCTCGATGAGCAAATATATCTTCCTACCTTTCTTAACATTCCTTGTTGGACCCGTCGTCATAGATGCTATCATAGCCGAATGATCACTGATACCTCCCTCTGCGTTAACTGATTCGATAAGTTCACGTCTGTTTGTTGCCAGGAGGCAAAGACGTTACGCTCACGAGTTGGTTCTCTGCTCAAGGGAAGGCCAGAGTGGCCGAGCGGTTCTAGGCGCTACAGTCTGGAACCGCACGACCGCTACGGTGGCAGGTTCGAATCCTGCCTCGGGCATGGATGTGTGTGCTGTCCTTAGGTTAGTTAGGTTTCAGTAGTTCTAAGTTCTAGGGGACTCATGCCCACAGCAGTTAAGTCCCATAGTGCTCAGAGCCATTTGAACCATCTGCTCAAGGTAGTTTTCGGACAAGACACCCAGAACAATGGCACACGATTCACTGTGTTTGGCACCAGTTTTGATGGCACAAGACTCCCAATCTATACCTGGCAAGTTAAAGTCACCCCATATTACAACGGTATGATCAAGAAAATTACTAATGATATTCAGCAAGTTTTGTCTGAAGCGCTCAACAACTACAGATCTTGACACAGGTCGTCTATAAAAGCATCCGATCACCATTTCTGACCGTTCTTTGATACTCAGTTTCACCCAGATTAATTCACATTCGGATCCGTTATGACCTCGCTAGATTTTATTGAATTTCTTACTGCAATAAACACTCCGCCACCATTGGCGACTAACTTATCTTTACGATAAACATTCCCGTCTGAACTTAAGATTTCGTTGTCACTGATGTCTGCCTTCAACCAGCTTTCTGTTCCCTATTCTACCTGTGTATTATAACCTTCAGTGAGCGATACTAATTCTGAGACCTTTCCTTGGATGCTCTTGCGGTTCACTGAATCACATTAATTTTTTCTGTCCCTGATCTGCGGGGACCAAGATTCTCTGAGGTCGCTGTGGCTGATTTAACAGGCAAATCGTCTTTGCTCCGATGGGAGGGGTCCTGTAACCTAAAAAAGCCCTATGTTCACGTAATAGCCCTGAGCTATTACGGGAAACCCTACATTCTGGCACCCGATAGCGGTGGTCGAGAAATTCACATCCGATCCCGTCGCAGGGCCGTCTGAGCCTCTGGTTTAGACCTTCCACTCTGCTCCAAACCAGAGGATCGTGATCAAGCCTGTGTACGATGATACAAATAGACAGCTTAGCCTGCACCCCGCCTGCGTTGTTAGTTGCCATCACAAATCAGCCAGCCGCCGAAAGGAGCCATTACATGCAGCCGGTTACACCCAGTGCGCTCGATAGCCGCCGGCAGGGCCTCCTCCATACCACGGATGAGACCTCCCGGCAAACACACCGAATGTACACTGGAATTCTGTCCCGCCTTGCCTGCTATCTCCCCGGGGGAGCTCCATCACCCGCCTAACATTGGATCTCCCAATGACTGGCATACCCGCGCCCTGTACTTGTCCGTACTGGGCAGGAAAGTCGACCGCTCGCCCAACAGGAGAGGCATCCCGAGCTGGCTCAGAGTTATCAAATGGTTCAAATGGCTCTGAGCACTGTGGGACTCAACTTCTAAGGTCATTAGTCCCCTAGAACTTAGAACTACTTAAACCTAACTAACCTAAGGACATCACACACATCCATGCCCGAGGCAGGATTCGAACCTGCGACCGTAGCGGTCGCGCGGTTCCAGACTGCAGCGCCTTTAACCGCTTGGCCACCATGGCCGGCTCAGAGTTATCATCAACACTGGGAAGCACCTCGTACCTGTTGCTAAGACGTAGGGAGCCAGCCGCACGGCCTGCTCCCTCTTTCGTATTTCGTCCAGTGACACGCGATTCCACCACGTCCTGCCATCCACTCTGGAGTGAGGACGGATCGGTCTGATGTTGCGTGTCGTAAGCCGCAGCCACGTCCACCAGAGGATTCCAGTAGCACCAAAGGCGTCGCAGGTCTCGTTACTGGCGCCCCAACGTCACTGCAAGTTCGAACATTAGCTACAAGCTTGTCGACGGTAGCCAACGCAAAAAAAAATGGTTCAAATGGCTCTGAGCACTATGGTACTTAACATCTGTGGTCATCAGTCACCTAGAACTTAGAACTACTTAAACCTAACTAACCTAAGGACATCACACACATCCATGCCCGAGGCAGGATTCGAACCTGCGACCGTAGCAGTCGCGCGGTTCCGGTAGCCAACGCAGCTTCCAGCTGTTTACGGACAGCAGTCAACTCTCCTTGTGTCCGCTCCCAACAAGCACAGTCCCTAGCCATATCGTACTGTGTATAAAATAAGTATAAGGTCTCAAATGGCGCTAATGAGTCTGAAAATATACCAAAGGAGGATAAAGTAGCACAAAAAGTGCCTGTGCAGATTTCTCACTGTACTCTGAGACCAAACGCTATTAAACGAAATACATTTCTCTACACGGAATATTCACACTAGGAAGGCGTCCTGCAAAAGGATATTCACAAGACTTATGCAAAAACAAAAACTGCTATTATTTTTCTAACCACTGGATTAGACAGTAAAATACACACGTGCAGTTCACTCCTTTCCAGAAGGACGTGAACAAAAAACAAAGACTAAATTAATTTACAGTTTATCAGACGAGTGGTGCAGCTGCTCTGCTGGGCGGCCTCTCGGCTCGGCGGCTGCCGCTACCAGCTTGAACAGTTTCCTGCTGACCTGCAGCAGCCATGGTTTCACGAGCTTGTCTCCATACCCGTACACGTCCATCCGCTCGATATAATTTGAAACGAGACTCGTCCGACCAGGGAACATGGTTCCAGTCATTAATAGTCCAACGTCGGTATTGACGGGTCCAGGCGAGGCGTAAAGTTTTGTATCGTACAGTCATCGAGGGTATACGAGTGGGACTTCGGCTCAGAAAGCCCATATCGATGATGTATTGTCGAACGGTTCACACGCTGATACTTGTTGATGACCCAGCATTGAAATCGGCAGCAATTTGCGGAAGGGTTGCCCCTCTGTTACACTGAACGATTCTCTTCAGTCGTCGTTGGTCCCTTTCTTGCAGGATCTTTTTCTAGCTGCAACGATGTCGGAGATCTGATGTTTTACCGGATTCCTCATATTCACGGTACACTCGTGAAATGGTCGTACGGGAAAATCCCCACTTCGTCACTACCTCGGAAATGCTGTGTCCCATCGCTCGGGCGCCGACTGTAACACCGCGTTCAAACTCACTTAAATTTTGATAACCTGCCATTGTAGTAGCAGTAACTGATCTAACAACTGCGTCAGACACTAGTTCTATATACGCGTTGCGGACTGCAGCGCCGTATTCTGGCTGTTTACGTACCTCTGAATTTGAATACGCATGTCTATACCAGTTTCTTTGGCGCTTCAGTGTATGCGAAAGTAGCAAGTCATGTATCAATGACAGAAGGAATGAAATTTACATAATATATGTAGGTGTGCGGGGCGGGGGCATTGAACTTATCCTACAGGGTGGCAAAATTCGTCAAGACAACTGAGCTTATACACTATACTTATACTATACTAGCTTTATGCTAGATTAGAAATCAGAAAGCTAGAGATCGTGATTATATTACTGACAAAATTTCATAAAGTCAGTTTACTACAAAATCAAATGTGTATTGGCACAAAATTACGTCCTCCTTCCTTAAAAGGAGATAAAGATGCCTACACTATTTTGAGAATTACCTGTGCTATTACGGTTTAAAAGTTCTTCGTTCATACAGTTACTTACTGGGTCTACACGACGTTTTCCAAGTGGCGTTACTAATAAAAACATTATCACTCCGAAAAGGCAATAGGAAAGGAAATTAGAGTAAAATTAGCCTAACTGATCGCTGCAGATATGATATAAACTTCAGCGAAAATTTAATTTGTAATGTCAAAGGTGAATTGCGACCACATTGGGAGAACGTTACTTCTGACCACGGGGTTTAAAGTTCTGTATAGACAGTGCTGTCAGCAATTAACGTGTTAAAACAACGACTATAAAACAGGGAATATTTAGAATTAGACATTAGTACAATTAAAATAGAAAACCGTACTCACCTAATGGACGTTTCTTTCTCCGTCCGTATTTTATAAAACTAAAACGCATATGCACCGACTGCACTCTTACGTTGCAGGAAACAATAAACGGACGATGTGCGGCTTCGTTATAGCGCTAACGGCTCAGAAGAAGTGAATGGAGAGCTGAGTTTCGTAAGTCAAATGCACCCGCCAAGAAGCACGGGGTTTCCCTGTACGGGACCCGGCATTTGGAGGTCGGCTCTTCCGGCTTCTACTAAGCAAGTAGGAGTACCTGCCGTTGTTAATTTGGTTCCAACATACAGACGTTTCGTATTTTTATTCGAGCAGTCTGATTTACATTGCATTCTTAGGAGAGGATTAAATAATTGAGTGATGCAGATATGGAAAGAGTGAACAGAATCCGATGAAAGCGATCGGTCCCCTAGGCGTACCGGGCCTCGCCTGCTCTGGTCAGATGCTGCACAGTTCCAGGCTCCGCACCCACTGCACTGGCGCAGGTTCGGCGCCTCCGGCTGCTAGCTGTCCAAGCTGTTTACGGGAGCAGTTATTAAGCAAGCGATCGCGCAGTCTGCAAACATAGCAGGAGCAGCTCTGCGGCAGGCCGCAATACGATGCTAAATTTCTGCGCCCTCCCATGATGAAAAAGGATGGTACATGCTTTCTCAAAACGATCCTAACGGTTCTTACGCACAAATCGATGCAGACTCTATACGCGGAGTGCCATTTGTCATTCACACAATACCCAATGAATTTCATCTTAGGAGGAGGAGGAGGAGTAGGAGATTAGTGTTCAACGTCCCGTCGACAACGAGGTTATTAGAGACGGAGCACATGCACGGATTAGAGAAGGCTGGGGAAAGTAATCGGCCATGCTCTTTCAAAAGAACAATCCCGACATTTGTCTAAAGCGATTTAGGAAAATCACGAAAAACTCTGATCGGAATGGCCGGACGCGGGATTGAACCCGCCGGTCGTTGTGGCCGAGCAGCTCTAGGCACTTCAGTCAGGAACCGCGCGACCGCTACGGTCGCAGGTTCGAGTCCTGCCTCGGGCTTGGATGTGTGTGATGTCCTTAGGTTAGTTAGGTTTAAGTAGTTCTAAGTTCTAGGGGACTTATGACCTCAAATGTTAAGTTTCATAGTGCTCAGAGCCATTTGAACCATTTGAGCTTGAACCGTCGTCCTCGCGAATGCGAGCGCAGTGTGATAACCACTGCGCCACCTCGCTCGGTAATTTCATCTTATGGACATTCAAAAGTCAAGTTACACATCTCAATATTCGTGACATCATACCAAACGTGCTGCATAACTACGTCACCCTCGCTTCCATCGTAATTTCTAATCCCTCTATTTTGTGATACAATCCGTTCTCATATAGCATTACTGATCAGTTTCAAAAAAAATAAAAATAAATAAAAAAGTACAAAGTCCAACTGAAATACAATCTCCGATTCATGCAGTTTCAGTTTTTACTGAACAGTTCGTGGTTATCAAATGGTTCAAATGGCTCTGAGCACTATGGGGCTCAACTTCTCAGGTCATTAGTCCCCTAGAACTTAGAACTAGTTAAACCTAACTAACCTAAGGACATCACACACATCCATGCCCGAGGCAGGATTCGAACCTGCGACCGTAGCGGTCTCACGGGTCCAGACTGCAGCACCTAGAACCGCACGGCCACTTCGGCCGGCTCGTGGTTATCAGAATCAGATAAATGCTGTTAATTTCTGTCCATACTACACTGCAGCATCAACACAACTGAGTGATGGCATTTTCTGATTATTTCTACAGCCGTGAAACATTAACGTCGCATAGCTTAACGTAGCTTCGACGGTTCCGCTGCCGTAGACACAGCGCCCGTGAACAACATTGTTTGCCCGCTTCCACATACGTCGCCGGTACCGAGCGAGGAGGTGCAGTGTTTAGCACACTGGACTCGCATTCGGGAGGACGACGGTTCAATCCCGCGTTCGGCCATCCTGATTTAGGTTTTCCGTCATTTCCCTAAATCGCTCCAGGCAAATGCTGGGATGGTTCCTTTGAAAGGGCACTTCCTTTCCCGTCCTTCCCTAATCCGATGAGACCGATGACCTCGCTGTCTGGTCTCCCCCCCCCCCCAAAAAAAACAACAACAACAACATCATCGCCGGCACGGTAGCTCAGCGTGTTCTGTCAGAGCGCTGGTTGCTCTCTATAATAAAAAAAACTGACTGAAAGGATCAACAACGAACATCAACGGATATCATGTGTCGTCCGCTACGACCAAACACAACGAATAGTAATGAAAAAAAATGTATATTTACGTGACGAAAGTCATGGGATAGCTATATGCATGTATACAAATCGCGTACACGAGGTATGAAAGGAAAGTGCAGATGATTCATGTAAAAACTTTTCCTACGTGATTATGGTCGCAAGAGGCGAATTAACACACTTTGAACGCGGAATGCTGGTTGGAACATTCCATTTCCGAAAACGTGAGGGAATTCTACACTCCTGGAAATGGAAAAAAGAACACATTGACACCGGTGTGTCAGACCCACCATACTTGCTCCGGACACTGCGAGAGGGCTGTACAAGCAATGATCACACGCACGGCACAGCGGACACACCAGGAACCGCGGTGTTGGCCGTCGAATGGCGCTAGCTGCGCAGCATTAGTGCACCGCTGCCGTCAGTGTCAGCCAGTTTGCCGTGGCATACGGAGCTCCATCGCAGTCTGGTAGCATGCCGCGACAGCGTGGACGTGAACCGTATGTGCAGTTGACGGACTTTGAGCGAGGGCGTATAGTGGGCATGCGGGAGGCCGGGTGGACGTACCGCCGAATTGCTCAACACGTGGGGCGTGAGGTCTCGACAGTACATCGATGTTGTCGCCAGTGGTCGGCGGAAGGTGCACGTGCCCGTCGACCTGGGACCGGACCGCAGTGACGCACGGATGCACGCCAAGACCGTAGGATCCTACGCAGTGCCGTAGGGGACCGCACCGCCACTTCCCAGCAAATTAGGGACACTGTTGCTCCTGGGGTATCGGCGAGGACCATTCGCAACCGTCTCCATGAAGCTGGGCTACGGTCCCGCACACCGTTAGGCCGTCTTCCGCTCACGCCCCAACATCGTGCAGCCCGCCTCCAGTGGTGTCGCGACAGGCGTGAATGGAGGGACGAATGGAGACGTGTCGTCTTCAGCGATGAGAGTCGCTTCTGCCTTGGTGCCAATGATGGTCGTATGCGTGTTTGGCGCCGTGCAGGTGAGCGCCACAATCAGGACTGCATACGACCGAGGCACACAGGGCCAACACCCGGCATCATGGTGTGGGGAGCGATCTCCTATACTGGCCGTACACCACTGGTGATCGTCGAGGGGACACTGAATAGTGCACGGTACATCCAAACCGTCATCGAACCCATCGTTCTACCATTCTTAGACCGGCAAGGGAACTTGCTGTTCCAACAGGACAATGCACGTCCGCATGTATCCCGTGCCACCCAACGTGCTCTAGAAGGTGTAAGTCAACTACCCTGGCCAGCAATATCTCCGGATCTGTCCCCCATTGAGCATGTTTGGGACTGGATGAAGCGTCGTCTCACGCGGTCTGCACGTCCAGCACGAACACTGGTCCAACTGAGGCGCCAGGTGGAAATGGCATGGCAAGCCGTTCCACAGGACTACATCCAGCATCTCTACGATCGTCTCCATGGGAGAATAGCAGCCTGCATTGCTGCGAAAGGTGGATATACACTGTACTAGTGCCGACATTGTGCATGCTCTGTTGCCTGTGTCTATGTGCCTGTGGTTCTGTCAGTGTGATCATGTGATGTATCTGACCCCAGGAATGTGTCAATAAAGTTTCCCCTTCCTGGGACAATGAATTCACGGTGTTCTTATTTCAATTTCCAGGAGTGTATATTCCGAGACCCACGGGTGCCAAGAGAGTGGCTTTACCTCTCACCACGGAAAACGCAATGGCCAACGGTCAACGGCCTTCGCTTAACGACAGAGAATATCGGCGTTTGCGTAGATTTACCAGTGCTAACAGACTAGCAACACTGCACGAAATAATGTGCGACGTGCGACGGTCGTATCCGTTAGGACAGCGCGTCGACATTTGGCGTTAATGGGCTACGGCAGCAGACGAGCGACGTGAGTGGCTTTGTTAAAAGCACGACATGGCCTGGTGCGCGTCTCCTCGGCTGGATTCTAGACGACTGAAGAACCGTGGTCCGGCGAGATCAACCCCGATTTCAGTTGGTAGGGTTCGAGGGTTGCGAAGACGCCACGCAGCCGTTTACCCAAGTTGTCAACAAGACACTGTGCAAGCTGCTGGTGGCTCCATAATGGTGTGGCTTGTGTTGGAGGCAGCGTGGCTCTATATTTCTGCAGGGGACTTCCAACAACGTATTGAGCCCATGCCACGTCTAACTTACACACAGATTCACCGTGAAATTCTCGACCAAATGCAACTGCCGCGTCAAGATGTAGTGAAATGTTGCCAATATTTTGACCAAAGCTGCACAGATGTGGGTGTTGCTTATCGAGAAGGAAGGCAATGGTCATCGACCACGGACGACAATATCTAGGCAGTCGAGGAACTGGAATGAATTTTCACTCTGTATCGAAGCGTTCCCTGATTTGAAACTTCCTGCCAGATTGAAACTGTGTGCTAGACCGAAACTCGATCCTAGGACCTTTGCCTTTTGCGAACAAGTGCTTCATCGACTGAGCTATCGATCGGGGATCCTGCCCGGCCTCACAGCTTTACTTCCACCAGTACCTACCTCATCTTCCACCATTCAAACATCCCACAAAACCTGCGGCTCTGGCACCCCTGGAAGAAAGCATTTTACAGAGACATGGCTTAGCCACAGCCAGAGGAACTGTCAGGAAGTTTCAAATCGACGAAGTGATTCGCAGCAGGGACATATTTTCCGGCGGTGTAGACATTCACACAGTGTCTCTGAGACGAAGGAGCAGATATTTTTCGTCGAGGAACTGAACGATTTGTAGAACGTTCCGACTATAATTTACAGAGACTTGGAGACTATGTCGAAAAACAGTGGCATGCATTCGTATCTGTGTCACTACGAAATGTAGTGCAGCATTCAGAAAAAAGTTACTTGGCTTGCTATAATAATCTGTAGCTTACTTTTGAAGTCCCCTCGTATCAAAATTGTTGGTCACATGCAAAAACGTTTCGAAGCGGTTTTAAAGCAGAATCGAGTTCCAATATCATTGCTATACTCACCGAAACCTGTGTTGTGACTAATATTAAGTGTTAAGTTGTGAAATATTATTTTTTGAAAATATTACCTTATTATGGTACTTAAAAAATTAGGCACTCTAGTTTACATGTATTAAGAGAATTCGTGTTTGACTTATGGGAATTTCAATTGTTTGTTTCACGTATATGCGAAAACAAAACACATACCACTAGAATTAGTGAAGAGCCCGAATGTTAGCGTTACTCAGTGCAGAGCCGTAAGTGCCCATTAGTTAAGCAGAACATCGATGTCCGGCACTTATACTCTTTATGTGACTGATCATTCTTGGAACCATTGTACATCGTAGACAATCTGAAATAGGAGTAACACGTTCATACCCATTTAATTGACGCACATTATACCTACCTAGATGGCGCAGTGGTTTTGTACCTAAGAAGCATTCGGGAGACGCGAATTCAGAATATCCGCCCGACTTTCGACACTTAATTTTTCAGCAGTTTCTCTAACTGTATAGCCAACAGCCTTACCGCAGTGGTAGCAGTGATCCCGTCATATCACCGAAGTTAGGCGCTGTCGGGCCTGGCTCTATCGAGTGCTGTTGGCCAGCGAGGTGCACTCAACCCTTGTGAGGCCAACTGAACGACTACTCGACTGAGAAACAGCCGCACCGGTCACTAAAGCTGACAACGGCCGGCGCAGCGGTGTGCTCACCACATCCCTCTCCGTATCCGCATCCGCATCCGCATCCGGGTACGCCTAAGGGCTCAGGATGACACGGCGGCCGTTGGTGCCGTTGGCCCTTCAAGTCCTGTGCAGTGGTGTTCGTTTGTTTTCCCCTGACTGTATGAAGGCAAATATCGAGATGCTTAGACACCGTCATTCTGCGTCCCTATCCTTGAGCTCAGAAGCTTTCGAAATGTAGTGCTACAGAAGAATGCTGAAGATTAGATGGGTAGATCACATAACTAATGAGGAGGTATTGAATAGAATTGGGGAGAAGAGGAGTTTGTGGCACAACTTGACAAGAAGAAGGGACCGGTTGGTAGGACATGTTCTGAGGCATCAGGGGATCACAAATTTAGCATTGGAGGGCAGTGTGGAGGGTAAAAATCGTAGAGGGAGACCGAGAGATGAATACACTAAGCAGATTCAGAAGGATGTAGGTTGCAGTAAGTACTGGGAGATGAAGAAGCTTGCACAGGATAGAGTAGCATAGAGTGGTGCATCAAACCAGTCTCAGGACTGAAGACCACAACAACAACAATCCTCGAGCTCACCCTCCGTCTGCAGTGACGTCGTAGTCGCTGGCACACTACTTCCCAATCTTTCTACCGCCATTCTTCAAACTAAAATATCATCAAAAAACGGTGTCACAGTACTTCCTTCATCGTTAAAAGTCTTTATCGTAAGGTGGGTACTAAGCCGTAACATTTTAAAAATCATCATTAGTTGCTACATACTATTTTAGATCGTCTCGCTTAGATTTTCTACTAGTCAGCCAAATTTACATGACACAGAGCCACCATATGTTAGTTAAAGGCACGATGCTCTCCTGCCACCTATGTAGATCTCGAAACATTTCACTATACACTGAGGTGACAAACGTCACGAAATTGCTATATGCACATATACATCGCGTGCACGAGGTATAAAATGGCAGTGCTTTGGCGGAGCCGCCATTTTTACTCACGAGTACTGGCGTGCGATGTGATTATGGCCACACGACCTGAATTAACAGACTCTGAATGCGGAGTGGTAGTTTGATCTAGACGCACGGCACATTCCATTTCGGAAATCGTTAGGAAATTCAATATTTCGAGATACGCACTGTCAAGAATGCGCAGAGAATACCAAATTTCAGTCAGTACCTCACAGCACTGAAAACGCAGTGTCCGACGGCCTTCACTGAAAGACAGAGAGCGGCGGCGTTTGCGTAGGGTCGTCAGTGGTAACAGAGAAGCAATGCGTGAAATAACCGCATAAACTATGTGGGACGTACGACGAACTTATCCTTTAGGACAGTGCGGCTAAATTTGGCGTTAATGGCAGTAGACGATCGACGCCCTTGCTAACAGCTCGGCATCGCCTGCAGCGCCTCTCCTGGGCACTGTGCAAGCTACTAGTGGCTCGATAGCGGTGTGGGCTCTCTTCACATGGAATGAACTAGGTTGTCCGGTCCAATCGGCTACTCGGAGACAATTTGCAGCCATTCGTGTACTTCGTGTTTCCAAACAAAGATGGAATTTTTGTGGACAACAATACGCCGTGTCACTGGGCCACAATTGTTCACGGTTGGTTTGAAGAACATTCTGGACAGTTCGGGCGAGCGATTTGGCCACGTAGATCGGCCGACACGAATCGCAACGTACATTTATGGACACGATTCAGCGATCACTTAGTTCACAAAATCCTGTACCGGAAACACATTCGCAATTATTGACGTCTATGAAGGCAACATGGCTCACGGACTTGGAGCGGCTTGTTGAGTCCCTGGCACGTGGAGCCGTTGCACTACGGAGGTCCGAGTCGACAGTGTGAGGCATGCCACCACTTTTCTCACCTCGCTGTATTTTGCTTTTACACGTCATAAGACTCCAGAGTGGACAGACAGTTGCTCTCGAACGAAAATGAGTGTAACATATTGCGCATACATAGGAGGATAAATCAACTGCTGTACAATTGCACTATTGGTGATAAGTAGCTGGAAACAGTAGCTACCATAAAATATCGAGGAGCAATCATCAGCCGGCCGCGGTGACCGTGCGGTTCTGGCACTGCAGTCCGGAACCGCGGGACCGCTACGGTCGCAGGTTCGAATCCTGCCTCGGGCATGGGTGTGTGTGATGTCCTTAGGTTAGTTAGGTTTAAGTAGTTCTAAGTTCTAGGGGACTTATGACCTAAGATGTTGAGTCCCATAGTGCTCAGAGCCATTTGAACCATTTGAGCAATCATCCGAAGTGACCTTAAGTGTAATGACTACATAAACAAACAGCGGGAAAACAGGATGATTCATAGGAAGACTCTTAGTTAAATTCATCTACGAAATAAGTGGCTTACAAAATACTTGTTCGTCCGACTCTCGAGTACTGCTGGGCAGTCTGTGTCCCTCACCAGGTTGCACGGAGAGAAGAGACAGACAACGTCCGATGAAGAGCGGCTTCGTCACGGGATCGTTTAGTCGGCGCAAGACCGTTACAGAGCTGCTCAGCAAACTCAGTGGCAGATACTACAAGAAAGGCGTTGTGCATCGCGGATGGGTTTACTATTGACATTTCTAGAGAGTACGTTCAGATTAGAAAAACATATTATTTCCTCCCACACAAGTCTCGCGAGATGAACGCAACACGAAAATTCGAGAAATTGGAACTGATATGGAGGTATATAGACAGGGTGATAAGATAGTGGTATCAGAATTACCGTGGCTTACGGAGTATAGATATAGATGTAGCTGTACACTAATCACTCTCACCAGTCGCGCTTTCAACTCACTATGGCTGACACCATTTAGCTCTGTCAAAGAACTTCCTTCTTGGAAGACCATTTTGGCCTACGAGATTTCCCGAAAGCACAGACGCCTCTCTTGCGGGACGGTGTCTCAGTGGATAAATGCCAGACTTCAGGTCCAAAGGTTCAAGTCACTAATAACAATCTCTGCTAACGGTTTATCTCGTAGTTATCACAAATATACACCTCTTGGGAAGAATTTAGTGCCGCAAAAATGGTAAGATACACTGGAGCTGGAATTCTTGTAAATACTGGAGTTTGCCCAGTAACTGTCTGGGCTATAGGTCAAAAGAATTGGATGGGTGAATAATTTCTAGATACGAGTCACCCAAGTAGAGACCACCGCATGTACACTCCTGGAAATTGAAATAAGAACACCGTGAATTCATTGTCCCAGGAAGGGGAAACCTTATTGACACATTCCTGGGGTCAGATACATCACATGATCACACTGACAGAACCACAGGCACATAGACACAGGCAACAGAGCATGCACAATGTCGGCACTAGTACAGTGTATATCCACCTTTCGCAGCAATGCAGGCTGCTATTCTCCCATGGAGACGATCGTAGAGATGCTGGATGTAGTCCTGTGGAACGGCTTGCCATGCCATTTCCACCTGGCGCCTCAGTTGGACCAGCGTTCGTGCTGGACGTGCAGACCGCGTGAGACGACGCTTCATCTAGTCTCAAACATGCTCAATGGGGGACAGATCCGGAGATCTTGCTGGCCAGGGTAGTTGACTTACACCTTCTAGAGCACGCTGGGTGGCACGGGATACATGCGGACGTGCATTGTCCTGTTGGAACAGCAAGTTCCCTTGCCGGTCTAGGAATGGTAGAACGATGGGTTCGATGACGGTTTGGATGTACCGTGCACTATTCAGTGTCCCCTCGACGATCACCAGTGGTGTACGGCCAGTGTAGGAGATCGCTCCCCACACCATGATGCCGGGTGTTGGCCCTGTGTGCCTCGGTCGTATGCAGTCCTGATTCTGGCGCTCACCTGCACGGCGCCAAAAACGCATACGACCATCATTGGCACCAAGGCAGAAGCGACTCTCATCGCTGAAGACGACACGTCTCCATTCGTCCCTCCATTCACGCCTGTCGCGACACCACTGGAGGCGGGCTGCACGATGTTGGGGCGTGAGCGGAAGACGGCCTAACGGTGTGCGGGACCGTAGCCCAGCTTCATGGAGACGGTTGCGAATGGTCCTCGCCGATACCCCAGGAGCAACAGTGTCCCTAATTTGCTGGGAAGTGGCGGTGCGGTCCCCTACGGCACTGCATAGGATCCTACGGTCTTGGCGTGCATCCGTGCGTCGCTGCGGTCCGGTCCCAGGTCGACGGGCACGTGCACCTTCCGCCGACCACTGGCGACAACATCGATGTACTGTGGAGACCTCACGCCCCACGTGTTGAGCAATTCGGCGGTACGTCCACCCGGCCTCCCGCATGCCCACTATACGCCCTCGCTCAAAGTCCGTCAACTGCACATACGGTTCACGTCCACGCTGTCGCGGCATGCTACCAGTGGAGCTCCGTATGCCACGGCAAACTGGCTGACACTGACGGCGGCGGTGCACAAATGCTGCGCAGCTAGCGCCATTCGACGGCCAACACCGCGGTTCCTGGTGTGTCCGCTGTGCCGTGCGTGTGATCATTGCTTGTACAGCCCTCTCGCAGTGTCCGGAGCAAGTATGGTGGGTCTGACACACCGGTGTCAATGTGTTCTTTTTTCCATTTCCAGGAGTGTAGAAACGTGCTTAATTAGGCACTGTGGCGTTCAAAACACTACTAAGGTTGATGGCTGTTTTACCAGTCATTATACGTTTCATGTCAAAAGAAACACCACACTACAGCTTCGGCACGTTGTTGAACATCAGCAGCCGTAAAAATCTTAATCATTGATAAAGTTCAAAATGGTTCAAATGGCTCTGATCACTATGGGACTTAACATCTGAGGTCATCAGTCCCCTAGAACTTAGAACTACTTAAACCTAACTAACCTAAGGACATCACACACATCCATGCCCGAGGCAGGATTCGAACCTGCGACCGTAGCGGTCGCGCGGTTCCAGACTGAAGCGCCTTTAACCGCGTGGCCACACTGGCCGGCCATTGATAAAGTCCAGATTAAGAAGAATCTAAAGGATACATTCGAGACCTACTATCTCTACCCCGTTGACGACTTTATTAATGGAACTAACGAATACACACTAAGGTGACAAAAGTCGTGGGCTAACTACTAATATCGTGTCGGACCTCCTTTTGCCCGCCGTAGTGCAGCATCGGACGCAACAAGTCGTTGCAAGTCTCCTGCAGAAATACTCAGCCACGCTGCCTCTATAGCCGCAGATAACTGCAAAAGTGTTGCCGGTGCAGGATTCTATGCACGAACTGACCTCCAGATTATGTCCCATAAATGTTAGATGGGATTCACGTCGGTTTGTCCAGTTGGCCGAATAATTCGGTCGAACTGTCTAGAACGTTCTTCAAACTAGTAGCAACCAATTGTGTCCCGGTGATATGTTTGGGAACATGAAGTCTATGAATGGCTGCAAATAGCCTCCAAATAGCCGAACATAATCATTTCCAGTCAATGACAGGTTTAGTTGGACCAGAGGACGCAGTCCATTCCACGTAATACAGGCCACACATGTAGGCAGTCGCCACTAGCTTGCACAGTGTTTTGTTGACAACTCGGGTCCGTGCCTTCGAGGCATCGGTACTCATCTGACCAGACCACGAATTTCTAATCGTCTAGGGTCCAACCGATATAATCACGAGCCCAAGAGAGGCAATGCAGGCGATGACGTGTTGTCAGCAGGGCACTCACGTCGATCGTCTGCTGCCATAGTCCATTAACGCCAAATTTCACAGCACTGTCCTATCGGATACGTTTGTCGTACGTCCCACTTGATTTCTGCAGTTATTTCACGCAGTATTGCTTGTCTGTTGGCACTGAGAACTCTACGCAAATGCCGCTGCTGTCGGTCGTTAAGTGAAGGCCATCGTCTGTGGTGAGAGGTAAAGCCTCAAATTTGGTATTATCGGCACACTCTTGGCACTTTGGATCTCGGAATATGGAATTCGGTAACGATTTCTGAAATGGAATATCGCACGTGTCGAGCTCCAACTACCATTCCAGTTACAAACCTGTTAAGTCCCGGCGCGTCACCACAATCACGTTGGAAGCCTTTCCGCACCAATCACCAGAGTACAAATGACGGCTCCGCCAATGCACTGCCCTTTTATACAAGATATTACCACCATCTGAATATGTGCATATCCCTATCCCACGGCCTTCGTCACGTCAATGTACGAGTGTATATTATCAATAATAATAATAGACAAATGAGTGTTTGTAAAATATGACTCCTCCCCATCTCCAGTGCAGTAATGTGATCAATGTAAATAAGCGTTGTAAACTAATTTTGGTGATGATACGTGGCTATAATAGCCTAAGAATTATCGTATACACTTTAATATATTGAATATTTACAAGTTTTGCGCCTAGGTTGTTATTACACCTTCAATAAAAAGAAGTTTAAAATTTCTGTTTCTTTCCTCATCCGTGAAGACTATTTCAGCTAGGCTTTCTGGAAAGCACATTAACATATCTGTTTTTGTTTCCTAAACTCGTGTTTTATGAATTCCTTTTTTATGACGTATTCTACAGGATCTCTTCTCAATGGATCTATGGAAAAATGTGTATCTAATAAATTAATGCAATTCCACCCCCGACTTACGCTGTTAAGCAATGTAAGAGTGGTACTTTCAACTAATTGTTTCCTCCGGCGCGATTAATACTGTGACCGTTGGAGCAGGAGCTCCCGGTCATAATGGACAAAGATCTGAAACGAATTCATCTCCGCTTTTATTAAAGAACGGTTCGGCTTTCTTGTCACGCATTAAAGAAATTTCGCATTTATGTTACATATAGGGTGGGCAACGTAAAACTGGCTCTAAAAACATTTACAAGACGGACTCGGAATTGACTTGTGTTAAGGAACAGGAGAACTGTCCATCACAGAAAATGCTGGAAATCCTGAACCCGATGCACCACCCAGTGTGTGTCAAATGTCTGCGCACATGCATCTCCCGCGTGCTCTGTCCCGCGTACTTTACTGAGTGAGTGAGAGGAGTAGGCACGTTCAGTGACAAGGTGAATGCAACCCAGAATGGCACGACAACACAGTGGGTGTTCATTGCCATGAGTTATGCGAAGCCCAATTCCTGGAAAACGAGTGCAGAACTGATTCCACAAGAGTTTAAGGCTGGACGTGTTTTGGCAGAACCCCTAGTGAAATCTGCAATGCAAAACATAGTGGCGAAACTGACTCTGTAGCAAATAAAAGACATAAATACCTGAAAGATGTTGGAATACCATGCAACGCTATTTAAGTGAAGGAAAGAGCGGAACAAAGTCCGACGGAATCTCAGAGCCATTTATCTGTGCAAATGGGAGTTAACAGACTGTCGTGTCGAAACATTTGTTGAGGTATTCCGGTGGTTTCTGAGTGAAGTGGAATCAGGCACGATTTTTGAATCCTCAGCTTTTCATTTATTCAAATGAGACTCGGTTCAGCCTGTCAGGGTATGTGAACTCATAGAACACGATCAATTATGCATAAGAAAAACTCATCAGTACTTTGAAGGGTCGTCGTATAATTTCACGATTGGTGTTTGGTGCGCAATGTCTAGTGTCCGCATCGTAACACGATGTGACTTTTACCTCAAATCATTCTCACAGACTCCTGCACCAGGACAGTGAGACCGCCATTGCTGCTATCCCTCACGCAGAGCTGCTACAGTTGTACACTGCGCAACAGAGTTGAAGGATCACTTTTTCGAAACCCCGTAATTCCCAACGACTGCGACGCATAAGTTTGAAATTTAGCTCAAAGGTGCCTACAACGTTCCTCTGCAATGGTGCAAATTCGTGTCCCCTGCGTCGCCACTCTTGCGCTCCACGACGCTTATAACTGCAAGGTGTCGACACATGCGAAAAAATGGCCGCACTTCACGTGTATTGGAAGGTAGGTTAATGATGTCACATTGGCAGCAAGTTTCTGCCCAGAGCCACCGTGGACGTGTCACGGGGCTGGGAGGTCGTCACCTCCCGTCTTACCCAAATTATACTCCTTGTCTTGACGCATCATGCATGCACGTCCGAACGAACATTTCATCATACTTCTGAAAAATACAGGCACTGCAATGTCGTATACGGGCAAGCGACTTTCAATTAAAACATCACCCACTATGGGAATACTCACTCATGTTCAGAAAAAAAACAGAACAACTTGAATGACAAGAGATAGAACGTTCGTATTCACAGGAGATGTACATTATTATGTCCTGCAGAAATCATTGGCATTTCAACCGCAAGACTCAAGTCTCCCCTCCACAACCGGCACAGGCCGGTCACGTGATTCCACCTCCGCACGGACAGGAGGTGGGGCGTGACCTACTACAAACAGATGTTATTTGCTTTCAACATGATTTTACCTGGGCTTTAATAACCGAAATTAAAATTGTCAAAGTCTACAATTTTTTAACATGTTGCTTACAAGGCATTTTCAATGTCTCAGATAAATATAACTGTGTACTAGAAACATACCCTCTGTGCAATGTTATTCAAAAGAACAAGTTTCCGAAACTAATAACACACACATATTTTGGATATGAAATAGGTAATTCGTAATAATTGCAACAGAGTTTGTCATGGCAGCAAATATATGTTGTTATTGTACAAAGCTTTAAAACCATTCAGCAGTTTGCTGAGGACGACTGTATGGAAAATATTGGCAGTTCAATAATTATTGTATCCTATTTGAGCAGCAAATGGACGAAATGTTGGAAACTCATTCTTCAGCCGACTGTAACACTCTGAAAAGTCATATCTCATGTATTGCCAAACTATGCATTAAATGTTATATCAGCCTAAGACACGGATATATTATGAACATAATGCTCGAAGTATGTGGAATAAAATCTCACAAGAACACTAGCAGACAGCAACTTTAATAAGGAAACGAAACGAACAATGAACTGTTTGTATCTGCTAAATGTTTATGTACAAAGAAATAGCCAAATCCTTACAGCACGTTAAAGTGGAAATTTCACGAACTTAAGCCTTTTTAATTGCCGTACACGAAATTAAAGCCGACTCCTTCGGCAATTTTGTCACAGACATTTTATTTTGAGCAATAAAAACATTATAGTAGAAACTCATGTTCGCTACACATGAAAGTTAATAAGAAAAATATCTATTTTGAGAAACAAAACAGAAAAAGAGTGCAAACTTTTTTTAAGTCACTTAATCTTCTAGGCTCTTTTTGGACTGTACGTTTTTAAACAACTCGTAGTAAAAACCTGAAAAGAATCTGTGCAACTGGCTGTAGTGCACTTCGCTGGTTTTGCTTACAGACACAAAGCGGGCGAGAGTGTGTTTGTTTTCTGGCGGGAAAGGTAACATGGTAGACTCAAGTAAAAACCACGAGCGCTGGCAGTCACGCCCCGCCTCCTGTCCGTGTGGAGGTGGAATCACGTGACAGGCCTTTGGCCGCTGTGGAGGGGAGACTGCAAATTCCGTGTGAAACTTGAGTCTTGCCATTTCGACCAGCTCGTTTCAGCATGTGCCCTGTTACCTGGTAGGCACAGGATCCACTATGGGCCCTGACAACCTGTTCCATCGACGCGGGCGCGAATGGCGTCCTGTGGAATAGCCATCCGTGCTGCATTCATCTGGTTCCAAAATTCATCTGTGGTGGTTGGCACTGGGTCACAGCACTGCGCCCGTCGATTCACCGTATCACACACATTTTAGATTGGCGACAAATCTGGAGATCTGACATCCTGTGACACCAAGAAAGCACGTATTCGTGTAGCAACATGTGGTCGTGCATTGTCTCGATGAAAAATGGCGTCTGGGGTGTTGTGCAGAAAGAGTGTGGCTACGGGTCGCACAATGTCAATGACGTGCGTCACACTGGCCACAGTGCCCTGGACACGCACCGACTGTGGTTTGTGGTTCTACTCAATAGCACCCTACACAATAAAGCACGGAGTTGGCGCTGTAGGTCTTGTGCGAATGCAGTCACTGAGACGTCGCTCCCCCAGTCTGTGGCGAATCAAAATGCGGCCGTCATTTGCAAACAAACATAACCCGGATTCGTCCGAAAACACTATCTGATGCCATTCTTGTCCCCAGTGACGTCGTTCAACACACATTTGCCGTCTAGCATGTTTCTGCACATTCTTCAAAGGTAGGCGGAGAAGTGGAGGATGCGCACGTAACCCAGTCGTAATAAACTCCGACGGACAGTCACCCTTGATAGTGTACTATGTGTTGCACTGTTTCCCTACTGCGCCAGAGCCGAGGAGGACGCAGATCTGTCCCGAAATGCCATCCGGATGAGATGGCGATCTTCTAGGTGGTGGTGGTCTCCATGGTGCGCCCTCATCCATCTCGTCGTCTTCTATGGCCTTCCGTTAACCTGAAACGTCCCCTTAGAACAATTTATACACGACTGTGCTTAAACTGACACACAATATTTTTAGCGCAACGCAATCTGACTCTCAAAGATCCCTGCAAAAGAATGGCCCTGACTAACATTAACCTATACCTTTCACAAATCACTTACCTCACAAAAATCTTCGTTACTCGAACTACTGCAATACAGCAAGCGCCACTACTGCCAGCTAAATAAAAGATTCAAACTACTGAAGGCACTAACTACTGATAGGGATAGTTAGCAAATGAAAGATTTTAATAGAGAACAAACACTGTATTTACCTTAATATCATCAAAAGTCATAATATATGTAATTTCAAAACTCCGCCATTTCCTTCCACACATCCACCACTGCTGGCGGCTCACCTCTCGCTACGCGCTGTTCACATCCAGCTGCCGCTGCCCAACACTACAATGGCAGACAACAATGCAAACTAGCCACAGACTGCACACAGCACAGCCAGTGATTTTTATACAGAGCGCTACGTAACGTTGCCAATAAGAAAACATAAACAGCCTACTTACAAACCATACCACACACACCCGTTGCACTGCAGAAACAATTCGTCCCAGACGATCAGCAATGTCCCGGATGCATGTATCACATTCTCTCATGCCAACAATGTGCCCTCTTTCAAACTCACTGATTTGACGGTACGGTTCGAGCATACGTCTGCGAGGCATCCTGCACGTCTGCTCAAGTCACACTGGTCCATTACCTTCGGTTTATAGCGACAACGAGAGCCGCAGCCACATTTTACTCGTGGGTGGTTTTGATCGACGTTGACCTTGAATCCGCCGGCCGTCATGGTTCAAATGCTAATCATTTCTGCAGAACATACTAATGCACATGTACTGTGAATATGAACGTCCAGTCATTCAGGGTGTTCTGTTTTTTGCTGAACATGAGTGTACATAATGGATGCACGTATCCAAGTTGCAGACACATGGTTGACGACATATTGAAGTGTGAGTCCGGCCGTGAAGCAGTTAGGATGTCAAATACGTCCCAGTGCCAGTATCCGTGATATCAAAGACCACTTACAAAGGTTATGGAACGAGTATACAACGGCTTTATAACATCGTCCACAGTCGAATCCGCACATGCATCGGTGCCAGAGGAGGTGCCAAGCTCGTCGATTTTGTAGTCACTGAAGTAACATAAGCCCCTCAACCGGTGGAGTTTCACTTCATTTCCTCCTTACCTTCTGGATGCTTCGCTTTACAGTTGTGCAGTGTACGATACTGTTCGTAAATTAACCTCTGATTCGCTATTCAACCAACGTAGAGAGAGGCCATTAGTTTTATGCACAGTGGGTACCAAAAGATCTAATCGACGTTCACAAAACTGAAAGAATGGATTCAGCCGTGACATTCCTTCAGTGTCACAGTGAGAAGGGGTGGAATTTATGACCGGAACCGTGACTGTGGAAGAGAAATGGGTGCAGTACGTGAACAGTCCAAATAGTAGATGCACACTTGTTCTTCTAACAATCGCAAATAATTAAACAAAAAAATAGATAAAACAGTTCCATGTACTATTTGTACTTATATGTTGACACTACTTCCCCACATATTCACGCTCCAAATTAAAACATTTGCAGTACCGTGACATCAGCTTCTTTATGCCCTTATCAGAAAATAGTGCTGTCTGGTTTGAGGCAGTTGTTGTCAGTATCTTTTAGTACATCGTCGGCCCTCAAGTGCTGAGAACGCAGCCATACCTTCATCATACATCTTGAGAAAGAGATGGAAGCCACCATGTGCCAAGTCAGTACTATTAGGGAATGTGTTGAAACTTCTCTCAGCCAGAAAGTCAACCCGCGCAGTTTGTTTTTGATTGGCCCTCGGAGTTTTGTAAGAGCGTCACGTGAACTTGCGATGCCACCGTAAGTGCCAGTCTCATGAAATCTGTTCTCAAAATTATTTAACGCTTCCAAAAACCTGCGGCTTGACATCGTCTGCTTGAATTTTTTTGGTATTATTTGTAGAACGAGTGTGGATCCACTATTTGAGTGGTTGAATTCCGCACCAAGTCGGTTTAAAGGAACAAGTCGAAGCAATTCAGAGGCGGGCTGCTAGATTTGTTACCGGTAGATTCGAACAACTCGTAAGTATTACAGAGACGCTTCCGAACCTCAAATAGGAATCCCTGGAAGGAAGGTGACGTTCTTTTAGAGAAACACTGTCGAGAAAATTTAGAGAACCAGTATTTGAAGCTGACTGCAGAACGACCCTACTGTTGACTGTCGCGAACATACATTTCGCGTAACCACCACAGAGATAGGATACGAGAAATTAGTGCTCATACGGAGGCATACAGACAATCGCTTTTCCCTCGCTCTGTTTGCGAGTGGAACAGGAAAGGAAATGACTAGTAGTTGCACAGACTACCCTCCGCCACGCACCGCACGATGGCTTGCGGAGTATGTATGTTGAGAGTTCACGCGCGGCACCCGTGTCTCGTCTCCAGTCACGATTCTGTTCAGAACTTCCTCCCCTTCCCAAAGTGTCAATGAAGTAATGTCAAGGCCGAACCCTTTCTTTCACTTTTGTGAAAGTCGGTTAGACGTTTTGGTAACTTGCACAAAAGTTGTAGTAACCTAACGCGTCTGTGACAATGTGTAAGAGGATTGTCCTTGAAATCTGAAACACATAATCTACCCAGTAAGTTCGGAAATTGTGAACTGACGTCTTCCTCGACTACTTTCATCATGCACATCTCTGCGTCCAGCCTATAATTTTCTATGCTACTCCCTCACAACAAAGTCACTGTCAATCTCATACGCAGACACACACGACACAATAGACGGCAGTTTGCCGTGAGCGAATGACAGAACATACCTCGCAACTGGCGGAAGATGCACTACAACCCTCCATTTCAATTGTTGCTGCTTATAGAACGGCGAACACAGGAGAAAGCTGACTGACGCAACTTGGCCTTCAAAGTCTCCTTTCCCAACCATGCAAGCGCCACGTGGCCTTGAATCAATTCAGAGACGCGATGCTAGATTCGTTAGCGGTCAGTTCGATCAGTACGAGTGTGTTACGGAAAGACTACGTGCCACCTAGGGTCCACTAAGAAGATTTTTCTTTTCAGCTCTTTGGGCGCGGCCAGTGTGGTTTGAAACGCCGCCAGTCACATCTACATCTGCTACTTCAGTCTGCAGTTCACATTTAAGTGTCTGACAGAAGATTCTTCAAACCACTTTCACACTATTTCTCTACTACTCTACTCTCTAACAGCGTATGGGGAAACGAACACTTAAATCTTCGTGTACGAGTTCTGATTTCACGTATTTCGTCCTTACGCTTCTCACGGGAATCTTTGGAGGCAGCAGACTCGTTCTGAAGTCTTTCGATAATGCTTGTTCTCTAAACTTCCTCAACAGCGCTTCGCAGAAAGATCGTCTTCTACCGTCCAACACTCCCATCCAAGGTCACACGCAGCCTTTCCGTAACACATTTTCTCACTGAGAGGAAAAAATTGGTGACTGAAATTTCGTGAAATGATCTCACCGCAACGCAAAACGCCTTAGTTTTAACGACTGCCACCCCAACTCGTTTACCATACCCGTGACACTTTCTTCTCTATTTCGCGAAAATACAGCACAAGCTGCCCTTCTTTGGACTTTTTCAATGTCCTCCGTCAGCCCTTTCTGGTAAGGATCCCATACCGCACAGCAATACTCTAGCAGTGGACGAACAATCGTAGTGTAGGCATTGTCTTTAGTAGACCTGTTGCAACTTCAAAGTGTTCTGACAACAAAACACAGTCTTCGGTTTGCCTTCCCCATAACATTATCTATGTGATCGTTCAAATTTAAGTTGTTCGTAATTGCAATTCGTAGGTATTTAGTTGAACTGAAGTCCTTTAAACTTGTGTGATTTGTCGTGTAACCGAAATTTAATGCATTTCTTTTCGTTCTCTTGAGGATGAACTCTCACTTTTGTTTATTCAGAGACAATTGTCACTTTTCATACCATTCAGATATCGTGTCTAAGTCGTTTTGCAATTGGTTTTGATCTCCTGATGACTTTGCTAGACGGTATATAACAGCATCACCTGCAAAAAATCTAAGAGGACTGCTCAGATTGTCTCCTAAATCGTTTATATACGAGAGGGTCTACAACACTTCTATTTTACTCGATGGTGATGCTTCAGACAGGAAATCACGAATCCAGTCGCACCACTGAAGCGATACTCCACAGGCAAGCAATTTGATTAGAAGTTTCTTGTGAGGAACGGTGTCAAAAGTCTTCAAGCAATCTAGTAATATGGTACCAGTTTGAGATCCCCTGTCGATAGCACTCATTACTTCATGTGATAAAGAGCTAGTTGTGATTCACAACAACAATATTTTCTGAATCCGTGCTGACTGTGTGTCAATAGACCGTTCTTTTCGAGGTAATTCATAATATTCGAACACAGTACACATTCTAAAATCTTACTACAAATTGACGTCCTTGATATTGGTCTGTTATTCAGCTAATTACTCCTATTCCTTTCTTGAGTACTGGTATGACCTGTGCAACTTTACGGTCTTTTGGTACGGATCTTTCGTCGAGTTCGTGGTTATATGCGACTGCTAAGTATGGGGCTGTTGTATCGACATACTCTGAAAGGAACCTAACTGCCATGTTATCTGGGCCAGTAGATTTCCTTTATTAAGTGCTTAAGTAGTTTCGGTACATCGAGGATATCTACGTCTAAGTTACTCATGTTGGCAGTTGTTCTTGATCGCATTCTGGAATATTTACTGCATCTTCTCTGGTGAACGTATTTCAGAAAACTGTGTTTAATAAAACTCCGCTTTGGTGGTGCCGTCGTCGGTAATATTACCATTGGTATCGCGTAGTGAAGGTATTGATTTTGTCATGCTACTGGTGTACTTTACATACGACCAGAATCTCTTTGAATGTTGTGACAGATTTCGAGACAGAGTTTCGTTGTGGAAGCTATTACAAGCAGCTCCGTGGTACGTTTCGAGCTTCGGCAAAACATCGCCAATCTTGGAGATTTTGTGTTCTTTTGAATTTTGCATGCTTTCTCCGCTGTTTCTGCAACACTGGTCTGACATAGGCCATGAGGATAACATCAGAGAGATTAGAGCCCACACAGAGGCATACCGGCAATCTTTCTTTCCACGAACAATATGAGACTGGAATAGAAGGGAGAACCGATAGAGGTGCTCAAGGTACACTGCACCACACGCCGTCCGGTGGCTTGTGGAGTATGGATTTAGATGTAGATGTAGATGTAGAAATCATGTGTGTCCCATTTCGGGGCTTGTGTCGACGTCATTGGTCTGGGTCGATGGGTGGTATCGAAGGCTCTAGTTTATCCAAAGGCGCTATTTCGCATAATTTTCTTTGGGCTTGCCTGATACACCTGTTGGTCGACTCAAGTTGAAATTCGACTCTTTACCCAGCATCATTGGTCCATACTGCATGAGCACGGTACCACTTTACTGTTCTAAAGCGTTCTAATGATTTTCAGACGTTTGGAGATCGTGATATAGTGGATTAAGTTCAGGACATGTAGATAACATTAGATTATGATTGTAGGAACAGAATATTGGAGATATTAAACGAGTCCTGTCGTCGTTTGTGTCGTATTAGCTTTATGGTTCTCCCAGACAATTTTTTTTAACGTTGGGAGAGTCAGACCATTGAACTGTAGTTTTTTTCATTATCGTATTATGTGGTACAATCACTGAGATGAAGCTGGAAATTATACGTACACCACCATGGCGTCTGCTCTGTGCTGCTGTGTACAGCCGGAGTGTTCATCAGGAATGTCGCGTGCACCCTCTCGCTACATAAGTTACTGGGTCCTCACAACGAACTTGTTTTCTCTTGGACTGTGCTTTGGCTATTTTCTTGTTACTATGGTACTGGCACTTGTACTTCAGGCTGGATGCTGAAGATTAGATGGGTAGATCGGTTGACTAATGAAAAGGTACTGCATCGAAATGAGGAAATGGCGCATCTTGACTACAAGAAGCTATTGGTCCATAGGGCACATCCTGAGGCATCGAGGTCACTTTGTTAATGAAGGGGAGTGTGGGCGTAAGAATTTTGGAGGAAGATCAGTGCCTAATCACAGTAATAGGGTTCAAATGGATGTAGGCTTCAGTAGTTGTGCAGAGATGAAGCGTCTTGCATAGAACACATTAGCGAACAGAGCTTCATCACATTAGCCGTCGGACTGAAGACCACACCAACAACACTACCAGTTTGAAACGTACGTAAATCACATTCTCTTGAGCCTACGAAGTCTGTACTGGTCTAAAGTTACTATTTGTTATTTCTGTATCCGTTTCTCTGGAGCTTCACTGTACAATTGAGATAGACTGGTGTTGGTATAAACACGAAAGATGACATCTATGTATACTTCATATTTTCTTTCACAGAAAATCTTTACACAGATGTAAAACATTTTCTATGATTGTGTCAAAGAAAATATATTAAGTGTATAATTAAAAAATCAGTCTCTGTCTCCATGACAAAATGTCACTGTTTCCAAAGATGCCATTTTGTATACGCCGTGTCCGCTCTCATCCCTCGAACAACGTTGCCCCCGATACCCCTATCAATCTGTTAATCTTGCTCCAAATAATCGTGCTATAACAATCTCCTTCCTTTGTCAGAGATTGTTCGTCAGGCCACATTCATGGAGCAATTTCGTACAGCGCAGTGCACATTAAGGAACCTATACTTAATAATTGTGATCGGTTTTACCATCAAAGAAAGATAGTACGTTGCTGAACGTAGGATTTCCATTATGTAGATAATCACCTACAGAACTCAAGCATTAATCACGGAATTATGTGCCAAATCTCGAAAGGGATAGAAGTGCAGAAGTGCTCAATTAAATACGACACTGGTCGAAAACAGAGTAACAATAAACTGCCGCACACAAAATATGACTAATACACATTCACAAGCCGGTCGGAGTGGCCGAGCTGTTCTAGGCAGTCTGAAACCGCGCTGCCGCTACGGTCGCCGGTGCGAATCCTGCCTCGGGCATGGATGTGTGTGATGTCCTTAGGTTAGTTAGGTTTAAGTAGGTCTAAGTTCTAGGGGACTGATGATCTCAGAAGTTAAGTTCCATAGTGCTCAGAGCCATTTGACCAACATTCACAAAATCAGAGTAATACAGGAAATTATCATTGATCTGAAGCAGGAATAGGTCAATTAGTTACTCCCTAAGACAAAAAATGAATAAATAACCATACACTACGAAGGAGTTATGTAACATGGTCACAAATTAATATCCACACAGGTATCGATGGAAAATGCAAAACTCTAAACTTTGGCGGCCGACGGACGAATGTGTAACGCTACAGTACAACTGCAACGCGCAGCTGCCAAGGGTTGGAAACGGAAGACATGTCTATACCAGGCCATAAAGTAACTGCGAATTTAATTCCGCGTACTCTGCTGGACAGTAACCACGCCTCGCAGACAGGCGCACGAACAATATGCGCAGATGTCAGCATTTGAGACGGGATGTATATTTGGCCTCAAAAAAGCCTTTTGGAGTAATCGGCGAATCGCTCGACATTTCAATAGGAGCTATGCCACTATTCGACGATGTTGACAGGAATGGGAGAACCGTGGCAGAACACAGCCTCAAGAAGGAAGTGGTCGACCTAGAGGGAAAACTGAACGTGAGGAGCGAACCGAACAGTCTTCAGAGAGCTACTCAGAGCCCCGGAGTCATCATTGTTATTGGTCCGACGTGCAACCGCTGCTTCAGTGACCACAAGGACCATTAACAGGCGGTTTACAAAAAGGAAGCCGAACTTATGGCGCCCCTTGAGCCGACTACCATCAGTCTCTGTACATCAGCAAGCACATTTGGTGTGGTGTCGGGTACACGCGTCCTGAAATCTCATTGCAGGTGAATTGTCATCAGTGATGAGTCTCGCTTCGAACAGGTTCAAAAAAATGGCTCTGAGCACTATGGGACTCAACATCTTAGGTCATAAGTCCCCTAGAACTTAGAACTACTTAAACCTAACTAACCTAAGGACATCACACACACCCATGCCCGAGGCAGGATTCGAACCTGCGACCGTAGCAGTCCAGCGGTTCCGGACTGCAGCGCCAGAACCGCTAGACCACCGCGGCCGGCTACTTCGAACAGGCTCCCGAAGACGTGTCTGGAGACGCCATTGACACCAACCTAGCTGTTGCCCACCATACGGCCCCACAAACAGGAATGATGGTCTCGGGTGCCATTTCTTTGATTGCAGGACCCCTTTGGTTATCATCCGCGGCGCCCTTCCAGTGCAGCGGTCGGTCGACGACATTGTACGCCCCTTGCTGTTGCCCTTCACGGCAAGCCATCCTGGCCTTATAATTCAACAAGGTAATGTTCGCCCGCACACGGCGAGAGTTTGTTTTCATGCTTGCCAAACCCCATCTTGGTCAGGAATGGCGCCGGATCTTCCCCAGTGCAGGGCCCTCCCACAGCCGATCTAACGCGCCAATTGCACAGAATTTGGCACGATATTCCTCAGGAGGACATCCAACAACTATATCTCGTAGGAAATATTTTCACTGGGGGGAGATGCAGTGGGGAGAATGTTGAAAGATCAGAAGAGGTTCTCTCCTGGAACTGCAGAGTATGCAGTAGGAACCTTTTGATTGACTGGCTCTGAGCACTATGGGACTCAACATCTTAGGTCTTAAGTCCCCTAGAACTTAGAACTACTTAAACCTAACTAACCTAAGGACATCACACACACCCATGCCCGAGGCAGGATTCGAACCTGCGACCGTAGCAGTCCCGCGGTTCCGGACTGCAGCGCCAGGAGAACCTTTTGATTGAGGAACAGGAAAGGAAAAGCTGTGCTGTGCCCTTCAGGCACAGTTGGAGGAAGCGAGAAAGGAACTCACAAGAATCAAGGGAGATAGGGGGGGGGGGGGAGGGTGGTTGGGAACTGGCAGTTGGTAGGAGGATAGGAAGAAAGAGACGCGATTTGAAAGTTTTATCATAAACACCAAAAACAGACATCTACCACTGCCAGAGTTAAGTGGAGAAGAGCCTCAGGTTGATCGAGGAGCAGGAAATGTGTAGCACACTTCAACTGAGGCCAAGAAGCCTAGGAATGTACAAAGTGTTAGGAAGAAGAAAGTGCTGTTGCTAGGTAGTAGCCATATGCGAGGTGTACGCCCTCAGTTACAGGAAAGTTTAGGGGCAGCGTACCAGGCCACCAGTATCTTCAAGCCAAATGCAGTGCTAAGTCATATGATAGAGGACCTAGGGTCTTTATGTACGGACATTACAAAAGAGGACCATGTAGTGGTAGTGGGTGGGGCAGGAAACAGTTTGGACAGGAATTCGGAATATGACATAGGTGGTGACCTGGACAAGATAGCTTCCCTGACTCACTGTACCAACTTACACTTTCTTGAGCTGTTCCAGAGTCATGATCGACCATACCTTGATGTAGCTCTGAGGCGAATCAATGGGGGGTCAGGGATGGCTCCGACGACAGCCGACATTGCTCATGTTTCTCTGGTGCCCTTCGGGACTATCAACAGATGCGGTTTCACTAGGCATAGCCTACACCTAAACAGGACTGGGAAGGGAAGATTGGTACAGCTGATTCATAAAAGTATAGAGGCCACACATGGTCAAATACCTGTTGTCCTACAGTCTGGAACCGAGCGACCGCTACAGTCGCAGGTTCGAATCCTGCCTCGGGCATGGATGTGTGTGATGTCCTTAGGTTAGTTAGGTTTAATTAGTTCTAAGCTCTAGGCGACTGATGACCTCAGAAGTTAAGTAGCATAGTGCTCAGAGCCATTTGAACCATTTTTTTGAACCTGTTGTCATAAGTAGGAAATGTAGGTCTTTTTTAGGATAAATCCAGACAACAGGTCCCCCTATCTAAAGAGTATCTCCAGCAGTTTAAAAAGTACTGAAAAAATCACTCACAAGACAGATTTTAACGCTTCAAATATCTCATATACCAGATGTCACAAAGAAAATCAAACCATTGGAAAGAGTAACATGAGGTATTGCATAGACTTAACAATCCTCCATCAAAACATGCAATCAATAAAAAATAAAATACAACTGTTAGAAGTTGAGCTCCAATCTTTGACCTGCACAGTAGTTTGTATTACTAAGCACTGGTGTAGGACACAGAAATCCAACATGTAGTATTATCATTGTATGAAAGGGCAAATTCTTACTACAGAACTACTTCAAGGGGTGGAGGATCATGCACTTATATCTGAAAAGGAACACAGTTCAATGATCATGTGGCCACAATTATGGACAGGGAAAAATGTGATGTAGCTGTAAAACAACAGTAAAATCAGGCATCGAATCATTCCCTAAATTACAAGTCTACAAACGAAATCTATCAGAAATCAAAATAAAAGATTTTTCAAAAGACCTAGAAAAACAAAGCTGGGATGAAGTGTATAAGGAAACCAATGTGAATATGAAATTCTCTAAATTCTCCACATTGTTTAAATTGAACTTTGAAAAGGCATTTCCAAAAGTATGCATGTCTGTATCAACATCTCACAAAAACAGATGGATAACAGCAGGTATTAAGAAGTCATCCAAAACACTTAAACACCTCTGTTCCACGAAAAACATTCACAATGATCCAGAATTCTTAAATGTCTATCACAGATACAAAAAGATCTATAGGAAGGTGCTGATTGTTGCAAAAAAGTCATTTAATTGCAAAATAATATATAATGTAGAGAAAAAAGCAAAGCAGTCAGGGATGTTATAAAAAAGGAAACGGGGAGAAGCAAACAAACACGGAATAATGTACTGCTAAGAGAGGGGGATAAGGTACTAAATGATCCACAACACTTAGCAAACTATATAAACGATCATTTTTCAAGTATTGCAGAGAATTTACAGCAAAAATTCGACAAAACAAATATAACACCTGTCAATAATGTTGTACTACATACAATGTTGTACTACATACAATGACCACAGAGAATGAAGTTAATAAAACTGTTTAAAAACTAAAAAATAAAAAGTCAGAACGCTTAGATGAAGTACCAATGTGTGTACTGAAACAATGCATAGGGATTATAAAAGGACCCTTAACAAATGTAATAAATGAATCCTTCACATAAGGGACATTTCCAGAGCAGTGTGTGTGTGTGTGTGTGTGTGTGTGTGTGTGTGTGTGTGTAGTGTTATGAAACAATATGTGTATAGTGTGTGCAGTGACTGATAGTGATATATGAGTGAACAGTGTGGCATTATATTATTCAATAAGTTATTTGTAAAAAAAAAAGTATTGTATACCAGGGGTATATCTAATGATTATGTCTAACTAGAAGTCTGTAAATATATGTGTATACGAATTAGTTTATTTTAAACTGGTCTAAACCTGTAAATATTTTGCCATGTCCTATATCCTAGTAAAAAGAGATCTATGGATGAATAAAGCTACTACTACTACTGCTGCTACTACTATATCAATCGCTGCCAAGCGCAATAACTGCTTCCATAAGGGCCAGAGGTATAACAACGCGTTATTGTCTTGCTAAATTTGTGAAGCTCTTTCTCTTAAATAAATGATCCAATTTTTCTGACATTTTAATCATTTATTTTTCTGTACATGAATATCGCATTCACCAAATTCCACCCCATTCGGGTAATTCCTGCGTGGTGCTTCGTTTTTTCTCTTCTTCTTCTTAGAGTGTAGTTAGTTTCATGTTCTGTGGATCATTTGGACTATTAATCTTAATAATGTGGAGTGAGTCATTTTACATTCACATTACACGTTCATATGTAAACATGGCTACATGATGATCACCTACAATTGTTTTTAAGTACTGTTGTGAGTTAATAATTCCTACCCATCACTTTTTACACATTACAAAATTCGAAATTCTTCAGTAGAATAGAAGGAGTTGTCAACGAGAAACTTTTTCAGTTTGTTTTCAAATTTAACTTTGCTGTCTGTCTAGCATTTTATATCACTGAGTAAGTGATCAAAAATTTTGGTAGAAGAGTTCTGCACCCGTCTTTGTGTTAAAGGAAACCTTAATGTGTAATAATGAATGTCTTTTTATGGCACTTCTATTATATGCATAATTGTTCCTTTTTAACTGCAGTGGATTATTTACAGCAAACTTCATGAGGGAATAAACTTACTGTGAAGCAGTGGTCACAATGCGTAAATCCTTAAACAGATGTCTACAAGATGATCTACATCTACATACCTACGTCTGCATATATACTCCGCTAGCCACCAAGCGGTGTGTGGCGGAGGGTACAATTCGCGCCAAAGTTTTATTTTCCCCCCTCCCCCCCCCCCCCCCCCTCTGTTCCACTCGCGGATCGCGCGAGGGAAAAACGTCTGTCTGAACGCCTCAGTACCAGCTCTAATTTCCCTTATCTTTGAATGGTGATCATTGCGCGATTTGAAAGTTGGTGGTAATAATATATGCTCTACATCCTCGGTGAAGTTCGGATTTCGGAATTTAGTGAGCAGCCCCTTCTGTTTAGCGCACCATCTATCTGCAAGTGTGTCCCACTTCAAACTTTCTATGAGATTTGTAACGCTCTCGCGTTGGCTAAATGTACCATTCACGAATCTTGCCGTTCTTCTGTGGACCTTCTCAATCTCTTGAATCAGACCCAACTGGTAAGGGACCCATACAGGCGAACAGTACTCCAAGACTGGACGAACTAACGTATTGTAAGCTATTTACTTTGTTGAAGGACTGCATCGCTTCAGAATTCTACCAATAAACCACAATCTAGAGTTCGCTTAACCCGTTACTTGTGTAATCTGATCGGTCCATTTGAGATCATTTCGAATAGTCACACCCAGATACTTGACGGACGTTACCGCTTCCTAAGACTGGGCATTTATTTTGTACTCGTACATTAATGGGGATTTTCGCCTTGTTACACGCAGTAGGTTACACTTGCTAATATTGAGAGATAGCTGCCAGTCATTACACCACGCATTTATTTTTTGCAAATCCTCATTGATATGTTCACAGCTTTCGTGTGATACTACTTTCCTGTAAACTACAGCATCATCGGCAAACAGTCTAAGGCCGCTGTCAATACCATCAACCAGATCGTTTATTAAATCGTAAAAAGCAGAGGACCTATTACGCCGCCCTGGGGCACACCTGAAGTTACGCTTGTTTCTGTTGAATACACCCCGTTCAGGACGACATACTGCTCCTTGTCTGTTAGGAAACTTTCTATCCAACCGCTTATGTCATCGGATAGAGCGTAAGCGTGCACTTTTTGTAGCAAGCAACGGTGCGGAACTGAGTCGAACGGCTTTCCAAAGTCGAGAAATATGGCATCAATCTGGAAACCGGTATCTAGAGCCTGTTGTATATCATGCACAAAGAGGGCCAGCTGTGTCTCGCATGACCGATGTTTCCTAAAACCGTGCTGGTTTCTGCAGATGAGCTTCTTAGGGTCTAGAAAGGTCATTATGTCCGAACACAAAATATGTTCCATGGTTGTACAACAAATCGATGTCAGTGAAATTCGCCGGTAATTATCTGCATCGGATTTTCTCCCCTTTTTATAGATTGCTATGACCTGGGCCTTCTTCCAGTCCCGTGGAACTTTCCGCTGTTCGAATGATATCTGATAGATGATGGATAAGAATGGTGCTACATTTGTAGCATAGTCGACATAAAATCTTACGGTGATACCGTCTGGGCCAGATGCCTTCCTGGAGTCTAAGGATCTTAACTGTTTTACAATCCCAGATACACTAAACACTATGTCAGCCATCCTTTCGTTTGTTCGATAATTAAAAGGGGGAATGGTGCTGCAGTCTACCGTAAACGAGTTTTTGAAAGCTAGGTTTCGAATTTCTGCCTTCTGTTTATCATCATCAGTTACATTACCCGTACTGTCAGCAAGAGACGGTATTGAATTATTTGTAGCGTTCATAGATTTTACGTACGACCAAAATTTTTTGGGGTTATTTCTAGAATCTGCAGATAAAATAATGCTTTCATATTCGTTAAAAGAATCTCTCATTGTTCTTCTGACAGCTGCTTTCATTTCGCATAATTTCTGCTTGCCAGCGGGGCAGTGACTACGTTTAAAACGACTGTGCAAAATTCTCTGCTTTCTCAGCAACGTCCTAATTTGTTTGTAGTACCAAGGTGGATCCTTTCCCTCCCCCATACTTTTGCTAGGCACATACTTCTCTAGCACATGGTGGACAACACCTTTAAATTCCGATCAAAGGTGCTCAATATCTTTGTGTCCCGCGGTGAATGCTTGGAGCTGACTATGAAGATATTCATTAATGACACTTTTACTTGCTTTCCCAAACAAGCAAACTCTACTCTGTTTCTTTGGGTATTTTTTGCAACTTCCACTGACATAGAAGCCACACCGACATTATGGTCGCTAATACTTTCTCCTAGATTAACTTCCTCAAAGAGATCAGGTCTGTTTGTCACCAAGATATCTAATATGTTCCCATCTCGAGTTGGTTTCCTAACCAATTGCTCAAGGTTGTATGTTGCGAGCGCTCCTAGAATAACTTCACACGAATCTTTGCTTCTGCCCCCTGTGATAAACGTGTAATTTTCCCAGTCAATGGATGCTAGATTAAAGTCTCCACCTATAACTAATGGATAATTTGGATATTTACTTCCTATGCAATCAAGACTTTCCCTGAAACGTTCTGCGAGGTTTGTTGTGGATGCTGGTGGTCTATAAAACATCCTAATACAATGGTCAATCCTTGTCTGATTGACAGCTTTATCCAGACTATTTCACAGTCCGACCCAGTATCGATCTCAATTGCGTTTAAACATCTGTTAACTGCAATGAACACACCATTACCCATATCATCAGTCCTGTCCTTCCTAAACATTGTCCAATCCGAGTTCAAATTTTCACTGCTTTTTATGTCTGCTTTCAACCAGCTTTCCGTACCTAACACAATATTGGCGTTGCTACTGTTTATTTCGGAGATTAACTCGGGGATCTTGCTACAGACACTTCGACAATTTACTAAGATGAGATTAAGCATATTTAAATCCTTTGGAATGACCTGTTTAGGTGAACTAACAATTTTTACAGTTGGTACACCCACATCAATGTCATGAACTGGTAATTTTTTAGGCCAGCGGTTTGTTTCCCGCGGGGAGGAACCTAATCTAAAAAACCCAATGTGCACGCGACAAGTACTGTGCTGAGGAATCTACAACCACTTTCGTCACAGAGTCGACGTAGTCTCAGGTTTATATTCTCCACTCGACTCCAAACCAGAGGACCCCGGTCCACCCGGGGTACGATGCTGCAGATCGTCAGCCTGGCTTCCACTCCTCGAGAGATGGAGGCCGCCTTCACCAATTTATCCAGCCGTCGAAAAGACCAAAGGATTTCTTCGGCACCCCGACGACAGGCATCGTTGGTGCCGACATGTGCAACAATCTGCAGCCGGCTGCACCCCGCACGCTCGATAGCCGCCGGAAGAGCGTCTTCCACATCCCGGACAAGGCCCCCCCGCAAGCACACCGACTTCTTCCTGTGGATGAACACTACATACACTCCTGGAAATGGAAAAAAGAACACATTGACACCGGTGTGTCAGACCCACCATACTTGCTCCGGACACTGCGAGAGGGCTGTACAAGCAATGATCACACGCACGGCACAGCGGACACACCAGGAACCGCGGTGTTGGCCGTCGAATGGCGCTAGCTGCGCAGCATTTGTGCACCGCCGCCGTCAGTGTCAGCCAGTTTGCCGTGGCATACGGAGCTCCATCGCAGTCTTTAACACTGGTAGCATGCCGCGACAGCGTGGACGTGAACCGTATGTGCAGTTGACGGACTTTGAGCGAGGGCGTATAGTGGGCATGCGGGAGGCCGGGTGGACGTACCGCCGAATTGCTCAACACGTGGGGCGTGACGTCTCCACAGTACATCGATGTTGTCGCCAGTGGTCGGCGGAAGGTGCACGTGCCCGTCGACCTGGGACCGGACCGCAGCGACGCACGGATGCACGCCAAGACCGTAGGATCCTACGCAGTGCCGTAGGGGACCGCACCGCCACTTCCCAGCAAATTAGGGACACTGGGGTATCGGCGAGGACCATTCGCAACCGTCTCCATGAAGCTGGGCTACGGTCCCGCACACCGTTAGGCCGTCTTCCGCTCACGCCCCAACATCGTGCAGCCCGCCTCCAGTGGTGTCGCGACAGGCGTGAATGGAGGGACGAATGGAGACGTGTCGTCTTCAGCGATGAGAGTCGCTTCTGCCTTGGTGCCAATGATGGTCGTATGCGTGTTTGGCGCCGTGCAGGTGAGCGCCACAATCAGGACTGCATACGACCGAGGCACACAGGGCCAACACCCGGCATCATGGTGTGGGGAGCGATCTCCTACACTGGCCGTACACCACTGGTGATCGTCGAGGGGACACTGAATAGTGCACGGTACATCCAAACCGTCGTCGAACCCATCGTTCTACCATTCCTAGACCGGCAAGGGAACTTGCTGTTCCAACAGGACAATGCACGTCCGCATGTATCCCGTGCCACCCAACGTGCTCTAGAAGGTGTAAGTTAACTACCCTGGCCAGCAAGATCTCCGGATCTGTCCCCCATTGAGCATGTTTGAGACTGGATGAAGCGTCGTCTCACGCGGTCTGCACGTCCAGCACGAACGCTGGTCCAACTGAGGCGCCAGGTGGAAATGGCATGGCAAGCCGTTCCACAGGACTACATCCAGCATCTCTACGATCGTCTCCATGGGAGAACAGCAGCCTGCATTGCTGCGAAAGGTGGATATACACTGTACTAGTGCCGACATTGTGCATGCTCTGTTGCCTGTGTCTATGTGCCTGTGGTTCTGTCAGTGTGATCATGTGATGTATCTGACCCCAGGAATGTGTCAATAAAGTTTCCCCTTCCTGGGACAATGAATTCACGGTGTTCTTATTTCAATTTCCAGGAGTGTATTATTCTTACACCACGTTTTTGAGCAATGAAGACTCTCTTTCTCAAAGACGAGTAATACCAGCACATTAATCCATATGACATTATTGAATGAAAATATGCAAAATATCTCAACTGATTGATTTGTTTCTTGTCGGTCTTTATTAGTTGCTCAGCATGTGTTGCACTTATAATTGGTGTAATACCTCTAGATGTACAGAACCGAATATGCTGTGTGTTTTTAAAATTGAGAGTGACACCTGTCGCAGAAAACCAGTCAATGATAATTATAAGTACATTGTTTACCATTTCTTCTTTTGCCGTATGTATACTTGGACTAATTACAATACTAGTTTCGTCTGCAAAGAGAACAAATATTGCTTGCCGTATATTGAACGGAACATCGTATACATATACGAGGAATAATAGCTGCCTAAGACCTAGCCTTGGGGTACCCTCTATGCGATTTCACCCCAGTCAGATTAATATCCCCGCACTACATTGGTTGAATTACCAAGCATAACTTTCTGCATTGTTTTGGTTAGAAATGACATTATATTTTGGTTGTCTATATCGTCAGCTCCATAAAACTTCAATTTATGTAGAAGAATATTGTGATTCACACAGTCAAATGCCTTAGATAGGTCGCAGAAAATACCAACCGGCGCTATTTTGTTATTTAATGCTTTTAAAATTTGGTGAGTGAGCGTGTATATGGCATCCTGAGTAGAGCAACTCTTCTGAAATCGAATCTATGATTTGCGAATGATATTATTGTTGCTCAAGTGAGATACTACTTCAGAACACATCACCTTCTCCAAATTTTTGAAAAATGACGTAAAAAATGAAATGGGTTGGTAGTTATTGACATCTGTCCTGTCGATTTTATTATAGAGGGTTTTAGTAATGGCAGACTTCTATGTCTCTGAAAAAATGCTCAGAGTTAGTGATGCATTACATATTTCAGAAAAAACAGTGTTTATTATATGAGAACAAGTCTGTAGTATTTTATTTTTGAGAGAATGTATAATTTTCTTAATTTCAGTAGGAGAAATTGGTGAACCGTCCATACGATTGAATTTTATGTACATTGCTTGTTCAACATACTCTTTTGTTTTTGCTGTTGAACTGTTTGTCTCTATTTCTTCTACTACACCTAAGAAATGATTACTACCTGTGATTGATCATTTATCGCCCTTCCATTTAAATTAACAGTGATGTTATCCTGTTCTGTGGCCCTATGTCTTGTCTCTCGTTTCACTACATGCCATATTACTTTAAGTCTGTTGTCGGAGTTACTGATTTTTGACATATATGTACACTAATTTTTAACTACTTTTTTTTATTAATATAGAGTAGTTCTTGTAGTGTCCAACTACTGCACGATCTCTACTTGTTCTTGTGAACACACAAAATTCTCTTTTCGTTTCACAAGACTCTTTAATCTCTCTAGTGATCCATTCCTTTTAGATGGCTGTTTAATGTTATTTCTGATTAGCTTATGTCGAAAGCTATTTTCAAATAATGATACGAATTTATCACGGACTAGATTAACTTTTATGTCATCGTTTGGTTCATTATAAATTTCATTCCAGATCACTTCTTGTAAGCCATTCTTAAAAATGTTGCTCCTGGAATCATTAATTACTTAAATGATTACTTCTGAGGAGTATCTATACTATCTCATTTATCGTAACTAACTGTGACAGTGCGAACAAAAATAAACTCCATTTGATGCCATCATAGTTTTACAGGCGTGTAAAATATACTGGGTAATTATAATTAATCTTGTCCTATTTAACACGTTATAACAGGGAAACTAATTACCGTACGAGTACCAGACTCGGTAACATTAACGTCCAGAGTATGGAGTGCGTGATTTTCATGCGTCGCAGCGCCACTGTCCAGTCTCAACTACGACCACCGGGTGCCGTGATCAACCATTGAGACTCATAGTCTCACACACCTGAGCAGTTGCAGTGCACTTGTTGACGTGTCAACATGAGCTTGGACACAAGGAGCAGGGCGTTACTGGTGAAGCTCTGTTATCAAAACGACAGTAATGCTGCAGCTGCACTTCGTGAATATCGCCGGCTGAAAGGATTGTGGAAGGGTCCTCCATCTCCACCTACTGTGCGGAGCACGATGAACAAGTTCGAATCAACTGGAGAACTGGGCGTCGCTTCGGGAAGAAGCAGACGACCGGTTGCACCACAGGTGACTAATGAAGTCGTTGTTGCTATAGCAGACAACGCTTCGCGCAATTCCCGATTGTCAGGCATTGCGCGTGCTGTGTCACGACAGTTGAACATCCAGTGGCCCACTACACGGAACGCCGGCCGCGGTGGTCTAGCGGTTCTGGCGCTGCAGTCCGGAACCGCGGGACTGCTACGGTCGCAGGTTCGAATCCTGCCTCGGGCATGGGTGTGTGTGTGATGTCCTTAGGTTAGTTAGGTTTAAGTAGTTCTAAGTTCTAGGGGACTTATGACCTAAGATGTTGAGTCCCATAGTGCTCAGAGCCATTTGAACCATTTGCCACTACACGGAATGTGCTTCGAGCCATTCTCAAATGGTATCCGTACAACACCCATACCGTACAGCGTCTTGCACCACAGGACGCATAACGATTTGTTGACTTCGCTCTCCACTTTCTCGCAAGGATTGAAGTTGACGAAGACTGTCCGTGGACCATCCTATGGACAGACGAAGCTCATTTTCCTCTGACGGTTGAGGTGAACGCGCGGAATTGCCGAGTGTGGGGATCTTCACCTCCACTGTGCATGGAGTTCCTCTGTATGGTGAACGTGTCATCCTATGGTGTGGCTTCGCGGATACGTTCATCATTGGCCTATTCTTTTTCGAAAAGGTTCGCGCTTAAAGAACAAAAACTGGCTAGCGTTACTGCGATATGCTTCACCAGCATGTCATACCCGCCGTACAGGAGACAGACCCACTGAACTCAACAGTTTTCATGGAAGATGGTGCCCCACCGCATATCGCTCGTGAAGTTCACCTGCTTCTCCGATACATATTTGAAACGATCGAATTATCAGCCAATCGTTTCCAAATGGTCGGCCGGCACGATCAACTGATCTCACTGGCTGTGATTCCTGGTTGTGGGGCTACCTGAAGCGCAGCATATTAGGAGAGGTAGGCAGCATACGTACGGGCATGCTTCGTTCTGCTGTGCAGAGTGCGCTCCTGCGCTTTCAGACTCTTCTGGAGACTGATGGGCGCCATATTGAGCCCCTTTTGTAGCAGTAATGGTACCGGTATGCAATGGTATGATACACACTAACAGCACATTAAAATTGTTTCAGTTGAATTGCTTCTGCATTATTTCTCTTCCCCGTGTCCTTGACATTAATTCTACCAAGTCTGGTGCTCGTACGGTAATTAGTTTCCCTGTTATAACGTGTTAAATAGGGAAAGTTTAATTCTAAACACCCGGTACTTACCTCCACAAGTTACAGCATTTAGAGACCCATGAAACATGAGATGGGGCGACATCGAGCACTCTAAACTATACCCTCGGAACATGTGACGCAAGGTATACCGGATAACCGCCAACGAGCTGCGGATACACTTGTCGTGGGTATCGTTCCTCCGCCATCGGCATACAAAACGTCAGTACGCAATACGGGCTGCGCAGCTATCCAGCCTCTGGAGATGAGCAACGGGCCGTGATGGCGGCATCAGGACCCACGTACTTCCACCTACAGCGTCCAGTGTGCGGACAGTGACGATAGCAAAACGAAAGCCGAAGTTTTAAATTTCGTTTTTAAGAAACCTTTCACGCAGGAGAACCGTACGAACATACCGTCGTTTGACCACTGAACGACATAGTAATTGGACGACATATTATAAGCACCCCTCACGTCGAGAAACAAACAAGACGCCAGGTCCGGATGGAATCGCAGCTTCGCTTTTACAGCTGCACCCTTACTTATATTGCATTTAATGCGAATTTCTCGTCCAGTGCAAAACCCCAAGTAACTGGAAAAATGCACAGGTGACTAGTGTATATAAGCAGGGCAACAGAATGGTTCAAATGGCTCTGAGCACTATGGGACTTAACTTCTGAGGTCATCAGTCCCCTAGAACTTAGAACTACTTAAACCTAACTAACCTAAGAACATCACACACACCCACGCCCGAGGCAGGATTCGAACCTGCGACGGTAGCGGTCGCGCAGTTCCAGACTGTAGCGCCTAGAGCCGCTCGGCCTGTGTAACTTTCACAGCTGCCACTTTATCTAGAACTACAGTTAATTTATTGAAAAAATGTCCACAGTCCTAATGAGTGATCAATATACGAGTACAAGCAAAATGATTAATTTATTGTCGATTTCAAGCCGTGTTAACAAAATGTACCCGCAAAATTACAGACCAGTATCCATAACATGGGTTTGCTGCAGAACCCGTGAACGTATTTTCAGTTCGAATACAATAAATTTTCTTGAGACCGAGAATCTTGTGTCCTCGAATCAGCACGGTTTTAGAAAGCATCGCTCGGATTCCCCTTTTCCCTCACGATATACTGTGAACTATGGATGAAGGCCAACAGGCAGGTTGCATACGTCTAGATTTGACACGCCATTTGCAGGCTGTACCAGCATGTGTGAGTGGCTCGAAGATTTCTTAAGCAACAGAACTCAGTATGTTGTCCTCGACGGCGAGTGTTCCTCAGAGAAAGGGCTTCGTCAGGAGTACCCCAGGAAAGTGTGATAGCACCGCTATTATTTTCTGTATACATAAATGATCTGGCTGACAGAGTGGGCAGCAATCTGTGGTTGTTTGCTGATGATGCTGCGGTGAACTATAAGATGTCGAAGTTGCCGGACTGTGGGAGGATACAAGATGACTTAGACAAAATTTCTAGTTCGTGTGATGACTGTCAGCTAGTTCTAAATGTAGAAGAATTTAAGTAATGTTCGGATACGCTATTAGTAGTGCCCTGCTTGACATAGTCACGTCTTTTAAATGTCCTGGTGTAACGGTGAGAAGCGATATGAAATGGATCGAGCACGTGTGGATTGTGGAAGGGAAGGCGAATGGTAGATTTCAGATGATGGGGAGTGTTTTGGGAAAGTGTGGTTCATTTGTAAAGGAGAGTGCTTATAGGATGCTAGTGCGACCTACTCATGAGTATTCCTCGAGTGATTGGGATCCACACCAGATCGGATTAAAGAAAAGCATCGAAGCAATTCAGAGGCGTGATGCTAGATTTCTTACAGGTAGGTTCGAACAACACGCAAGCGTTACAGAGATGCTTTGGGAACTCAAATGTGAATCCCTGGAGGGAAGGCGAAGTTCTTTTCGAGAAACACTACTAAGAAAATTTAGAGAGCTGGCATTTGAAGCTGATTGCAGAACGATTGTACTGCCGCCAACGTACATCTCGCGCAAGGACCACGAACAAAAGATAAGGGAAACTAGGGTTCATATAGACAGACATTTTTTCCTCGCCCTATTTGCAAGTGGAAGAGGAAAGGAAATGACTAGTACTGGGTTCCCTCCGCCAAGCATCGTAAGGTATCTTGCGGAGTATGTATGTAGGTACAGATGATCCGTACAGGCCCCCGCCAGTCTCGGAGGTACCGGGACTGTTTTATTGTAATTTTAAAGTTTTTTCTCACTTAAATTTTCAGTTATAGGACTCGTGTACATCTTTGTGACCTATGCTTCGGATCTATCATCGCTCATCATAAAAGTTGTTTGTTTCGGTTAGCTAGCTAACAAAGTTCCTTACGCCAGTCTGAATGACCAGTGGGAAGGGTGGAAGAGGAAACACGTGTTGGTTGCAGGAGGTGACCAGAGTTTCCGACGACAGCCGCTCCTTCTCTCCAGCCCCAGCCATCAGCGCGGTATCACCTCCTCTTTTCCGTCTCTCTCCTCATAGTTTCTCGAACTTTTTTCGACACCTGCCTTGAACTTCACGGTGTCTGCTCAACAACTCCAGGGCGGACCCAACTCTAGTCCATTATTCAAAATATACTCTAATCTTACCCTGAGTGAGAAAAGATCGCAACGCCGAGAAGGCGACATAAACAAAAGCTCACAGGCACGTTTCTACATCTGAGAGACGATGACTATTCAAATTTCGTGCCAGTCGCATTAGAGTGGCGCTAGCAGCGCACTATGAGGATGCAAATCAGGTTTGCTTTAAACGCACGCTGCAAGCGTCGTGAGCGTTAGTTGCCTTTGAGACTGGACGTGGCGAGCTGAAGAGAACCGAGAATACCTCTAAGGCGACAAAGACGCCATTATCAGCACCTCACTAGGTTTCAACTGGATATTGTAATAGGGCTACGAGAAGCTGGATGTCCTTTCTGTGGTATTCCAGAAAGACCTGGCAGGAATGTAGCCACTGTACACGACTGCTCGCAACGGTGGCCACGGTCGCAAGAAGACGGGGCTCCGGACCGCCACGTGGCACAACCGAGAGGGAAGGCCATTTAGGCGTATCGCTGCAACTGCAGCAGCAATCTGGCTATCTGAGTAGCAGTTGGCACCGCAATGACACAACGAACTCTTACAAATCGGTCACTTCGAGGACAGACGTCCTGTAGTGTGCATTCCACTGACCCCAAACCACCGCTGTTTGGAGTCAAGCGAGAGCTCTTTGGAGGGCGGGAGGTCTGTTGTGTGATCCGATGAAAGCCGGTTCTGCCTCGGCGCCAGTGGTTGTCATGTGTCGGTTATAAGAGGCCAGTTAAGGGCCTGGTGTCAACCAATCTGTGTGCTAGACACACTGGATCTGCAGTTATGGGCTGGGGTGCGATTTCATACGACAGCAGGAGTACTCTCCTGGTTATCCCACGCACTCTGACTGCAAAACTGTACTTCAGTGTGCTGATTCAACTTATCGTGCTGCCATTCAAGAATAGCATTCCAAGAGGTGTTTTCCAACGTGATAACGCTCGCCCAAATACCGTTCTAATAACCCAACATGCTACAGAGTGTCGACATGTTGACTTGGCCTGCTCGATCTCCAGATCTGTCTCTAATGGAGCACAATGGGACACCATCGGGCGACAACTCCAGCGTCATCCACGACCGACATGAACCGCCCCTGTACTGAGCGAACAGGCATGGAACATCATTCTACAAACTGACATCTGGCACTGTACGATACAATACATGCACGTTTACATGCGTGCATTCAACATTCTGCCGATTACACTGGTTGTTAATGTACCAGAATTTCAAGTTTCCAGTATTTAATCTGTGATGATGGAGTGTTAATCACTTAAATATGTTGCCGGCCGCGGTGGCCGTGCGGTTCTGGCGCTGCAGTCCGGAACCGCGAGGCTGCTACGGTCGCAGGTTCGAATCCTGCCTCGGGCATGGGTGTGTGTGATGTCCTTAGGTTAGTTAGGGTTAAGTAGTTCTAAGTTCTAGGGGACTTATGACCTAAGATGTTGAGTCCCATAGTGCTCAGAGCCAGCCAACTTAAATATGTTACCTAGAAAAATGTATTCCCGAAATTTCATTACTCTACATTAATTATTTATGATTTTGCAATTTTTCCTTGGAGTATATTGGATCTCTTGTCCCATTTTTAACCCTCTTGCATGTCCACTCCTTTGGACTCTACTCCATACTCTATACACCCATCGACATCTGTTCAGAACTGTTACTACTTCCTGGCAGACTAAAACTGTGTGCCAGACCGGGATTTGAAACTGCAGCATTTATTTTCGTTGGCAGCCCCCTTACCGTCGGACCTATCCAGGCAAAACTCGCGAAGACATCCATATTTTTTATACGTGCCCTTAAATGAGTTAAGCTTTTTTGAATGGATGCTGTTGAAACGGTAACAGATACAAAAAGGCACTTCAAATAAAAGTTCTATCTTTTTAATGTAAGTTACACCGGTGCTCCCAGATTTGTCAAAAAGACAGTATTTTTCAAAATCCTCTGTGGTTGCTGCCCAAAATCAAGTGCATCAGCAGTTTTTGACCCACACAATTGTGCACTTCCTCAATGTTGTACATACTTTATTTACAATAATGTTACAACTATAATGTACAATCAATTTCAAATTTAAAATAATTAAATCTGAAAATATTACAACTTCAAAATAAAAAGGAAATTACGGTAAATGTCTCCCATGGAGACGATCGTAGAGATGCTGGATGTAGTCCTGTGGAATGGCTTGCCATGCCATTTCCACCTGGCGCCTCAGTTGGACCAGCGTTCGTGCTGAACGTGCAGACCGCGTGAGACGACGCTTCATCCAGTCCCAAACATGCTCAATGGGGGACAGATCCGGAGATCTTGCTGGCCAGGGTAGTTGACTTACACCTTCTAGAGCACGTTGGGTGGCACGGGATACATGCGGACGTGCATTGTCCTGTTGGAACAGCAAGTTCCCTTGCCGGTCTAGGAATGGTACAACGATGGGTTCGATGACGGTTTGGATGTACCGTGCACTATTCAGTGTCCCCTCGACGATCACCAGTGGTGTACGGCCAGTGTAGGAGATCGCTCCCCACACCATGATGCGGGGTGTTGGCCCTGTGTGCCTCGGTCTTATGCAGTCCTGATTGTGGCGCTCACCTGCACGGCGCCAAACACGCATACGACCATCATTGGCACCAAGGCAGAAGCGACTCTCATCGCTGAAGACGACACGTCTCCATTCGTCCCTCCATTCACACCTGTCGCGACACCACTGGAGGCGGGCTGCACGATGTTGGGGCGTGAGCGGAAGACGGCCTAACGGTGTGCGGGACCGTAGCCCAGCTTCATAGAGACGGTTGCGAATGGTCCTCGCCGATACCCCAGGAGCAACAGTGTCCCTAATTTGCTGGGAAGTGGCGGTGCGGTCCCCTACGGCACTGCGTAGGATCCTACGGTCTTGGCGTGCATCCGTGCGTCGCTGCGGTCCGGTCCCAGGTCGACGGGCACGTGCACCTTCCGCCGACCACTGGCGACAACATCGATGTACTGTGGAGACCTCACGCCCCACGTGTTGAGCAATTCGGCGGTACGTCCACCCGGCCTCCCGCATGCCCACTATACGCCCTCGCTCAAAGTCCGTCAACTGCACATACGGTTCACGTCCACGCTGTCGCGGCATGCTACCAGTGTTAAAGACTGCGATGGAGCTCCGTATGCCACGGCAAACTGGCTGACACTGACGGCGGCGGTGCACAAATGCTGCGCATCTAGCGCCATTCGACGGCCAACACCGCGGTTCCTGGTGTGTCCGCTGTGCCGAGTGTCCGGAGCAAGTATGGTGGGTCTGACACACCGGTGTCAATGTGTTCTTTTTTCCATTTCCAGGAGTGTATTTATTAAACAACCCAACACGACAACTGAATTTGAAGCGAACACACACTGGGCGTCCATATTGTGATATAGAGATATTTCTAACTTATTTCTAACAAATTCGTCGTCGAAATACCACTCAATCATGTATGACTGAATTTGGTTTTAATGACGCCTTACGTTTTGCTATTCGTCAAATGTCGAAACGAAAAACAAAACAGTGGAAGGGAGACGAAATTTCGAAAAAAAAAATTTTGTTTCTACAAATCTTGACGGACCGTTTTAACGCGCCTTAAAAACGATACAACTTTCATTTGAAGCTTTTTTTTAATATCAGTTACAGTTTCGACGGTATTGATTCTATTAAACTTAGTTTTTTTCAGGGGGGTGTTTCGCCTTGTTAACGGCCGTATGGGCGCGTATAAAGAAATATTTGTCTTTTATTTTGGTCTACACTACAACATAATTAAAGGTGATAAGTGTAACCTTTGAGTAGGTTTACTTGTCAGTGGGTAAGCGCACTGCCCGCCAAAGGCAGGGTTGCGGTTTAGACTGGCTGTTCAGTACAGTTTTAATCTGCCAGGAAGCTTTGAAATATCCCACACTCGGCTGCAGAATGAAAGAAACATTATGGGGTTATAACTGATGTTCGAGTAGCCGCCTGCTGCTTCCAATTCGAGAGTCGAGACGCCTTCATGTTGCAGGAACTCGCCCACCAGGGCACTATCACCCAACAGATGGAACCTAGGTCTACTAGTACCCCGAAAACTGTGCACGTACCGATATATCGAGTTATCCCTATGGACACCAGCCGTTAAGTATTACTAGTAAACACATGCAGTGTCTAAAGTAGCCATCATACGCTCAGTATTATTGATGCAATAATATTGTGTCAATATACTGTGTAAAACTCCGAGGCCAAGAACGGTACAATAATACTGCGCGATATTTATGTCCGTGAAGCATCGTTTACAACTCTGCCGTCGTAGCGAACATGTCGACGCTGGACGATACGGAACAAACGTGTATGGTGATTTAGTTGCTTGCTTTGCAAAACAAAAGCAGAAATTTTTGTTCCTTGGGGAACGCAGTGCTAAATATGTCTGGCCGTGTCATTGTTACGATAATGATATATCAGTAACACTAACCTTTATATGAATTTTATTCCGTAAATCACTCTGACCTCACTTCGGCATATTGCCAGCGTTCTGTGAACTGTAACTACGATCGTAATACATTCGACTGGTGATTTTACCTTAGAGTAATTTCGATACTGCCATATGCTGCCTTCGTTGGAATTTGTTTTTAGACATTACTTGAACGTTCTTTGTAGACGTTCTGTTACATACGATTTTTACACTAAAGAACCAAAGAAACTGGTACACCTGCCTAATATCGTGTAAGGCCGCCGCGAGCACGCAAAAGTGCCGCAACACGACGTGGCATGGACCAGACTAATGTCCGGAGTAGTGCTGGAGGGAATTGACTACATGAATCCTGCAGGGCTATCCATAAATCCGTAAGAGTACGAGGGGGTGGAGATCTCTTCTGAACAACACGTTGAAAGGCATCCCAAATATGTTCAATAATGTTCATGTCTGGGGAGTATGGAGTGTTTAAACTCGGAAGAGTGTTCCTGGATCAACTCTGTAGCAATTCTGGACGTGTAGGGTGTCGCATTGTCCTGTTGGAATTGCCCAAGTCCGTTGGGATGCATAATGGATCTGAATTGATGCAGGTTATCAGACAGGGTGCTTACATACGTGTCACCTGTCAGAGTCGTATCTAGACGTATCAGGGGCCCCATATCACCCCAACTGCACACGCTCAACACCATTACAGAGCCTCCACCAGCTTCAACATGACATGCTGACATGCAGGGTCCATGGATTCATGAGGTTGTCTCCACACCCGTACACGTCCATCAGCTCGATACAATTTGAAACGAGACTCGTCCGACCAGGCAACATATTTCCAATCATCAACAGTTCAATGTCGTGTTGACGGGCCCAGGCGAGGCGTAAAGCTTTGTTCGTGGAGTTATCAAGGATACACGAGTGGGCCTTCGGCTCCAAAAGCCCTTATCGATGATGTTTCATTGAATGATTCGCACGTTGACACTTGTTGAAATTTGCAACAGTTTGCGGAAGGGTTGCACTTCTGTCACGTCGAACGATTCTCTTCAGTCGTCGTTGGTCCCGTTCTTGCAGGATCTTTTTCCGGCAGCAGCAATGTCGGAGATCTGATGTTTTACCGGATTCCTGATATGCTCGATACACTCCTGAAACAATCATACAGCAAAATCCCAACTTCATCGCTATCTCAGAAATACTGTGTCCCATCGCTCGTGCGCCGACTATAACACCATGTTCAAACTCATGTAAATCTTGGTGACCTGCCATTGATGCAGCAGTAACCGATCTGACAACTGCTCCAGACACTTGTTGTCTTATATAGGCGTATTCTGCCTGTTCACATATCTCTGTATCTGAGTTTGCATGTCTATACCAGTTTCTTTGGTGTAGATATACATTAGTCAGATTTTGTGCGTTATTTTCCCTCTTGACAGCTTGGATGACAGTGGATAAGAGATTTCCCATATTTACATAGTTACCATTAGAAGTATGTGATGTGTGGAACTTCAAATATGTATTGATTATTTTTTTAGTTTTGGTTCTGATAATGTCTTTTACCTGAAATTTCGACTGGTTTGTGTTGAGATTACTGTGTTTTATTTCCGTTCTTTTTTTTTGCGTAATAATTTTGCTATGAATTACCGTGTGTGATGTTTTTCTCGGTGTTATATCTTTGTTGTACGGTGTTTATGCTGTTACTATGGATGTGTGTTGCTTAGTATCTGTGGTTTGTCTATCTTACGTTTTCCTGCTTTATAACATCAGTAAAGTTTGCAGTATACTTTTTGTGCTTGAGGTCGGTTTGTTCGTTCAGTAAATTTAGAGGGTTATTGTGTGCATGTGAATTTACCTCTGTTTCTTCAAGGATGTTCACAATTGCTCCCTCTTTCGTTGTAAAGAAGATTTCCAGTGCTTCGCTTATGGATTTTACGTCGTGTTTTCCTGTTTGAAGATGTTGAAAGAATGTGGGTGGGTTGTTTTCACTGTCTCTGGTGTGCTCCTTGTATCTAATGTTGAAATTTTTGCCGATTGTTCTCTGTAGTACTTGTGGCATGTGTTACATGAAATTTTATAAACGCCGGGATTGTTATCTATGGGAATTGTCGAGATGCCTTTGTAGATTTTATGTTTGAGGTTATATCTGTTTCGATATGCAAAGGCGATGTTAGTTTTCTTGAATAATTTGTTAATTTTGTGTTGTATTTTACTGTAGTATAGCTTTTGTATCTGCATCAAACCAGTATTTGGACCGGAGACCACAACAAAAGTTTTGGTATAACTGTGGGGCTACGTTTTCTAGGATTTTTATTTCCTTTTGAACTGATATGTCGAAGTCTTAGGTTAAGCACAGTGTAGAAAAATGCGAGTTTGTGGGCTTTGGGATGACATGAGTGTGTGCTGATAACACAGTTAGTTGTGGCAGGTTATCTGCAAATTTATAAATAACGTTTGTTGTTGATGTCGGTAACAGGTAAGTCGAGAAAGTTAACCGTTTTGCTAGTTACGGGTTCTTTGCTAAGTACAGATTCCAACAAAGACGGCATATGGCAGCATCGATATTACATATAAGGTAAAAACATCAGTCGAATGTATTGTATTTTTACGGTCATAGTTACAGATTACAGTTTCAAGACTGTCATTTATTAATGTATTTACAGAACACCTGACGATGGCAATAGGCCAAAAAGAGGTCATTGTGATTTATGCAATAAAACTCGTATACAGAGCAGTGTAACTGGAACACCACTATCGTAAAAGCAAAAATCACGCAGAACGGGAGCAACAAGTGCGAAAAGCTTTCTGCGAACATTTCAATGGTCCACGGATCCATTCACGGCAACATAGATTCGTAAGCAACAGCAACAGCTGATTAAATACTATACAACTGAACTGTCTAATTTATCCTGCACACGTACTGTTTTCTATATATTTCTTTACTGTAACGACTGCTGCAAGCGAAATAAAACAATTATTTACTGATTACTGATTGAAAGCTTACATCAGTGGTTTCCAGCCTGGGGGTAATTACCCCATGAGCGGTAACATGTAATTTTCTGATGGGTAGAAACGAAAGTGTTCAACTGTGTTTCGGTCACGAAACTAAGTTTATTTTTAAAAGGGCATTAGTATTCCGTAAGAGTATAATTCTAATTATATAAGTTACCAATAATCACGTTCTTTCCGAATACTAACATTAGCGTGTGACACAATGTCGGGAGGTTAGAACTTGTGAAACGAATCTGTGAATACCGTTCGCCATTTAGCCCACCCACTACACTCAAACTTCGTAGTTTGTACCATGTACCTATCAGAGTAAAGCTGTGACATATACACTCCTGGAAATTGAAATAAGAACACCGTGAATTCATTGTCCCAGGAAGGGGAAACTTTATTGACACATTCCTGGGGTCAGATACATCACATGATCACACTGACAGAACCACAGGCACATAGACACAGGCAACAGAGCATGCACAATGTCGGCACTAGTACAGTGTATATCCACCTTTCGCAGCAATGCAGGCTGCTATTCTCCCATGGAGACGATCGTAGAGATGCTGGATGTAGTCCTGTGGAACGGCTTGCCATGCCATTTCCACCTGGCGCCTCAGTTGGACCAGCGTTCGTGCTGGACGTGCAGACCGCGTGAGACGACGCTTCATCCAGTCCCAAACATGCTCAATGGGGGACAGATCCGGAGATCTTGCTGGCCAGGGTAGTTGACTTACACCTTCTAGAGCACGTTGGGTGGCACGGGATACATGCGGACGTGCATTGTCCTGTTGGAACAGCAAGTTCCCTTGCCGGTCTAGGAATGGTACAACGATGGGTTCGATGACGGTTTGGATGTACCGTGCACTATTCAGTGTCCCCTCGACGATCACCAGTGGTGTACGGCCAGTGTAGGAGATCGCTCCCCACACCATGATGCCGGGTGTTGGCCCTGTGTGCCTCGGTCGTATGCAGTCCTGATTGTGGCGCTCACCTGCACGGCGCCAAACACGCATACGACCATCATTGGCACCAAGGCAGAAGCGACTCTCATCGCTGAAGACGACACGTCTCCATTCGTCCCTCCATTCACGCCTGTCGCGGCACCACTGGAGGCGGGCTGCACGATGTTGGGGCGTGAGCGGAAGACGGCCTAACGGTGTGCGGGACCGTAGCCCAGCTTCATGGAGACGGTTGCGAATGGTCCTCGCCGATACCCCAGTGTCCCTAATTTGCTGGGAAGTGGCGGTGCGGTCCCCTACGGCACTGCATAGTATCCTACGGTCTTGGCGTGCGTCGCTGCGGTCCGGTCCCAGGTCGACGGGCACGTGCACCTTCCGCCGACCACTGGCGACAACATCGATGTACTGTGGAGACCTCACGCCCCACGTGTTGAGCAATTCGGCGGTATGTCCACCCGGCCTCCCGCATGCCCACTATACGCCCTCGCTCAAAGTCCGTCAACTGCACATACGGTTCACGTCCACGCTGTCGCGGCATGCTACCAGTGTTAAAGACTGCGATGGAGCTCCGTATGCCACGGCAAACTGGCTGACACTGACGGCGGCGGTGCACAAATGCTGCGCAGCTAGCGCCATTCGACGGCCAACACCGCGGTTCCTGGTGTGTCCGCTGTGCCGTGCGTGTGATCATTGCTTGTACAGCCCTCTCGCAGTGTCCGGAGCAAGTATGGTGGGTCTGACACACCGGTGTCAATGTGTTCTTTTTTCCATTTCCAGGAGTGTACATCACATATGCTTAGTTATCTCATAAAAATACCTTCTCCGAGTAGTAGGTAGTTGAGCAATAGACCATAAATTACTTCTTTATTCACAGGGTGTGGGTGAAGCAAGTGTCGCTAGGGAGAGGAGTGGTGGAGGGGGAGCATGTTATGCAGCAAGTGTCTATCCTGACTTTGGGTATTTAACTTTCTTCTTCTTTCAGGAGCAGTTTTAGGTAGAACTACGAATGCACTAAGAGATATTTCACCATTCTATAAAAACAGGTTGTCAGTATCAACTGACTCATTAGTTCTTATTTTAATAAAACACCCACAAACAATACATATCGTTAACCTTTCGTCATTTTAAAAATAAAACTGTTTAAAGATTCTTTTTTATTTTAAAATGTATTTAGACGCTAATGTTGATAATGGAAGAACGATGTAGGAGGGGGGATACTAGTTAATATCTGATGGCACTCAGGGGTAACGGTCTGAGAAAGATTGGGAACCACTGGCTTACATGATCTCCTGACTCTGCTGTGATAACTGCTGCAAGTCAAAAAAACATATCTGCTTACTTGCATTACAACATGATCTTCAGTTTCCTCTGCAGATACAAGGTATCTGGCGTTTCCTGAACAGTCAGGAATTGCGCTTCTTCCAAGTGGCGCATGGTGCTTTCACATACTCCTTCCAGCCCACTTCCTGATCTTTTGTCATTTACTTTGTTCAGTCCTTTGTGGAAATTCGTTTGGAGCGGTTCAAAATTTTTCTCGTCCTCCGCGGGAACTGCCGTCTATTGCGCAATAAGGCAATTACACAGTACAATAAATAAAGCTAGGTTCAATATTTTTAAAGCTCTGAAGTCTTATTCACTATTGCCCAAACCATCACTACCTATCACATGCGCAATAAATGTTGAGCATGCAAGGTCTCCTTTACATGCACCCAATGTACACCGTGGTGCAAAAGTCACTGAACACTGGACATTAATTTAAACAGAAGATTGAATTAATGTTTCATTACAAATACAAACAATACCTGCAGTTACTTTTATGTGGAAACTGCTTTCCGTCTTCATTGCCATCTTTGAAATCTTTTTCGAACACTGTTACATAGTCTATGGCATAGTGTGGTATCACAGTCGAAATCATGAAATGCGTCGTGTACTTAGTCTTTTATTTCAGCAATGGTCTGAGGCTTTTGAGAATAAACAATCCTTGACGACACCACACAGGAAAAAATCCATGGGTGTGATATCTGGTGAACGTGGAAGCATGTCAATATCTGCCCTTGGATCAGTCACTTTTCTTTGGAAAGTTTCGTTTAAATAGACGCGAACGGCAGTGGCATAATGTGATGGAGTACCATCGTGTTGAAAGTAAATTTCTTGAAAGTTTTCAGCACGCGTCATAATTCCTGGTATCACGTAATTCTGAAGCATATCCAAATAGTTACGTCCTGTCATGGTTCCTTCAAAAAACGCATGGTCCAAGTATGCCAAATGATGATATTGCTCCCCAAACGCTCACACCATGTTTATTTAGTGTTTGTTCTAACAAAATATTTTGATTGTCAGTGTAGCAGTAAATGTAGTTATGTCTGTTGACTTCACTATTTTAAGTTAAGTTTCATTGAATGGGTTAGGATCATGTTTCTGTTAGTCAAGCATCGATTCACAAAACTAAAGACGTCGATCTGAATCATCTTCAAGTAACCCATGTCGTAAACGTGGAATGTAAACTTTAAACTTCTGTTTGTGTAACATTCTTTGCACTGACTTTCGTGATAAATCCAGGTGAGTTACTTATCGTCTGGTTGATTTTCGCGGATTTTGGGTCACAACTAAACATACCCGCAATTCATTTTCCTCAGTTGTGACTATTTTTGGGTGGCCAGATCTTGGTGCGTCCATAACAAATCCATGTTCTTCAAATCTATCTCGCACGTCGTACACTTTTTGTCCAGACGGTGGTTTTGATCTAAAGTGTGTACCACTTTCTTTTACAACTGTAGTAGCACAATTTTTATAAAATGTTTTTAATGCGAAAGTCCTTTCTTCTTTCGTTGACACCTTGACAATTCGGAAAGCTACAGTTGTAAACACGTCTCAGAGACCACGCTTTCAACAATTCACTTATTTGATTACTGTGTTTTGTTTGTCATTGCTCTGTATACCAACTTGACAAGGCGTATTTATCACCATTTGGTAATAACAACTATCGGGTTAAAACGTCCTACTGTACTACGTCTTGCCATTCCTTTTGTTTTCTCTTAACCAACGGTCCAGTGACTTTTGCGCCACCCCGTATTGTGATACAGAGGTTGCCGTGAGATCTCTAGTGACGGCAAGTGATACTGTAACTGAACGTTCCCTCTCTCCTGAGAGTTCCTCCAGACCCTTGAAATAGCTACGAGAGACATCGATTGACAGGTCTACTTGTCATTGACTGTAGCACGCCTCTGGTCCTGACACGCATAATATCGCCCAAATGTGTTCCTACTACCATCCTTCTTTCCTAATTTGTGAGTCGAACGCTCACATAATGCAGTCAGAACCATTTTATCGGAGACCTCTACTCTGACGTCACACTAAGCAGTCTCGCACTGGCGTACTATGTACGTCATGTGTTTCTATGGTGCCATGATGCAGTGTTTCTGGGCACGAATATAAGGCGACCTGACAACATATTAGCCACTTTCTTGAGCTGTAGATGGTGTGTAATTGGTACCAGGCGTTCACGTGCCCCTCCACTGGTGACGTACCTAACGGCAGTTGCGTCCTCATACTGCAGGTGTGGAATAAGCTCACGAGTAGACTACGGCAAGTTGATGATGATGATGATGTTTGGTTTGTGGGGCGCTCAACTGCGTGGTTATCAGCGCCCATACAATTTCCCAATCTTTGCTCAGTCCAATTTCGCCACTTTCCTGGATGATGATGAAATGATGAGGACAACACAAACACTCAGTCATCTCGAGGCAGGTGAAAATACCTGACCCCGCCGGGAATCGAACCCGGGACCCCGTACTCGGGAAGCGAGAACGCTACCGCGAGACCACGAGCGGCGGACACTACGGCAAGTACCGTGACCCGGTTTCCCAGAAACTCCGCTCACTGGAAGAGAAGCCAAAATAAGCGAACACGGGTCTCAGTTTACCCGTACATACTACACCTTTTCTGAGAAAACGACCACCAAAGTTGGCGACGTAACTTAGATGCCTTTTAGCGAGAGGTAAGCTCAGCCCAACCGGTGGCATAGTGGTTACAGTCGCAGCCTCCCGCTTTCGTTCCCTGTGTTCGAAAAAACGGTTTTTGTTTTTGTTTATTTTACTTTCTTTATTTATCTACCCATGTCTGTAGAAGATTACTAGACTAACGTTTCTTATCAAGTTAGACGATACAAGGCCGTTATATTGCAAAATTACAAATGGATATCACAGTGTCATTCAGTTATTACATAATATATGTTTGAATGGTGTTTTCAGCGATTACAACCTTTTTAAATACTCAAAATTCTTGTATTTCATTCTTATATCAATTCTTATGTTTTATGAAGTAAAAATACAGACTTGGTTGCGGAGGTTTTTATTTTCAAATTTCAATGACGCGTTTTGCCTGTGGTAGGCATCTTCAGATTTTCTACAGTGCAAAAAATTACAAAATTAGGTATAAGGAAACGTCCTGACCCCATCTTGTGCAATAACGTACTCTACGGAAAAAGTTTTTATGCAAACTTACAGAAACTGGTCACGGCGCACGCCGTCCATTAAATGATTACACGATGCGAATACATTGGCAAAATGCGACTGAGATATCAAAAAGTTGAAAATCCCCCATGCCTGTGAAGTGGGTTCCTTAAAAGAAACGCAATGGTGAAAGATTGCAACGAAAAAATTTTAAGGTTTGATAGACTGGAAATAATTAGATTTGAAAAGGGCAACTAGGGAGACCGTGCAAATAAATACTGAAAATTGCTTAGGTTATCTTACTCGTTGCCACGCGTAAACGATGGCGCCCAAGTTAGGAACAGATAAAAAGCAGAACAGGAGATATGGGTTCGAATCCCGGCCTTGGTACAAATTTTCATTCTTCGCTTCCGTCTGCACACAGCGAGATTCTTACTAACGTTTAAAATCCCCCGAAGCGATGTATAGCTTAAGACAAGACACATGGGGCCGCAAACTTCGGGAAATATTCCGAAAGTGGATCACAGATATTGAACATTCCATGTCACCCGATGACATTCCTCGCTGCAAGTGCTTGCCGATTCTTTCATAGCCGGAAGGGGTCAGTGCTACACATCGCTCCGCTAGGCTACTGTTTTCTAACAAATTTTGCAGATGTGATCTGTCGTAAACATACAAGTTACAAAATTATTGCCCACGCTTTAACGAAGCAAAGGCTACTGTAATTTTGTATGTCTTTCCTTTTGTCCCTTCTTCTTTTCTCGTTGACAAACTTTATTAAGTAAAGAACACGTAGATCATTTACTGTTAACGATATAATTCGGAAGTTTGTTTACTTGTGTCGCCATACGGTGGTTTTCGCTGTGGTATACTTTGCATTTAACCAGGGGAGACCGGGAGACTGATAAACGAAACAATAATTCTTACCTCAATGTGCATGCATAAGTGTCTAACACAGTGCAAAATACACTGCGTGCTAGACGTGAGCCTCGAACCCTGAGCCCCACGTGCTATAGTCAAGCACGTAGGCCCGGAGCCGCACCGACGCGAGTACTTACTCCACTTGGCTTGGGATGACCAGTTGCCGCATACTGATAGGTTCCACCACTGCGCGTGGTATGTCATCTGGTGACGTCACATGTTCAACATTTGTCATCCAGGTTTAGGATATTTCCCACATTTGCGGCCCCACATGTCTTCTATTCAATTACTTGTCTCTGCGTTATCTACGCCGCTTCGGGTGTTACTATGAATCACCGTGTATACAGGATGGTCCATTGATAGTGATCGGGCCAAATATCTCACAAAATAAGCATCAAACGAAAAAAACTACAAAGAACGAAACTTGTCTAGCTTGAAGGGGGAAACCAGATGGCGCTATGGTTGGCTCGCTAGATGGCGCTGCCATAGGTCAAACGGATATCAACTGCGTTTTTAAATAGGAACCCCCATTTTTTATTACATATTCGTGTAGTAAGTAAAGAAATATGAATGTTTTAGTTGGACCACTTTTTTCGGTTTGTGATAGATGGCGCTGTAATAGTCACAGACATATGGCTCACAATGTTAGAGGAACAGTTGGTAACAGGTAGGTCCCCGGATTTCTTTCTGTGGGGAAAGTTGAAGGATATTTCCCATCGTGATCCACCGACAACGCCTGATAACATGCGTCAGCGCATTGTCAATACATATGCGAACATTTCGGAAGACGAACTATTCGCTGTTGGGAAGAAGGTCGTTACACGTATTGCCAAATGCATTGAGGTTGACGGACATCATTCTGAGCATTTATTGCATTAATGTGGTATTTACAGGTAATCACGCTGTAGCAACATGCGTTCTCGGAAATGATAAGTTCACAAAGGTACATGTATCACATTGGAACAACCGAAATAAAATGTTCAAACGTACCTACTTTCTGTATTTTAATTTAAAAAACCTACCTGTTACCAACTGTTCGTCTAACATTGTGAGCCATATGTCTGTGACTATTACAGCGCCATCTATTACAAAGCGAAAAAAGTGGTCCAACTAAAACATTCATATTTCTTTACGTACTACACGAATATGTAATAAAAAATGGGAGTTCCTCATTAAAAAAAACGCAGTTGATATCCGTTTGACCTATGGCAGCGCCATCTAGCGGGGCAACCATAGCGCCATCTGGTTTCCCCCTTCAAGCTAGACAAGTTTCGTTCTTTGTAGTTTTTTCGTTTGACGCTTATTTCGTGAGATATTTGGCCCGGTCACGATCAATGGACCGCCCTGTATACGCTGAGGTGGCAGAAGTGATGGGATAGCGATATGCACACATACATATGGCGCTAGTACCGGGTAGAAAAGCGCACAGCATTCGTGGAGCTGTCATTTGTAAGGTGATCCGTGTGAAAAGGTTTCCGACGTGACTATGGCCGCGCAACGGGAATTAACAGACATTGAACGCAGAGTGTTAGTTGGAGCAAGACGCATGGGACAGTCCATTTCGGAAATCGTTAGGGAATTCAATATTCCGGAATTCACAGTTTCAAGAGTGTGCCTAGAATACCAAATTTCAGGCATTACCACCGACCACGGACAATGCAGTGGCCGACGAGCTTCACTAAGCGACCGAGAGCAGCTGCGTTTGCGTACAGCTGTCATTGCTAACCGACAGGCAACGCTGCTTCAAATAACCTCAGAAATCAGTGTGGGATCTATGACGAACGTATCCGTTAGGACAGTGCGACGAAATCTGGCGTTAATGCTCTATGGCAGCAGACGTCCGAAATGAGTACCTTTGCCAGCTGCACGACATCGCCTGCAGCGCCTCTCCTGGGCTTGTGACCATATCGGTTGGATTCTAGATGCCTGGAAGTCAGTGGCCTCATCAGATGAGTCCAGATTTCAGTTAGTAAGAGCTTATGGCACGGTTCGAGTGTAGCACAGATCCCACAAAGCCACGGACCCAAGTTGTCAACAGGCAATGTGCAAGCTGGTGGGGGCTCCATAATGGTGTGAGCTGTGTTTACATCGAATGGAATGAGTCTTCTGGTCGAAGTGAACAAATCAGTGGCTGGAAATGCTTATGTTCGGACTCTATGTTCCCGAACCGGGCTAAAAATGCTCGCAGTTGGTTTGAAAAACATTTTGGGTAGATCGAGCGAATGGTTTGGCCGCCCAGATCACCCGACACGAATCCCATCGAGGACTTAAGGTACATAATCGAGATGTCAGTTCGTGCACAAAATCCTTCATCGGCAGCACTTTTGCAGTTATGGACGGTTATAGAGGCAACGCGGCTCAATATTTCTGCAGGGAACTTGCAACGGCTTTTTGAGTCCGTGCCATGTCGAGTTGCTTCACTACGGCGGGCAAAAGGAGGCCCGACATCATGTTAGGCGGTATCCCACGACTTTTGGCACCTCAGAGTACATGAACCAGAATGTTTATATCCGCGGCGAGTAAATCTTAACCCTTCTACTACACTCCTGGAAATTGAAATAAGAACACCGTGAATTCATTGTCCCAGGAAGGGGAAACTTTATTGACACATTCCTGGGGTCAGATACATCACATGATCACACTGACAGAACCACAGGCACATAGACACAGGCAACAGAGCATGCACAATGTCGGCACTAGTACAGTGTATATCCACCTTTCGCAGCAATGCAGGCTGCTATTCTCCCATGGAGACGATCGTAGAGATGCTGGATGTAGTCCTGTGGAATGGCTTGCCATGCCATTTCCACCTGGCGCCTCAGTTGGACCAGCGTTCGTGCTGAACGTGCAGACCGCGTGAGACGACGCTTCATCCAGTCCCAAACATGCTCAATGGGGGACAGATCCGGAGATCTTGCTGGCCAGGGTAGTTGACTTACACCTTCTAGAGCACGTTGGGTGGCACGGGATACATGCGGACGTGCATTGTCCTGTTGGAACAGCAAGTTCCCTTGCCGGTCTAGGAATGGTACAACGATGGGTTCGATGACGGTTTGGATGTACCGTGCACTATTCAGTGTCCCCTCGACGATCACCAGTGGTGTACGGCCAGTGTAGGAGATCGCTCCCCACACCATGATGCCGGGTGTTGGCCCTGTGTGCCTCGGTCGTATGCAGTCCTGATTGTGGCGCTCACCTGCACGGCGCCAAACACGCATACGACCATCATTGGCACCAAGGCAGAAGCGACTCTCATCGCTGAAGACGACACGTCTCCATTCGTCCCTCCATTCACGCCTGTCGCGGCACCACTGGAGGCGGGCTGCACGATGTTGGGGCGTGAGCGGAAGACGGCCTAACGGTGTGCGGGACCGTAGCCCAGCTTCATGGAGACGGTTGCGAATGGTCCTCGCCGATACCCCAGTGTCCCTAATTTGCTGGGAAGTGGCGGTGCGGTCCCCTACGGCACTGCATAGTATCCTACGGTCTTGGCGTGCGTCGCTGCGGTCCGGTCCCAGGTCGACGGGCACGTGCACCTTCCGCCGACCACTGGCGACAACATCGATGTACTGTGGAGACCTCACGCCCCACGTGTTGAGCAATTCGGCGGTACGTTCACCCGGCCTCCCGCATGCCCACTATACGCCCTCGCTCAAAGTCCGTCAACTGCACATACGGTTCACGTCCACGCTGTCGCGGCATGCTACCAGTGTTAAAGACTGCGATGGAGCTCCGTATGCCACGGCAAACTGGCTGACACTGACGGCGGCGGTGCACAAATGCTGCGCAGCTAGCGCCATTCGACGGCCAACACCGCGGTTCCTGGTGTGTCCGCTGTGCCGTGCGTGTGATCATTGCTTGTACAGCCCTCTCGCAGTGTCCGGAGCAAGTATGGTGGGTCTGACACACCGGTGTCAATGTGTTCTTTTTTCCATTTCCAGGAGTGTATATCTACGTGACACTGTCATCTTCCTGACAACAGACATTCCCATACCTGTATGGCGGAAACTCGGATACCATATTGCACCTCGAACGACCCGATCTGTCGCCCAATCTCAGTCCCGTAGAAAATGTCTGGCATTATTTTCGGCAGCAGTGAAATGTAGCAACCAACATCCACGCTGTTTGAATCCTCTGTGGGATCTTAGCATGAATATATAGCTTCAGTTGGATGTAGAATACGTGAAGTAAGTTGTGGACTGTCTTCCTCGTGGAATTGGGGCCATCATTAAACCTTTCACTAAGCATTTAGTCTGAGCGGCCGCCTGCCGTGTGAGCGTAATTCGAGTAGTGCGTATCTATACGATAGTAGCATTCTGTTGTTATTATTGAGAAAAAATTAAGGTGCAAAATGCAGTATTATCGTGTTAAGATGACCCTTTTTTAATCTTTATAGGGAAGTACTTTTTTAAGAAAAATGTGCTTTATTAGGAGAAACAAATACACAAGTTATTACACTAGTAAACCTTCGAAGTGTGGTATTCACAAAAAGTCAAATTTAAAGGTGCATTACATTTTATACAAATGTATCTAGTGTCACATCATTTGCCATGTTTTGCAAGTACAACATACCTTCTCTGGGTGGTCTTCTTCTTTGACGTTCCTGGGATTAGCCAGAGAAATTGGCGCTCAGTTAGGCGTAAGTGCTTATCACCATCAGGCGGTCTCTTCCACGACGGCCGCCGGCCGGTGTGACCGTGCGGTTCTAGGCGCGTCAGTCTGGAACCGCGTGACCGCTACGGTCGCAGGTTCGAATCCTGCCTCGGGCATGGATGTGTGTGATGTCCTTAGGTTAGTTAGGTTTAAGTAGTTCTAAGTTCTAGGGGACTGATGACCTCAGAAGTTAAGTCCCATAGTGCTCAGAGCCATTTGAACCACGACGGCCCTCTGTTTACGGTTGGTGGTGAATCCCTAGGATCGCCTTGGTAAGTTACTGCTGAAAATCAGATATTGAAATATTTCTTTCCATTTCAGTTTTGTGTAACGGTTGCTCGTTCAGCAGACAGATCCGCCAAATGACAAAAAAACACTGTTTATACTATTTTACAATTTTTCGTACGTATTCTACTGAAATTAGCATTATGTCGCATCTGTCGACGATCCCCATATTTTCCATATAGCTTCCGATTCGAGAAGGTTTTCTTTTTCTTTCGTTTGTGCTTCTGTCGTTTTTGTCAGTCGCTATCATTTCGCTTTTATGAAGAGTCATGCCACTTGAAAGCAAGAGTTTATCTGTTGATATAAACTCGATCTCATCTGTCTTAAGTTTTTTTGACTAAGCAGGTATGGCTTTACTATTTTTCTTACCGTTTCACAAACATTAGTCACTCTTCTACGCAGACAAGAAATAACGTTGGGCTAGTGTATCAATTGTCAACATACAATGTATAACTTCGCCAAGGTAGCGTTCTAGTAAAGTAAGAACAATGCTTCCAAGTATTCCAACACTTACACGAAAATAAGTTTCTTTTTTAAATCTGTTGCTGCATGCAAATAAATAGTAAAGGCAAGAATATATCCAGACTCACAGTCACACAGAAAAAGTTTTTCGTCTAATCTATGGAGTTTGAATGGAATGTACTGTTTGAAGAACACGCGACCTGTGTAGAGAACTAAACTTTCTCACAAATGCACTGCAGGCTATTAAAATTGCTACAGACGCGAAATTTAACCGACATGAAGAAGATGCTGTGATATGCAAATGATTAGCTTTTCAGAGCTTTCACACAAGGTTGGCGCTGATGGCGACACCTACAACGTGCTGACATGAGAAAAGTTTCCAACCGATTTCCCATACACAAACAGCAGTTGACTGGCGTTGCCTGGTGAAACGTTGTTGTGATGCCTCGTGTAAGGAGGAGGAATGCGTACCATCACGTTTCCGACTTTGATAAAGGTCGGATTGTAGCCTATCGCGATTGCGGTTTATCGTATCGCGACATTGCTGCTCGCGTTGGTCGAGATCCAATAACTGTTAGCAGAATATGGAATCGGTGGGTTCAGGAGGGTAATACGGAACGCCGTGCTGGATCCCAACGGCGTCTAGCAGTCGAGATGACAGGCATCTTATCCCGCATGGCTGTAACGGATCGTGCAGCCACGTCTTGATCCCTAAGTCAACAGATGGGGACGTTTGCAAGACAACAACCATCTGCACGAACACTTCGACGACGTTTGTAGCAGCATGGACTATCAGCTCGGAGACCATGGCTGCGGTTACCCTTGACGCTGCATCACAGACAGGAGCGCCTGCTATGGTGTACTCAACGACGAACCTGGGTGCACGAATGGCAAAACGTCATTTTTTCGGATGAATCCAGGTTCTGTTTACAGCATCGTGATGGTCGCATCCGTGTTTGGCCACATCGCGGTGAACGCACATTGGAAGCGTGTATTCGTCATCGCCATACTGGCGTATCACCCGACGTGATGGTATGGGTTGCCGTTGATTACACGTCTCGGTCACTTTGAACAGTGGACGTTACATTGCAGATGTGTTACGACCCGTGGCTCTACCCTTCATTCGATCCCTGCGAAACCCTACATTTCAGCAGTATAATGCACGACCGCATGTTGCAGGTCCTGTACGGGCCTTTCTGGATACAGAAAATGTTCGACTGCTGCCCCGGCCAGCACATTCTCCAGATCTCTCACCAATTGAAAACGGCTGGTCAATGGTGGCCGAGCAACTGGCTCGTCACAATACGCCACTCACTACTCTTGATGAACTGTGGTATCGTGTTGAAGCTGCATGGGCAGCTGTACCTGTACACGCCATCCAAGCTCTGTTTGACTCAATGCCCAGGCGTATCAAGGCTGTTATTACGGCCAGAGGTGGTTGTTCTGGGTACTGATTGCTCAGGATCTATGCACCCAAATTGCGTGAAAATGTAATCACATGTCAGTTCGAGTATAATATATTTGCCCAACGAATACTCGTTTATCATCTGCATTTCTCCTTGGTGTAGCAATTTTAATGGCCAGTAGTGTATGTAAAAGGATGGAAAGCATCTCGAAATCCTTTTCTTAGATGATCTACAAGTAGTTTGCAGTTTCTTGGCTAAAAACTTGGAAGCGGTCATATCCAGTAGATGAATCAGATAAATTGACGATTTTGCAACCGGAATAACTGTTATCGAGATTATACACTTTGGGATCCAAATTAGAGTCTTTCCATCTAAAATCATCTGATATGTGTCTTTTAGCAGATTTATCAGGCATATGCTCAGGCTCTTCTTCGGAAGCGGAGGAAGAAGCGATGGTAAAAGTAAAATCTAGATCTGCGTTTACTGGTTCAGCGTTTGCCGGTTCACTAACATTTTCAATATTTGTCATGACGGATTCACCTACAGGCTCATCGGAATCACTATTTGTCCAACCATAAACAGCTGGATTGTATATGATGAAGTTCTCGTCGTCACTTTGATTTAGAAGACTCAGTAGCTCAGCTTCTGTAAACGGACGGTAGCATCGTCTCATTTTATTCAATAACACGGAAAGCGCAGCACACAAACTGGCCAATGTTGCGATACCACTGACCACTAAAGAGAATTCAGCATTCAGTAAGTCTTCCGGGTAATTCCCAGTACTCCAAGAATTAGACCACATACTTGGGGAACAACCATCTCCGACTCGCTGGCCAGGTAGTAGACGTTATACGTATCTACACGATTGTAGCAGGGAACTGCTGTCACTATTTTTCGTAGCAAGTCGTATATATACGCCTGGAGCATTGAAACGGTTAGCGTATATATACGTGTGGAGCAGTGGAAGGGTTAAGATTAGATGGGGTGTTACGCGAAGTTAGTGTGCTGTATCGTGGCGGAAACTATTTTTTCCTGTATGTTTACGTCAGTGGTGTTATGTCAAAGTGTAATCCGAGCAGTGGCTCCGTGATACAATGTTTTCCCTTCAAGGTTCGAAGATTACATAACTTATGGAACCGAATGCATCAGTCGCATTGTATTAGGTCGGTGCATAAGTTCACAGCGTTTTTGTTTTGCTTGTTGTTATTCCTGTTGCTGTGGGTCTATTTATCGATTGTCAATTTTTGTTTGTACTTCACTGTTGCTCTCTGAGATTAAATATTGTCATTTTCTTATTTACAGATAGTGAGTGGAGCTGTGGATGCAAGGAAATGCAGCCCGAGGTGGAGAAGTCGGAACATTTCCGACTTTTTCTTCTGTTTCAGTTCAGTAAAATGGCGACAGCAGCAGAGCCAGCCAAAAACATTTGCACCGTGTGTAGAGATAATTTCATTGGACAGGGCACGGTAAAAAAATGGTTTTCTCGTTTTAAGGAGGATCGTTTTGACATCAGTGACTCTCCACGTTCAGAATGACCTTCGGGGTTTCGAAGGCCGTTTAAATGCATTAATCCACGATGATCCACGTCAGTGTACTCGATAACTGGCTGGTGTGACGAACTGTGATCATTCCACCATCGTGCCACATTTGCATGCAGTGGGGAAGGTTCAAAAATCGGATGTACGGGACCGCACGCTCTAAGCCATAATCACAAAAATGAGCGGGTGCCCACATGTTCATCTCTGCTTGCTCGTCATCAGTCGGCTTGTCAACAGCACCGACCATTCTTGTCCCGTATCGTTACTCGTGGCGAGAAATGGTGTCTTTATGCTAACATAAGTAAAAGGAAGGAAAGACTGAGTCCAAACAAAGCAGCAACTTCCTGTACAAAGACCAGCGCGCATCCACAAAAAGTAATGTTATCCATCTGGTGGAACAACAAGTACGGTGTGGTGTAGCACGAACTGCTTCCACGAGGTGTAACAATCGCTGCTGACATTTACTGTCAACGACCAGGAAGACTGCGCCAAGTGACGCTTCTCCGAGGTAACGCCCGCCCGCATTCTGCTAGACTGGCAAAAAGACTACACTGTAATTGGTGTGGTAAGTAATTCCGCGCCCACCTCGTTCACCAGATCTCGCTCCCTCGGATTTTCATCTCTCCCGCTCTGTATTGAACAGTCTTAGAGGAACTTTCTTTCTAGATGAAAATGCGCTCCGCCGGCTGAGATGGCGGAGCGGTTCTAGGCGCTTCAGCCTGGAACCGCGCGACCGCTACGGTCGCAGGTTCGAATCCTGCCTCGGGCATGGATGTGTGCGAAGTCCTTAGGTTAGTTAGGTTTAAGTAGTTCTAAGTTCTAGGGGAGTGATGACCTCAGATGTTAAGTGCCATAGTGCTCAGAGCCAAAATGCGCTCCGAACGAGGCTCGATCAGTTCTGCGCCTCAAAACCACGTGATTATCTATAGTTGCGGAAGCGAAAAGTTACCCCACCATTGGCAGAGTTTTGTAAATAGAGAAGGAGAATTTATTTGTTACGTGTATGTATTGTGTTTATTAAACTTATGGAAAAACGCTACGAACTTATGCACCGAGCTGTTTCTAAGAAAATAGCCACCTGACGTCAGAGGTGACCGGACTCTTGTAAAACATTGCGTCGAGTTAATACAAAAATATATTTCGCATATTCGCTGCAGTTGCTAGAGCGAGCAGAAATAATTGGAAAAAGTGTAGCTGGTATCTGGGGCCTAGAAAAGAAGTGGTGTAGGTATCCGGTAATATTGTGTTGCTACAGTGGAGAGTGGGTTTAAAGCGGTGAGGCGGGCTGTGTTGGGAGCGGAGGCGCGCGCCACTCCAGCCGCATAAAAGGCTCAGCGGACTGGATAATTAGCCGCCTGCGCGCGCCCTGCCTAACCTTATATTGGCCGCACAATAACGAGTGGCTCTTAAGCGCTAAAGCAGACTTCTGCGTGTTTTGATCGCAAATTTTTATTTTTAAAACAAAAAGGAGGAACGAGCGAATGGAACCAGTTACTTCAGTTCTTTCACAATAGAATACCCCTAATGAAGGTGAAATCGTATGGAAAGAACCGTCTCATCGCTGGCTAATAAATGTACGGACGTAAACGCGCGGCTGCGTTTCTATTGGAGTCAAAACAGGCCGGAGGGGGAAGCACCGGAGCATTGCCAAGCAGCGCCAACTGATAGGAGCTGTAATTAGCGCGGCTGTAGCTGTAAGGCGCGTGAAGTGTAGTGCGCGTCCTCCACACGTTTCTCACGTCGAGGAATTGGCCACCGAGAGAGCATAAGAATGGCTCCCGTCAAAACGAATCCATTCGTAACTCGCGGTTCGGAGGAACTTCTAATGGTTCGCCGGGGCCCGAAAAATCATTACGTAAGATAAGCTGACTGAAAATGGAAGGGAGAAGAAGTCAAGAAATCGTTGCTCGGGAGTTTCGCTATTTTAATGTCCTTCGCTCATTCCGGCACGCTGCGAGTCGGAAGCGATCACTTTTTACGGCATAATTACCACTGGGGCCGATGACATTTATACTCTGCTACCATTCGGGATTTTTTGTTAGGTAGGCTGCAGCAAGTTATTTCGGATGGAGAGTCATCGACAAAGCTGACTTTGGGTGTGCGTCGAGGAAGTGCGTTGGGACCCTTACTGTTTTGTGCACTGCCAGAAAAAAATTAGTACAACTTTTACAGGTTTCCATTTCACTCAAGAGCTATTGTGACAACAGTGCATATGGAGTACATGAGGTGATTACATTTACATCCGTAGCACAGGCGGTTCTGAGGTACCAGATATCGACCCGTGCTGAAACCCCGTACTTGTACACGGTGTAGCCTCCACTGGCGGCAGTGCAGATGCTGACTCTGGCATCTAGTTGATCGTAAAAATGCCGACTATTGCCCTGGCATACGTTATGCCACGCCTACTCGACCTGTTCACGTAGTCAGTTGACGAGTCACTTCTCCTCTCATCGTATCCCACACGTGCTCCTTTGGAGACAAGTCCAGAGATCGTGCTGACCAGAGAAGCTGTTGCACGTCTTGCAGAGCACGTTCAGTTTCACGGGCAGTTTATAGACGAACATTGTCTTTTTGGAATAACCTTCCCGTTGCAATAACGGCAAAAGAATGGGTCCAACAACATTCTGCACATACAGAGCGCTGGTTAGCGTTCCTTCCAGAAACACGAAAGGTGAACGAGAGTTGAAGCTTATCAGACTCCAGACCGTAAGGCAGTTTCTCACGGATGACTACCCTCTATGAGACAGTGCTCACCGGTCTAAGTCGTACGCACAAACGACCATTACTCGCATGCAGGCAGAATCTGCTTTCATCGCTGAAGACCACGGCGCGCCATTCCATCTTCCGAGGGATCCTCTGAGAGCATCATTCGAGCCGTGCACATCGATGCTGAGGCGTGAGTGGAAGACGAGCTGTAGGTGTGTGTGTGCCAGTAGTCCCACTGCTAATAACTAGTTCGCAACAGTTCTTGTAGACACTTCTGGGCTCACGAGCCCTCTTATCTGTGCTGCGGTAACTGTACGGTATGCCACTCCTGCCTCTACAGTACGACGATCCTGGAGGTCGTCAGTGCTGCGTCGACGTCCAGAGCCACTCCTATGGGTGTGAGACCACTTATGCAAGCATCGTTGCACAACTGACGCACCACTTCCAAATTGTGTGGTAGTTCTCCGAAAGGACCATCCCGCCACTCGGAATGCCACGATTTGACCTCTTTCAAACTCGCTCAGTAGGCTATAGCAAGGACGAGTACGTCTCTGTGGTATGGTTGCCTGCTTGCTTCACACATTCGCATCACACTGAGCCTTCTGGATATGGGCACTCCCTGTTAAAGTGTAGACACAGATGGCGCCCTGGTAGCTATGCCACTAAGCTAACTATAGGCGGACGACGTTGAAACCATTATCAGTACATGTACTATCCACCAGGTGGCATATGCTGTCATCGGATCAAAATCGACGCAGTCTTTCCACAATAAGTCTGCAAACGGTATTGCTTACAAATCAGTTGTTCGACTCATCCTAGAATAATGCTCAAGTATATGGGACCAATACCAAATATGTGTAACTGGAGATATTGAATGTAAAAAGAGAAAGACAGCATGAATGGTCACAGTTTTATTTGTTCGTCGGAGAGTATCACAGAGACCTTGAAGAAACTGAACTACCACGATCCCTGAAGATAGATGTATATTATTCCGAAAAAGCTTGCTTGCAAAGTTTCAGCCGGCGGGGGAGGCCGAGCGGTTCTAGGCGCTACAGTCTGGTACCGCGCGACCGCTACGGTCGCAGGTTCGAATCCTGCCTCGGGCATGGGTGTGTGTGATGTCCTTAGGTTAGTTAGGTTTAAGTAGTTCTAAGTTCTAGAGGACTGATGACCTCAGAAGTTAAGTCCCATAGTGCTCAGAGCCATTTGAACCATTTGAACAAAGTTTCAAGTAGCGGCTTTACATTATGACTCTTGGCATATATTACAGCCCCAATACGCACCACTCCCGTAGAAATCGTGAGGACAAGATATTAATTACAGCATGCACGGAGGCAATTAAATAATCATTCTTTCCGAGCCCCATACGAGAATGGAAGGGGAAAAACCTTAATAAATGGTCTATTAGGACGTACTCTCTTTCGTGCAATTCACAGTGATTTGCAGAGTATAGATGTAGAAGGACAGGGTGCAACAGCACATACCTTTTGGCAGCAACAGTAGATCTACCCGACTAGGCGTCGAGGGAGTGGTCCAGTCCGACATGTCGAAACTCACCCTGAAATAGACGTATTACAAGTGCTTTCTCCTCTCTCCTTTTTTTTTTTTTAGTTGTTGAAATTACTCGTTTTTGTCGAGCGAAGAACCGCTAATGACTGCGGTTTGTACAACCCCTTCCTGCCTAGCGCGCGATCGACCGTCACAAGAGCGCATAGCGCTGCATAGTGCTAATATTCGTAGGGACACAGGCGAATTTGAAGCACCTAAGACGTACAAAAATGTCCCATGTTATTAATATTTTGAATAAGAGGTAGTTCGTATCGACAGCTAAAACGTTGCATATGTAATTCTTACAAAGGTGATTATTAAAAGAAAAGGCAGTGTTTGATGTTACGAACGACTTCCATCAATCGTTATTTTAATTTATTGAAACGAAATATCATTTTATAACAATTTCTGTACCACAGTTCTTACAATAATTTTTGAATAATGAATATTTTAGTAAAAATTAACCAGTTCATTGCTTGTAATGTGAAGGACACCCAACAATTTAAAATCAGGGATGGTAAAATAGTCTCTATTAAAGTGAGTGACAGTGGCTAGCGCTGTAACGTGCAGTTCTGTTTTATATTTTAGTATGTCGACGACTCCCAAGGATTGTATGTCTTTTAATTCCTTGTTTCCCTCGCGGATTTTGACGATGGTTTCATCTTACCATACGTGGATTGTCATGTGCTGTGCGGGCTCGTCTTTTGACAGAGTATGCAAATTGAAGGAGATCACTGCTGTCAGTTGCAGCGGGACATTATGCAGAATCAGCGGCGATGAGCGACAATGTGTATCGGACCGGGATTCGAACGCAGGACCTCCTGCTTACTAGGCAGGGGCGGCAACCACTGCGACACGGCCGATCCACATTCTCGCCGTGATCGGATGCGTTTGTGCATCCATACTGAACAAGGTGGCTCTATTGCCCAACTAGGTATATCAGTTATGTGCTTTTGGACATGTCAGAAAGAACGAACACCGTGCATTCATATAATTCTTATATTTTGACAGAATTTTGGAGATATTTTACTGATCCTGCATGGTTCGGATCAGATGAACATCTGGCGTTTCATCGAATGTTTTACCGAGGAGTGATATGTTTCTATGCGCACTTGCACCTTGGAAGTCGTGGCACATGAAGTATTAGTTTTATATGACCTAAAGATGTACCTTCAGGGTACGAAACCGGTCTGCATACAGTGAAAACACAATAAACAGCTACTGCGGCTTTGGACTGCCACTCCGTTTAATATAGACTATTTTACCATCTCTGATTTTAAATTGTTTGATTGTCCTTCACTTTATGTACAAGTTCTTTGGCAGTGGTTGCCCAACCTATAAGGTTATTTGTAGTTCCTTTTTTATTCTCCATAATCGTCACAACAAAGTGAAGCATCACTCGAATAACGAAAATATTTTCCTTACACCAGGCCCACCTAACGAAAGAAAAATTAACGCTTTCAGGCACGTGACAACAGTTACTAGTTTTATTTAGACAGAACTGAGGTGGAGTAAGAACTGGCCCTGTCCGTTGCTTTGCTTATTGTGCTGCGTGTCGAGTACACTTAAAATACACTCCTGGAAATTGAAATAAGAACACCGTGAATTCATTGTCCCAGGAAGGGGAAACTTTATTGACACATTCCTGGGGTCAGATACATCACATGATCACACTGACAGAACCACAGGCACATAGACACAGGCAACAGAGCATGCACAATGTCGGCACTAGTACAGTGTATATCCACCTTTCGCAGCAATGCAGGCTGCTATTCTCCCATGGAGACGATCGTAGAGATGCTGGATGTAGTCCTGTGGAACGGCTTGCCATGCCATTTCCACCTGGCGCCTCAATTGGACCAGCGTTCGTGCTGGACGTGCAGACCGCGTGAGACGACGCTTCATCCAGTCCCAAACATGCTCAATGGGGGACAGATCCGGAGATCTTGCTGGCCAGGGTAGTTGACTTACACCTTCTAGAGCACGTTGGGTGGCACGGGATACATGCGGACGTGCATTGTCCTGTTGGAACAGCAAGTTCCCTTGCCGGTCTAGGAATGGTACAACGATGGGTTCGATGACGGTTTGGATGTACCGTGCACTATTCAGTGTCCCCTCGATGATCACCAGTGGTGTACGGCCAGTGTAGGAGATCGCTCCCCACACCATGATGCCGGGTGTTGGCCCTGTGTGCCTCGGTCGTATGCAGTCCTGATTGTGGCGCTCACCTGCACGGCGCCAAACACGCATACGACCATCATTGGCACCAAGGCAGAAGCGACTCTCATCGCTGAAGACGACACGTCTCCATTCGTCCCTCCATTCACGCCTGTCGCGACACCACTGGAGGCGGGCTGCACGATGTTGGGGCGTGAGCGGAAGACGGCCTAACGGTGTGCGGGACCATAGCCCAGCTTCATGGAGACGGTTGCGAATGGTCCTCGCCGATACCCCAGTGTCCCTAATTTGCTGGGAAGTGGCGGTGCGGTCCCCTACGGCACTGCGTAGGATCCTACGGTCTTGGCGTGCATCCGTGCGTCGCTGCGGTCCGGTCCCAGGTCGACGGGCACGTGCACCTTCCGCCGACCACTGGCGACAACATCGATGTACTGTGGAGACCTCACGCCCCACGTGTTGAGCAATTCGGCGGTACGTCCACCTGGCCTCCCGCATGCCCACTATACGCCCTCGCTCAAAGTCCGTCAACTGCACATACGGTTCACGTCCACGCTGTCGCGGCATGCTACCAGTGTTAAAGACTGCGATGGAGCTCCGTATGCCACGGCAAACTGGCTGACACTGACGGCGGCGGTGCACAAATGCTGCGCAGCTAGCGCCATTCGACGGCCAACACCGCGGATCCTGGTGTGTCCGCTGTGCCGTGCGTGTGATCATTGCTTGTACAGCCCTCTCGCAGTGTCCGGAGCAAGTATGGTGGGTCTGACACACCGGTGTCAATGTGTTCTTTTTTCCATTTCGAGGAGTGTAATTCGTAAAATGTTCCATTCCAATTGATAATGCGCAAATGACTCAAATTTAAGAATACTCTTCTCCTGATAAACCTCAAATAACACGGAGCTATCTGAAATTATATTGTCCGAGAATTTCCTTAAAAATGCATTCCAAGTCGAAACAACGATTTATCGAGAGTCACATTGGTTGTTCCAGGCGGAATCTGAATTTTATCAACAATCTTTTTGTTGTCGTCCTGAAAGACAGAGGTATCGCTATGTCCAGGCCAGGAGTCCAACAAAAGCAATGACTTAATTTCTGCAACTGGTTATAAACCGTTTCGGATGAAATGTTAAAGAACTCTTTCTTATTTTTCAAGATATTGATAGTTCTATTATAAGATTTTTGTCACTAAACAGTCCTTTTTTATTTTTGGTCCTAATATGCTTTGAAGTCCCTGAAGACAGATATAAAGCCGCGGAAACAGTAATTCACTCGAATTCTTATCACTGGCATTGTTGTATACGAATGTGTCATAGCATTAACCGATTGCACATCACACTATGTCTTTTTCCGCCTCGAAGTGATTAAGTGAGTTTTTCTCGCAGTTCTTTCACGAAACCTGACTGATCGGAGTTAGACAGATGTGGGGATAACAGCAAGCTCCGTCTTCGCATCGGCTACGAATTAATGGCATCACCACCAAAAATTTACTTGAATTAAACTTCGTTGTTTTACGACTTCCTGTACTGTATGATTTCTTGAATTTACTTAACCAGACTTGAAATCAGCAGTGTTCATCTCAGTCGCGATCGGAGGTCCCAGTCGTGTAAGTCTCCATTGCCTCTCACGAGCAGCTCTAAATGTTTCATATCTCAAGAAAACTCCTCTAAACGGCTGTAGTTATTTATTCAAGTTGAGGGGTTTATCTTGGTTATTAATTGGGGGCTTTTAGACAGTTTTTCTTACACTGTTTTGAGAGTTTCAGTTTGGCGCGTATTTATTACTTCGTGTAAGTCATTCTCCCATTTACACAGTTCACGGTTAGATTTTACGAAGCAAAACCGGGTTTGCACGCTGCTTAACGTTAAGCGATAAACATAATGAATATCAATTCAGTTTTATCTCCATTATTCACGTTTTTACTACCGCAAAAGCGACAGGTAATTATTATGGATACCAAAAGAGTAGCAAATTTGAGTGAACAGTAACTGCGGACAGTTGTTTCAGAGAAACTATCAACGAAAACTAAAACTCGCTTGCAAATTACGATTGCGCCAGAGTCGTGTTATCTGTTTACCGATGCAGCGTCAACCAAGATTATGCGCCTGCCACATTGCGCATGAACAGTCCACTACAGTAGGGCGAGCTACGAGTTCAGCAGTTTCGAACATTTTTTTTTTAAATACTTGCAGTGCATCTTAGCAGCTAATATTCTGACAGGGTCTTCCTTTCGGTGTATTCTACCTGTATAAAAAAATGTCAGGGCATGTTTCGAAATGTCAAATTGGACCACTCCCTTGTGAGCATGGATAACAGATCCGGGTACGTGATTCCATGCTGCTTCTACTCAGTGTCAGAGGTCACCAAACGTAGTAGCTGGCGAGTGGTGGAATATCCGTCTCTGGTAATCCACGATGAGACGTTTTCAGTGAGTGAGAGATCTCCAGAATGTGCTGGCCACGATAACAGTCGTACACTCGCTGTATCGATGTAGGTGAGGACGACACAGGCTAAATGGGGTCTCGCATCATCTTGTTAAAAGATATTAAGTTGCTGCGTAAGTTGGCAGCGTTTTTCAATAAGTTTAATAAAGACAACATATAGATGTAACAGACTTTCGTCATCAATAATAAAATCTCCTACAGTATTTACAAAAGTCTGTCAATACTAGGATAGCTTTTCGACTCCGCGAGTGTAGAAATCACGTGGTTTTGAGGCCAAGAACTCGTCGAGCCATGTTCAGAGAACATTTCTCATCCCGAAAAGAAATTCCTTTAAAGCTGTTCCAAAGAGAGCGGAACAGGTGAAAATCTGAGGGCGCAAGATCAGTGAATAAAGTGGGTGCGGTATGATTCCCCAAGTTAACACCATATAGTTTATCCCAACTTTCATTGTCTGTAGATTCCCTACTGCTCCTTTTGTGAATCAATTCCTTGCTAGGTGATGAAACACGTGCTGTAAGGAACTAAGTCCGATGCCTGGGGCAGAAGATCCGCATCATCATATGGGACAAGTACCTGGTGCGATGGTATGGAGTGACACGAGTACGCAACTGGATCACCTCTACTTCGGACATCAGACCATACGTTTACGACATATTAAAGACGGTGGCTGTGCCCTATCAACACACAATTTTAATCTGCCAGGAAGTTTCATATCAGAGCACACTCCACTGCAGAGTGAAAATCTCGTTCTGGAAACATCCCCCAGGCTGTGGCTAAGCCATGTCTCCGCAGTATCCTTTCTTCAAGGAGTGTTAGTTATGCAAGGTTCGCAGAAGAGCTTCTGTGAAGTTTGGATGGTAGGAGACGAGGTACTGGCAGAATTGAAGCTGTGAGGACGGGCCGTGAGTGGTGCTTGGGTAGCTCAGTTGGTAGAGCACTTGCCCGCGAAAGACAAAGGTCCCCAATTCGAGTCTCGGTCCATGCACACAGTTTTAACCTGCCAGGAAGTTTCAACAAGTGATGTATCAGCCACACTTGACTGTACGCTCACACACTCTGCGATAGACTAGGCTTCCCTTTGTGGCAAGATCAGTTGCCTTCCTCGAAGAAGACAGCCGGCCATTGACTTACGAAGGGACCGTACGCACTTCCCCTCGCTTATTTGATTCATATTTACAGAATGTGTAGCGCACGGCTAAGAATTCAGCATATGTAAACAGGATTACGCAACTCTTAACCGTTTTCAGGAAAATCGAGGTTGAAAATTTTGCGCGTGCTTATCTCCTATACAGTCCGCCCCGGTAGCTGAGGTCAGAGAGCCGGTTGGCCTCTGTAATAAAAAAACTGAGTGGAAGGATCAACCACTGAAGTTTAACAGGATGTCTTGCGACGTCCGCAACGACCAAACACAACGAAAAAAAAAAAAAAAAAGGTCGGCGTGACAGACTGTCAATCCTAAGGGCCCGGGTTCGATTCCCGGCTGGGTCGGAAATTTTCTCCGCTCAGGGACTGGGTGTTGTGTTGTCCTAATCATCATCATTTCATCCCCATCGACGCGCAGGTCGCCGAAGTGGCGTCAAATCGAAAGACCTGCACCAGGCGAACGGTCTACCCGACGGGAGGCCCTAGCCACACGACATTTCCATTTTTTTTTCTCCTATACATGGTCGTTTCTGTTTGACGAGTGTAGCCGAGCGAGTAAGCGATTCGTTTATTAAGCCCGAGATCGGAGGATCGAATCTCACTATCGATACATTTCGTTTTTTTTCTTTCTCATGTTATTGTAACAACAGATACGTGTGGTAACCTAAAAAGTTGTCTGATGACCGAGAACCTTTTGTAAATATCAAACAAATTTGTTTTGCAATAGACTTTCTGAAAAAACGGTGGTCATGCAAAATTTCGGCGTTCATCACAAGTACTGTATGTCTTGTTTTCCACGTTTTTATGATCAGTATCATCCTGATTCGTGCAGTGCTCCATAGGTTACACAACAAGCTTGTCACAATAAAACAAAATTACTGTCTGGTATGATCGAAAGTTCTTGTGCGCTGATGACCTCGATGTTGAGCGCCCATAAACCCCCCCCCCTCGAAAGTTCTTGTGTATGCTTTTTTTATTTCCAAACTTCTTATGAAAACTTTTTCTCCTTTTTTCAGAATAAATATTATAAAAATAATAAACGAATCATTAACTATTGATAATTTCCGCATTCGTAATAAATCTGTTGTTAGAGGTACGTGGGAATGTAAAAATTCTTGCCAGCAGGGCGAGATCCATCAACATGCAAGCAGGGAGAGAAAACTACAGACCAAGCACCTTGAAACTACATGTTTACTCGTTCAGCTGCGGACTCCTTGAATTTTTGTGACCAAGTAAAGTATATAAAATCACATATAGTTTTCAAACTTGATTTTCTCGAACTGGTTGAGAATTGTCTCTTCTTGTTTGCCTATTTTTAAGTCCTACTCGTACTCTACATATCCTATCAGTATGAATCTAATTGGTGAGGGGAACTTTGTGTGGTCCTCCTGTCAGTCATTCGCCTTCCCAAACGAGCTTTAATATATTCTTTTCAGTTTACATTGCCTTATAGATTCATGGTTCTTTAACAGTACTTTTCTGTTTACTAATTATTTTTATACTTTAATATTCACTGAATTCTCTTATAAAATTTCAAAACAGCCTACTAATTTCTTGCTCCAGTCAGCAGTCATACACTTACTTATACAGTCATCAAAAAGGCGAAACAGCATTGCATAGTTCATGTTTCGCGATACTGCGCAACAATTCGACACGGAATGCAGTCGACAAAAAAAATCTGCTTATAAAATAATCTTTATGGTCCGGCAGATTATTAAAGACAGTGTCCAAGTTCAGACAGGAGAAACGTGGGGAAGAAAATCGACCATGTCCTTTTCGAAGGAATTGTTGAGACATTTTCATTTAGCAATTTTGGAATACTGTCGAAAGCCTGCATGAAAATTCCATGAGCGTATAAACGATTATTGTGGTGGGATAAACGTCTGATTGTAAATATGAACATTTTAGTTTAGGCTTTACCATGACTGTTATCGGTATCGAATGAAACAACAAGTTTACTGCTACCAGTCACTATTTATTTATATCCACAACGTATTTAAAAGGCTTAAACCTCCGTCATCTGGTTGATTTATATGTGTTGATGCGACGTGTGTACTGTGTTACATCGCTGTGCTAACATGCGAGTGTACCATCGTGGCATCACGAAAAATCCGAGGAGCCGCCAGCCCCAACCATAGGGGGCCAAAAAATTCTGAAGATGGCTTGTAGATAAGCCGAAATCGGTTAATAAAGAAATATCATTGTGATCTCGACTATTTAGTTTTAAATATAGAATCAGATCGCTGCTCTCTGTGGACTACGTTGTCAAAATTTATAACCTGTGGTACTGTCTAGTGGAGAAACAAAACACTATTTCAGAAGATGGTTTTGGGGAGATTTTTGCCTAAAAATTAAACGTAAATGTGAATGCGAAAATAAAACAACTGAAACAGAATAACTCCAGTGGTTACATGCTCCTTTGTCGTATTGTAAAACATGTAAAATGTCACTCTTTGTAAACAAAGACGGTGTCTGGAAGCTACAACGTGCAAAGTACATATAGCAACAACAGAAATATTATTTCGAAGTACAAAGTTCATTTAGCAAAGCAGTACTATTATCTCAGAGTAAGTTTTAAAACATTTTGGAGATCTTTGGTTGAGTTGATGAGTATGTACGTTAGAGTAAATGTTTCAAATGGTATGACAAAAACGACAACGTTTACAACAGTATCTCCGTTTTTAACAGCAGCCTACATTATTTAACTCGCAATGCACACACACACACACACACACAGAATATCCACCCTCCCCTTCACAATTAACGTGAATAATTAGTTACATTACCATGACATCCTCCAAATGAACAATGCAGTGATCTCTCATTTACAAACATAGGAACGAACACACCAACAGCTTGAGATTATATGTATATCAATTAATAGCATAAATGTTATATTAATCTGCAAATTTTTAAAGCATAGTCGATCTATTGCTCCAACCTTTGCTTAATTATAAAATGTAACAGATATAATCATAATAACCCCTGTTTTACACATTGTTCTCCTTCAGTGACTCCTTACACCTTCTCTCTTTCCCTTTCTCTCTCTCTCCCTCTCTGCCTGTCTCCAACTCCCCTTCATGAGTTCCACGAATAAATTTAGTGATTTTCACTCTGCCTCCACTTCCGTTCATACTTTCCACGAATTAATTTAGTTATTTGCATGTTTCCTTTAATATTTTCCAAATGAACAATAACTTACCTAATTCATCAAGCTCAATAGATCCACCCAAATAAAACCAAGTTTGTACCCCATGTCAGACTGGTATTACATGTATCTGTTAACATTTTTAGGAGCATATCTGTTTGCACATCTTTAACGTAATACCAGTATATAACTTCAGCGTTTACTTAGTTATAACATGTGACAGACGTAAGTTTAACAAACCCACAGCTCTAGTATATCCAAATCTTAGAACCCTTTCACACAATCCTTTTCTTCCTCTATCCCTGAATCCCAGCCAACATTATTATTTATGCATAATTTTACCACTGTTGGCCACATAATTATTGCACTTATGGTTTACACACATGTCGTGTTGAAACATATAAATCCACCTGATAATGGAGTTTTAAATCTTTGAAACGTGATGTCGATACAAATAAACAGAGATTTTAACAGTAGATTTGTTGTTTCAGTCTAAACCTTAGAATTGATCATTTTTCTGTTCTTTCGAGAAAAGCCCAGAATTTTACACTGAGATTACAAAAGTCATGAGATACCTCCTAATATCGTTCCGAAACTCCTTTCTCCCGACTGAGTAAAACAACTCGATGCGGTATGGACCCAACAAGTCGTTGGAAGTCCACTGCAGAAATATTGAGCCATACTGCCTCTCGCTTCAGTCTGGAACCGGGCGACCACTACGGTCGCAGGTTCGAATCCTGCCTCGGGTATGGATGTGTGTGATGTCCTTAGGTTAGTTAGGTTTAAGTAGTTCTAAGTCCTAGGGGACTGATGACCTCCGATGTCAGAGTCATTTGAGCCATTTTTGCAGCCTCTATAGCCGCCCATAACTGCGAAAGTTTTGCAGGTGCAGGATTTTGTCCACGGACTGACCTCACGATTATGTTCGATGGGATTCATATCTGGCGATCTGGGTGGTCAGATCATTCACTTGATCTTTCCAGAATGATCTTCCAACCAATCGCGAACAATTGTGGCCCAGTGACATGGCACATTGTTATCCATAAAAATTCCATCATTGTATGGGAACATGAAGGCCATGAATGACTGCAAATGGCCTCCAAGTAGCCGAACACAACTATTTCTAGTTAATGATTGTTTCAGTTGGACCAGGGGACCCAGTCCATTCCATGTAAACACAGCCAACACTATCATGGAGCAACCACCAGCTTGCACAGTTCCTTGTTGACAACTTGGGACCATGGCTTCATGGGGTCTGCACCACACTCGAACCCTACTATCAGCTCTTACGAAATGATATCAAAACTCATTGGACCAGGCCACGGTTTCCCAGTTGTCTAGGGGCCAACCGATATGGTCACGAGCACAGGGAAGAGCTGTAAGCGATAGCAAAGGCATTCAGGTCGGTCGTCTGCTGTCATAACCCATTAACGCCAAATTTCCTAACGGATACGTCCGTCGTACGCCCCACTTTATCTTCTGCGGTTATTTCCGTAGTTTTGCTTGTCTGCTACCACCGACAACTCTACGCAATCGCCGCTGCTCTCATTGGTTAAGTGAAGGCGGTCGACCACTGCGCTCTCTGTGGTGAGAGGTGATGCACGAAATTTGGTGTTCTCGGCACACTGTGGATCTCAGAATTTCCTAACGATTTCCAAAACGAAATGTCCCACGTGCCTAGCTCCAACTACCAAACCTTTCCACACGAATCACCTGAGTACAAATGTGTACGCGATACTACCGCCGTGTATACGTACACGTCGCTATCCCGTTACTTTTGTCTCCTGAGAGTATGTGACAACAATAAAGGCTGTTTTAATCAAATCATTAACACTAGAAATTATGAAAAATGAAGATCATTAGCTGAAAGATATATAAATCATGAATAATATTACTTACAGTACCACTACTATTGAACAGTTATTTCTGGATAAGGAGACGAGTTTTTCGGCAACAAATACAATGCAAAAAGTCAAGTATTTTAGTATACGGTTATTACCCGAAACTTCTGTAGCCATCCAAACACTATATTCGCAGTTACAGATTTTCTTTCAGTAGAACATAATATTTTTAACTGCTTTCTATACTTTGTGAAAATGGGGATATTGTGGTATCGCACATGTCAATATTTACTATGAACCTTCTAACGCAGAAATAGAAATCCGCGTTTTATATGAGGCTGAAGTCAGTATAGGAATGAAAATGAAGTGCTGGTACATTTCGAGCTTACTCTTAGGACAGTGTTTTTGCTTTGGTTTACTATCATTTGCTACACACCTCTTTTTTATCTTCAACCAGATATTAAACATTACAACCGACGATTCAGCTGCCTCAAGCGCTTTCGAGGTCGAGGAAGTGTATCCAGTTGATAAGGCGACTAAAGAAAAGTAGCTGCAATGCTCCGGATCGTTATCTTTGAATGAGAAACAGATTCGATTTTTATTTCACTAAACGCATGAGACAACATAAAGTTTTATTTATAGAAAGATATTTACAATACATACAGCTGAGTGTTAGTAATGTGCATAAACCTAATGACTTATTTTATTAAATTTCAGACGTTTGGAGTATCTTTATTGTTGAACTAAACAAGTCATAAGGTCAACCGTTCGTCTTGAAAAATCTATTCAGTTAGATCTATTACAATTCCCCACGTGTACAAATTCAGTGAATTGTTTGATCTCACCGAGCAAAGTAGATTATCAGCACTGTAACTATTCTATGCAAGCGAAAGCAAAAGGTGTATATTTCTCTGAAATTACACACATTATCTGTGTTGTTCTGGGTAAATTGCAGGCGAAACTTTCTGCTTTTCCAGTAAGTGCAGAACTACATTTTCTGTGCTTTAGTTATGTGAAGGGAATTCCTCACTTCGTGGTATAAGATGGACAAGTACTGTCATACGCTCTTCTGACAGATTCCGACAACACGTTTTCTGACAATTCTTAATTTTCTCCTAATCAGAACAAAATAAGCTGGTGATATGCCGCATTCGTTTGGCAAATAGTTACCTGTGTGTGAAGCCCCTCAGCCTTCACTAAGTACTCTACGGTTAACACGAGAGAAAATTACCGTACGTCCCATTTCCATGCAGGTACATCAGGCATAGCACAGTTTGTGACAGTAATCGTAACAGTAATAGTCCTTGTTACATTTTATTATTCACATAGAGAATTTTTGCATCAACTAAACCGTTAGGTAATTACAAAATAATAGACATCGATGACAGTCGTCCTAAAGCGATTAACAACGGTTACTGATTAACGACAGCCAACATTCAACTCGTCAGTGACGGAAATACTTCGTAATCATCGACGATTAAGGCTATGGCACATCATGGAGGTGATAATGGTAGTTAATAACTGTACTCTTTTGAATGGCTAAGTAATGGTAACACAATCTACACATTGGTGATAAAACTAATTATTTTACAACGTTGTCGAGAGATTGTTGTAACGAAATTGGTGAAGTTAGATAATGACGTAAATGAACTACTTCATTAGCTTAATTGAGTCGGACAATTTCCTACCTCTTGTGAGTCATTATCCATTTTAAATAACGCTAGGTAGATAGTTAATTCAATACTGTGTGGTAGTTCTATATCTGTTCATACATGTATCATTTGTAAACAATTTCTATTGTCACTTAAAAGTTTACAGTTACGAAAATTACGTAGTTTTTTCTGTCACTACATTCCGTTTTTAAAGTTTTCTTTGGAAAATGAAAAACAAATTCTGAGGAAACCATAGCAGAAGCGGAAAATATGAGCAGAGTATGCATATATGAGTATTTCTTCTGTTCATGTACATTTGGACACTGTGTTGTTACCATTATTGAGAACTAGTACACAATTCTTATACAGTTTTGTGCTTCAGTGTACCAACACGCAAAGAGTTAAGGCTTTCAGAAATTCGTATTTACCAGTCACTAGAAGTTCTCCTTTGCACGATACACTCATTAATTGTTGATTTGTTACCAACTCATTCCAGAGAAACCACTGCCGTCCCAACATTATAAAATAGTCTTATTTCTATCTGCAGCAACCACCCCCATTTTGATTGCATTTCGCAAACAGATGGCAGAGATATTACTGTTCCACCCTTAGAGTATCATTTACTCCGGTTGTAACATCTAGACACCCTATTTCGTACCCAGTGTTCGGGTCTCGCACTAGATGTGCTATTCCATATTAAGTATAGGACAAGGTTTTGCAATGAAGATTTATCAGTTTCTTCAGAATGGCTAAAGACATGTCCTCGTCTACTACTGTGGAAAGCTGTAAGTGATTAAAGAAGTTTTTCATGCTGTTTTCATCGCGCATTATGGGAATTTTTGCTAACATACTTTGCACATCTCCCATTTACATATCCATCTTATTTTAAGGAAGTGGTAATCTTGGATGAGAGGTGGAAGCAAACTAATATATGCTGATATAGGCAAATCTCAGTTCGAGAAAGCGCGTTCTTATTACGGACAGGAACTCATGCCGTATCCACGACTTCTGTAACAAGACTGTCCCAAAGAAAACAGTATTATTATGCACTAGTTGTAGAGTCAAACTGAAAGTGTACATGGCATCCTTCGGCAGCTTCATGAGCTACTCAGCCACAGGGGGTGGACAAAAATAGGGAAACACAGCGAGAAACGTGCGCTTGAACATAAATGGAGATGCTAGTGAAACCTACAGCTTGCGCTGTTGTATTTGACCGCGGACGGCACCGTCAAATGTCCTGAGTACGTTGCAAGTGTCGGTCGCCGTCACAACAGTGCTCTGTATAGTAGTGAGTGCATTATGTCCGAGCCAAACGCGTTCGAATGTAGGCAAATTGTTGATGCTAATATGGTGCGTGTTCCCGTAACCGAGGTAGCCAAAGTAAAGTGTGTGCTAAGGATGGTCACGGATGCTCATTGAAGACGATTGTGACAAAAAACAATAGGACGACAGTTGGAGAAGTCACTGCACAACTGAATGTCGCCCCCGCGAAACCTCTCAACACCAAAATAATGCGAAGGGAGCTCCTTAAGCACGAATTGCAGGGCGGGCTGGAATTCCAAAACCACTCGTCAGTAATGCAAAAGCCCGTAACAAGAAAACGTGGTGACAAAGCCATAAAACCTGGACCACGGAGCAATGGAAGAATGTAATTTGATCGGATGAATCTCGTTTCACGCTATTTCCAAAGTCTTACCGAGTCTGCGTCCAAAGGGTGAAACATAGAGGAGGTTCGGCGATGATTTGGGGAGTCGTATCACGATATTAAATGGGCCCCACGGTTGCTCTACAAAATGGTGTTAGTGCCGAGGATTATGTGAGTATTTTTTCTGATGAAGTCCATCCCATGGTAGCATGTTTGTTCCCCAATGGTGGTTAAGTGTTCTAAGATGATAGGCCCATGTTCACACAGACCACGTCAACTAGGTCTGGCTTTGTGAGCCCAATGATGAATCACCTGACCACCACAGTCACCACATCTAAATATTATTTAGCCCTTGTATTCTACTTTGGAGAGAAGTGTTCAAAAATGGTTCAAATGGCTCTGAGCACTATTGGACTTAACTTCTGAGGTCATCAGTCCCCTAGAACTTAGAACTACTTAAACCTAACTAACCTAAGGACATCACACGTATCCACGCCCGAGGCAGGATTCGAACCTGCGACCGTAGGGGTCGCGCGGTTCCAGACTGCGGCGCCTAGAACCGCTCGGCCACTCTGGCCGGCGGAGAGAAGTGTGTGTGGTCGCTATCCACCTCCACATCGTCACCTGAACCTGCTCTATTTAGCAGGAACAATGGTATAATATTCCACTGAGAAACATACAGAATCTTTATTTATCCTCTCCTGTTTTGAATGACAACAGGTTTCCCTCACTATATTGGGTGTTCTACGTTGTTTGGTATTTCCATATTTTTGTCTGTCCCTGTATCTATAGAACTTGCGTATAACCACGGAAGCATTTTGAAAACTGAAACATAATATGCATGCACTGAGGAAATGCCTCCTACTTTATATACGTAACAATGTTTTATTTAGAGACCGTTTATATCAACATACTGGTTGCCTCACGTAAAATAATCACATTTTATAAAGATGACAGTTACTTCGAAATAAATGTTAATTATTGCTAATTGTGAAAGGGAAAAATATACAGCCAGCCACTGAAAATTGCAACACCTTGAAGGCGGTATGCAACAAACGTGAAACTAACATTTAGTATGGTACCTGTCTGCATATACAAATGATTAGCAATTCAGCACAATTGAATAACAATACATTCTGCACGTAAGGAAAAAGTATGCAGCGGGTTCCTTGTTATGAAATCGCATTTCAGATATGCCTGTTTGCCATGTCTCGTGTACAAAGAATGAAAGTCTACCAGTCATAATTCGAGAGTGGCAGTGGCCTATAGAGACCACAGTTTATCTTTAGTAAAGTTCTAAAGGGCAGACAGTATATATTTATAACACTTAACTTGTAGCTGGCGTCAGTGTCCAGGTGCAGTTTACATTACATAACCTCTCTGAAAATAAATGTGGTCCTGGATGTTATTTCAGACTAGACTGAAGTATAATATTATGATATTGATATAATAAACACTTTTCATTTCCTCTTTATGTAATTTCAGAAACAGAAACTCAGAAACATTTTCATTTACAGTACATCACACTATTCACACAAGGACTTAATGTGCTCCCACGCCCGGGTTCCCGGATTCAATTCCCGGCGGGGTCAGGGATTTTCTCTGCCTCGTGATGACTGGGTGTTGTGTGTTGTCCTTAGGTTGGTTAGGTTTAAGTAGTTCTAAGTTCTAGGGGACTGATGACCATCGATGTTAAGTCCCATAGTGCTCAGAACCATTTGAACCATTTTTGAACTTAATGTGCAGTTTTTAAGGAAGCATTTGCACTCGAGCACAGACAATATTTAATTTAGTTAACTTAGATTATATGTATCGATTTTTTAAGACAAGACAATGCTAAATTAAGGACTTAACACCGCTCTCTTGTCAGAGCCAGTAGGCATCATCACACTCATGTCATTCGTTGTCCTAGAAGGGCTTAATATTTTGTGTGGCTCCATAGTTAGCCATATTGATATTTATTTGCAGAATAGAGGCGCAGAATTAATAAGTCGCTCTCATTTGTGAATTATCTGCAATTATTTAGATAGAATTTTACGTGTCAATTATATCGTAATGTATATGTTAAAATGAATATATGTTTTATTTAATCGTATGCTTTTCATTGTTTTAGTAGTTTTAGTCACTCCATTTTCATGATTGAAGCTGAGGTCAGATAGCAGACTTTGTCTACAAAAAAATACACTCCTGGAAATTGAAATAAGAACACCGTGAATTCATTGTCCCAGGAAGGGGAAACTTTATTGACACATTCCTGGGGTCAGATACATCACATGATCACACTGACAGAACCACAGGCACATAGACACAGGCAACAGAGCATGCACAATGTCGGCACTAGTACAGTGTATATCCACCTTTCGCAGCAATGCAGGCTGCTATTCTCCCATGGAGACGATCGTAGAGATGCTGGATGTAGTCCTGTGGAACGGCTTGCCATGCCATTTCCACCTGGCGCCTCAGTTGGACCAGCGTTCGTGCTGGACGTGCAGACCGCGTGAGACGACGCTTCATCCAGTCTCAAACATGCTCAATGGGGGACAGATCCGGAGATCTTGCTGGCCAGGGTAGTTGACTTACACCTTCTAGAGCACGTTGGGTGGCACGGGATACATGCGGACGTGCATTGTCCTGTTGGAACAGCAAGTTCCCTTGCCGGTCTAGGAATGGTACAACGATGGGTTCGATGACGGTTTGGATGTACCGTGCACTATTCAGTGTCCCCTCGACGATCACCAGTGGTGTACGGCCAGTGTAGGAGATCGCTCCCCACACCATGATGCCGGGTGTTGGCCCTGTGTGCCTCGGTCGTATGCAGTCCTGATTGTGGCGCTCACCTGCACGGCGCCAAACACGCATACGACCATCATTGGCACCAAGGCAGAAGCGACTCTCATCGCTGAAGACGACACGTCTCCATTCGTCCCTCCATTCACGCCTGTCGCGACACCGCTGGAGGCGGGCTGCACGATGTTGGGGCGTGAGCGGTAGACGGCCTAACGGTGTGCGGGACCGTAGCCCAGCTTCATGGAGACGGTTGCGAATGGTCCTCGCCGATACCCCAGGAGCAACAGTGTCCCTAATTTGCTGGGAAGTGGCGGTGCGGTCCCCTACGGCACTGCGTAGGATCCTACGGTCTTGGCGTGCATCCGTGCGTCGCTGCGGTCCGGTCCCAGGTCGAAGGGCACGTGCACCTTCCGCCGACCACTGGCGACAACATCGATGTACTGTGGAGACCTCACGCCCCACGTGTTGAGCAATTCGGCGGTACGTCCACCCGGCCTCCCGCATGCCCACTATACGCCCTCGCTCAAAGTCCGTCAACTGCACATACGGTTCACGTCCACGCTGTCGCGGCATGCTACCAGTGTTAAAGACTGCGATGGAGCTCCGTATGCCACGGCAAACTGGCTGACACTGACGGCGGCGGTGCACAAATGCTGCGCAGCTAGCGCCATTCGACGGCCAACACCGCGGTTCTTGGTGTGTCCGCTGTGCCGGTCGTGTGATCATTGCTTGTACAGCCCTCTCGCAGTGTCCGGAGCAAGTATGGTGGGTCTGACACACCGGTGTCAATGTGTTCTTTTTTCCATTTCCAGGAGTGTATATACAATGAGCCCTGGCTACGTTCCATACATCTTCGGATGAGCGAAGCTCGATAAATTCACGGCATAAATTTTAATCTCTCAGTTACTTACTCAACCAAACAAACAATAATAATTATTATTACAAATTATTATTATAATTATATTATTATTATTATTTTAATTTTTTATTTGTTTAACTGGCGACCGTAACAGGACTCATTTTTGTATCTGTACTACAACTAATTGTTCTTTTTCATGTACAGCCTGACTGGCAACAACCTATGTGGCGAGAATATTGAAGAAAACGAATAAAATCTGGAGACGATTTGGACTGGAAATGCAATCTTCGCATCAAGACGACATGTACGGTAAGACGCAGCACTCGCGCATCCACAATTGCTTCCAAGCACATTTTTCATTCAAAATTATTTTTCTCAGCATTAAATTCAATATTCAGTTTCCATTCAGTATTTTTTTCAAATTCCGCGATATCTCATTATTCAGACGATTACATTCCGATCCAACCCAAATTCCGTGATATCTCATTATTCAGACGATTACATTCCGACCCAACAATACGAAAGTTACATTGCACAATATGGCCGAAACTGTACAAGATTCAAGCAACGTTAACACGTCACTATTAACACGTATGCTACTTTCGATTTTTAAAGTCATCTCTCAATCATTCTCAGTCATTTAAACACACACATAGGCAGTACATTTTCACACTACGCGTTTAAATAATTTTTTTTCTTGCACACAATTTATTGACGACATGGTAAAAACTCGACACCAGTACACAATGGAACAACAATCAAGTAATGCAAACATGGATACACAGACACATTCAGACACAGAAATTAATACAGACACGCAAACACATCAAAGTAATCCGCTACAGACACACATAAACGCCAAAAGGAGCAATTCAGAACCAAACCTGAGAGACCACGTCACGTCTAATGATGCGGCGGGGGCAGGCTCATTTTGCAATCAAAATTTTGCCGCTATACTGAATTCAATTTTGGAAGGCATATCCAATACTAAGCAAGATAATGACAAAAAATTCACACAATTAATGACATACAATGCAGCTTTCAGAAATGAGATAAAATCAGACTTCGCCACACTGACTCAAAAGGTGGATGAAATTAATACACGTCTTTCCAAACAGGTCGACGATCTTACGGAAAAATTTGAAAATTTAGAGTTACGACAAAACGACAATGCCAATCGCATCCATGAATTGACAAAAACCTGTGAAACTATTAGTTGCAAATTAGAATCAAACACGCACGCATGTGACGAAATCAATTTAAAGGTGAATACAATAGAAACAAACGTAGCTGACATTCACAAACATATTCACACAACAATACAGATAGAGGCTGAACCCCATTTGTCTCGCATTAATTCACAACTTAAAGAATGGACAGCACACAAAGACCAAATTTTTGATGAATGTATACAAAACAAATTGCCACATATTGTGCACGATTCTGTAGTGGAATACATGAACAACAGTAGACAAGTAATCGATAACGATACAATAGACAAGTAATGGATAACGATATGCAAACAAACACAACTCAATGCCAAGCACAACAGAATAGTACACCCACTACACATTTTAACAGACACAGAAGAAAATCTCGATTCGGAAATGAACACATGTACACACACGAATTTCAACACTCAAATACACAACACACTGACACGCATAGTAACAGATACCCATCACTAGAAATAAAATACAATTATCATTTTGATGAAGAACCATGTACACACAGGGAAGAATTCAATGATTACACGGAAAGAAACAGACGAACACGTAACAAAGAAGAAGAGAGTCTATTCAAGCACCGTAAATTCCAACCTTTTATACCAGGCAAAAACACTGTACACCCTGTCATCTTCTTAAAAGCTTTTAGGAACGCATTCCCACGTTCGTGGAGCGACCACAAACGCATTGCATACGTTGTGGATTACATTCAAGGGGACGCTGCTGTCTGGGCTTACCATGAAAGCGACAGATGTGTAACATACGAGCAGTTTGAACGCGCCTTCTTGAATAAGTTTCGGTCAACCACTGTGCAGGAACGTATCTGCAAACAAGTCACTGAACCCGAACACTTCAATCCTAAAAACGGCAATCTGCGCCGATATTTCGAGAAGTACCCAAAAATGATACACTTCCTTAATGAACCAATGAAACCAAAAGATGTGATCCGATCACTGAAAGCAAGACTTCCTTTTAATATTAAAGAGAAATTACTGTACTTACCAGACGACGATCCTGAATATTTTTTGGAAAAGTTAGATGCTGTTGATTTACTGTATGAAGAACAAGAACCAACACACAACTCACGCAGTAGGAATCAACATGTCCACATTGCTACATTACCAAACACGCAGCAAAATTCACAACACACAGTAAACATGCAAAACAATCACCAAAACTCACAGCTGCATACAAACAACACACAGGGAGATAACCCATACAAAAAACGAAGAAACGACAGTTTTAATTCAAGGAGGAATAACGGAAACAACAATGGACACAAAGCCAAACAGAAATACTGGCAAAGAAACAACAACACAGATTATACAAGAAATGGAACACCTACACTGCACTTTAACCAGAACAGCAACCAGTATTATGTGAGACAATGGCAAACACAGCAACCGCCACCACAAAATCATATTCAGATGCCACAAGGAAATTTTGCACAAACAGGCAACACAAACCAGCAAGTGACTTCAGCCAACCGAAACCAGACAGGCGATTGGCAAAGACAATATCCCAATGTAAATATTATTGAGGAAGCTAATGAAACTACAACTACACTTGCCAATGACCAGACAAACCAGGTAAACTAGAATCAGTCATTACTGAGCCCCAGGTTGTGACTGAGGAACATTTGGGGGGCAACTTCAATGTAGAAACTATGTTTGAATATACACTTGCTAGTGAAACTGTGAAACAAGAAAAATTAACATTTACACAACAAGAGTTGCCTACACTATTCTTAAGATATAATTAAAGTGGAAACTTAGCTGATGATCTGATAAATGACAACACACAATGTCACAATGTAAAGAAAAGATTTGTACTGTCTTCCACCTCAGGCATTGTAGGGGGTATACCTACTAACATAATTATTGATACAGGAGCTGCTGTCAGTGTGATTTCTTACAATTTTTATACTATGATGAAGGAAACTTCTAAGATACCAGAGTTCCCAGTTCAAAACTGCTTAATATTAACTGCATTAGGTAATAAGTCAAGTAGGGTTAATAAGCAGGTATTTGTCACTGTTAATATGGGAAATGGAATCGTACAATGGCCTTGCCTAGTTGTCCAAAACCTTGCTGCCAATTGTATATTGGGTATTGATTTTCTTTGCGAGAAGGACTGCACAATAGACTTCTCCAAACGCATTTGTTATTTTAAGTATGAAGGCAGAGACATAGTTTTGAACTTGGACACTCGACTAGTAGACCATAACAAGCACTGTTCTGGCTACAAGATACAGATTATACATGAGACTGACGTAGATTCCACACAACTACCTGTATCACACAGTGAGGTAGTGAATGATGTACTTACACAAATCAGTTCTGAGTTATCAGAATGTGATGCTATTAATGAAGAGGAGAGATCCCAGCTTAGACATATTTTACTTAAGAACGTTTTCACTAGCAAGCCAGGTAGGATCAACATGTATATGTATACGATTGAAGTCAAGCCTCACCAAATCTATTACCACAAGTCATACAATGTACCTCTAGCTTTGCGACCTGCCGTTTGGGAAGAACTAAAGAAAATAATTACATGGAACATTATAGAACCATGAACATCTCCATATTGTAGCCCTTGCATGTAGTGAAAAGACACAATGGAAGTATCAGGTTAGTATTAGATGCAAGAGCTATCAACCAAATTATCTTACCTGTGAGGACACAACCAGAGAATCTTGATGAACAGCTTCAGAAATTCTTGGATGCAAAATATTTCTTTACAATAGACCTTAAAAATTCGTTTTGGCAGGTGCCAATAAGCAAAGAATCTAGAAAATATACAGCCCTTATGTTTGGTGGTAGAACTTATCAGTTTTGTGTATTACCATTTGGCCTAAATGTAAGCTCAGGAGTATTCATTACTGCACTAAACTCTGTACTCGGCGATGATTTACTAGAAACTGTTACATACTATGTAGATGACATACTGATTGCCTCAAAAACATGGAAGGAACGCACTGATACCCTGAACACTTTACTATGCAGATTCACACAAGCTGGAATTACTTCCAATTTTTGTAAATCTAGATTTGCTTGTTCTGAGATCAAATACCTAGGACTCATCATCAACACACAAGGCATTAAACCTGACCCTTCAAAATTAGATGCTATCAGACATTTCCCCAGTCCCACTACAAAGAAACAGTTAAAATCATTTCTCGGTCTATGCTCATTTTTCAGATGATTCATACCTAAACAGTTACTCAATAGCAGATACTTATTAAACTTATTAAAGAAGAACCAGATATGGATTTGGAACCAAGACTGTGAAAATGACTTTACTAAAATCAAAGAAGCCTTAGTAAACTCTAACATGCTGGAACATCCAGACTTCAATTTGAACTTTTGTATTGCTTGTGATGCATCAAACATTGGTTTGGGCTCTTGTTTATTTCAAATTGTTAAAACAGAAACTTCAGAACATATTAAGATCATTGGTTTTGCCAGTAGGACTTTAACAGAATGTGAAAGATCTTACTCCACCACAGAATTGGAAACATTAGATATAGTATGGGCATTTAAAAAGTTTAATTATTATCTGTATGGAACACACACCATTATATACACTGACCATCAAGCACTTACCTTCCTTTTGTCATGTAAACTCATTCATCCTAGACTTACAGGATGGACACTTGCATTACAGAATTACTCTTCTGAAATCAAGCACATCAAGGGAAAAGACAACATAATAGCTGACACACTTTCAAGACTACCACAAGGATTACACCTTAAGAATACAGCCTTTGAGAACACACACGATCACAGAATACTACTCATGCAAGACAAACAGGTTACACAATACTGCAAAGACCTATGCAAGAACATGTCAATACTACAAGATTCATATCCAAACTGGTACAAAATAAAACAAATCATAGTACAACAACACAACAACACTTTACAAGACAGATACATGCTACATAACAACATACTTTTCTACAAAAGACACACAAATGCTACTAACTGGTGTGTTTGCATACCACAAGATTCTGTGCACAAACTCATTGCACACACTCACACAGTTTGGGGACACTACAGAACAGAGAAATGTCTAAACAAGTTACATATATATTGCTATTTTCCAAATATGAGAAGAAAAATACATGATGTTATCAGCAAATGTCTCATATGTCAAAAATCCAAGCCACAAAATCAATCCACCAAAACAGATTTGCACTCTATCTTACCTACTGGACCTAGAGAGATACTTTGTACACATGTTAGCGGACCTCATCCAACTAGCGTCGGTGGTTGTAAATACATTCTAGCATTTTATGACATATTTTCTAGGCACATCAAACATTTTGCCATTAAGTCACCCACAGCAAACACCATCATCAGAAGATTCACAAATGATTACATGCCATACTGTGGAAAACCTAAAGCCATTCTATCAGATAACGCCACGTATTATGCAGGATTCACCTGGAGAAAATTTCTAAAGGACAGTAACATTAAGAGTATCTTTACTTCAAAGTTTCATGCATCAGCCAACCCTTGTGAGAGAATTTTTAGAGAATTAAACAGATTCATGAGAACTAACACCTCAACACAGCACACAAACTGGATACATTACCTAGCACTTTTTGAGGAAATACAAAACAATTTAAATATATACAACACACCCTATACTCCCAGAGAAATCATGTTTGGCACAAAGGAAACTAATGAACGGAGCAACCCACTACCAAAATTTTCTGACACCAAACCTTCACACGAGGAAAAGGTAAGGGAAGTACTCATTGCAATTACTGAACAAGCTGACATTAGAAATAAGAACTATGGTGCTAATCTTAAAAGAAGGCAAAACTTTACAATAGGCATGCAAGTTTTACTTAAGACCCACTACAAATCGTCATCACCTCTAAAACATAATGTTAAGTGGCGTCCAGTATATGAAGGTCCTTACACAATCATTGATATACCACACCCTGGAGCATATCTGTTACAAAACCCCAAGAATAAGAGAATTTTAGATTTGTACCCTCACAAAGATTTGAAAACTTTTAGCCCTTAGCAGAGTATAGTGATACAACAACAAGATAAGTCACATCTGGTACTTCAAGCTGGAAGAAGAAGACGATATAAGCTACAACCTTAAGTATCTACATTTTACAGCACCAGCAACAACAGCAGCAGCAAGAAGATAAGACACAGGAAGAACTAACGATTTTCATGCAAAGCACAGCTACTGATTATATTTATTAATGCCCTGCAGACAAGCTGATAGACTAAATGACTGGAGACAATTTCTACCCTGAACCTGATATATTAATTGGCATGATAGGCACTTGATTTGGTATTCACACTCACACCACAATCCACATGAACACAACATGCACAGAAAACACTCTACAGGAAATGACAAATGAGATTAATTGAGCAAGGCTATAAGCTTTATTTTAATTGTAAATGATACTTTGTGCATGTGCTAATTTGGAATTGATTGTGGATGTGACGTGTCGTGTCTTATTGTAATCATGACTTTTCAGGACAGATAATCTCCAAGATGTTTTCTAACCTATTATGAAAGTTTATGTTGCAGGAAACATTTAATGAGGAAGAACACTTATTGCGTAGTACTGATGTAAAGGAAAATATACTTAAAAGGAAAACTTTATTTAAAAAAAACGCTGAACCTGTAAGATAATTTTTTCTATGTCTGACCCATACGTATTTGTAAATATCTAGTTTAATGCAATTGAAAAATGTAAAATATGTATATGTATTAGCAGACAATGTAATGTAAACGTATAGGTTCATGTTTCACAGAAATTTTTTTATATCTATGTAAATATGTAATAGAACACTGTACTCGATGTGAAGTGATATTTGTTATGTTTTGTGCTCTCTGTTGTGAGCGAACATTTTGTTTTGCAACAAACAATGTATGAACGAGTTGTGTGAAAATTTTGAAAAAACGGTTCACTATGCTCATGATGGGGACACTATAGGTGACGTGAGTCACAAAACCACGGCACACTTTTATGGAAGCATTTGCACTCGAGCACAGACAATATTTAATTTAATTAACTTAGATTATATGTATCGATTTTTTGAGACAAGAGAATGCAAAATTAAGGAATTAACACCGTTCTCTTATCACAGCCAGTAGGCATCATCACACTCTTATGTCATTCGTTGTCCTAGAAGGGCTTAATATTTTGTGTGGCTCCACAATTAGCCATATTGATATTTATTTGCAGAATAGAGGCGCAGAATTAATAAGTCGCTCTCATTTGTGAATTATCTGCAATTATTTAGATAGAATTTTACGTAAGTGTCAATTATATCGTAATGTATATGTTAAAATGAATATATGTTTTATTTAATCGTATGCTTTTCTTTGTTTTAGTAGTGTTAGTCACTCCATTTTCATGATTGAAGCTGAGGTCAGATAGCAGACTTTATCTACAAAAATATATATATAATGAGCCCTGGCTACGTTCCGTACATCTTCGGACGTGCGAAGCCCGATAAATTCATGGCATAAATTTTAATCTCTCAATTACTTACTCAACCAAACAAACAATAATTATTATTATTACAAATTATTATTATAATTATATTATTATTATTTTAATTTTTTATCTGTTAAAAGTTTCACATTGTTCTATGAGCTTCATAGCTAAGAATGTCGTGAAGTGAACATCTGCTTCAGCCCTACAAGTGACCAAATGCGCATCTTTGACGTCAGTTTCACTGTATATATTAATTAAATTTTATTCTAGAAGCATCCAGAACATCTAATCTAAATCTAATTAGTGGTAGAATAATTTCCACTTTAAAGATTTAACACAGATCGAAATAAAGCTAGATGTTTTTGTAAATTTTTAGAAATTTTCTTGGAATAAAAGACATTTGTGTGAGCATGAGAATAAGTTAGACATTTTGGAAAAATATTCTGTGTCATAAGCATTACATAAATTGGTAAATTAAGCTAATGTAAGCGAATTTTTAAGACCAATTCACACTGGCCATCACATAACGTCCTGTCTCGTCATAACATTCTACGATGCTTTTCAAATGGAAGCATCCACATTGGACATCCTGCCCCATCACATCACGTCACAGCACCATCAAGGTTTCTCGGGAAGAAAGTTTTGACAGTTGACGTCATCCGTCCATTGTTGATCATGTGATCACTAAGCTCATTTCCTCCCGATTTACAGCCTTGTACAGATCTCCATATTTCGTTTCATCCTGGTTTCTGTGGTTGATATCAGTTGTTTGTTGTTCATTATTTGTTATAAGCAATTTCCTTCCGTTATTTATTTTCTTAAAATTTATGGTAAATGACGAAAGATTAAATGAAGGAGTGAGGTAGCAGTCTGAATTGTACAGCATCAGTGTACTAAATTACTTGACCTTTATTACATTTAGGACATGGATTTTTATACATGCTGATACCGTATTTAATATTTTACAATGAAATGGGTTGCAATATGGGTGCAACTTGTGAAGTGAGAAAAGTACTGTGGTTAGAATCACAACTAAACTTAACCTTAAACCAGTTTTTCACAGGATGTGATGACACATCATAACACTGTGCTCCTGTTAGTAATTCTGGATGCAGTTTGAGGTAACAAATGAAAAAAACTAGTATTTCGACTTCCTAAAATACAAAATGCTAATTCCTTTTCCTCGAGCTGCTTATATAGTGCGCGGAATTCCCCTTCTGTACTATGTAATGGCATTTTTCCGATCTACACTCTTTTTGTATATTGTTTTGCACTTCTGTCTTCCTCCTCTGATATACAAGATATACCTGCATACTGCAAACGATTTGAGTCCAATAAATGTTACTTTCATAGAAATGTGCACACCAGCATCCATGTATATAAGCTACCATGCTGTGTGTATGCATTTCATACATAAAAACACTGGAAAATCATCTTGTGATGATCGCAATTCCCGCGAAAGAACAGCTGAGGACAGCCTTGCGAATTGAGATCACGTGACTTTGATTGACTTGACATGCCATGCTGTGATGGACAGTGCGAATACAGCTTGACGTGATGTTGCCATGATGTGATTGTGCCATGATGGCCAGTATGAATCGACCTTTATAAAACAGAAATAAAAAGAAGCTTGTATTTTATATTTTGTAGCAACATTTATAGGAAAACTAATTTTCATAGTATAACCCAGACAGACCTTTGCCAGAGTGTTAATAGATTGTGCAACTATACAGAAACATGAATCAGATATGCCATATCCAAAAATAGGTGCAACTGTATCTGAAAATTGGGTTGTGTCACAAATTTCTGTAATCTCAAAAGTTGCTTGAAAATCTTTATTTATTACAATTTCCCCTTTACACAATGGTGGACATAAGATTTACACATGATTTGGTGATATTATGGAACATACACTATTATGAAAATTAGTCAGCTTATAAAAATAATGTATTTATAAACTTCTGGTTAATATTTGAATGTAAAGAATCTTTCAGTTGTGGTAACATGAAGTAAGGAAAATGTGTGTTTTTGAATAGAAATGTTATATGAATTTTTAAAGAATATTAAAAGAAAATTAAAACTTTCAAGCAGATAAAGTTTACATCTATTAAATTACTCACAATATATATCATGAACATTTAAATCATTGCAGGCCAAACCCCATGTATCAAATGACAGGCTTACTTTTCACATGTTGAAAATATACAAAGTATAAAAATATTTTTAAGTAATCAACATGAGCATCTTATATCCAAAAGCACCACTGTATCATTACAAACCTTTGTTTTAGACTTCTCAGTACGAAGAAAATTTCAATTATACACATACGAAATGTATTCTTCTTTTCCATTTGTGGTAGCTGTGTCCCTAGTCACATTCTGGGTGGAATATATGTCCACACATAACTAACAAAATGAAAATATTTGATATAGGAGTATGTCCCTTAATGTCTTTGATAATATAATTGTCCATTTTGTAAAAATCCATGTGAAAACACTAGTCATAAAGATGTGTCTCTCTTTGTTTTTCACATTTTGAATAAGCTAGCTCTCTGTACATATGAATGTTGGTCATACAATGTAATGAGCTGAATGTGTATTACGTATCATGTCATGTCCATCAAGATATTGGGTAAAGTGACTACCACAATTTTCCCACAGTCTTTTCTTGATCATTCTATATCTGGAAATACGAGTACTGGCAAAGATACATCGATCCATGTAAAGAAAAATATAGAAATAGATTTTTCGCATAGGAGAACTTTTACGAATAAATATTGGTTGACTAGTTTACCCAGCATCGTGAATTTCAAACAAATGTTTAGAAATATTGCAGTAAACTAATCTACTAACAAATGAGACAAGAATTTTTTTCTGAAATATCATACACATCATAAATTTAATCTCTTCTACCTCCCTTTCCAAGCAATGTAAACATCTTTACTTTGCACTTTGTGACATAATAAAATAAATGAAGTATTACCAACAACATTGAAAAAATATTTGGGTCTTACACGGGGTAATTAGTTTCCTTTAGTTAGCAAACAAATATTCAAAAAATAATTTTGCATTTAAAGAGAAACTGACTTCATCCCTCAGCCCATATAAAATGAACATATTGTACAAAGCAATACTGAAAAAATGCCCAAAATGTTCTTTTTTCCTATTTATAAAAAAAATTTTAATTATCTCATGGTATAATTAGAAATGTAAAACGTATCATCCAGGTTACATCTGCTTACTTCAATTATTGTACTGTAACTATGAAATATTCTTAATAGTTTTTCAACAGAAATTGTTTAGTATTGAATAATCCCCCGTTTTTATTCATTTTAGTATATCAGACAGTTTTCAGAGTTTATCACCAGCTGTTATCTTCTTGTAATCAGCTACAGTGTTACATACAATAATTCACATAAATAATCCTAGTAATCTAAACATTCCAAAATTATGTCAACATAATAGTTAACAGCAGAAATTCACATACCGCAAACATCTCAGACCCACTGCAAGCATTGTATAAAAATCAACAACATAACCATAGATCAAACTTTCACTTCAGCATATCGCACAAATTCAACTTAGTCATCCTCAAAATCATGTACAGCATGCTGCCATGAATGAGAGAGGAAAAAAATCTCAAAACAAAGGACCAGTATGCCCCTGATACATCATTTCTACATCAGAACAATCATCATGAACATCATAGAATACATTACAGTAATTTCATCTCATTATCTCCAAAAATCATCAGAAACTTCGCAATAATACCATAAATATCACAAACTAATTCTCAATCATTTTTACATTACTCAAGAACTACACTCCAAGTAGAAATGTATTCTGAGTATAATTCACATATCTCACCCATAACAACACAACATATACTTTGAAACAAGCAACATATTATATTGCAACTGATTAGTCATACATCTTATTGTACACTTTGTTTAGTCTTTTATTCTGACAAGTATCCTCTGGCACTGAACTTTTCACTCACAATAACACAACAATGATAAAACAGTCTACATAGCTTGCAAAAAATACAGCATATTGATTTCTCATTTCTTTATTTCACTTCCTAAGACTTTTGATGTTTTCATTACACTAACAAAAGCTGAGTGAAACCTTAATCAACAGTAAAATACTTCATACTGTGTTTTTGTAATACTAATAGCGCCTTAGTATAACTACAATATACATTGGAATATTTCTGGCCCAATTTCCCATTATACTGCACAAAAATCAATTTTCTTTTCGAAAGTGCGCATAAGTTATCTAAAATATTAAAATTTCATTACCATTTGCCTCATCTGTTTCAATACAGCAGCAACGCAATACACTGTAATTTTGTTTAAATAATAGTGCTCAAAAATAAATTATGTTCGAAAAGGGCATAAAAATTTTCCCACAAACAACCTTTTTTCACATGTATTTCACAGGTTTCAGACACAGTAAGAATTCAAAGTGCAGCAGATGTTCTTTAATCTTCAAAAGGTTTCTCAACATAAACATTAATAAATATTATTTCCTCCAATATCCCAAAAAATTTCAGCTTTAGCATTTGCATTTCAGAATGATGTTTCCAGGCATTCTGAGATTATTTCTTCATTATAAGTTATTTAAATGTCTACAAAATGATTTTCATACCAAAAAAGAAGAAGACGAACTGACAGTAGGAGAAAATTATTTAAGATTAGACAGATTAGTCGCAGAAAAATGGCAGCATGGAAATGGAAAAAAATGAAATAATACTACACGAGCATCGAGTCCCTGGGTTCACCACAACGACACTGCATGTGTCGATGGGTTCAGGAGAGCCATATTCAATGAAATGCAGAATCTCATTTGCCCCCACGTGGCTAGTGCTCAAGATGACAGACATATTGTTCCCTTGGCCATTGTAATGGCCCCCTTTAGCAATTTTTTTACACTAAATTTTCAGTCTTATTGCAATCTAGTGCAGTACACTTTTATTGCAATATTTGAAGTAAAGTTCTAAAGGGCGTACATTATATACTGATGATATCACTTGAATTGAAGTTGGCGTCAGTGTCTACATGTAGTTTCCATACCATAATGTTGAAAATAAATGTAATCCTGGGTGTTATTTCAGACATGAATATGTTATTGTGATTTTGATATGATGAACGCTTTTTATTTCCTCTTTATGTAATTCCAGAAATAGAAACTCTGAAACATTTTCATACACAGTGCATCATACTATTCACACAACAGCTTAAATTGCAGTTTCTCATCGTTCTATGAGCTTCATAGTAACGAGTGTTGTGAAATGAACATCTGAACTGTAGAACCAAATGTGCTTATTTGGTTCCAATGTCACAGTATATATGAATTACGAATTCTAGAAGCATCCAGAACACTGGCTGAATAAAATTAGTGGTTCAGTCATTTCTGCTTTTAAGATTTCAGACAGATCAAAATAAAACTATATTTTTTGTAAATGAAAAACTTTTAGAAATGTTCTGGAAATAAAACACATTTGTGTGAGAGTGAGACGAAATTAGACTTTTTAAAAAAAAAGGCCAAATCATAGGCTTTACATAACGTAAGTTGGTAAATTAATCAAATGTACATGATATCTCATTTGAATGATATTACACTGACTTTTACAAACAGAAATGAAAACATGGTTGGGTTTCATATTTTTAATGATATTTATAGGGAGACTAATTTTCCCAGTATATCACAAAAGCATTCCAAATATAATGATGCACAATGGACTAACTTTAAGCAAGACAGGGCTTTGTCAGAAACGTGATACATTGTGTAAATATGCAAAAACATGAAATAGGTACAGCTATATCTGAAAAGAAACTGGTATTGCAAGTTTCGATAATCTCAAAAGTTACTCGAAAAACTTGCTTTATTATAGTGTGAAGAATCGTTCAGCCATATCACATACATTGAGTCAGGAAATAGGCTTGGTTTGCAGCAAGACATATATCCACACAGGCAGAGTTACGACATCTGGAGCACCTTGGACTGGCACCAACAGCGACCATTGCAGCTTGTCTGTCGTGTCAAGAGGAGAAGCACACTCACAGTGGCGTACCCAGCGGTAACAAACAACATACGAGTGGTAGCATGTCGCCTTTGTAGGCGAACCCTGCTTCTGGGAACAGCATCACGATGGATGTATCCCTGTGCGTAGGCTCCAATGAGATCGAACATTGACAGATTGCATTCGTCATCGTCGTACAGCTCCAGCAACTGACGTGACGCTGTTGAGCCCTCATAGCTACAAGAATGTCTACAAGATCAGCCTACCTTAAGTCATCCATACCTTTAATCATAACGTGTCTATGAGGGTATGTTTTACGTGCCGATTCGTGCAGTTCTCGAACTACAGTCTCCATCTTATTTTACTATACCTCTCTCTCTCTAAGCTAAGAAATAATTGAAATAACCTCTTTCAAATGCACATAATTACTGGCAGCAGCTGATGCCATGAGCAGTCGTAGTCTACCTATTACCTCATTGGGATCATCGTAGTATATACAGGGTGATTCACGAAAATATGCGAATATTTTAATATGTTATTCTAAAAGTAAAACTAAAGAAAAACGTTCATATAAACATAGGCCCGTAACTGTCTAGTTATGGAGTTACGGTTAATAAAAGATTTTGCCTCAAATTTAGCAACTTCGCTAGTATGAAGCCATCGCATAACTCTATGAGGCTAAAGTAAAGCACGATTTCCAATGAGGCACCCTTACTAGTGGAGGAGGAGAGAGGAAATGGGGAGGGGGTGAAGGGGAATGGGGAGAACCAACAGCTCCCTCAGATGGATACAGCACAAACTAGCTCAGTCTGTCCCTCCATATTAAGGTCAACTCACACGTCTCTGTGTTGTGTTACTGGAGCTAGCCCAGTTGAGCTATAAATAAATAAATAAAAGACCCTGTCTTCCTCTCCAGCACAGAATTACCATTTGCTGCCATTTCCATGCGTTGGGTTAACACATTTGGATTATGCCATAGGAGAGGTGGGAGGAGGGCGAGGGAGGAGAGGGAATGGGAGAGCGAGGAGGGGGGAGAGGAAGCTAGGTTAGTGAAGGTATCCTAATTGACCTATTTCCTGCCAAAATTTTCCACCGTTTCCAGGGGGTGGAGGGTGGGTGACATCATAGGTGGTAAGGAAAACCCAGCCATCTGTTTAAATAAATTATTTGTCCCAGAAATTGCCTAGCGCCACTACTCACCTCCACCCGAATCTTATATCCTGACCTTTCAAGACAAACAACAAGAATAGTCGAACACACATTGATACACTTAAGCAGTGTGGTTTCTCAGCTGGCTACCTCTTGATGATTCACCAATGCTACACCGACCATCCAATGCTCTGCATATGAAGAAAACATTGTTCCTTATAATGACAACAGCCCTCACCTTAGTGCATGAACAGCTCATGGCCTCAACACTCAACCATCATGATGAAGAGAATGAGAGCACAAGCGTGGCCTCAGTCTCATTGATTGGTCACACTCACCTGACATCTGATCACACTCACTCCCCATTCTACCCAGTACTCGCACTTTTACCAACCTCAAAGACACACTGAAGCATACACATTAATACATTGCACCCCACTTCGCCACCTGGCTACCCAAATGCTGGCCTCATCGGGCATACTTCACTAGCTGTAAACCACACTGTCGCCACCTCTCTCCCATATGATTTATCCCCATGCAGCTTGACCACTGCCCACTGCCGATCTTCACACAAGAACACTGACCTCACTGTCTACATTCACATGTTTCCACGTTCGACTACCAAACACCTTTGAGAGGCTGACAATGCCCTATGATGCCACATTCAGGACACATTGGAGGAATTGGCCACAACATGATGCCTGTTTTACCACTTTCAACTGCTCAATTATCCTCCAGTTGCCACTGAAAGCTTCAGTGCCTCTTCCAGACATAAGCTCACTGCAACAACGCTGGATTCTGAAACTACATCTCTATCTACACTGACTCCAGCCACAATCCAAAACACATTGATAACCTGCATTCCTACACCCTCACGTCCCCCACACTGCCACAGGTGCCCTCTGCACAGACCATGCCCACCAAAGTCTGCTACAGCAAATAAATAACAGGTTCACATCAACCGCACTACTGCCTCAACATAGACTGTCAGTTTGATCAGATCAAAGTCCCTCGGGCACATGTGGCCTCCACATACTGACATCCTACTTTCCAGAAACAGTCCAGTCATGTTTCACAAAAGAGCCAGCCACAGCATAATTGGTCACATGCATCTGCTCAGCATCACTTCGAGAAAAGATCCTGTTGTGTCTTGCAAAAGCGCCAGTCACAGCACGAATGCTCATGAGCATCTGCACATCTATTCAAGAATTGATCTGGTTGTGTTTCGTGAAACTGCCCATCATATGTGACCAATCATTCGTATCAGTATCCACCGCTGAAGCAGTCACCGATCCCACTCTCATCTTCCCTTCAGTGCTCCACAATAAGGGGGGAGGGACGTGTCTCCATGAATATATTGGCAGTTGGAACCATCATGTACATGTATAAAAAGAGAGAGCAGCAATCTTCCAAGTTTTTCAACAAGAAGGTGATTTAGTGTACTGCTCAGACATTCCCTGTCTGATGAATGTGTTTGGTATTGAATACAAAAAGGTAGACTGGAGGCTATTTACTGATTCATCCAAAACTAGTTTAAAGACTGTTTTATTACACAATGGTAACATGTATGCATCTGTACCTGTTGGACATTTCTACATATGAAAGAAAGCTATGAAAACCTAGAAATAGTGATAAATAAAATAGGTTATTCTTTTCATGGTTGGATGATATGTGGCAATCTAAAAGTAACATGCATGCTCCTTGGTCAGCAAGGTGGTTTTACCAAATTTCCATGTTTCTTGCGTGAATGGGGCAGTAGGGCTACCGATCAAGACTGGTGCAGAAAGAATTGGCCTGTGAGGGAGTCTTTAAAACCTGGCGAGAAGAACATTCTATGCAAAAACCTTTTAGATCCAAACAACGTACTCCTACCACCTCCACATATAAAGTTAGGCATAATGAAACAGTTTGTAAAGGCTTTGCCTAAACATGTACCATGTTTTAAGTATCTCTGCCAAACGTTCCCATGCCTTTCAGAAGGTAAACTAAAAGAAGGCGTCTTTGTCGGACCTGACATTAGAAAATTGATGTTTGACGTTAACTTTAAAACCACAGTGACCTTAAATGAGAAAGAAGCATGGGCATCATTCAAGGAAGATTTTTTACGCAGACCCTGTTTCCATAATTAGGATCCAACATATTATGTAAAATCTTTCTCTTTTCTGTCTAATTCGCTAGTAAACATATCCTTTCTTCCCTATTTCTGTTCATTCTCTCGCTTCTCTTTGTCCTCACAGCGTCTGTGACACTAATTTTGATTGTGGTGCAGCCTACTTATTGACTTACACCAGCCACCTATATCTGGGCTCATCTTACACTTCTGTTTATGGATTTTGTTGATTAATCTGATTGTTTTCCATATCTCATTTCTCCTAGTCGTCCTTCATGCAGTCGTTTTCTGTTAAGCATCTTGCATCCTATATCTTCTTGGTCAGTTTGTCGTTGGTCATTTTTATAATATTCCCTGAACATCTCAATGTTCTCTTCCAAATAAATAGTCACTAGTGTCTCCATAGGTGACTACAGTTTTTTCTTCCTTTAAATTTTGAGTGAGGTGCACAAGTCACAAAATATATGTTTGTGCTGCAAGGATATTTATTGGTAAATATTGAACACCCTGTCTGGATGAAACTCAGATACTATTTGTTAACAGAAATCAACTCTCCATTATACAAACACTTCAAAATGCACATTTAGACACTACTATATTTCATTAATTATCTCTATAGACACAAAACAGCCTTTGCGTCGTAACTTGCACATGATTCACTGGACTTGTTCGTGCTACACTAAGTTTGCTAAGCATTCAATGCAGCATTGTTGGCACAAGAAGCAGTTATATTGCATTCATTGCATGCAAGGTTATTGTACCCTTACATAGCCTGTCCAAAATTAAATCTTTGATACAAACTGAATTGAAAAATAAAACTGAGATTAAAAGTTACAAAAATGAAAATAGAAAAATTGGAGTTTAGTAATTACATTATTAGTTCCTGACTATTAATTAATAAAATTAAATTAATTATTAATTGAGGCAGCAATCAATAAGTGACAAATGCAAGTAAATGACAAGCTGTAGTTAGTCATACATCAGATATCATAACCTTGTATGTGAGTGAGTAACTGCACAAAAATACAGTGTAGGAACATTAACCATTGGCCTAAATACCACTACAGCTTGTACAAGAAAGCTCTATTAACTTCGTGAAACATAACACTAAATCACATGACAAAAATACTGTAATGTTACGAATCGTAGAGATTACATTAACACAGCTGTCATTTATGTACTTATTTGCATGTCTTTAAGAACAGACTTTGTTGATAATCCACAACTGTAACAAAATAATTCGAAATTTATTTGCTGATTGTAAATTCTTTGACATCAGGTATTAGGTATAGATGAACTATCTATTAGTGTCATACGAACATTTGTAACAGACTTGGACTCGAACCCGGATTTCCCATTTATTGTGAGTGGTATCCTCCACCTCTTCAGGTACTCTTGCACGCTCACCACCCTGACCAAAACCTCCATATATTGCATAGTCTACATATTTGTGCTAGAGTCCACTGTTTTCATCACATAGTACTCACTGACATTATTAACTAGATTCCCGCGCCAGGGTGAATGAGTCAATGAGGGATCAACTTACTAACCATCAGCAGATCTTGTTGATGATCCACAGCTGTAACAAAATAATTTGAACTTTATTGACAGACAGGGAACGAGCTTAGATGGGCGTAAGATGATAACAACATTGGCCTTGATTCCTCATAGTCTTATTCTCTTTGGTGTGGGAATCTAATTAATAATATTGGCAAGCTTTAGGTGATGAATACAGTGGGCTATGGCTTAATTATGTAGACAATGTTACATATGTAGCTTTGGGTCATTCCAGATAGCATGCACAAATAGCTGAAATAGTTAAGGCGACTGCTCCCAATAAGCAGGAGATCTGGATTCTAGTCCCATTGTGGCACAATTTTTCAAATGTCAGGTACATCTATACCTAATAAACTGATCTTAAAGAATTCGCAGTCAGCGAATAAATTTCGAATAATTTCGTTACAGCTATGGATCGCCAACAAGGTTCTGTTCTTTCAGACACGCAATTAAGTATTACAAGCCTAGATGGGCATAAGCTGATAACTACATTGGTCTCGATTCCTCGTAGTCTCATTCTCCCTGATGTGGCAATCTAATTAATAGTATTGGTGAGCTTTGGGTGATGAATGAAGTGGGCTATGGCATAAAGATGTTGACAGTGTGACATGTGAAGGTTTGGAGTAGTCCAGAGAGTGTGCACAGATAGCTGAAGTGGTTAAGGTGACTGATGGCAATAAGTAGGAATTCCAAGTCTGTAACAGGTAATTAAACTGATATGAAACAATTCACACTCCGTGAATAAATTTCAAAATCAAATGTCCAAATGTTTGTGAAATCCTAATGGACCAAACTGCTGAGGTCATCGGTCCCTAGACTTACACGCTACTTAAACTAACTTATGCTAAGAACAACACATACACCCATGCCCCATGGAGGACTCGAATTTCCGGCGGGAAGAACCATGCAGTCCGTGACCTGGCGCCTCAAACCACGCGGCCACTGCCCGCAGCAGATTTTAAACTGCATGAACACAAAGCGCTCTGAGTGCAAGAATGAATGTAAGCATATCAGTAAAACGAGATAAATATCATAAACACAGTAAAAACTGTACAAAAAATTAATATATTACTAGCAAAGTAGTCATTCTAAATAAAAGTACCAAAAGAGTGGTAGTGTACTTTATATAAATAACTAAAAATTGCTATCTCTGTATTGTACTGATTAATTAAAAGTTTAAAATTGACATAACACACAGTTATGAAAAAATGTCTGATAGCTAGCTGTACAGTGTGTGTATGATATAATTAAGGTATGGTATGGAGAGGTTCTGTGTTAATGCTTTATTACATGATATTTACACAGTGAAAGATACACATCTGTTTCACTTGGGAGCTAAGAACTCACTAAAGTCTGTGGTCAAGTCACAGATATTCCACTTGTTATACATCAGCGATGTTCCCATGGAGAAGTTTTAAACTTCTTTAACATTGTAGCTATAATAGATACGTATTCTGGGTCTTTTTCATGTCCTAAGAACTTTGTAACGACTTGCTTGAATGATGCCAATTCTTCTTTCTCATTTAAGGTCACTGTGGTTTTAAAGTTAACATCAAACATCAATTTTCTAATGTCAGGTCCGAAAAAGACGCCTTCTTTTAGTTTACCTTCTGAAAGGCGTGGGAACGTTTGGCAGAGATACTTAAAACACGGTCCATGTTTAGGCAAAGCCTTTACAAACTGTTTCATTATACCTAACTTTATATGTGGAGGTGGTAGGAGTACGTTGTTTGGATCTAAAAGGTTTTTGCATAGAATGTTCTTCTCGCCAGGTTTTAAAGACTCCCTCACAGGCCAATTCTTTCTGCGCCAGTGTTGATTGGTAGCCCTATTGCCCCATTCACGCAAGAAACATGGAAATTTGGTAAAGCCACCTTGCTGACCAAGGAGCATGCATGTTACTTTTAGATTGCCACATATCATCCAACCATGAAAAGAATAGCCTATTTTATTTATCACTATTTCTAGGTTTTCATAGCTTTCTTTCATATGTAGAAATGTCCAACAGGTACAGATGCATACATGTTACCATTGTGTAATAAAACAGCCTTTAAACTAGTTTTGGATGAATCAGTAAACAGCCTCCAGACTACCTTTTTGTATTCAATACCAAACTCTTTCATCAGACGGGGAATGTCTGAGCAGTACACTATATCACAATCTTGTTGAAAAAGTTGGAAAATTGCTGCTCTCTTCTTATACATGTACATGATGATTCCAACTGACAATAGATTCTTTTCTTTTAATCTAGATCCAAGCAATTCAGCTTTTCCTTTCATTAAGCCCAGATACCCTAACCAAATCGTTAAGCTCGGTATGAGTAAACAATTTGGGCTCTAGACTTTCGGTATTACAATGGAATTCATCATTATCTGGTTCATCTAAATCACATTGTACATCAGAAAATACTTCTGTTGGAATAGAATTTAAATGGCTCTGAGCACTATGGGACTCAACTTCTGAGGTCATTAGTCCCCTAGAACTTAGAACTAGTTAAACCTAACTAACCTAAGGACATCACAAACATCCATGCCCGAGGCAGGATTCGAACCTGCGACCGTGACGGTCTAGCGGTTCCAGACTGCAGCGCCTTTAACCGCACGGCCACTTCGACCGGCCTAGAATTTAAATCATCTGGTGATTCAGCCACCTGCAAATCTACACCATGCCCTACTGGTCGCATGGCGGACGGAAGACTAGGGTAGCATATTACCGTCTTATTTTTCGAATTATGACCAACACTGCAAAAGTAGCAATCATTGCAATGATTTCTTCGATCATTCGATATCATAGGAACAGCAAATCTAAAGGCTTTCTTCTCTTTTTTGGACCACTTTCTCATATCTTCAACACACACATAACATACCTTATGCGGCCACCAAGATTTATCTTTAGCACCAAGTTTAGATCCAAAGTATAATAGATAAACCTCTTCCACAAAGTCTGTAATGTTTCTTTGGTGTTTTTAATCACAAATTCATCACATATATAACAAAAACTGTTAGCAGAGCTTTTACAATCACAATTAGATATTTACCGAGCACACATGCAGGAAACGGGGAAGTGAGGTTAGGTTGACAGTAAACAAACACCATCCGTTAACACAAAAATAGAATCGATTTTTTTTTGCCAGCAAATGTCTTTCAGCAGTGATACCATTGTCATCTACATTCATTACACCTCCTTTTTAAATTATTTTAACTATATAAAAGCTGTTAAATTCTTTAAAAATCGCCTAATTTAATAAATTTAACTATCAAATGTGAAGAAATGGTGCGTGATACAGTTTTTTAAGTATTATATTTGGATTTCCCACCCTAAAAAACATAAGAATAAGGTATGTTCAGCAAAAAAGTTTTTCCATCGTTGGCATATGTAATTAAATTCATATATTCAATAGATACTGCAGTACCCACGCCAGAAACTGATTATGTTTTATTTTCTTGACATTACTAATTTATTTTATTTAAACGACCTGTTTTTCTTCATCAGTAGGCCAAACGATTGGTTTAGTGACTGAGGAGCTGTGTTTCATTGCTTTGGCTCCTTATAAAAAACTGACCTAATGGTGTATTACACGTATGCTTGATGGGATTTAAGTTGGGGGAAGAGGCAGGCCAGTTCATTTACTAAACATCCTCTATCCCAAGAGCTCCTTGATCTGCGCTCTTTTATGCCATCACACATTGTCATCCATGAAAATAACTTTATGGGTGAATGCACCCCTGAAAATATGCACATGGGAAAGGACTACAGTGTCACAGTAATTTTTACTGGTGAGTGTGCCATGTTCAAAGATTATGATTATATCCTCATATGGCTAGAGGCAGGAATATGTAAACCACCCATGAACATTTCCGAACATGATTGTTTCAGTGCTCTGGATGATATGGCCTGGGGAGGCACGATGATTCATGGATGTACTGATCAAATCTTTGAACATGATACATTCACTTGTCAATGTTACTGTGAGACTGTCTCCATGTGTGTCTTTTCAGGGGTGCACACAGCCATGCTATCATATTTGTGGATAACAATGCGTTGTTAAACCAAAGAACGCAGGTGGAGGAGCTCGTGGAACGAGAGGATACTTGGTGAATGGACTAGGCTGCCTGTTCCTGTGATGTAAATCCCTTTGGGCACGTGCGATGTGCTAGGAAGATTTATTGCAGCATGTCAACATGCAACAACGACCATCCAACAGTCGTCAACCACAATGTTGTAGGAAAGGAACACCATATCACAAGAACTCCTTACCAAACCTATGGTCAGAATGGAAGTACGTTGCAGACCATACAGTGCCGCCAGTGGTGATCACGACCCTATTAAGGAACATAAGGAGAGTATCATAAATCGCACTGATTTCAAGAGTAATTATTTTCTTTAAATAAAAGTGTCAGAAACAGTCTGGAAAGCTTGTAAGGGGTTGGGTAGTGAAAAAATTCTTAAGAAAAAAATTCCATACGTTGCATCTTTTCCAAGTTATTTAGCATTGAAGTTACCCAATGAGGTCATTGTGCTCGCAAATTGAGGCACTTGCACGTGGTAATGCGCAGACATCTGTGGGTCAGTGAATTACACTTGGCAAAATACTCATTACGAGCTCAAATGTGCCCTTTACAGAAGCGATAAATTTAAGGTAAGTGAGCAAAAGCTATATTTGTCCAACTGGAGGAAACCAGATGAAGGACACGTTGGCTACACTGTCTCTGGAACGCTGCTTGGATCTGAATAGACGATAATATGAGTTTCTCACCTTTATTATAAATATATTTTAGTATTACATATTTTTAGACATCTTTTAAGTATATGAAAGCATGGTGCCTGTTGTATCGGACGTCTCCGTGAGAACAGACACCAAGTGGACTCTGCAGCTGTGATACGTATTATGTAAATTGAAGATTGAGGGAGGGTAGGGTACAAAGGAAGGTAAAGGGAAGGAATTCATGATGTCACCTACATCTGGACTGAACATGGAGTCAGTGGCAATAAGTGAAAATGTGGGCCTGACTGGGGTTTGAGTCCAGGACCTTCGACTTTCTGGGAAGTTATATTAACCACTGCACCACTCAGTCACAGTGTTTATCGCAATTATCTGAGGCAATATCTCGGCACGCCCCTCGGCCAACCTACATTCCCACCTAGCACCATCTACCCACAGCCCCATTCATGTCCCCCTTGCTCGCTACTTTGAGGTTCCTGCTGGAGGTCGAACACGATTCTGCGTTCGCACTGAAGGTGGTTTATTCATAGCCCATCGAGGTGAATCAATTATATGAACACCTGTCATGGGCACGACCCACTGAAGTTGGTATAAACACGCCATGTACACGGCTTTTCATCCTTTCGCATTTGCGACGTTCGCCATGACTGTCTCAATGCAGGATCGCGTTCTGCTTGTAATGCTGTATTACAAGAATGAGGACAGTGCACACTCCACTCTGCAGAAGTTCCGGACACTGAAGGGTTTGAAAAAAGACATTGGTCCGATGACTAACGTGGCTCTGGAGAAAATGACCTGAAAATTCGAAAAGACGCGTTCTTTTGATGTGCAACCTCGTAGAGGGAGGAAACGAATTGATTCGACGTCAGTGAAAGCAGTGGCCACAGCAATACAGGAGAAGACGAGTAGTGGTGTGAAAACGTGTAGTGCACGAGAATTGCCCGAACATTGAACATACCCGTGAGCACGGTGCATAAAATCCTACGAAACATCCTTCTTTGCTATCCATTCAAAATTACCCATGTGCACAAGCTGCTTCCTGTTGACCTGCCAGCATGAGAGATCTTTGCTTTAGAATTTCTTCCTCGCATGGAAGTATACAATGATTGGCCGTGGAAGATTTTGTGGACAGACGAAGGCCGTATGTCATTACACAGAATTGTCAAATATGGGAAACGGAAAATCCACCCGCAAATCAACCAGTACCACTTCATCCTGAAAAGCTCACTGTGTGGTGTGGGTTTACGGCATCATTTATCATACTGCCATATTTTTTCGAAGAGACAGGTGCTTGCAATCCTGTTACCTGTACCATAACTAGTAAGCACTATGAGTGTCATTTGCGCATCCATGTCATTCCCGCTCTCCAACAGTGTGGATGTGTGGATAGGATCATTTTTATGCAAGATGGTTCGCCCCTCACATTGTAAATCCAGTTAAGCAGCTACTGAAGCGCCATTCGGAAATGCTAGAATTATCAGCCGCCATTTCCCTACAGCCTGGTCGTTCTAATCACCTGATCTCAATACATGTGATTTCTGGCTGTGGGACTGTCTGAAAGATGTTGTGTTCAGTGTTCCGACTGCAAATTTATCTGCATTGAAAGCACGCATTGCACAACACATTTTGAACGTGATCCCGGAAACACTTTGATAAGTTGTGGAACATGCTGTTTCTCGATTTCAACTTGTTGCAGAAAATGGTTGACAGCACACTGAACATGTTTTGCGCCAGTCACACGGAAATTAATAATCCGATTTGATTTTGATTGATGCTTTTTATGCTGTTTTTGGCCTCAGGTCAGTTCAAAACAGATGTGAGTGATGCCTTTTATGCGGTTTTTGGCCTCAGGACAATTAAAAACCGATTTTTCCCGTCTGATGTGATATGACCTTGCCGTGGTGGATGGGCTTACGTAACCAACACTATCACACCTGTACAACTATGCACACTAAGTAGTACAGTTTGTTTAACGTCAAACGTATGCCTTAGACATTGTTGTATGATTCATTTGTCATTTGTAGTAGACCATAATTAAATTATGACGCTTACAGCTCTAGCTATTGCTACATTTTGTAACTATTTATTTTTCTTCTGCCACACGTTTTCCACCTTTCTCCGATAATATTCTGTTGCAATTTGACATCATTCTGACCAGTGGTGTTATTCCTATAATTTTAATTATAATCACCACGTATATTTTAAGATCAGAATTGGATCCAATACACTACCATAAGGGACACCTTTGATTATATGCTCCTTTTCTCACAACTGTAAAAATTTATCATCAGCAGATGTGTGAACTATATGCACCTTTTACAGAGATGCCACAGATCGCCATCTATCCTAATGTACAGAGCAGACAAGCCTCTGAACTCCACGTTCTGTGAAGAGTCATCGACGTCCAGCCATTTAGCATCTAGTGGTACTTTCACTGTTTTTCTACATCTTTCCATAGATGCTCACAACATTAGCATATTACCATTCGACCAACATCGTCGTTTTCGAAATACTCGTTCATAGGCTCTATGTAATACTAACCTGCCTTATGTCAAAGTAGCTTATCTCAGTGGATTTCCCCATTTTCAGCCCATATCTTCGTTAGTATGATCCTCTGTCCATATCTGCTCCACTTGCATACTTTTGTTACTGCGTCACGTGCCTGCAACGCCAGCAGGCAGCATCCAATGTCGTTGTGGGCAGTGGTCATATTAGTGTGGCTTATCAGTGTTCACTGAGGTGAAAAATGTCACAGGATAGCAATATGCACATATACAAGTGGCAGTAGTATTGAGTGCACAAGGTATAAAAGGCCAGCACTTTGTCAGAGCTGTCATTTGTACTCAGGTGATTCATGTGAAAGGGTTTCCGACATGATTGTGGCAGCACGACGGGAATTAACAGACTGTGAACGCGGACTGGAAGTTGGAGCGAGGCGCATGGGCATTGCATTTCGTAAATCGTTAGAGAATTCAGTTTTCCGAGATCCACAGCATCAGTAATGTGTCGAGAATACCAAATTTCAGCCATTACCTCTCACCAAGGACAACACAGTGGCCGACACCCTTCACTTAACAACAGAGAGCAGTAGCGTTCATGTAGAGTTCTCAGTGTTAACAGACAAGCAACATTGTGTGAAATAACCATAGAAATCAATGTGGGATATACGACGAACGTATCCAATAGGACTGTGAGGCGAAATATAGCGTTAATTGGCTTTGGCAGCAGACGACTGACATGGTGCCTTTGCTGACAGCACGACATCATCTGCAGCACCTCTCCTGGGCTAGTCGCCATTTTGGTTGGATCCTAGACGACTGGAAAACCGTGGATTAGTCAGATAAGTCCTGATTTCAGTTGGTGAGAGCAGATGGTAGGGTTCGAGTGTGGCACAGATCCACAAAGCCATGGACCCAAGTTGTCAGCAGGGCAATGTGCAAGTTGGTGGTGGGTCCACAATTGTGTGGGCTATGTTTACATGGAGTGGACTGGGTCATCTGGACCAACTGAACTGATCATTGGTAGGAAATGGTTACGTATGGCTACCTGAAGACCATTTTCAGCCATTCATTGAATTCGTGTTCCCAAATAACGGTGAAATTTATATGGATGACAATGCGCATTGCCATCAGGTCGCAATTGTTCACAATTGGTTTCAAGAACATTCTGGACAATTCGAGTAAGTGATTTGGCCATCCAGATCTACTGACATGAATCCCACTGAATCGAAAGGTCAGTTCATCCACAAAATCCTGCACTGGTGATACTTTTGCAATTATGGACGGCTATAGAGGCAGGATGGCTCAGTATTTCTGCAGGGTTCTTCCTACGACTTGTTGAGTCCATATCACGTCCAGATGCTACACTATGTTAGCTAAAATGAGGTCCAACACGATAATAGGCGGTATCCCATGACTTTTGTCACCTCAGCATATAACTTTCAAGAGGAGGTGAATAACCTAACTTTTTCTTCGCTGTTTGCTTGGTAAAAACCCCTAATGGAGGTGATAACCAGATGATGAAAGGGATGGTGAGAACTGTGATTTATGCCCCACAGCTTACACAATGTTATGTAACTAGAATTTACCTAGACTTCATAAGTTGTGATATTGGCACAACTCAGGGAAGATTTCTTCTGAAGACTGTTGGCAGCGTGATTTAAACGATTATCATTTGTATGTTAACTTACTAAAACTTTTAAGGAAATTCTTATTTTGTTCAGCTGCAGATAATCTGATGATGAACTCTTGAATGAAACTGGTCATGATGTATGTATCAATAAAACAGTTCTGGTTTTTATCAGTCTAGTATTAACATGTATATGCACCCACGAACGACACAAAAGATAAGGAGAAAGATACATTTTGGGACACCCTCAGGGAGACTATTGAAAAAATCCCAAGAAGAAAGGAACTGATTATCATGGGAGATCTGAATGGAAGGGTAGGAATTAGAGAATCTTGTAGAATAGTTGGAAAACATGGAGAGGACGAATATAATGACAATGGGGAACGATTGATTGCAATTTGTGAACAATTTGATCTAAAAATTACCAACACATTTTTCAAACATAAGGACATTCATAAATATACTTGGCAACAGAACACCAAAGAACTTCATTCTATAATAGATTATATTATCACTAGGCAAACAAGTAGTTTCAAAGCAGTAGACGTCAGATCTTATAGGGGAGCCCAGTGTGGATCAGGCCACTATCTAGTTAAAATGAAGTCTTTCTGGCCATGGAAGAATGCAAGGAGTGATACAAGTAACATAAATAAAACAAACCAGATTGAGAAAGATGAAAATTTACCTTTTAATATTGACAGCCTACAAGACGAAAGTATCAGAACACTCTTTGCGGCCAGGATGGAAAGGAAACTGGTTGAATCATTTGAAGGAAGTACAGAGGAAATATATGACTATATAAAAGCTAATGTGAAAATCATAGCAACGGAGGTGTTGGGTAAAAAAGATAGCAACCACAACCGTGCAGCAGAGTGGTGGTCAGAGGAACTAGAGGTCCTCATTAGAGAAAAACGAAATGCATTCCTTCAGTGGTTGAATGATAAATCAGAAGAAACAAGATCAATATACAAGGAAAAGAGGAATGAAGTGATGAAAAAAATAAGGATGGCAAAAAATGAAACATGGGAAAGAACATGTGCCAAGGTGAATAGCAAATTAGGATTTGGGAGAGCAAAAGAAGCGTGGTCAGTATTGAAAGGGCTTCGACAGGATACAAAAAGCAAAACTAATCTCCAACTGATAACACAAAAGGAATGGGAAGAGTATTTCCAAAAATTATTAAATGATGACAGAGAAGAATATCTAGAAGAAGGATCAGGGGAAGATAAAGGACATGAAGATGATGAGATCCAGATTTTAGAAAGTGAAGTACTTCAGGCGTTGAGAACAGGAAAGAATGGTAAATCACCGGGACCAGGCAATACCAATCTGGAGTGTCTGAAATATGGTGGTGACAAAATTGTGAAACTGATAACACAGCTCTTCAACAAAATGATACATGGAGATTCAATACCCAACGAGATGAAGCTAGGTTACATTAATACAATATTTAAGAAAGGGGATCGCAAAATTTGTTCAAACTATCGAGGAATTTGTGTTACAAACACATTAATGAGAATTTTTGCGAAAGTAATTAAAAACAAACTGGAAAAAAATTTTAGAACCCAAGAAGAACAATGTGGATTCACGACTGGGAGATCATGTGTAGACCATATTTTCGCATTACGACAGATTTTGGAGAAACATAGGGAAAAATCAAAAAATATAGGATTAATTTTCATAGATCTAGAAAAAGCATATGATACTGTTCCAAGAAAATTACTTTGGAGAGCACTACATATGGCAAACATAAACCTTCCCTTGATTAAAATAATACAACAGATGTATAAAGATAACATTTGCCAAGTGAAAGTTGGTAATAAACTTTCACAGAAATTTAGAACAAGCAAAGGCCTTTTACAAGGCTGTCCCATGTCACCATCATTATTTAAAATCTATATAGATATTAGCCTTAGAACATGGTCTCGTAAATGTAATAGTATGGGATTAGAAATAAGAGATGGAGTTTACCTACATCATTTATTATTTGCTGATGATCAAGTAGTCGTAGCACAAGATGGGGAGGATGCTAACTATATGTGCAATCAACTAGCAGTAGCATACAAAACTTGGGGTTTGAAGATTAATTATCAAAAAAACAGAATACTTGACTAATGATTCAGATGAGCTATACATTGAAGGAAAGAAAATCAAAAAGATAAACACTTTCTGTTATTTAGGATCCATTTTAGAAATCGAGGGAAAATCAGAGTCAGAAATCAATAAAAGAATTAGTAGCGGACGGAGGGCCATTGGGATGCTTAACTCAGTCTTATGGAGCAGGAATGTAATGAGCAGAACTAAAAAACTAATATACAAATCCATATTAGAGAGTGTGGTTCTGTATGGAACGGAGACCTGGACAATTAACATGAAGCACATTAAAAAATTACAAGCTCTAGAGATGGACTTTTGGAGAAGATCGGCAAGAATCTCCAGGAAAGAAAAGATAAGGAACACCGAAGTAATAAGGAGAATGGAAATAAAAGAAAGAATATATGACGTAATGGATAGGAAGAAATTACAGTGGTACGGGCATATACGACGAATGGAGGAAACCAGAATACCAAAATTGATACTGGAGTGGGAACCGGAGGGGAGAAGAAGAAGAGGTGAACCTATGACAACCTGGCTCCAAAATGTACAGCACACAATGAGGAGAATGGGCGCAGAGGAAGAGGACACACAAGATCGAAACACCTGGAGAAATATTTTGAGATTATAGTTTAAGAACGTTTATTGTTTGTATTGTAATTTCCAAGTAAATTATTATGTTGGAGATAAGCCTCTGTAATGAGGAAAAGCTCAAAATAATAATATAAATTAACAAGTATCATCTGTGGAGCTCAAGATGATCTACATTTGTATTCAGCAAGTTATCTTAAGAGGCCCTCACATGTTCAATAATATTGTCAAACTGTTAATGCATTGACTTCTAATGGTGCATATTGATGTATTGTCAATTCTAGAAAAACACACTCCGTCTTCAGGCCACAAGTGGCCCATCGGCACCATCTGACCGATGTGTCATCCTCAGCTGAGGATGCGGATAAGAGGGACATGTGATCAGCACACTCCACTCCCGTTCGTTATGATGATTTTCTTTGACTGGAGCCGCTACTATTCGGTTGAGTAGCTCCTCAGTTCGCATCATGAGGCTGAGTGCACCCCGAAAAATGGCAACAGCGCATGGCAGCCCGGACGGTTACCCACCCACGCCTGACAGCGCTTAACATCGGTGATTTGATGAGAACCGGTGTATCCACTGTGGCAGGGCCATTACCTCCTAGAAATATGGACTAGCAGTATTGATAACTTTCAAAATATTCTCAGTATTGTCAAAACAATACTTGTGAGGTCGGGTCGGGTATTGATGGTTTGATAATATTCTCAATTTAGATGTTGTCACTTGACAGCTTTATATATCAGCTGCACGGCGTTAGTGTGCACTGTTTGTTTTCAATTCGCCCTTGTTCATATCACACCTCAGATTCAATTTTTCAAGTGCTCTTTTAACCTAAAACAATTTTAATGCACCTATGCGAGGGTATCCATTGAATACATCATTTTAGGATGATAAACAGAGGATTCTCTACTACACTTCTTACTGTAGGATAGTATACGTTGGTGAATTACATAGCAGTTTGGAAAAACGCTTCCGCTTCAAAAAATACATCATATATCTGCAGTGACTAGTAAGAGGTCTGCAAAATACATGACAATTTCGCCTAATTATTACAAAACGTAAAAAAAAAGTTTTACGTCAGTTGCCTGGACATATCGTTGCTTCACAAATTTCGATACAATTTTAGGAACTTTGGGCATTCGAATGACCTTCATGTCGCTAGAAATCTCAGTTATTCCTAATCTCTACTTGAGTGCGATTGCCTCTTTCATTATCGTATTTGCTTCCCTGTTTCATTTCGTTTCAACATTAATAACTTGCAGCACTTACAAGAAAGAAGTGCGAAACCTTTCGGGTGCCTGGTTCGGATAGTCAGTACATTAACATGTGCCTAATCGCTCCTTGATTTCAACCATTCTCGAACCCATTTCCTCCTTTTCGCTATCTTCTGTTATTTGCAAGCTATAGCTAATATAATTGCAAGACACGCTTACTTTTGGGTGTTGCGACATCTTAGTTTTTTAAAACGGCATTGTCAACTAACGATTTTTGTCAGTATTATTGAAGATGTGAGGCCGCTTCAGTACATTGAAGAGATGACAAACTAGTATTTTCAATAAATACTGAACGTATGTATGTCCCGTTATGCTTTGTGGGGAAGTGTACTTCATGTACCAGATTATGCGAGAAAAATGCGAGTTGCGTTTCGCATGGTCAATGTTTTCAGAATCCATGGAAGTTGACATGACGGTGGTCATTCTATTGCAGAAAGCTCATTATATTTGAGCTCAAAATACATTCTAAGATTATATAAAGAGGGCATGTCAAGTATGTTGGACAGTAGTTTAGTGGCTCACTTCTGCCTCCCCTTCTAGTAGATCGATGTGACCTGACCTTTCTACCAAACACTGTCCATGGCTTTCTGTTCGAAGGATTGTGGTTAAACGAGGGGCTAAGTCAGTCGCATATTCACTATGGAATCTGATAGCAATTCCATCGAGCCCTGATGTTTCTCGTCCATGAGATTTTTGATACTAATTGTGTTCATTGTAGTGTCACTAACAGGCTTTAAACTCGATGAGAATTTCTTTGGATTTTGTGAGCGATCGATCGATGTGAATTCTATCATTCCTCTCCAAATTAATGTATTATATTGAGCGCAGTTTGGATGTATGAACAACTGAGCTTACGTTAATGAAATATATGCAAAATGTTTAACAGAAAAATTGGAAAGTTTCATATCTGCTGATGTATTTTATTACCTTTGGTTATCGATATGTAAAAACAAATGACGAATTCGCGCGCTATTGAAGCGTGATAGGTTGTTGCTTTGTGTATTGTTTATGTCATTGTTTTGATTCTCCCTCTAGAAAATAATTATGATAAACCTTCTTGAAGAGCCATGGTACCGACTATTGTGCAAGAGAAGAGATTTGAATCTGCAGTACACGTTAGGTGGCGGACAATCTTTCAGGTGAATGTTGACGTATGAAGTAGCCTGCTTATTTAAAACCAGTGATAGCCTGTGTCTCTTAGTCTGGTCGCGTAATTTCGTAGTTTTGTATGTCAATTCATATTTATGTAGTAGGTATATGTTTTAACAAATAGATAGTGAAGCAGTGAGAAGCGTGACACCACAGTCATGAGTAATACGCCAGATCTCAAATAATAATGCAGCTTGTTTTGTATGAGAGCGAAGAACATTCTCATGTTATTACTTCCGATCCAATTTTTAAAAATGTAGACTAGATGCATCATGAACTATTGAGTTAACATAAAAAGAAAGCAAGTTAGCGAAGGCCATATTGCCGTAGCTATTTTTCATTTTGTTAGTTCTTATTGTGATATTACTGTTTTATGTCTATGCAAAGCATGCTTTCATTCCTGTTCTTTCAGGTCAATACAGTTCCGTAACCATAAAGAGCCTTAATAAACCTTTAGTTTGGTAATATAATTGCATTGTCTTCGCATAATGTTTTTGCTTTCTCTCTGTAATGTGGAACGGGTATTCAAAGTCTCATTTGAATAGAAGAAATGGTAAGGCAAAAACGACTTCGTTAGTTTTGGGATGCCTCCTTTTTTATGACCTGTATTAAACTTTGGGTGTTGCTGAAATGCTTTTATTAGTCCATAAATTGTTACAGTAGTGTTAGAGCTTGCAGTAATTGTCATTCGTATTCGTAGTGCTGTATTTATTTGCTAAATATTTTCTCCATATGTGGTATGAGGCCACACATTTAATCGTTACCGAAGAGTTTAGCACAATTAATACTTCATGTGCCATTGTTATTTTGTATCACATTTATTTATTTTTCCTTGGAAAATTATGACCATAGTGTCCCGTAGTGTCTAACGATGCATGTTCATATTTCATGTAACACTATAGCACATGGAGTCAAAAACTTAGAAATAGTTATAACACAAATATTGAAAACAATCCTAGCTATAACAGAAGGAAAAAGTATAAAATTGAATTTGATTGTGACAAGTAGAATCGTAGTGGTAAAGCACAGAAAGGTGTACGTTGTGTTTGGTCTGTGGCAGCAATGAATATGGAAGAACAGATGGAGAGATTGAGAAAAGGAATGTCGTAAAATACAAGTAGGGTAAAAGAGGAAAACTAGGGATAATTGGAAACAGCAGGTATAAAATTTTGCTGGAGAGACGTTTATAATAATAATAATAATAATAGTAGTAGTAGTAAAAATTTTATTTTCATTTAACTGATTACAGCAATAGACAAAGAGCATATATATCTACATATACTACTATATCGATGTAAATTGGTTTACATAAAACAGGTACACGTTAGAATACAGTATTTTCATCTTCAAAAAATTCATCAGTGGTGTAAAATGGATTGTTCACTAGTAGCTAGTATAATCTAGTTTTAAAAATAGTTACAGGCAGTTCTTTAAAGTCAGCACGTAGTCTGTTAAACATCCTTAGTCCAAGAACTAGGTAGGAGTTCTGTGATTTTTATAATCTATTATATGGCACATCTACAGATGATGAGTTTCTAGTATTATGGCTATGAATATCACTTCTCAACACGAAATTAGAGACATTGTTTCTAATGGTCAATAAAACATTGTAGATGAATAAGTTAACTACTGTAAGACACTGCAATTTAGTAAACAGAGGTTTACAATGTTCTGTTTTATCAGAATCCGTTATTATTCTTAGTACTTTGTTCTGTAAAAGTAAAATGTCATTTACATGACAGCTACTACCCCACAGTAAGATTCCATAAGAGATGATGCTTTGAAAGAAGGCAAAATATGCTGATCTGACATCTAGTCATTGGGAACATGTCTTTTTAAATTTCTAATTAGATAAATAACTCTTGAAAGCCTAGCTAATATATTTTTAATATGTGGTTCCCATGTCAATAGTAACACCTAAAAGTTTTACAGTTTATAATTCTTGGTATTTAAGAGTCTCTTTGAGGCTAAAGTAAAGTGTCTGGGTTTTGTTTTCATTTAGTAAGAAGCCATTAGCTTTGAACCATAATGAGGACTGAGCAAGGGTATTTTGGGTCAGTGTTTTCAGTGTACCTAGATCAGAGTTTTTATGTAGAAAAGTTGTGTGAGAATTTTATGAATGAGAGCAGGTCATTAATCATTAGTATAAACAGTAAAGGTCCAAGCACCGACTCTTGAGGCACTCCATACCTAACATTAACCAAATTTGATTTCTTCCTACCAATGCACACAACTTGTTGACAGTTCTCTAGAAAAGACCTGACCATATTTATACTGTTGTCATCAAAACCATAGTAACTAGCTTATTCAGCACAGTGTCATGCTCTACACAGTCAAAGGCTCTGCTCAGGTCACAAAATGTAGCCTGGGCATAGTCCCTAGCCTTGAACACATCTAGGACTATTTTTAAGAGGGAATCCATTGCGTCTTGTGGATTTACCTTTCCTAAATCCAGACTGTTTATCACTAATTATATTTAGTTTACCCAAGTAGACACTAACTTGCTCATACATAATTGTCTCTGAATTTTTTGAAAAAGCAGGGGTAATGGATATAGGTCTGTAACTAGCGGGACAGTTCTTTTCCCATTTTTTATATATGGGCACAACTCTAGAAATTTTTAGTGTGTCGGGGAACTTACTTTCAACTAGGCATTTGTTAACACAAAAAGTTAAAGGATAAATCACACAATCAGTAACATCTTTCAACAAATTACATGATATATCATAGTAATCAACACTAACTGAAGGTTTGAAAATTTTCACTATTTTTAGGATATTATTTGGGGTAACTTCTATGTTATGCAGTATCTTTGCTTCTTTTATTGCCTTTCTATACTTGTATTTAGCTTTAGCACACAGTTCTTTATATGGTTCTGATTTACTGGTTTTGTACAGACTAGAATACAGCATAACAGTATTTTTCAGTTGCTATAACTGTGGAGTATACCATTCCTTTGTTTTCCTTTCCTTGTAATTACTACTAATATTCACTGTACATTTTTTCAGAGGGATGGTATTTTCAAATATATTTAAAAATATGGAGAAAAACTTGGCGAAAACAATATCAGATGAACAGTGTCAAAGCCTAATAAAATGTGTGTCCTAACTGAAATAGGTGAGGGCATGTCTAAACCTATTGATCCTCTCTCTGCTTACTGGTCTAGTTATCACAATTTTAGATTCTGGTTTGGTGCAGTCCCTAGTTATATTATTAAGACTAAGATATACTGCATCATGCTCTGAGTAAGAGAAACTAATTACATCAGTGGACATACAAGTTCTCTTAATATTTGTGAATATATTGTCTAGACAGGATGAGCCTCTGGTAGGTTTGCAGTTAACATAGTGCAGCTTAAATTGTCGAAGCACATTTTTGAGCTATGTCACAGTTTTTCTGTCCTGCAGGACATCAAAACTTGAATTGATAGCCCCTCCAATGACAATATTGTATTTTTAAGAGTTTCTCCAGAAAGATATGGGGGTCACCACTAGGTGGCCTGTACACTACTACTACCATTAGCTTAAGGCTCTCAATTACTAGACCTGATATTTCAAAATGCATTTCATCACAAAGGGTATTGAGATCTATCCTGCCACAGTTTGGTGCAAGTGGTGTTTTTGCATATATTGTTACCCCACCACACAAGTGCTGTTTTCTGCAATAGCAACTAAGTAGTGTGTAATCATCCAATACTTTGTACCCAAGCTCATCCTCTTTACACCAATGCTCACTTAAACATAGAATATCTACCACATTTTCATTTGAAAATTCGTTCACTATTAAGTTTTTATCTGCCATACCCAGAATATTGAGATAGCATATTTTAAACTCTAGGCTTTTTTTTTCTCTCCATATTCTATTTGTTGACATGACCTAATGTTACCACATGAAAGTTGACCAGGTTATGTTCTTATGTTACTAGAACACCCAGCCTGGTCTGTGCATACAAGTTTTTTGTCATCTCAGTTGAAACGTAATCCAAACACATTACTGGTCTTTTTTCCTTCTCTTGCTTATCCAATACTATTCTGAGAACTGTATCACTTAAAACACGTTTACCTAGATTATTGAAATGTTGACCATGCTTGGTATGCCATTCTCTACTGCAACTACTGGTGTTAATTAAGGAAACATTCTTAAAGTGTTTACAGATAGCTTTGTTCTTCTTGTTTGTCTGCTCCACTTCCTTATTCACACATGACCACTGGGGCAGATCATGTCAATGAGGCACATTAACGACAATCACGTTGGTGTGGGTTAATACTCTGAGAGTCTTCTTCTTTGTCGAAGTAGCTATCTTCCTTTTGTTTCCGCTGACGTCGTTTGCTCCGGCCATTACCACTACAAAGTGTCTGTCCATGAGAGAACGTCTCAGAAACCAGCTCCTGATTTAACGGTACCTTCTATTCCAAACTCGTTAATCACACAAGGTCCGCTTTCTGTTAACATAGCTGCTAATCCTCTGGCGTAACTGTCTGATAAATCTTGATTTTACATTTTTTCTTATATCTTACTTGGCTGTTCGCTAAGTTTTGAGTATCTTGCACCACCTTATCAGATGAGTATGCTGATACAGTTTCTATGTCATCTGTGTTTTGAAGCGAATTATATTTGTTATTTAATGGTAACACAAAGTCCTGCCCATGTTTATTGTTAATATGTTTGGAAGAGCCCCCCTTTGATTTTACAGTTACCCATCTACTGCTAGGCCTGTTGTGAGCCGTTTTAGTCGTAGCTTCACTTTCTGGTAATCCTTCCATGGGTTTGGAGATATTAAGACATACCTGATGATCGCTCTCTTCCAATTTAAGCTTGAGTCTTCTGTTGTCATCACTCAGAATATTTGTGTCCTCTCATAGCTCAGCAATAATTAACAATAGACCATTTTCGGAGGATGAAGCACCGATTTTGACATCTTTGGTCGTTGTTTTACCGTGCCATTGCTCCGTCTTATGTGGATTTAATTCATATTTCTCGTACAGTTTTTTTAATTCGTCCTGCAAGAGTCCAATAATTGTAATATGTAATAGGTTTTCCTTTTTGATACTGTCGGTCTTCTTTGCTGCATCACAAGTACACGGTTGGTGTAATTGTAGGCAGAACTGTTTTCGTACATCAATTTTTTATTCTGATATTACTTCCCTCTCTTTTTTTTTTTATATTATTGAACTTTAATTGCTGAGCTTTTTATGTAGTGTCTAGCATTTTGTAAGCTTCAGAGCTTGAAAGAAAGAAAATTGTAATTTTTCCTTCATTTATTGGTAGCCTACATTAAACACATTTATGGCTTATTAAGTTATTTTATCATTCCCAAACAAGAGTATAATAATGAAATTACTTAACGTGAAGCTAAATAAGAACCATCACTTGTTTACGTTAACCCCCTAAAATTACAATGCAGGGTAATTGGGTATAGATGCTGAGTGGAAGCTGCAAATAAATATGATAATCCATATCAGGTTTTGCAAATTCCAAGGACCTACATTAAAAGGTGTCCAAGTTGTAGTCACACTGTGAATGATGTGTCAAGGGTTGTGCATGAAGTTCAAAAAACATTCAGGGAAGCAGAAGCCGCTTATGGCCTCCTAAAATCAGTCGTATACTGCCAAGTTAAAGGATGGAAATTATATTTTTCTGAGAGTCCAGAATTAAATAATGAAAAGAAGAAATTAAATCTCATCCATTATACAGGATTTGCATAATTTTATTCTAATGTCTTCGTTGGGTCAGTGGATACCAGTGTATGAATTAGGCCTCTTCCTCCACATATTGAAGCTACACTGTCCATTTGTATAACTGCTCATCCAGAAGTGGGATATGCATGTGACAAAGAGGAACTTCAGTCATTGTTACAACAGTATTTTAAACAGAATTTGTTTAAAGACGGTCATCCTGTTGAGGATGGGTGTCAAGTATTTATGAAATGCAGCCTCTGTATTTCTTTAAAGGAGCATGAGCATCTTCAGAAGCCCCAAAAGAATACAAGAGATCCATTTGTACTTGTCCTCCTACATGAACTGAATAATTTGTATTAAATATGTGGGCTAAAATACAGTGAGAAATCATGATTTGTCTACAACTGTGATGAGTCTGGGTTCAGCGGTGACCCGATTAGAGTACAAGGTTTTGGAGGAGCCATTGAATAAGGTGTCTGCTAGGTCAGTTAAGGAATCAACAACTGTTTCAGCTTGCGTTGCTGCAGATGACACTTAATTGTGTTTGTGTGTTCTGCTTGAGTGTGCTGATGAGGTTTATGTTACCTACTACCTCAGTTTTAATGTTTTTGAGACGTTCCTTTCAAAAATTACACATTTTTGGACTTTTATTATGTGTTGGCTGGGGTAATTTTAAACATTGCTATAATCATCCAGGAAAATGTTCATAAGTCATAGAATGATGTTAGTGTACAGTTATCCCTGCTGGCAAACTGGAAATACAGAAGCGTCCAATTCCAACCATCTGCTTTGACCCATGATGTCACAAATATGGCGGAAACAACCATACACTATGACTCCAATATGGCACCTATGATGTCATTACATAAACATGACCACAAACATGAAAATACGTTGAAAAACCAACATCCACATGTTCCACAAAAAACCTAACGAAACTAATGGGACAAGTGTGGGAAATTGGGGGATTTTGGGTGGGGACAAAGTAAGTATAAACAAATTTAGACGCACACCACCATACCAAATCATACAAAATGACGAAAGAAGCTGTCAACACAAAACTCCCCAAATTCCACTAAACACAGGAACCTCTGGAATCAGACTCTTCCCTTGACCTATATAACTCAACAGAAGCTCCCGATCCCACAAATTGGAATCGAACACTCACTTGACCTATATAGCTCAACAGCAGCTCCCGATCCCACAAATTGGATTCGAACACTTCCCTAACGGCATCTCCACATACAGCCATCCCTGGTCCAAGACGCCAGAACTTTAGTAAGCCTCATTTCTTCACGACACACTGAACACTTCACGACTTCATCCAAAAATCCGAATAGTTGAAGAAATTTTATTAGAGACAACGCACTGTCCCCCATCATCGCCGACAACCGAAAACTGTTGACCTTGTGAGTCATATCCATACCTACCAAAGACATAAAAAAAGCAATTTACCAAAATTCACACATGACGAACAGAAAAAAGCTACAATAACGTTGACATAACAAAACCAAAATCGTTAACTCACTGAAAAATATTCCGTTGAAAGCACAGTCACTACCGATACCACACACTTGCAATGCTACCACGCAAATGAACCCCATACGCCACGTAACACGCTACCCATAAACACACCACCAGAGAGAACCACTGACCACAACAATGCGCCACCTATAAACACGCCACACACGCAAACTAAACCAAAAACGTCACCTAAAACACAACACATAAACACACCACCAGAGAGCACCGTTGATTACATCAAGTTGACATCTACAAACACGCCACTCTCACAAACTAAATTCCGCGCTGTCGTGACGTCACACACCACAACAGCCTTACGTCACAGGTCAAAGCCAACGGGGTGGGGTCGGACGCTTTGGTCGACCTGGCAAATTCCTATACAGCATACACTCGGAGGCTGCAGTGCCTTTTACCCCTGACCTAATGGAGTAAATGTAAACTTATTATAATATCAGAATAGATAGATTAATGACTCCAAGAACAGAGTGTAAATTTCAGGCCTATTATATCTTAAAATAGCAAAAAATACCTTTTTTTTTTTTAATTAGCATTATGCTTCAAATCAAACTCAAAAATTCTCAAATTGTGTCCAGTTATCCCACCTGAACATAATGGGGGCAAAATGATGTGACTTACTGAGATATGAATAGGGACAAAAATGGGACTCGGACTTTAGTATAATTCTTTTTCTTTGTGAGGATAGCAAAAGGAAGTGTTTCAGACGTTTCTTAAATTGTATGGGATGTACAGGGTGGTTCAGCTGCCACTACCACTGTTGTTTTATGAAACCCACAATGTTATAGCTGGCCTTCATAAACCATGTGCAGGATTTTCATATTTCGAGCTCTCTATGCACAAACTATTACTCTCACCGAAAAAAATGAACCAGGACCATTTTGTAGGAAACTTAATTTAAATTTTGAGCTGGTATAAATTTTTGCTAGACACCTTAGTTTTTGGGTTACTCAAGAAAAATTTACAAAAGTGACCTTCAGTCCTCCCCCTCCCTCCACTACAAAAGTGACCTTCAGTCCCCCCACTCCCGCACTCAGCCACTGCTGGTCAGGATTTCTAGTATGTTATTAATGGCACTCTCTCCTACCACTGCAATTATTTGTGACTGCACAAATTATTTCCCATATTCAACCTTTTTTGGTCTTCATTGATTGGCCTTATTATGCCACCAGCTGAGTTGTGCACTTACAGATTGTAAAATTGACATTTGTACCAGTATTGTTAATTTTAACAGCATAAAATAAACTATGACAGCATTGTATTTGTCAGGCCTTCTGACTGCAAAAGTACTGTGTTTGTAAGGGTTTAGTTTGGACTGAATTGTCAACATGATTAGTTTTAGTATAATGTTTACAAAAACCATTTTTTTGTTCATTACTCTCACATGCACATCTAAATTAATAATGTTAACGAAGTACCTGACTATGCTGGTGGCATAATAGAATAACCAATAAAGACCAAGAAATGTCAAGTATTGGGAATAATTTGTGTACTTGTATATTTTTGTGCAGTGGTAGGCGGGAGTACTTTGAACGACATACTAGAAATCCTGACTGGTGAAGGATGTGTGTGGGGTGGGGGTTTAGTTGGCGCATACCGAGCAAGAGAATACGAAAATCTTGTGCATGGTTTATGGAGGCTAGCTATAACATTGTGGGCTGCATAAAACAGTGGTAGGGGCAGCCCATTACCCTGTATTATTGTGCATTGAGTGCAGACTAGTTTGTTCCAGAGGTGGACATCAGCAATAGCGAATGAGTTTCAGACTGTTTCTGTTTTATGGAAAGGCACAGCTAGGATACCAAATAAGTGGTACCATATGTTGTTGTTATTAAATGTACTTGATGTATGGTATGAGGTAGGCTTATTGCTGTGTGTGGACAGCGAGGAGCAGATGAAGTAGACGTAAGTACATTCCCACACCAGCAGCAACTTGTCATCTTACCAAGGAAAGTACTTAAAATGTCGAACTCTTATTCTAATCCTACCATCCTGATTGCAGATTTCTGTAGTTTCCTTAATCACTGTAGATGGGGGCCAGTTGATTTTCTTCCTGTTATTCTGAAACAGATGTGATGGTCCATAACCTTTATCTTGACAATAATTTTTAACTACAGCCAGTCTGCCATCCTTTCAAATTTTAATCATCATAATTATCAACCCATTCAGAGGAAAAGATGTAAAACAATTAATTTAGAAAAAAAATGCTTCAAATAGCTCTGAGCACTATGGGACTTAACATCTGTGGTCATCAGTCCCCTAGAACTTAGAACTGCTTAAACCTAACTAACCTAAGGACATCAGACAACACCCAGTCATCGCGAGGCAGAGAAAATCCCTGACCCCACCGGGAATCGAACCCTGGAATTAATTTAGATCTTCTGTTATTCCCCAGTCAGTGTGTCATCTAATTCTTATCTGTCTCATAGATAATTTTCATGTGTTACTTGTACATACGACATGGAATATGTTAATGTAATGAAACAATGGCATGGCTGCACACAATAATGTAAAAAAACAAATTACACAATTTCATGAACCACATCCCCACACAACATATATGTACGCCTGATACAACTGTAATTTGATATTGTTGTCCTTTGGTAGTCAGTCTGAATGTTGGTTTGATACACCTCTCGCCGCTAATTTATCCTGTGCAATTCTCTTAACCTACCTTTACCTACATCCATTCAACTTGTTTAAAGTGTTTAAGCCTTGGTCTCCATCTGCCATTTTTAACCCCCCCCCCCCCCTTTACAATCTCTCTCTCTCTCTCTCTCTCTCTCTCTCTCTCTCTCTCTCTCTCTCTCTCTCTCTCCCCCCCTCTCCCTCCACTTACCCCCCTCTGTCTCCCCCTCCCTCCCCCCCCCTTTCTGTTGCCAAATTACCTAGTCCTTGAAACTTCACCTATCCCTTCTTTTAGTCACATTGTGCAAGACAGTTTCTTTATCACCTATTCATTAATTACTTGAGCTATGTATCTAATCTTCAGCATTGTGCTATTACACCAAATTCCACAAGGTTATATTGTCAGTTTGTTTGACAGAGCAAGGTGGTGCATGGGTAATACATTGGATTTATGTATGTAGATGATAAAGAGTTCACCGTCCTGTTGACAAGGGGGCTAGAGATGGAACACAAGCTAAGATTGGGGAAGCATTCCCTTTAAGCAATTTAGGGATCCAGAATGGTAGAGCACTTGCCCGCGAAAGGCAAAGGTCCCGAGTTCGAGTCTCGGTCGGGCACACAGTTTTAATCTGCCAGGAAGTTTCAATTTAGGGATATTTGGAGAAATTTAAATAAAGACCATCAACCTTCTGAATATATTTCGCAAGTCACTTACAGTGCATGACACAGGGTACATTTTAGCAATATTATCAGTTTTCTTTCCTGTTGCACTCACATATTGAATTAGGGAAAAAAGACTGTCTAAATGCCTGATTGACTTTCTAAATGCATCTTCTGTCAAACATGGAAAATCCAGGCTGGAATAACAACAATATGAAAAGGACAGAGTGCAACTTAACTACGTAGAAAAGATGTTGAGTGGCAGACAGGCACATTGAAAGAAGGCAGTAGATTTAGATGCAAGATCTGTCCCATACATCTTCCCTCTACCATCCATTAACTGTAAGCTCTGTGATGCATTCTACATGGTCATGGCTGCTAACAAACTGTCTGTCTGCATGAACGGCCACTGCAAAATTGTGTCCGAGACACAGTTGGACCACCCAGTTGCTGAGCATGCCGTCCAGCAAGATGTGCTTGACTCTAGCAACTGCTTCACAGCCTGTGCCATCTGGATTCTTCCCATCAACACCAGCTTTTATGAATGAATTGTGCCAGTGTGAACCGTCCTTGCAACATATCCTTCGTTCCAGTAACCACCCTGGCCTCAAGTGCCTATTATCTTCCCTGCTCCCGCTCCAATCCTACACGTCTTCTGTCCCAACAGCACATCCACATACTCATTTCTCCTTATCTAATTCTCTACTTCCCCCTTCTTCCCCTACCACCTCACCCTACAGCACAGCCTCCTGACGCTGAACCTAACAGCCCACTGTCATCTCACCAACATGCCCCTGTACACTCCCACAGCCACCCCTAGCATCTTCCTGCTTCCCTACCCTGCTATCCCTCTCCAGCCCACACCTTTTCTGTTGCCCCACTACCCGCCCAGATGCAGTCACTGTCAGCCATTGGCATCCGGTGTGTGTGTGTGTGTGTGTGTGTGTGTGTGTGTGTGTGTGTGAGACAAACCATTTAGTCTGATAGCTAAATACACTACTGGCCACTGTAAATGCAACACCCTGAAGGAAGCATCCGAATCAAGTGAACTTTACACCATGAGTTTGTAGCGATGAGATATGCAACTGATTAGAATTTCAGCGCAGACGCACATCGCGCGCCATTTAAGGCTTGGCGATTTCGACGAGTGTACGTTCGGCACGTGTGTTTACCTTGTGGTTGTTTCACAAGACGATCAGTTATGCCTTGTAGAAAACAGCAAACGTCTTTTGTTCAAGTATCCGAGTTCGACAGAGGAAGGATAGTGGCTTACCGAAATTGTGGATTATCGTACAGAGAAATCGCTAGTCGTGTTGGACGAAACCAAACTACTGTAATGCGGATATGTGACCGTTGGATGCAGGAGGGTACGATGGACCGACGTGGTCGATCGCATTCACCTCGGTGCACCACTGCACGTGCTGATAGGCAAATTGTGCGCATGGCAGTGACGGATCGCTCAGTGACATCCCAGACCATAGCACAGCACATTGCGTCTGTAACGCATCATCCAGTGTCTGCGCGTACCATTCGACGTCGTTTACAGTAGAGTGGTCTGTCCGCAAGACGTCCATTGTTTCGTCTACCATTGACGCAGAACCACAGACGTCTCCGTCTTCAATGGTGTGATGACAGACGGATGTGGACGGCAGAATGGAATGACGTTGTCTTTACTGACGAGGCACGCTTCTGTCTGCAGCACCACAATGGTCGGATTCGAGTGTGGAGACACTTTGGAGAGAGGATGCTGGACAGCTGCATTATGCACCGCCACACTGGTCTTGCACCGGGTATTATGGTATGGGTTGGTATTGGATATTACTCTCGCACGCCTCTAGTACGCATTTCCGGTACTTTAAATAGCCGGCGCTACATATTCGAGGTGCTGGAGCCAGTTGTCCTTCCTTACCTTCAGGGCTCGGCCACAGCCATATTTCAACAGGATAATGCGCGACCACACGGGTCACGCATTGTCCAAAGGTTCTTTGTCAATAACCAGATTGAATTGCTTCCCTGGCCGGCTCGCTCTCCTGATCTTTCGCCGATAGAAAACATGTGGTCCGTGGTTGCTCAACGAGTGACCCAGATTACATCCCCAGCTGCCACACCAGATGATCTTTGGCAACGTGTGGAAGCTGCTTGGGCTGCTGTACCCCAGGAACACATCCAACGTCTCTTTGACTCAATGCCGAGACGTGTGGCAGTGGTGATCTCCAACAATGGCGGCTACTCTGGCTACTGATTCTGGCAGGAACCACATGTCACAGACGTCTGTAAACGTAATCATTTGATACTTGGTCAACATGTTATCTACAAAATAAATGTTGTTGTGCTACCTCTTGTTTTTCTTGGTGTTGCATTTACGGTGGCCAGCAGTGTATTATCTAGCTGTCATTTTTCTAATATGCCTGTTTACCAGTCAACGCCTTCTGTCTTCTATCTTATGTATGGTACATACATCATATACAGGGTGACTCACGAAGATATGCAGATATTTTAATATGTTATTCTACAAGTAAAACTAAAGAAAAAAGTTCATATAAACATAGGTCCGCAAATTTTTAGTTGCGAAGTTACAGCTAATAAACGATTTTGCGTGAAATTTAGCAACTTCGGTAATATCAAGCCATTGCAAAACTACGAGGTTAAAGTAAAGCAAGATTTCCATTTATTTTGTTGTTATTTGGTCTGGTGAATCTAATAAAACATGTCCCAGATGTGTATCTGCAGTACTTTTCCAGAACACCCAGAGAAACAAAGATTATTATACAAATAATTTTTTTTACTTTCATTAAGAATGTAGAAACGCTTATGTCGTTGTCAACTGTTATAGTGTTGTTTCATTCATTTTCTAAACTTGAAATGAGTTAGTTTTCTGTATTGGTCAGTGAAAGAACATAACAGCAACAGCGTATTTAAGTGAAACCACATAGTAACTGTTGTAGTTTGTAGATTATTTATGAAATAGGGACACCTTTCAAGTTTACTGCAGAGAGGTACGCCGATAACATCATTTTTCCAAAACTAAATTCTCTGCAACTTCCGTTGAAACTTCGTGCAGTTGTCTGGAATTTAAAGAACAAATTGGGCCAAGTAGTTAATAAATTAAAAATTTTATGAAATTACTTCTTTGCTTCTCTGGATGTTCTGAAAAACTACTGCAGATAGATGTCTGGGAAATGTTTTATTAGATCACTAGCTCAATAACAACAAAATAAATGGAAATCCTGCTTTACTTTAACCTTGTGCAGTTTTGTGATGGCTTCATATTAGCAAAGTTGCTAAATTTCAGACAAAATCTTTTATTAGCTGTAACTCCAAAAATAAACATTTGTAGACCTATGTTTATATGAACTTTTTTCTTTAGTTTTAGTTGTAGAATAACATAGTAAAATATTTGCATATCTTCATGAATCGTCCTGTATATGATTGTGGCAGCATAATGGTCTCACAACATTCTTCAAATGTAGGTTCTCTGAATTACCCAACAGGGTTTACTGAGAACTAAGCATTTTTTCCAAGGATTGCCATTCCTCATTCTTTACGTCTGTACCGTTTGTCATCCGTGTTTCATTTCCGTGTGAGGCTACACTACAAACATATACCTTTTAGAAAAAGTTCCCAAATACTCAAATTTATATTTAAGTTTCATGTTTATATGTCAGGCATTTTAAATCCTCTTTGTTTCTGACACCATCAGTTATTTTGTACCTAAATAGCAGAACCTGTGTAGTTATTACACCATCTCTGCAAATTTCGTGTTTAATGTACTTAAACAGTTTTCATTTAATGTGTGGAGTCACTCAATATTCATTTTGATTGAATATGTGCATAATTAACCCCTTGCTGTACAATTTAGTTCGATGGAGTCCGTGCCCAAGCGATTGGAGATGGTGCATGTGAAACAGGCCAGTGTGATGTGCAAGACAATTGCAGTCAAAGCCGATATGTGGATACCTGTTGTGTAGCTACACATTTATTAGTGTCCAATGGTACTGCTCTTGTAGCCATTAGCACTAATGCAACTCTTGTTCCTTTCAAACAATACTTCAATATATAATTACAAATTTTTGCACATAAACAATACTTTAATGGAAATTATAACGTTCATAGGCATCTTCAGGTCTGATTTCTTGAGAAGCAATGCAATAACATGATGCCTAAACATAGATATTGTCAACAAAAAATGTAATTACAAGGAAAAAATGCTCACCTTCAATGAATTTATATTAGGAAATTTAGTAGTCCTGTATGACATGGTGGTTCGAAAGCATCGTGGTAGATGTAATGCCACTTTTCACTACATGCAATTCCATATTGTTTTGCGCTGTACTTTGTTTCATTCTGCTAACTTTGAGCTTTGTATTGTGCTCGGAGTCAAAGAGGTGTTTCACGTAGTAATGATTTTGCACACTTTTTGTAGTCTGGAAATTGGACGTCTTTTAATATTACCTCTGCTATATTTATTCGGTAATCAACATGTTTCCTTTTTTTGTCAGTGTATTGTTTTTTGGATAATGTATGTGTTGAGTAGAGCCATATCCAACACAAGGAAAAGAGAGTTTGGCCCGACTTTCATTCCCATGACTGTGACTCGTGATGCTTGCATTTGGTCTGCATTTGTTTCCACTAGTCGGACTTACCAAAGTACAGCAAGGGGTTTGAGGATGAACATATTATAACAAAATATTACCAACTGTTGATGTGCTACAGTTAAATTTACACTAATTATTTAACAGAGTAAAACTGTTTTTCTTTAGTAAGAATGTTAAGTGGGTTTGAAACCTGACATTTCAGTTGCTTGAGATTTTCCATTGTGGAAGACTATTATAGAGTTGTGTGTCTATATACTTAACACCATCGCCACACAACTTTGTTTTAGAGCCTGTATTCAGAGCCCATTTTTTTCTAAGCAGTGTGTCTGAATTTTTATCTTATGAAGCAAATTAGACAATGATTGGTAAATTTGTGTTACCTGAAAAGTACCCTGCAATGTTTAGTCTTCTGTTTAATAGTATTAGTTATATGTTATGGTTTTTAAATCTGAAAATGGTTTTGGGACTCATTGGTACACATCATTGATTTAAGAGTATGTGGTACATTCACATCTTCATCCTGTAGGCCTACAAATCTAATTGCCTGTAGCAAAGCAGTAGTTGTGCTGTCTTGCAGCTGGAAATTATAATCAGTAATTAATCCATGTGCTAGCATGGAAGTTCAGAGATTTCATTAAACTCGAGCAATATTTCTACAATTCAAGTGTTACATTCATACAAACAGCCAGCCTTATTTGTAGGCTGTGAATCTGAACACTCCTCTGCTGTGTGTGAGGTCGTGGTCAGAGAAATGAACTTTCTTCTTTCTTACTCCTGGAAAATCGTGGAATATAGCCCGACCATTACTTTTGGTCATACCTGTTGTCTGAATCTCTTTCACAGGGGCAGTCTGGTGGGAATATTCTTCTGTTTCCTGTTGACAGAATTCTTCAGCATCCCTTTTGAATGTGTACGACTTAGCTATTCGTGTAAAAATCTCAGCATTTTGAATTGTAGCTGTATTCGGTCTGTAAAAATTGTTTTGTGGCATGGACCTTCAGAAGACCTTCTAAGCCATCACAACGCTGCTTCCTGTCACCAGGAGCGCTGTGTACCCACTCTACTGGCATAAGCGACTTCATGAATTTAGCAGTAATTTTTGTAGTGATTAGGGGCACCATCAAAAATGCTGATGAACTTTTGTGCTTGTGAATGCATGTGCTGAGTCGTACCCTCTGCTGCCACTTATAACTGTAACACTTGAAATCTTATTTGGAAATATGTCACTCTTGTGAAAACTGGAACTTCTCCATTCCTCCAGTGATACTCATGTACTTCCCTTGGCAGAATCTCTTTATCAGTTCTCAGCAAAACCACATTGAAGCACTTAACACAGTCGTTCAGCCTCTGGGCGTCACTCCATTTCTTCAATACTTTGTTGCAATTTATTGAGATCTTTTTGTGCTATTGCTTTCAATGACCATTTTCCAAATTTGTCAATGAAGGTATCAATGACAAAAAGTTTTTTTACTGAATTGCTTCTCCCATGCGGCACATAAAGTTTACAGGAACTACTGGATGACAAATTTAGTGAACTGCTCTCTTTGTTTGCCTGTTGACAGCTTTTATATGTGATAGGCAAAACACACAGGATTATCTAAATGGCTTCAGATGGTTCTAGAAGATTCTGTTACATTCTGGAATTACCTGGAAAAACAATTTTTACTTCAAAATCACAACCATAAAGCTAGTAGTAAATGCGTTATGTTCATTAGTTACTTAAATTATTTAAATACAGGGTGTATAAGACCCGGGAAATCCGGGAAAAACCCGTGAATTTTTCAATCCGGGAGAAAACCGGGAATTTTTTAGAATTCTGGGAATTTTTCATTTTAGTTTTCAGTTAAATTTTTGTAATTTTTACTGGTGAGAACCGATACTCTAACAAATGATATTTACTGTATCCCGCTACTGCAGAATAATACTGCACCATTAAAACATGAACGAGAGAAAAAAAAAACCAAAATAAAACTTAATTGCAAAGGAAATGCACCATATAAAATAACACAGTGCATGTACAAGCGTCTGCCAACAGCAAAATGTGTCAAAGGCTTTAGGAAGACAATGCAGTGCTTCATAACAACAAATTGCATCCGATGAGCGTGACATCACAACTGTTTACATTAGATTCATTTAAGCAGTTACGAGTGGGCTCGTGCGCACACACACAGTTGAGTTGTGTGTGAGTAATACCTTTTCTTGCTTCAGGCTACAGAAATGTGGCTGTTGGCTGTGTAAGCAGCAGTAGCAGCAACCAGCCACATGGGGGCTACAAACTGTGGTATCTGAACCGGGCGGCAGTTTCTGGGGGAGGGGACAAATCTATATTCTTGAGGGAAAAAAAAAACCTTGTTTCGCAAAGCACCTATCATCCAGCACACGTAGGTCTATCAATTATTCGTATGATTTTGAAACGCACCCCTGCTGGGTTTTGGACATTTTTGAACACATTCTAAGTTGATTTTTGAATGCGTGCATAGTGTACGTGATGTCTACCAGGGGAATCCTCACCGCATGTAGAAATGAACTTTCCTGCAGACAGAATGGGACAGGGCTATACGAGCTGAGTGGAATAAAGCCGAACTGGTGAATTCCAACTGCTGCTCGTTTCTGTAGTCGATTCGGTTTGCAAAAGTTCAGTGTCGTTATAATTACTAGCGAAATCCGTAGATTCGGACTACCAGAGTGGAAATAAATGACTAACAGGAATAACAGGTAAGGAAGATTATGTATTATCTTCTCGGTGTATCCGAGAAAGTGAAATTCTGACAGAAAATTTTTGGCCAGATCGCTACACTAGACAGGGCCAGTTGTAGTCCCTGGCTAGCAGCCACTTAAGTTCCATTCTGGGAGTAGTGCGGAAAACGCATTGTACGAACACGTAATAACGCCTAACTGGAGAATTATTATGACGATTCAAAATTTACACAAAAATTTCATTCTACTATTTTTTGGTCCGTGCACGAGAAACTGGAGCGTATGAATGAAATGTGAAACTATTTCCTAACATAAAGCTCTTTGATTGTAGCAGACCAAATAGGTATTTCGTATTGGTACTGAATTATATTGTCATACTATAAAAATGATCATTATTGCCAAAACAGTCTGGCTTATTTGGTGTGTGTTACAATTGCTGCAATATTGGAAAGGCCTATTTTGTTTAATCCAGTACACAGTGACAAAATAGACATAATCAGATTGAGAAACCACTCCAGTCTTGGATACTATTTGTATTAACAGCTTTTTCAGTATTAGACGACAACATTCCTATTTTTCATGTAGCAAAACGTTTGACGAACGTTGATGAGGTAATAATTCTTTTGCAGAACGCAAAGCACGCCATGTAAAGCTGCAGCAAGATTAGAGAGAAAAATCGCTAGGACCTAAGGCTTGAAGAAATGTGTACTGTCTTGCTGACTGTAGCAGCAGTGCGGTTCCGGACTGAAGCACCTAGAACCACTCGGCCACCGTGGCCGGCAAATCAACTCTTTGATGACGAGCCATTTAGAATAATTTCGAGCATAGTAGATCAGAGATTTATATTGGTATTACTGGTTTTAGGTATCCTATATTTAATTTTATGTTACACAGAAGAGCAAGTTATTAGCTAATAGGCAATAAACAGTCCACATTTTCTGAAAAGTTCTTGTTCTCCCAGTTACAAATAATCCCATATAGCATTAATTGCAATTTTTTAAATTTTATTTTTTTAGAGGGGCAGGATGTCAAACTGGGAGCAGAAGAGGCAGTACAGGACATTTTAATTTCCACTGTCCTGAAATAGTTTGATGGCATTAATTGCGAAATATACACGTTAGAGTTCCACAGAGCGAAATACAGTGACGCGCGGTATAAGAATGTTGTTTGAAGAGGCGTGGCACTGCATTTTGGCACACTAAAGACCAAATAATATGTCTTCCATTTCTTCGAAGATATATGTTTTATGTATCAGACTCTTCAGAAAGATGTGCGCTACAAAATGAACTTATTTTTAAAAAGTCTTTTTTTTTTAAATTTACGTTCTGGTGGACAGAGCAGTCTGAGTTGTAGTTGGGGGGGGGGGGGGGGGGGTTAGTACTCTCTACCTGACCCGCGTTTACATCCAGTGATTTTTCTGTTTCCTCTTCATTTACTTCTCTCACGTCAAATGATAACAAGACGGATTCCCGTGGCTGTGACATATCAAGTGAATTAAAATACATTCAAATAATTACGGAAGGCTAAAATGTTACTAGTTTCAGATTTTATTGTATTTCCACCTTTCTGACAGTCAAGCATTAATCGCCTTGCAGAACAATAAAGTTATTTTTGTCGGTTTGCTAAAGAAATTTGGCTTTTATTATGCTTTCCTGCTGAGGCAGTAAATTTATTTGAAACAAAGTGTTTAATTCCACACTGTTGGATAGTTTCAACTGTTCACTGCATTTCAAGTGCATGTTTTCACCTTCTAGCACGTATGGCATTATGCCATAATAAAGAAGCAAACATTACACAATACAGTACTGGTACTCCAAGAAAATTTATGTCTCGAACCATCAGGTCGAGGCCTACGTCATTGGGAATCTGGACATACGAATGTGTGCTTTAAGGTGAACTATGCATTTTAGTATGGTTCACAAAATTCTGACACTCTTGGAGCATCCTCTGATGTCTCGTTTCTTTTATGACATTATGTAAGTAAGATCTTTTAATGTTTCACGAAAATACAGGCTCCCTCACCGTAGCTGCGCAAGCGCAGTGACGCCTCTTTATCTGGTGCTCTCTGGCAACTGCTGAAATGAATCTATTTCTAACAGGTCATGGGAAAATATTGCAAATTGTGGGTTGAAAAGCTTTATTTTCAAATAAATTTCCTTTTATGCAAGATGAACTATGTGCGAGAATGTACGATGAATTTCTTAAATCACAGAGCGTTTGCTTTCATTTAAAAATCAACTCTTTCATATATGGTTCAAGTGGCTCTGAGCACTATGGGACTTAACATATGAGGTCATCAGTCCCCTAGAACTCAGAACTGCTTAAACCTAACTGACCTAAGGACATCACACACCTCCATGCCCAAGGCAGGATTCGAACCTCCAACCGTAGCAGCAGTGCAGTTCCGGACTGGAGCGCCTAGAACCACTCGGCCACCGTGGCCGGCAAATCAGTGCTTTGATGACGAGCCATTTAGAAGAATTTCGAGCCCAGAAGATCAGAGATTTATATCAGTATTAAAAATTTTACTGGCGTATTTGTGCAATGTATCTTAAAGTGTAACATGCCCTAAACAGATCAACATTATATGTGAAAGCTTAGCTTCTCTTGTAGCTTATTAATCTTCGAGAAAAATATTGTATGCAAAAGCTTTGCTTTTCTTGTAGCAACACTGTGTATAGTAACTTAAACCATTAACTTTTGCTGTTGGAATTCGAATTTATACTTTCTAAATACAAAAATATGCAGCAGTCATGTTGCTACATATCAAAGATCTTTTCAAAACATGTCCCCCCCCCCCCTCCAGAGTTTCGAGTGGTTGTAACAATGGAAAATTGTACTGAAATGCGGGAGGATCTGCACGAATTGACACATGGTGCAGGGAATAGCAATTGAATCTCAATGTAGACAAGTGTAACGTGCTGCGAATACATAGAAAGATAGATCCTTTATCATTTAGGTACAATATAGCAGGTCAGCAACTGGAAGCAGTTAATTCCATAAATTATCTGGGAGTAGGCATTAGGAGTGATTTAAAATGGAATGACCATATAAAATTAATCATCGGTAAAGCAGATGCCAGACTGAGATTCATTGGAAGAATCTTAAGGGAATGCAATCCGAAAACAAAGGAAGTAGGTTGCAGTACACTTGTTCACCGACTGCTTGAATACTGCTCACCGGTGTGGGATCCGTACCAGATAGGGTTGATAGAAGAGATAGAGAAGATCCAATGGAGAGCAGCGCGCTTCATTACAGGATCATTTAGCAATCGCGAAAGCGTTATGGAGATGATAGATAAACTCCAGTGAAAGGCTCTGCAATAGAGATGCTCAGTAGCTCGGTACAGGCTTTTGTTCAAGTTTCGAGAACATACCTTCACTGAGGAGTCAAGCAGTATATTGCTCCCTCCTACGTATATCTCGCGAACAGACCATGAGAATAAAACCAGAGAGATTAGAGCCCACACACAAGCATACCGACAATCTTTCTTTCCACGAACAATACGAGACTGGAATAGAAGGGAGAACCAATTGAGGTACTCAAGGTATCCAATGCCACACACCGTCAGGTGGCTTACGGAGTATGGATGTAGATGTAGATGCAAACACAATTCAAAATATCATTCATCCATAACACTGGGCAACAAATTTTCACATTCAGAACAATGCACAAATTTTGAGGTGTCTCTTAATATATTTCAGGTGTGCTGAATCCAAATCTGCAAATGTTTCCTTTCATCATCTCAGATTTCTTTCCAGAACAGAGATTAGTGTAACATTCAATACACAGATGCAGTGGTTTTAAGACACACTTCTCTTACAGTGTTTTAAGAAAGATAATAATGCATTAACTGTTAGAAATGACTAAATATTTAAGTACTGTCAATTTTATGTATCTCTACAAGCCACATGTTTTTAAACAAAAATTAACATGTTGTAAGTTAGAAAATTTCACCCAAAACCATCATAGCATACATACTTGTCACCATATGTACACTGAGGTTTTACAGAAAACTTATTTGTTGTAAAACATACAGTTAGATTAGCAAAGACGCAGTATGAGCTTGTTTTTTACATGTGAAGCTTCTTCTGTTTGGCCTCCTTTTATAAGCCGTTCTAGATGTGTCCCTAATCCTCATTCAAAAGTAGTCGGTAAGCATTGTAATGCTCCTGCTACCTTGGTATCTCGTTTTTAATTCCCTGAGATCTTGGTGGAATCTCTCCCCATGTTCTTCACTGTAATCCTCAAGGTAGTCCAAGTGAGAATGTATCATGTGGACCTTGAGACTCACATTACATCAATATTCCTTGACTGCATTCAACATTTTGTTCACCAAGTATTTGTACTCTGGGTCTTTTGTGTTACCTAGAAACTTTGTAACTGTATCTCGGAATTCATTTTTCTGTCAAAAGTATCATCACAAAGCAGCTTCCTGATATATGTTCCTGTAAATATACCTTGTTACACTTTTGCATTGCTTAAAGCAGGAAACTTTTCACTAATGTACAAGAAGCAATGCCCTTCATTGTCCAAGGCTTAAACAGATCGTTTCATGGGCCCTAATTTAATATGGACAGACGGTAAGAGTACATCAAATGCCTCAGTAAGACTCTTCTTACAATTTTTTGAACCAACATCCTTGTCTTCGGGGTCATTCCTTCTGAACGCAGTGCTGTGCCACTGACCGACTGTCTCATTCGCAAATGAAACATGGTTGTTTTGTAGACCTTAACTGTTGACCCAACAGGAGTGAGATAACTTTGAAAACTCCACACACTTGCCATTTATGTTCTTCATATTTTGTCTTAGTCAGTAGTGGTTTCAAATTTTCATAAAACTCTTTGCAAATCATGGCATAACCGACTGGAAGTGTAGCAAATAAATTCCCATTATGTAGGACGACGTTGTTCAAACTGCATTTTGACAAAGTCTCCATTCATTAGGGTTATAATTAGGTAATTCCATTCTAAGCATCATTTGCTGGATGTTGTTACAAAATATTAGTTCATCTTCTTCTGAATAATATGGAGCAAATTCTAGTTCCCATTATGTAGGAGGACGTTGTTCAAACTGCATTTTGACAAAGTCTCCATTCATTAGGGTTATAATTAGGTAATTCCATCCTAAGCATCATTTGCTGGATGTTGTTACAAAATATTAGTTCATCTTCTTCTGAATAATATGGAGCAAATTCTAGTTCTCGTTTTCTGTACCAACTGTATGAAGTCTCCACACAGAGCAATTTTATTCATTAAGCCTTGAAACCAATATTTCTGCAGATTCCTTTGAGAGCCCAAGATTACGATCATTCAATTTTGCTTGAGTTGAAGGTCTGGATATGTTTGAAGTATCATGTGGTTCGTAGTCACTACCTGTGTCACTACTGCAGATTTCTGATTTAGATGTAGATGCAGAAAAGTTGTCTGGTCTTTTAGGGACATGGACATTTGAACCATGGGACATGGGCAGAATAGCAAATGGAACGTTTAGGTATGTTGTGTTGTGCCTGTTTCTTACATTATACCCTGTCAGATTGCAGAAGCAAAAATAAGTCTGTTCCATGGTTACTTTGTTCACCATATCGTGGACACCCTAAAGGAGGCCTACTGCTCTTAATGTGGGTATGTGTGTAGTGCCCACGGGTCCCCGAGCTATTGCAGCCTTTATTCTTTTCTGGGCTGCTTTACCTTCACCTTCCCTGTCATGTTCCTATCCCTTGGCCCTTTCCTGTCCCTCTCTTGGTGTTCTTCTTCATGTTGGCCCAGCTATCCTCATGTTTTTGCTTTATCCTGCAGTTTTGGTTGGCTGCTTTTCCTCTTCCTTTTTTGATTTTCATTTTTGGTCCCCCTCAGGGGTTTGACCTCCATCTCTAAATTTGAAATCTGTAGTGTGAGCCACATGGTGAAGAACTCCCTCCTCTAACAACCCTACCACAACAAAGGTCAGAATTTAATAACGATTGTGGTGTTGCTCATGCTGCTAAATACTGCATTTTCGGGCAACAACAGTCATATTATGTGGCAGGTGTCATTAGAGCACAGTTAATAAAGTCATTTCATGTAATAATCAAAAAACTAGGCACTCATCTTTTTGTGTTTCCCACACTGGTCTCGTCGTAAAATCATGGCTCAATCGTTGAAAATCTAGGTGGTTATGATTCCAAGCTCGGATGCAAAGAGGCCTAGGTTTCATTCTGCTATATTCAAAAGTTTTGTAGATGCGCTTCACAAACCATTTTTGAAGATTACACTTTTACTGGACAATGATGATGTAAAAGAAAAAAAAATCAGCACTCCGAATTTAAGTTACACTTCCTTTTTATTGCAATATCACGTGACACACAAACATCACTTCACAATACAAAACATACTTGAAAACATCTTCCTCACATTTTATAAGCCAACTACAATATGCATCTTACCAACATGACGTCCAACACTTGACTTTTTCAAGGTCAGACTCTCTAACAACTTAACAACTAACCAACAATCGCTTACGCGCCCAAAAATCAGAGTTACAAGTACGTCAAAGATAATAGTGACAAAAGAAAGAATACACATAAGAATAATGTCATTGCAATATAAACATATTGATGTATCACAAATGAAATCAAATCTGAATGTTGTCTCAGAAATATGTCAACTACTTTGCAGAAACACAGTAGGATATTAGTGGTATCGAGAGGTTCAGGTGAGGTGCCGTAATGGTTGCGTAATTCAAGTATCATTACACTCCCTAGCATCTTTGGGATGGGTTCCTCTCCCCCTCTTCCTCATCCTCTTCCTGTCCCTTTTCCCCCCTTCCCCTCCCTCCCCGGCGATAGCCCATTCGCCTCCTTGCTAGGCCATCAGCTCGGTAGCCAGTCCATGTGGTGGGGCTGTTACATACCCATTTGGCCAAGTCTCCTGACACCACAGGGATTACACTGCTGGTACCCGTGCTGTGAAGGCCTTGTGTAAGCCTAGGAATGATTGCTCATCTTTTCAGGCCATCGAAACTCCTGGCAACGGCCATTTTGCCAGGCAGTTGTTGCTGTGGCTGGGTGGCGCCCACAAGGCGAGCTTCTGTTAGGAGTGGGTGGTACAAGGGCAGACATTTGGAACATGAAACGTGTTAAACTCTCTGGCCGCTCTTCTGCGGTCACATTTCTTCCTCGACATAGTTCCGTCTCAGTTGCTGTTTCTGCATTCCCAGCCTTACTCTCCTTGGCTACCCCATAGGAGAAGGGCCAGGCCTGCCGGCTTGAGGTGAAACCCTTTCCCTGCATCCTGGTCTGTACTAGGACTGACAGGAGACTTTTTCCACCACTAAACCCCTTTTGTTAGTGGAACAAATTGAAGACAAGTTTGTTGAAGTTGAGTCATTAAGCAAGATGAGATCTGCCTCTCTCCTTATAAAGACAACTTCTGCCAGTCAGTCTGCCACCCTCTGTGCCTGCGACCATTTAGGCGACATCCCTGTGACTATTGCTCCTCACTCGATATGACACAGGGTGTAATCTTCCATAGGGACCTTCTCCTCCAGTCTGATGATGAACTTAGGTCTAATCTGGAACAATGTGGTGTTCATTTCGTCTGGTGTTGTCAGAGATGCCCTAAGGACCCTCATGTAGACACTGGCACTTTCATCTTGCCATTTGAGTGGGATACCCTGCCTGAGAAGGTCAAAGTAATGGCATACAGATGCAATGTGAAACCGTACATCTCACCTCCCATGCTTTGCTTTCATTGCCTCAAGTTTGTCCATGCAATGCCACTCTCATCTGTGGTAACTGTGGTCACACTCTTCATGTGGGAAGCCCTTGCACCGTCCCCATGTGGGTCTGGGGGTTAGAATAGGCCCGAGGTATCCCTTTCTGTCGTAAGAGGTGACTAAAAGGAGTCTCTCACTTTTCGGCCCTAAAAGTTCGGGTCCAATTATATGGTTTGACCTGCCACTTTCAAATTCTACAGAAGTGCGTTCTTAGATTCGATCTACTGAGCCTCTTGTCACTGCTTTGCATTTCCTCCTGCAATTCAACTATTTGAGCGTTGACACTTTCCAGGGTATGTCATCTTCTTCCGTTGCCTCCTGTCCTTTTTCACCCCCATGACAATATTGGATTTGTCTGCTCCCAATATCCAGCACGGTAGCCAGTCTGTTGTGGTAGGACCATCATGTACCCAATTGGTGGAAGCCCCTGACAACACGGATCGCACTGCTGATGCCTGAGCTGTAAACTCCCCACATATGCCAAGGAGTAGATGCCTGTCTTCCTGGGTCATCAGGACTCCCGGCAACGGCCATCATGCCAGTTGGCCTTTGCTGTGGCTGGGTGGCGCCCATGGGGAGAGCCCCTGATTGGAGTGGGTGGCATCAGGGTGGATGATCTGCAATGAAGCGGACTAAGTCATCTCTTGCTGGTGACTGTATGGGGCCAGCATTCTCTAAGAAGGGCAAGATTGAGTACAATGCTGACAGATATGACCCTAAATCATTTCCCTCCCTCGCTACCCCACGGGAGGAATGTAGGGCTACAGGAAGAAGAGAGCCATATTCCCCTCGGTATTTAGTCTGTAGCAGAATGGACAGGGACTCCTTTCTACCTATGAAGCCTCAGTTTTTTGTTAAACATCTTTAGGATAAGTTTGGGGAAGTGATAGCACTGTCCAAGATGAAAAGCAGTGCAGTCTTGATTCAGACAGCATCCCCATCCCAATTCCGGGTGTTACTCGCTTGTTACTGGCTGGGTGATATTCCTGTTCCTGTCACTCCCATAAAAGCCTCAACACGGTCCAGGGAAGTATTTTCCATCGCGACCTCCTCTTGCAGTCTGATGACAAGCTCCTCACAAATCTAGAATGTCGGGATGTTCATTTCATCTGGTGTGTTTACAGGGGACCCAAAGACAACAGGGTTGCTACCAGTGCCTTCATCTTGGCCTTTGAGGTTGATTCATTGCCTGTGAAGGTGATGGTTTACCGTTGTGATGATAATCCATACGTCCCTCCCCCTATGCAGTGCTGTAAGTGCTGGAAATTCAGGCACATGTTTTCCCGCTGCATTTCCAACATCACATTTCGAGACTGTGGACACCCACTGCATCCAGATACTCCCTCCCATTTGTTTCAAGCACTTCCCCTGCTTGCCAGACTGCACAGTACTCCAAAAGGAGCAGAAAATCATGTAGTACAAGACCCTGGACCAGTTGACTTACCAAGAGGCTAAACGTAAATTTGAACGATTACACCCCATTTGGTTGACGTCCACATACGCTGCAGCTACATTACCATTGCCATCACAAGTACCAGTCGTACCAAACTCTGTGCCACAAACAGTGGGCCCTCCAGGTCTCCAGAATACATCCGCCCCCTTGGTGGTAGGGGGAAAATCTCCTTCCAGTGCTCCCAAAGTACCTAATTCTGGAGCAAGGCTTCCCCAAACGCAGGGGACGTCAGACCTCTCCCCCCAGCTGGAGAAGCAACAGCCTCCTCCAGGTCCTCTAATGTGGAAGGGTTCCCTTGGGACCCTCTCTCATGAAGTCTCCACTAATGCCACAGCAGACACTCGCCAGTGGTTGAAGGAGCCGAAAGCTGCTGGATGAAGAGCTTCACTGTCTTCGTCTGTGCCTGAAGCTACTTCAGAATAGTTCTCCCAGCAAGCCCCAAAGAGAAGTGAGAGGGCAAGCAAACAAAGAAGTCTGCTAAGAAAAAGGACCCTCCAGTGGCCCCCAACACCACCACTCCCTACCAATTCTGCACCTGCGGATGAGGTGGAGATCTCAGCATCTCCTGAGGATGATCCACTCACTGTAGTGGGGACATATCAATTCTTAGGACTGGTTTTCGATGCCCGATTGACATGGCTTCCACATCTTCGTCAGCTTAAGTGGAAGTGCTGGTGGCACCTTAATGCCCTCTACTGCCTGAGCAACACCAACTGGGGTGCAGATCGCTCTACGTTGCTGCAGCTCTACAGAGCTCTTGTTCATTCCCGCCTTGACTATGGGAATCTGGTTTATGGTTTGGCGGTGCCCTCAGCGTTGCGTTTACTCGATCTAATGCGCCACTGTGGCGTTCGACTGGCAACAGGAGCTTTTAGGACGAGTCCGGTGACCAGCGTCCTGGTGGAGGCTAGAGTCCCTCCATTAAAGGTAAAGGTTAGCCGTGCACAACTGCTCGCCAGTTAAGTTGCACACATTCGTAGTTCTCCTGAGCATCCGAATTAGCGTCTCATCCGTGGCTGTTCATCTCCTGCATCGGAGGCCCAGGTCAGGGCGTAAGATTGTGGTTCACGTCCGATCTCTTCTGTCTGAAGTGGAGTCCTTGCCTTTACCACCTATACTTGAGGTCCATTCACGTACTATCTCTTCTGTCTGAACTGGAGTCTTTGACTTTACCACCTATACTCGAGGTCCATTCACGTACACCTCCATGGTGTACACCTAGGCCGGAGCTTCGCCTGGGCTTTTTACGTGGTCCTAAGGACTCGGTTAATCCCGCAGCTCTCTGCTGTCACTTCCTCTCGATTCTTGACATGTACCAGGACCATTAAGTGGTTTACACTGACGGCTCGATGGTCACGTTGGCTTCGCGTATGTTCGTGGAGGACATATTCAACAGCACTCCTTTCCAGATGGGTGCAGTATTTTCACTGCAGAGCTGGTGGCCATTTCTCGTGCTCTTGAGCTCATTCGCTCATGCCTTGCTGAGTTGTTTCTTCTCTGTACTGACTCCTTGAGCAGCGTACAAGCTATTGACCAGTGCTTCCCCCACCATCCTGTGGTAGCGACCATCCAGGAGTCCATCTATCTCCTGGAACAGTCCAGTTGCTCCGTTGTGTTTGTGTGAACCCCAGGCCACGTCGGAATCCCAGGAAATGAACTTGCCGACAGGCTGGCCAAACAGGCTACATGGAAACCACTTCTGGAGATCGGCATCCCTGTACCTGCGATCATTATTACGCCGCAAGGTTTTTCAGCTTTGGGAGATGGAATGATATAATCTCAGTATGCACAACAAACTATGTGCCCTTGTGTTGGGCAACAATGCCTCAACAGCAAATTTAGTTATTTGTTTTATTCGTGAGGCAGGTTTTTATCGTACCAGCTAAGGGTGGGCATTTAGCCTTCTCTCTGAGGTCGCCACCCTCCCTCCATTTTAACTCTGTCACACTTTCTTTGCATTTGTTTGTCTTGTTGGTTGTCTTTTCCCTAATTCTGTTCATCTCGCCTTGTCTTTTTGGGGTGGATATTTTAATGTGCTACAGAGTGGCTAGCTCATCGTCTTTTATTATTGTGATCAGCCAGCCCAGACCATATGCTCTGTGGTTTTAATACCTTCTTCCACTTTTCCTTCTAGTGTATGTTTTCCCCATTTTTTGTTCGTTCCATTCGTTTTCTTTTTAGGTGTGGTGTTGGGTATTTTTGTACCTTGAGCCTTGCTTGTGTCAAGAAAAAGTGATTGATGACCCTGTAGTTTGGTCCCTTATATCCCAAACCAACCAACCAACCCACCCACCCACCCACCCACCCACCCACAACCTGACTGTATAAACTGCTCTGGTCTCCATTCTCCCTGCTCACCGGATGTGTCCAGTGTACATGAAGGAAAAAAGAATTCAGGGAAAAAATCCTTGACCATTTCAGACCCAGAAGTAGTTTGACAGACTTCACCCTGTAAATTTCTCCTCTACCTTGGCCTCAGTTATGTCTTCCCCTTGTCATCCACCCCCTTACACCCAGTTTTTATGGATGTCACTCCATTCTCACTGGTGATGACCACTGACCGAGTGACATGACCTCCCGTTGGCTTCTTTATGTCTAACATGAACTCGCACGACATGATACTCCAGTGGAATTGCAATGGATATTATCACCACCTACCAGAAATACAGCGACCGACGACCTCAGCAGTTTGGTCCCATAGGAACTTACCACTACCACCACAAGAAATACAGTGCCTTGTTTCCTCCTACTCTGTGTTCTTTCTTGCTGTTCAAGAAACACACTTCCGTGATGACTACTTTTCAATGTTTCGTGGCTATCAGGCATTCTGTCAGAACCGGGCCTGCCCCGGGATAGTGTCTTGAGGGGTTTGCACTTTGGTTCACACTTATGTCATTAGGGACTGGATCTCTCTTCATACCAACCTGGAAGCAATAGTGATAAGACTTCAAATGACTCTGGCAATCACAGTTTGCAGTGTCTACCTCCCTCCAGGTAGGCCACTTCCTTATGTTGTACTTTCTACCTTAATGCGGCAACTCCTGCCCCGGTTTCTCCTCCTCAGGGACTTCAAAAGCACACCACCCCGTGTGGGGGAGTGCCACTTTGACAGGTAAGGGTCTTCTAATTGAACAACTTATTACAGACTTTGATTTGTGTCTCCTCAGTAATGGTTCCCCTACCCACTTCAGTGCCACTCATGGCACCTTTACTGCTATCGATCTCTCAATCTCCTCCCCTGCTCTCGTAGCTTCTGTGCTTTGGTCACCCCATGATGATCTTCGTGGCAGTGACCTCTTTCCGGTGATTCTATCATTTCCGTGCTGCTGCCAGCAGGTGAGCTCCCACATTGGGCTTTGCGCAGAGCCAATAGGCATTCATATATGTCTGCTGTGCACTTTGACACCTATATCTCAAATTGCATCGATGAAGTTGTGCAGGGCATCTCTACCACTATTCTTCATGTTGATGGCAGTGCTATCCCCCTATCCACAGGTCCCCCTCGTCGTCAACCAATACTGTGGTGGGTGAAGGACATAGCAATTGCTGTCCAGGACCACCGACGGGCGCTGCAGTGATTTAAACAACACCCTTCACAGGCCAACCTCCTCACTTTTAAGTGTCTCCATGCTGAGGCTTGTTACATTATTAAGCAGAGTAAAAAGAAATGCTGGGAGCACTATGTTTCTTCCCTGGGGACGTATACGTCTTCATTGCAGGTTTGGTCCAAGCTATGTAATCTTTTGGGCCAGTTCAAATTCTGAAGGTGGCAGGGGTAAAACATAGGGAGCAAAAGGCTATTTACAATTTGTATAGAAACCAAGTGGCAGTTATAAGAGTCGAGGGGCATGAAAGGGAAGCAGTGGTTGGGAAGGGAGTGAGACAGGGTTGTAGCCTCTCCCCAATGTTGTTCAATCTGTATATTGAGCAAGCAGTGAAGGAAACAAAAGAAAAATTCGGAGTATGTATTAACATCCATGGAGAAGAAATAAAAACTTTGAGGTTCGCCGACGACATTGTAATTCTGTCAGAGACAGCAAAGGACTTGGAAGAGCAGTTGAACAGAATGGATGGTGTCTTGAAGGGAGGATATAATTTGAACATCAACAAAAGCAAAACAAGGATAATGGAATGTAGTCGAATTAATTCGGATCATGTTGAGGGTATTAGATTTGGAAATGAGACACTTAAAGTAGTAAAGGAGTTTTGCTATTTGTGGAGCAAAATAATTGATGATGGTCGAAGTAGAGAGGATATAAAATGTAGACTGGCAATGGGAAGGAAAGCGTTTCTGAAGAAGAGAAATTTGTTAACATCGAGTATTGATTTAAGTGTTAGGAAGTCGTTTCTGAAAGTATTTGTATGGAGTGTAGCCATGTATGGAAGTGAAACGTGGACGATAAATAGCTTAGACAAGAAGAGACTAGAAGCTTTCAAAATGTGGTGCTACAGAAGAATACTGAAGATTAGATGGGTAGATCACATAACTAACGAGGAGGTGTTGAATAGGATTGGGGAGAAGAGAAGTTTGTGGCACAACTTGACTAGAAGAAGGGATCAGTTGGTAGGACATGTTTTGAGGCATCAAGGGATCACCAATTTAGTATTGGAGGGCAGCGTGGAGGGTAAAAATCGTAGAGGGAGACCAAGAGATGAATACACCAAGCAGATTCAGAAGGATGTAAGTTGCAGTAGGTACTGGGAGATGAAGCAGCTTGCACAGGATAGAGTAGCATGGAGAGCTGCATCGAACCAGTCTCAGGACTGAAGACCACAACAACAACAACATCAGTGACAGTCAACTGCCCAGGGCCTCATCCTCCAAGGTGCTGTGTGTGCTGATCCATTGGTCCTTGCAGAACACCTCACGACACACTTTGAAACACCATTGGTGTCCTCTCCCAATCCTGCTACCTTTCTCTGCCAGAAACGCCGAGTTGAACAGACCCCCCTCTGTTTCAACCCTCACCAAGCTGAACACTTTAATGAACCCTTCACTGAATGGGAATTCTTGCAGGCTCTTACTTCACTTGACATGGCCCCAGGCCCGGATTCCATCCCCAACTAGATGATTCAACACGTGGATATTACACAGAGGCAATATCTACTCAGGATCTTCAACCTCATTTGGTTCACGGGTGCCTTCCCCTCGCAATGGCAAGACAGTAAAGTTATCCCTGTCCTTAAGCTTGGGAAGAACCCAACATCTCTCCACAGCTACTGCCCAATTAGCCCTGATGAACATACTTTGTAAACTGCTTGAGATGATAGTTAGTTTCCAACTATGTTGGGTACTCGATTCACAGGGCCTTTGTCCCGGATCAGTGTGGCTTCTAGGAAGGACAATCTCCAGCTGCCCAATTACTCAGATTGGAAACTGCAACCCGATATGCTTTTACTAACTGCTGACACGTTGTTGAGGTCTTCTTTGACGTATGTAAGGCATACGATACAGCTTGGCACCATCACATTTTAGTTACTTTTGTGGGCCCCTTTCGATTTTTATCGGCGAGTTTTTATCTCACTGGCTCTTCCAGGTTCATGTTGGCACTTCAGTTAGCATCCCTCGGATTCAGGAGAACACTGTCCGACAGGGTTCTGTATTGTCACACTCTTCCTCATAGTCATCAGTGGGCATCTGTTTACCCCAACATTGTATGTCAATGATTTTTGCATCTGGTGCAAATTCCACTCAGTAGCATCCGCTGAGCACCGGCTTCAAGGCACCATCAATGGGCCTCCGCATGGGCTGTCTCCCATGGCTTCCAGTTTTCTCCCTCCAAAACGCAGGTTAGCCATTTTTGTTGTTGACCCACAATACACCCTGATGCAGAACTTTATGTAGGTGACCAGTTCCTTGATGTAGTAACACAGTCCCGTTTCTCTTGCCTTATTTTTGATAAAAAGCTGACATGGCTGCCCCCATATTTGCCACCTGAAGACTACATGCATGCGGAAACTTAATGCTCTCCGCCTCCTGGCCCACACATATTAGGGTGCAGACCGTGCTACTCTTCTCCATGGTTACCGTGCTCTGGTGTTGTCCAGACTATATTATGGTAGTCAGGTTTATGGCTCAGCAGCTCCTTCCAGTCTGAAAATACTTGACCCTGTTGGCCATGGTGGGGTGCATCTGGCTATTGGTGCCTTTCACACTAGTCCCTTTGACAGTCTCCTCGCAGAAGCAGGGATTCCCCCTCTACAAATATGGAGGAGCCAACTCTTGGTTTCTTACACAATCGCCACTTGCAGATTCCCTGACCCTCCTGTGTACCCTGTCCTCCTTGCAAACGAGGGACATCTCCCTCCTGATCACCGCCTATGGTTGGGATTGCTGGTTGGACTGTGCCTCACTTCCCTCTGTCGGGAGCTCTGTCTCCACTCATTGGAGTGTGCCCCATGTATTTCCTCTTACACCCCCCTCCCCCCCTCCCCTTGGATGGTTCTTAGACCACAGATTATGACTGACCTATTCCAGGGTCCTAAGATCTCTGTGGCCCCTATAATCTTCCTGGGTCTTGCACTTTCCATCCTTGCAGAGTTCCATGGTGCTACCATCATCTACACTTATGGTTCTAAACCGATAAATGAAGTGGAATACACTTTCGCGTCTCCTCCTGGCTTTGAACACCATTTATTGCTGGGATAATGTAGTGTGTTCACAGCAGAGCTGCTCGCCATTACCAGGGCCCTCCATTTTGTTACTCAGGCCTCCCTCCACAGTGTTTTAATATGTACTGACTGAATGAGCAGGCTGCAGGCAGTTGATTGATGCTACTCTTGTTTTCCTTGGTCTCTGCTATCTGTGACCCTATCTCTGCCCTTGGCCATGCCACTTGCTCAGTTGTCTTTCTCTGGGTGCCAAGTTGTAGGTGATGGTTGGAGGTGATGGAGGGAATGAACTGGCTGACCGTTTGGCTAAAGAAGCTAGTACTTAACCCCCCCCCCCCCCCCCTACCCTTTCACGACTCCAGCTGCAGATATGTGGATCTATGTCAAATCTCTCTTTGCCCAAAAGTGGAATGACATCTGGTGCGCCACTGCTCCCAATAATAAACTGCACAATCAAGGAGGCTGCTGCAGTTGGGTGCTCTTCCTTCTGCTCCTCTTGGAAGGAGTCCATTGTCTTATGCCGTCTACACATTGGTCATATAAGGCTCACCCATTGTTTCCTTCAGTGTAATGAACCACTCCCACAGTGTGGTTGTGGAGCCAGATTGATGGTATCCAATGTATTGGTAGAATGTCCCCTTCTTTTGGCCCTTCGTACTTAGTATAGTCTTCCAGATTCCTTTTAATATTAGCAGACAATTCATAGCTTGTTGAACTGGTCCTCAGTTTCCTCTGTGAAAGTGGTTTTTATTTCCAGATATAAGGTTATGCATTACTCCTGGAGCAAGGGGCCTTGCCTCTCTTCATTTTTTCTCCTTCTGGGATTGCATGGCCACTCCCCTGTGGAAAGACTGCTCTTTTTTTCCAGTTTTTACGTTTGGTCTAACCTTTTATACCTTCTACTGTGTGTGTTTTAACTTCCTCATTTTATAGTTGACCCCACTGATGGGATCCATCTACTTTTAGTGGACCCTCTCTCTTCTTTGAGTAACTTTGGAATTGTGGGACCGATGACCTCGCTGTTTGGTCCAATAACCTCGCTGTTTGGTCCAATAACCTCGCTGTTTGGTCCAATAACCCCTCTCGAGCGACTGTTCAGGTTGTTTGGTACATGTCCTGCATACTTTGTGTGGAGCCCACAATTTGTCCTGGTCACTGAGCTGTAGATCAAAATAAGAACAATATGCTTTCTTCTAAAATGTAGTTACGTTTCATTGCTGCTTCATCGGAATAAAGTGTCTGCACACGAAACAGAAAATGTCAGGACTGGTTTTGCAACCTTGATGTGTCATTTTGAATTAATCACTGGAATTCACTGCTTCAAAGCTATACAATGCTGTCAAACCTAAGACAAAAGAACATGCACAATTAGACTTAAAAATAAACGTTAATTTGCAAGTACTGTTAAACAAGGGTTCAGAAAATTTCACATAATGGAAATTTGTAAACTGTAATTTGTGAGGAAATGTGATGTGATAGGTTTTTTCTGAGTTCAAATCTGGATTCTGTTGGTATGTTTCACCCTAGTAATGTTCAGAAGTTCTATGCAATGAAATCAGTGTTGCCCAGTGGAATTCAACTTTAATTCATTACTTTTATTCTATCACAATGGTCCAAGAACTGATAAAAGAGAGAGAAGGAGAGAGAGAGAGAGAGAGAGAGAGAGAGAGAGAGAGAGAGAGAGACAGAGAGAAATTCCAGAACCAGTGTGACATGTTTAGCTTTTCAAAATATGAGGTTCCTGAAAAAAATCTCAGAATTTTTGAGATTGTTGCTTTTGAGATGACAAAATTATAGAATTACTGCAACGGAGGAATTAGAAATACAGGTTAAAACACAAGCATTGTTTATAGAACCTGCTAAATTGAACGTTCTCTTTTTCAAAGAATGTGGTATTGCATGTGGCACATATTAACAATAAAAATATAATTTTTTTGATTTCCATTTTGTGGAAAAAGTTGTTAATGAATTTCAATAAAAATAATTTTATTGTTACAGCAAAAGCATGTACACATATATTTCCAAATAAAGAATACAGTTTTAATTGGTAAATTATCATCTTTCAAATACATAAAAAAGAGGAAAATACCTGAAGAGTCCATGGGTGTACTGCTGGATCATAGCGTCAGATGGACACAATATTTTGGCGGTCAGGTCCGTACCTGAGGGCTCGCATTTTCGGCCTTGGAGGTGATGGCATCAGTGTGTGTGTGATTTCTTTGTCTGCCCTGGCTGCCAGATAATTGTGTTTGGCGAGTATCTTCGTACTTAGACCTTATGCTGGTTCCCAAGCCTTGCTGAGATTATAGCTGCAGACCTAGTTTGATGAGAATGACTGTGGTACGAATTTCGATTGCCTCTCAGAGAATACTGTCCCAGTATTTTGAAGTTTGCGGTAAGATCATGATACGTTTGTATTCCATCACGTTTCTCGAACAGACAGTGCTCTGTGACCGCCGACTTTGTGGTATACATTAGTGAAGTGGGCCACTGCCTTTCTCGGCATCGATCTCTGGTAGTGCTTACTGTCTGACATATGTCTTGCCACATTGGCATGGAATCTTACGAACCTCGGCCTTCAACAAACTGCGGTCATCTCTGATGCTCCTCAATGATGTCCGTGTTTTATTGGGCAAGCAAAAGACAATTTTTACACAGTGCTTTTTCAGTACGTGTCACATTTTTCTTGATAGTGAACTAGTGTACAGTATAAAGGCAGTGGATACCTCTTCCTACATGACTTCTTCAGTTTCCACAAGTTGTACTGTGGTTCAGTGGTGGAGATCATGTCTAATTTGTCATTCTGAGTAACTGTTTCTTCAGAACACAGTTCTGAAGTGTTCCAGTTCGTGGGGCAGATTCCCTGCATCTGAGTTGGTGGGTACCCTGTGTACTAGCACTTTTAGTAACTTATTCCTCTGTGCACAGTGGTGGCAGCTGTCTGTATGCAAATATAGAGCATTGTGTGTTTTCTTCTGATATATACTGTGGCCCAAGGTCCCATCAGCTCTTCTCTTGACCGTGACATCCATAAATGGTAGTCTTCCCTCTCCTTTGGTTTCCATAGTGAATTTGATGTTGGATGTGTGGAGTTCAGACGTGTTAGGATGTCAAGACGTTTGTCCCTTCTGTGGGGCAAGATGATGAACATGTCATTCACATAAAGGAAAAGCGTGTGGGTTTCCATTTGGATGATGTCAGGGCTTCTCCATCATAGTGTTCTATATACAAATTTGCAGCCGCAGGCGAGAGTGGGCTGCTGATTGGAAGGGATAAACTCCTTGACTTCCTTTCACGTCTGAATTCTCTACAGCCCAACATGAAATTCACTATGGAGACCAAAGAGGAAGAAGACTACCATTTCTGGACATCGTGGTCAAGAGGAGAGCTGATGGTATCCTGAACCACAGTGTGTTTTGGAAGAAAACACACACTGCGCAGAGGAATGGGTTGTGCAGAGTAATTGGATACTAAAAGCACTAATACACAAGGGGCGCACCATCTCAGACACAAGAGTATCTGCCCCAGAAACTGGAACACCTCAGAACCGTGTTCAAAAGAAATGGAGATTAGGTGTGATCTCCACCCCACAACTACAGTACACCCTGTGGAAATGGAAGTAGTTGTAACATTTCAAAAACTAGAAGACTGGTGGTGGTGGATTATTATTATTAATGTTTCCCTACCTATCCATTACATAGTGGGTTCTATAAAATGCCCTACCCATCTTGCAGAAACGCCATGTTCTATCAGTACTGGAGTTTGAGGGTATATCTTTTCACTATACCTGCAGCACTGACTTTGGTCTCGCCAGGGGACTCGCCACTCTTCCAACATCTACATATCTACTTCACTAGCCACCAAGTGGTGTGTGACGGAGGGCACGATTCGCACCAAAGTCATATTTCTCTCACCCCCTCCTCCCCCCTCTGTTCCACATGCGGATCCAGTGAGGGAAAAACGACTGTCTGAACGCCTCAGTACGAGCTCTAATTTCCCTTATCTTTGAATGGTGATCATTGCGCGATTTGAAAGTTGGTGGTAATAATATAAGCTCTACATCCTCGGCGAAGATTGGATTTTGGAATTAAGTGAGCAGCCCCTTCTGTTTAGCGTGTCGTCTATCTGCAAGTGTGTCCCACTTCAAACTTTCTATGAGATTTGTAACGCTTTCACAATGGCTAAATGTACCAGTCGCTAATCTTTCCGCTCTCCTTTGGACCTCCTCAATCTTTTGAATCAGACGAACAATATTCTAAGACTGGATGAAGCAATTATATTGTATTGTATTGTAAGCAATTTCCTTTGTTGAAGGACTGCATCACTTCAGATTTCTACCAATAAACAACAATCTAGAGTTCGCCTTACCCGTTACTTGTGTAATCTGATCATTCCATTTGAGATCATTTCAACTGGTCACACCCAGATACTTGACGGATGTTAGTGCTTTCAAAGACTGGGCATTTATTTTGTACTCGTACATTAATGGGAATTTTTGCTCTGTTATACGCAGTAGGTTACACTTGCTAATATTGAGTGATGACTGCCAGTCATTACACCACTCATTTATTTTCTGTAAATCCTCACTGATTTGTTCACAACTTTCGTGTAATACTACTTTCCTACAGACTATATCATCATCGGCAAACAGTCTAATGCCGCTGTCAATACCATCAACCAGATCATTTATGTAAATTGCAAAAAGAATGGGACCTATTACACTACCCTGGGGCACGCCTGATGTTGCACTTGTTTCTGTTGAAGTCTCCCCATTCAGGATGACATACTGCTCTCTGTCTGTCAGAAAACTTTCTATCCAACCGCATATGTTATCGTATAGACCATAAGCGTGCACTTTTTGGAGCAAGCGAGTGTGCAGAACTGAGTCGAACGCTTCTCGAAAGGTGAGGAATATGGCATCCACCTGGGACCCGGTATCTAGAGCCTGTTGTATATCGTGCACAAAGAGGGCCAGCTCTGTCTCGCAAGACCACTGTTTCCTAAAACCGTGCTGGTTTCTGCAGATGAGCTTCTCAGAGTCTAGAAAGATCATTATGTCTGAACACAAAATATGTTCCACGATTCTACAACAAATCGATGTAATTGACATTTGCCAGTAATTATGTGCATTATTTGGTAGGTTCGTGCTTGGCTACTACAGGGCCCCAGCCTTTGCAGCATCTTTACCCTTCTGTGCTGCATGTCTATCCTCTTTGCTATTCTTTTTCCCCTCCCTTGGGGAACATGTCTGGGAAGTTTTTGGGAATGTTCTGCACTGTCTGTAGCTGACATACGTATGTGTCACCACTGTTTTTCCTTCCTTTTGCGTTTCTTCATTCACCTTCTCCTATCCTTCCTCTACTTCGACATTTGAGACTCCTCTTTTTCCTTCTTCCTCCCTGTGGGCTCCTGAAGGCCGGCCCACTTGTCTGACACGTAACAGGTGACTGGGTAACGCGTGATTCCCAACCCTGAGCTGACAGGTAGGGTTCACACATACTCCCTGGTACAGGCCAGGCCCAGGGAGGAGTGATTGCCTGACCTGCTACTTTACCAAATTGCCGATTAGTCCCTCTGTCAGGTGTTCGGAAAGTGTGACTTGAGGTGTGAGCAGTCACCTAAAGTGGGTGCGCCCCCTCGTGAAGGGGCCTCCCAGTCGGAAGGAGCACACCATTGGAGACGCTGGCAATCGTGGGGGATTTTCTCGCAATGAACCAATCGTCTTAACAATCGATGTCTAGAAAACGTAAACGGATTGAGGCTAACGATTCAAAGACCCTGACAGCTGCACCATGGTTCCTCACGTACTGAAGATGGTCGGTCCTTCACAACGGTAAATCCGTTTATTATTCAGAAAAGTGATGATGCAATTGCCGACCCTGTGAAATCCTGCTCTCATTTACGGGATGGCACTTTGCTTTTGTAGACTACTTCTGATTCTTGAGCACAACTACTTATTGCCACTTCGCTTCTCCACGACTATCCCGTTCGTGTTGAGGCCTGTAGAACTTTGAATTCTTCCCGTGGTGTTATTTACACTAGGCTGCTCAAAGGTCTGACCGAGGCCAAAATTCAAACATACCTCTCTGATCAGGCTGTCATTGTATTTCTGTCACCTTTGATAGAGTGGTGCTTCTGTCCAGTATCAAAGCAGGCTACGAAGTTATCACAGTCCAATCGTACATTCCGAACCCGATGTGCTGCTACCAGTGTCATCGTTTCAACGCCACTCGAATGTCTTGTCGACACCCGTCCAAATGTATAACCTGTGGTAGGGATGCGCACGAGGGTGATTGTCCGCCTCGTTCTCCCTGCTGTATGAACTGCAATGGCAACCGTGCCACATCCTCTCGAGATTGTCGCGCGTATCTCGATGAGCGGGCTGTCTAGGAGATCTGGGTAAAGGAAGAAGTTCCTTATCTGGTTGCTTGCAAGTTACTGGCTAGTCGCAAACCCTGCGTTCTACCGTCTTGCACTTACAGTACTGTCCGTGCTCCATCTTGCTCCATTAAGGACATGCCCACGCAGACGTGTGTCCTCAAATTCAGCTGTGTGTTTGTGAAATCGCCCAGTGTCACGGTAGCATTGCAGTCCCCTAGTCCAGCTGTGCAACGAGCCATCAAACTCACGCCCCATGGGGCGAAGTCGTCAGCTACACAACCGGCAGGCCGGAAAGGACAGAAGGAATACTCCCATGAAGACTTCCTATGTCCCTCCAGCCAACACCTGAGTCTTCCTCTGCTAACAGGAAAGGCTCGAAAAACTCCAACAAAGGCAGATGGTCTTGTGGACATGGTGCCTCTGTGCCCTGTAGCAGGGAGTCTCCTTAGGCTGGCACTCAGCAGCCGCTTAGGTGACACTACTTCATTTTTTCCTCCCCATGACTCTCCTCTGATGGAACTTCTGTGGTTTTCAATCCAACAAAGAGGATTAGTGGCTGCTTTTAGAATCACAGCATCCACTTGTACTCCGCTTTCAGGAAACAAAATTGAATCCTCATGACCGCTTTGAGCTTTAGCATTTCTTCCCCATCTGTTTTACCTTCCACCCGAGGTTGACGTTCGTAGTCAACCCATCTCCCTGACTACCAGTCTTCAAGCTGTTGCAGTTCGCCTTTTCCTTCCTTGCTTGCCCTTTTGCCTTTGTACCATTTACATCCCTCTATCATTTGATGTAACCAGGACATACTTCTTCCAGCTTATGGGGCAGCTACCTCACCCATTTCTGCTGCTTGGTGACTTTAATGTGCACCATCCCCTTTGGGGTTCTCCCAGAACCTGTCCGAGAGGTGCCCTGTTGGCTGACCTTCTTAATCAGCTTAATCTCTTCTACCTTAATGCAGTAGCACTCACGGTCCTTTCAGACTCCTCCCACACCTATTCCCATTTAGACCTATCCTTTTGCACTGCCCAGCTTGCCCATCATCTAGAATGGTCCATTCTTTCTGACACCATTCATGTAACCATTTCCCGTGTGCCATCCGTTTGCTGACTGCTACCCACTGCATGCATGCACACACAAATGGCAGCTTACTAAGGCTGACTGGAGGCTTTACTCCTCCCTGGTGACCTTCGACGAACAAGATTTCCCCAGTTGTGATGACCAGGTGGAATATCTTACAAACATTATCCTGAGCACTACAGAACATTCCATTCCTCGCACTTCCTCTTTACCACGTAGTGTCCTGATCCGTCGGTGGACTGAGGCGTGCCACAATGCAATTCGCACACGGAGACGTGCTCTCCACATTTTTAACCATCGTCCTACAATGGCAAACTGCATTCATTATAAACAGATGCGTGCACAGTGTCGTCACATTCTTCAGGATAGCAAAAAACCTAGCTGGTCTTCATTCACTAGTTCTTTTAACAGTTCCACTCCCTCTTCCATCATGTGGGCCACCCTCCGACGGCTCTCTAGGACCAAGATCCATTCCCCAATTGCCAGCCTGACAGTGGCAGACGATGTCATCGTGGACCCTATTGCTATCTCCAACACCTCGGGCCACCATTTTGTGGAAATTTTGAGTGTCTCCCTCTATCACCCTGCCTTCCTCCATCAGAAACGAGCAGAGGAAGCTTGGGTGATAGCCTTCTCTTCTCAGAATCGTGAGTGTTACAATGCTGTCTTTACCATGAGGGAGCTAGATCGTGCTCTCACTTCATTCCGATCCTCTGCCCCAGGACCAGATGCTGTTCACATTTAGATGTTGCAGCACCTGTCTCTCGCGGGCAAGCACTTTCTGCTTAGTATGTACAACCGCATCTGGTCAGAGGACACATTTCCCAGATGCTGGCATGAAGCCACTGTCATACCCATACCTAAGCCTGATAAGGACAAACACCTTCCTTGTAGCTACCGCCCCATCTCTCTCACCAGCTGTATTTGCAAGGTGATGGAATGCATGATTCATGCTCGGCTGTTATGGTGGCCCGAGTCTTGCAATTTACTAACCACTGCACAGTGTGGATTTCGAGTGCACTGTTCTACAGTTGCCCATCTCATCACTTTGTCCACCCATGTCTTGAATGGCTTTCTGCAGAAATCCCAGACTGTGGCCGTGGTTTTGATTTGGAGAAAGCCTGCAACACCTGCTAGAGGACTGGTATCCTCCGTACTTTCTACACGTGGAACTTCCATGGCCGCCTACCCTGTCTCCTTGAGGAATTTTGAGTTTTCAAGGTACATGTCTGTTTTGTCTTGTCGAACACCTTTATCCAGAAAACAATGTGCCTCAGGGTTCCGTCCTGAGTGTCGTCCTCTTTGCTATCGCCATTAAACCAATAATGGGCTGTCTCTGCCAGGCATCTCCGGCTCTTTTCATTGATGATTTTGCATCTATTGCAGTTCTCCACGGACCTGTCTCGTTGAACGGTGTCTTCAGCGATGTCTAGATCATCTTTACTTGTGGAGCATCGATAGTGGCTTTGTTTTTCCACTGACAAAACGATTTGTGTGAATTTCTGCTGGCGCATTTGGTTTCTCCCACCATTTTTACGTCTTGGGCATGTTGCTCTTCTGTTTGTTGAAACTATAAAATTCGTAGGGCTCCTGCTCTATAGGAAACACTCTTGGTTCTCCCATGTGTCTTACTTGGCAGCCCACTGTACACAGTTCCTCAGTGTCCTTCATGTACTCGAGGGTACTTCCTGGGGTGCAGATCGAACCACCCTCCTCTTTTTGTACCAGTCCCTTGTCCGTTCAAAACTAGACTATGGGTGCTTTGTTTATGCATCTGCACATCCATCCCTCTTAGACCGTCTCAATACTATCCACCATCGTGACATCTGTTTGGTCACTGACGCATTTTACACTAGCCTGGTTGAGAGTATGTGTGCAGAAGCTGCCGAACACTGCTGTCCTTCAGCTGTGACTTTTCTCCTCAGCAGATATGAATGTCGTTTGTCTGCCATGCATGGCCACCCATCCTATGCCACCTCCTTCAGTGACTCCTTTGATCGCCAGAATGTGGTGCGTCCCACTTCTCTGTTACCTCCTGGAGTTCACTTCCGGCTTGTGCTCCCGTGGATTAACTTCACGCTCCCTTCAACTTTCCCGGTAGGTGTGAACCCTTCACCACCTTGGCTTTGTGCAGCTGCCCATGTTCACCTTGGCCTTCATTCGCTTCCTAAGGACAATACACCAACCTCACTCTATCACCTTCAGTTTCATGACCTTCGCATGGAACTTCACACTAGTATCCATGTGTACACTGATGGCTCTCGGACTGACTGTGGTGTCGGGTGTGCCTTTGTCATTGGCGCCGACATTTTTCAGTATCGGCTTCCAGCACACAGCTCAGTTTTTACAGCAGAGCTCTTCACCCTGTATCAGGCCATGGAGTGCATCCGGCGACACAAGCTTTTCAGTTGTGTCATCTGCTCAGACTCTCTTGGCACCCTTCGAAGCCTCTGCGTGCTGTACACCGTCCATCCCTTAGTGCAACAGGTCCAGGAAAACTGTCACTTGCTCACTCTTGAGGGAGCAACTGTGATGCTTATGTGGGTTCCTGATCATGTTGGTCTGGCAGGAAATGAGGAGGCTGACGTTGCTGCCATGGTTGCAGTCCTCGTACCTCAGCCAGCTAGTTCGTACACTCCATCCGATGATCTCTGTGTTGCCTTCTGTCAAGAGGTGGTGTCACTTTGACATTGCTAATGGTCCTCCCTTCATGGAAACAAGATCCGTGTTATGAAGCTTCTCCCAGTGGCTTGGATGACCTGCTCTCGGCCCTCCTGCCGCGAGGTCATTTTAACTAGGTTTCGTATTGGGCCTGTCTTTTTAGCCATTCCCATTTGTTAAGTGGCGCTGCCCCACCTCTTTGTGCACATTGCACCCAACTTTTAACTGTCTGCCATTTCCTGACCATTTACTTTCTTGTATGGTTTACCATCAGAGTTGTCAGACGTTTTAGCGAACGACACGTGGGCTGTCGACCACATTTTACTTTTTATCCGTCATAGCAATATGGCAAAGGCCATTTAATTTTTAGTTTTATTGCGTATTTTATAGACCTTTCTCCACGTCCCTCTTTGTAGCTGTCTTATATATACGTATAGTCATTTTTAACTCCTCTCTTTGTCTTCGTGTTTCACAGTTTTGAAATATGTGCATATGACCCTAGTTGTTTTTCCACAACAAAACAAAACTGACTTTGATTTGCTTACCTCGCGTCTTCTAAAGTTGTCTCGTACATCTCTTCCCGATTTGCTTCTTCTCGATATAGGAGCAGGATTCGACATGCAAACAACAAACTGTGCTAAACTGAAGTGCTATAGTGAGATAAAATCCAGTGCTATGAAATAAAGTTAACAGAATACAGGATGCAACTTTATTTTATTAATTAACGTTTACCAGTAGTCAAGAAATGTAAGTAAAAGCCCTATTATGTTTATTCATTAAATCAAATTCCATGGAAGCTAACTATGTTCAGAACACTGCAACAAGACACAACCTGGTGATTCACAGTAATACAATATGTTTAAAACATCACACAGGTGTTTACCAAGGCACTGTTCAATACAGCAAACAATTTTCAGTAACTCATTACCCTATACCATCCAAGCATGTGTTGCATTTGTTCATATCCTATATAAACCTTCTAGTGAGTTGTTGTAAACAAATGTTTCCTGAGGCATTGTTAATTGCTACGAATAATTAACAGCATCGTATTTCACTTGACAGTGCCGATGTGTGTTGCCTCGCTCATACCCAGTAGAAGAATAGTAGTGAGTTACAGTAACAGTTTGGCTCCTGCTTACCCAGTGCCCGTTTTTCCGATTAGTCCATCATTTTCCATCAATAACGATCTAAGTTAAAATGTGTTTCTCATTTACATTTTTACTTTAGTTAAAGGCTTCATGAATTTATTATTAACCTTCTGTTAGTGCAGTTAATGTTGACAGTGTGGCTGGAGGAGCATAGCAGTGTTCAGATAATAAGTATTAACTAACATCATTGTAGTGCTTCATGCCATGCTCAGTATGTGATTCCCAGCTGTCTGTACAGTACTCCAGCATGATATACAGTCATCTCTAGCAAGTTGTTCTCACTGCCTGCAACCATGTGCCGCACAACTCGGTGCACATTACTCTCTCCCTACCTTGCTGTTACTGAATGGTCTTGTCTGACTGGTAGCAAGTAGAAGTAAAATAAACATGTATTGTGGGAGAAGAATGTGGTGGAAATGCCACAAAGTCAGAAAGGAAGAGGTAGCCACTGTCTTTATACTGTACAGAGGCCCACTATCGGCAAAAAAGTGGATGTGTACTGATAGAACGTCGAGTAAAAATGGTCTTTTGCACATTGCAGATTGCTTTGGTAGTTAGATTTTTGAATATCTGTGTATTAATCCAATTTATTAGACAGAGTTCCTGAGTTTTCATCAAGGTCTACAGTAGAGTTGCACAGCACGTGCTGATAGTCCGTTGATCTGCATAGTTTAGTTTTCCACGGTCTTTAGTAAGGACAGGGACTGTGATTGTTGTGTGCGGATGCGAGTCGAGTTGGTAACACTTCGCTCACAGCTTCAGGCTGTGGTGGCTTCGGCTACACACCTGGAAGCTGCAGTAGATGGGCACCATTGTTGTGGGTCAGCCGTGGGGATCCAATAGACGCCCAGCACGTCCGAGTCCTCCAATTGGTCCTCACTGTGGCCAGCCCAGTTACTGCTCGCACTGAGGTTGACCCCTCACCTGTGGTCAATTGAGAGGTTGCCACGGGGCGTAGCAGGTGTTGAACGACTTACCAGATGGCTGCACGTAAGGCCTCCCCAGTTTGTCTGACCAACAGGTTCCAGGTGCTGTCTGTGGCTGACACTGTCACTGAGCCAGATGCTGTCACCTGTCCTGTTTCAGAGGAAACCTCTCAGCGTGCAATATCCAAACAATCACAGAGGGTGGGATTATTGATAGTTGAGAGCTCCAACGCTAGGTGTGTTATGGGGCCTCTTAGGGACATGGCTCCCAAGGAGGGAAAGAAAACCAATGTGCACTCCATGTGCATACCGGGTAGAGTCATTCCAGATGTGGAATGGGTCCTCCTGGGTGCCATGAAGAGCACAGGGTGCAGCCAACTGCAGGTGGCTATTCACGTCGGTACCAATGATGTGTGTCACTTTGGATCAGAAGAGATTCTCTCTAGTTTCGAGCAGCTAACAGAAGTGGTAAAGGCTGCCAGTCTTGCTTGCAAGATGAAAACGGAGCTGACCATTTGCAGCATAGTCGACAGGACCGATTGCAGACCTCTGGTACAGAGACGAGTAGAGGGTCTGAATCAGAGGCTCAGACAGTTCTGCTACAGATTCCTCGACTTGTGCCAAATGGTGGTTGAGTTTCGGGTTCCGCTGAATAGGTCAGATGTCCACTATACGCAGGTGGTGGCTACATGGGTAGCAGGGGTTGTGTGGCATGGACTGGATGGTTTTTTAGGTTAGAGGGTCTCGGGAAAACACAAGAAAGGCTTCTGTCACAAACGGTGCAGGCCGAACACAGTAAGAACATAGATACAGGAACCATCGGTATAACAGTTGTAAATTGTCATAGCTATGTTGGGAAAGTACCAGATCTCCAAGCGCCAATAGAAAGCAATGATGCTCAAATTGATATAGGCACTGACAGCTGGCTAAATCTGGAGATAGGATCAGCCAAAATTTTTACGAAGTACCTAATGGTGTTCCGAAAGACTAAGCTAAACACGTTTGGCGGAGGCGTGTTTTTTGCTGTTAGAAGTAGTATATCTTGTCACGAAATTGAAGTAGATAGTTCCTGTGAGATAGTATGGGCAGAGGTCATTTTTGGCAACTGGAATAAAATAATAATTCGATACTTTTACCGACCTCCTAATTCAGATGATAACAGTTGCTGAAAGGTTCAAAGAAAACTAGAGTTTGATTTCAAACACATACCTGACTCATACGATTATAGGTGGTGGAGACTTCAATTTATCCTCGATATGTTGGCAAAAATACATGTTTAATTCTGGAGATACGCATAAAACATCATCCGAAATTGTCCTAAACACATTCTCTGAAAATTATTTCGAGCAGTTAGTTCATGAGCCCACGCGAATAGTAAACAGTTCTGGAAACACACTTGACCTCTTAGCAACAAATAATCCTGAGTTAATAATGAGCACCAAAACAGATACAGAGATTAGTGAACACAGGATTGTCATAGTGAGAGTGAATATTGTAACCCCCAAATCCTCCAAAAATAAACGAAAAATGTACCTGTTCAAAAAAGCAGATAAAAATTCACTTGACGCCTTCCTGAGAGGCAATCTCCACTCCATCTAAATAAATAATATAAGTGTAGATCAGATGTGGTTGAATTCGAAGAAATAGTATCGGCAGCAATTGAGAGATTTATACCAAATAAATTAACAAACGATGGAGCTGATCCTCCTTGGTACACAAAACGGGTCAGAACGCTGTTGCAGAAAAACGAAACAAACGTACCAAATTTAAACAGATGCAAAATCCACAAGTTTGGTGAACTTTTACAGAAGCTCGATATGTAGTGCGGACTTCAATGCGAGATGCATATAACAGTTTCCACAACGAAACTTTATCTCGAAACCTGGCAGAAAATCCAAAGAGATTTTGGTCGTACGTGAAGTATGTTAGCGGCAAGAAACAATCAATGCCTTCTCTGCGCGATAGCAATGGAGATACTATCGAAGACAGTGTTGCCAAAGCAGAGTTACTAAACACAGCCTTCCAAAATGCCTTCACAAAAGAAGACGAAGTAAATATTCCAGAATTCGAATCAAGAACAGCTTCCAACATGAGTAACGTAGAAGTAAATATCCTTGGAGTAGTGAAGCAACTTAAATCACTTAATAAAAGCAAGTTTTCTGGTCCAGATTGTATACCAATTAGGTTCCTTTCAGAGTATGCTGATGCGTTAACTCCACACTTAACACAACCGTTCGCTCGATGAAAGATCCGTACCCAAAGACTTGAAAGTTGCACATGTCACACCAATATTCAGGAAAGGTAGTTGGAGTAATCCACTCAATTACAGGCTCATATCATTAATGTCAATATGCAGCAGGATTCTGGAACATATGTTGTGTTCGAACATTATGAATTACCTCGAAGAAAACGATCTATTAACACACAGTCAACATGGGTTTAGAAAACATCATTCTTGTGGAACACAACTAGCTCTTTATTTGCATGAAGTATTGAATGCTATTGACAAGGGATTTCAGGTCTATTCCATATTTCTGGGTGTCTGGAAGGCTTTTGACACTGTACCACACAAGCGGCTTGTAGTAAAATTCCCGACTGATGACCTCAGAAGTTAAGTCACATAGTGCTCAGAGCCATTTGTAGTAAAAAAATCGTGCTTATGGAATATCGTCCCAGTTATGTGACTGGATTTGCGACTGCCTGTCAGAGAGTTCACAGTTTGTAGTAACTGATGGAAAGTCATCGAGTAAAGCGGAAGTGATTTCTGGCGTTCCCCAAGGTAGTGTTATAGGCCCTTTGCTGTTCCTTATTTATATAAATGATTTGGGAGACAATCTGAGCAGCCATCTTAGGTTGTTTGCAGATACCGCTGTCATTTATGGACTACTAAAGTCATCAGAAGATCAAAACAAATTACAAAATGATTTTGAAAAGATATCTGAATGGTACAAAAATTGGCAGTTGACCCTAAATAATGAAAAGTGTTAGGTCATCCTCGTGACTGCTAAAAGGAATTTGTTAAACTTTGGTTACATGATAAATCAGTCAAATGTAAAGGCCATAAATTCAACTAAATACGTAGGAATTACAATTACAAACAACTTAAATTGAAAGGACCACATAGAAAATGTTGTGAGGAAGGCTAACCAAAGACTGCGTTTTATTGGCAGGACACTTGGAAAATGTAACAGATCTACTAAGTAGACTGCCTACACTACACGTGTCCGTCCTCTTTTAGAATACTGCTGCGCGGTGTGGGATCCTTACCAGATAGGACTGATGGAGTACATCAGAAAAGTTCAAAGAAGGGCAGCATGTTTTGTTTTATCGCAAAATATGGGAGAGAGTGTCATTGAAATAATCCAGGATTTGGGCCGGACATCATTAAAAGAAAGGTGTTTTTTGTTGTGATGGAATCTTGTCACGAAATACCAATCACCAACTTTCTCCTCCAAATGCGAAAATATTTTGTTGACACCGACCTACATAGGGAGGAACGATCACCACGTTATAAGGAAAATCAGAGCTCGTACGGAAAGCTGTAGGTGTTCGTTCTTTCCGCACGCTTTACGAGTTTTGAGTAAGAGAAAATTGTGAAGGTGGTTCAATGAGCCCTCTGCCAGGCACTTAAATGTGATTTCCAGAGTATCCATGTAGATGTAGATCAAATTTCGCACCAGAGATGTTCATCAGCCAACACTGTGGCTATAATCTCATTAAGGATTGTGAAGTAGCTGGAGCTAGTAAATAAGACATTCAGCAAACGGTCTAATAAATAAGACATTCAGCAAACATGACAGTGTGGTGACCAGGGTGGACAGAGTAACTACACATATGTTACTAGCAATGCAATTGCCTTTGTGGCCACCAGCATGTGCTCTGGGATGCAGACCGCATAGGAAATGCCTAATACTTTGGGGGGGGGGGGGGGGTTGGAAGAGATAGTGGATCCAGTATTAGAATAAGAATTTAAAAGGGCTTTAGAAAATGTAAGATCAAATAAGGCTGAAAGGGTAGATAACATTCCATCAGAATTTCTAAAATCATTGGGGGAAGTGACAAGAAATCAACTATTCACATTATATCTAAAAGAAAGATGATGAGACTTACCAAACAAAAGCGCTGGCAGGTCGATAGACACACAAACAAACACATACATACACACAAAATTCAAGCTTTCGCAATAAACGGTTGCTTCGTCAGGAAAGAGGGAAGGAGAGGGAAAGACGAAAGGATGTGGGTTTTAAGGGAGAGGGTAAGGAGTCATTCCAATCCCGGGAGCGGAAAGACTTACTTTAGGGGGAAAAAAGGACAGGTATACACTCGCGCGCACACACACACACACACACACACACACACACACACATCCATCCGCATATACACAGAGACAAGCTAGATATATTTTTCCCACGTGGAATGTTTCCCTCTATTGTATTCAACTATTCATATTGGTGTTTAGAATGTATGAGTCTGGTGATACACCATCAGGTGTTCAGAAAAACGTCATCCGTACACTTCTGAAGATTGCAAGAGCTTACAAATGTGAGAATTATCACACAATTAGCTTAACAGCTCACACTGACAAGGAAAGTATACAGAAGAATGGAAAAGAAAATCGAGGCTGTGTTAGACGACGATCAGCTTGACTTTAGGAAAGGTAAAGGGGCAAGAGAGGCAGTTCTGACGTTGTGATCGATATGGGAAGCGAGACAGAAGAAAAATTGTGACACGTTCGTACGATTTGTCGAACCAGAAAAAGTGTCCGACAATTCCAAATGGTGCAGGATGTTTGAAATTTTGAGAAAATAGGGGTAAGGTGTAGGGAAAGATGGGTAGTATACAATATGTTCGAGAGCCGAGAGGGAACAATAATAGTGGAAGACCATGAATGAAGTGCTCGGATTAAAAAGGGTGTAAGACAGATGTAGCCTTTCACCCCTAGTATATATCGAAGAAGCGGTGACGGAAATAAAAGGAAGGTTCGAGAGTGGATAAAAATTCGAGGTGAAAGGATATCAAAGATAAGATCCACTGACGACATTGCTATCCTCAGTGAAAATGAAGAAGAATTACAGAATTTGCGGAATGAAATGAACAGTGTAATGAGTACAGGATATGGACTGAGAGTAAATTGAAGAAAAACAAAAGTAATGAGAAGTAGCAAAATTGAGAAGAGTGAGAAACTTAGGATAAGGATTGGTGATCACAAAGTAGATGAATTTACGGGATTCTGCTACCTAGGCAGTAAAGAAGCTCTTGGCAGACAGAGCAAGGAGGACATAAAAAGCAAACACACTGGCGGAAAGGGCATTCCTGGCCAAAAGAAGTCTACTAATATCAAATATAATTAACTTGAGGAAGAAATATCTGAAAATCTACATTTGAAGCACAGCATTGTATGGTAGTGAAACATGGACTGTGAGATAACCAGAACAGAAGAGAATCGAAGCATTTGAGATGTGGTGCTTCAGAAGAATGTTGAAAATTAGCTGGACTGATGGAAAACACTGACTAGAAGAAGGGACAGTATGGTAGGACATCTGTTAAGACATCGTGGAATAACTTCCGTGGTATTACAGGGAGCTGCAGAGGGTAAAAACTGTAGAGGAAGAGAGAGATATGAATACATCCAGCAAATAATTGAGGATGTAGGTTGCAAGTTCTATTCTCGAGATGCAGAGGTTGGAACAGGAGAGGAATTCGTGGCAGGCCGCATCAGACTAGTCCGAAGACTGATGGCTGAAAAAAATTCAGAAATGGGGGTTTTGAATGCATTGTAAAAATCTGCTTTTTGTTTAGGTCTTTCAAGTTCAAAATTGTAAGCAGGTCTTCTTTTATGCTGATATCTGAAAATATCAGTCTTACAAATATCGTAACTGAGGCGTAATCGACTCCATCTACTAACTCCTGTAACTGCAATGAGAAAAGCAAGCAGGATTACAAATCTGTTATCAGTTGACATTTTATATTCTCTGCCATTAATCCAACTTCTCATGTTGTAGTAGGTCTTGACAGAGGCATGCGTCTGATGACTAATATTTTCTCTGACTTGTTTTTAAATGTGGAAAACAAGCACTCACTAGTTGGGGGGAAAAAAAAACCCTCCTTAACAACTGGGCCATCATCAAGATGGGTTTGTCTGTTTCATCAGTACTTCTGATACATGATATGGTGCTATGTTTGAAGAAGGACTTGTTTGTACAGGCTTAACAAGAACCGACTGCTGTGATTGTAGTTTAGTATAAAGATTAGTGTGTTTCATCTTCCTCAATGCACTAAGTTATAGCTCTCACTTCATATTATCGTTGTGGAAACCGAGTGCAGCTAAACACAGGAAAACATACCACTTCCACGGTGAGTGGGAAGAACAGTTTTTTTGTTACAATATGTAAAGATAGGCGTATATATTTGTACAGCTGTTGCTGATTCAAAGTCTCTGTGAACTGTTGTAAAATGGTGTTCAGTAGTTCCTTTTTTTTAGGTACAGTTAAAGTAGCATTGCATACGAAACATATACACCTATCTTTACAAATTGTGACAAAAAACTGTTCTTCCCATTCACCGTGGAAGTGGTATGTTTTCCTGTGTTTAGCTGCACTCAGTTTCCACAAACATAATAAGAAGTGAGAGCTATAACTTAGTGCATGCACTTCCTAGCTCTGATCAGCAGCACTTGGCAGCAGTTGTGAAACTCTGTGCCGTAGTGATTTGGAGATGTTTGTTGCCAGCTGTACAGCATACTATTCACTGGTGTTGGCTTCATTGTTGCTGAGCTGTGCTGTCGTCGTCGTGTGTATTGTTGTGCTATTTTGACTGTGATTGTTTCAGAAATGGGGGATGAGGTGGTTATTTGACATGTCAATACAAACAGCAATCTCAGTTTTGATAACATGAAGTATTTAACTGATCATTGCCTCCATTGTGCACATTGTTGTTTCAGGGAAGCTGGAAAACAGGGTTTTGTGTTTCCTACTGCAGGCAGAGCTTGATCCCCCCTCCTCTCCCACCTCATCTTGCAGCAAACTCTTAGCTCTCTCACCGTTCCTCACAACACACCAAGTTAGTGTTCGCAAGTAGTAACCTCACCGTGCAGGAGGAATGCCTGTTGCATGGTGGAAGCATTAAAGTTTGTAAACTGCAGATGGAGATGAAAGAGGGAGACACGTTGTTGTCAGATTTACCAAGTACAAATACCGTGCAAAACACACATTGTCAACAAACCGATATTCTACAGAAACAGCTCTTGTAAATAGATTTTGGACAAAGGTTTTGAAAGATTGACTCATAAAGCCATGTCGATCAAGTGGTTGGTCACGATTGACAGGTTGAGCACCTATGCTGTAGGACATCTTGTATAAATTTACCTAGAACGTTACTTGAGGACGGAGTTGACGACATTGTATTCTACTGTATTTCCTTTACTCAACTTATGTATTACTTTCTTACTTCTTTCTTGCTTGTGTTAATAGGCTCATTTCCTCCAAACCTTTACTCCCATGTGGGCCATGGCGATTCATAGTTCTGAAAACTAGCAAGTGTGTGTCATTTCATTGTATTGGTGTTTGCTGTCACCCTGACACACAGTTCCATAACAAACCACGATACAGTATGTCCAGGTGTAATTTGAAGTACCATGAAGCAGATGATACAGCAGTTCAGTTGGTTCATTTTCAATTTTTCCCCATTTTCATGTATTCTAATATTGAATTGTGTGTATAACTTCGATTGTTCCTTTGATAAGTCTACTACTGATACTAAGCAAAGTTGTGTGATGGATAGCACATTGGACACCCGTCTGGGAGGAATGTAGAAGAAATAACATTCTGCTCTTCTGGATTTAAGTTTTGTTGCTGTCACGCATAACATATCTTTATGTGCAACTGAATGGAGTGCTCATGTAGAATAACAACAGAAACAGAATGTATGATATTTCTCACCTTAGATGTTCACAAAGCGTTGCTAGTGGTGTGCTATTTTCCAACATAGGTGTCTGCTGATTCAAACTCTGCTGTCTCAGTTGTGGATGATAATGCCGTCTCTTTGTTCAAATCCATGGTAACTAGTATTTTTGTGTTGTGAGTTTCCTTTTCCATGAATGTATCTCTCCTCCAGTAGTTGTCACCCACTTACTTGGTGTAATACACATCCCTTCAAGTCCTCTCATGTCACAATAGTACAAGCTAACATCACAGTAACAAAATCAAACTGACTGCATAGTCTAGTGGTTAATTTTTTATACTAGCAAAGCTGAGGTTCCGAGTCTGATACACTATGACTATTTGAAATTGTTTTTCTGATGGAAATGTTTGGAAGGAGGTCCACTCAGCCTTATGAGGCCAGCTGGGAAGTTACTGGAATATAGAACCAGGAAATGGGACAAATTGATTATTCATTAGCAGCAAAAGCATCACACTCCCCTTTTTCTTAAGACTGCAAGATGCTTTATGTATTATGACTGGATATATTCTTTGCAAAATTCCATATCAGATCTATAGGATGTAGGTCTAGATAGTTTGACAACAGCAGGTAGGGAACCATTTTCTTGCAAAATTTGGTCAGTGGCATAAAAAGAAGAAGATTGGTGTTCCTCAATTAATGCCAATGGTTTGGTTTTCTTTGTCTCTATGCGTTTTTTATTTCTTCTGTCCATTTCTAAGTGATAGTCCTGAAGTTTTCCTGTTATAGTCATAGAGGAGAAATGACAACAAAACAAAACTCTTCATTCACAATAATGAAATGTTTCCTGGTACTTTTATTTGACTATACGCATCAGACACTCAGTTTGCAACATTCGTTCTCAGTGTGGTGTTATGAAAAATAAACAAATCACTAGCCACTCTAATTCCAATGCTTCATTTTTTCTGTAAAAATCTAATGTACTGTGCTCTGTTTGAAAGTATGTTTTCTCATCTGTAAATGACAACTTGTTTGTTTAAGCGTCTTTAAAAAATCAAATCCAATAGACGGAACAGTTTTTGTCAGAGTTTCTTTGCTAGTCTGGAAGTCCTGCTCTGTGTTACAGAAGCTGCGGAATTTTTGCAAGACTGTTTCCTTGGTATTGGTCATAATATCACAGAACTTTCTGTCTAGTAATTCATTCATTACATTAATTGATGTCATTAATATAATATTTATTGTTAACATTTTACTTGTCTGCCTTGCGACACATACTTGAATCCTGCCCCACTCAGCATTGTGTCCCTCCTTCCTTAATTTTTACTCTATTGACATGTTAACTTTTGCTTGTCCATTATTATTATTATTATTATTATTATTATTATTATTATTATAACCCATGATAAAGAATTAGTTATCATTGTGCACTCAAGCCTCTTTGATGCTACCAAAGAAGCTGGCAGCTTCTGTCTCCCCTTTTTTTCCCTTCTTCTTTTTTTTCCAGGATTTGCCTATGATTTGTGTGTTGGTTTATATTGAATAGGATTCCTTTCATTTCAGTACAGTAAAATTTTTAATCATTTAGCCCTAGTATTTTTCTGACTCTGAGTTTTACTTCTGGAAACACTTTGCAAAAGTGAAAAATTTAAAGATGCACAATATGTCAATCACTGGTTTTAGTGAAGTTCATTGATTATAAGATCAACCTTCAAGGTAAATTCAAAAAATTTAGGGAACTGACATTTGAAGCTGGCTGTAGAATGATTCTACTGCTACTGACATACATTTCACAGAAGGACCATGAAGATAAGATATTAGAAATTAGGGCTCATCTGGAGGCATATATAGACAGCCACTTTTTCTTCATTCTGTTTATGTGAATGGAACAGGAAAGAAAATGACTAGTGGTGGTACAGGGTACCTTCTGCCACACACAGTACGGCTGCTTGTGGAGTATATATATAGATGTTTCCTTTTACTTGGGGTGGCCCTCATGTATTAATACACTACTGGCCATTAAAATTGCTACACCACGAAGATGACGTGCTACAGACGCAAAATTTAACCGACAGGAAGAAGATGCTGTGATATGCAAATGATTAGCTTTTCAGAGTATTCACACAAGGTTGGCACCAGTGGCGACACCTACAACATGCTGACATGAGGAAAGTTTCCAACCGATTTCTCATACACAAACAGCAGTTGACTGGCGTTGCCTGGTGAAACGTTGTTGTGATGCCTCGTGTAAGGAGGAGAAATGCGTACCATCACGTTTCCGACTTTGATAAAGGTCGGATTGTAGCCTATCACGATTGCAGTTTATCGTACCGCAACATTGCTGCTCGCGTTGGTCGAGATCCAATGACTGTTAGCAGAATATGGAATCAGTGGGTTCAGGAGGGTAATCAGACTGCCGTGCTGGATCCCTACAGCCTCGTATCACTAGCAGTCGAGATGACAGGCATCTTATCCGCATGGCTGTAACGGATCGTGCAGCCACGTCTTGACCTCTGAGTCAACAGGTGGGGACATTTGCAAGACAACAACCAGCTGCACAAACAGTTCAACGACGTTTGCAGCAGCATGGACTATCAGCTTGGAGACCATGGCTGCTGTTACCCTTGACCCTGCATCACAGACAGGAGCGCCTGTGATGGTGTACTCAATGACGAACCTGGGTGCACGAATGGCAAAAAGTCATTTTTTCAGATGAATTCAGGTTCTGTTTACAGCATGATGATGGTCGCATCCGTGTTTGGTGACATCGCGATGAACGCACATTGGAAGCGTAAATTCGTCATCGCCGTACTGGCATATCACCCAGCGTGATGGTATGGGGTGCCATTGGTTACATGTCTCAGTCACCTCTTGTTCGCATTGACGGCACTTTGAACAGTGGACGTTACATTTCAAATGTTTTACGACCCGTGGCTCTACCCTTCATTCAATCCCTGCGAAACCCTACATTTCAGCAGGATAATGCTCGACCGCATGTTGCAGGTCCTGTACGGGCCTTTCTGGATACAGAAAATGTTCAACTGCTGCCCTGGTCAGCACATTCTCCAGATCTCTCACCAATTGAAAACGTCTGGTCAATGGTGGCCGAGCAACTGGCTCGTCACAATATGCCAGTCACTACTCTTGAACTGTGGTATTGTGTTGAAGCTGCATAGGCAGCTGTTCCTGTACACACCATCCAAGCTCTGTTTGACTCAATACCCAGGAGTATCGAGGCCGTTATTACGGCCAGGGGTGGTTGTTCTGGGTACTGATTTCTCAGGATCTATGCATCCAAATTGCGTGAAAATGTGATCACATGTCAGTTCTAGTATAATATATTTGTCCAATGAATACCCATTTATCATCTGCATTTCTTCTTGGTGTAGCAATTTTAATGTCCAGTAGTGTATATACGTGGCAGTAATGTTTCAGAATCCTGTATGAAAAAGTACTTAAATTTGAAAGATAGACTGCCATTTGGTGCACTCTCACATCTTTGGACATGATTGTGCACCTCTGTAGCAATTGTGTACCGATCAACTGATCCAGTCACATCTCCCACAGTTTATATGACCTTTGTTTATTTCATCAGCAATTATAGCTATGTAGTGATCACATGTGCATGAGCTATTCAGAGATGGACTACACAAGTCAGCCATTAATTGCATCTGTCTTAGACACCCTATCTCTCACCAGTATTCTCTGGCAGACTGCAGTTTGGCATTTGGCTTGTCTGCCACAAGGTGCACAAGCTTATTACATGTTATAAAGTCACTGTCTGTCTGTAGCACTATGCTTTAACAATGCAGATTGCAATACAAATGCGTGTTAGTATTACTTTTCTAATGAATTAATGTTACTATTTACTTAAAAAAAAAACATTTCTTTTGAAATATTTGTGGTTTATGTGGTTAAAAAAATTGGGATGTATTTCTTCCAAAACATATTAATGGAATTTATATGACAGTGCATTGCTTACTTGCTGTTTGCTATGCATAATGGTATTACATTCAGGTTTGGTATTTCTTTATCTCCACAGGTGGAAGAAGATTAATGAAAATGAATGGTGGGGAATCTTCTGCAGCAGATTTTGGATGTTAAAACAAACAGATAACTTCATACTATACAAAGTTGCTAAACAAGTCACACCTTCTAAGAAGTGTTCTGTTTTGCTTAGTGAGCTGCATGAAGATTTGTCTCTAAAAAAATTCCTTGCTCATTTAAGTACAGACTCAGTGACTCTTAGTGAAGAAGAAAAGAAACTTCAAATATGTGATGCAGCAGATGAACTGAATGGAATGCTGCTCTGTAAATACCTTAGACTGGACACTAATTTAGAAGAGTGCTATAACCGTTGGGGTCAACGTGATCCTATATTTCAGAAAGCAGCTAGCAAATGTTATGGTGTAAGACTTCTGTGTCAGGAACCACTAGAGACAATACTGACATTCATTTGTTCATCAAACAATCACATTAAAAGGTGAGTAGTTGGCCACATTTGTGAGTAACAATCTCGGTTTTCTAATGGGCTATTTTTATGTCAGACATAGGTATTGGTATTATATAACATGAAAAAGACATTGGCATATTCGTGTAAAATATGCAATTTTTCTTGTTCTGTGTTGTAAATTTGGTTGTGTAGTACTATACCATTATCTAAGGTTGTGTAGATTGTGAGTTATGGGACTCTGGGCAAGATTTCTAGCATGATTTGCATCATTTTTCTTTCTAACAGTTCTTTCTCTTTTTTAATATAGATATGCATTTATTGCAGATAACTAGTCTTTCCAGTGGCCATCATTATCTTAGTATACTATGTATCTTGATGTGTTCAATGTAAAGACCATAACCAGGTGCTGTTGACATCTTCAGGTCATTGCACTTTTATGCAGATTGTGCTGGTTTCATGAATGTGATGATTGCTTCTATGCTCCTGATTTCTAATTTGCATTGGGACTTAACATTGCTTGTTGGGATTGCTTGTTGTGGTCTGAAAAAATGGTGCCTTTGCTTTTCATATTTTAAATGCATGTTTAGTAAATAATGGAAAGAGTAAAGGTATTGATCTTTCCATATAGTAGAGGTATTTAGCAGTTGGTGTGTACATAAACAAAAACAGAGATTGTTGCTAGGCTCTCAGGCAGTGGTCTTTTGTGGGATAAGAAACCACCTCCTGTGGAATCACTTCAGACACTGGTATTCCCAATACTTCTGCATCCTCACAATGTTGATTCACATGCCTTTAAGGGATATCATTGACTACAAGCAGGGAAGTGTTTCCTTGATTTCTTATTGATCCTCTACACTTTCATAGAGAGGTTTTCTTGGTCAAATGAAGGTCCTTATACTCAAAATTAAGCAATAATTAAACTAATGTATATGAATCAACCACACCAAAGTTCTATGTTTTGTTGTAATATTATTTGTGGCAAATAAAATAATATGAGAAGTAGATTGTCAAGCAAAATGCCTTTTTTTGATTATAAAATCCCTACCGGTGTCAAATATTCATATGGAGTTGAGGAAAAAGTTGCTGTAGTTCAACATGTGGAGTATAGCATCATTTGGAAGTAAAATTGAGACCATGGAAATATATATTCTTGAAGAATTTGGAATGTGCTATTGAAAAGCATTAACAAGTTAAAAGCAAATAAGAATGGAATTAAGGAGTTTAAAAACAATGTGCAAGGAAATAAGTCTCTGGGGAAACTGTTACCAAAGTATTGGACAGGTTAGAGTGACATCTCCTATATCATCCAGGAATAGTTAATATGGCCCTGGAAGGACTGTGGAAGGGAAAAATTGTAGTGGCAGAAAGAATACTATAATATGAAAAACAGTTTGTTGGAGACACTTCGTGTAATGATTGAGTAGAACTGAAAAGATTAGTTCATGGCAGGAACTGGTGGATGGCATGAAATTAATTGAAAGACTGATGACTTCATAATACTGTTCTTTATTCACTGACCTGTTTTTTTCAGGTTGTTTTCTAAATTTGCCAAACATGGCAATGAGACATTTTACTGTGAAATCATGCATAGTATTTGCAGTAGGGAGAGTAACATGGGAAGTATTTGCCTGTGACATTTGTAATGAAAGCATTTTGTTTGACCAATGTGTGTGCCCACAAGTGTATTTTTAAAATTTCACTTGTTTTGTGTGTTTTATTTATGTTCCAGAATTACCTCCATGATAGAGAAATTGTGTTCATTATATGGGGAGGAAATTGGGGTTATTGATGGTGTGAAGTATTTTGATTTTCCTGATGTAGAGCAGCTTGTGGCACCTTCTGTCCATGGTACACTGGCAAAAGCAGGATTTGGTTATAGAGCTGGCTTTATTCACAAATCAGCATGTATGATCCAAGAGTTGGGTGGATACGAGTGGATAAATAAGCTTAAGCTGCTGCCATATGAAGCTGCGAGGAAAGAACTTGTAAGACTGCCAGGTGTTGGCTTCAAGGTAAACGTCAGTGAATGTTTATATTGTTTCTATTTTTGTGGGTGCAACCTATATTTAGAAACATTTCTGAACTTTAAAATATATTTGTGGTCCCTTGAGTTAGATGATCATTTAGGCCAAAACTGTCAACAGCAAATGCTCTTTGGGACACCTACTACACCCTTGTTATACAAGTCTTGCCCATGTATATGGGCTTTGCTTTGTTTGACCATTATTTCACATGGGTTTAGTGTTCCAGTTTCTATCAAATCTGAAGATAAACTATGCCTCCCCATAACCATCTACTCTAGTAATACATAGTTGTTGAACTTCAGCATACACCTTATTTGGCAAGGTTAACCTGTGCCTGTAAAAGAATTGCAAAGCGCTGTTCTTTTCTCACAAGCAGAAGGGAATAGTGCAGCAAAAAGTCATTGAAGTATAGCCAAGTGAGCCAAGTGTATGGAGAAAACTGAGTGATGGGGCATGCTGACTTCTGGAGTTTGATCCTAGACAATGCCCATCGAAAGAATTATTAAGATTCATTCTGTGGAACAGATACTGGAAAAGCATATATACAACTAAATTGTACACGATTTTAAAAGAGCGCAGTTATTTGACTTTCATTTTGATAGATGTGTTGAAGCAAGGGGAAGTCTATTAGCTGCCCAGTCATTTTCCTTTCCTGTGTCTGCAGAATACAACTTCCTAAGGCACTGGAGCAGTGGAGCCTTGATAGATGTCAAAATTTGTCAACTGCTCTAATTCTCTAACTACCTTCCAATTATTGGTCAAAAGATGCTCAAATCTCCTTGCCAAGGTATGGAAAGACAATCCATTTCTTTTGTATAGAAGGGTACAGATAATTCCAGAGAAAAGAGTGAGCTTAAGAGTGCCCCCTTTCTCCATATGTACATTCATGAGAAGAAAAGCAGAAGTACAAGTGGAAGAATGAGTGGATGTGATAAGCAAGTCATGGTTATTGAAACCCACCACTCATCCATAAATAACTTAATATTGCTGGTTTGATCGAAAGAACTTTAGCTGACTTTTCAGCAGAAAGAACATTTTCTCAGATGGGATTAGCAACCAGTTTGTCTGTGAATACCCACTTCTGCTGTAGCTGACAGTGAGATAACTGTGGCCCCAGTTCTAGAATGTTATGTTATGTTATGTTGAGATGTCGTCTTCTTTTTTAAGTGAAGAATTTTTTTTGGGGAGGGGGTGGGGGGAGATTCACTATGTTTTGGACTGACTGACTGCTTATCCTCCTCAGTGATCAATAGGTTACTTTTGTCTCATTTTTCTTTTTTTAATGCATGCATATGTGTGTCTCTTTACAGTGTATGCTCTTCCTGAACATTTTTGTTGCCCTCACAGTGTAATGTAGATAATATTTAATTTCATTGTCTATACTTGATGTTTAATGATTTTTGTTTCTCTGATCTAGGTTGCAGATTGCATATGCCTTATGTCATTGGGCCACTTAAATGCAGTACCAGTGGATACACACATACATCAGGTTGCAAAACAGCATTATATGAAAAGTCTGCGAAATGCAAAAACGCTCTCTAATACTTTGTATTTGGACATTATGAAATTCTTTCAGGACATTCATGGCCCAGATGCTGGATGGGCACAGACGGTTAGTATATTTTTTTATTAGTGAGTTCCTATTCTTTGCTGTCCTGTTCCAAAACTTTATTTTGTAATCTAAACATTCTTATTACAAATTTTGTTGAAATATGAGGGGCACTTTTTTTTTCTCCAACCTTATTGCATAGCGTAAGTGCAAGACAAACAGCAAGCGAGAGGTGTGTTTAGTAGGTAACTGTGCATCTCCCATATTACATGCTCTGTCAGTGTCAAGTTCAATACGTCAGTCTGTGTTGAGCTGCAGTCATATAAATATGGCAGCTTCAAGTGATTCTCCCACCACAAATTGCCAAGCGTTACTCTTTTCCCACAAGCAGAGGGAAATAGTGCAGCAAAAGTCATTGAGGTATGAGCCAAGGGTATGGAGAAAACTGAGTGATGGGGCATGCTGACTTCTGGAGTTCTGATTGTAGACAGTGCCCATTCTCTCAATGCTGGTGCAACTCAAAGGCTTCTTGAGCAATTTCAGTGAGAAATATCAGATCACCTACTGCCAAGTGATTTCCATCTTTCTGTGAACTGAAGAAGTGGCTAGAAGAGTAGCACTTTTAAACTACCGTATTTACTCGGACCTAAGCCGCACTCGAATCTAAGCCGCACCTGAAAAATGAGACTCGAAATAAAGGAAAAAAAAATCCCGAATCTAAGCCGCACGTGAAATTTGAGACTCGAAATTCAAGGAGAGAGAAAAGTTTTAGGCCCCACCTCCAAATCGAAATAAAGTTGGTCCATTGTAATATGAGGCACAATTTAGATCGAATGAATGACGATACAGCTACAGTAGTTTGGTTCGAGTCGTAAGCTTAGCAGTTAAGCTTTACCAGGTAGCCATTGCTATGCGTCAGTCGCTCCGTCCGTATTTATACGGGTACGCTTCCTTTTTCACGTGCTTCGTCTGGTTTGAATCGATTGCTTATTTTGCTTTTATCTGATAAGTGCCGTTTTCTTTGTAATAGGTGTTAACGTCACTCTAAGCTGCAAATGCATTACTGTACTGTGTCAGGCATTGTTTGTCGCATTCTGATAGTGTGTGTTTACGGCCTGTCACCGCTCGCGGCATGGCTTGCTTTTGTGCGCACTACCGCCGCTTACGATAAAAAAAAAAAAAAGAGAGAGAGAGAGAGAGAGAGAGAGGAATTGTCTCAGTAGCGAAACAATGGCAAGAGACTGCTATTTTTTTGTTATTTACACTGCTGCTTTCTTTGATAATGATCAACAAAAACCAAATAACAGACTGCGTATGATAGATGTTCTGAATGAGAGTTAGGCGAAAATTTTTCTCAGTTTGAAAATCTTTGCGGCCGCTTCTTTAGTACATCAAATTAGAGTCATCTTGGATTTCAAAATCTAGTCAGTTACCGTGCTTCATTTCTGACTGTATCGCTATTAGGCATAAGAATAATATGAATATAAACATGACACCATATGTATATTCTTCCGTGTTTGCTGTTCTCTCATTCTAGTTTCGTAGTTTATTAGGCAGACAGGATTTAAATGAGATAGCAGCAAACACGAAAGAATACATGGCAAAATGTTTATATTCGTATTATTCTTATGGTGAAGAGAATACTGCACGTGATTCATATTTCATCAGGTTCCTATTAGCAACCTTCTCTTCTCACAGGTAGGAAAAAGATCAGAACGTATAGTTGGCCATATTGACAAAAATCCCTAACAGTCTTGCCAGTCGGATTTTCGTAGTACATTGAAATTCTGCTACATTCGAAGATGAACAATACGGAATTTGTATTTACTTCGTTGGATAATGTATGAAAATGCAGTGGTCGAAACTCGGGGCAGAGAAAAAAAAAAAGCTCGTCTTCCACCTTTTTTTTTTAAATTTATTTACTGACGCAGAGGTTTTGGTGCCAGTATTCATCTTTGTGCCTACAAAGCATCCCTGTGTAGCGCTACATATATTCGACGGCAGAAGTTAGTTGTGGCGGCACATACCAACATTTTTCAGAACTTCCACTTGCTTTGCACTCGATTCTAAGCCCCATCGGTTTTTTGGATTACAAAAACCGGAAAAAAAAGTGTGGCTTAGATTCGAGTAAATGCGGTATCAAGGAACTTCGAGACATCAAAACTGATTTCAGTTCATTGGCAGCAACAGTTTATGAAGAGAGTATTGGAAAGCTTGTCCATAGGTATGACAAATTGTGCAATAATTATGGTGATTATGTCGAAAAGTAACCGTAACTGTGTGTATCTTTTACTAATAAAATAATTTTTTACGTACACTTAGCTCTTATTTGTGGTCTGTTGGAGATTTGAAAATGCTCTTGATGTAACAAGTATATGATTGCTTTTCCTGTCTTGTTCTTCAAGAAAATAAAAGTATTGGATATGATTGCATGTTGATTTACACAAAGCAGTGACTTCATTTCTGAGGGGAGCAGATGAAAAATCTGGAAGCATTTGCAGACTAATGATTTCATGATCAGGAACACCAAGTTTTGGACAGAAATGTATGTAGTTTGCATTTTAGGTTTCCTGAGTGTTCAGTAAAGAGTTACGGAGAGAACAGTAGTATCTGATATGAAAAATATTTCATCAACTACCCTAGTTGGCATCTGATGTACTTGTTTGAATTGTCTGTCTCTTTTTATCCTGTTGCATCTAACCCTCTCAAACATGGCTGTCACTTCAATTTGATGTGTTGTGATGTATCAGCAGCATTCTTAGCAGCATTCTTGCTGTATGCAGAGAACAGGTTTTATGACTTTCACCAGCCATTGTAGTCAATCACAAAACTAATTTCATCATAATCATGACCTGGAGATTTACTATTATCTGTTTATCTGTTCAGTGTACAAGGAAATAAATGGTACAGTGATTCTTAGTTAACAGATAATTAACACACTTCAAACATAGATACATTTCAGTAGACAGAATTACCCTACACAAAAGAATATGTCCTCTAAATACACATTTACGTAAGATACTTCAATGACTTAAGTCACTCAGTGACGAACAACCACAGTGCATCCATTTTACTGCACCAGCACTAGTCTCATGTAGAGATCATGAGAATTAGACAAGACAGATTAAGACTTGTACAGAGGCAATTCAGCAGTCATTTTTCCCTCACTTGATGTGTGAATTAGATAGGACAGAAAATCAATAACATTGGTGCGCTGTACCAACCTTGTTCATAAGCTTACAGGGTAGGATAAGAGTCAGCTGTAGTAACAAACAGGCAGAACATAACAAGATATTTGATCCTGGCAATATGATGCACTGGGATCCATATTTACACTATATTTCAATGACTTTAGCACCTTCCATATCGTGTGTGCTTTGCCCTCGTGTCACTATTTCCACTACAGTACACCTTTGGCACTGGAAGTTTGATTATTCTGTTTCATGAATGTGCCCTCAGTTGTTGTGCTCCGCTGGCAAATTTCATATATAGTGAGTGAAAGAGACATGTTTTGTTTTAATTGATAACTTGATAAATAATGACTGGAGTTCTTATATCGCCCCACAGAATTTGAAAACTTGCATAGAGAGCTTTAAAGTTGGTTATTCTTGTGAGTTCACCAGTTTATTACTTTGGGCTTCAAAATGCTACATGTTCTTACTGTCTTAATCACTCAATATAATAGTTGGTATTATTATTATTATTATTAGTAGTAGTAGTAGTAGTAGTAGTAGTAGTACAATTATTATAGTTATTTTGCAGGTATTGTTTTGTGCTGATTTGAAGAATATTGGAAATGAGCAAACTCCTGAAGAAAATGGTACAGGAGAAACAAAAACAAAAAAGAAACGGACTAAATAAATTAAAGTGGAAAACTACTGAGTGCTGTCCCCATGTCAAATAACAGAAAGAAGCTGATAAAAAAAACTGTAAAGATGTAGCAGGTTACACCTTCTGAGTTTAACGATAGTAGTGGGCGAAAGAATGTTAGAAACTTTTACAGTCTGCTCTTGAAGGGAACATATTAGTATTTTAAAGTGAATGGCAGTTTGGTTATGTATAAAGAGCTTATTTCAATAGTGGTACAAGTCAATTTTTGTTCATTCTGAGATACAGAGTCCTAAAGTTAAAAAAATCTGCAGTTGAGATACCAGAAATATTCATGTATTATACTTGAATATTTCTGATATCTCAACTGCAGATTTTTCAGCACTCATTTAACTTTAGGACTCTGTATCTCAGAATGAACAAAAATGGACTTGTACCACTATTGAAATAAGCCCTTCATATGTAACAGTCATTTGGGAGATCTATCTAATGTGCTAGAGAAAGAAGTAAATCTGCTATTGAGAGTAAGCCAGATGATCTTCAATTGCTGGTTCCCCAAGGTAGCATGCACTTTACTTTTGACATTCTGTGACTTACTGTGATGAGTCCCAGCAATATGTGACATAACATTTTAACTTATTTACATAAACTAAAAAAGTCATTGTTCAGTTTTTATAATATTTTTTCATGTTTGAAATTTCTCAGAGAAATGGAAGGTGTTTGTTGTCAGCTACAACAGATTTCATACACATAAATCATTTTGAAGCATTATGCTCACTATGATTATGTAATTGTTTTATAGCAGCATGTGTAGACTCTTTGTGTTCACTGTGTGTATTACAATTACTGTAAATAATGAGAGACTATGAAGTAAAAGTATTACTAGAGTAGTACTGTTTTAAATTATCTTATTGTCATGCTGTGATATGAGAGACATTGTAATTATTGTTTTGTGCTGTTAGACGTAATGGAACCTTCAAGTAAATTTACAAATTTGTAACCACTTAATTATCAACTTCACAGAAGATCTGTCATACAGTGTTATGTTGTTTCTTTTATAAATACATGATACATTTGGAGAAGTATAATTAGTTGGCTTTTTTTGCCATGTTACATAACTATCAGTGTTCAGGCTCACCAAATTTACTTCTCGACTCCTAACTGCTCCAAAGTAGCTTTTCATCTGAAAAAAAGTGTTGTGAGAATAAATTGCAGACATTTAGTTTTCAGTCTTTTTAAATGGTTTATCATCCCTTTGCCAGCTTTTGAGGAGACACTCCAAGCTGATCACCAGATGGCGAATATTCAGAGAAATGTACAGCTAATTGATATTTTTATTAAATGACTGTGAACTTCCATCTAGGTCTGCTTTGTGTTGTTACTTTCCTATTTTCCATATGTGACATCTTTTTATCGTTCATCTTATAATCTGCAGTCTTCTTGTGCAACAGTTTTAATCCACCAGCTGTATTTATTTTATACGGATAAATGTGAGAAATGCAGTGCTTTGTGTGTACATTATACAACATTCTAAGTGGAATAGAGCATGTGTTTTGATGAAAGTAAGATTTTTTGCCAGTTTTTTTCAAATATTTATTTTCATAAATAGTAATTATCTTATGTGATGGGAACTTGTTTTTGCTAGAGTTTAATGAACATTAACAGTCAGTCATAAATTATCTTTCAAAGAAAATGAAAATGGCAGTTGTAATTTATTCCAGTAATATACATCACTGTTGAGGTAAAAAGCATGAAAAGGAAATAGTTAGCCAATTTATGTCATATGAAGTGAATAGATATGTGAAAACTAACATCAAATTACACTAATACTGGAAAGAAAGTGTGTTAATATTGGCAGTCTTATGGCCTAGCTTTGTTTCTTGCTGTGGCACATACAAAAATGAGGCGACTTCATTGCAAAATTCCAGTTCGATTTTTGGTGGAAATGTGTATACACCATTGTCAGTTTACATTAGTGGCAGGTCTCCATGCGTACCTTGGTTACAACTGACAAATTAATTCAAAATAGCACTGACAAATCAATTCAAAATAGCACTGACACTAGGAACAATAAAAATTATTTTGTTCCAGTGCTATAATATTCTGGAATCTTACATATAAAACTTGAAATGCTTGATAAATATAAATGAAGAGTAAATAACTTATTTAAATGCTTAATGAACATCATGGTATACACTTTGTTGGAAAAGAAACCTCACAATTCTTGAAATGTTCATTGCAGCATATATCAGACACTGGTTGTCATTTTAACTTCAGTTTTTTATAGCATTACTTATCTTTCACAACATCTCAGCAACAAAATGATCATTTGTGGTGCTGAGAGACAGTGTAAAACATACACACATAATTGTGAACAACAGTTAATTATAAATGAGGTCATAAACAGACCTTGGCAGATGTTCTGCAACAAAAGCCTGTACTCTCTCAGCCCTAGAGACTGGTGTGTATCGTGGCAGTGGGAATGTGCGCTGAACTGCATCAGTCAAGGATTTAAGCACTGGCTCTAGGTCAGTTTCCTGAAACACATGGACATTTTCTTTATTTTCTATCGGAAATTTAAAGAAAACAAATTAGCTTTAAAATTGCGAAAAGTAAATGTCTTAACTTACATGTACTATAGGTGGAAAACATTTCAGAGGGTTTGCTTGTGGAAGTGAACAACAAAATAGTTTTTTTTCAAAAAGCACATGCTAATAAATTATGAAAATCTTCGTGGATAGCTTCCAATGAATGTAGAAGTTGTAAGGTTGTTCTATAGTATGGGCCACTGTGTGAAGTTGTCCTACAGTGTGGACCACTATAGCTCATATGTGATGTGTAATTACTTTGTTAAGTAAATAAAATACCTCTTCACAGATCTGTTGTATTGAACTCAAATGCTAATCACTGTGCTCAAATGTAACACATTCATACTATACCTCTTATATCTGATATTTGGACAAATGGTAACACAACCAAAGGGGCTTGTGTTTATGTAGGAGAAAAATTTTTGAAATGGATTAAGTAGCAAGCTGGTTAAGCAAGATTTTAATTGAACAATTTGCCACTAACTGTCTGTGACTTGTTCTCAAACCTGAGATAAAAATAAATAAATAAAAATAATGCTTTAATTGTGTTTGGTAGGAATAGGATATTGCAGACAAGTTTTCATACAATGTAATGGATTTTTAAACTCGGTTCCTGTGCTTGCCAAAAACTGTTGAATTAAAGAGTGGCCACCTTCTTGCAAGAACACTATTATTTTGTTTTGTGTAATCCTCATTAAGATAAAACAAAACCATCAAATTTATGTTCATGCAAGAAGTCAGACTGTCTTTAATTTATTATCTTTATAATATGCACTAATTTTGTACCACATTGAGCATTTCTGTTGCTGAACTAGGTAGACTGCTAAGGAAACAAACAAAAATGTGCCAATAACTCACTGGTCCTTTTGTGTAGTATTCTAGAGATCGAATTTTACGTTCAAAGTAGTCTTCTCCATAATCAGCTTTAGCTTCCTCCGTCATGCTTCTCCACATCTGCTTTGCTTGCTCCAAAAGCTTCTCATCATTAATCCACACTTTCCCTGTAAAAAAGATTTTAATGTCAAAAAGTTAAATTGCAACTTTGCCTTGTGTCTCCTATTAATAAATGACAAGTAAGTTCATATGTTCTGTTGAGAAAGACAAACAATATATTCCTCTAGAATCCTCTCGACACGCAAGTCGCCGAAGTGGTGTCAACTCGAAAGACTTGCACCAGGCGAACGGTCTACCTGACGTGAGGCCCTAACCACAAGGCATTTCCGTTTCTATAATCCTCAAAGAAGTAAGTTATCATCCAAATCTCATTAGCATTGACTACTGATTGATTGAAGAAAGGTGTAAACATCATTCACAACTCAAAAAATGACTAAACCAACAAAAAAGAAATTAAAACAGCATCAGCTGTGGAACAGTTTTGCAGAGGCAGACTAACTGATGCCTCTGGCTCTGGGAATGCTATTTATAAGATTTTGTTGAAAAATACTTGTTTGATTACTATGTTGGGATACTACTAGAAAGTGGCTATACTGTGCAATTGCAAACAAGTGGTAGTTACTTAGTGTCCTCCGAGCAGATATTTGTGAACTGTGACTAGGTCTACCTCAGTATGTAACAACTCGTTGTCAAAATGTGGTAGAAATAAATCACCTTAAACACTACTTCTTGAAATTTTGAGTATGTCACAATGATAAGTTTTCTTTCTTAGGGCATCTGCCAGTTCACACTGGAATTTCTGTGTTTTGTATACTGGTACTGTCATGTGCCGTGCAGACTTCACCTGCTTATTATTGTACACCTGACATTGGACAACTTTAATATTATATGGGCACCTGTTGCTCACTCCTTTGACTATACCTGGCTATGGACTCAAACTCACACCAGCTGTTTGTAGTGTGTTGCTGGTTCTTGTCGTGGTAACCAAGTGCAACTTGGACATTGGGTATTCCTGTCTATGGGGCCTGCCTGTCTTCAGTTTGCTAATACCCTACACTGAGGCTGTTCTTTATCAATGGTGGTGAGGACTTTTACATACTTCATGTGTGTGCAGGGTGTATACGACCCGGGACAACCGGGAAATCCGGGAAAAACCCGGGAATTTTTTCATCCGGGAGAAAACCGGGAAAAACCCGGGAATTTTTCGGAATTCCGGGAATTTTTCATTGCTTTAGTTTTCAGTTAAATTTTTGTAATTTTGACTGGAGAATTGATTCTCTAGCAAAGAATGTTATTGTTTCCTGCTACTGGAGAACGATACTGCAGCAATATAGTATGAACGAGAAGGAAAAAAATAAATCTTTAGTGGCAAAGGAAAAGTGCAATTTACAACAACAAAACACCGTGCACGCACAAGCGTGTGCAAATAGCAAAAATATGTCAAAGGCCGTAGGGCGCAGACTGTAATTCTTCGTAACAATAAACTGCTTGCTATGAGCATGACGTCACAACTGTTCACATTAGGTTCGTTTGACCAGTTGCCAGCGGTCTGTTGCGCATGCGCATTTGATCGCGTATAAGCAGTACCTTCTCCCGTCTCCTGCTACTTGAAGTTTGGCTGTTACCTGTATCGGTAGTAGCAGCAAGCAGCCAGATGCAAACGAGAAAAATTTTTCTCGCGTGCCATAGCTGCCAGATTCGCGCTTTCACAGAGTTGTAGTGGTGAAGGGGTTAGTCTCCACGTGACCCGTGTTTACGTTAAGTGATTTCGCTGCTTATCTTCGTGTACAGCTCTCACGTCAAATGAAAACAAAACGGATTTCTGTGGCCGGGAGCTATCAACTGAATTAAAATACATTCACATAATTACGGAGGGCAAAAATATATTATTAATTTCAATTTTCTGATTTTATTTTATTTCCAAGTTAGGAGCAGTCAAGCATTAATCGCCTTGCAGAACAATGAAGTTATTTTTGCAAGTTTACTAAAGAAATTTGGCTTTATTAATCTTTCCGCTGAAGAAATCATTTTATTTGAAACGAAGTGTTTCTTTCTACAGTATTGGCTAGTTCCAACTGTTCGCTGAATTTAAAGTGCAGTTTCAAGTGCACGTTATCATCTTCTGCCATGTATGGCATTATGCCACAATAAAGAACCAAAAATGAGATCGTAGAGTACTGGTGCTCCAAGAAAATTTACATCCCAAAAACCACACTGAAAAACTTAATATCAGATGGGACCTACTTCATTGTGAATCTGGAAAAAGCCAATTTGCACTTCAAGCCGAACTATGCATTTTAGTATGGTTCACGAAATTCCAATGCTCTTTGGAGTATCCTCTGATGCCCTGTTTCTTTTATGGTGTAATGTAAGCTCTCTTAGTGCTCTATACACACGAACATGCGGGCTTCCTACACCACTGCAGTTGCACACGCACAATAATGCCTGTTTTCTGGCGCTCTCTGGCAACGGGTATATTGAACCTATTTCTAACAGTCTCCGGATAGTACTGCGAACGGTGGTTAGAAAAGCGTTACTTTCAAAGTAAATTTCTTTTTACGCAAGATGAAATAAGTTACGTGTGAGAAAGTGGGATGGATATCTAAATCATAGAGCATTCGGAACTGAACAGTTTGAGAACCAGCCACTTACAAGAATTTCGAGCCGAGACATTTATGTCATAATTTTAAATTTACTGGCACAGTTGTGTGATGTATCTTAAAGTATAACACACGCCAAAGAGATCAATATTACATGTGAAAGCTTAACTTCTGTTGTAGCGTGTTAATCTTAGAGACCAATATAATATGTCAAAGCTTAGCTTCTCTTGTAGATATACGGTACTGTGTACATTCATGTAAACCGTTAACCTTTCCTCTTGTGTGTTCGCGCTATGTAACCAGTGATCTTGCTATTGGCTGACTATAACACGTGTCCTATGGTCTGAATAGCTGCTGTCATCGGCTGGCGAGACCTCGTGGCTTGAGATACGACTCGCTTACAAAAGGACATCGCAACCTCGGTTTCAACGCTCTGGAAACTAACGCGCTGTGTTTGGTGCAATTCGAATTTATACTTTCGTAATGCGAAAATATGCAGCGTATATGTTGCTGCAAATAAAAGGTCCTTCCAAAACTTCTCTCATTTTTTTAATTAAAAGTCTCTCCATACTTCTCTCCCCCGTCATTTCTTTTTTTCCCGGAAGTTCTACGCGATTGTATAAAACGTTAACCATTCAGAGGATTGATAAGTTTTGCAGTTCTGAGGGAAAGTCTACTGAAAACTTACTGTCACTTAACACGGAAAAAGTGTATATTCGCCCGGGAAAAAGCATATTTTTTAAACGGGATATCCGGGAGAAATCCGGGAATAATCCGGGAATTTTTTTTCCTTGTCCCCGTATACACCCTGGTGTGTGTGTGTGTGTGTGTGTGTGTGTGTGTGTGTGTGTGTGTGGTTTTTTTTTTTTTTTTTTTAAAGCAATGTTTGGTTCTCAGTTTATACATCTCTTTTAGCAGCAGTGAGAACTATTACAACAATAACATGATAATTAAAAGAATAGTTCCAGTTTGTGCAGATGTACATCTACGTCTACATGACTACTCTGCAATTCTCACTGAAGTGCGAGGCAGATGGTTCTTCGAACCACCTTCAGACCTTGTTCTACCTCTGACATTTCCACTGTTTATTGAAACAGCAGAGGGCTGGGGCATTTATTTACACTATTTCCATGTCTTTTAGGTAATATCCCCTGAATTGCAGGAGTCATTCTTTATCCCTGAACCTTTTGTGTTGTAACATTAACAAAACACCTTAGCTGAGCTCATTTCACTCCCGTTTTCATAAATGTAGGTAATATTATGAAAGCAAGAGTCATATAGCAGCCTCTTGTCTTGGATTTAACCACCGGCAGAGACTGGTGACAGTTTAGCAAAGTAGGGATCATTGATATATATACTTCCTTAATCACCAATGTAAGTTAGTTAGTTTTTTTTTTTTTTTTCAAACTTCAAGTATCAATGGCCACATACCTATTCCTTGCTTAGGAAAATTGTCATCTTATTTTTACCAGCATTGAAGTTACCCAAATCGCACTTGGAGAAAATTTTGGGCATTACTTAAGTCCTTGGAGTTACACCATCTGTAAAACAGAACCGGTATAGTTTCAGAAGTAGCAACTTTCCTCGCTGCCCAAGAGCAGCTGTCATAGATCACCTGTGGGTTGGTGGAACCTGTGGTGAACCTTGCTAGCTATCATTAGCCCCCAACATTTGAGTACATCCTGAAGTCACATTCTCATGTTGTTCCACCTCGTCTCCCAAGTCTCCTGCATTGCCAACGTGACAGAGAGGTTAGTCTCCTCTGTCACACACACAACATAATTGACCTCACCAGAACAAGTGTGTTCATATTGCCACAATAGATACCATCTTCTCAATGTCTGCTGCATTTACACTGCATAGTGACTCACATATAATCATAAATGTTCCTTCTTCGGCTGCTCAGTTAATGACCCAGAATGGGGTGGCTCCTTTTAACAAGGACCAAGCTGATAGACAGTATCCACAGCATATTCCTCGTACAGTGACCCAATGCCACATACAAGCAGTTTATACTGCTCTTGAGCTCTGTAACTCCTGTAAATCACAAAACTGTTAACATTGAGTTTCAACTTTTTTTTTTAAAGAAATTCCAGAGTACTTTTAGTTCATTCATGTTTTTATGTTTGTGCAATACTCATTAACCTTTGATTATACAAAATTGTCATCACAATAGCCACAGGAAGCACAAAACCTATAAACAGCATTACAGCAATGCTGAAGCTAAATGAAGTCATGGCTGGTCTTTACATTAAACTTCTCCCTCCCCTCCCCTCCCCTCCCCTCCTAGTGGATACAGATGTGTTTGGTTTGTTCACGAACTGACCAATGAATGTTCACCTAAGCTTGTGGCATATTACAGAGACCAGCAGATTTTTAACAAGAGAGAATTTTCAATGGAGATTTGTATAAAATAGTTTCCATAAATTACTATTGTAATTAGTTGAAAGTTCAATCTCTGAGCATATCTTTGGTTTACACACATTTAATAATTTTGAACTCTCAGTAACAGAAAGATTCAATTTGGTGTCAAGTATAATACCACTTCAGACTTTGAATGATACGTATTTCAACTTCCCACTCCTCTGATAAGGCTCGGCAATATCTTTCAACTTGAGTCACATCACAGCTGTTGGTAGTGGCTCAGTTTTTATGTGCTCTGGTTACCACTCGTACTATTTATAACAATTTAATAGCACAATTGAAGCACTTATCTCTCTAGGGCTCCAGGTAGAATCTTGGAGCTGTCCCGTAATACGCCAAGGTGACAACAGTCATGGAATACCTCCCAATATCATGTTGGACCTCCTTTTCCCTGTTGTAGTGCAGCAACTGATGTGGTACGAATTCAAGAAGTCGTTAGAACTCCCCTGCAGAAATATTGAGCCATACTGCTTCCATAGCCATCCATAATTGTGAAAATGTTGCCGATGTGGGATTTTGTGAATGAACTGACTTCTTGATTATGTCCCATAAATGTCAGGTGATCTGAGTGATCAGATCATTCAATTGAATTGTCCACAATGTTTCTCAAACCAGTCACACAACAATTGTCACATGGTTACATGGCACATTGTCATTCATAAATATTCCATCGTTGTTTGGGAACATGGAAGTCCATGTATGGCTGCAACTGATATCCAGATAGCCAAACATAACCATTTCCAGTCAATGATCAGTTCATTTAGACTAGAGGACCCAGCCTGCACCATTATGGAACCACCACCAGCTTGCACAGTGCCTTGTTGGCAACTTGGACCCTTGGCTGTGTGGAGTCTGCGCCAGTCTCAAACCCTGCAATCAGCTCTTACCAACTGAGTCTTGTCTGACCATGCCATAGTTTTCTAGTCATGTAGCATCCAACAGATATGGTCGTACGCCCAGGAGAGGTGCTGCAGGCAATGTTGTGCTGTTGGCAAAGGCACAATGGTCATCTGCTGCCATAACTCATTAATGCCAAATTTTGCCACACTGTGCTTAATGTTCGCCATTCATCCCACATCGTTCCACATTGATTTCTGTGGTTATTTCATGCAATGTTGTTAGCATTGACGACTGAACCCAAGCACTGCTGCTCTCGGTCATTAAGTGGAAGTCGTCGGCAACTGTGTTGTCAATGGTGAGAGGTAATCCCTGAAATTTGGTATTCTCAGCACATTCTTGACACTGTAAATCTCAGAATACTGAATTTCCAAACAGTTTCCAAAATTGCATGTCCCATGTGTCTCGCCCCAGCTACCATTCTGCATTCAAAGTCTGTTAATTCCCATCATGCGGCCATAATCATGTCGAAAACCTTTTCACATGAATCAGCTGAGTACAAATGACAGTAATCATTAACACACAAACAGTAATTAACACAACATTTGGCCTAAAGAATTATTTGTCAGGCTAAAAACTAGCAAATAATTTTTTTCCTGTTTAAAATAGACTGTCAGTTGAGTCTCCGAATACTCTGTATGAGGAAAGAAAGAAAGATCGATCATGGTGATTGACATATCTATTGGTCTATAAAAGAATCATTGGTTTTCAGAACAAGCTCTATAGTCTAGCATTTCCTTGAACCAACTTGTACAAAATGTGTGTGCATGAACTATCAGTGCAAAAATCTCACCACTGAGTAAGAAGGTAAAATGATTTGCGACATGGCCTAATGCCCGTACAACTAAAATAACCCAGAATGAAGTTTAATTTGTCAAATTTTAAAGATTTTCAATTTTGGTACAATATTAGCAAGAAGGGCATACAAACTGCCCAGCAGCAATCAAGTGTGGGTGAAACCTTGTTTTAACTCCTGAGAGTAGAGATTTTACATCCACTCAATGCGCTGCCAAAAAGAGGCACAGTTCAAGTGGATTTAGGAATGTGACTAGATTTTTGCAGAATCAAAACATAAATCATTGTCCTGCTTAGCCACCTACAAGCTCGGAAAAAACTTTTTGTAAGCTTGCTGTGTCAAAGTCGGATAAAATCCAAGCTTCTTCTTAGCAACTGAAGTTACTCTACTTGGTGTTGAGCCTCTTTCTCATATCATGGTGCAGATGGTTTGGAATGCCCTTCTGTATGTACAAGGTGTGATGAAAAAGTCACTGGAATTTCTTTTTAATCTTTTATTTATTTGTCATCATCAACTGCTACTTTGTCCTCTTCAAAGTAATCCCCCTCAGCTATAATACACTTGTGCCAGCACTGTTTTCAATCTTGTAAGCACTTCTGGAACTAACATTTCATTATGGTGTTCAGCTCCTTCAGCAGTTCTGCTTTTATCTAATAAATGGTGGCAAAGTAACGTCCTTTTGTCGTCCTTTCAGCTTCAGGAATGGAAATAAATAGCAAGGGACCGGGTCCAATGATGAAGGTGTCTCAGGCAACATAACGGTTTGTTTTTTTGTCAACAAATCATGAAAAAGCATTGAGGCGTGAGCGGAAGCATTATCGTGATGAAATTTCCGTGAGTGGTTTTGCCACAATTCTGGTTGTTACCCTCCGATTGCTTCACACAAACAGTGCATAACTTCCAGGTAGTATTCCTTATTGACAATAAGGAAGGAATTCATGATGCACTATCCCATTGTAACTGAAGAATACAGTGAGAAGAGCCTTCAAATGTGATTGAACTTGATTTTTTTTTTCAGCCTTGGCTCTTCAGGCAGTTTCCATTGGGATGATTGGGGCTTGGTTTCGATGTCATACTCATATACCCATGTTTTGTCACCTGTTATAATCTTCTTTAGAAATTCTGAATTGCTGTCAGCTTCATTCAGAAATTACTGAGTGATGACTACACAATATAGTTTTTGATAGAAATTCAACAATTTTGGAACAAACTTTGCTGCTACACATTTCGTGCCCAAAACATCAGAAACAATTGCTTTGTGTGAGCCAAAGGACATGCTGACGTCACCAACAACCTCCCTGATGGTGATTCGACAGTTTTTCAGAACCATTCTGTGTACTTCTTCCAATTGTCATCAGTAATTGACATGCTAGGGCATCCAGGGCGGTCGTCATTTTCAGTGTCTTCTTGAGCCTCTTTGCAACAGTTACATAACTCGTAAACTCTTGTCTTACCCACAGTAGATTTGCCAAAAGCCACAGCCAACATATCAAATGTAGCGCTGCACGTTATTTTATTTCAAGGACACTTTAATGCAGATTTTTTGAGCTATCTTTTTTGAAAGTAAAAATTCACTGAACACTCAAAAAGTGTAACATTTTTGACTGTCAGCTGTAAACTAAATATTCAACATAGCTGAAAATGAATTTATACGTAAGGAACATCTCAACAAGATAAAAAAAAATTAGAATTAAAAAATTCCATTTTGTTTTTGATCACACCTCCTATACAAGACTCAACACTTGGCTTGATCAACTACATGCAAATTGAAAAGGACCCAAGTATTGTCTGGGTGGCCATTCACCATCATGTCATCTCACAGCTCCAATTTCCACAAGCAGTACCATGAACTTGGGTGCTTCAACCTGTCTGTCATTTGCAATGCCATTTCGTTTGTCAGAGGAAAAAGTTATGTGGTGGATGCATGTCAGCTCCACAATCATTATGTGCATAGCATGCCAGAGAGGCATCTGGCTGAGGTATTCTGTGACCAGGACAGTAAGATACCATGGTGACCCAACAAGCAGCCCCTCATCTGTGTGTGCACTTCTGTTCTGTTTGTGTCGCAGCAGTTACACTGACCTGTTATTTTTAGTGGCATTGGGCTTCTTGGATATAATTAGAACTCTTGCATCTTGTGTGTTTGCTGGTATCACACTACAGATTTCAACTCATCTTAGGTGTATGTCATGCAGCTACCTCTTTTAATGAGTGCCCAACAGATATGGACTTTACGTAGTACCATTCCTGAGAACCATCTCGACTTGCACATTGCCAGCTTCATACTGGTTAGACACTATTGTTCTTTGAAATCAAGTAGTGATTTATAAAATCTGATAACTGTAAACAATATTAAACATTCTTGTATGAACATATGGAAATGAGAAAAGAACAGTAAGGAAATGTGTTGCTTATTTCATGCAGAATTGCTTAGTAATCTGATTCTGAGAATACCAAATTTATGAATATGTATTAAATAGTCAGAACATCAGTACACAAATTTTTAATGTCTGAGAAACTATGTACGACATCTACATACCTGTAGTATAATCACCAGGTTCGACAACAACAACATCGACACCCCAGCGACGCATCTCAAGGCGAAGGCAATCGCTGAAGGCTTCCACTCCAAATTTTGCGGCACAGTACGATGATCGAAGTGGGGAAACAACACGACCCAAGATGCTCACTACATTTATGACACGACCTGATTGATACAACAGAAAAAAATGTAATATATGTGTTTCTGTATTATACACTCCTGGAAAATGAAATAAGAACACCGTGAATTCATTGTCCCAGGAAGGGGAAACTTTATTGACACATTCCTGGGGTCAGATACATCACATGATCACACTGACAGAACCCCAGGCACATAGACACAGGCAACAGAGCATGCACAATGTCGGCACTAGTACAGTGTATATCCACCTTTCGCAGCAATGCAGGCTGCTATTCTCCCATGGAGACGATCGTAGAGATGCTGGATGTAGTCCTGTGGAACGGCTTGCCATGCCATTTCCACCTGGCGCCTCAGTTGGACCAGCGTTCGTGCTGGACGTACAGACCGCGTGAGACGACGCTTCATCCAGTCCCAAACATGCTCAATGGGGGACAGATCCGGAGATCTTGCTGGCCAAGGTAGTTGACTTACACCTTCTAGAGCACGTTGGGTGGCACGGGATACATGCGGACGTGCATTGTCCTGTTGGAACAGCAAGTTCCCTTGCCGGTCTAGGAATGGTAGAACGATGGGTTCGATGACGGTTTGGATGTACCGTGCACTATTCAGTGTCCCCTCGACGATCACCAGTGGTGTACGGCCAGTGTAGGAGATCGCTCCCCACACCATGATGCCGGGTGTTGGCCCTGTGTGCCTCGGTCGTATGCAGTCCTGATTGTGGCGCTCACCTGCACGGCGCCAAACACGCATACGACCATCATTGGCACCAAGGCAGAAGCGACTCTCATCGCTGAAGACGACACGTCTCCATTCGTCCCTCCATTCACGCCTGTCGCGACACCACTGGAGGCGGGCTGCACGATGTTGGGGCGTGAGCGGAAGACGGCCTAACGGTGTGCGGGACCGTAGCCCAGCTTCATGGAGACGGTTGCGAATGGTCCTCGCCGATACCCCAGGAGCAACAGTGTCCCTAATTTGCTGGGAAGTGGCGGTGCGGTCCCCTACGGCACTGCGTAGGATCCTACGGTCTTGGCGTGCATCCGTGCGTCGCTGCGGTCCGGTCCCAGGTCGACGGGCACGTGCACCTTCCGCTGACCACTGGCAACAACATCGATGTACTGTGGAGACCTCACGCCCCACGTGTTGAGCAATTCGGCGGTACGTCCACCCGGCCTCCCGCATGCCCACTATACGCCCTCGCTGAAAGTCCGTCAACTGCACATACGGTTCACGTCCACACTGTCGCGGCATGCTACCAGTGTTAAAGACTGCGATGGAGCTCCGTATGCCATGGCAAACTGGCTGACACTGATGGCGGCGGTGCACAAATGCTGCGCAGCTAGCGCCATTCGACGGCCAACACCGTGGTTCCTGGTGTGTCCGCTGTGCCGTGCGTGTGATCATTGCTTGTACAGCCCTCTCGCAGTGTCTGGAGCAAGTATGGTGGGTCTGACAAACCGGTGTCAATGTGTTCTTTTTTCCATTTCCAGGAGTGTAGAAGAAGACAAGGGAAATAATTAAACTTAAAACATAAGTGAATACAAAGAGTAAGCAAAACAAAGGCATCACATTAATACAGTATTTGTAGTGTGTCTGCGCTTGTGACAGTATCGACTGAAATATGTTATTTAGAAGTAGGAAGGTAGTGGGGATAAAATACAGGAAGAATATGTTATCTACAACTTGTATGGAAACCAGACTACAGATTCTAAACATTAAAGAATGTGAAAGGAAGGCAGTAATTGAGTGAGAAATGGTTATAGCATATCCTCCAGTGTGTACATTGAGCAAACAGTAAAGGAAATTAAGGAGAAATTGCAAAAGGGAATTTTCTGGGAAAAGAAATAAAAACTTTAAAATTTCTAAATTTTGTTGGTATGGCATAGGACTTTGAAGATCAGCTGAAAAGATTGAACTGTCTCTTAATGAGAGGTTGTATTGTGAACAAAAATAAAGATAAATCAAGGTTAATGGAGTCCAGTCACAGGTGCAGGCATTTCTTGCTGACAGTTACTACTGAAGCATTCAAATGCTATTTTAAAAGCTTCCCAGTTCCACTGTTAAACTATATCAAATTGTCGTCTGGCCAAAAGTGCCTTACAGGCATTACTTTTATCATTCAGTTAGGGACATCTCGTTTTTATGCTGTACAGAAATAAGTTACAAAGGAAAAAAAGTTTTGCAACTTGCTCAGGACTTGCATAGCTTATTATGATCACCCCCCCCCCCCCCTCCCCCCTCCCTTGGTTCGTGAGCCCTTACTCAAAATCTTTTCAGTTGAAGGCGGTCTACAGAATTTTTCCGTAACAGTGTACAAAAATGTAACAGGATATAGAGAATGCTCCACTGAACAATTTGAGGTAGGCAACCTGGGGTCGGAGAAGCCATTTTAAGGATCTATGGAATTAAACTTGTCTACCTCTTTGTCTAGTGTTACTGTTTTCCAGTTCATTTACAACTAATATGCATACAAATTTACATGTACTGTGCTGTTGATTTACATGTACATTCTTTATTTCCTGCAAGGAAACAAGGACGACCAGCTTGATGCTTAGGAAGTCATGATGCAGGGTTTGTTTACTTTTCTTGTTTATAAGATAGCTCTGTTGTGTCATATTTACAGTGTCCTGTGACAGAATGTGCTATGAATCAATGACGGACCCAGTTATTACTCAGTGCTATTTAGAGACAGACAGTACAAGACGATGGAGCAGTACCAGTACAGTTTTGCATAACTTGCTGACACACATCTTGTGTGTGGGGAAGTACGTTGCAGTGCTCTCGCTGTTGAAAGGCTGTTCAGAGAATGATTTCCTAACAGGCATCATCCATCATTGGAAAAAAGAAACAAGTGACCTGGGAACACGAAGACCACTCTTGCACCCGATTTTGAAGAGGAGGTGCTGGAATGTGTTGCAATGGACCCCACTACAAGTTCTCATCACAGTGCGCGTGAAATGGGCGCTGCACATACTGGTGTGTGGCGAGTACTCCACGAGTGACAGTTACATCTGTATCACCCACAACATGTCCATGCAATGCTTGTGACTGACTTTGCATCAAGGGTCGCATTGTGTCAGTGGTTGCTCCAACAGTGATCAACCAGATTTCCTCCAAATTGTGCTGTTTACTGATGAGGCTTTATCTGATTGCGATGGTATTTCAAATAGAAGGAATAGCCATGTGTGTGACAAGGAAAAGCCTCAAGCTGTAGTAGAGTTACACCATCAAGTACGTTTTCCTGTGAAAATCTGGGCTGGCACTGTAGGCAACAATCTCATTGGGCCATATCTTCTACCTGGCCTGGCCACCTGTACTTGAGGTTTGTGCAAAGAGTTCTACCTGACGTATTGCTGAACATACTGTTGGCTGTTTGCAAGATAATGTGGATACAACATGACAGTGCACCACCTCACTTCAGTATGGATCTCCGGAACCATCTCAATGCTCTCTTTCCTGGTCGCTGGATTGGAGGGGGAGGTCCTATTCTATGGCCTGCAAGGTCACCTGACTTGAATACCCTTGGTTATTCCCTATGGAGGTATCTAAAGCCACTTGTGTATGAGACCCCAATGGATAAAGAGATGGAATTGCACACATCAAGAAAAGTTTTGCATCACCTCGATTCCGAGAGTTCCAGAACCTGTACAGAAAATTGGAATAGAGATCAACCTAAACATCATTTCCGCCCTTTTGATTGCTCATGAAAACCACACATTGATGTTGTACCACCATACAGCGAGACCTTCAGAGGTGGTGGTCCAGATTGCTGTACACAGCGGTACCTCTGATACCCAGTAGCACTCCTCTTGCAGTGATGCATGGCTGTTTTTGTCATGGCATACTATCCACAAGTTCATCAAGGCACTGTTGGTCCAGATTGTCCCACACCTCAACAGCAATTCAGCATAGATCCCACAGAGTGGTTGATGGGTCACGTCGTCCCTAAACAGCCCTTTTCAACCTATCCCAGGCATGTTTGTTAGGGTTCACGTCTGCACGTCTGGGGAACATGCTGGCCACTCTAGTCATGCAATGTCGTTATCCTGAAGGAAGTCATTCACAAGATGTGCACGATGGGGGCGTGAATTGTCATCCATGAAGACGAATGCCACGCCAATATGCTGCTGATATGGTTGCACTATCAGTTGGAGGATGACATTCACGTATCGTACAGCTGATATGGCGTCTTCCATGACCACCAGCGGTGTACGCCGGCTCCACATAATGCCACCCCAAAACAGCAGGAAACCTCCACCTTGCTGCACTCGCTGGACAGTGTGTCTAAGGCATTTAGCCTGACCGGGTTGCCTCCAAACATGTCTCCGATGATCGTCTGGTTGAAGGCATATGCGACACTCATCAGTGAAGAGAACGTGATGCCAATCCTGAGCGGTCCCTTTGGCATGTTGTTGGGCCCATCTGTACTGTGATGCATGGTGTCGTGGTTGCAAAGATGGACCTCGCCATGGATGTCGGGAGTGAAGTTGCGCATAATGCAGTCTATTGCGCACAGTTTGAGTCATAACGTAACGTCCTGTGGCTGCACAAAAAGCATTATTCAACGTGGTGGCGTTGCTGTCAGGGTTCCTCCGAGCCGTAATCCGTAGGTAGTGGTCATATACGGCAGTAGTAGCCCTTGGGCGGCCCGAGCAAGGTATGTCATCGACCGTTCCTGTCTCTCTGTATTTCCTCCATGTCCGAACAACATTGCTTTGGTTCACACCGAGATGCCTGGGCACTTCCCCTATTGAAAGCCCTTCCTGGCACAAAGTAACAATGCGGACATCATAATAATAATGAGCGTATGGCATTCGTGGCCGGGAGACCCCTCGCGGGGCGGTTCAGCCGCCGCTCCACAAGTTCTTTAACGCCACTACGGCGACTTGCGGACATGATTGAACTGCGGTATTGACCATCTAGGCATGGTTGAACTACAAACAACACGAGCTGTGTACCTCCAGGTGGAATTACTGTGTACCTTCCAGGTGGACTGACTGGAACTGATAGGCTGTCGGACCCTCTCCATCTAATAGGTGCTGGTCATGCATGGTTGTTTACATCTTTGGGCAGGTTTAGTTACATCTCTGAACAGTCAAAGGGACTGTGTCTGTGATACAATAGCCACAGACAATGTCTATCTTCAGGGGTTCTGGGAACCGGGGTGATACAAAACTTTTTTTGATGTGTGTAGTTGCCAGCATTGTAGCCGCCTGTGATGTGATTTGAAACACACCAGGGATATTTGTCAGGGTGTGTCAGAATATGGTTTGCCGATGTCACGGTTTCATTGAGGCTGGTAGCCGTCTTACATTTTGTAAGGTACAGTACAAATGGTAAGTTCATTGTGCCAATGATAGTATTGCAGTTAACTGTACCTAATGTAAATAAAAAAGTACACAGTAATGTGATTTTATTCCTACTATCTGCTTAAGCTGGCTTCTCTGACCCCGGACGACGGTTCAATCCCGTTTCCAGCCGTCCTGATTTAGGTTTTCTGTGATTTCCCTAAATCGCTCCAGGCAAATGCCGGGATGGTGACTCTGAAAGGGCATGGCCGACTTCCTTCCTCACCCTTCTCTAATCTGATGAGACCGATGACCTCGCTGTTTGGTCTCTCCCCCCCAAACAACCCAACCCAAGCCAACCCTCTGACCCCGGGTTCCTACCTAAAATTGTTCAGTGGAGCATCCTCTATGTCCTGCTAAATTTTTGCATGCTCTTATGGAAACTCCCTGAATACATATAGCCACTTGTGTAATGCAAGTAAAAGTAAATCTCATTCTCAATGCAGGTTAGTAGAGCATGCTGTGTCTTCAATAGTAAGTGGGTTATATGTCTTCTGTCGACATGTCTTTGAAGAGTCATTTCAAAGTTAGATCATATGCAGATGGAGTCTGAATCAATGGCATGAGGTTTTCACCAATGAGTGCCCGATTTTTCTGTACCAATGCACATCTCAGACATGTCGTCCCACAGGTTTGGTTCAGTCATGTTTTGAGCCAGTACTATGCACAAATGGATTTCTTCATTACTACTGAAGGTGATATGAGGTGTGTGCAATACTGAGACAAGATTCTCCAACCTATTATCCAATCCTATAGCAAATATTTTAGCAATGGGTTTGTCTTTTGAGACAATAATGCAGTAACACACTGCTCCCACTGTGTGAACTCCTTGGGGAACCATGAAAATTGTACATCTGGGTGGCCTTTTTGGAATTAGAAGCCCACTGTTACCAGAAATGCTGGCCTTTCTCAGTGACTCCCTTACTTTAATTTCAAGATTCTTCTCTAATGATACAAAATCTACATTAGATTCTAACTTTTGCCCAACACAGTGACATCCATTTGGAGGTGAGCCAGTATTCATAGCATCTCCATCAGGACTGTACCCAGAATAACAGCTGAACTACCTGTGTTGCTCCACATCACCCAGGTGGCCACATATTAGACAACTTTCGTTTCATTACCAAAAAGTAAGCTCACCGAGCAAAATATTAGTCACCTTCAGCTTAACACCTTGTTCTACTTATATGACCCATCATAAGAGGTGATATTGTCAGTATCATAGACTGGACGCATTTCTTGATGCACGTTACATTGGTGTCTGGTCACTCCTCCTCCAGTAACTCTAGGCGACTTGTCCAGTGGACGTTGTTGTGCCCTGATGTTTGGCACATTGTCCATCAGGCAAAGTTAAAGTACAGTAACTTTGTGGGCTCCTCCAAATACACTGCATGACAAAAAAGTGAAGCAGTCAGAAGGGGAGGAGAAAATGAAATTAAACTTCATGGGTTGAAAGAGTTTTTGATGTTATTTCTGTGATTGCAAAATCTAGGTAAGTTTACAAAGAACTTGGCAGTGTGAGTGTACTTATCATTGTGACATTGCAGCCCCTGTGGCCAGGATGCATGAACTGACTGAGTTGGGAAGGGTCTCATCAAGCTTTTGTATCCTCTCACTAGCAAGCTGATTGACAGCAGTTGTAACTGGTCCTTGATATCCCGCATACTGGCAATGGGATGGGGCTGATGTCCAAGCTGATCCCCAACATTCTTCTATTGAGTAGAGATCTGTAGTTCTTGCTGACCGTGAGAGTACCGCAGTATCACACCCAAGTCATACACACACATGCCCTGTGTCAACATGCTGTGCCCTGTTGTTAAATGGCATTACAATAGTGTCCCACGAGAGGTATCGTACGAGGATGCAGGATGTCCGTGACGTGTTGTTGTGCCATCAGAACTCCCCCAATCACTGTCGACCATGACCTGCAGTCATACCCGATGACTCCCCAACACGATGCACCAGAAGGAACACAGCCATGCCTTTCCAAAACATTGGAAGAATGGGATTTCTCCCCAGGTCAATCTCTTACTTCCTGTCAATGGTTATCAGGGGTAGTGCAGAACTTCTATTCATTGCTGAGCCGTGTGGGGTAGCCACGCAGTCTGAGGCGCCTTACCACGTTTCACACAGCTGCCCCCCGTCGGAGGTTCGAGTCCTCCCTCGGGCATGGGTGTGTGCATTGTCCTTAGCGTAAGTTAGTTTAAGTTAGATTAAGTAGTGTGTAAGCCTAGGGACCAATGACCGCAGCAGTTTGGTCCCATAGGAACTTACCACAAAAATTCATTGCTGAAGATAATGTGGTGCTATATATCAGCATACATTGTTACCAGTCACAGCACCACTCGAAACACAGCCATTCATGTTGAGGTGTTAATGGCAGCCTATGCTTGGGATTATAATTTCGTAGTCCAGCTCCTGCTGGTCTCCAACAAATGGTGCAGGATGTCATTGAATGTTGTAGGGTGTCCATTACTTGTTCTCAGATGGCAGGTGCAGATGTGAAGGGATACTGATGTGCGTGGTGCACAATAGGACAATCTCCATTGTGGTGGTCAGACTCGAACCTTGATGATAAGTATGCATCCCATCATGTTTCCTTGCAGTCCAATATTGGACTACTGCCACATCCCTCACAAATCTGTATGTTGTTTGATTTGAACAGCCAGCCAAATGGAAGCCCATAATGAGGCCCCTTTCAAACTGTGTTGGGAGCTGAAAATGTTGTCTCCTGTGAGTACGCAGCATCTTCTGCATCTTGCACAGTGTTCACTCATCATTTGATGCTGTTCACTCTTTTAATATACCCTACCGAGTCTGTTAACGACGTTAAATACAGACAGTGCTATAGCACTCTGGTGATGGTTCTACCAGTCACAGAGAATTATAACAAAACCGTGTACATATCTGCTCATAATGGCTGTTGTGTATGAAGTTACATTGACATCGGATAATGTGTTATGATTGTTGCACTTTTGTCATTAGGCATTTTATTTTATTGTTCTTGAGTGTTTCTCATGCAAGCAGACACAGTAATGGCTGGTGACGTGGTGATTGTCATCTTGGAAGATGGGGTTGGTAGTGTTACAATCCTCTTTAAGATGAGAAGCAAACATCAAAACCTGATTTTTACAGGAGGTTGACTAGCTACTATGTTTCAAATGGTGTGCCATCTAGACCAAAAGTCCAATGTATGTGTTACTTAAACACCCTTAACACTATCACAGAGCCACTTGCAATTTATATCACCCCTTGGATGCAGTCCTCCTGGATAGCTTCCACAGATCCTTGATGATCACAGTTGTATATGTCATTCACATATAAGAAGAAACATAATTCTGCAAATCAATCCTCTGTACCCCTCCTTCACAGAGTGATATTTTTACATGGGGATCTGATTACCTTGTTTTGATACTGTCATATAAGCCTTGCGCTCCATACTGTCTATAGCAAATGAGACGTCCACCACCATGAAAACTCTCAATGTTAGCCTATCTGTTATACGCACTTGTTTCCTACTGTACTTCTCCCCACATCATCTACAGGTGCATGAAGTTGTCAGATTCAACACGACAGGTGACTTGCATCCAGTGAACTTAAAGAATTTTACATTTAATGGACTTATCAAGTGATGTCTAAGGTTTTGACAACATCTGGGCCAGTGTGCATGATATTGAAAATTTTTCGTGTACTTACTGCCTTGGTCAAAGTAATTATAGCTTTGCAAGAGAAGTATGAAATAACAAAATATTGTGTGTTTCACCAAAGCAAATACCAGTGCCATCTTGCATGTATGTAGTACGAGGTGCATTCAAGTTCTAAGGCCTCCGATTTTTTTTCTCCGGACTGGAAAGAGAATAGAAACATGCACATTGTTTTAAAATGAGGCCGCATTCATTGTCAATACGTCCCAGAGATGGCAGCATTGTACGGCAGATGGAATTTTACTGCCAGCGGCGAGAATGAGAACTGTTTTAAATACTTAAAATTGCGACATTTTCCTTACTTGAACAGTGTGCAATCATTCGTTTTCTGAATTTGCGTGCTGTGAAACCAATTGAAATTCATCAACAGTTGAAGGAGACATGTGGTGATGGAGTTATGGATGTGTCGAAAGTGTATTCGTGGGTGCGACAGTTTAATGAAGGCAGAACATAGTGTGACAACAAACCGAAACAACCTCGGGCTCGCACAAGCCGGTCTGATAACATGATCGAGAAAGTGGAGAGAATTGTTTTGGGGAATCGCCGAATGACTGTTGAACAGATCGCCTCCAGTGTTGGCATTTCTGTGGGTTCTGTGCACACAATCCTGCATGACGACCTGAAAATGCGAAAAGTGAAAAGTGTCATCCAGGTGGGTGCCACGAATGCTGACGGACAACCACATGGCTGCCCATGTGGCATGTTGCCAAGCAATGTTGACGCGCAACGACAGCATGAATGGGACTTTCTTTTCATCGGTTGTGACAATGGATGAGACGTGGATGCCATTTTTCAATCCAGAAACAAAGCGCCAGTCAGCTCAATGGAAGCACACAGATTCACCGCCACCAAAAAAATTTCGGGTAACCGCCAGTGCTGAAAAAATGATGGTGTCCATGTTCTGGGACAGCGAGGGCGTAATCCTTACCCATTACGTTCCAAAGGGCACTACGGTAACAGGTGCATCCTACGAAAATGTTTTGAAGAACAAATTCCTTCCTGCACTGCAACAAAAACGTCCGGGAAGGGCTGTGCGTGTGCTGTTTCACCAAGACAACACACCTGCACATCGAGCTAACGTTACGCAACAGTGTCTTCGTGATAACAACTTTGAAGTGATTCCTCATGCTCCCTACTCACCTGACCTGGCTCCTAGTGACTTTTGGCTTTTTCCAACAATGAAAGACACTCTCCATGGCCGCATATTCGCCAGCCGTGCTGCTATTGCCTCAGCGATTTTCCAGTGGTCAAAACAGACTCCTAAAGAAGCCTTCGCCGCTGCCATGGAATCATGGCGTCAGCATTGTGAAAAATGTGTACGTCTGCAGGGCGATTACGTCGAGAAGTAACGCCAGTTTCATCAATTTCGGGTGAGTAGTTAATTAGAAAAAAAATCGGAGGCCTTAGAACTTGAATGCACCTCGTATTTCCTACTAGGTTGCTTCAGTGCAATTGAATGCCTAATTGTTGCTGTGCTCTGGACTACAAAGACACAGATCAATAACGAAGTCAGCATACGCCATTTGTGGCCCATTCGCTACTCATGTAGCTTACGGGTGGGGAAATAGTATTGTCTGTGCAGCAGTGGAGAGATAAATGCACTGGGCTTCCATTTTGAAGCATCCTAACTATCGAGTTATAGGATTTTTTTACTTTTAATCCATATTTATATTAAAGTACCAGAATGATATCTTCAAAACTGTCTGCAACTGAATTTCTACCCCACCCTTGTCCAAGTCAAGTTCTTACCCTTGTCACTTATGAACCTGTTATCAACAGGTCATTAGACCTTAAACTTCATTTTCTTTTGAATATTCTAGTAATTATTTGGTTGCATTAGGAATATAATGCAGGTCATAGGATTTAACCTGGGGCCTGCAGCTGTAACTAACCACTTTTCTTTACATTTGGTAACGTCATTAGGCACCTGTAGTTTACTGTTTCACCCTGCTTGCCTTGGTACACAATAACGCTCCAGGAGCTATGCTGAACACATCCATAGGTCATCTATGCCTCCACAGTACAGTGGGCAGAGAAAATGATGTGTGGGTTTTTAAATGGTTTCATTTTGATTACTTTGATGACATCATGGATAGGTGTTTTCTGTATTTCATCTTGCATTTCGGAGAGCTTACTGTGGAAGTGGTGAATTTGCAGTGCAGTGTTTCTTGGATATCAGCATCTACCTTGACTAATACAGCAGCAGATGTGCTCAACAGCTACTGGTACACTTGGGAAGCTATAAAGCATTGAGTCATAGGCTCCCTTTAGGATACTGTTGTAATTTTATTCTAACAAGACACCATCCTATGACATTTGCCTGCAAAGTAAAACACACTCCACAATGCAGCATATTTTCTACCTGATATATCACCAGTTAAATCATATGAGGCAAAATTATTCATTTGTTTTTTAAGTCAGGTAGTCACATTCGTTTGACAACATTAACTGTAAATTTTTATAATCACTAGCCATGCATGGCAGAAATAGTAGTTCTGTGGCAAGTCATTCATAGTGCCGCAGTTTTTAGTTTAGAAATGTAATTCACAAAGACCTTACACGCCCTTTAAACACACAAAGGAAACAAAACTGAATTTCATGTTTTGTGCATTATAATGTACATGGAAGAATATTTTCATCAGTAAATGGTTGGCATACAAAGAGAAAATTGTAAATAAATAAATCAGCGAACTACACTACCTGACAGAAAAAAATGAAGCACTCAGAAAACGTGGTCATATGTCAATTTAGCTTTGTACACATGTACACCATCAGTGAACGTGTAAATGATTAGAGTTGCACTTCTCTGTGGCAGGTAGAATTGCTGCCAGAGTGCATTAGTGTCACCAGGCCTGGTAGAGTGTACAAGAGGTGTGACTACCGTTAGATGATGTGTGATCGCTATGCAGGACACAGAGATCCTGCGTGCTCATGTGAGACGGCATTATCTGTGCCTGCCACGGTTTGAAAGGAGCCTCATTATGTGTCTCCATTTGGCCAACTGATCAAATGAAGCACTATGCAGATTTGTGAGGGATGTGACAGTAGTCCAGTCTTGGACTGTGTGGGAACGTGAGGGGAGACATATTAGTCATCAAGGTTCCAGTCAACTGCATCTGACCACCACAATGAATGATTACCCTGTTGTGCACCAACAACATTGTAATCCATTCACATCTGCACAAGAACAAGTAATGGGCACTCCATTATAGGTCAGCTTGCACCATTGGTCAGAGACTACCAGGAACCAGACCAGAAAATTACCATCCCATGCATTGGCTGCTGTTAAGAGCACAACGCAAACGGCTGTGTTTCACGTGGTGCCACGAATGGGAAGCATCGATTGCTGATAATTGTGTTCAGTGATGAATCACAGTTCTACTCTACCTCAGAGTAACATCGACAGTGAGTACAGTGCTGACCTAGTGAGAGGTTCCATTCTTCCAATGTTTTGTGTTACTCCTGGTGCGTGGTTTGGGGTGCCATTGGATTTGTCTTCAGATCATAGTTGTTAGTGATTGAGGGAATTTTGATGACACAACAGTATGTCACAGACATCCTGTGTCCTCGTGTGTTACCTCTTGTGTGACAGCATTGTACTGCCTTGTTTCAACAGGACACCGCTCGTTCACAAATGTTATGTGTCTGTATGATATTGGGGTAGTCTCGTGGCCAGCAAGATTTTCAGATTCATACCCAATAGAACATATGGGGGATCAGCTCGAACTTCAACTCCGTCCCATTGCCAGTACCCAGGATATCAGGACTAGTTACAAAAGTTGTAGGTCAACTTGTCTTAGGAGAGGATACAACGGTTTTATGACAACTTTCCCAACTGAATCAGTGCATGCATCCAGGTCAGATGGGGTGCAACATCATACTGATAAATGGGCTCAAACTGCCAAATTCTTTGTAAACTTTTCTAGATTTTGTAATCACTGAAATAACATGACATGCCCTTCAACCCACCATGTTGCATTTTTTTGTCCTCCTCCCAGACGTGTTTCGTCAGGCAGTAGAAATTAGCAAGCCATTTGTTGCTATTTCCCTCTATTTCTAGGTACAGTACTTCAAAATTCTAATTTAACATATAAATGTGTATTTTTGACACATGTAGCTCTTACTAATAAAAGTACTGATACCAACCATCTAAAAATAACATATACTTGAGTTAATACACTAAATCTGTTGCAGTTAGCTGTAAAAGACAGGAAAGACATTTGTGGATTATGGACAACTATAGAAGCACTAAATATGAACTCTTGTTAATGTGAAATTTACGTTGTTTCTTTTCAGTTTAAAAATGCTTGGATTTATCCTGTAGTGCCATGTGAGGTAAATTGAGAGAACATCACAAAAGATTAAATGGCTAAGAAAGTGATGATGTATAGTGAGTATGTTTACTGACCTTTGGTCTTACGGATGAGTGGGAGGAAGGCCTGAGTGATGCGCACCACACTAAAGAGGTTCACTTCGGTGGCATGCTGGAACACTGGGAACGGCACCCACTCCACCTCGCCGAAGGTCGCAATCGACGCATTGTTGATGACAGCCCAGACACCTGGCCAACAAACATGTCGGGTATGGTTCAAGTGGCAAATTTTATCTTAAAGTCCACTATAAATATACTAATACAAACCAAGGGTCTTTCAGAAGATATGTGGTTGCCAGGAACCCTGTGTGGGGTGCTAGTCTGCCATTGGGCATCTCCTCAGTTGGTTGATGGAGGAATGCTCCTTGATATAGTGGGTAGTGAAACAAAATTCTCGTCCAGGACCAAAACTAGCATGGCCAGCTGTGGGGCAAAAGCCATGGAGAAGGCATTGCCTCTAGGATGGGCATCCAAACATAATGCCACTGGTCCTCCAGATTGGGAGTTGTCCAAAGTGTAACCTCCACTTTCCCATAAAAAAATACATTGGTTAGGACACAGTACAGAACCCTAGGAATCAGAACTGTCTCAACTGGAATAGGACACAGTGATGGACAATGATCTTCTGTTTTGGTCTCTGGTATGCAAGGAGCATGGAAGTGTGCAGAATATGACCAAGGAATTAGAGAAATACAAGCTAAAAGTTGTAGCTATGCAGGAGATTAGGTGGAAGGGTACAGGATTAATCAAGATAAGCAATGGGAGTATTCTGTGTTGAGACAGGCAAGCACCATGAAGTAGCTACTGGTTTCCATGTACATGACTCAGTAACAGAAGTAGTGAAAAAGTTTAAATCCATTAATAACAGAATCTCCTATGTTACAATCGCTTTCCAGAATAGTGGCATATCCTTGATTGATCCACACGCATCCTTTGAGGGTAAGGAGGTATTTTATACTGAGTTGAACTATTTTTTGTGTAACTCGTCACCAAACCATACTATTAAAATAATAATGGGTGATTTTCATGCCAAATTAGCTCAAGAAGACATCTCTAAAGCGCAGTTCAGTAATTCAAGTGCGCATCAAGAGAGTAGTGACAATGGCACTCATTTGATCAGTTCCACAATTGACAGTGATATCTACATCATGTTCTCGACACAAAACACATATAAAGGGATGTGGATGGCACCAGACAGGCTACAATAAGACAGACACCGAATACATGTCCAGAAACAGTATGCAAACAGACTCAAAGATACAGGAATCTATAGAGGAGCAGATTGTGACACTGATAACCTCCTGCTGATAAGTAAAGTAAACATTAAATTTAAGGTATGTAGAATAGCTGAGCAGACTAGATATTATGGTACTATGATAAAGATTAAAAGAAGATGAGAGTCACACCAGCAGAACACCTAAGTAAATGTGAGGAGACTTTGAAACCAACCATGACTGGTCTCAAATTAAGACAACAGTAAACTGGGTAGCATCCAAAATTTTAAGCAAATGAAAAAGTCAGATAAGATGTGGCTCAGTCAAGTGTGCCACCAATAAATTGAAGAGAGAAGGTTGGCAAGGAAGAGGTTGTTAGAAAACATGAAGGATCAGGAATTAAAACAGGTTTATTGAAACAAGGGAGGAAACGGCAGCTATACTGTGGCAGCAGAAACGCAATTATTACAAAGATTTAATAGAGGAAGCCAAAGTAGACTGTGTTCATCACAGGGCAAGACAAATGTACCGAAAAGTAAACAAAAAACACAGAAATATAAAAAAAAGAAACAAAGGAAGATCTATGTGAGGTACCAGACGTGATAGACAACATAGTAGACCCTCTGCCCAACCCCCCCCCCCCCCTCCCCCCGCCCCTCACCCCGTCCGAATCCCAAATGAAGAAGAAATATCACAAATAATCAAAAACATAACAAAGCAACAAGATTTTGACAAAGATTAACTTGCAGGAGAGCTACTGTAATAATGAATGGAGGACTGATACTTGTTAAAATAATTACAAAACTGATGAGAGATTGTGTGATTGGTAAATGGCTGTAATCTGCCCCATATTAAAATGAACAATCTCATGGTACTATAGAGGGATTGGACTCCTTCATGCTACCAAATTTTATCTCAGTGTCTACAGCAGAGAATTATTCAAATTGCAGAACGAATTATAGGGGAACTATGAATGTGGTTTCAGAAGGAACAGATCAACTGTAGACCAGCTTTTTACACTCAAACAGGCAACCGAGAAAGGTTGATTTGAAAACGGCTACATAGGAGCCACAGCTGCAAAATACTAACACGAATTCTTTACAGACGAATGGAAAAACTAGTAGAAGCCGACCTCGGGGAAGATCAGTTTGGATTCCGTAGAAATACTGGAACCCGTGAGGCAATACTGACCCTACGACTTATCTTAGAAGAAAGATTAAGGTAAGGCAAACCTACGTATCTACCATTTGTAGACTTAGAGAAAGCTTTTGACAATGTTAACTGGAATACTCTCTTTCAAATTCTAAAGGTGGCAGGGGTAAAATACAGGGAGCGAAAGGCTATTTACAATTTGTACAGAAACCAGATGGCAGTTATAAGAGTCGAGGGACATGAAAGTGAAGCAGTGGTTGGGAAGGGAGTAAGACAGGGTTGTAGCCTCTCCCCAATGTTATTCAATCTGTATATTGAGCAAGCAATAAAGGAAACAAAAGAAAAATTCGGAGTAGGTATTAAAATCCATGGAGAAGAAATAAGAACGTTGAGGTTCGCCGATGACATTGTAATTCTGTCAGAGACAGCAAAGGACTTGGAAGAGCAGTTGAACAGAATGGATGGTGTCTTGAAGGGAGAATATAAGATGAACATCAACAAAAGCAAAACGAGGATAATGGAATGTAGTCGAATTAAGTCGGATCATGTTGAGGGTATTAGATTAGGAAATGAGACACCTAAAGTAGTAAAGGAGTTTTGCTATTTGGGGAGCAAAATAACTGATTATGGTCGAAGTAGAGAGGATATAAAATGTAGACTGGCAATGGCAAGGAAAGCGTTTCTGAAGAAGAGAAATTTGTTAACATCGAGTATAGATTTAAGTGTCAGGAAGTCATTTCTGAAAGTATTTGTATGGGGTGTAGCCATGTATGGAAGTGAAACATGGACGGTAAATTGTTTGGACAAGAAGAGAATAGAAGCTTTCGAAATGTGGTGCTACAGAAGAATGCTGAAGATTAGATGGGTAGATCACATAACTAATGAGGAAGTATTGAATAGGATTGGGGAGAAGAGAAGTTTGTGGCACAACTTGACCAGAAGAAGGGATCGGTTGGTAGGACATGTTCTGAGGCATCAAGGGATCACCAATTTAGTATTGGAGGGCAGTGTGGAGGGTAAAAATCGTAGGGGGAGACCAAGAGATGAATACACTAAGCAGATTCAGAAGGATGTAGGTTGCAGTAGGTACTGGGAGATGAAGAAGCTTGCACAGGATAGAGTAGCATGGAGAGCTGCATCAAACCAGTCTCAGGACTGAAGACAACAACAACAACAACATAGGAGACAATCACCAACGTCTTGAAAAAGTTCCAGTTTCCAGAAATAATACAACTATTACAGATGTGTTGTAAGGAAACATTTTGCAGAGTAAAGATCACTGCAGGAATATCAGAGAATTTTGAAGTCATAACTGGTCATAGACAAGGAGACATATTATCTCCAACACTTTTTAATTTAATTTCAGAAAAAATGTAACAGAGAACACCAAACATTAAACCAATCTGGAATAAACCTGGGTAATAACACAATAAATCGGTTTGCATATGTGAATGACGATGTTCTGAAAAGTAATGTCTCCAAATTATTTATTCTGTTGTTGAGGTATTACATGTCATGCATAGTACTCGGTCAATTTTCCTGCTTCACTGTCACAAGTTGGAACCCTCTGCTACTAAAGGGCTCCAAATTGTAGTGTGTAACATAGCAGTGTGTGACGTAACTCTGTCGGCACACGCAAAATAATGTGCTGCAATCTAGTTTCTAACTGTAGAAAACGTGCTTCCAATTGAAATCCATTGATGATTGTATCATTATTAGTAATGTGCAATGTTGGGTTGTTTGTGCTCATAATGAAGGAAACGTGTTGCCAACCTCAACAAGTGTGACAGAGCTTGAAGGGGATGGCTGCGCGTGGCAACCAACGAGATGAGACTCGTCAGAATCAGGTTGATGAACTCATCAGGGAAAATCATCAGATAACACAACACAGCTGTCAGGTAAGTGTGACATATCACGAGAGCATGTAGAGGTCATCATTAGAGATGTGTGGTACAGAAAACGGAGTGCACTGTGGGTGCCTCAAATGTTCACCCCTGACATGAAACAGAGGAGACTGGGCATCTGTGTTCACTGTCATCGATCATCCTCCATACAGTCTTGACTTGGCCACGTCCAATTTTCGTCTGTTTCCAAAACTTAAAGATCTCTTTTGAGGACTTCACTTTGACAGTGATGAAGTGATGTATCAGAGGCGAGCCTGTGGCTCCATCAACGAAGTAAAACGTTATACAGTGGCGATACCAACAAAGTGGTCTCCCGGGAGAAATGTGTTTGTCACCAAGGTGACTATGTTGTGGACATGAAGAATAAATATGTAGAATGTTAACAAAGCTTTTTTTATTCAAACAACTTTAAACATTTCCACACAAAAAATCGGAGGCATTATTTTTTAGCTTGACCTTGTAATAAGCGGTAGTAAAGGGGATTTAGCTCATGACAAATTCTTACAGAAATATTGCAAGGAAAGCAGGTTCACAAATTTATGAGGAGAAAATTGAGTATATGGTCATCAGCAAGGCACCCAAAGATGGTACCACATAGGCAGTTGATAAAGTAACTTTTAAAAGAATACACATATTTAGAAAGCATTAATAGCGTTCAGAATAGAACCGAAACTGATTTTAAACAAGGACTGCACCAACAAACAGAGCATATTTTTGATTGCGAGGCATGTCGCGCAGTAGAGCAGTTTCGAGAAGTTTTAAAACTGGGTTATACCAGAGTGTAATTGTTCCAGCAGCTGTATACGGTTCTGGACCACTTACATTAGGGAAATCAGATGGACAATAACTGATAGTCTTCGAGAGAAAGATATTAAGGAAAACATTTTCCCCAAGAGTGACACCCAGTCATGGGAATGGACATTAAAAAAACAGGAACTGGCAGATCTATACTCACAATCTGAAAATGTCCAAAGGATGAAGAAAAGAAGATTGATGTGGACAGGACACCTAATTAGAACAGAAGAGGAAAGAATACCACAATTAGCATTCTCTGGATTTGTGGAAGACAGATCGGGCTGAGGAATGCCACAAATAAGATGGAAAGTGATATCAGCAGGGATATGAAGATGATGGGCCTCGTAAAGGAGACAGGAAATGTAAATGATTGATGGAGGAATGTAGACAACACACTTGTCCCCCAGGCCAAAGCGACAAATAAGAACAAGAGGATGTTGATGATATTTACAGGGTTGACATGACAAATAACTTGAGAGCTGAAATGTGACTCGCACGGCATGCTATTTTCTTTACTGGACCTCGACGCTTTAAATACGTATTCCAGTGCATCACACGTCTAACTATTGCTTCGCGATAGCCTGAAGCGTTCCTCGTCTTCATTCTTGTGCAGCATCTCACGCACTGCCCTACCATAATCCACACAATCTTGACATCCGAGACATATTACGCAAAATATTACTCCAATGATTATCTAGGTAGGCCTGCACCAATTTACTGCATTCCTACACTTGCAAAATAGGCTTAATAAGGATCATCAGCCTCGTTTTAGAGTCTTGAGACATGGTTAAGTCTTACAGTGCTCCAAAATCAATGAATAATACCCTGTAGCTGCGTAATTGCATTCAGAAAGATTACGAGATTTACGTACTGGACTGGAAAACGTACAGCGTTAATGGTTAATACACCACCTCAAGTTACGGCAGTAGTCCCCACCGAGTCAACACAGGACAAAATTTACCAGTCATCAGATCAAAAGTCACGAAAACACCACACTCTACGTTTACTTGGAAACAAATATAATTTGTTGGCTTCAGTTATTTCTCGCCAAGTCCGTATCTTTTATCAAACGCCTATCCCCAGGTACCTATTTGCTTCACGCACTGCTACGAGGGTGAGCGGTGACGGGTTTGCCTACCACGCAACGAGCCCGGGTCCGATTCCCGGCCGGGCTGGAGATTTTCTCCGCTCGTGGACTCGGTGTTGCGTTGTCCTCATCATTATTTCCTCATCATCACCGACACGCAAGTCGCCCAATGCGTCGTCACCTGAAATAAGACTTGCAACTCGGCGGCCGAACTTTCCCAGTTGCTGCCTCCCGGCAAACAATGCCACAGATCTTTTCATTTACTTTTACTGCTACGAGGCTTCTTCCTAAAAATCACGTACACAGTCACTAAACCGCAACGCTCGTCTATAAAACTTGAAAATGACTAATTACAATTCTATGGCAATGTCCAGGACAGCACTTGTGAATTCTTCTAGGTGTTTTGTTCTGAGAAAATAACATTGTGGATCATAGAGGATCACCAACTCCCGACTTGAGGAATGTTAAACGACACCTCTGACCCAGAGGGCTTAGGACTTGCCTCCTATACCGAGGAATACTGCCTGCAGGCTCCTCTTTCCTGCAAGGTGCCAACAGCTTCCCGAAACTGTCTTAATAATTAAGCATCACAGCCTAAGCACCAGAATGCAGACATTTCTTACCCCCACAAATAGCACTTCTTCGGAAAGTGTTGCGTACAAAATCACTAGTCTGCAACCTAGTCCAGTAGGCTACAACCACAAACCACTTCAGACGGATTAAGGGAAGACTAACCCTTCAGCTCCAAGCTGGGCAAAATCCCCTTCCACTGGATCCTGACGATCCCATGGCATGGCCATAAATGATATTTTACAACTCTTTTTGTATAAATAGTGAATTACTGCTTAACAGGTCTCTCCAATCTTTTGTATGTTCTGGATTGTACACTAAAGGTGACTCTGTCAATGACTGCTCATGGCGAGAGACTCGTAACAGTATCCCAGAATGTGGTCTCCATTGCTTTCAACACAGACAGCCGTAATCAGTATTTGACGACAATAATAATAATAGCGTGTGACGAGGGCCTCCCGCCGGGTAGACCGCTCGCCAGGAGTCTTTCGATTTGACGCCACTTCGGCGACTTGTGCGTCGATGGGGATGAAATGATGATGATGATTAGGACAACACAATACCCAGTCCCTGAGCAGAGAAAATCTCCGACCCAGCCGGAGACGACAACGAACCAAAATGATTCCATATCGAGGAACTGTGTTAGAATTCTGTATTTAACTTTTATTTCTATATTATGTCACCAATTTCAGAGGCATTGATTCTGCAGTCTCCTATTGTCAAACTTTTAGCTCAATAGCTATGTAATGCCCTTGGTGTCCCTTCATTTGGTGCTTTCCGCTTAGATTTCCCTCTCTGAAGTCGGTTTATCAGGGGAGAAGGACTGAAAGTGTCCAGATCGTGATTAGCAGAATGTGCGCCGTTACTTTGGCGACCTACCGAGTGGAAGTATTGGAAACAATGTTGACTATCTGTCGTATCAGGGCATATAACAGTGAGGTCCCAGTGATGCTTTCACGACTGAGTGAGTTATGTACCGGCAACAGGAGTCAAATTGCCCTACTTTTCGTACCATGTCATTCCATACTCAGGCATAGCAACATTACAATACGCAAGCATGCATAACATTGTCAGACGACACAGTTACACAGCTGACACGTAGTTCGCAGATGGCAGAAGCGTTTTCGCCAGTATCTGCCTCCTAAGACCCTCTCCATAACAGTCACTGAATACGACACTGACTTCTAACTTTTACTATTAGATCTAGTTTGAAACTGACAAGGAATTCCACTTCTGGTTTCTACTTTCGATTCTAGTGGTGTGCTAACTCCAGATACATTCTTCTTGGTACAGATTTCATTCACATTGACCAAATTCGTGTTCACATTGACCAAATTCGTGTAGATATAGGATATGTAGATGGAGTGTAGCAACACATTGTGCAACCTGTTAAAGAATCTCTGTTCACTCTCAGGGATTGCCCTCATCTTTCACTTCTGGCTGCCTTTCTCGTCGAGTGTTTCGAAGATTTTATCTTTTCTTAGTCTCTGCAATATTACATGTGGACGTCAACGTAATAAAAAAGCAAGGTAAAGCTCATGTTATGCACAGTTTCCTTTGTGGTCAATACGTCTTTCATCGGTAGATACACTCCTGGAAATGGAAAAAAGAACACATTGACACCGGTGTGTCAGACCCACCATACTTGCTCCGGACACTGCGAGAGGGCTGTACAAGCGATGATCACACGCACGGCACAGCGGACACACCAGGAACCGCGGTGTTGGCCGTCGAATGGCGCTAGCTGCGCAGCATTTGTGCACCGCCGCCGTCAGTGTCAGCCAGTTTGCCGTGGCATACGGAGCTCCACTGGTAGCATGCCGCGACAGCGTGGACGTGAACCGTATGTGCAGTTGACGGACTTTGAGCGAGGGCGTATAGTGGGCATGCGGGAGGCCGGGTGGACGTACCGCCGAATTGCTCAACACGTGGGGCGTGAGGTCTCCACAGTACATCGATGTTGTCGCCAGTGGTCGGCGGAAGGTGCACGTGCCCGTCGACCTTGGACCGGACCGCAGCGACGCACGGATGCACGCCAAGACCGTAGCATCCTACGCAGTGCCGTAGGGGACCGCACCGCCACTTCCCAGCAAATTAGGGACACTGTTGCTCCTGGGGTATCGGCGAGGACCATTCGCAACCGTCTCCATGAAGCTGGGCTACGGTCCCGCACACCGTTAGGCCGTCTTCCGCTCACGCCCCAACATCGTGCAGCCCGCCTCCAGTGGTGTCGCGACAGGCGTGAATGGAGGGACGAATGGAGACGTGTCGTCTTCAGCGATGAGAGTCGCTTCCGCCTTGGTGCCAATGATGGTCGTATGCGTGTTTGGCGCCATGCAGGTGAGCGCCACAATCAGGACTGCATACAACCGAGGCACACAGGGCCAACACCCGGCATCATGGTGTGGGGAGCGATCTCCTACACTGGCCGTACACCACTGGTGATCGTCGAGGGGACACTGAATAGTGCACGGTACATCCAAACCGTCATCGAACCCATCGTTCTACCATTCCTAGACCGGCAAGGGAACTTCCTGTTCCAACAGGACAATGCACGTCCGCATGTATCCCGTGCCACCCAACGTGCTCTAGAAGGTGTAAGTCAACTACCCTGGCCATCAAGATCTCCGGATCTGTCCCCCATTGAGCATGTTTGGGACTGGATGAAACGTCGTCTCACGCGGTCTGCACGTCCAGCACGAACGCTGGTCCAACTGAGGCGCCAGGTGGAAATGGCATGGCAAGCCGTTCCACAGGACTACATCCAGCATCTCTACGATCGTCTCCATGGGAGAATAGCAGCCTGCATTGCTGCGAAAGGTGGATATACACTGTACTAGTGCCGACATTGTGCATGCTCTGTTGCCTGTGTCTGTGTGCCTGTGGTTCTGTCAGTGTGATCATGTGATGTATCTGACCCCAGGAATGTGTCAATAAAGTTTCCCCTTCCTGGGACAATGAATTCACGGTGTTCTTATTTCAATTCCAAGGAGTGTATATTCAAAAATAGTATACAAAGAATGTACCTCCATAGATATTGACAGCCGCTTACTAAAGACATGGTAAAGTGTATTTAAGTAAAGGGTGACATCAATGTGTGTTCCAGTGTAGTAATCCTGTGCCACATATGAATCATTAAACTATGTAACGAAAACAAGAAGCTATATTAGTAGAAGATTCATGTAATCCTTCCTTGCTGCCCACCGACGATACTGCCATTCTCTACAACTTAGCAAAGTAAAACTGTTTTGATTTTATTGCAAACACAAACGTTACACGTTTTGTCACACTGTCTTTCAAGAGAAGATGGCATCTTACGGATAATTAACTTTTTATTGTGACTGGACCATGGTTCTCAGGCAAAATTGTAAAATAAGAACAATATTCGCTAGAAATAATGGAAAGAAATAACATTAACGCAGATAAAGACATTAGATTTCTTGATAGAGACAACGAATCTCACGTGTTAAGCTAGGCACTACCTCAGAACACGAGTTGAAAGTGCTGCTGCCCAATAGGAGAAGAAGACTGGTGTTTCATCAAACTTGTCATTTTTCTTATATTTGCCAAAGCTGTAGCATATGTTAATGCAACCCAGCAACAACACAGAACCATGTTGTAGACAGGTTGGCCATTTCCAAAACAACGTAGTCTCTAATGACTTTTCTGTCGACAGGTCATTCAGTGATAATATTGACTACTTGCGGAAGGCTTTAGAGCAGGCGTGTCCAACCCGCGGCCCAAGCGAGTACCAACGCGATACAAAAAAAGAACCGTTTATGTAAAGATACCATAAACAAAATTTTACTACCTCCGCCCATCCCGTTCACTCTCTCTTTTTCTTCTTCTCTTTTTTTTCCCATGATGGTTTTGAAAATCCGTCGCAGGAGGCAACACCTCCCGAAAAAGTGCTGTAAGTGGAAGCAACAAATCAGAATGAAAATGACTGAATTCCTCAGCTTCTGAGGTTGAGTGACTGAAAAGCATGAATGTTAAAAACATTTCGGTGGAGCAGTTTTAGAGTTTGCGAATACAGAAGTCTGCCAGCAGCCATTATGGGCTGTAGTTGGCAAGTCTTGTAGCCTACCCTGTGGATCCGAGTTGGTTTTTCGAAGTACAAGTCCAAAGTAGGGAGTCAGTCATCCTTAGTGATCAATCAAGTTACTTTTCCAATAGGAAAGGCCTGCAAGAATCCGAAAGTGCGTTCCTGTGCACGATCGTGGAATTGTAATTGAGGCATTTTCGGTTTTGCGGGTGAGTGGTGCAGTTTACTGATAGAGTACGTGCTGGGGACTGATGACCTCAGATGTTAAGTCCCATAGTGCTCAGAGCCATTTGAGCCATTTGAATATGTGCTCGGTAGATAGAGGCCTCATATCTGAGTGTGGATCCAGTAGCCAGCTGCAGGTGATATATTCAATTAAAACGATGGCACTGGCGAGGCAATAAAATTCCATTTGTTTCTCTAGAAACTCCTTGTGTAATGTTTTTCCGCGTCTTTTGACCAAAAGACTTTGAAATATATTCCTGTATTGTTGTTGCGGAGGTTATCGGTGGAAGTTGTAGTAGTAGCTGAACGCGGTGTATGAACTGTTAGCAGGGTACATTTTCCAGTCTTGTGGTTGAATCTCAGTAGCTTTCCGAAAGTAGTTACATTGATAAAGAACAGTAGTCACTTAGGAGTAATGAAAATTTTAACCCCTGTCTCGCCGGTCAAAGCAAGGATGGCGATGCGTTATTAAACGTTTTCGGGTAAATCTGTGAAGCAGTTCGTCGTGTAACTTGTTTTACGAGCCACACACAGCTAAGAGTGAGACGATTCTGGCCGCGTCAGCGAGTGGAACTTTGCGCGGCGCCACAGAACCATTGAGGACAGACGAAAGGAAAGTTTTACATGAAACGTCGTATTCTGTTGTGTAAATCGCATATTGGTGGCAACTTTGAGCAACTCGTGTAACATCATTTTGTCATAAGGAAGCCAGTATGAGATGTCACCGAAAACTTTACCTGGAATTCGAATGTTTCGCCCAGTCAGCGGTACTAACATCTGCCGCTAGGCGTCTCTAGTTGTGTCTTTCAACTGCCAATCTGCTAAGTGGGCGTCGTCGTGAGTGCATCGGTGTGAACGTTGTTACTGATTCCTTTGCACACTGTCCCACTGTGCGTGCGAATTTCTAAATGTCGGACTTGAACGAAGAAAGAATCTGCATTAAGTTTTGTTAAAAGCTCCACAAAACTGCAGATTAAACCTACTCCATTTTGAGAGAGGCTTCTGATGAGCAAAATTTCAGCCGAGCAATCACCTCCGTGTTCAGTAAGGTCTTCGAGACCATCCTCTCTCACCGTATCCACCGCTACATTACCCAGCACCACCTCCTTCCCCTTACCCAGTGTGGCTTCCGGCCTTCCTTCTCAGCTGACGACCAGCTCCTTAACCTTACCAATCTTCTTTCCCTCCAACTTAACTCCCGTCACTCTACTATCTTTGTTTCCCTCGACCTCCAGAACGCCTACAACCGTGTCTGACATCCTGGGCTCCTCTTCAAACTCCAGACCTATGCTCTCCCCATCAGCTTCGTCCGTCTCGTTGCCTCCCGTCGTCCCTCCTATGTGACTATCCACAATTCCAACTCCCGTACTTTCTATCTCTCTGCCGGTGTGCCCCAAGGCTCTGTCCTTTCCCCTCTCCTCTATCTCCTGTACGCTGCTGATATGCCCAAACCTCCCATGCCTGCTCATCTCCTTCAATTTGCTGATGACACCGCCTTCCTAGCTCTATATCCTACCCTTCAACGGTCCCAAGGTACCCTCCAAGCCCACCTTGACCAATTCACTGCTTGGTGCAACCAGTGGTTCCTCCGTATCAACCCCTACAAGACCCAGGCGATCATCATAGGCCGCGCCAGCCACTCTCTCCGTCTCCATGATTTCTACCTCACCATTTATGGCTGTCCTATCCACCTCACTCCTACCCTCAAACACCTTGGCCTCACCCTCGACCACCACATCACCTGGACTCCCCATCTCCTTACCATCCAACGAAAAGCTCACAACAGGCTCCGCCTCCTGAGACTCCTGTCCGGCCGGACATGGGGTCTGCATCCTTCCACCATCCTTCACATCTACAAATCCTTGATGCGCCCCATCCTCTGTTATACTAGCATTGCTTGGATTTGCGCCCCTCCCAGGTTCTATAAATCACTCCAAATCCTCGAACGCCATGCACTCTGCCTCACCATTCGCATCTGCCTTCCGCATACGCCTTCCATCCCCCACGTGCATCCTCTACAACCTCATCCCCTTTCCCCACCTTCTCCTTTTCCTTGAACACATCTGCACACTATATATTGTCTGCCGCCTTGATCCCCCTCGCCCCCTGGTGTCTCCTTTCCTCTCCACCCCACAGCCCTTTGCCGCACCTTTACTGTATCCCACCCTCTCTCCATCTCCACACCCTCCACCTCCTTTCCCAACCCAACTTCCATCATCTACCCCCCTGGATGATGAGCTTCACCCTGACATCTATCCTTCCTACCAAATCTAACCCCATCTTCCTTCTGCTTCCTCCTCAGGCTCCCTCTCCTCCCCCTTCCTTTTCCTGAGCGGCTTTCCCTTCCTCCTCCCCCTCCCTCTCTTGTGCTCCTGTTCAGCGTCTCTGCACTCCCTCCTGCCTTGTATTCCCTCTTCCTCTCCTGCCCCCACCTGTCTCCTGCCTCTTGGTGCACCCACCGATGCCCCCCACTCTTTTAATCCCACCCCCTCCCCTGCTGCACCTTGCTCTCCCCTCCTTTCCCATCCTCTCAGGCCTCTCCCCCTTGGCTGGTCCCACCTGGCAGTTTTATTCTTCATTGTGTGTGCTCCAAGTGGGTTTACAGTGTGTTGTTCTGGAGTGTTTTTAATACTATGGCCAACTTTTAACCTGTACGTGTGACTTCAGTGTCTTTTTTTTGTGTTCTACAAATCTCCAACTGTGTTTTTTAACTTTATGTCGACTTTTTTAACTGTTCCCCCATGAACGTCTCCATGCCAGAGTATTTTTAACTCCACTATCTCCCCTTACTCTGTTTTATGTCCCCGTTTTTTATCACCTTATTTGTAATATTTTATTCTTGTATTATTTGTTATATCACTTGGCTGAAGAGTGGCGGATTGTGCCGCTGACAGCCTTCCCCTGTCCATATGGGGCAGGGGAATGAAATCACAATAAAGAAAAAAAAAGCTGAGCAAGAACATTTGATTCGTTTAAGCAATTTAAAGGTGGCTGGGAACCTATGGCATGTCACAAACACTTGGACCAACCATAATCGTGCACAACTCTGGGAATGATCACGAAAATGTGTGAAGTGATCCACGAAGACAGAAGGCAGACAATCCGTGATGTTTGTGAAACCGTTGGAATTTCACATGCGACATGTCGACACATACTAGCTGATGAATTGAGCATGAAATGAATTGCAGAGAAGTTCGTTCCAAATCATTGGATTCAAGCGTACACTGAATTTCAAACAGCAGTTTGAAATCATCTAAATTTCCTGTCCAGTCTACAGTCAGCCACCCAAGGTGGGAGGAGCATTCAGCAGTAGCAGCGCCAGCAGTTGGTGTTGGTACACAGCCATTAGCTGAGTTCAATGCCTTTTTTTAACTAGCCTCTGACATGAAGTGAATGTTGTCTGTTTTTACTGATTGACTAATGTTAATTTACATTAGAGCTTGCGTATTTATTTCGTTCAGCTTTCGTGAAAGCCAAGTTTGTAGTGTAGCTTCAGACTGCCATTTGTGCTAGCGTAGTGTAATGCATTTTGAATTTACCACAGTTGCGACCAGTAGCTTACTAGTAAATCTATGGTCATGGTCAGTTGCCCAGGTGGGAAGAGCGTCCAGCAGTGACAGTCCCAGCTATTTGTGTTAGTAAACAGCATTTAATTTAGTTCAGTACCTTTTTTTTTTTTTTTTAAAGAAAAAGAAACGAGCATCTGACTAGACGTGAACTTTATCTGTGTTTTTCTCCGATTTATTAGTGTTTATTTGCATTAACATTCCTTATTTATTTCCTGCAGTAGCTTTAGTGAGACTGGGTCTCTAGTAACAAGTCACTGTTGATACATCTGTTGTCAGCAGAGAATTTTAATCTGCATATCTTACGATCGTAGGCTTTAGTGAGAACCCTACAGAACAGATTTTTGTGTTTATTTATTCTTCTCGTTTATATTCTGTGTACATTCCAACTTCAGTAGTGCCACAGTTGGGTATTTCTCTCTGTTTTTTCTCTGTTAGTACACACTGCTTTGTTTGTATTTTTTTAGATTTAATAGAGTTTTTCACACAGTGTGATATGGATAAGGACTGTGCTTTCTATGTACGGACACAAGGGGCCATTGTCCATAAAAAGCTGGAAGCTGCACTGTCCATTGGCAGCAAGCTTCTGGTTGCTACTCAAAGCTGCGCGACATCAGGGCACCCGAGACGAGACCTGCAACATCTTTGGTGCTGATAGAGTCCCGTGGTGACCTCGTTGTAGCTGCAACTCCGATTCGTAATATTTGACCTGTCTGTTTCACTCAAGAGTGAGTGGCGAGCAATGATGAGTTCGCACGTCTCTGGGCGGAAGGTGAAAGTGGGAACTTGTTGCATGGCTGGCTCCTTACACCTCGGCTACTTGTACGAGGTGCTACTCGGTGTCGATAATATTTCTGAGCCAGTGTCCACTTGGTACATTGGGCGGTCTCGTTCAAGAAGTGGACGAGACTCTGCCAGCAGCTATCAAGTGCACTGGCAGCAACCGGATGCAAAGTGTGGCTCATGTAGGCGCGTATGGTGCCTACCACTTGGGTTCTGAGGCTATCCTCAGTTCCTAGAGGTGGATGGCTGATGTGGCGAAGACAGCTAGCACTGCATGCAGGATGCAGGCTAAGCTCACTATTTGTAGCATTGTACTCAGGGTCAGTCACTGCCATCTTGTTTGGAGCAATGTGGAAGTCTAAACCAGAAGCTCAGACGATTTGCGATGGTATTAGACGCCAGTTTTTCTACCTTTGCAATTGCAATTGGGTGGAGAGCTGTAGGGCTCCCCTTTGTGTGCTGTACATGCAGGAAGCGGCTGCTGTGGCACACGGAGTACATATGGTGTTCATATGGGGGTTCTTAAGGTTAGAGGAACAACCCCCCCCCTTAGTATCAGAGATAAATTGCCTGTCAAAATCGAAGATACTTTACTGTCAGAGAAAGCTCATTCCTGCAGATCGGAAACAGAAGAGGTTAATATTATGTTATTAAACTGCAGGAGCATCCATGGTAAGCGCCCAGCATTGGTATCGCTTAGTGAAGTTATAATGTCCAGATAATATTAGGAACAGAAAATGAGTTGGAACTGTAAGTGAATAGCAACGAAATCGTAAATTCAGATAGAAATATTTGTCTTAAGGACAGGTTAGTTGTCAGTGGTGGTGGAATATTTATTGCAGTAAACAATTCGATAATATCCAGCAAGGTTAGCAGGGATTCAAAGTGTGAATTAACTGAGGTGAAGTTGAGCATCAAATGTGGGTCAAAAATGCTAATCAGATGCATTCATAGACCACCTGCATCAGGAGCTGTAGTGGTAGAGCGCTTCACGGAGAACGTGAAGAATTTTTTGTATAGATTTCCTGATCATACTGTTATAATAGTGTGCCAGCTACAGATTGGGAGTGTCGTGCACCAAGGGGGGCGTCGTTTGGCATTTACTGCCGTGATCTGTAGCTTATGACCAGCCGCTCGACCATGAAATCCAAGTTTTCTCACCTCCCGCCTAACTGTCATAGTACTTGCAGTGGATCCTGACGCAATTTGGTATTCCTGTGTGATGGTCTGGATAGATGTCTGCCTATTACACATTACGACCCTCTCCAACTGTCGACGGTCTCTGTCAGTCAACAGACGAGGTCAGGTCGAACAGTACACTTTTGTGCTGTACGTGTTTTCACTTCACTATCACATCGGAAACGGTGGAGCTAGGGATGTTTAGGAGTTCGGGAATTTCGCGTTCGGACGTATGACACAACTGACACCCAATCACACGACTACGTTCGAAGTACGTGAGTTCAACGGAGCGCCCCATTCTGCTCTGTCACGATGTCTACTGACTACTGAGGTCACTGATGTGGAGTATTTGTCAGTAGGTGGCAGCACAATGCACCTAATATGAAAAACGTATGTTTTTGAGGGTGTCTGGATACTTTTGATCACATAGTGTAGCAACGCCAGAAGCCAGTAATGGATTGCAGAAGGACCTACAAGAGGACTGAAGAATGGAACAGGGACTGGCAGTTGACCCTGAACCTAAATAAATGTAGCATATTGTGCATGCATACGAAAGGTAATCACTACTGTAAGACTACACTATTGGTGACTAATTGCTAGAAACAGTAACTACTGTAATATATTTAGGAGCTTCTATCTGGAGCCACCCTAAGTGGAATGACTGCATAAAAGAATAGTAAGAAAAGCAGATACCAGACTAAGAGTCATAGGTAGAGTCTTAAGTAAATATAATCTACATCTACATCGATACTCTGCAATATACCGTACAATTAGTGGTGGAGGGTATCCTGTACCACTCCTAACCATTTCCTTTTCTGTTCTACTCGCGAACAGATTGAGGGAAAAACGACCATCTATATGCCTCCACATGAAGGCTAATTTCTCGTATCTTATCTTCGTGGCCCTTACCCACATTGTATGTTGGCGGCAGTAGAATCGTTCGGCAGTCAGCTTCAAATGCCAGTTCTCTAAATTTCTCAATATTGTTTCTCGAAAACAATGTCGCCTTCCCTTCAGATATTCCCCTTTGAGTTCCCGAAGGATCTCCGTAACATTTACGTGTTGTTTGAACCTACAAGTAACAAATCTAGCAGCCCACCTCTCAATTGCTTCAATGTCTCCCTTCCATTCGACTTGGTACGGCTCTCTAACACTCGAGCAATACTCAAGAATAGGTCACACCAGCATCTTATATGCGGTCCCTGTTCCAGCGTAACGACAAGCGCCAGCACGAAGATGAGGAACCCGGGAGCAGAGAAGGCTGTGAGACGACGTCAGCCAATAGTACGCCGACTAGGAGGGCACCGCGACAGCAGCGGCCTCTACAAGAAGAGAATATAAGCGCCGCTCCTGCAAGCCTCGGCCAGACAGTAGAAGACGGACACTAGGAGACCCGGCTAGAAGAGCTGTTACTTGTGATCCATATCCATTACTTGCATGGACATTCTATATAGCGAAAGACATTGATTATCTGCATGTCACCAACAGCTTGTGACTCGACATTGTAAACTAAAGTTAAGCATTGTCAATCTACAGCCGGCTGCTGTGAACGAGAAGTTCTAGGTGCTTCAGTCCGGAACCGCGCTGCTTCTACAGTCGCAGGTTCGAATCCTGTCTCGGGCATGGATGTGTGTGATGCCCTTAGGTTAGTTAGGTTTAAGCAGTTCTAAGTCTAGGGGACTGATGACCTCAGATGTTAAGTCCCATAGTGCTCAGAGCCATTTGAATCTTTTTTTTTGTCAATCTACTTTATTGTAATAAAAACCATTAATGTGATTTGATTGAATGTTGTATAGCTATCCGAGAAAGCAACATCCTTTAGGCACCCTATAAGAGACGAGTGGGCAGGACGTCACAGTCTCCTTTAAAGGTGAACCACTTTTTCGTAAGATGCTCCCAATAACCCCAAGTCGACCAATCGCATTCCCTACAACAGTCCTCTCACGCTCGTTCCATTTCATATTGCTTTGCAACGTTATGCCCAGATATTTAAAAGACTTGATTGTGTCCAGCAGAACACTGGTACTACAGTATCGGAGCGTTAGAGGTTTGTTCTTCCTACTCATCCTCATTAACTTACATTTTTCCACATTTAGAGCTAGCTGCCAGTCATCACACCGACTAGAAATTTTGTCTAAATCATCTTGTATCTTCCTACAGTCACTCAATTTCGACACCTTACCGTACACCACAGCATCATCAGCAAACCGCAAATTGCTGCTCACAGTGGGTCCGCTGAATCATTTATGTATAAAGAGAACAACAGCAGTCGTATCACACTTCCGTTGGGCACTCCTGACAATACCCTTGCCTCTGATAAACGCTCTCTGTCGAGGACGACATACTGGGTTCTATTACTGAAGAAGTCTTCGAGCCACTCACAATCTGTGAACCTATTCCATATGCTCATACCTTCCTTAATAGCCTTCAATGGGGCTCCGTGTCAAACGCCTTCGGAAATCTAGAAATATGGCAACTACCTGTTGCCCTTCAGCCGCGCGGTCTTAGGCTCTGCAGTCATGGACTGTGCGGCTGATCCCGGCGGAGGTTCGAGTCCTCCCTCGGGCATGGGTGTGTGTGTTTGTCCTTCGGATAATTTAGGTTAAGTAGTGTGTAAGCTTAGGGACTAATGACCTTAGCAGTTAAGTCCCATAAGATTTCACACACATTTGAACAACATTTGTTGCCCTTTGTCGATACTTCGCAGTACATCATGTGAGAAAATTGCAAGCTTTGCTTAGCATGAGCGATGCTTTCTGAAACCCTGCTGATTCGTGGGCATAAACTTCTCAGTCTGAAGACAGTTTGTTATATTCGAACTGAGAACGTTTTCAAGGATTCGGCATCAAACGGAAGTTAGTGATATTGGTCTGTAATTTTGCGGGTTCGTCCTTTTACGCTTCTTGCATACTGGAGTCACCAGTGCTTTTTTCCAGTCGCTCGGGACTTTGGGCAGGGCAAGAGATTCACGACAAATGCGATCTAATGCATCCACTAAAGAAGTAGCTCACAAAGCGCTCGTTCGACCGGCTTTCGAGTATTGTTCATCAATCTGGGACCCGTATTAGTATGACTGACAGAAGAGGTAGAGAAGATCCTACGAAGAGTGTCACATGGAATCGTTCAGACCGCGCGAGCCCCAGTGGCAGGCGCCTTATAGCATCACGGAGAGGTTTACTTCGAAATTTCGAGAGAATAGTTGACGAAAAGAGTCGGACAAGATAGTATTTTCTCCTACATACGTCTCGCAAAAATGACCACAACGAAAAAATTTGAGAAATTAGAACAAATACAGAGCTTTACCGACAATTTTTCCCACTCGCCATTCGCGAATGGAACAAGGACGGGGCATCATTTATTTAGTGGTACAGATGTACCCTCCGCCACACACCGTCAGACGGTTTGCGGAGTATTGATATAGACTGCAGATGAATCGTGGGTGTACGGTTATCACCCTGAAACAAAGCAGCAGTAGCAGTGTCCCAAAATAGCGCGCCAAGTTAGCAGCAACATCGAGTTAGTGCTAACGATTTTTTGTTGACAGTCGTGGAATGTCCCACGAGAAATTTATTGTGTGTGGTTAGTAAGTCAAAGGGAACTTCTACTGTGAAGTTTTGAGGAGATCGATGGAAGATCCTAGACGCAAATGGTCAGTGAGAACGCACCTACACACACCTCGCTCGTTGTGCGGCAATTCCTGGCAAGTAATAACATTACGACAGTCCCTCACACACATTTCCGATTTCTTTCTCTTTTCTAAAATGAAATTGAAGTGGAAAAAGAGGCGTTTAATCTTCGCAGAAGTGATCCGAGCAGAACCGCAACTAATTTTGAGCACGATTCATACGGCAGACGGCCGATAATGGGAAGATCTCTGGAAGCTTTGTATACGAGCGCGACGGGACTACTTTGGTGCCGGCAGATATTAAGATCTGATTTTTCGGGGATATTCTTGGGAATTTTTGGTAGCAGGTGTAAGAAAGTTGTGGGTGCAGTACCGGCGCTGGGGCTGGGCAGCTTCTGGCGGACGAGGGCGACGGCGGCGCGGATGTCCGCCTCCGACGTGACGTCCAGCTGCAGCGCGTGCAGCCGCCCCGACGCCTCCTCGCGCAGCTTCTGCCCCACGGAGTCGTTCGCGTTCGTGAAGCCGGCAAAAACCGTGAATCCCTGCGAACACACACAACGCACACTGCACATCTCCGTCATTACCTAAGGAAATAACCACAACAGGCAAAAAAATTAGTCACCAGCAGAAGACATCGCGCTAATAGTCCCTCTAGCATTGATAGTGCCTTAAGTTGAGCGAGGAACATAAACCACAAATTCCTTTGGGCATGCCGTGTCATTAACAATTAGATCCTGTGGAAATACCGAGTTACGAGGGTATCGAGAGTATCGGGACAACCTGTGTCTCATTCCGAAGTACCGTTATCCGAAATGGCGGCGATGATGTCATTCGAGATGGCGGATTGTGGCGGGAAGTTTGAATTTTGGCGCCAAAGTGCCATGCCCCCCTCCCCCACAAAAAAGGCAGGAAGTTCAAATTCCAACAGGATAATGCACCACACAACAGTTATCTCTACTAATCTAGGAAAATCGCGGGAAAATAGCTCACTTGGCCTACTTACACTAACCTAAGTCATCCGACTGCCACTTCTTCCTACGACTGGACTCGCATTCGGGAGGACGACGGTTCAATCCCGCATCCGGCCATCCTGATTTAGGTTTTCCGTGATTTCCCTAAATCGTTCCAGGCCAATGCCGGGATGGTTCGTTTGAAAGGGCACGGCCGACTTCCTTCCCTGTCCTTCCCTAATCCGATGAGACCGATGACCTCGCTGTTTGGTCTCTTCCCACCAAACAACCCAACCCTCTTCCTACGAACTGGCGCCAAGTTTGAATTTTGGCGGTAAACAAAAGTAAATTCGCATATCTCTACTAAGCTAAGAAAACGGCAGGAAAGAAAAGACACTTGGACTAACCTCAGTCACCCGACCGCCAGCCCCTCCTAAGGATTCCTGGGAAAAGGATTTGGACATAAGTCTTTATTTAACCAATTTCGAGCAGATGTGTTCGCAACTGGGTTCAGAGCACAACTACACTCCTGGAAATGGAAAAAAGAACACATTGACACCGGTGTGTCAGACCCACCATACTTGCTCCGGACACTGCGAGAGGGCTGTACAAGCAATGATCACACGCACGGCACAGCGGACACACCAGGAACCGCGGTGTTGGCCGTCGAATGGCGCTAGCTGCGCAGCATTTGTGCACCGCCGCCGTCAGTGTCAGCCAGTTTGCCGTGGCATACGGAGCTCCATCGCAGTCTTTAACACTGGTAGCATGCCGCGACAGCGTGGACGTGAACCGTATGTGCAGTTGACGGACTTTGAGCGAGGGCGTATAGTGGGCATGCGGGAGGCCGGGTGGACGTACCGCCGAATTACTCAACACGTGGGGCGTGAGGTCTCCACAGTACATCGATGTTGTCGCCAGTGGTCGGCGGAAGGTGCACGTGCCCGTCGACCTGGGACCGGACCGCAGCGACGCACGGATGCACGCCAAGACCGTAGGATCCTACGCAATGCCGTAGGGGACCGCACCGCCACTTTCCAGCAAATTAGGGACACTGTTGCTCCTGGGGTATCGGCGAGGACCATTCGCAACCGTCTCCATGAAGCTGGGCTACGGTCCCGCACACCGTTAGGCCGTCTTCCGCTCACGCCCCAACATCGTGCAGCCCGCCTCCAGTGGTGTCGCGACAGGCGTGAATGGAGGGACGAATGGAGACGTGTCGTCTTCAGCGATGAGAGTCGCTTCTGCCTTGGTGCCAATGATGGTCGTATGCGTGTTTGGCGCCGTGCAGGTGAGCGCCACAATCAGGACTGCATACGACCGAGGCACACAGGGCCAACACCCGGCATCATGGTGTGGGGAGCGATCTCCTACACTGGCCGTACACCACTGGTGATCGTCGAGGGGACACTGAATAGTGCACGGTACATCCAAACCGTCATCGAACCCATCGTTCTACCATTCCTAGACCGGCAAGGGAACTTGCTGTTCCAACAGGACAATGCACGTCCGCATGTATCCCGTGCCACCCAACGTGCTCTAGAAGGTGTAAGTCAACTACCCTGGGCAGCAAGATCTCCGGATCTGTCCCCCATTGAGCATGTTTGGGACTGGATGAAGCGTCGTCTCACGCGGTCTGCACGTCCAGCACGAACGCTGGTCCAACTGAGGCGCCAGGTGGAAATGGCATGGCAAGCCGTTCCACAGGACTACATCCAGCATCTCTACGATCGTCTCCATGGGAGAATAGCAGCCTGCATTGCTGCGAAAGGTGGATATACACTGTACTAGTGCCGACATTGTGCATGCTCTGTTGCCTGTGTCTATGTGCCTGTGGTTCTGTCAGTGTGATCATGTGATGTATCTGACCCCAGGAATGTGTCAATAAAGTTTCCCCTTCCTGGGACAATGAATTCACGGTGTTCTTATTTTAATTTCCAGGAGTGTAGCTCAGTTCATATCGTCACCACCAGAGGGTGCTATCCTGACATCGGGTGATGACGCAAGTACCGTTATTCAAAATGGCTGCATATATTTTCTTCACCTCGTGCTCTAGGACACACAGCCACTGCACGGTCCTCTTAGCGTAACCCAAGATCATCTGCTCTCTCTCTCTCTCTCTCTCTCTCTATCTATCTATCTATTTATATCTGCTCTCCCTCTCTCTCTCTCTCTCTCTATCTATCTATCTCCCTCGTGCATGTTCATAACAGCATACGCGTCGCATCAGCTGCCCGATAGTCAATGACCGCTGACGCCACATCCTCCAGTCTGCATCTTCATACTCGTGCTGGAGATAGTCTTCTGTAAATATCCTAACTAAAGTAACACTCACATTGCCCGTCTAAAGTATCAATTACCTAAGTACTTAATTCCATTTCAATTTTAATCATATTCGATAACTGAATGTACCATTTTGATATTCAATCATCAAATGAGAAGTTCTATATTTTCCCACTAGGAGCGCAGTGGTCCTTCATGACCTAGAACCCCCCACCCCTAGAATGCTGCTCTTCTATTGGCTACTGCATTAGTCATGTGATTCGACTTCTTAGACCTTAGGACTTGGAATCAATTTTCGCGAATGCCACACCCGCCTGGACTTGGAATGAAATAGTTAAAGTCTCCACCACGATCCTCAGCCGACCGCCACATCACCCTACCAGCTCATGTTGTCGGGCTAACGTGCACTAACGTGTTCTAACGTGCTTAGTGCATGATGCAATCAAGATGGTGGGGCGAAGTGGCGGGAAAACGACTCTCTCTATTATGGACATAAGTTTTTATTTTGCATTCAATGTCTCCACCACGAGATCTAGACTCCAACTGACCTAGAATAAGGAAGGACTGCACTCTATTTAATTTGGAACGTTTTATTTAGGGACGGAGTATATTTATCACACTGACGCAAAACACTCGCCATCTTGTGCTTGGGGTCACAATACACAGTCTGCAGATATGCAAACAACTCCTAATTTACCCAGATAATTTACGTACAGACATTCACACTCCTCCTAAATAATTCAGTGCTATTATGTGTAGGCACGGTCAGTACTCGTAAGCTGTCTAAATAACGCATAGCACAGCCTACAGACCTGCTCGCAAAATAATGCAACCAACGTACGCAGACACCGCCCCCTGTCCACTAGAGCACATAGGAGGCTACTGACAGCCCCGCCAAGTGACGAGGCCGTCAGCTGTCAAACTACACACAGGTGCCCTCAGGCAAGAGGCGGCCACATCCCTATCGTACTTGACACCTGAGAAATTCCTCTCGGAATACTTAACCACATTGGTGACGTTGATTACGCGATCGGACGGGAGAGAAGACCTATTTGCAGAGCGCAGACGCTCCAAGGGCGCGCGCGCGAGGTTTCGTCACTACCCTCGCTCTAACTGTGGTCTGGCGAAGACGTTACAGAAATCCATTCCACAATAGCACAAGATGCTTTCTCCTTAGAGCTTCTAATGTACCATGTGTGACGTTTGGCTGGAGATTCGCCGCGCGTAGCTACTTACCACCGCAAGGGGACCTAGCAACATTCTCAATCGTATACTGAAGCCACATTGTTATCTAAAATAATAACCAACTCGAATTCTAGTAAATTGCATAGTCCCACAGAAATATTTAACGTGCCCTTTTGTAGCAGTTTTCGTGTTGTCTCAGCTTATGTGCACGTAAATTCTGGCCCTAACAGAACCTCTTTACGAAAATAACGCACAATAACGTCGAATGCAGTCTTCTTCGCGGACCTAACGTGGTACCCACTCCATCACATGCTACCCATCCCGCTCTCAACATACGTAAATGTTCTCACAGCTATGTAGAGGCTCCTATATCGCAGCGAAAAGGATGTAAATGATTGGAGCTTTATGATTGGCTCTTATCGAATTTACCCGCCGAATTCCTGATGCCGCGGGTATCCAAGCACCATCCACCTCTTCTATCTCGGACTTTCAACACTAAAATTATTTTGCACAGATCGCTAAATTGCATTGACAGTTAAACCCGTAAACATGTCTATAGGTCGTCAAATACATACGAGACTCACAAGGATAATGGAAGCCAGGAACATGTCTACAAGTCTAACTACAATTAAATATTACCATTGCTGCTACAGTCTGACACCGATCGTTGTACAGTTAATGTCTCCTCCTGAGGGCTATTCCTCTGGAACCAATCTCACTATATATATCGCGCATAATTTCCCATATAAAAATATCTTTGTCCGTTTGCGATGTGCTGAACCTTTACATCCCTCACGATAGGACACACAGTCTCTCTAATCATGCCACAACATAAACCACACTAACTTTACAATGCAATATATACACATTTTACACAACATAAGCCACAGTCAGTTTACAATGCAATATATACACATGCAGTTATCTTTTTATCATTACAGCACCCGAAAAAATCATCGTATGCCTACACTTACACAGACTTCATATCACCATACTCCTCAGTCCTAGGGAAGCACGGTCCACCTTTTCTTCCTTTCTAAAGATGTGACATTCAGCCGCAATAAACTATTTTACACTGACTGTCATATTGCACCGACAACTAAACCTCGCAGTTGCCATACATATCGTCAAATACGTAAAAATACCTACTCAATTACACCGTCCTCCCACTGGGGCCAGGTGCTTGAATATTAGTCTGTGAAACCGATCTCCTACTCAGCAATATATCAACGTGTACTGTGTCAATGTAGTAAACATACAATTCCTATCCTACACCATACAAAATTATCCGTTTTACATCAGAAAGCCCTCAATCAAACAAAGTCTTTCTCAGAACTGATGTGCAAAGACATGCTCGTTCCCCCCTCGATACAAACGCGCTACTCTTTCTGGTCTGGACCTGCCTGCTCGTTTGCGTTTCTACACCAATCTCCAGACTCTGGTATTACAAGAGCACAAGTATTTTTCCAATAACATTACACCATTTTTGCGGTACTTCTCGATATCAGACACACAGCAGTAGCCAACCAATCGCTAGCGCAACATAATATCGAAGATGTAGACTGGAAATTATTTCTCTACAAACCCGATACTTTTGCTAGGTAGAGCATACTCTAGACCACTGAGTAACTAGAAACAAACAAATACACTCCTGGAAATGGAAAAAAGAACACATTGACACGGGTGTGTCACACCCACCATACTTGCTCCGGACACTGCGAGAGGGCTGTACAAGCAATGATCACACGCACGGCACAGCGGACACACCAGGAACCGCGGTGTTGGCCGTCGAATGGCGCTAGCTGCGCAGCATTTGTGCACCGCCGCCGTCAGTGTCAGCCAGTTTGCCGTGGCATACGGAGCTCCATCGCAGTCTTTAACACTGGTAGCATGCCGCGACAGCGTGGACGTGAACCGTATGTGCAGTTGACGGACTTTGAGCGAGGGCGTATAATGGGCATGCGGGAGGCCGGGTGGACGTACCGCCGAATTGCTCAACACGTGGGGCGTGAGGTCTCCACAGTACATCGATGTTGTCGCCAGTGGTCGGCGGAAGGTGCACGTGCCCGTCGACCTGGGACCGGACCGCAGCGACGCACGGATGCACGCCAAGACCGTAGGATCCTACGCAGTGCCGTAGGGGACCGCACCGCCACTTCCCAGCAAATTAGGGACACTGTTGCTCCTGGGGTATCGGCGAGGACCATTCGCAACCGTCTCCATGAAGCTGGGCTACGGTCCCGCACACCGTTAGGCCGTCTTCCGCTCACGCCCCAACATGGTGCAGCCCGCCTCCAGTGGTGTCGCGACAGGCGTGAATGGAGGGACGAATGGAGACGTGTCGTCTTCAGCGATGAGAGTCGCTTCTGCCTTGGTGCCAATGATGGTCGTATGCGTGTTTGGCGCCGTGCAGGTGAGCGCCACAATCAGGACTGCATACGACCGAGGCACACAGGGCCAACACTCGGCATCATGGTGTGGGGAGCGATCTCCTACACTGGCCGTACACCACTGGTGATCGTCGAGGGGACACTGAATAGTGCACGGTACATCCAAACCGTCATCGAACCCATCGTTCTACCATTCCTAGACCGGCAAGGGAAATTGCTGTTCCAACAGGACAATGCACGTCCGCATGTATCACGTGCCACCCAACGTGCTCTAGAAGGTGTAAGTCAACTACCCTGGCCAGCAAGATCTCCGGATCTGTCCCCCATTGAGCATGTTTGGGACTGGCTGAAGCGTCGTCTCACGCGGTCTGCACGTCCAGCACGAACGCTGGTCCAACTGAGGCGCCAGGTGGAAATGGCATGGCAAGCCGTTCCACAGGACTACATCCAGCATCTCTACGATCGTCTCCATGGGAGAATAGCAGCCTGCATTGCTGCGAAAGGTGGATATACACTGTACTAGTGCCGACATTGTGCATGCTCTGTTGCCTGTGTCTATGTGCCTGTGGTTCTGTCAGTGTGATCATGTGATGTATCTGACCCCAGGAATGTGTCAATAAAGTTTCCCCTTCCTGGGACAATGAATTCACGGTGTTCTTATTTCAATTTCCAGGAGTGTAAAAAATCATATTTCCACCCGCGAATACCGATCTCGCTGATGTAACAGATTCGAAATCATCCATATACTTTACCAGCCAACTAAGGTCTTTCCCATGTCTAGAGAACAGGCAAACGTCTCTTCCACATACCAGATGCACACACCACAATCGATCTTCTCTCAACTAAATTGTGATGGAGTGGGTACCACATTAGGTCCGCGAAGAAGATTGCATTCGACGTTATTGTGCGTTATTTTCGTAAAAAGGTTCTGTTAGGGCAAGAATTTATGTGCACACAAGCTGAGACAACACGAAAACTGCTACAAAAGAGTACGTTAAGTATTTCTGGGGGACTATGCAGTTTACTAGAGTTCGAGTTGGTTATTATTTTAGATAGCAATGTGGCTTCAGTATAACATTGAGAACGTTGCTACATGTACTTGCTGTGGTGTCACCGCCAGACACCACACTTGCTAGGTGGTAGCTTAAATCGGCCGCGGTCCATTAGTACATGTCGGACCCGCGTGTCGCCGCCATCAGTACTTGCAGACCTAGCGCCACCACATGGCAGGTCTAGAAAGACGGACTAGCACTCGCCCCAGTTGTACGGACGACATTGCTAGCGACTAGACGTACGAAGCCTTCCTCTCATTTGCCGAGAGACAGTTAGAATAGCCTTCAGCTAAGTCCATAGCTACGACCTAGCAAGGCGCAGTTAATCATATCTGGAGAGAGTCTTACTTGTATTCATCATAAATGAAGTATACCACAAGGATAATAAAGTTAAGTAAACCGACATTACGTTATTTTCTTTATAGCATTTATGAAGTATCCTGTTCCAGAACTCACGCCAGCCGGCGTGTGTGTACGCGTGCCTATCGGTAACCTCACCCTGTGTCTAGACTGTCTTGTATAGACACAACACTTGCGGTGCTAAGTAGCTACGCGCGACGAAGCGTCAGCCAAATGTCACGTATGGTCCATTACAGTCGCTAAGGAGAAAGCATCTTGTGCTATTGTGGAATGGCTTTCTGTAGCGTCTTCGCCAGACCACAGTTAGAGCGAGGGTAGTGACAAATCCATGCGCGCTCGCCCTTGGAGCGTCTGCGCTCTGCAAATAGGTCTTCGCTCTCATCCGATCGTGTCATCTATGTGATTACGTATTCCAGGAGGAATTTTTCAAGTATCTAGTACGAAAGGGATGTGGCCGCCTCTTGCCTGAGGGCACCTGTGTGTAGTTTGACAGCTGACGGCCTCGTCACTTGGCGGGGCTGTCAGTAGCCTCCTATGTGCTCTAGTGGACAGGGGGCGGTGTCTGCGTACGTTGGTTGCATTATTTTGCGAGCAGGTCTGTTGGCCTGTACTATGCGTTATTTGGACAGTTTAGGAGTACTGAGTGTGCCTACACATAACTGCACTGAATTATTTAGGAGGAGTGTGAATTTCTGTACCTAAAAGTATCTGGGTAAATTAGGAGTTGTTTGCGTATCTGCAGACTGTGTATTGTTACCCCAAGCACAGGATGGCGAGTGTTTTGCCTAAGTGTGATAAATATACTCCATCCCTAAATAAAACGTTCCAAATTAAATAGAGTGCAGTCCTTCCTTACTCTCCCCTGCAGCTCAGTGCAGTCTGAGTCATTTTCGCGCCATTTTCGTCCTCCTACAGACCACCATCTGGGATTAGGTCAGAGGAGGGGTGACAGTACCCTCTGGCGGCAGTAATATGTTCTAGGTCAGTTGAAGTCTAGATCTCGTGGTGGAGACGTTCATTGTAAAATAAAAACTTATGTCCATAATAGAGAGAGTCGTTTTCCCGCCATTTCGCCGCACCATCTCGGATTACATCATGCACTATGCACGTTAGTACACGTTAGTGTACGGTAGCCAGACAACATGGGCTGGTAGGGTGATGCGGTGGTACGTTGAGGATCGTGGTGGAGCCTTCATTCCAAGTGCAGGTGGGTGTGGCATTCGCAAAAAGTCCTAGGGTCTATGAAGTCGAATCACATGACTAATGCAGTAGCCAATAGGAGAGCAGCATTCTGGGAGTGGGGGGGTGCTAGGTCATGAAGGACCACTGCGCTCCTAGTGGGAAAATGTGGAACTTCTCATTTGATGACTGAATACCGAAATGGTACATTCAGTTATTGAATATGATTAAAATTGAAGTGGAATTAAGTACTTAAGTTATTGATACGTTAGATGTGTGATGTGGGTGTTACTGTAGTTAGGATATTTACAGAAGACTATCTCCGGGTTGAGTATGAAGGCTGTGGCGTCAGCAGTCGCTCGCTCGTGGGCCACTGATGCAACGCCGTTTGAACATGCAAGAGAGAGAGAGAGAGAGAACAGACGATCTTGGGTTACGTAATGGGACCGTGCAGTGGCTGTGTGTCCAAGAGCACATGGTGAAGAAAATGTATGCAGCAGCCATCTTGAATAACTTTACTTGCGTCATCACCCGACGTCAGGGTAGTGCCCTCTGGTGGCGGCGATATGAACTAAGTCAGTTGGGCTCTGGACCCAGTGGCGATCACATATGCTTGAAATTGGTTAAATAAAGACTTATGTCCAAGTCCTTATGTCACGAATCCTTAGGAGGGGGTGGCGGTCGGCTGACTGAGGTTTGTCCAAGTGTCTTTTCTTTCGCGCTATTTTCTTAGCTTAGTAGAGATATGCAAATTGACTTCTGTTTACAGCCAAAATTCAAACTTGGCGCCAGTTCATAGGAAGAAGTGGCAGTCTGGTCACTTAGGTTAGTGGAGGTAGGTCAAGTGAGCTATTTTCCCGCGATTTTCTTCTCTTAGTACAGATAGCTGTGGTGTGGTGCATTATCCTGTTGGAATTTGAACTTCCCGCCATTTTTCTGGGGGAAGGGGGCGTGGCACTTTACCGCCAAAATCCGCCATCTTGAATGACGTCATCGCCGCCATCTTGGATAACGGTACTATGGAATGAGACGCAGGTTGTCCCAATACTGTTGATTGTGTTTCATCTGATGTTCCAAATAGTCCCATACCTGTCTATGAGATTAAGATTGAGTGATCTACACTGAGGTGACAAAAGTCATAGGATACCTCGTAATATCCTGTCGGATTTCCTTTTGCTCGGCGTAGTGCAGCAACTCGACATGTCATGGACTCAACAAGTCGTTTGAAGTCCCCTGCAGAAATACTGAACCATGCTGCATAGATAGCCGTCCATAACTGCGAAAGTGTTGCCAGTACAGAATTTTGTGCACGAACTGACCCTTCGATTGTTTCCCATAAATGTTCGATGGGATTCGCGTTTGGCGATCTGTGTGGCGAAATCATTTGCTCAAAATATCCAGAATGTTCTTCAAACCAATTGCGCACAAGTATAGCCAGGTGCCATGGTGCATTGTCATCGATAAAAATCCAATCGTTGTTTGGGAACATGATGTGCACGAATGGCTGCAATGATCGGTTCAGCTGGATCGAAGCGCCCAGTCGATTCCGTGTAAACACAACCCATACCATTGTGGAGCCAAGCCACCACTACCTTGCACAGTGCCTCGTTGACAGCTTGGGTCCATGGCTTCTTGGGGTCTGCACCACACTCAAACCCTACCATCAGCTTTTACGAAGTGAAATCGGGACTCATCTGACCAAGCCACGGTTTCCCCGTCATTTAGCATCCAACCGATATGGTTACACGCTCGGGAGAGGCGCTGCAGGCGATGTGATGCTGTTAGTGAAGGCAATCACGTCGGTCGTCTTCTGCTGCCGTAGCCCATTAACGCCAAATTTCGCCGAACGGATATATTCGTCGTACGTACCACAATGATTTCTTCAGTTATTTCATGCAGTGTTGCTTGTCTGTTGGCACTGACAACTCTACGCAAACGCCACTGCTATCAGTCGGTAAGTGAATGCTGTCATAGACTATGTCGTCGGTGGTGAGAGGTAATACCTGAAATGTGGTACTCTCAGCACTCCCCTGGCACAGCGGATCTCGGAATACTGAATTCTGTAACGATTTCCGATATGGAATGCCCCATGTGTCTAGCTGCAACTAGCATTCCGCATTCCAAGATTGTTAATCCCTTTCGTGTGGCTTTAATAACATTGGTAGCTTTTTCACATGAATCAGCTGAGTAAAAATGACAGCTATGTCAATGCACTGCCCTTTTATCCCTTAATACACGATACTACCGCCACCTGTATATGTGCACATCGCTATCTCATGAGTTTTTTCACCTCAGTGTAGTAGGCTAGTCAAGGAGTGATAATGTACCTGATTGATCAGCCAAACTGTGACGTATGTGTGCAGCCCTGTGAACATGGATGTCTTTTCGGAAGACAGGAGTGACCATAGCAGATACATCATAAAGATGTAGAAGTAAGGGCAACAAATGTTCCCAGAGAATGTTGAAATAAGTCTCCCAGTTCATATTCATCTTAACATGAATGAGTGGTTCCAAGTAATGGTACGAAAACAACCCCTAAGACACCACAAAACCACCTCTGGCCTGGACTACACCCTCCATATGCCTTGGTTTAAATGCCCCATTGGCCTGTCAGTGCACTCAGCGTCTTGCATCACCTCAAAAATGGGAAAATCGCGACTCGTCGAAGTACACTAAATGCTTCTAGTGAGCTGTTGCCTAGCTTCTGCGTTGTTTGACCAATGGAAGATGTGCCGTTATATGTGTTGCCGTGGGCAATGGCCTTTTGGGCGGTGTCCGACTCCCTTGCATGCAGTTCCCTATGCAACATTTGTTCGAAAACTGGTCGAGGTGGACTTGCATTCGTTGACAGCAGCAATTTCTATCAGGTATTGCCTTTCTATCAGGCTTTGCCTTTGGCAAAGTGTGATACTTGTCTCCAGTCCCATTAGTTAGGATCTTTATACCGCCACGTGTCTTACACTGTGTTACATGGGCGTGAGTGGTACACCATTTCTTGCAGACATGTTGGAAAGTTTGTGTAGGTACATCAACAAATTTGGCAATTTCATTTACATTTAGAAAATATGAGAATGTAGGTGGAGGCTAGAATTAATACCTTCGTGAGATCACTGGTAGACCTTGGAACCCTCAACCACAAACCCCAAGAGCGATGGCACTAGCAATGTGTTACAGTGTTACAAAATATGTATATCCTGACTGGTATAAATCCACCCATGCAAACACAGTGGACAAGGCGCTAAACGAAACTTGTAGGCTTATTATAGGTTGCCTTAAACCCTAACAACTTGCAAAACTCTAGCAACTCTCTGTCATACCACCAACAAATATTTGTTGTGAAATATCTGCCACTGTGTAGAGAGCAAATCAGTCACATAAGGAAATCCATGCACTACATGGGCATCTTCAGCAGCCCTAAGGTTGAGGTCCAGAAAAAGTTTTCTCAAGACCACTGCAGTCTTGCAAACAACAGCAATTATGGATTTCTAGAATTGAGAACGACTCTTCCTGTCATTTGTTTGGAAACCCTACCAACTTGGGATGAAGAGAATTGGATCATGTGGAGATTAGTCAACTGTCTTTGTCCTGGGGTTGGAAGATCCGGGAGTGACTTCCAGTTATGATACTTCCCTGTTACTACCACCAAATGTGACAGCAGAGAACCACAGACCATGGAGCACCTACTTGATTGTCAACTATGCCCAGCATCTTGCATAGAAGAAGATCTTCTCCTTGTAACACAAGGTGCAATTGAAGTTGAGCCGGCTGCGTTGGCCAAGCGGTTCTAGGCGCCTCAGTCCAGAACCACGTGGCTGTTACAGTTGCATGTTCGAATCCTGCCTCGGGCATGGATGTGTGTGATGTCCTTAGGTTAGTTAGCTTTAAGTAGTTCTAAGTCTAGGGGACTGATGACCTCAGATGTTAAGTTCCATAGTGCTTAGAGCCATTTGAAGTTGAAAGATTTTAGTCAATAGTAGTGTATGTTGGTAATCCTTCCTTTCATTAATTTGAAACTGTAATTACCATATATTTAATTTATTTTCTGGTTTGAATATTAAAAAAAGATATTCGTGTGATCACAGGCATTTCCCAAAACGGCAACTTTTTTTGCCATTCTGTCACATCTCGATGTCAACCCATCATACCGCCTTTATTCCCTATTTTATACTAACACATACACACTGCTTCATTACAGCAGCGGTGGAGGGTCACATGAGTAATTGGTATCGGTACTATACCATTTACAACGCTTCAAAGTGAACAGTGTGCTCTTTCAAGGGGGTGACTATTATTTTGTCTAGTGAGCAATTTGCCCAAAGGGTGCACAGGAAGTTTTGAAATTCAAAGCCGACATGGTCATATGTTATCATAAATTTTAAAATCTAAGCTCCATTGGCCGTCGTCCTGTAGGGCAATGGGCTGCTTCCTCCGGGACAGCACTCTAGCTGTGTTCTAGTAGCAGTTTGCAACACTTACACACAAGCAGAGCGAGAGAAGCATTCGAGCAGTATGTGGCTGACCAAGATTTATTGGTGATTTGGCCCACACTTTTCACAGGAGTGGAAACCTGTCAGAATGAAGTCGAGAATTTCGCTCAAACTACAGCTGAGTGAATGCGGATAGCTATTTTTACGTGGTGAGATGAAATGATCGTATGGCATTAATGGCTAAGAGACTCAATCTGGGGTTGTTTGGCCAACTGGTGTAACTTTGTATTTGACGCCACTGTGGCGATTTGTACTTCGATGAAATGATCAGGACACCTCAAATAGGGCTTTATGTGGTTATGTGGCTCTTCTATCAATGAAAATAACAAAGGCTCAATGCGTGGCGATTGATATGATCTAGGTCTTAATTGTCATCAGTATAAATGAGGTAAGGTGACCTACAGAGGAGGAGGAAGTATAGAAGTGTCCTGGTGTCTGTGGAGTGTTCCTTAAATCTTTCTGATACAAACTAGAGAGTCTGGGTGGCTAAAATACGTATTGGGTATAGGGAACTGTTGGCCATAGTAGTGTGCAAGTATGAAGGCGACTGTGTGATGCATTCTGTGGAGAGAGGCTATCTGTCTCTGCCCCACTCAACGCTCTAGCCATTGCCTGCTCTAGTATTTGTCAGCGTTGGGTAAGCGCCACAGCAGACCACTGTTTCTGCTTGTATCTATTCTACAACAGTTGAAAACTATTGCTGTTGATTCTGAACGTAATATGTCATAGCTGCTTTATGTCACACATAATGAACACTACAGTGACTAAGTACCTTCACCACAGATGAACTAACATGAAAATCAAAGCTAAATACTCTATGTGCATCCCGAAGCACGTACTACTGTCTGACGCAGCTGAAGGACACTATTCTCTGGAGTGACCCGTGGTATAATGCTCCTTGCCACTTCGCATCACCCCATCGCTCACCTTGTTAGGTGCACACCATTTATAACAAACGAGAACGCATGATAAGACAAATACCTGTACCATACGCCAGTGAGAGAAAGCGGCAGATGTAACAGGGGTCCTACTTTATCTAATATCATCCTTCACATGCGAATATCCCAATTACCTCCATTCAACGTACACTCACAGTATACTTTCCAGCTAGCGTTCAGGGAAACAACAGAACAACTATAGACGATCTTTCTAGAGAGTGAAACGGTAGAGATATAGTCTGAATATTGTTTGAAGAATTCTCTGTGAGGCACATACTGCGAATTGCAGAGTAGTCATGTACATATACAGTAGATGTAGATGTAGAGTGCTGTCTAGGTCGGGATTTCCCAAACTGAGTTCTGCGGAACAATGGTGTTGTGCGGGAACGGAATAAGTGCTCTGTGAAAAACTGTTAACAACATGGAGGTTATTTTTTGACATTTTAATTACAGTAATTATAATAAATGAAAATTATTGTATTGTTTATGTTCTGCAGGATTAATTTATTGAGTTAACCGGTTTCTAGCTTACACAGTCATCATCGGATTTTAACCGACTTTTGTCGTCAAAGAAGTTACAATATTTGTAAATAATATTGAAAAAGATGTTACTCACCTAAAATGAGGCACAAACATGCAGTAAATGTCATCTTTGATAGTGTAGTGATAATTTCATTTAAAAGGTAAACAGTTGAACGATAAATAAATATAATGGGAGCAAACAGGAAAATATAAACACTAAACTCGAAAACTGCGTCCACAAAACAGTTGACATTAATAAAAAAACAATAAAATAAAATAATAGTAGTAATTGACAATACTGCTTCAAGAGGTATTAAACATAAAACATGCAGAAACCAGTTGAAAGAAGTAATTAACAATTACAACAATGAATATGTGGAGTACATAGGCAATCATAATAAGATGAAAAACTGAATAAAAACAAGAAAATGAAGGAATATAAGGAACACACAGTAATGTCATCTTTGACAGTGTGGTGGGAATGAAATTTAAAAGGTGATGTTGTATGTTTTCGTCACTCAGAGACTTTAACACCGCGTAACTGTTAGTCTATTTCGTGATGAAGTTTACCAAGTAGTGAAGAAACATCACTGACGAACTTTAATATTAACGCATATTCGGCTCAGATGGTTCAAACGGCTCTGAGCACTATGGGACTACTTAAACCTAACTAACCTAATGACATCACACAAATCCATGCCCGAGGCAGGATTCGAACCTGCGACCGTAGCGGCCGCGCGGTTCCAGACTGTAGCGCCCAGAATCGCTCGGCCACACAGGCCGGCCGCATATTCGGGACTTGGACTTTGCCTTTGCTTTCAAGGTCGCTGATTTAATTGGGAAATCTATCAGCTATTATTCGCTATTCGCGAAATCATAACTGCACTTGGCTATGAGCTCAGTTATTTAACTTTGGACGTACAGGCATTTAATGATTTTATGTTAGGCCATATTATTTCTTTTTGTGTTTTGAGTGAATAATATACATCATTCACCTTAGCTTCGCCACTGTCCTGACACATTCTTTATTAGTTAATTACCATTGAATTTGGATTCATTTATATTAACTGATTTTATTATTAACTAATTTTTGCACAGACTTCATGTATGTAATTGGTGGTTACCTGACAAAACCTGTTGTAGACTGTTTTCCACCACGAGGACATTGACACTATCATTTTTTATAAATATCTCAACTATGGCGATTGACTTGCAGACTGAAAATAGATTAAAAGCTTTCTTGACAGTATCACATTCAAGTTTTTGCACAGAAACTGAATGCTGCTACTTCACTGCTAGAATTATTTTCACGGTCTCTGACACTGAAACGTGAAGGCTTTTTTATTTTGCTTACCTTCACTCTATTACTTCTATAGTATAATATTTGCGGGCAATTTAGTGCACTCACCAAGAATATTGCTAGCCCACAAACCGATGTTCAGGCAGAGCTGCGGTTACAGTTCGCAAAGTTCAGGAGTCAAGTTCTACTAACCCTACACACACACGTTGATTCAGGAGTAGGGCCACCGAATTTGTGAGGTGATTCTGCATATGAAAATAAAAAAAAAAATCCTACGTACACATGTCCGATTTTCGATCGTTACGGAACTAGAGCGGGTTGAAGACTAAACACATCTATGAATGGATACGAAGAACAAGTGTGAGCATTACTTGCCGAGCTGCTGTGTAGACGCTGTGGTGGACAGAATAACTGTGGGATAGATGACTGATGCATCCTACAAGGTTCAAATGGCTCTGAGCACTATGGGAGTCAACTGCTGTGGTCATAAGTCCCCTAGAACTTAGAACTACTTAAACCTAACTAACCTAAGGACATCACACACATTCATGCCCGAGGCAGAATTCGAACCTGCGACCGTAGCGGTCGTGCGGCTCCAGACTGTAGCGCCTTTAACCGCTCGGCCACTCCGGCCGGCCATCCTACAAGGGGTGTTCATCTTAATGCACTTGTGTTGCACATCGAACAGCATCTTGGCGAGCTTTAATGCGGGCGACACCGTCGGTGATGCGAGCGACAAGTTCTTCACGCGTATCCGTCGTCGTAGTGTACACACCCACCTTTAACCAGCCCCATAAACAGAAGTCTAATGGTGTTAGGTCGGGTAATTTGACAGGATCCGCCACGGCCAATCCGCAGTTGAGAAATTCAGATACTGGTACGGTGAATCGGTGATCCGTGCTGTTACAGGTGCGCCTGCCGTCGTTGCTCTAGTGTCACTTCTTACGAAAGTGCAGATAGGTCTTCTATTAGGGAATGTGCGTGTGCTGCGGTTGTCACGCGACATGGCAGGTCCTCTCACCTGGTCATCAATCATACCACACCAGACGTTCAATGAGAACCCAACTTGGAATCTTATTTCCCTAGTATCATGTGGGTTCTCCATCGCTCATTTCTGGGAATTGCTGGTGTTCATAATACCATTGTGTGTACATGTAGCCTCATCTGTAAATAAAGTATATTGCACAACGTGTCTCTGTACAGCGAATCATTTACAGAATTTTGTCTGCTTACTGAGTCACCTGGATGCAGATGTTGCACTGGCTGCAAATGTAATGAGTGCAAGCCCTCGGCATGTAACATATGCTGCACTCATATTTATGGAATATTGAGCTGATGGCTAATGCGCCGTGTACTAGCGGTGGGACTCTGTTGTACCATTGCAATAATGTCGTCCCTTTCCTCAGATGACTGGATGGCCTCACGTTCTGATGTTACGTGTACACTGGGTAGTGTTCCAGATTCGTGTAATCTTTGAGAAACCCTGGGAAATACCCTGGCATAGGGGTTCGTTGATCAGGGAAATGTCTCTGATATTATGTCATCAAAAAAAAAAAAAAAAAAAAAAGAAAAAGGTTCAAATGGCTCTGAGCACTATGGGACTTAACATCTGTGGTCATCAGCCCGAGGCAGGATTCGAACCTGCAGCCGTAGCAGTCGCGCGGATCCGGACTGAGCGCCGAGAACCGCTATTCCACCGCGGCCGGCTATTATGTCATCCGCACGGGCACTGCCATTACAATACCCGTACACAAACAACATGTCTGCATATTCTCCACGGATGAACGTATGGGGCATGTTGGTATTCATGGACATAATGGACTTTCTCAATTAAACAAAACTCAAGCACAACCCGTGCACAGCCTCACGACATCTCACTGATCCAAAGCACGATTACGCTCTGGGTACGCTTGCAACTGTTACCTCGGTGTGACGCCATAGTGCTGCCATCTGATGGAGAACATCTCTTGTAGAGTGGATCAGTCATCTGTTCCACCATTCTTCTTTCCACCACAGTGCATACATAGCAATTTGGCAAATAATATTCACACTTGTCTTCGTAATCTTCAAACCTGTTCCATTCCACAAGATGGAAAGTCGGACACATGTTCGTAGGACTTTTTCGGTTTATTTTCACATGTAGAACCACCTCGCAAATTATGTGAGACTCCTCTCGAATCACCCTGTATACTCCATTATGAGATCTGACTCATTCAAAAAACACTACAACATTCATACAGTGAACGCTGGGCGAAAAAGTGATTTGAAGATTCATTTCCAATAGGCTTTCAACAGAAGTGAATGATGATGATGATGATTATTATTATTATGATTTAAAGGGACTCGACTATGAGGTTATCAGTCCCTTCGTCTTCATGTATCTGGCAAAGAGAACTATAATAAGAGAAAATTCTTAAATGTTTAACTCTATTACTTTTAATTAAGTTCGTGTCACTTCCGTAAAACAGGATTGAAAAGGAAGAAATAGTTAACTAAAATTAGCGATAAAATTATCGTGGCTAAAAGAGAGAGGGAATTGCTCGCTAGTTTGGACACGGCCACAATGGGAGGCCCTCCAAAATGGCATATCACCCCGTCGCCCTGCCCCCATCGACACTACGCCTAAGTACCTTGAGAAGTCGCTCTAAAGCTTGTGTAATATGTCAAAGAGATAGAAGTCGTGGGATACACATAGACTGACAGAGGTAAAAAGGCATTGTATGCCCTGGTACGGGGCGTAGCGTAGTTGGAGGCCCTTCAGGCCAGAACTGCGGCGAAAAGTGTTCGCCCTGCGCCCACCCCCCGCACCAACAAAGGATGCGGCTCCATTAATCTGTTATAATGTACATTTTCTCGAAAAAATGAAAAGCAGTGTCGGCAGATGTATTTTTGGTTAGTATTTGAAGTAACGACTTGTACAGCTTGAGCGTGCGTCACAAAACAGCTAGAGTGGCACACTACAAGTATGTGATACCATCATAGGTGCGCTGGGGAGGGTCTGCTTATCACAGGATGAATTCGTGTGCGAGTCTGGTGTGGCTGATGTGCAGGCGGTGGCTTCTCAGAGTGTTCTGCACTCCGTAGTAGTGTCTTCAATTGCTCCCAGTTTTTTGGGGCAAATGGTAGTTAACCATTCCTTTTAAAAAGCTGTCGTATTACAGAGTAGAAGATATCCCCTTAGATCTGTGCCTGGGCTTCCCAGGTCTAATTAGTCGCTAGGTTGCCTTCTTAGCCAGCCTGTCAGTGAGTTTGTTGCATGCTATGCCTACGTAGCTAAGCGTCCAGCGGAAAGTTACGTAGCTTGCAGCTCTGTATAGGTCGCATATTAGGCCGACGACATTGTCGTATGATTCGCAAATCGTATTGCTCTGTCGCCTGCAGACCACTCGAGGAATCTCTGTACGTGAGAATATTCTGGGTTGGAAGAATTTTGATGTTTTGTAGAGCTCTGCATATATCTATCAGTTCTGCAGTAAATACATTCCGTGTAGTTGGTACAGGGAGCGTCGGTCACGGCCGCCCACATACAAGTAGGCGTAGACAACACGAATATTGACCATGGAAGTGTCTGTGTCCATGATTCCAAAATGTGAATAATCACGAACGAGTGAATAGAATATGCTCCGGTAAATGCTGGGATCAGTTTCTTCGTTGGGACTACATTGCTTGCTATCCATCTTACCAGGCGGAGAAAGCACGACAAGGGAGTTTTGTGAGATCAGTATGCCGATGTTACATTATGCCTCACCGCACTATAACACCTGGAGTATTATGGTGTGGGGTGGCATAGTTTTTCATGGGTGTACTAATCTTCAGATCATTGAACACGGTACTCTCACCACTCAACGTTGTTGTGACACTGTACTCCTTCTCAATGTGCGTCATTTCTGGCGTGCATTTGGTCCAGACTTGATTTTTGTGGAGGAAAATATGCATCTGCATCGAACTGCACTCTTAGAGCAAGTGAATGTTCTGTGAATGGACTGGCCTGTCTGTTCCTTCAACTTAAATTTTATTGAGCACAAATGAGGTGTATTACAGCACGTACCCATTCAAGAACGACCATCTAGCAATTGTGAACCGTGCTGGTGGAGGGATGGAACACAAACTCGTCACCAACCTTGTGGCCAGAATGGGAGCATGCTGCAGAGGATCCATTGCTGCAGTCTGTGGTGATCACACACTCTATTAGGAAAAAAATGTTCAAATGTGTGTGAGATCTTATGGGACTTAACTGCTAAGGTTATCAGTCCCTAAGCTTACACACTACTTAATCTAAATTATCCTAAAGGCAAACACACACACCCATGCCCGAGGGAGGACTCGAACCTCCGCCGGGACCAGCCGCACAGCCCAGGACTGCAGCGCCTCAGACCGCTCGGCTAACCCCGTGCGGCCTCTATTAAGAACCATGTCCTGTCATACTGAAGTGGACATCAATATGTACTACTAAACGATGGGGAACCAGACCATCTGCTGTAGACATGTCATTATAGCCCCCACAACAGGCAACAAAATTTCGGTAGTAACACGTATTATTTTTTCGTACAGATCAATATTCCACAGCAGTAGAAGTATGTGTCTCAATATTTCCTTCCAATCCCAAGCAACAGTCAGGAAAACTGTTAATGTGGAGTAAAATATATAACTTGATCGATTCTGATATCACTGAAGCAATATATCACACCTGTATACAATGTATAAAAGAAGCAGCCAAACAAATCGGAGAAGAAGATAGCAAAGCGATAAAAGGAATAACAAATTTTCAAATCAGCAGCGTTAAGGTGAAGAGCTCTCAGTTTGTATAACTCGCAGCCTATGTAGAAACGTTTCTGGAATATAAACAAACGGACACTAAAGAGAAACAATTCTCATTAGCTTCCACAGATAAGTAACTACGGAAGTGCTATGGACAAGATCTGAGTTGCTGTGATACAAAAATTTCAAACCTAAATATGGTTCTGAAAATGAATTACGTATAGATGAAGTCATAGATAAAAAAGCAATTACAAAAGCAGCTTCCATTCACGATGGATGAAGTCTTTAGTTTTCTTAAAGTCTACAACAAATATACAGGGTGATTATAATTAAAGTTAAACTTTCAAAACGCTGTAGAAATAACACCACTGGTCAGAATGACGTCAAATTTCAACGGAATATTATCGGAGAAGGGGGAAAACGTATGGCAGAAGAAAAAATAGTGTGAAAATTGATCAATAGATGGCGCTGTATGTGTCAGAATTTGTAAATGAAAACACCCGTCATGTGCACGACCCACTGAAGTGAGCATAAACACGCCGGGTACATGGCTTTTCCCCCTTTCGCGTCTGCGACATTCGCCATGTCTGTCTCAATGCAGGATCGCGCCCTGTTTGTAAAGCTGTATTACAAGAATGATGTCTATGCACACGTCGCTCTGCATAAGTTCCGGATGCTGAAGGGTTTGAAAAAAGGCGTTGATCCGATGACTGCCGTGAATCTGGAGAAAATGATTCGGAAATTCGAAAAGACGGATTCTTTTGGTGTGCAACCTGGTAGAGGGAGGAAACGAATTGATTCGACGTCAGTGGAAGCGGTGGCCACAGCAATGCAGGAGGAGACGAGTGGTGGTGTGCAAACGTGTAGTGCACGGAGATTTGCCCGAACATTGGTCATACCCGTGAGCACGGTGCGTAAAATCCTACGAAACGTCCTTCTTTGCTATCCATTCCAAATTAACCATGTGCACGAGTTGCTTCCTGTTTACCTTCCAGCAAGAGAGACCTTTGCTTTAGAATTTCTTGATCGCGTGGAAGTGGACAATGATCGGCTGTGGAAGATTTTGTGGACAGATGAAGCCCACTTCCATCTTACAGGATATGTCAATACACAGAACTGTCGAGTATGGGCAACGGAAAATCCATACGCATATCAACCAGTGCCACTTCATCCTGAAAAGGTCACTGTGTGGTGTGGGTTTACGGCATCATTTATCATACGGCCATATTTTTTCGAAGAGACAGGTGCTTCCGGTCCTGTTACCTGTACCGTCACCGGTAAGCGCTATGAGTGTCTTTTGCGCAACCACGTCATTCCAGCTCTACAACAGCGTGGTTGTGTGCACGGGATCATTTTTATGCAAGATGGCGCACCTCCGCACATTGCAAATCCAGTTAAGCAGCTGCTGAAGTGCCATTTCGGAAATGCTAGAATTATCAGCCGCCATTTCCCTACAGCCTGGCCGTCCCGATCACCTGATCTTAATCCGTGTGACTTCTGACTGTGGGGCTCTCTGAAAGATTTTATGTTCAGTGTTCCGACTGCAAACTTAGCTGCACTGAATGCACGCATTGCGCAACAGATTCTGGACGTGACCCCGGAAACACTTCGATCAGTTGTGGAACATGCTGTTTCTCGATTTCAACTTGTTGCAAGAAACGGTGGACAGCGTATTGAACATGTTTTGCGTCAGTCACACGGAAATTAATAATCCGATTTTTTTATTGATGCCTTATATGCGGTTTTTGGCCTCAGGACAATTAAAAACCGATGTGAGTAATGCTTTTTATTCGGTGTTTGGTCTCAGGACAATTAAAAACCGATTTTTCCCATCCGATGTGATATGACCTTGCCGTGGTGGATGGGCTTACGTAGCTCACAGTATCACACCTGAGTAGTACAGTTTGTTTAACGTCAAATGTACACCTTAGGCATTTTTCTATGATTCATTTCTCATTTGTAGTCGACCACTATTAAAGTATGGTGCTTACAGCGCCGTCTATTGCTAATTTTTGTAACTATTTATTTTTCTACTGCCATACGTTTTCCCCCTTCTCCTACAATATTCCGTTGCAATTTGACGTCATTCTGATCAGCGGTGTTGTTATTTCTACAGCGGTTTGAAAGTTTAACTTTACTTATAATCACTCTGTAGAATATAGAATATTCATCATACTCTGCTACAATTGTCATTTAATGATTAAGGCCACAAGGAAATAACTTGATATATAGATACGTAACAAAATTAGGATGAGCAGCGGAATGAGCCACTAAGGCAGTGATCTGTGTATTGAAGGCAGGAAAAGTATCAGATAATGAAGCTTCCTATAGGTCTCTGCACTATCTTCGGATGTTAGAGAAATTCACCAAAGAAAAATTGAAATCTTCCCAATTTATCAATACGGGTTCTGTAGAGCAGTGCATGTACTTGGTACTTTGGTTCTCGTCACAACATACATTTATTCAATATTCACTGAAAGAAAATTTATAAAAACTTCATTGACCTAAGGCAAAGTGTGCTGACTTCCAGTGGTAAAGTGAATTGCCGCAGATGTCAACTTTGCGTGTATTGATCGAATAACAACGGAGAAAGAGGGGATAGTAAGGCTCACTGAATTGCCGCAGATGTCAACTTTGCGTGTATTGGTCGAATAACAACGGAGAAAGAGGGGATAGTAAGGCTCACTATTAACCCTGGACGACGAAGCCGTCCAAGGATAAATATGTTCCGCTACAAACGGTGATATTTCAGACTAATCCAGAAGCTTTCCGTTCATACAAAGGAAACTGCATGCGTCGCCAACATCTGTAAAATCGAGGAAGCGCGAGATTATCTAGAATCTAGTGGAGCAGTAATGCAGAAAGACTGAGAATGCTCGCTCAAAAAACCCAGAGACCTAAATGGAAATTGGTCTGATCAGCCTAATAGAACTGTTGTGGCCAAGGAGAGAAAGTAGGTGGAGAATGTGTGGAGGGAACTATTCAAGATACAAAATCTGAAAAAGAAGCTTGGACCAAAATTTACCTGTCTAAGAATGGACCACCGAACAGAGATCCAGAAATATGACTCCCGTTTCGGCGAGAGCTAGAGGGGCTTATTGATCGATGTTGTACTCCAAAGGAAAATATTTTAGCACTGATTAACAGCAGTTGTAATGATTCGTTACTTTCCCAGAAATGTTAGGAGGAAATCGTATGCTAAGTCAAAATAGGAGGGACAGTCAAATGAAAATGAGATAGATGGAAAAAAGTAACTAAACTGTTTATTATTTTTAAAAAATGACCATAACTGGTAATACATTTATCCCACTCTGCGACAAGATGGTCAGATGATTGTAGTCACCTACAGAACTGTGATTGTACCCAGGCGTGCACCTCTTCGTCCAAAGCAAACTGAAGGCCACAAATGTCGCGCCATCATGTCACCAAGGTTGTATCGCCTACACTGCTCAAGCTTCGCTGGGAAACCCTTACATATACATCCATCAGTCCCAACAGCTTCCCATTCGATTTCCATATTTTTGGAGTGCTGAGGAAAGACAATTGTGGCCTTCGATTTGCTTCAAACGAACAGGTGCATTCTGTCTACAGTCATGGTTCCATAGGCAACTGCAAACGTTTGTTACGAACATGCAGAAAACATCAGATAGCAAATTATGTGAAGAGTTTGTGGTAAGACTGTTTGACACAGAGAAAAAACAACTAACACACTGAGATGTGTATATATTAAAATATCACGTATAAAAATATTCACACTTACGCACATTACATCCTGTATATACACTCTGTCAGAAAAGTTAGTACATCCTTTTAGAGATTTCCAGCTCACTCTACATTTATTGTTGCAACAGTGCATATGGATTTTTAAGTATCAAATGATTACATTTACAAATCAATAGCACAAGCGGTTCTGAGGCGCAAAATGTGATCAAAAGTATCCGGACACCCCCAAAAACATACTTTTCCATATTATGTGCATTGTGTTGCCACCTACTGTCAGGTACTCCATATCAGCGACCTCAGTAGTCATTAGACATCGTGGGAGAGCAGAATGGGACGCTCCGCGGAACTCGTGGACTTCGAACGAAGTTAGGTGATTGGGTGTCACTTGTGTCATACGTCTGTACGCGAGATTTCCACACTCCTAAATATCCCTAGGTCCACTGTTTCCGATGTGATGGTGAAGTAGAAACGTGAAGGGACACGTAAAGCGCAAAAGCGTACAGGCCGACGTCGTCTGTTGACTGATAGAGACCACCGACAGTTGAAGAGGGTCGTAATGTGTAATAGGCAAACATCTATCCAGACCATTATACAGGAATTCCAAACAGCATTAGGATCCACTGCAAGCACTGTGGCAGTTAGGCGGGAGGTGAGAAAACTTGGATTTCATGGTCGAGCGGCTGCTCATAAGCCACACATCACGCCGGTAAATGCCAAACGACGCCTCGCTTGGTGTAAGTAGCGTAAACATTGGACGATCGAACAGTGTGAAAACGATGTGTCGAGTGATGATTCACGATAGTCAATGTCGCGATCCCATGGCAGGATGTGGGTATGGCGAATGCCCAGTGAACGTCATCTGAGAGCGTTTGTAGTGCCAACAATAAAATTCGGAGGCTGTGGTGTTACGGTGTGGTCGTGTTTTTGATGGGGGAGGCTTGCACCCCTTGTTGTTTTGCGTGGCACTATCACAAGACAGGCCTACATTGATGTTTTAAGCATCTTCTTGCTTCCCACTGTTGAAGAGTAATTTGGGGATGGCGACTGCATCTTTCAACACGATCGAACGCCTGGTCATAATGCACGGCCTGTGGCGGAGTGGTTACACGACAATAACATCCCTGTAATGGACTGGCCTGCACAGAATCCTGACCTGAATCCTATAGAACACTTTTAGGATGTTTTGCAACGCCGGCTTGGTGCCAGGCCTCAGGCCTCACCGACCGACATCGATACCACTCCTCAGTGCAGCACTCCGTGAAGAATGGGCTGCCATTCCCCAAAAAACCTTCCAGCACATGATTGAACGTATGCCTACGAAGGTGAAAGCTGTCATCAAGGCTAAGGGTGGGCCAACACCATACTGAATTCCAGCGTTACAACTGGAGGGCGCCACGAACTTGTAAGTCATTTTCAGCCGGGTGTCCGGATACTTTTGATCACATAGTGTACTAGGCATCGACTCATGCTGAAAAACCCATATTGGTTCATGGTGTAGTCTCCACAGCTGACCGCGGTGGCCACGTGGTTCTAGGCGCTGCAGTCCGGAACCGCGCGACCGCTACGGTCGGAGGTTCAAATCCTGCCTCGGGCATGGATGTGTGTGATGTCCTTAGGTTAGTTAGGTTTAAGTAGTTCTAAGTTCTAGTGGACTGATGACCTCAGATGTTAAGTCTCATAGTGCTCAGAGCCATTTGAACCATTTTTTTTTTTTTTTTTTTTTTTTTTTTGTGGTCTCCACGGGCGGCAATGCAGAAGCTGATTCTGGCATCCAGTCGATCGTACAGATGGCAAATACTGTCCTGGGATAAATTATGCCATGCCTGCTCGACCTATTCACGTAGTTCTGTACGAGTTGTTCACTGAATAGTCGCATGAGCAAATTCTCGTCCCATCGTATCCCACATGTGCTCTATTGGAGACAGTCCGGAGACTGCGCAGAGCAGGGAAGTTGCTGCACATTTTGCAGGGCACGTTGAGTTTCACAGGGTGTGTGTGGGCGAGCATTAACGGATCTAATAAGATTCTGCACGCACTGAGTGCTGGTTAGCGTCCCCTCCAGAAACACCGAAGGTGTACAAGATTAGTAGCTTATCGCAACCCGACCATAGGGCCTGGGGTGAGGTGGATCAGTGTATCTTGGACGAATGCACTCTACGAGACAGATTCCATTTTCCAAGTGATTCTCCGATGGCACCAGTCGAGCAATGCACGTGGATGCTGAGGTGTGAGTGAAAGACGGGTTAGAGGTGTGCAGACCTGCTCACTACGGTTCTTGCTGACACATCTGAGCTCAGAAGCCCTCTTATATGTGCTATGTGATATACCACTGCCCTTATAAATATGCCGATTTTTGCGGGTGTCTGTGCTGCGTGGACGTCCAGAACCTTGTATATGGATGTGAGAATGTTCACGTGACCACTGATACCAGCAGCGTTGCATGACTAACACAAAACGTCCAACATGTGTATGAATTCTCCAAAAGGACCATCCCGCCACTGGGAAGGCCACGATTTGACCGACCTCTTTCAAATTTGCTCAGTTGGCTGTAGGAAGTAGGATTGCATCTCTGTGGCACGATTGCTTGCTTGCTTCACCTGAAGCATGAAATGATTACATTTACATATCAAACAGTACAAGCAATTGTTTGGTATCAGGTATCGTTCCACGCTTGAACATCTATACCAGTGCGTGGTGTAGCCTCCACAGGCGCTGACTCTGGCATCCAGTCGATCGTACAGATGGCGAGTTCTGTCCTGGGATGCGTTATGCCACGCCTGCTCAACCCGTTCGTGTAGTTCTGTAAGAGTCGCACGAGTGACTTCTCCTCCCATCGTATCCCACTCGCGCTTGTTTGGAGACCAGTCCGAAGATTGAGCTGGCCATAGAAGCTGCTGCACGTCTTGCAGAGCACGCGGGCAGTGTGTGGACGATTATTACCCTGCTGGAACAATGCATCACCTTCCTGTGCAAGAACTGCAAAAGAACAGGTCTCACAACATTCTGCATGTACCGAGCGTCGGTTAGCGTCCCCTCTAGAAATGCCAAAGGCGAACGAGAGTTGTAGCTTATCACACCTCAGACAATAAGGCTGGGGATGGGGCCAGTGTGTCTCGGATGAATGCACTCTGAGGCAGCGCTCACCAGGTCTACGTCGTACGCGCAAACGACCGTCGCTTGCATGCAGGCAGAATCAGCTTTCATCGCTGAAGACCACGGCGTGCCATTCCGTCTTACAAACGATCCTCTGAGAGCGTCATTCGAGCTGTGCACGTCGTTGCTGTGACGTGAGTGAAAGACGGGCTAGAGACGTGCGTGCCCGTAGTCCTACTGCTAATAACCAGTTCGCAACCGTTCGTGTTGACACGCCCGGGCTCACAAGCCCTCTTAAAAATGGTTCAAATGGCTCTGAGCACTATGGGACTTAACATCTGAGGTCATCAGTCCCCTAGACTTAGAACTACTTAAACTTAACTTACCGAAGGACATCACACACATTCATACCCGAGGCAGGATTAGAAGCTGCCACCGTAGCAGCGCTCGGTTCCAGACTGAAGCGCCTAGAACCGCTCGGCCACAGCGGCCGACAAGCCCTCTTATCTGTGCTGTGGTAGCTCTACGATCTGTCACACGCGTCCTTACAATACGACGATCCCTGCGAGCGTCTGTGCTGCGTAGACATTCAGAACCTCGTCTATGGGTGTGAGGATCGTCACGTGACCACTGATACCAGAATCGTAGCACAACTGACGCAAAACGTCCAACTTGTGTGGCAGTTCTCCTAAAGGACCATCCCGCCACTCGGAAGACCACAATTTGGCGTCTTTTAAACTCGCTCAGTTTGCTATAGCAAGCACGAATGCCATTCCGTGGCTCGGGCAGAGGTGGTTGTTCTGGGTACTGATTGCTCAGGATCTATGCACCCAAATTGCGTGAAAATGTAATCACATGTCAGTTCTAGTATAATATATTTGTCCAATGAATACCCGTTTATCATCTGCATTTCTTCTTGGTGTGGCAATTTTAATGGCCAGTAGTGTAAAACCCAAATTGTAAAGGAAGCCATTATTACAGAAAAAGGCTACTGTTAACGTAGAGGGAGGTGAAGTACTCGAAATCGACCTGCTAGTACTTGACAGATTGTCAGTGCCACTCTTTTTAGGTTTGGGTTGAACTTCTCGAATACGAACGGTCCTCCAGTTCAGGGAAGAGCAAATAATTGTTGGTGGAACCAGATCCCCTTTCCACAGTGCGCTAAGGCTAGAAAAAGAGAATGAAGCAATTGGCTGAAGAACAACAAGTGAAATTTGGCTGATTGGTTGAAAATTAAAGAACAGTCAATATTAACTTTATGAGCGAATGCCAGCCAATGATAATTGATTGAAGGGTACAAAGGGGAACATCCGCAAGAGTATTTGCGAAGAACTTATTGGTGTCCTCCATGAATATAAGGAAATGGGGGGGGGGGGTATTTTCTGGCTGGCCAGGTACTGCAGGAGCGTCAAAATTCAATTAGCAAGATGTGGCAGTAGAATATCCTCTTTTTGCCGTTACGTGATCACTATTACGTGATGGGATGGGATTCTTAATGCGATACAAAAGTCGGAAACACAGGATAAAGTTGAGCATCTTATTCTAACACAATAATTGCAATAGAAAAAGGAGCTATGTTAGTACTCTTAGTTTGAGGTACTAGATAACTGAAGTAGCAACTTATGGGTCAAAGGAAAACTGACCGATCTGCGCAAAACTGTGCAGAAGTTCTAGAGTGAAAAATTCATCTTGTACTTTAATTTACTGCTGGTCTGCCAGTTTGACATATCTTGACTTGTTCTGTACGAGCATTAAACAAAATTATTCGATCAAAGCTTTGAGAGGTGGTCACTTACTGACAGGTCTTAACGAAAGTTATTACATACGTTGAGGCTCGGAGGGAGACACAGCAAAATGAAACAAATGCCAATTGTGATTTGAAGAGAGAAAATCATTGGGCCACCAGTTCACACCAGAGGGCATTCCCCCTAATGAAGGAAATTTAGCAGTGATCAGGGGCAGTGCAACACTCACAAATGAGAAACAGTTGTAGATTTTAATGGGGATTATAAAATTTTACAGAAAATTTAAGAGAGGCCTAGAGTATATGAAAGTTTGATTATAACAACTCATGAAACTGTTTCGGTTTGGTGTTAAAATAGGACACAAAAGGACACTTTTGAAGGTATTCCATCTCACAGCATTCATATTTTAGTTTACCTTCCCTTCTTGCAACTGACGCTCACGGAAATTACAGGGAGTAGCAACTATAGGGGGCTGGAATACTGAAATACTGCGTTCGCCATCCAGATACTGTGAAATAATAAAAGCTACTATTCAGTGAGTGGGACTGCAGTATTGTCGAACGCATTTGCTTGTAAGGAATTCTGCACTTATCTGTTAAGAAAGTTTATGAAATTCAACATGGACAGCCAATCTCCATCGTTTCTTACTATCTGAAAATCGTTTCTTGCATGATTAACCTAGCGCAGGACTATCACATCAAAATTATTTCCCGAGGTGGCGCTTAGAAGACAAGCTATGCACGTTGTCTGCAGGAGGCGGAGTACAGAGGAAGAGGAGCGGAAGGAGTGGCCAACTGCTTGCGGGAACGATTTTTAAATACTGGTGCGGAACGAGGAAAAGATGAGTGGCTGAAAGGATGAGACAAATTGTTTCCAAAACAAGGGGAGGCATTTTTACTTGTCGTAATTGCAGAGGACATTGCCACAAACTTGCTAGAGGTTACACGGAGATTGATAGTGTTACATGTTTCTACAGGGCAGCGATTAGTAGCCTTGAAGCTGTTATTTTGTAACCTTATCTCGAGAGTCGCAGGAAAGCTGGAGACACCAAGATCAACACTGATGGGAAAAAATCGCAATACCAAAAACTAATTAATGTAGAGTAATGAAATTTTCGGAATACATTTGTCTAGATAATATACTTAAGTAATAAACGTTGCAAGATCACAGGTTGATATAAGCATGAGATAAGCCATTGCAAATGTCAGATGCTGGTACATTAATAACCAGTGTCACCTCCAGAACGTTCAATGCAAACGTGCAAGCATTGTGTTGCACAGGTGTCTGATGTCGGGTTCCGTGCCTGCTGCAATACAGGGACGGTTAACGCTGTTTGTGGATGACGCTGGAGTTGTTGTCCGATGACATCCCAAATGTGCTCGAGTGGAGATAGAGCCAGTGATCGAGCAGGCCAGGGGTCATGTCATCTCTCGGTATAGTATGTTGGGTTACAACAGCGGAATGTGGGGGAGCGTTATCCTATTGGAAAACACCCACTGGAATGCTGTTCATCAATAGCAGCCCGACAGAATGAATCACCAGACTGACACGTCAATTTGCAGTCAGGGTGCGTATGGTAAGCACGAGACTGCTGCCATATGAAATCGCACCCTAGACCGTAACTTCAGGTGTAGGTGCCGGCGCGTCTAGAACGGAGACAGGCCCTCAACTGGCCTCCTTCAAACACAAGGCCGCCACTAGAACTGAGGCAGAGCCAGCTTTCATCAGAAAACACTCCGAAGTCGAAAATGGCGGTGGTTTGGGGTCAGAGGAATGCACACTACAGGGCTTCTGGCTCGGAGCTGTCCTTGAAGTAACGGATTTTTAACAGTTCGTTGTATCATTCTGCTGCCAACTGCTGCTCAAATTGCCTCTGCAGATGCAGTAAGATACGCCACAGGCATACGCCGAACACGATGATCTTCCCTCTCGGTAGTTCTACGTGGCCGTCTGGAGCCCGGTCTTCTTGTGACCGTACATTCTTATGACCACCGCTCCCAGCAAACATGTACAGCGGTTACATTCCTGCCAAGTCTTTGCAGTATCGCAGAAGAAACATTCAGCTTCTCGTAGACCTATTACACCACCTGGTACAAACTCAGTGAGCTACTGATAATGGCGTCTTTGCCGCCAGGGCATTCTTCACTAACGTCAACTCACCAAGTCCAGTCTAAAAGCTAGCTAAAGCTCACCACCGTTACAGCAAACCTGATTTGCATACTCAAAGTGGTGCTATTAGCGCCACTCTTATGCGACTGACGCGAAATCTGAATAGACATCATCTTTCAGATGTGGAAACACGCCTATCAACTTCAGTTTATGTCGCACATCTCCTTCTTGGTGGTGCCATTTTTTTCCGTCAGTGTATTCCGTAATATAGTAGTACAGACAAGTGGTTCGAGTTGCTGATTAACAGTTCCTTCAGTGTCATTGGTGAAATTACGTATTGTAATGGGAGTGCATAGTCAGTAACTTGGACTTCAGTTGTTGGTCAAATGTTTGAGCAGAGCGAAAACAAAATTCCTTAGAAATTACAGTGGACTTTTTTCTGAATTTTCGTAGCGAAAGGAAGGGTGGGAAATGAACAAATTGGATATTAAATTGGACAACATGAGGTCTAGTTTAGAAAAAAAGATATTTAATTGCCTGAAAGTAATCAAGTTAATTAAGAAACAATTATTGTAGATTTGAGGGCAAATTACAGAATGGATTTTTGCCTGGATTTTCATAGCGAAAGGAAGGGTGGGAAATGAACAAATTGGATATTAAATTGGACAACATGAGGTCTAGTTTAGAAAAAAGATATTTAATTGCCTCAAAGTAATCAAGTTAACTAAGAAATAATTATTGTAGATTTGAGGGCAAATTACAGAATGGATTTTTGCCTGGATTTTCATAGCCAAGCGAAGAGTGAGAATTGGGCAAAGGGGTATCGGGTATCAAACTGACCAGCGTGAGGTGTAGTTTTGCAAAAAAAGGGTTAACTGCTTAATAATAATCAGGACAATTAAGAAAAACTCAATTAATTATATGAGGGAAAACTTTTTCCGAATTTTGATAGCCAAACCAAGAGTGGTAAACGGAGACGTAGGCTGGCAAGCTCACAAGCGTGAGATCTATTTTTGCAAGAAAATATTTAATTGTTCGAAAGTAGTAATGACAAGAAAGAAAAAATTTATGATTTGAGGAAAAATTGAAATATTTGATGAACAACTGTTGGTAGCTATGTTAATGAATTGTCAAACAATTCATCTCTTTAAGGCCTAGCTACTTTGCGCATAAAAAGTTACACTGGTGTAGAAATCTTTCTTTCACGTTAAAAAATACAATAAATATTAATTTACAGCAAAATTTAAATTTCTTTCCTTTCTCTGTATGTATATACTCTTAATAATAATAGAATATCGATAGATATTTAATTGTATTTCGTACTTTCTGAATTAGAAAATAAAAAACATTGAAATAAATGTGGTCAAACGTTTCGTGAAATGAACTATCTAAGAAATAAATTAGACTTGAGAAATGTGTGGCGTGCCTCATTTGCTGTACATGATTTCGAGCATCATTCCAATGTGCGTCAAATATTTCTCTAATCAATGTATATTATAGAATTAAGTGTACAATGTACGTGCCGCTAAAACTCAGAAACGAGTCCCACTACGATCAAGAGAGTTATGTGATGTGGTAGCCCTCATCCATGAAGTAGGTTCCCTTTTTTACCTGAAGGGGGTGCTTTTGAAAATGTATGGGCTGAAAAGTTTCACTCTCTAGAAATTTCTAGAACATTGCAGAACATTCGAGAGTTTCGAGACCAGTCAAAAACATTCCAGAATGTTCTGGAATGTTCCACAATGATCCGGAATGTTCTGGAATCTTTGGGAACAGTCTGCTACATTGGAGAAGATTCCAGAATGTTCGGGAACATCCCGGAACATTCCATACCATTGTGGAACATTCCAGAACACTCTCGAATGTTGTAGAATGTTCAGGATCATTGTGGACTATTCGCAGCCTTTTTTGGTATGTTCTGGAATATCCACTGGTGGGGCTACCCATTGATAGTGGTATATGAAGCAAGACCCGTAGTGGGTTCGAACGTCAGTTTCTTATTAGTGACGAAGGGATGAACCGAAAAAGTAGTGCAGTGAGTGAATAAAAACATATAGTGAAGTGTGAGTAGGCAAAGTGATACAGTAATAGAATGTAAAACGGAAATAAAATGTGAAACGTGACTAAAGTATACATAGCGTATTTGTTAATGCAAAATTGATTTGATTTATATTTTAGACAATGCCCAAACGTAAAAGAGGAGGAGAGCTTGCCAGTTCTGAAGCAAAACGGCGAAAACAAAAAGAACAGCGAAAAAACGAAACAGGCGAAGAGCGCGAAGCACTTGTAAGTTCCCAACGAACGAGAATGAGCACTGTGAGAAGTAGAGAAACCGAAGAACAACGAAATGAACGGATTGAAGAATCAAGAATTGCAACACAATCTTATAATAAAAGTCTGCGATCTCAAGCCAGCCATGAAAGTATCACCCTGTGAGAAGCGCTGACGAGGACAAGTAAACAGTGCAACCTAACAAATGAAACATTCCACTACGACCCAACGAAAGAATATAACGAACACAAACACATCGTAATCGGAAACATAGATAACAACTGCCAATTCTGCAACGCGAAAAAATTCAGCAGAGAAACACCAGGATTCTGTTGCGTGAATGGAATAATTCGATTACCACCACTGGAAGCACCTCCGCAAGAATTTTCACATTACATGATCGGGGAAACTCTAGAATCAAAACACTTCCTTCAAATTATAAAAGCGTACAACGCTCATTTCCAAATAACTTCTTTCGCTGTCAGTCCGATCTACACTAACAAAGATGATTTCGATTATGTTTTTTCCATCCAAGGACAAATCTATCACAACACTGGATCATTACTACCACTACCCAACGAAGACCATAAATTTCTGCTAGCATATTTCATCGGAAGTGAAGAAACAGAAACTGATCAACAATTCAAAAATATAAATGGATTGAGACGAGAAGCAGTTCAAGATGTACGGAAGGTGTTACTCAAATACAATCAACTGATTCACTAGACCGAATGATTTCTGAGGACTATAAAATTATAATCCGAACCGACAAAAGACCACCTGTAGAACAAGAACGTCGATTTGATGCACCTCAGATAGACGAAGTCGCCATCGTAATTGTGGACAATGAAAACACAAGCCGTGACATAATTGTACGACCAAGAAGAGAAGGACTACAACGCATTGCAGAGACACATCGTTCGTATGATGCCCTCTGATATCCATTAGTATTTCTGCACGGAGAGGACGTTTATTCCATCAATTCCTGGTAGGTATGTATGCAAAAACAGAAGCGGAACGGATGCTTTGCTTAAGACTAAACCATAAGAAACTACGAAAAGAAGAACACATCCATCTTCGAGAACCAATCGTAAATGACGGAAATATTGACGATATTGGAACAATGGTAATCTTACCCTCATCATACACTGGAAGTCCAATGTACATGTACGAACACATTGAAGATTCCATGACCTACATATGAAAATATGGACGGACTGATCTCTTCATATCATGCACATGCAAATCGTCGTGCCCAGAAACCAAAGAACAACTAAGATACGGACAAGTTCCCATGCATTGACACCACATAATAGACCGAGTTGTCCGACGAAAACGAATGAGGTTTATTGAAGTCATCTTTGGAACCGTTAGATGGTGGACGTACACAATCGGATGGTAAAAACGAGGACTGCCTCACTCACACAGTCTCATATGACTACACGACAGAATTCATCCCACGGATATCGACAAAAACATCCAAGATGAATTTCTCAATCCGCAAGAAGATTCGGAATTGTACAACGTAGTTGTGAAAAACATGATTCACGGACCATGTGGACCATTAAACACCAATCCGCCATGTATGAGTAATGGAAAAAGTACAAAAACGTACCCAAAACCATACTTGGACGACACACAAACCGGAGTTGATGGCTACCCCAAATACAGAAGACGATCAGCCAAAAACGGTAGCTTCACAGCAAAAATAGGAATACGAAGCAGCGAGGAATTGGAAATAGGTAATTAATAGGTAGTACCATATAACACACTACTTTCCAAAATGTTCAAGCACGCATACCAGGTGTAGAAGTATGAAACCGAAATTTGGTTGCAATAACTACATGTCTGTGTTTTGAAACTGATAAACAATATTTTATTCAAAATAATCTCCATTGCTATTTATACATTTCTCCCATCTGTCCGTCAGGCTGTGAATGTCACATACACAAAAACACAACAGTTCTTTTGAAGTGAATCAGTCAGCGAGCCAGTTTCGTACATTTTCGTACGAATTGTAGCGTTGTTCAACGAGAGCGTATCCCAGTGGTGTAAATAGATGATAATCGGACGGATCCAAGTCAGGATAACAAGCCGCATGCCCTAGTATTTCCCAACTGAACGCCTCGATCGTTTCCCTAACCGGGTTTTCTGTGTGTGATGGGGCGTGATCATGGAGCAATATGACTTTGTGTTGTCTTTTTCCAAATTCCGGTCGTTTTTCACGTAATGCTCGATTTAAATCGATCATTTGCTGTTGGTAGCTCTCAGTGTTAACAGTTTACCATGTTTTAGCAGCTCATAATATAGGAGTCCCTTCTGATCCCACCAAACACACAGCATTGTCTTCTTGTTAAAGCGATTGGTCTCGCAGTGGATGTCGATGGTTTGCCTGGATTCACCCACGATTTACGACGTTTAGGATTCTCAAAGTATATCCATTTTCATCAGCTGTCACTATTCGATGGAGGAACGACTTTCTTTTGTATCTGGCGAGCAGCATTTCACAAGTGGTCTTCCGTTTTGCTTGCCGTCTTTCACTCGGTCCATGCAGAACTCATTTTCCCACTTTCTGCACCTTTCTCATAGCTTTCAACCGAAGAGAAGAAGCTTTCTGCGTCACATTCAATTGCTCTGCGAGTTCCTGTTGAGTTTAGTCGCATTTTCATCCAATAGGGCCTGCAATTCGTTGTCTTCGAACTTTTTCGGTGGTTTCCAGCGCTCGTCGTTTCTCACGTCAAAATCACCACTTCTGAATTTTTTAAACCGCTCGAAACACTGTGTTTACCCAAGAGCATGTCCGCCAAAAGCGTTGACAAGCATTCAATGCGATTCTGCAGCAGTTTTCTTCAAATGATAATAGAAAACCAATGCTGTCCGCAAATCGTAGTTCGTAAGGACAAAAGTCAACATGTTTACGTGTTTGTAACAGATACTGATGTATGGAACTTGGGTCACTGTGTGTTGACATTTTTCGTCAGCCGTTGCGGGAAGCAGGTGGCGCTGCAGACACAGTCTAACGGGCCCTACACAGACGGCTAGCACATCTTTAGGGAAATTTCGGTTTCATACTTATACACTTGGTAAACGTAGAATACTGCAATTCATTGAAATCCATCAAATATGTCTGTAAGTATGTGAACAAAGGCAGTGACACGGCAGTATTTCAGATAGCCAAGTACAGTGAAATTGGTAGATACATCACCAGTATAGAAGAAGCGTGGCGGATTTTCGACTTTCCCATATACGAACGCGAACTAGTTGTGCAACATCTGGCAGTACATTTGCACAATGGACAGAGAGTTTGCTTCACAAAAGACACTGCCAGAAAAACTGCAAGCGTCCACCTCAAAATACAACATTAAACAGCTTTTTTCCAGCTATGCCAAACGGATCCATTCGCGAAAACCTTACTATATGTCGACGTCCCTACCTATTATACGTGGAACACGACAAGAAAAACTTTTCAACGACGAAAACAAGGAATTCCAGTGGAAGATCATCCAGGATCATGAGAACTGGCGTACTGGGCCGAGTATACACCGAACATCAGAACAACGCCGAATGTTTCTATCTCCGTCTGTTGCTACACGAAATACGGGGACCAACAAGTTTTACGATCTCAAGACTGTTGACGGTTACCTATACGAGACGTACAGAGATGCATGCAAATGCTTAGGACTACTGGAAAACGGCAACCACTGGAAATTAACACTACAAGAAGCCTCACTCACAGCCTCAGCTGAACAAACGAGACACTTATTCGCCATAATTATAACAACATGTAACCTTTCGAATCCGAAACAGCTATGGGACTCCTTCAAGGAGAGTATGTGTGATGACATACTGTACCTAATCCGACAAGCTCTTCCTGAACTAGCCATCGAATTCAACGACGCCATCTTCTATGAAACACTCATTCGCCTAGAAGATAAATGTTTAGCAATAAACAACCAGGCCTTAGTACAACTTGGGATGCAAGCACCACGGAAAGATGCTATCAGTGTGCTAAACTTCGAAATTACAAAGGAGAAAAGTTACGACATCAACGTACTACTTTAATACATTGCTCACAACAAACCACTCCTAAATAACAATCAAAAGGAACTTTACAACGTTACAATGGACCAGATCGACAACAACACTGGCGGAATTATTCGCACTTGCACTGGCATCATTTGGCATTGATCCCACACTTATAGAAGGAGGACAAACTGCCCATTACGCCCTACAACTGCCATTGAATATAGTCGAAGAACAGATCTCGGTACGTAAAATCTCAAGAGAATCTGGACGGGATGAATCCTAAAGTAACCCAAAATTATCATCTGGGACGAATGCACAATGTCACACAAAAATCACTCGAAGCCATGGACCGATAATTACAAAACTTGCGAGGAAACTCTGAAGTGATGGAAGCGGCTCTACTTGTAATCTCTGGAGATTTTCGACAAACACTTCCAGTTATCCCCAAGTCAACGCCAGCAGACGAGATCAACGCACGCTTTTAAAAAAAATCACATCTCTGGCCACACGTACAAACACTGCGACTAACGAAAAATATGAGAGTTGATCTATCGAAAGATGAAACAACAGCACATTTTGCTCAACAACTTTTACAAACAGGTGAAGGCACATACCCTACTGACCTGAAGACCAGCCCCATTAAACTCAACAGTGATTTCTGCAACAAGCCATTGCCGAAAATGAACTCATCGACCAAATTTATCCAGATATTGTTCACAACTATCCTAATCCGGACTGGTTATTTGAAAGCGCATTTTGGCGACTAAAAATAATATTGTCGACGATATCACCTTTAATATTCAGAACAAAAGTCCCGGAGAAGAGAGAACATACAAAACGATCGACACGATGGTAAACGTTGAAGAAAGTGTGAACTTCCCTAAAGAATTTCTACATTGAAGTGCCAAAAAAAACTGGTACACCTGCCTAATATCGCGTAGGGCACCTGCGAGCACGCAAAAGTGCCGCAACACGACGTGGCATGGACTCAACTAATTTTAGAAGTAGTGCTGCAGGGAACTGACACCATGAATCCTGCAGGGCTGTCCATAAATCCTTGAGAGTACAAGGGGTGGAGATCTCTTCTCAACAGCACGTTGCAAGGCATCCCAAACAGCCTAATAATGGTCGTGTCTGTTGTGTTTAGTGGCCAGCGGAAGTGTTTAACCTCAGAAGAGTGTTCCTGGAGCCACTCTGTAACAATTCTGGACGTGTGGGGTGTCGCGTTCTCGTGCTGTAATTGTCCAAGTCCTTCGGAATGGACGACGGACATGAATGGATGCAGATGGTCAGACAGGATACTTACGTACGTGTCACCTGTCAGAGTCGTATCTAGGGGTATCATGGGTCCCATATCACTCCAACTGCCTACACCCCACACCATTACAGAGTCTCCACGAACTTGAACAATCCCCTGTTGACTTGCAGGATCCATGGATTCATGCGGTTGTCTCCATACCCGTAAACGTCCATCCGATCGACAAAATTTGAAACGAGACTCGTCCGGCTAGGCAACAGCCCAATGTCAGGGTTGACGGGCCCAGGCGAGGGGTAAAGCTTTGTGTCGTGCAGTCGTCAAGGGGACACGAGTGGGTCTTTGGCTCCGAATACCCATATCGATTATGTTTCGTTGAACGGTTCACACGCTGACACTTGTTGATGGCCCAGCACTGAAATCTGCAGCAATTTGCGGAAGGGTTATACTTCTGTCACTTTGAACGATTCTCTTCAGTTGTCATTGGTCCCATTCTTGCAGGATCTTTTTCCGGCCGCAGCGATGTCGGAGATTTGATGTTTTACCAGAATCCTGATATTCACGATACACTCTTGAAATGATCGCACGGGAAAATCCCCACTTCATCGCTACCGCCGCGCGGGATTAGCCGAGCGGTCTCGGGCGCTACAGTCATGGACTGTGCGGCTGGTCCCGGCGAAGGTTCGAGTCCTCCCTCGGGCATGGGTGTGTGTGTTTGTCCGTAGGGACTGATAACCTGAGCAGTTAAGTCCCATAAGATTTCACACACATTTGAACATTTTATGACAGCGCCATCTAGCGGGCCAACCATAGCGCCATCTGGTTTCCCCCTTCAAGCTAGACAAGTTTCGTTCTTTGTAAATTTTTCGTTTGACGCATATTTCGTGAGATATTTGGCCCGGTCACAATACATGGACCACCCTGTATACCTCGGATAACAAAATGAAAAATGTTGTTTGTAAACAAGTATTGTAAATGGTTAGAATATGTTTTCAAAAAAATTTTTATATCTCTTATACTTTAACAAGTGTTGTAAATAGTTATAGTATGTTTTCAATAAAAAAAATTTACCTCTTATACTTTAAATTTTATGCTTTTATTCCAACTACCTCACAATCTCATATCAACTCCCTGAACGAAGCCGGGTAACCCAGCTAGTATATTTTATTTCTTACTTTTTGACGAATCAGTCCATCGTTTTTTTCTTTTTATTATCTTGCGCAGCTAATAATGAAAAGGGATTGTCACAACAAAAATAACTGCACTGAATAGTGGTTCAACCTTGTTACGCCACATCAAACGATGAGACAAGCATTAAAAAAATTTCTAAGCTCGTCGGACGTGGTGTGTCAAAACGAATAACAATATCAGGGAAAGTAGTCTTGGAAAGTAAATTCTAATGTATGGGGAGTCTAGACTAGCGTTCTGAGATCCTCAGATGTGCTACAGGACAGTAAATGCCGATGGAAAAGAGCTAAAGTTTGGGGGTGAGGGAAGGGAGCGGGTTCTCCAGACGTGCCTGGCGGATTTTATAGGTGTCCTGCGTTCTGTCTTTCGAGTTTACCGTAAGAGCCAGATTTCACTTTAGAACAGGAGTGGAAATACGATCCTGGGGAATCGGACTGGCTAGCACGTGTCTCAGCTTAAGGTTAAGAACAGCTACACTACGAGATAGGGATTGATACAGGTCTTCCGTGGCCCTTCCTGATGGGCTGCTGAAAGGACACTCAGGAGACAAATGCATCTCGCACTAATTTAGAGCAAAGGTGTACGTAAGAGACCCTTGTTCTTTCTTCCAAAGATTTTCTCTGACCCAATGGATAAAGAAACATTAACCGTAGATAAGGAATCTATAAGGAATCCAACCATCACCCCAGGCATAAAAGTGGTGAGATTAGAACCTTGGTGGATGGGGCTAGTAAAATTTGCGAACCGGTTTATTTACAAGATAAAATGAATCACTTACGATGCCTTTCAAGCAAAATGATACGTCCAATATGTTGGGGGATCGAGTACTCCGTCGAAGAAGAGAGAAAGCCACATCTAATGAGGAACAACAGCCGCCAACTGGGAAAGTTTTCCTAACTTTTATTATCAGGATTACGCATCGCATTGGGAAAGTATTGATCTGGTAGAACGTAGAGATGAGAAAGGCGAAAGATGTGCGATATCCATTAGCGACAGCTAGAGTGTGTAAAATTCCTTTTAATTGTGGGAAAGTATACAATGAAACGATGGAAAGAAATATTAAAACAGTTTAGCCGAATACAAAGCGAACTACTTCCTAGGACAAACTTACAAATCGGCCGTAGTGAAATAGGTTTCGAGACGGAAACCACGAAACAAAATTCAACGAGGCGAGCGTTTCAGCAAAAACAACGTCTCATCATGCATGTCATAGAGATTTAGAAACACTATAATAATTTTAACAGAAAAGAAGGGGGCACCACGTTAAATAAAATATGAATGCCGATTTTGTGCTCTCACAATGACAATCGACTACTTTTAGTCGGGAACGACACCAGCCAGTAATACATTGCCATGGGGTGCCTCTTAATATGGAGTCGGACCTCCTTTTCCCTGGCGTGGTGCAGCAGCCCGACGTGGTAACTCGAAAAGTCGTTGCAAGTCCTCTGCAGATATAGTGAGCGATGCTGTCTCTATAACAATTTGCCGGTGCAGTATTTTGTGCGTGGACTGACCTCTCGATTAGGTCCAATAAATGTTCGATGGGATTCATGTCGGGAGATGTCGGTGGCCAAACCATTCGGTCAAATTGTCCACAATGTTCTTCCAAACAATCGAGAACCACTGTGCCTGACGATATGGCGCACTGCCGACCATAACAATTCCATCATTGTTTCGGAACATTAAGTGCACGAATGGCTGTAAATGGTCTCCAAGTAGCCGAACATAAGCACTTACAGGAAAGTATCGGTTCAAAAAAATGGCTCAAATGGCTCTGAACACTGTGAGACTTAACATCTGAGGTCAGCAGTCCCCTAGAACTACTTAAACCTAACTAACCTAAGGACATCACACACATCCATGCCCGAGGCAGGATTCGAACCTGCGACCGTAGCGGACGCGCAGCTCCAGACTGTAGCGCCTAGAAACGCTCGGCTACTCCGGCCGGCGGTATCGGTTCATTGGGATCATAGAACCTAGTCAGGCCACATCATTCCGGAGACACCACCAGCTTGCACTCTGCCTTATTGACAACTTGGGTTCATGGAGTCGAGTGGTCTGTGTCACACTCGAATCCTACCGTCAGCTCTTATCAAGTGAAATTAGGACTCATCTGACCAGACCACGGTTTCCCAATTGTGAAGGGTCCAATCGATACGGATACGAGCCAAGGAGAGGCGCTGCAAACCATGTCGTGCAGTTGGCAAAGGCACTCACGTCGGTCTTCTGCTGCCACAGCCAATTAACGCCAAATTTCGTCACACTGTCCTAATGGATACGTTCATCATAGTTCCCACACTCATTTCTGAGGTTAATTGAAGCAGTGTTGCTTGTCGGTTATCAATGACAACTGAACGCAAACGCAGCTGCTCTCGGTCGTTTAGTGAAGCTCGTCGGCGACTGCATTGTCTGTGGTGAGAGATAATGCCTGAAATTTGGTATTCTCGGCACACTCTTGAAACTGTGAATCTCGGAATATTGAATTCGCTAAAGATTTCCGAAGTGGAATGTCCCATGCGTCTAGCTCCAACTACCATTCCTCGTCCAAAGTCTGGTGCGGCCTTAATCACGTCGGACACCTATTTACATGAATCACAAATGATAGCTCCGCCGTCGCACTGTCCTGTGTACGCCCTGCCATCTGTATATGGGCGTATTGCTGTCCCATGGCTTTAGTCACCTACTAGAGCTGGGGTATGTACGAAATTTATTCTTTAACAAAATCAACTATTTGTACTCTCAGTTGGCTTAGCTTAATGTGGTAAGACTTCTAGAGTTCTCTTGGTGTTTATGGCGGGACAAGAATAGTGACACACTCCTAAATTTGGAAATACTAAATGACACTAATGAAAAGGCTCATATTATGAGACAAATTATTGAACTGTGGAGCATAAGTGCCGCAAGCATCAAATAATCACAAAACATACTAAAACGACGAAACCTTAGGAAACTAGGGAATAAATTTTGAAATAGGCCCACTCTTTCTATGGTCAGTGCCAGTTGCACACAGAATCAATACTACTTGCTCCGTTTACATGTACACTCCTGGAAATGGAAAAAAGAACACATTGACACCGGTGTGTCAGACCCACCATACTTGCTCCGGACACTGCGAGAGGGCTGTACAAGCAATGATCACACGCACGGCACAGCGGACACACCAGGAACCGCGGTGTTGGCCGTCGAATGGCGCTAGCTGCGCAGCATTTGTGCACCGCCGCCGTCAGTGTCAGCCAGTTTGCCGTGGCATACGGAGCTCCATCGCAGTCTTTAACACTGGTAGCATGCCGCGACAGCGTGGACGTGAACCGTATGTGCAGTTGACGGACTTTGAGCGAGGGCGTATAGTGGGCATGCGGGAGGCCGGGTGGACGTACCGCCGAATTGCTCAACACGTGGGGTGTGAGGTCTCCACAGTACATCGATGTTGTCGCCAGTGGTCGGCGGAAGGTGCACGTGCCCGTCGACCTGGGACCGGACCGCAGCGACGCACGGATGCACGCCAAGACCGTAGCATCCTACGCAGTGCCGTAGGGGACCGCACCGCCACTTCCCAGCAAATTAGGGACACTGTTGCTCCTGGGGTATCGGCGAGGACCATTCGCAACCGTCTCCATGAAGCTGGGCTACGGTCCCGCACACCGTTAGGCCGTCTTCCGCTCACGCCCCAACATCGTGCAGCCCGCCTCCAGTGGTGTCGCGACAGGCGTGAATGGAGGGACGAATGGAGACGTGTCGTCTTCAGCGATGAGAGTCGCTTCCGCCTTGGTGCCAATGATGGTCGTATGCGTGTTTGGCGCCGTGCAGGTGAGCGCCACAATCAGGACTACACACGACCGAGGCACACAGGGCCAACACCCGGCATCATGGTGTGGGGAGCGATCTCCTACACTGGCCGTACACCACTGGTGATCGTCGAGGGGACACTGAATAGTGCACGGTACATCCAAACCGTCATCGAACCCATCGTTCTACCATTCCTAGACCGGCAAGGGAACCTGCTGTTCCAACAGGACAATGCACGTCCGCATGTATCCCGTGCCACCCAACGTGCTCTAGAAGGTGTAAGTCAACTACCCTGGCCAGTAAGATCTCCGGATCTGTTCCCCATTGAGCATGTTTGGGACTGGATGAAGCGTCGTCTCACGCGGTCTGCACGTCCAGCACGAACGCTGGTCCAACTGAGGCGCCAGGTGGAAATGGCATGGCAAGCCGTTCCACAGGACTACATCCAGCATCTCTACGATCGTCTCCATGGGAGAATAGCAGCCTGCACTGCTGCGAAAGGTGGATATACACTGTACTAGTGCCGACATTGTGCATGCTCTGTTGCCTGTGTCTATGTGCCTGTGGTTCTGTCAGTGTGATCATGTGATGTGTCAATAAAGTTTCCCCTTCCTGGGACAATGAATTCACGGAGTTCTTATTTCAATTTCCAGGAGTGTATATCGATACAAGCAGCGCACAGCACCCCCGTGCCGTAGTCGCGTGGCTCCCTAAATCACCTGAGGTAAGTAACGACGTCATCTTGCCAACTTTCTTCATTAGTTCCACGCGCACCGTCTTCCCGTCACATCGAGTATTACGTAAATTCATTGCAAATGTACAGAAGTTTAGCTGTTGAAATGTGGAAACATAATTACTACTCTAGGAGTCTCCGAAGCCCATCGCTCTGAATCAACAGAGTGAGACGGTGCAGTGGAAAGACGTGGAATGATACGGTGCAGTGGAAAGACGCTCCACTCGTATTCAGAACAGCAATTCAAATCACCCGGCCATCCAGCCTTAGGCTGCCTGTGGTCGCCCTAAATCTATTAAAGTATATGCCGGGATGGCTCATTTGAAACGGACACAACCGATTTGCTTATCCATTCTTGCTTAATCCGACCTTGCATTTCATCTCTAATGGCTTTGCCGTCGATGGGACATTAAATCTGTCTCTCCCTTCTTCCTTCATTCTCCAGCATTCCTGCTCAGGCACCGAAAATGTGGTAGTCTTTTATACCGGCATGAATCTGAAGATCTCAACGAAGAGCTAGTTCTGGAACAAGACTTTAATAGTGAGGAAACCATTGAAGCATGTTTACGGCCAGAAGACGTAATCGTCGATCTGATTTCGGAATTTTCCAGCTACAGTTTCTTTTCAATTCTTCAATTCAGTTTATGACCAAAGAATTTGGACATGTTATCTCTGAACTCTAACACAGGTCGTTCATAGTCAATAATCATGGTGGTGTAAAATGTTTTATATTACGAGTGACGTTCAGAAAGAAATGCTACACATTTTTTTCTGAAAACAGTTTAGTTTTATGCAGGATTCCAATAAACCATGTTATTTCTTATTCTACTGGTGCCGAGCGGTTCTAGGCGCTACAGTGTGGAACAGCGCGACCGCTACGGTCGCAGGTTCGAATCCTGCCTCGGGCATGGATGAGTGTGATGTCCTTAGGTTAGTTAGGTTTAAGTAGTTTTAAGTTCCAGGGGACTCATGACCTCAGCAGTTAAGTCTCATAGTGCTCAGAGCCATTTGAACCTACTCTATTGGTGAACCCTAAGAATACGTGTACAAAAATCCATTTGCGGAAACAACCATGTCTAAGAGGTAGCAATAGATTTTGAGAAAGCAAGTGGAATACTTCTATTTCGGTGAAATAAAGAAAGGTGTGTACCGGAGCTCACTAAATGTATCAACACCGGTGTTAATTATGTGGAAACGCAACTAAAGTTAGGTTACTTCCTTGAATTTGAACTAGTAAAATAGGCACATCAATTTAAAAGTAAAAATTTATCGTCTTGGTTTTTAATGCTTACCAGCTCGTCGAGGCGTTTAGCAAGGGCGTATCCAATTCTCGATTCACAACCTGTGATGACTACAACCTTGCCCGCTGCTGAAACCTGGAACACAAAGTGAGTAATTTAATTCAATAACATATTTTCCGCAGCGCTTAATGTTAAAATCATGTTTATCTGCATTACAGACCGAATATTGTAAACGTAAAATCCTGAAGCCACGAGCAACAACCGTGATTACTATTGTGGAAAAACAATCCGAAGATTAGATTGTAAAAAACAAATAGGACAACTCACAGCTGATTGTACCTCACGGATTACACTACTGTGGTCAATAACATTATAAATAAAAACAAAAACGTCGTACTTGTAGTCCTTACGAGTGCTATGCCGAAGCTGGCCAAATCAGCAATAGAGGCCAGAAATGATCTTGAATTACGACGAAAAGAAATTAGCCATTACCTAACAAGTACTTATACCTGCAAACAAAGACAAATTGATGATGAATGATAATTTCGTACCACATTTGGACGTTTCTGCATATAATACTTACGTTTTGGGGACTTAAGTAGATGCAAATTGACAAGGAGAATAGACTTACAATAATACAAAAAACCACTCACAAAGCGACATAATGCATCAAAACAAATCTTCTAAGACTGGTAAGTCACTGAGAATTGTAGAGAATATCCCACAACCTAAAACTATTATTTCAGTCTTCAAGTGTGCAAAAACAGGTAAAACCGTAACACACGGGCCCTGTAAATTCTGCCCATCAAACAATGACAGTAAAGACGTTGCATGGAAATTGTAGCTGACGTATTTAGGAACTTCACATCACCATACTATAAGCAACGAATAAGAATAGTGTGTTGAATTGTTATGTGCCATACATCATGGTTCCGTCATTCTTGTACTTTACAATATAAATGTATTATGTAAAAGAACACCGTGATAAAAATATTATTAGTAAAAAGTTGTACGCAGCTGCACGTAGAGATTATTAATTGCTCTACTTTTTTAGTAATAGAGTTTTTAGCAATTTATTGTCCATTCCGTGCTTAATTTCAACAGATATTGTCATATTGACCCGAAGAGTATGTCCATTAAGTATATTCGAACAGAACAGTAGCGTTAACCATTACACCTTCTCGTTCGGTAGGTAATTTAAGAATATAGACTAACGTGTGCTCTGTAGAAGATTCTCTGTAATTAGTGCCCTTCTGCAGTGTTCTGTAGATGTATTTTGTGAAATAATTTCATAGTCGACTATCGATTATTAAAGCAAAGTCGATCACAATCAGTAGCAACGGATTCTTTGATCTAATCTAAATTTATATCAGAAAAATGATATTTTTCTATACATAATACATGTTTATAACAGCAGTACAACGTTGCTGATTGCTTACTGATTCCATGGAGACCATTTTATCCTTCTGAATTGTAACTTTGGATTCATGTAAGAAGTCCACAATTCGAATGTTAGAGCCAGTTAAATTCATCACCCCATACTTTGGTACCATAAATTGAGGATCTAAAATAACTAAAAAATCATAATAGGATAATAGGTTTCATAGGCGATCTATTCCTTTGCATAATTGCAAAATAGTGTGAAGTATCAAGGTGAGCATTTATGATGCAATAGTGAAATTCAGTTAAACGACCGTCTTAAAAAGTAATTTTCATTCAGCCAATGCTAGAAAACAAAATATCATGTTTTACATGTACAACTGCAACGCAAGTGAATCGGGTGAGATAATATTAATAGAATATTAATCATAATTTTAAATTCTTTATAACTTCTGAAATATTACAAACTGGCAAAATCTAAGACCAGTTTTGATATCAGCCAATATTTCTTTTAAGAAGATATATTTTGTACATTATTTTACAGTTGTCTCAAATTTCGTAATAATTCCATTTATTTTATTTTGCTAAGCTTGTAGAACGATTTGTGTATGGAATTGATGGTTCAATAATTGTTGCTACCACGTTAATCTATATTATGATTAATTTAATATACAAAGTGCAAACACGTGTATGCAAAAGCTAATATATACAGGTTGAAGCGAAATTCGCGCACTCGGGCTTCGCAGCGCGACTTCTCACACGCCAGCGAAAAAAAAAAATATCTGTCACAAAACTTCGTCCGGCGAGTACATCTGGCAGAGAAAGGATGTTACACAGTGGAAATCTGGCAACACTGTAACTACATGTATGGTAACTACCTCTGTCAGCACATGTTAGTTCTGCTCTACAGTTTGTGCTGTGGATAGTGTCTTGGGTTAGCATGCAGTAGGTCAATGGTTCGACCCTGGATTGAGGTGTATATTTTTTATCTGGTAAATGTAGTCCAGGTGGTACGTTATCTGGCATCTTAATCGTCAACAGCGATTGCAGCGGGTCCTCTAGAAAACATTTGCAGTTACATACTACAATCGTAGAAATGGAAGGTTGGTCGGCTTTGAAAGAAGCGCTTTCCACACTGTGGGCGTGAATTTATTCACACCACTTCATCTACTAAATGCGAAACCTGTTTTCTTTGCATCCTCCTCCAATGGTCCCATAGATTAGTACAAACTATTATTCTTGCCTCATTCAGGTTCACTACATTTCGTTAGGGCCTTGCATTACAAGTAGGACTAGCAACGTACTATGAGAATAATGTCCAAACTCGGTTACTATTTGTATGTGTTATCACCATGATCCATTATTATTATTATTATTATTATTATTACTCTGTCAATGGGATTGTGGAAACATCATATCTCTTACCATTAGGGAAACAGTGTAATTCGAAACCGAACATTTCACAATTAGCGGTGTCGGGATGAATCGTGCAGAATAATATATTTTAGAGGGGTAATGCGTGTTAGATGGAACAGCGCGCAGGACTGGCGGCGTGTTTATACTGTATGCGCTGTCCACCAGACAGGGACTAGTTGCGAGCGGAGTAACGTGCCCGTGAAACACTCCAATGTACATGAGTTCAAAATGGTTCAAATGGCTCTGAGCACTATGGGACATAGCGTCTGAGGTCATCAGTCCCCTAGGCTTAGAACTACTTAAACCTAACTAACCTAAGGACATCAGACACATCCATGCCCGAGGCAGGATTCGAACCTGCGACCGTAGCAGCAGCGCAGTTCCGGACTGAAGCGTCTAGAACCGCTCATCCACAGCGGCCGACCAATGTACATGAGTAGACGTATCGAATTTTCCCATTGTAAACCTGTAAACCAGTGTGGCAGACGTACGGCATAAACAAACTATATATATATATATATATATATATATATATATATATATATATATATATATATATATATATATATATATATATATGGATGTGCTTCTGGTCCTCGGTGCATCTGATAACTGGGCTGGTATTGCCACTCTTGATTATGCTGCTAGATATCCTTGTCGACGCCGTTCAGATAAAAATGCGTTCCGTCATCTGGATCCGCGCCTTCGGGAGTCAAGTTGTCTCCTTCCGCCACCGAATGACAGAGGTCGTCCACGGACTCGCCATACTGCAGCTACTGAGGAAGCTGTTCCAGAGCTCATACACCGAGAACCTCAGCGAAGTACATGTAGCGTAGCAGGGCAGCTGCGTGTCTCGCAACGCACGGTCGGTAACATGCTGCACGAGCGTGGGATGCAACCCTGTCATTATGCTTTCACACAACACCTGCATCCTGCAGATTTCCATCAGTGGATGCAATTCTGCTTACGGTTCTGACAAGAACAGGAAGCCAACGATGACTTCGTGCACACCGTAATATGGTTGGACGAAGCAGCAGTCACTCGTGAGGTTGTCTTCAATATGCACAATGCCCACCATTGATGTGAGGTTAACCTGCACGTCACCCGCGACCGTGTTCATTTTGGTATCGACGTCTGGACCGGAATATTGGGCGACAGGTGTTCGGGCCCTTCCATGTTGCCTGATCAGTTGACTGCACGAAGGTATCACGCATTCCTCTCAAACTATCTGCCTGATGCGGTGGAAGATGTTTCACTACACGTTCGGCAGAGGATACGGTTCCAACACGATGGTGCACCTCCACATGCTGGAATTAATGTGCGACAGTATTTGGACAGAAAATTTCCAGGGAAAAGGCTCAGTCGTGGAGGTCCAGCTGTATGGCCACCGCGTTCACCTGACCTAAATACCCTGCCTTTCTTCCTGTGGGGACACCTGAAGGAGCACGTGCACTCCACTCTGCCGACGAATGTGGGAGAATTGGTAGCACGTGCTCGGGCTGCTCTCGTTACTGTGGACGGAGCTCTGTTGCAAAGGGTCAGAGCTGTATGTTCCTGCGGGTTACGCGATGTTTGGACGTGCAGTGAAGTCGCTTTGAGCATCTGTTTTTCTGAGGGCAACGTATTCTGTTGTGAAGGTAATGCGGTTGTTATTATGGACATTATTATTGTCGCTGGTTGCTAATGTGCGACATCTGAGCGCTCACGTTACATGTAGTATAAATTAGAAGTAGATGGTGTGCTATTGTGCTGTGCTTCGTTTTTAGCATTTCGAAATTGATATTGTTTTTGTGTAGTTATTCTGTTATATGACAGGTCATTTGTTTCAACTGTCTATTTCTTATTTGTGTAACCACGTATTTTTTATGTTCAGCGTTACAAAATGCTGTAAATTTAGGATACATGTGACCTGAGAAACGGTTTATATAACAGTATGAAATGTCAGAATGAGATTAGCAAATAAAAAGTATGCGCCCCTACCCTCGACCTCCTGCATGCTTACCCAAAATTCTATCCACTGCAACAACTGTACAGCACAAAGAACATGAGGTAGTTACCATACATGTGGTTAGAGTGTTGCCAGATTTCCACTCTTTAACGTCCTTTTTCTGCCGGATGTACTCCCCGGACGAAATTTTGTTACAGACATTTTTTCATCGCAGGCATGTGAGGAGTCGCGCTGCGAAGCCAGAGTGTGCAAATTTCGCTTCACAATATATACACTCCTGGAAATGGAAAAAAGAACACATTGACACCGGTGTGTCAGACCCACCATACTTGCTCCGGACACTGCGAGAGGGCTGTACAAGCAAAGCCGGCCGGTGTGGCCGTGCGGTTAAAGGCGCTTCAGTCTGGAACCGCGTGACCGCTACGGTCGCAGGTTCGAATCCTGCCTCGGGCATGGATGTGTGTGATGTCCTTAGGTTAGTTAGGTTTAATTAGTTCTAAGTTCTAGGCGACTGATGACCTCAGAAGTTAAGTCGCATAGTGCTCAGAGCCATTTTGTACAAGCAACGATCACACGCACGGCACAGCGGACACACCAGGAACCGCGGTGTTGGCCGTCGAATGGCGCTAGCTGCGCAGCATTTGTGCACCGCCGCCGTCAGTGTCAGCCAGTTTGCCGTGGCATACGGAGCTCCATCGCAGTCTTTAACACCGGTAGCATGCCGCGACAGCGTGGACGTGAACCGTATGTTCAATTGACGGACTTTGAGCGAGGGCGTATAGTGGGCATGCGGGAGGCCGGGTGGACGTACCGCCGAATTGCTCAACACGTGGGGCGTGAGGTCTCCACAGTACATCGATGTTGTCGCCAGTGGTCGGCGGAAGGTGCACGTGCCCGTCGACCTGGGACCGGACCGCAGCGACGCACGGATGCACGCCAAGACCGTAGTATCCTACGCAGTGCCGTAGGGGGCCGCACCGCCACTTCCCAGCAAATTAGGGACACTGTTGCTCCTGGGGTATCGGCGAGGACCATTCGCAACCGTCTCCATCAAGCTGGGCTACGGTCCCGCACACCGTTAGGCCGTCTTCCGCTCACGCCCCAACATCGTGCAGCCCGCCTCCAGTGGTGTCGCGACAGGCGTGAATGGAGGGACGAATGGAGACGTGTCGTCTTCAGCGATGAGAGTCGCTTCTGCCTTGGTGCCAATGATGGTCGTATGCGTGTTTGGCGCCGTGCAGGTGAGCGCCACAATCAGGACTGCATACGACCGAGGCACACAGGACCAACACCCGGCATCATGGTGTGGGGAGCGATCTCCTACACTGGCCGTACACCACTGGTGATCGTCGAGGGGACACTGAATAGTGCACGGTACATCCAAACCGTCATCGAACCCATCGTTGTACCATTCCTAGACCGGCAAGGGAACTTGCTGTTCCAACAGGACAATGCACGTCCGCATGTGTCCCGTGCCACCCAACGTGCTCTAGAAGGTGTAAGTCAACTACCCTGGCCAGCAAGATCTCCGGATCTGTCCCCCATTGAGCATGTTTGGGACTGGATGAAGCGTCGTCTCACGCGGTCTGCACGTCCAGCACGAACGCTGGTCCAACTGAGGCGCCAGGTGGAAATGGCATGGCAAGCCGTTCCACAGGACTACATCCAGCATCTCTACGATCGTCTCCATGGGAGAATAGCAGCCTGCACTGCTGCGAAAGGTGGATATACACTGTACTAGTGCCGACATTGTGCATGCTCTGTTGCCTGTGTCTATGTGCCTGTGGTTCTGTCAGTGTGATCATGTGATGTATCTGACCCCAGGAATGTGTCAATAAAGTTTCCCCTTCCTGGGACAATGAATTCACGGTGTTCTTATTTCAATTTCCAGGAGTATATATATATATATATATATATATATATATATATATATGTGTGTGTGTGTGTGTGTGTGTGTGTGTGTGTGTGTGTATGACATAAATAAAAATAATACTGGCCATCCTGTGCTTGTACTTCGTTTTCGTAAATTCACATCCCTTAAACTAGTGGGGAGAGGCATGTTCATAAACAGATTTTTGAGAGGTCTGAACAGGCAGTTCAGAGTGAGTTAACAATGAGGTAGGTCGTGTGGCCGACAGTACGTGCATTTTTGTTACTGCCCATCGAAGTTAGGATGGCATCACTGGAAAACCATGGCCGATGACTGTTGGTGTTGTGACTGCTTGTCGACTGTGTTTACGTAATAAATGTAATTATATGAAGACATGTTTAGACTTATTGCTTTGTACATAGAACACTATGCCAGTATAAGTCAACCCTCAGACCAGACTCCTGGAATGGACTGTGTCCGGTGTAATTCATCAGTTTTTATTGATAAATTCAACGAAAATGAATTTATGATGTAACAGTATGAAGACTAAGAATTTAATTGATTATTGACCTCAAATGTTAGGAAACGCCACAAATTACGGACGTTGAGCTAAGATCCAAATGCTTGATGTGGCATAAATTAAAGTGACTGTCACAGGACCACTAAGTTATTTCTTTCCACTCATTTCTGTTGCTTCCGTCATGCCTGTTCAAGATAATGCCTGACTCGTATGACGGTTTTATCATATAGCAGACACTGGTATGGAACATCGGACACCCAACACCATACATTTACATCAATAGCAAGTAGCTGTAGATTCAGGTCCAGTTGTACTGCCTCACTACATTTGCACACCTAGGTCATACAAAAGGTACGTAGCACTGTACAAAAGGCATACGAGCACAAGGTACAAGTTCTTGAGATTGCGTTTGTATCAATTAAATATTGTTATTGTTATATTGGTGCATTTTGCAATCTGATATTAATCAAGTGTTTACTTGATCTTCGAAATAGTATTGCTTATACGGGCATTTATAATTTTTTGTATTTCGTTTTCATGGAAAAACTGTAATACTGTGCCGCCATAAAATTGTTCATTTTCGAGAGTCTATCTTCAACGGAAATTACTCCGAATGTGGTGAGGCTTATGAGGAATCAGTTCCTTTATTTCAATTAGCTAAGAAATTATCACCTGAATTTAAATTGTGTAGGAAACCCATGTGATAGGCATCAAAAAAGTTCAACCAGAGATGAGAACATCGATACAGTGGACGAGATGATATTAGAACGCAGTCTTTGGGAAAATCGATGAGAAATTTCGGAGAAATTACAATATTTAGAAATTAGGAGATATATTTTGAAGGTAAAACCGTTTATTGTGTTATGTAGACATTCTCGATTCCATATTCAGTGAAGGAAATGCGACACGCCAAGCAAGGAAGAAACAGTTATGTACAGTTGCTAGACTGGTATGAGAAGCACAGACGAAATGTAGATTACGACTGTCTGCGTGATTCGTGTGTATCGGGTACTGGTTACTCTAAAAGAGTCTTTTACAAAAACAAGACAAATGATATATCCTACTTCAGTATGGAGAATACATTAGGGACACAAAGTAAACAGTCGAGCTGTACGCAGATCGTACCCAACGGGACTGAGAGTTCAGCAATGTGTAAAAAGTTATTACACGCACTTAAACTACAAATGAACAACCCAGTTTATATTTCACCAAGAGTAAACATATTTCTTCACAGAAGTCTTTTGTAACGTGTATTGTACACGAATATTTTGGCAGTCTCCTCTCGAAAATGATGTTAGACTCATGTTTCGAACTCCCTTGCTGCTCAACTATCAGCATTCGTAACATCGTCTGGAAACGCCCAGAGTATGTGGAGGAAGTTCCGAACAGTACCTGTCGATGATCTTTGACGTTGTCCTTGGTTCAAATGTACAGTCTCGTCATTTTGTTTCCCTGGAAACAGGGAACGTGCTCAAATTTGCCAAGTAAGCGTGAGGGAATCTAACATGATTTTGTGTAGGAAAGCATGGCTGTATTCGTACAAGACGACACTGAAGAGCCAAACAAACTGGTACATCTGTTTAATATCGTGTAGGGCCCCCGCGAGCACGTAGAAGTGCCACAACACGACGTGGCATGGACTCGACTAATATCTGAAGTAGTGCTGGAGGGAACTGACACCATGAATCCTGCAGGGCTGTCCATAAATCCGAGTACGAGTGGGTGGAGATCTCTACTGAACAGCATGTTGCAAGGCATCCCAGATAAACTCAATAATGTTCATTTCTGGGGAGTTTGGCGGCCAGCTGAAGTGTTTAAACTCAGAAGAGTGTTTCTGGAGTCACTCTGTAGCAATTCTGGATGTGTGGCGTGTCGCATTGTCTTGCTGGAATTGCGCAAGTCCGTCGGAATGCACAGTGAACATGAATGGATACAGGTGACCAGACAGGATTCTTACGTACGTATCACCTGTCAGAGTCTTATCTAGACGTATCAGTCCAACTGGACAAGCCCCACACCATTACAGAGCCTCCATCAGCTGGAACAGTCCCCTGATGACATGCAGTGTCCATGGATTCATGAGGTTGTCTCCATACCCGTATACGTCCATCCACTCGATACAATTTGAAACGAGACTCGTCCGGCCAGGCAACATGTTTCCAGTCATCAGTAGTCCAGCATCGGTGTTGACGGGCTCCGGATAGGCGTAAAGCTTTGTGTCGTGCAGTCATACGGATACCGTGTGGATCTTCAGCTCCGAAAGCCCATATCGATGATGTTTCGTTGAATGGTTCGCACGCTGACACTTTTTAATCTCCCAGCATCGAAATCCGCAGCAATTTGCTGAAGGGTTGCACTTCTGTCACGTTCAGTCGTAAATGGTCCCGTTCTTGCAGGATCTTTTTCTGGCTACAGCGATATCGGAGATTTGATGTTTTACCGTTTCCCTGTTATTCACGGCACACTCGGAGATGTTGTGTCCCATTGGTTGTGGCCGACTATAACACCACGTTCAAACTCACTTAAACCTTGATAACTGGACATTGTAGCAGCAGTAAACGATCTAACAACTGCGCGAGACACTTGTTGTCTTATACAAGCTTTGCCGACCGCAGCACCGTATTCTGCTGTTTACATATCTCTGCATTTGAATACGCATGCCTATACCAGTTTCTTTGGAGTTCAGTGTAGTACGCCCGGAGTTGTAAGATTTGTGGGAGTTGTTCACCAGCTGGCGTTTTTACGACCAGAGTGAGGCGCTGTTTACTTCTTCGTCCGTGGAACAGACCTGTTGTGACAACATCGTTGTCAAGCGCTGGTATACGAGTACAAGCGAAGTTTCTGCCAGAGAAATCTGCTCCAGATGTACGTTTCAAATGTTGCGTCGCATAATTACTACAGAAAGCCAAAGAAATATGAATGTCAGTTTTATAATTTGTTCGGTAAAAAATAACAGTCAAATAGAGAGTAAACAATAACATTTACCTGTTTACGCATGAGATTAACCCTTGAAATTAAGACATATCAACGTTGTAATGGGTTATGGAAGCTTTGAGTAAGTTTTTGTATCTTATAGTTCTGTAATATCTCCCTGTCCAAAAGGGCGTCCTTGATTTGTTTTTAATTGAACTTGTGTAGTGGATACCATATTTCCTTAAACTGACAGTAACTGAATAGCTTTTAGATAGATACTTATTACGTTCGAATACAAAACACATTGCACTCTGGTAAGTGTCTTGCGTATTAAGTTCGAATGCATATGGAGTTCCCGGGCCGGCCGGAGTGGCCGAGCGGTTAAAGGCGCTACAGTCTGGAACCGCACGACCGCTACGGTCGCAGGTTCGAATCCTGCCTCGGGCATGGATGTGTGTGATGTCTTTAGGTTAGTTAGGTTTAAGTAGTTCTAAGTTCTAGGGGACTTATGACCACAGCAGTTGCGTCCCATAGTGCTCAGAGCCATTTGGAGTTCCCGGGATATGCTGGTAAGTTATATTGTGAGCGTAAAGAGTCCGTTGTTGAGAGTCCAGAAAGGTAAAACAGTTGTCTTTATTACAGTCACGACAATGTTCGAACCTCCTCCGTGTGCGGCTCGCGTTGGTGCCGTTGGTAGGTTGGCATCGTGTAATAGGGATAGTGGCGTCTCGTCTTCTTGTGTTTACTGGCACCACTACGCTCGCTAGCGATGTCTGTCTGCGAGTGCCAGCAGCAGCGTTTATCGATATCTAATACCGTGGTACTATCTTTGGAAAGACGTCAAGTGTTTTCCGGGTCGGGTGTGTCGGTAGTTCGGTTAGACCGAGGTGGAGGGAGGTGCGGCCGCGCGAGGACGTGCTGGCGGCACGCAGGCACTGCCTGGTCGAGGGGCTGTAATTGCGAGCGCCACATCGTTGTCCGCCGGACCCAGGACGTTTGAGTTGAGTGAACATTAACCCAGTAGCGAAACCTCCACTATTTTGAGATCGTGCCGTTTGTTCGTGCGTTGCTGCTCACAGGGTCGCTGAGACGAAGAGCAGTGTTTGGAGCTGGCGAAATTAATTAGCCATCCTCCACTTCTTATTATTAATCATTGAATTCCTCGTGTTTATTCACGAAGTTCAACCAGCGGTATTTTTCGGCCTAGTGGCCGCTAACGCCCCAGTTACCTGTCCTGGAGGTTAGCGTATTTCCGCGGCAGTGTACCTTTCCTCACCTCGCCGCTGCTGTCCTGTAAGGCATGTAGTTCGACAGCTTCCTCGATTGTCGTTCGGATATTTTGTCCTTTTGGACTACTTTCGTCCTAGTGGTCCCTTCTGCTTCTGGATGTTCTAAACACCGGATTCTGAGGACGCAGTGCTGTCCGCCAGTTCCGCCTTGTCAGGGTTATTCCATCGTTGTGTTGGTTACCAGACGTTACGCAGATTTTGCAAGAGTGTTGGTCAACGTTTAAACTGTCACTAGTTTGAGTTGCCATCTGGTTAAGTGAATACAACTCTTGGCTGCCTGTCTCGTCGGTTACGAACTTGAGTGACTTTTCCCATACCGATCCTTGGAGCACTGTCTGAGGCCCACTTCTCTCTTGGTTTGATCACATTGTGATGATTGTGGTTTTTTAAAATATTTTAGTGTCTCTTGGAGAAGTTGAACTGTTCTTAAGAACTGTTATTCAGGCCTTCAGCCATTAAATTGTTTTGTGAGTTGTAACTATTGGGGCCTTCAGCCGCAAATAATTGAATTTCTGGTCAATAACGCCTTCAGCCGTGAATGCAAATTATTTGCAGAATTTTTAATTAGATATTGTCTCTTAATAGTGAAAATTTGAAGATTGTGTTTTTTAAAAAAATAAATATTATAGTATATCTTAGAGAAGTTTAACTGTTCGTCAGAATTTTCTATACAGGCCTTCAGCCGCCAAATAATTTGAATTTCTGGTCAATAAGGCCTTCAGCCGTGAGTGCAACTTGTTTAAGAATTTTTTTATTAGACATTGTGTCTTAATAGTCAAATCTGATAATTGTTCCTTATTGTCAACTTCATTTGCAATTAGTTTCAAATAAAGTGTACGTGATTTTAAGAAAAACTGAGCAACCAACGGTAACTGAGTAAGGCCCCGTCCACGCCAAATCCTGCCTTCCCTAAGTTCCATGTTTCAAGTAACTGTACAGCTTTTAGATACATACTTATTAATACATACTTATTAATACAAAACACATTTCCACTCTGGTAAGTGCATTACATATTAAATTCGGATGCATATAGAGTTCCTGGGATTGTTGGTAAGTTATATTGTGAGCGTAAAGAGTCCATTGTTGAGAATCCAGATAGGTAAATATAAAAGTTGTCTTTATTACAGTCACGACAATGTTCGAACCTCCACTATCAAACAGACGCCCAAGCATTGTGATCGTATCTATATCCAGAATCGATCCACAGGGCTCTAAATGCCAAAACGCCTAGCAATAATAGATTGGTGGCAAGATTCGAGTGTGTAAGTACTGCCTTTAAGTCCTCTCGTAGCAACACTAGTTGCAGTGGTAGTAACAGTAGGATTCATCCGTGGATCACTTCTACAAGGATATTGGACATGCCATGTCATTAGAGCATGAGAAACAAAAAAGACATAATTTACATAATTTATATATTTATACTTCAGATTTGACAGAGATGGGACTAGCAGTCGGCCGTGGGCTTATAGTAGGAACCATCCCAACATTTCCTTGAAGTAATTAAGAGAAACCGCGCACGACTTAAAACAGGATGGCTAGATAGATATAAGAGAATCCATCCTTCCGAACACGAGGCCATACTGTTCAAACCAGTTCAGCCTCTTTCGGTTTATCGTTAATGTACAATACAGTTTTGTTTATATATTCTTGCGAATAAATTATTTAATAATGTAAACAGCTGGTGTAACCATGTTCATTCCCTTTTCAACACTGGTCAGCGCACATACTAAACAATGTTATTTCATAATGGTACACCATGACATTATCAACTGTCGTCAGGACCATGAGTAGGTATTTGGTTTACATTTTGTGTACCGGAACTTTCCAGTTGCCAGCCTGAAAACCTGTGACAGCATACATCCATAATAAGCAGCCCGAGCTCAGACAGTGGATAAGAAATTAGCATTATCCACTATAAAGTTGATGTAATGTCTCTAGAAGAAGGTACAGAGTAATAGTGTGTTGTGAAATGGCAGATACTTTATTTTTGTTTACTTGCATTATGTTTGTACCAAACCCCTATCCTGTATTACGTAAGTAATCTTACACTGTCTAGCATGTACAGCGTGCTTTGTTTTGCTTATCTGTTTGATCTCCTTGAGCAATTTACAGAACAATTTTATTCCTTGGCAGAAAATGCTTTATGAGTTTGTTTTTAGTCTTTCTTGATAAGTGTAAGTGCCGTCTACGTACTGATCTATGGTGCAGTAATTATCCAGATTAGTTTTTATGTTCGTAACTGACTGGTAAATGTTTTCACGTGGAGTAGTTAAAATTTATATATTTTGAACAGGTCTTTACAATGAGCCCAGTTACTATTTTTTGTTGTTTTTCTCTTGACCCTTTCCTGTAACTTGAAAGTTTTAGTTATATTCGATGGATTTATCGTCCAGAAAAGAATTACATGACTAAGAATTAAGTATGAACTGCATGTAAGTAAAACGCATTGGCTCATACACACTGATCACAGGACTAAGGGCACAGCAAACCGATGGGATTTTGTTTGTCAAATCTTTTTATGTTCACACCACCTCGCTGAGCATCAATCCATTTTCCACAGAATGGCAGCGTTAATCAAAAAGTTAACTTCGCTAATCGTCAAACTGTTACCAAAAAAGTTAACTCCGTTAAAGCGTTACTCACAGGAGATTCATCAGAAGCTAAAGTTAAGAGTTAACACGTAATAGGAAACATTATGTTACGGGTGTAGTGAAATGAACAAGTGAATCAAACGTTTCACCGTTGTTTAAATAAAAGTTTATATAATTATTTAGTTATCAATGTTAAATCACGGAAGAGTCAAAATACACTAGAATCCGATAGTAACTTACATAAGATGCATATTTCCCTTCAGGAACATCAATATGTTAAGGTTTTCATCCGAGAGCGAGGCTCGTTTAGGAGACAAATGTCTTTGCCCACAGAAAAAAGTCATTTGACTGCAGCACTCGGGGATATATAGGTATTATACTTAATAAATAAATTTACTGAAACTTGTTCCCCAAGAAATGCCGCATCCTTGAATGAGTCTTTTGATTTGATGTCCAGCTGCATTTTGACTAGACCCTGAGCTTTACATTTTACAGACGTCTTTCTACTAGGTTTCTCTTTATAGCTAGAATCCGATTCCATTATTTCGTTTCCACAGTCAGATCACTAACAGAAAGTAGTAATTAATGCGAACTCAGTAAACAAACAACAATAAACAGCCAACACCCAGTTAGTCTCGCTCGCACTGGATAGTAAAAATGGTTCAAATGGCTCTGAGCACTATGGGACTTAACTTCTGAGGTCATCAGTCCCCTAGAACTTAGAACTACTTAAACCTAACTAACCTAAGGACATCACACACATCCATGCCCGAGGCAGGATTCGAACCTGCGACCGTAGCAGTCGCGCGGTTCCGGACTGTGCGCCTAGAACCGCGAGACCACCGCGGCCGGCACTGGATAGTACCTTACATCAATCACGCGATACCCGACGTAACCACACACCTACATGATCGTAGCGTTGTTGTTGTCATAAACAGTACTCCTAATTCACCATTAACACATTCAAAGAAAATTAACGGAAGTTAAAGAGACCGTTTTCTAAGATTAACTTAAAAGTTAATCCTTTATTCGAAAAGTTAACTTCGTTAATTAACGATCAACGACCTGAGCCCAGCTATGCCCTTTTCTTACTTAAACTGCAGTTGTTTTCTTTATGTTCAATTTAACTTTTAATTCATATAAACCATTTCCATATTTTCTTGAGGATTTAATTTGCTTCCTCTCGTTTTCTCAGTGACTATAATGTTGTTATAATCAGCATAGAGAATTTTTTAACAACTAACTTTACTGCGAAAGTCATTGATGCATACTAGCAGATTGGAATCCCCGTGTCAATATTAACTTTTTTTGTAGTGGGAAAGTCTGGAACGTACCCTCACGAGACCAAATGAGTAGCTGTTTGAACAAATAACGAGCGAAATTGACACACAAACTTCCGAACTGACGTCAGATCGGAAAATTTGCACAAGGCTGAAAGCGCTTGACAATTAATACATCTGTAATTGCACTGTAAAGAAAATACAGCAAAGCCCGATAGCCCTTCCGTCATGCACATGAATTCAATGGTGCTGAACACCTGGAAAAGGCAACGTAAGCCGATAACAAAGCCAGTAAATTAAATTACGGATAAATAAGTGAGAGAAGCGACTGCCGATGTTGCTCATAATTTGACACAAAACTAAATTGCTTCGAGATACGTCTCATACTGAAAGCGGGCAGGACACTTCATATCTGTGAAAAATATGCTTTTCTACTGGGATTCGTCGCAGACTGGCCTTCGTGGTTCAGTGTAGCGTCACAGTCACGTAAACATGGTCACTGTTCGACTCCCATCTCAGCCGTGGGTCTGGTTTATAAAGGAGGCGTTATTTTGGATGTGTTCCGTACTTGCAAGAGACAAATATATGTGTAACGATTGCAAATGAAATGAGGAAGAAGACAGACCCATTCGTGAGATGAATTAAAATTACTGATTGCAGGTGACAGACATAGTTAAGCAATGAGGTGGTTATGTGGGCCATTTAAAAATACATATAAAGAAAAGTTACGACAGCGCTAGTTTAGCCAGTCGCCAGGTCGAAATATGAATGCACTGCAGAGAACTATATTTACTCAAACGTGGGACAGAATGAGCGCTTGTGGGATGTGATGGGAAGCAGCGAGCGACTGCGATTTGTGTTATTTTAGACTACAGCATTGGCCCGGTTGGCCTCTTTACAGGAATATCTGGGCTCGGGAGATGACGAAGCTTGTACGACGCCGTTGCTCACCGCCGGGGTCAATGGACTCACACCAGTCTCCAGGCGACGGACAAAATTATGAGGCGGCCTCCTACTTGGAAGACAGTTAGCCTTGTCAGGTCCAAACTGAATTCCCTCGTGAAGTTCATTTGGCTATAATAACCACTCTACACGGATACAAATTAATAACACAATAAATGTGAGTTGCTGTCTTCGTTCAGGTGCCATAGAAATAAGGCAGATTTTAGCGAGGAGTTTCCTAAAAGCTAGTTCTGATGTGAGGTGAAAATTAAATGTACTTTATTTGCTTATCATATCGTGGATCGCCGGCCGGGGTGGCCGAGAGGTTCTAGGCACTACAGTCTGGAACCGCGCGACCGCTACGGTCGCAGGCTCGAATCCTACCTCGGGCATGGATGTGTGTGATGTCCTTAGGTTAGTTAGGTTTAAGTAGTTCTAAGTTCTAGGGGACTGATGACCTCAGAAGTTAAGTCCCATAGTGCTCAGGGCCATTTGAACCATATCGTGGATCCACTTGTAAACGTCCTTCTTAGTAATTAGCCACATGGAACTATTACAGATTGGTAAGCGTTTCTTTCATGTCGTCTTGGAAGTGTCGTGCAGCGAGTCATAGACGCTGAAAGTACTGAAACTCACTGCCGACCCGACCAAGCTGTAGTGATGTCGAAGACACAGCACAAGCCAAAAATACCGATATGTATGTCACACTCGGGTATTATCATCAATCAGTACAGCATCGTTGGCAGCCATGCTATGTTTATGGCGGACTGCCTCGTAAATGTGAGATTTGACATTTAATGTCCGCTGTTGTCTTGTTTCGCAACTTGCCCGAATCTTAATCGTGAGTCGTTCCTAGTCTGTTTTTATTTACAAACGCTTCTGCTGAACATTAAATGGGCTGTGTCCACTCTCAGCCTTTATGGCGGCTTGGGGACAGTTTCAGTGAGGTGCCCGAATATCTGGCGACGAATGGCAGCCCATTCTTCCTCGAGAGTCGAAGTCAGAAAAGGAAGCTGGGACGAAGCTGACGTTCTAATTCACCCCAAATGTGTTCCATTGGGTTCAGGTCAGGATTACGGGCAGACCAGTGCATTTAAGGTGTGTCACTGTCCGCAAACCACTGCCTATTAAATTCTGTTTTATAACAGGGTGCATTGTCATTTCTATTCAAAAAAATCATCGCCTCCGAAATGTCCCTCTAGCAGTACACGATCATGTAACATGTGTTTATATCCTACCCCTTTAACGTTTTCTTAAGCACAATAAGGGGACCACGTTCTAGCTACGAAAAACACAGTCATATCTGAACAGCACCTACTCTGTACTTTGTACTTCACTGTTGGTACTACACACGATGCAGGTTTCGTTCTTCCGGTAATCACCAAATCCAAACCCTTCCATCGGATTACCACAGGGTGTAGCGTGATTCATCACTCCAAATGACTCTTTTTCCAGTCATCCACTGCCCCGTGGCGTCGCTCTTTACAACACCTCAAGCGTCGCTCAGAAGGGACTACAGAAAAGTGTGCCTTACCACCAGTTGTGCACCATTGTTTTTAATTCCCTACGCCCAGTCATTGCCCTAGCTGGACTGCCGCTAGCACTTTGAAATTTACGAGTGATTTCTTCCACCGATTTCATGCGATTTCTTAGAACCACCCTCCACAATGCTCCACGCTCCCTATCCGGCAGAACGGAGGTGTACCTGGTCTTTGTTTAACTCTGATTGTTCCTTTGTCTTTCCACCTCATAATCACTTCACCAACAGTCAGCCTGGGCGGCTTTAAAAGGGTTGAAATGTTCCTGAGTAATGTGCTACTCTACGTTCGACCCACTGGACTCACCTGACCGTCCCACTCTGCTGACAACAAAATGCTCCCCATCTTTTATCATACTGGTAGATCTGACTCTCGTGACATGTAGTGGTCCATTTCGCATTACATAACGGTGTTCGGATAGTTTTGATCATATGGTATACAAAAGAAAAGGGAAGGAAGACAGATAAGGTGAAACGTACCGTCGAAAAGGAAGGCATTACAGACGGAGCACAAATTCGTGTTGGAATGGAATGGAAGACGATACCAGCCATGTACTTTTCAAGGGAAAAGTCTAAATTTGGATAGCCTTACGTGGATTTGAATTCTGCTCTTCTTCAATGTGAGTCCAGACATTCCTGAGAGAATAACAGGGCACGTCTCTTCAAATAAAATGAAGAGTGTCTGGAAAGACAACTGTGCATTTTGGAACGACTTGGGATCCAATCTTTTCCAAGAGCCTCTGTTACTTGTTGTTTTGCATCCTTTAACCGGGTAGGAGATAACTGGATACAGAAAAAGGCTTTGCTAACCGTCCTGACCATCATTCGGACTTAACACACAAATGGTTACACGCAGGAGGCGGCTACACGGGTAGCGGGATCTGTGTGGCATGGGCTGGGAGGTTTTTTAGGTTACAGGCTCTAGGGGAAACACAAAAAGGGCTTCAGTCTCAAAGGGTGCAGGTCAAACATAGGAAGAACGTAGACCTAGGAACCTTCGGTATAGCAGTTATAAATTGTCGCAGCTGTATTGGGAAAATACCAGAGCTCCAAGCGCTAATAGAAAGCACTGACGCTCAAATCGTTATATGCACTGAAAACTGGCTAAAGCCGGAGATAAATCCATCTGAAATTTTTGCGAGGGACCTAACGGTACAATGTAGGCTTTCACGGCCGGTGTTGTCTCCAGTTAAAACTTCCGGGCTGAGAGGCCGTGGTCTATATATAAAATTTCCACCTAACGTTTCGTCTCCATCTGCGGGAGACATCTTCTGAGGGCAGTAGCCGGACGACCTCAGAAGATGTCTCCCAAAGATGGAGACGAAACGTTAGGAGGAAATTTTATACATCGACCACGGCCTCACAGCCCGGAAGTTTTAACTGAAAACCTAATGGTGTTCAGAAAAGATAGGCTAAATACAATTGGTGGTGGCGTGTTTGTTGCTGTTAGAAGTAGTTTATCTTGTAGTGAAATTGAAGTAGACAGTTCCTGTGAGATAATATGGGTAGAGGTCATTCTTGGAAATCGGAATAAAATAATAATTGGACCCCTTTACCGACCTCCCAACTCAGTTGATACAATTGTTGAAAGGTTCAAAGACAGATTGAGTCCAATTTCAAACACATACCCGACTCATACAATTATAGTTAGTGGTGAATTCAATTTACCCTCGATATGTTGGCGAAAATACATGTTTGACTCTGTCGGTTCGCATAAAACATCATCCGAAATTGTGCTAAACGCACTCTCCGAAAATTATTTCGATCAATCAGTTCATGAGCCCATTTGAATAGTAAATGGTTGGGAAAACAGACTTGACTTCTTAGCATCAAATAATCCTGAGCTAATAACGAGAATCAAATCTCGTACAGGGAATACTGAACACAGGGTTGTCGTAGCGAGACTGAATACCGTAACTCTCAAATTCACAAAAAAAACGAAAAATATATCTGTTCAAAAAAGCAAATAAAAATTCGCTTGACACATTCCTGAGAGACAATCTCCACTCCCTCTAAATTGACAATGTAAGTGTAGACCAAATATAGCTTGAATTCAAAGAAATATCAGCGACAGCAGTTGCAAGATTTATATCATTAATAAAAGACGGAACTTATGCCCCATGGTACACAAAACAGGTCAAAGAAGACGAAGTAATTATTCCAGAATTCGAGTCAAGAACAGCTGCCGACATGTGTAAATGAACAGCAGATATCCTCAGAGTGCTGAAGCACCTTAAATCACTTAATAAAAGCAAGTCTTCCGGTCCTGATTGTATACCAATTAGCGATTTTCTCCGCTCGGGGACTGGGTGTTTGTGTTGTCCACATCATCTCATCATCATTCGGGAAGTGGCGAGATTGGAACTGGAAATATTCGGAATTTGTACGGGCGCTGATGACCTCGATGTTGATGCCCCACCAACCAACATATAAATAAAATTAGGTTCCTTTCAGAGTGCGCTGATGCAGTAGACCCATACTTAACAATCATATAAAACTGCTCACTCGACGAAACATCCATACTCAAAGACTGGAAACTTGCACAGGTTACACCAATATTCAAGAAAGGCAATACGAGTAATCCACTACATTACAGGCCCATATCATTAACGTCGATATTTAGCAGGATTCTGGCACATATATGGTGTTTGAACATTTAACATTATGAATTACCTCGAAGAGAACGATCTATTGACTCATAGTCAACAGGAATTTAGAGAACATCGTTCTTGTGAAACACAGCTAGCTCGACAAGGGATTTCAAATTGGTTCCGTATTTCTAGATTTCCAGAAGGCTTTTGATACCGTACCTCACAAGCGGCATGTAATCAAATTGCGTACTTGTGGAATAACGTTTGCGTTATGCAACTGGATTCATAATTTCCTGTCAGAGAATCTCAGTTCGTAGTAACTATCGGATAGTCATCGAGTAAAACAGAGATGATTTCTGGCGTTTCTCAAGGTAGAGTTACAGGCCGTCTGCTGTTCTTTAGCTATATTGAAGATTTGGGAGACGACCTGAGCAACCGCCCAAGGTTGTTTTCAGATGATGCTGTCGTTTATCGTCTTGCAAAGTCATCAGAAGATCAAGACCAATTGCAAAACGATTTAGATAAGATATCTGTACGGTATGAAAACTGGCAATTGACCATAAATAATGAAAAATGTGAGGTCATCCACATGAGTACTAAAAGGAATCCGTTAAACTTCGGTTACACGATAAATCAATCAAATCTAAAGGTCGTAAATTCAACTAAATACCTAGGAAATACAATGACGAACAAATTAAATTGGAAAGAACACACAGAAAACGTTGAGGGGAAGGCGAACCAAGGACTGCTTTTTTATTGGCAGAACACTGAGAAGATGCAACAGATCTGCTGAAGAGACCGTTTCACTACGCTTGTCCGTCCTCTTTTGGAGTACTGCTGCGCAATGTGGGATCCTTATCAGACAGGATTAACGGAATACTTCGAGAACTTTCAAAGGAGGGCAACGCGTTTTGTATTATCTAGAAATAGTGGAGAGAGTGTCACTGACATGACACAGGATCTGGGGTGGAAATCATTACAACAAAGGCATTTTTCGTTGCGGCGGGATCTTCTCACGAAATTTCAATCACCAACTGTCGCCTCCTAAGGCGAAAATATTTTGTTGGCGCCGACATACGTAGGGAGAAACGATCTCATAATAAGATAAGGGAAACCGAGTGAGGTGGCCGGCGGTTAGCACAATGGACTCGCTTTCGGGAAGACGACAGTTCAAATCCGTGTCACGCTATCCTGATTTAGGTTTTCCGTGATTTCCCTAAATCGCTTCAGGCAAATGCCGGGATGCTTCCTTTGAAAGGGCACGGCAGATTTCCTTCCCCATCCTTCACTAATTCGAGCTTGTGTTCCGCCTCTAATGACCTCGTTGTCGACTGGACGTTAAACACTAATCTCCTCCTCCTCCAAAATAAGAGAAATCAGAGCTCGCAGGTAAATATACAGGTGTCCGTTTTTACGCGCGCCGTTCGTGAGTGGAATAATATGGAATTAGTGTGAAGGTGGTTCGATGAACTCTCTGCCAGGCACTTGAGTGATATTTGCAGAGTAGCCATGTAGGTGTAGATGTAGATCGTTGAAATTGTTTTCTTCCGAAGCACAGCACACTGTCCTCACCGCCAGACATGGGCGTGGCCCTGCAGCACAAGCCGTTAGCTGGTGTCATGGCACGGACATTCCAAGCGGAAACGTTGCTACCCGGCTGCCGTGAATACTGGATTGTAGCTATCGATGTAAATAGACTTAACAAAGGAAATATCTGATCGCGTTAAGGTACAGGAAATGTGAATACACTATTTTAAAGAACTTGGGAAAGGATCAGTTGCTGAAAGGTTCAGTCGCCGCAACCAGCTAATTTGCGTGACAACGTATAAAGACGTTACCGACGATGAAAGACTGCTAACGAAATCGCTAACCTTCACATTTCTGATCGATGCGAAGAAATAAGAGGGCGTGCTGAAAAGTAATGCTTCCGAATTTTTGAAAACTCTTCAAGCTTTTTTGATAAAAACAAACGATATTAACATTCTACATATTCGTTCTTCATGTCCACATATCTATTTCTCGACACGCTGGTGACGGATACAATTCTCCCAAGGCAAGAGGAGTTTATTGATATTGTCGTTGTAGAATGTTTGACTTTGTTGACGGAGCCACAACTTCACCTCTGATTGCAGCGCTTCATCACTATCAAAGTGATATCCTTGAAGATGTTCTTCAAGTTTCGGAAACAGATGAAAATTGGATGCGGCCAAGTCGACTGTATGGAGGATGATCGATAACAGTGAACCGAAGTCGACTGTATGGATGATGGTCGATGACAGTAAACCCCAGTCACCGGGTTGTTGCACACGTCACAACGCTCGTGTATGGCCTGGTTTTGTCTGCCGATGGACACCGTGCTCCATGTTTGGACCAACTCTTCGAATTCGAAACTCGATAACTGAACGCTGTTTCTCACGCAGTGGCGTAGTTACGTTACACACCGCCATGTTACACTCTTCAATTCGGAGCCCTTTAGCAGCAGAGGGCTGCAAATATGTAGACGCGAAAAATAAAGATTATTAAAGATGTAGAATGTCAATAATGTATGATTTATTTAAAAAACTTTAAGACTTTCTACATTTTAAAAAAAATCGGAGGCGTTACTTGCCGGCATGCCCTCGTATCACAACGAATGAGGTTTAGCCACAGAGCCATTCGAGGGTGCTATCGCTTTATACAACTCTACATTTTTAATTACAATAATGTGTCGAGAACGGAAGTTGATGTGATCATTTTTAGTTATTTCATTGTTGTGCACGTCGCATGTAGTAGCCTCTCAGTAACAAGAATACTTAGCCAGTTAATGTCCACGCTCTGGAGGCCCCTAACAGTGACTCCACAGCTACACGCATCACAAAACAACCTCCACATCTCCAAAAAGAGATGAATTCAACGGCCGTGCCACGTTAGTGACACGGCTTCCCGATCGATCACCGAAGTTAAGAAACGTTGGGGCCTCTTAGTACGTGAATGGGTGATCGTTAACCAGGTGTCGTTGGTTTTCAGGACACGCAAGTCTCCGAAGTGGCTTCCAACTGAAAGACTTGCACACGATGGAGGTGCTACACGACTTCTTCTTTTTTTTTTCAAATGAATTTTTATCTGCTTTTCAACATGAAACCTTATTAATCAAATTAATCAACTGATACACCAAGACATCAGACAACTGCATTTGCAGTGTGGTCTTTCTCTCGTCTAAACACGATAGCCCTTTCTGCTGTCGTGTTTCCACGTCGTCGGTCAGTGCGTGATATACATACAACCGACTATTTCGTAGACACCACTTTACACTGCCAGGACTTCCATACAATAGACTGTTTCATACAGACCATTTCACTGCCACGACTTACGTCAGCAGAGGAGGGTCAAAGACGAGACCCTGTGGTACCCAGCTCTGCAACTTCTACAGTGCTCCAAAGCGACCAGTAAGGTCTTTTAAGGTGGTAACTAACATTTTGTCCAGTAAACTTTGAGAGATAGAATGGTAATTCAAAATATAGCAGACAATGGCATGTAGAAGGAATGATACATGATATACAAATGAACCAATTAAAATTGTACCAGCATGTTGAGGAGGCAAGAGTATGGTTAGCCATGTAAAGCGATACAGTATTATCACCTAGTAAGGTGCGATTTAAGAACCCCAAACTTTCGACAGACTGAGCAGCTGGAGTAGCCACAGAATGGGACCATACTTAACACTGCTAATGGCTGATAATAATCTGTATTTATTACGGCTGCCTCCAACATTCAGTTTCAGAAGGGAGTATCCAATGAAAATCGTTACGGGTCGAACATTGTTCTAGGCTGCCGAGCACAATATTGGAACATTAATTGCATTACTGAAAGGGATGCTTATTGCCTTTGTATAACAGAGGTTATGGTACCTATCAGATCGCGTGTTTGGTGAAATACTCGTTCTCACGTCGAGTCCAGGTAGCGATAGCTGTGTGGGGCTTAGAAGTATCCGTGTAAGATCCCAAGAAGTGCCCGCCAAAGGTAAGAGTATTAAAAGCCTAGCGGCTAACTCCCAAAGAATTCGCAACAAAGTCCCAGCGTATGAAGTGCTCCTAAAAGGCGGTGAAGCTCGCATAGTACTAGGTACAGAAAATTGGTTGAAGCCCGATAGCGGAGAGTTTTGGGGGAAAATTTAAATGTGTATCGAAAGGAGAGTGTAATAGTAAATGGAGGTGATGTATCTGTTGCAATAGAGAAGAAACTCGAGACCACCTAGATAGAAATTGAAGCTGCATGTGAGATTGTTTGGACAAGAGGGTTGGGTTGGGTTGTTTGGGGGAAGAGACCAAACAGCGAGGTCATCGGTCTCACCGGATTAGGGAAGAACGGGGAAGGAAGTCGGCCGTGCCCTTTCAAAGGAACCATCTCGGCATTTGCCTGGAGCGATTTAGGGAAATCATGGAAAACCTAAATGAGGATGGCCGGCCGCGGGATTGAACCGTCGTCCTCCCGAATGCGAGTCCCGTGCGCTAACCACTGCGCCACCTCGCTCGATCTTTGGACAAGATACAGTATTATTGGTGTGAATAAATTAAATCTTTCTGTGCAGCACCGGAATCATCCGGGATGATGTAACTGAATACTTTACAGAAATTCTCAGTTCGGTGGTATCTAAATTCACCATTCATACTTTCATCATGGGAGGAGACTTTAATTATTCAGCAGTCAACTGAGATAGTTATAGTTTTGTAAGTGGAAGGCTTGCGGCTGGTCCCCTTCGGAGGTTCGAGTCTTCCCTCGGGCATGGGTGTGTGTGTTTGTCCTTAGGATAATTTAGGTTAAGTAGTGTGTAAGCTTAGGGACTGATGACCTTAGCAGTTAAGTCCCATAAGATTTCACACACATTTGAACTTTTATTTGTGGAAGGTTTGACTAGACATCCTGTGAAACATTACTAAATGCTTTATATTAAAACTTCCTAGAACTTATTGTTCGGAAGCCCACTTATGATGGAAATATATCGCATCTAATGGCAACAAATTGGCCTGACCTCTTTCATGACATAGACACCGAAACTGATATGTGACCGTCAGGAAGTTGTAGCAACTTTCTTAATAAAGTAAAAAGAGCAACTAACACAAGTCCAAAAATTCTTATGTTCAACAAATCATACAGGGTGATTTTCTTCACTGTGTACAAACTCTAGGGATTGATCGACGAGAGGATACGGAACAAAAAAGGTCTAATGAGCATACGTCCAGGAATACGTGGTGAAGAAACCAGTAACAAAACTGCTCCCGATGTGGAAAGTATGTCGCTAGTAAGCCCTGCACACGCTGTAAGTGATAAGGGTAGAAACAATTGTCATGGGGAATGGTCCACGCGGTCGTCTAGCTTACCCTGTACTGGCGGGCCAACTGGCTGGTACTGACACGGCGGTCGCCTTCCACAGTGTTAATCACATATTTTCCTCCAAGTATGGTTTCCGAACATTTTGGGTACGTCCTTCATGATTTCCGGCTTCCTGAAACGACCCTGTCTCAGGCATACGGCGAAACACTGTTGCAAACATCGAAAGCTATGCTTGTTGTCGGCGTGGATAAGTCTCTCGATACAACCTTGCTGCCCGCCTCCCGTTGCCATTTGCCTTTCCACAAGTAAACACCATGGTGGCAAGCTCTCGATTCGAATACGGAACCATTGTGTACTACGCTGTATAACATCCAATACAAGGTGAATCAGCAAGAGAAGTGAATCGGACACAACATTACCAATTGCTATGTAGGAGAGGACGCTAGAGCATGGCGTATGAGGTACAGCACCAACCAAAAGGGAAAACCGTGCATATTGTAACTATGGCTGCATGGTACAGCGCGTATTAGACCGTAGTCTCTGTAACAAAGTATGATTGAATAAATGGCCTCTAGCACGGAAACCATGCATTTCCGGACATAAGTTCAATATACCTTTTTTGTTCCGTATCCTCTCATTGATCAATCGCTGGAGTTTGTACAGAGCCAGTAGTGTGATATCACAATGAGGAACTTGAAACAACTAGCTGTGGGCAGGAGCGTGTAAAAGAGCTGTGGCTAACTTTTGAAAGGATAGTTGAACATGAACTAATTATACACTCCTGGAAATTGAAATAAGAACACCGTGAATTCATTGTCCCAGGAAGGGGAAACTTTATTGACACATTCCTGGGGTCAGATACATCACATGATCACACTGACAGAACCACAGGCACATAGACACAGGCAACAGAGCATGCACAATGTCGGCACTAGTACAGTGTATATCCACCTTTCGCAGCAATGCAGGCTGCTATTCTCCCATGGAGACGATCGTAGAGATGCTGGATGTAGTCCTGTGGAACGGCTTGCCATGTCATTTCCACCTGGCGCCTCAGTTGGGCCAGCGTTCGTGCTGGACGTGCAGACCGCGTGAGACGACGCTTCATCCAGTCCCAAACATGCTCAATGGGGGACAGATCCGGAGATCTTGCTGGCCAGGGTAGTTGACTTACACCTTCTAGAGCACGTTGGGTGGCACGGGATACATGCGGACGTGCATTGTCCTGTTGGAACAGCAAGTTCCCTTGCCGGTCTAGGAATGGTAGAACGATGGGTTCGATGACGGTTTGGATGTACCATGCACTATTCAGTGTTCCCTCGACGATCACCAGTGGTGTACGGCCAGTGTAGGAGATCGCTCCCCACACCATGATGCCGGGTGTTGGCCCTGTGTGCCTCGGTCGTATGCAGTCCTGATTGTGGCGCTCACCTGCACGGCGCCAAACACGCATACGACCATCATTGGCATCAAGGCAGAAGCGACTCTCATCGCTGAAGACGACACGTCTCCATTCGTCCCTCCATTCACGCCTGTCGCGACACCACTGGAGGCGGGCTGCACGATGTTGGGGCGTGAGCGGAAGACGGCCTAACGGTGTGCGGGACCGTAGCCCAGCTTCATGGAGACGGTTGCGAATGGTCCTCGCCGATACCCCAGGAGCAACAGTGTCCCTAATTTGCTGGGAAGTGGCGGTGCGGTCCCCTACGGCACTGCGTAGGATCCTACGGTCTTGGCGTGCATCCGTGCGTCGCTGCGGTCCGGTCCCAGGTCGACGGGCACGTGCACCTTCCGCCGACCACTGGCGACAACATCGATGTACTGTGGAGACCTCACGCCCCACGTGTTGAGCAATTCGGCGGTACGTCCACCCGGCCTCCCGCATGCCCACTATACGCCCTCGCTCAAAGTCCGTCAACTGCACATACGGTTCACGTCCACGCTGTCGCGGCATGCTACCAGTGTTAAAGACTGCGATGGAGCTCCGTATGCCACGGCAAACTGGCTGACACTGACGGCGGCGGTGCACAAATGCTGCGCAGCTAGCGCCATTCGACGGCCAACACCGCGGTTCCTGGTGTGTCCGCTGTGCCGTGCGTGTGATCATTGCTTGTACAGCCCTCTCGCAGAGTCCGGAGCAAGTATGGTGGGTCTGACACACCGGTGTCAATGTGTTCTTTTTTCCATTTCCAGGAGTGTATATATACCTAGCAGAAATTTTGGCGATGACTGCCGTAGTATAGGGCTGCTGTAATGAAACTTCTTAAGAAACAGCAACTAGTGCATAATTGGTGTAAGACAAGACACAGGGCCTTTAGACAGAGAGTTGCTGTGTAAAACACATTTAGCTGCGTTGCAGCAACAACCAGAGGCCAGACTTCGCAACCCGTCGAAAGGTATGCAGGCGAACCGCCTACGAAATTCTGCGACCAGATGCTAGAATACTGCTGGCATAGCATGAAGCAATACCACAGTCTGCCACAGCGGTGGGCAAGGTTTGCTCGTGCCGCTGCACTTCCTCCGTCACCTACCTGACTGGAGAAGAGCTCCTGTCACAATATACACTGTTTAAAACAATAAGAGGAACACGTGTAGCAACTTCCTGTACGTTAAATCTATTTTGATACGAGCGAAACCTGTGGTCTTGTTGCATGGATTGAGATCTTCGCTTTCAGTGAATGCAACAATTAAAATCATTGGCCATCTATTGGCTGTGTAATACGTTACAATGTTAGGTGACCAATCAGAAGGAAATGATTACCAATGTCCCAGTGTTTTCTGGTAATGTACACAGACAGCGCTTGTCATTTTTAGACGTTGTGTTCAACCAAGCACGTGCAGTGCGACACCTTAATGCACTGCAAGGACGGTCTGTGTGATCCAAAAAGGACGGACTTCCCGTTCTGTTGTTGCAGATGCCAATGTATCTCCATCTGTCATCCGTACGTTGCGGTCACGCTGCAGGGACACAAGGCGTGTTGGACAAACTCGCTGACTCACTACAACCCCAAGTGAAGGCCGATGTTTGGGCATCTCTGCGTTGTGGCGTCAGAATGCTATCGCCAGAGGACTGCTAGAGGATCTCAGTAGGACCGCTGGAGCCGCTGTGTCCGATCAGACTGTAATGAACAGCTTATGGGAATAAAGTATGACCCAGACGTTCTGTCGAGTACCCCGCTTGACACAACATCTTGCAGTTCCCCTTCGCCGGCCGCGGTGGTCTAGCGGTTCTGGCGCTGCAGTCCGGAACCGCGGGACTGCTACGGTCGCAGGTTCGAATCCTGCCTCGGGCATGGGTGTGTGTGCTGTCCTTAGGTTAGTTAGGTTTAAGTAGTTCTAAGTTCTAGGGGACTTATGACCCAAGATGTTGAGTCCCATAGTGCTCAGAGCCAGTTCCCCTTCGGTTCTGCCGCCCCATGTCGACTGGCAAATTCGTCACTGGCGGAACGTGTTATTCACAGACGAGTCCAGATGTCCTCTGACGAAAGTTGATGACCGTGTTCGTGTGTGGAGACCAGTGGTGAGCGGTACCTCCCAAATGTTGCCAAGGAAACTTACAGATTTCCAAGGTTCAGTGTTGACAGCCATATGGATTTTGTAGTTGTCCTCGGTCGCCTTACCCCTTGGTAGTATGTTGAACAGATCCTGTTGGTCATGAGATGGCTGCTGCATACGGTGATGGCCCAGAATTCCTTCTAGTGCCAGGGCCCATGTGGCGGGCGGCAGTAAGTACAGTCTCGTTCTGCATATGGATTCAAACCCAAGTCATGCAGACTAAGCAAAGATTTCGTGACTGACGGAAACTAAAAGTCATTCCTGACTAGGCATACAGAGAGTGATACACCTCGATTTCAGACAGTATCAGTTAGCAAATATCAACTTTAAATTACATAACGTAAACATTTTTAACGGACGCGAATTCCTACCCAGCATCTATTGTCCCTGTTAACGAACTACGAGAGATGTTAAATATTGTTTCTTCACAAGTAACTTACTTGAAATTCTGTGAGGTAAAGCTTTCTGTTGGACAGGGATTCGAACCCAGAACCTAATCCGATTGTTATCGAAGCGCAATCAACTGTGACCTATCGGATTTTCTCGGCAGTAGCTAGGTGTTTTAACTGAAATGACGAGACGAAACATTAATTTTGTCCTTCCCAGGACTCCAACCTGGCACCTATCGCTGTTATATTCTAAGAAAACGAACGTTAAATATGGGTTTGTTACACCAGCAGCGACATGTGAGCATGTTTGAAATAGAAATAATATGACGAAGAGTTCAGTGCTGACTGGGAATCGAACCCCACACATATCGTTGTTGACTATACACAAACAGACGTGAGCTACCGAATTTTTCTCCACCAGCAGCTCGGAATAACATCCTTGAACTGACCGTGATCTCGCAAATAGTTATATGTCTCACTGGGAGTCAAAAACATCAGATTTCGTTAGTGTTGACAACGAATGAAAATGCATTAAAAATCCCACCAGCAGATAGGTGTTCTCATGCTAGAGCTTGATAATTCACAATGAAAACATTAGTTCCAGGCCAGGATTCGAACCCATTCAGGCGCAATATGTGGAGATGGTGAGGAATCTGCAGTTTTGAACAAGCAACAAATTGTAGCGAGCTGTATTGTCACGAAGAATCAAATGCCGTGTTAAGGGTGGTCTGAGTTGCTTTCCCAGTTCAGAACCAATTTTATCGGCATACAGAAGCTCAAATAAAAGATGGAATAAGTGTCCTGTGACCCTACATAGGGTTTGTTTCGTCACTAGAAGTAAATAACTAGTATAAGAAACTATACTGGTGATAGAGTTTCTACATGTCGCCACTCCTGAAAAATGGTTCGAATGGCTCTGAGCACTATGGGACTCAACATCTTAGGTCATAAGTCCCTTAGAACTTAGAACTATTTAAACCTAACTAACCTAAGGACATCACACACACCCATGCCCGAGGCAGGATTCGAACCTGCGACCGTAGCAGTCCCGCGGTTCCCGACTGCAGCGCCAGAACCGCTAGACCACCGCGGCCGGCCTCGCCACTCCTGACTTTATTGTGGTTCAACCTAACGTCTACTTGATAGGGAGGGAATATCACGTTTAACATGAATTTCAGAGCACAATGCCATTATACCTTCTTCACTTGGCGTAGCCAGAACCGAATAGAATCAGTCTCTCCCTATCAAAAAGCATCGGCAGAAGTTGGAATCGAACCTAGACCGTCGGTATCTGAACCTATCATCGACCCAGCAGACCACCAAATCCTCTTCTCTGTGACTCATTTTTCTACCATAACACCGATGCGGCACACTCGATGAGAATTCTGATACACAGGCTCCCTGTAGTGGTTTGCGGCATGTTCAGTACATTCATTTACTTGGTTGACCGAATCGCCATGAACTAGCTGCCTTGGCTACCCAGTGCATATATTCGACTCTATTTTGTAATCACCGAAATAAAATAACGTAACTGCCACCTAAACAAAATTGCCAACAGTGTAGGATGCAGAAATTTAAACAGGAAGTGTTCCTCTCCATTTGAGCTACTCTATTGCGCTATCTGTCTGTTGAAAGCGTCGTGCAGAGCAAAAGTATATCTGTAACTGTCTGTCTCTCAGAGGTCTAGATCCGGCCATATGCATTATCTCACAGCATTGTGGAATGCGGAAGTTCTGGAGGAACTGTTGTTGACTTCTGGAGGTGCTGTAGCTACATGACAGCTAGTAGCGTAATGGTAAAGATCGCGAGTTCTATTACTTTCGCAGCTACATTTTTTTAACGTAATTCTGCTGTCTGCTGAAGTTATCAATTTAATGGAACTTTGAACATAATTCCCTTCACTTCTCAACCCAAAATAGTCGCATGTGGAAAAAGGGCTTACTTCTGCGACATTTAGTTCTTTTCAGGTATAATAGACGGCCAAGCAGCAGATGCATCTCGAAGATTTTGTATTATGTATGGGGAGAGCGCATCGTGCCAAAATAGTCAGAAAAGTATTTTCTGCATTAGCTGTCGTCTGGTAGTGGCATTTGATTCTTCTTCAAACCTTGTTTGATAGCTTAAACTCAGGACAAGTTTTCTACATGCATGTAATCAATAAACTGCATGTGCATTGTCAGACTGTTATAGATAACATCAGAGAATTCACATATATCGTTGATGATTAATTTCTCTCTCATGTTTAGTATTGTTTTAACAACACTAAAAGAAACCTTACGAAAACTGTGCACTGTATTGTAAGAAATGAAATAAAACTACCCACGATAACCTTACGACGAAAGTCTGTTTTAACAAAACTGAGTATCTGTACACAAGCGTGCCTCTATCTGCACGAATTAGTAAAATACTTCTCACTTAGATTTCGATTGGGTCTGTGTTTAAATGGTATGCTGTGTCATACTCAACAGGTATGCAAACGTGGCATTTCATAAATAAAGTTACGTATTCCTAGAAACCCAAAATTTGCTTGTCAGCAGCGGAAAGAGGCGTTACCTGTTGTGCAGCATTGTAAGTTTTTCACCATTGCACTATGAGCTGAAAGTATTTGCTTATCAATTCCTTTCCTTCATACTTATCACCCTGGCATGAGAGTCTTAAGTGAAGAACAATACTGAATTTCGTATCATTGACGGTCGATTCGAATTTCTTCAGAGACGCTTGTATTGTGAAGCAGCTTGGCAGTCAGAAAGCCGAGATCTGTGACCATTAACACAACTTACTGAGTCGAGCTGCCAAGAGGATCTGATGTATGAAGGTTTTCTTGTGATTTAGTTACAGAATTTTTTTCTGGAAAAGCGCAGCTCCATAAAATAAACTACAAAAAAAAAAGACCTCGTTCACGCTGGCCCCTACCACGGTTAGAACTGACGAATCCTTGAACCGTTTGCAACACGAGGCACGGACGGTACCACGGGGCTACGGACACACTGCTGCCGGCGCCCTACACTCATCTTGGTCTTGGTCGCTCAGCCTCATAACGCATCGTGAAAGATAATAAAAGTTATCACTTGTGTGAAGAATAGCATTTCTTTAGTCAAAAAATTGAATTTTCTGTCTCAGTGTCTTAATTTGCATGACGATTATTTAGCACGAGTCATTCAAATGGAAAGGGAATATCAAGTGAATTTAGCGAGTAAATTCAGTACCATACGCGGAAGTGATTGCACTGTCACAGTGTTCAAATGGTTCAAATGGCTCTGAGCACTACGCGACTTAACTTCTGAGGTCATCAGTCGCCTAGAACTTAGAACTAATTAAACCTAACTAACCTAAGGACATCACACACATCCATGCCCGAGGCAGGATTCGAACCTGCGACCGTACCGGTCGCGCGGTTCCAGACTGTAGCGCCTTTAACCGCTTGGCCACCTCGGCCGGCAACTCTAATAGTTGTTTTTATATTACTTTCGTAAGTGTACTCAAAACTAAGAAACTCATTGACGGACGTTTTCGTGACTCGCCGATAGTCGGGCCGAACAAACAAATAAATATAAAAAAAGAATGTGTGCGTGTGTGTGTGTGTGTGTGTGTGTGTGTGTGTGAGAGAGAGAGAGAGAGAGAGAAAGAGAGAGAGAGAGAGAAGAGAAGAGAGAGAGAGAGAGAGAAGAGAGGGAGAGAGATAAAAATAAAAAAGAATGCGAGAGAGAGATTAAAAAACTGTTGAATCATGGTATGTAAAGAAATTTTCATTAAAATGACATGTTCCATATCATTACGAAATGTCGTATTCATGATCTATGTAACAAGTATTAATCTAATCTAACCTAATCATATTGCTGACTAGTCATGAAGAGGCATGAATTACCGAAATGTTCGCCAATATCAGTAACCAAATCTAAACTTGAAAATAAAAGACAACAGTTTTTTGTAATAAACCGGGACTCCTATAAAGAGCCTTTCGTCCCTATTAATTAACCATGAAAGATGTCTGATATACCTCCCTTCAGAAGTAACAAAGCGTGAATGCATTTTCCAGCCTGGGTGGCCGAGCGGTTCTAGGCGCTACAGTCTGGAACCGCTGCTGTCGCAGGTTCGAATTCTGCCTCGGGCATGGATGTGTGTGATGTCCTTAGGTTAGTTAGGTTTAAGTAGTTCTAAGTTCTAGGGGACTGATGACCTCAGAAGTTAAGTCCCATAGTACTCAGAGCCATTTGAACCATTTTGTGAATGCATTTAAAGATGAAGCACATGATGTGAAGTTCTGTGACACAGATACGAACACAACACGTAATCGGATTGTTAACTGAGTAAAATCAAATGTTATGTATCGGTTTTTCTTACCAGGTGCTAAGTGTTTGAATCTAAAATAAGGATACAAATTTTTGTGCCTGAGCAACAATCGAACCGCACATCTACCGTCCTTCTTTATCATCCGCGAACATAGCTTGAGTATCAAATGCTTACTCACCAACAGTAAGATGTGTGCGTGTTTGACCAGAAATAACGACACCTATTGCAATTGTTGGCAATCCATGAACAGACATTAAAAATGCACGTTATATTTCACTAGCAGACTGGTGTGCACATGATTGGGCTTGAAAAGAAATTATGAATATTTTTGTACTGGATCAGATTTCGGTCCCACATACTTACCTTTTGGAGGAGACCTAGAGTAGGTTGTAGTCTTGGGAAATGAAACGAAATGATTGAACTATACTGTTCCGAGAGATTCAGATCCTCGAAAGAGGAGATATGAATTCGAATCACAGTCCAGCACCAAATTTTTCAACGTCTCTAGTTCAATCAAGTACAAGTAAAATAAGAGCCCTGTTCCTTTAAATGGCTATCGGTTCATCAAATAAAATAAAATTTTCTAATGTAAGTAAGTTTACTGGAAATAGTATTTCTGTTTACCATGACTTCAGCCTATGTCATTTCCCAACGTAAACCGGCCTTCCCCAGTTGGTAATGAAGGAACGTGATATTTAATGCGGATTCTGGATTATAACGTATATCGCTTGAGGCTACCAGAGGTAAAGTAAATCTGTTTGTGCCTCTTAAAAGTAAATGCCTGAACCCACGCATTGCACCTGTGATAGTTCGTTCCACCAGATCATTGTGGCCACATTTCCCAGCCCCAGTAGTGCGCTGTTGCGCAACAGGTAACACTTCTTTCCATTGCTAACAAGCAAATTTTTGGTTTCTAGGAATAAATAACTTTATTTATGAAATGTCACATTTGCATACCACTTGAATATGATACAGCATACCAATCAAACACAGACCCAATCGAAATCTAAGTGAGTAGTGCCGGCAGCTGGTGGTCGTGTGGTACCGTTCTCGCTTCCCCCGCCCGGGTTTCCGGGTTCGATTCCCGGCGGGGTCAGGGATTTTCTCTGCCTCGTGATGACTAGGTGTTATGTGCTGTCCTTAGGTTAGTTAGGTTTAAGTAGTTCTAAGTTCTAGGGGACTGATGACCATAGATGTTAAGTCCTATAGTGCTCAGAGCCACAATGCACATGCAGTTTCTTGATTATTTGCTTGTAGAAAACTAGTCCTGAGTCAAAGCTGTCAAACAAGGTTTGATGAAGAATAAAATGACACTGCCACACGATAGCTAATGTAGAAAATACTTTACTAGCGTATTTTTGCACGATGAGCTCTCCCCACACATAATACAAAAGTTTCGAGATGCATCTGCTGCCTGGCCATCTATTAAACCTGAAAACAAAAAAATGTCGCAGAAGTTAGCCCTTTTTCCACATGCGACTGTTTTGGGTTGAGAAGCGAAGGGAATTATGTTCAGATTTCCATTAGATAGATAACTTCAGCAGACAGCACAACTGCGTTTTAAAAAATGTAGCAGTGAATGTACCCGAACTCGCGACGTCTTACATACAGTGCGCGAGGCTTACCTTCAAAACTGAATCACAGAGAAGAGGATTTGGTGGTCTGTTGGATTGATGATAGGTTCATATACTTATTGTCTGGGTTCGATTCCAACTTCTGCTGATGATATTTGATAAGGAGAGACAGAGTCTGTTCTCTTCTGCCTACGCCAAGTGAAGAAGGTATAATGGCATTGTGGTCTGAAATTCACATTAAACACGATATTCGTTCTCTACCAAGTAGACGTTAGGTTGAACCACAAAAAAGTCAGGAGTGGCGACACGTAGAAACTCTATCAGCAGTAACCTTTCTCATACTAGTTATTTATTTCTAGTGACGAAACAAACGCTATTTAGGGTCACAGGACACTTATTCCATCTTTAATTGAGCTTCGGTATGTCGAGAAAATTGGTTCTGAACTTTGAATTCAACTCAGACCACCCTTAACACGGAATTTGATCCCTTCCTGACAATACAGCTCAACTACAATTTGTTGTTTGTTCAAAACTGCAGATTCCTCAACATCTCCACATATTGCGCGTGAATGGGTTCGAATCCTGGCCGGCGCTAAATTTTTCATTATGTAGCATCAAGTTCTAGCATGAGAACACCTATCTGCTGGTGGATAATAATTTTGATTTTTAATGTATTTACATTCGTTGTCAACACTAACTCTAGAATATAACAGCGATAGGTGCCAGGTTGGAGTTGGTTCAAATGGCTCTGAGCACTATGGGACTCAACTGCTGTGGTCATAAGTCCCCTAGAACTTAGAACTACTTAAACCTAACTAACCTAAGGATATCACACACATCCATGCCCGAGGCAGGATTCGAAACTGCGACCGTAGCGGTCGTGCGGTTCCAGACTGTAGCGCCTTTAACTGCTCGGCCTCTCCGGCCGGCCCAGGTTGGAGTCCTGGGAAGGACAAAATTAAAGTTTCGTCTCGTCATTTCAGTTAAGACATCTGGCTACTGCCGAGAAAATCCGATATGTCACAGTTGATTGTGCTTCGAGAACAATCCAATTAGGTTCCGGGTTCGAATCCCTGTCCAACAGAAAGCTTTACCTCATGGAATTTCAAGTACGTTACTAGTGAAGAAGCAATATTTAACATCTCTCGTAGTTCGTTAACAAAGACAATAGATGCTGGGTAGGAATTCGCGTCCGTTAAAAATGTTTACGTTATGTAATTTAAAGTTGATATTTGCTAACTGATACTGTCTAAAATCGAGGTATATCACTCTCTGTATGCCTAGTCAGGAATGACTTTTAGTTTCCGTCAATCACGAAATCTTTGCTTAGTCTGCATGACTTGGGTTTGTACCCATATGCAGAACGAGACGGTTCGTCTTGTCATGTAAAGTTCATACGTATTCTCAACTAGTTGCTCGTGAATAACTTAAATTTTAATATCATTTTGTGTTAAATAATAAGTACGGTATGGTACTTTGAAGAGGAAATCATGAATACGACGAACTTACTACGTTAATTACCTATCTGACGTAATAATGAGAGTGGTAACATTTCAGGTATGTCATTTATTGTAATAAATGTGAGCTTACAAGCCTTAAGGACAGTCTTATCTGTGATTTGGTGTTCCCTGATATTTGTAGTACCTTGGTACATCTTGAGTTATTGCGATACAGAGCTGTGTTTTCTAGTGGTGACTTGTTGGAACCATTTTCAATAGTCAAACGACTGTACCGAGGAGCGATTAGAGGACCTGCTAGACACCTGCGTTAAGTGGGTTACATTCAATCAGGCGAAATGCAATTCAGTTAGTTGGGATACTTTTGAGCACGACTTTACATGGCACGGACATTGCCCCGGAGAATGCATAGAATGCTCACTGTTTGCTTGCAGACGTGAGAAGTAGAATTGTCTGTAGCAAGATATGGAACGGTGGTATCGGTATTAAATCATTTTCTATTGTATTTTTGCTATTTTTGCGACACAGGCTTTTCAGTGATTGAGCCATGGATAGACAGGGTTACCACCATGGAGACGGTACATATCCTGCTGAATTAGATGACACAATTGCAGGCAGACATCACGGAGTTGCACCAGCAGTTACATACTCTGAGACAGGCTACATCCTCGTCCAGTGCGTCAGTACCCACCCTAGATACACTGAAGATACACCTGCCTAACATCGTGTAGGGTCCGCGCGAGCACGCGTATGTGCCGCAACACGACGTGCCATGGACTCAACTAATTTCTGAAGTAGCGCTGGAGGGAACTGACACCATGAATCCTGCAGAGCGGTCCATAAATACGTAAGAGTACGAGGGGCTGGAGATCTCTTATGAACGGCACGATGCAAGGCATCCCACATATACTCAATAATGTTCATGTCTGGGGAGTCTGGTGGCGGAAGTGTTTAAACTCGCAAGAGTGTTCCTGAAGTCACTCTGTAGCAATTCTAGACGTGTGGAGCGTCGCGTTGTCCTGCTAGAATTGCCCAAGTCCATCGGAATGCACAATGGACATGAAAGGGTGCAGGTGATCAGACAAGATCCTTACGTACGTGTGACCTGTCAGAGTCGTATCTAGGCGTATCAGGGGTCCCATAACACTCCAACTGCACACGCTGCACACCATTGTAGAGTCTCTACCAGCTTCAACAGTCCCCTGCTGAAATGCAGAGTCCATGGATTCAAGAGGTTGTCTCCATACCTGTACACGTCCATCCGATCGATACAATTTGAAACGAGACTTGTCCGACCAGACATGTTTCCAGTCATCAACAGTCCAATGTCGGTGTCGACGGGCCCATGCGAGGCGTAAAGCTTCGTGTCGTCCAGTCATAAGGGTACACGAGTGGTCCTTCGAGTCCGAAAGTCCATATCGATGATGTTCGTTGAATAGTTCGCACGCTGATGGCTCACCACTGAAATCTACAGCAATTTGCGGAAGGATCGCACTTCTGTCACATTGAACGAGTCTCTTCAGTCGTTGTTGGTCCCATTCTTGCAGATTCTTTTGCCGGCAGCAGCGATGTCGGACACTTGGTGCTTTACCGAATTCCTGATATTCACGGTACACTCGTGGAATGGTCGTACAGGAAAATCCCCACTTCATCGCTACCACGAAGATGCTGCATCCCATCTCTCGTGTGCCGACTATAACACCACGTTCAAACTCACTTTAATCTGGATAACCCGCCATTGTAGCAACAGTAACCGATCTAACAGCGCCAGACTCTTTTTGTCTTACATAGGCATTACCGAGCGCAGCGCCGTGTTCTGCCTATTTACATATCTCTATATTTGAATAGGCATGCCTATACCAGTTTCTTTGGCGCTTCAGTGTGCTAGTACCGCTACGCAAGTTTCTCCTTTTGCAGGTAAATTTATTGATAGCCGCAGAGCTGGGATATTCGTCGGTGGGCAGTTGTTACATACTGTTAAGTTAGGTTTGATGGGAGATATCAAAATGTACTTGACGTATCATTCGGAGTTGAGGTACGCTCAGACACCTGAAATCCTTAGGATGGGATTGGTACAGTGGTATAGGAGGAAGAATAGCTGTAGGTAGTACAGGGAGCAAGTGAATAATGTGTTGCAAAAATAGGGTGAAGCCAACGAGAATTTCATGGACTGTATTAGAAAGCTTAATGTCAATACCTACGAGTTGATGGAAAGTCATGACACGAAGAGGGCCCGACTGCAGAATGCAGAACCAAGACCATTGGGCACATCTTCGTGAGTGTTACCACCTGGTGTATCAGTTGGGGCCATAGAAACGGCAACAGCGTTGGATGAAATAGATGCAACGACCCTTGTTCAAGATGAAAGGGGAATTTTCTCTGCCGACGTCAGATGTTACCGTCGTGGACGGTCAGATCGTACACGGCAAGAGTGCCGTCAGCTGCAAAGTCTAATAGGGGTAATGATGGAGATACACGATATGGAAGTAGAGACCTACCGTTAAATGGCAGTGTGGGTCTAGGGGCGCCGAGCGGCCCTCCCAGTGAATTGAAGCGCATCTAAAACATGCGCAGAGGCGGAATTTTAATTAATTGGCATATTAGGTGCAAGAGTTTGTTTTGGAGATAAGTTCGCAGATGTCTATGACAAGTTTGGACCTCATGGGGAAAAGGAGGTTGGGTAGATCAAGCTATAGGTTATGTGGAGTAAGTGGCAGTGACATGCGTTCGCTAGGACCAGTGATATTAGGTTTTGGGTGGGGGCAAAACATTCCAGGGATGTTCAGACGTTTTACCTCACGTAGGCGGTAGTTATTGTACAATCTTAGGGTTAGATTTCCTACATGAACACCACGCTATAATTGACCTGGAACTTGATGGGACATCGTTCCATGTGGAGGAAACTGCTGTCAGTGCCGTACTGCCACAAGGTTCATCTCTTGCAAAAGGGAACCAGTTAGACTGTGTACAAGGTAACTAAGAATTAATTTGTTTGATAAAGTACCGCAAGGTATTGGGATATGCTATGAGTGAGCATAGAAGCTGATTTTCCATAAACATATTGTGCATAGTTGAGCTACTAAAGGATATTGAGGAGTCACATAAGCTATGATGTCTCACATGCAGGAGTCTGGTTCACATCCAGAAGCTAGAAAGTGAGCAGGCAGCGCCTGTCAGAATCGACAGCTTTGCGACTGTAGACATAGACTTGTCTAAAGGGTTGATGGTCCCCAGTTTGGGTATTTTAGAGGAAGATAATCGGGACAGAGTAAATTCAAACCCTAAGCTTAAGCAGACCACCAGTTTAACTGCGTAATAGAAAAGGTAAAAGACTTAGAATTTGAGAAATCTGCTTAATCCTTGTGGGTCTTTGCCAGTGACACTGATAACACAGAATAGATGTGCAACTGGCAATGGATTGTCTGTGTATTGTAAACTGCATAGAATACCATATCATCTGAAACTGGTGATGGAAGAGTTAATTAATCAGCATTTGCACGACAGTGTTAGTGAGGAAAGCACCAGCCCTTGGGAGGAATCAGTGGTGATAATTGCAAAAAAGAATACAGATGACACAAAACGCTATTAGTTTTGTTATGATTACAGATATCTCAATAATGCACAATTACATATCCTTATCCAGTACCAAATGTAATGGATACTGAGAGAGGGCAAGTTACTGTCTCACCTATTTTTCGTATACAGAGAATTATTAAAGATTTTGTTACAATCTTACACACTTTGAGTGAGACTCTAGAAATTTAATGGCCTGAGCAGACGTTGATGGAGCCTGGTAGGGCGCTAAAAGGCATGATGTATTTTTATGGTTCTTAGCTCATAGAAACGGCATGTTGGGAGTTGAAAGCAATTGGCGGCGAGCCCTTCCCTCAGTAAATCTTGCCGGACAGGCCCACAGCCTTTTAGGGCAGACAGGGCAGCCCCTTGACGAGACAGGTCTCCAGCAGAACAATGCCGAGCTACCTGCTGCGACACCAGTGGAAGGCTGAGCTGGGGCCGATGGACTGTAGGAATGCATCTACACAGTGGAGTTGTAAACTGGGCACTGTGTGCAGAGCCATGCGTAATAAAAATTCACAAGTTTTCGTGTTCACCGATACTGCAAATAGACCTGGAACCACTTCCATTGGCCGCCTCAGTTGTATAAGAAACTCTGGCGTCTGAGAAATGTTTAGAGATAGAATCTTTATTACACCTCATAGGTAGGACTAACATGCTCCAAGGCACAGGCGATTTAGATAAAGATCTTAAAGATTGTACCTGTTCGCTCGTTGCCGTGGGAAGCGACACAACTTCAGAGAAAATCATCTTCCCCCTCCGTGAATATTTAAAAAAGCCAGTAATTGGCGATTTCCTTTTTCTTCAGAGATGCAGTTTTCTTAACTCTTGTCCTGGTTCGACATGAGTTTGTGTTGTCGTGTGGGAGGGGAGATTTAGCTCCTCTAGAGCCCTGCGATTGGCTCAAAATGGTGAGAAGGCAGTACTGCTCGTGCACTTTGCAGGCAAACGGATTTTTTTTCTGAAGAAGTGCGAAGATCTTGGGTGTTAGACTTTGGTCTGGTAACAGCTCTTCTGGTCGAAGCTCTGGCATCTGTGGTTGGTACTTGGGACCTGTCCTAAGACTGACTTCACTTGCGAGTAGTTTAGACTGGGGAGCCGGTGGTGAAGTTCTTACTGTATTGACAGTGTGACTTCAAACGTCTCGAACTACTCGTTTGCGGAGGGCACACTTATTCGTTTTTGGTTTACCAGTCTTGACGTTTGGTATCCTTGTGCGATCTGTCTTCTAAACGAGCGAAATTGGTCCTCGGTATGACCCACGAACGGGTGTGTCACACACTGAAACCTTCTGTGATTTCAGGGCTCTGGTAGAGAGTAAATTGCGATCCGTGTGCCTGGTCGCTATACCGTGAGATTTTTGCATTTCTCTCATGGCCGCGATAGATTCACAGGTGCTGCCTCACGTCTCACCTCTACTGCACACATCTCGCCAGCTGCAAGTTACATCGCTGGACGAAGCAAGCAGGGTAACGTACTGCCAATCCGGCATTGTCAGGGTGTACAAATTTCAATCGCTACTTGCTCTCAGCTGCACCTATGTAGCGAAACTACGGTAGATTTCATCAATCAAAGTCTGCTCAGCGTCAGATCAATTCAGACTGCGTTTCCACATTTTTAGGGCCAGAGAACTTGACTCACTTCTGCCACCCAGGATCCTTGTCCATTGTACTCATAAACCACCTGCTAGTTATTTAAGATATTCAATCAATAACGTGTTTAGCATAACTTATGTCTGGTATAGTAAAATAAATGTCCTTAGTAAATTTTACTTCATTCTCAATCATTTATGTAGTCCCCACAGGGTTAACCTTCAATACTTTGGATAATATGAGGCATCACAAGTATTCCTCCATCACGGATCTGTGAAATGACTATCATCAGCTAGAAGTAGCGCCAGAGGATCGACAAAACATAATATTCATGCTTGTTTCAGGAAACTAACAATACTGACATATGCTATTTTGATTAAACGATGTACCACCCATGTTTCTACGCTAGTTAGGTGGAGTTTTGCGAGAGTTCAAACCAAGGCAATGCACACTACATTTGGATGACATAATTTTCTTTGTGAAGGACATGGAAGAAAATGTGTGTGTGTGTGGGGGGGGGGGGGGGGTTTAAGTGATTGTGTACACCTTACTCTCAGTACAGAGAAGTGTCACTTCTCACTAACGCAGTGGAATATTTGGGACATGCGATTAGTCATGCTGCAGTCTGGACAGATCCTAGATTAGTAAAAGTCTTACAGGATTTCCCAAAACTGTATACAGGAAAGGAGATGGAATCTTTTCTGGGCTTGGAAGATTATTATAGAAATGTTTATACTTAAATTTGCAGAGGTAGCACTATGTCTAATTCAAAAATGAGTGAAGTTTCACTGGTCATGAGAATGTGAAGATGCATTCAGTAAATTGAAGGTATAGTTGACAACTGGTCTCGTGCTGGTTTTTCCAAATTATGAGAAGGACTTCCCATTGTCACAGGACGCAGGAGATCATGCGGATGACTGTGTATTAAGTCAAAAAGTGAATGGAGTGCAATATCTAGTTGCCTATGTCTCATTTCAGTTCAACGAAGTGGAAAGAAACTACAACAAAGAAGGAAATGCTGTGCCTCATATATGGCGTAACATAATTATTATTTATATGGTAGGATATCTAAAGGAATAACACATCATGCAACATGAAAATAACTTTAGGTTAGACAGATCCATAAAATAGACTACTGGCCATTAAAATTGCTACACCAAGAAGAAATGCAGATGATAAACGGGTATTCACTGGACAAATATATTATACTACTGACATGTGATTACATGTGATTACATTTTCACGCAATTTGGGTACATTGATCCTGAGAAATCAGTACCCAGGACAACCACCTCTGGCCGTAATAACGGCCTTCATACGCCTGGGCATTGAGTCAAACAGAGCTTGGATGGCGTGTACAGGTACAGCTGCCCATGCAGCTTCAACACGATACCACAGTTCATCAAGAGTAGTGACTGGCGTATTGTGACAAACCAGTTGCTCAGCCACCATTGACCAGACGTTTTCAGTTGGTGAGAGATCTGGAGAATGTGCCGGCCAGGACAGCAGTCGAACGTTTTCTGTATCCAGAAAGGCCCGTACAGGACCTGCAACATGCGGACGTGGATTATCCTGCTGAAATGTAGGGTTCCGCAGGGATCGAATGAAGAGTAGAGCCACGGGTCGTAAAACATCTTAAATGTAACGTCCACTGTTCAAAGTGCCGTCAATGCGAACAAGAGGTGACGAAGATGTGTAACCAATGGCACCCCATACCACCACGCCGGGTGATACGCCAGTATGGCGATGATGGATACACGCTTCCAATGTGCGTTCACCAAACACGGATGCGACCATCATGATGTTGTAAACAGAACCTGAATTCATCCGAAAAAAATTACGTTTTGCCATTCGTGCACACAGGTTCGTCGTTGAGTACACCACCGCAGGCGCTCCTGTCTGCGATGCAGCGTCAAGGGTAACCGCAGCCATGGTCTCCGAACTGATAGTCCATGCTGCTGCAAACGTCGTCGAACTGTTCGAGCAGATGGTTGTTGTCTTGTAAAGGTCCCCATCTGTTGACTCAGGGATCGAGACGTGGTTGCACGATCCGTTACAGCCATGCGGATAAGATGCCTGTCATCTCGACTGTTAGTGATACGAGGCCGTTGGGATGCAGCACGGCGTTCCGTATTACCCTCCTGAACCCATCGGTTCCATATTCTGCTAACAGTCATTGGATCTCGACCAACGCGAGCAGCAATGTCACGATACGATAAACCGCAATCGCGACAGGCTACAATCCGACCTTTATCAAAGTCGGAAACATGATGGCACGCATTTCTAGTCGTTACACGATGCATCACAACAACATTTCACCAGGCAACGTCGGTCAACTGCTGTTTGTGTATGAGAAATCGGTTGGAAACTTTCCTCATGTCAGCACGCTGTAGGTGTCGCCACCGGCGCCAACCTTGTGTGAATGCTCTGTAAAGCTAATCGTTTGCATATCACAGCATCTTTTTCCTGTCGGTTAAATTTCGCGTCTGTAGCACGTCATCTTCGTGGTGTAGCAATTTTAATGGCCAGTAGTGTACCTTAACCGTTATTAATAACAAAATAAAAAATTCGCAGGCTTCACTTTTCAGCATGCCCCATAATATTCATTTAATACTATCTCGTAATCCCCGTGAAGAATGGTGAATTATATTCAATTGTGATATATTTTTTCCAGACTAAGAACATAACTTACAACGACTCTCATTTATCATGTTTCGATAATTTTCCTCAGTTCCTATTGTGACAATGAAAAGTTATTAAACATAACAGTAGCTTGGTAGCTTCAGGGTAATGTGTTCGCCTCCTGAAATGGAAGCTGCTGTATCTGTCGATTCAAATCTCGTTTGAGGACGTATATACTATACTGCCTTCATTTTTAATCAAGTTATAAATGGCCAGAACCAAATTAATTTACTTAAGAAGACCTTTGCGTCACAATTCTACTCATAACTTCAAATCAGTACCCCGCAAGAGCAGTCACGAGGATCTGCTATCGAAGTATCAAATAACTTTTTAAAATTATGTGAATAGATCTGAAGTAACCTTTAACTGAGATTGGGGTTTGTTGGTCATTTGAGGTACCAATCACCATGGGCAAAATTACGCATAAAGTGGACCGACTGATTAGAATCGTTTCTGTGGAGTAGATCTGGAGGGCTAACACGTATTAAATTGCAGAATTAGGCACTTTTTCATGTCTGCGTTCCTATTTGTGCACAAGCCTGCAAGGTTTTTAGTATTTTTGGTGAAAACTTAGTTTGATTGTGTGGTATCAAATAATTTATTTCTTAGTGTTCTTTTTACGTCTGCTCTCAGCCTCATACTCGCATTTTCAAATTTGTAAGTTCGTCCTGAAATGTTATTTGTGTATGACACAATACCGCACAAGATCTCTTACGAGGTATAAAATATCTACTACGTACGTCAATGTTACTCGTGCTGAATAGTGCACAAATTGTGGTCACGAGACTAATTTTACCTTCGTTATTCTTTGCCACTAGCAGTTACCAAGTTATTGCGTCGTCTTTAGCCTCAAAAATAGAGATTTTTAAATAAATCGTCATTTAATGTTGTGTATGTCGGTGTAATGAGGTGGATAAGCACTCTAGGATACATCAGACGCTATAGGATGACTAAAACATAAATGTATTTATTTACAATATATATAGTATTGAGTATACTTAACATTGTATCCTATAGTATCTCCCTGTTCCACAAGTACTGGTTATCAATGTTCAGTAGCTGTCGCAACAGCATCGTACTAGGTTCGTAAAGTGCTCATTGGCACCACAGGTAAGCCCGGCGTGATCTGAGAGTAGTCTGCGAATAATCTGAAGATAATCTGAGGCCGAGCTTTTTTTGTGTATTGTTATTTTATCCCCCTCGCCCCATATGGGCGGGAAGTGGGCTGTCATCTGCTCTTTAGCCAAACGAATTAAGACAATTATAATGAGAATTAGAACCAAAATTGGGGGGGGGGCTATTTTTCTATTTCAAATTAAAATTCTAAGACGAACAGTTAAAAAAAAACGAAAATATATACATTTTAAAAAACACATCGCAGGAAGGTGAAACCCTTCTGATAAAAAACGCTGAAGCACTTCACTTTCACTTAAAATCTGAAGGACTTGCACTGAGTGAGAAGTATGGTCGAAGGAGAGAGGATGTTCCATAGTGTTGTAGGGTGTGGGTTAAAGGATAAGGGTTGTTAGGTAGAAAAACTACAGAGATGGTAGGTAGGAGTTGAAGTGGATTGTGGGGAATACAGGTGGTGGAAGAGACAGAGGGTGAGAAGTTGTGTACTGTGTGGGTAGGGTAGTGTTTACAAGAGGAATGGGATGAGGATGAATGAAGAGGGACAAGGAGAGAGGAACTCTAATATGAAGTGGGATACGTGGCGAAGAGTTAAAGTTGGAAGGCGGAATAAAATCCGAGGCGGATCTGGTTGTCTGCGGGAGAGAGTTGGTTGGAGTTGCGTTGGGGTAGGCGAGACAGAGCTCTAAGTGCGACGTTTACAGAGACACGCCGACCAATCACTGTCGCAGACAGTGAGGTGAAGCAGATTTGGTGTCCTCTGGTGGCGGATGTAGCGACACCTAGCGGAGTATGACGAGTCCGTTTCTCGGCGGCTGGTTTAAAAGTTTCATCTGCAGAGGGAGACACGAGCGGCGTGCGAAGTGCCGTGCGCAGTCGACGAAGACACCGACGACAGCGCATTTAACACCTAATAACCAAGCAACTAACTGCTTAGTTATACTAAACATTTGAAATTATCTTTAAATATTACGTGCTATATTCACGTCAGTTCATGTGCAACTTTTGGTCTGTTCTTGTATCTAGGTAACAGACTAAAAGAACATACCAAATAAATAATTTAACACCTTACGTAGGGAGAGGAAAAATACGACAGGCCACCTACAACACTTCCAAAACGAGTAAATTCGTCGAGGTTCAGTTTTCGCTAAGCTACACCGGACAATATAACTAATTTTCTGACGTAAGCAACTAATTTCTAACGTATAAAAGTGACCAATTGAGATGTAGACTGTTTTTAACAGAATTGTATTCTTTTTCATGGCACTGGAAAGAGCCTCCGGAGAAACCTTCAGCGTCGTGATATGTTTATGGAGCGTGATGGAACAGTAACAAGGTAACAGCGTGCAAACCACAATTCTGCTTTCGGAAGAAGAGGTCCTTACTGTACCAAACACACTGATGTTTCAGTATAATGACTTTTCTGGAGACTAGAAATCTACTCTGTAGGAATCAGCATGGGTTTCGAAAAAGACGGTCGTGTGAAACCCAGCTCGCGCTATTCGTCCACGAGACTCAGAGGGCCATAGACACGGATTCACAGGTAGCTGCCGTGTTTCTTGACTTCCGCAAGGCGTTCGATACAGTTCCCCACAGTCGTTTAATGAACAAAGTAACAGCATATGGACTATCAGACCAATTGTGTGATTGGATTGAAGAGTTCCTTGATAACAGAACGCAGCATGTCATTCTCAATGGAGAGAAGTCTTCCGAAGTAAGAGTGATTTCAGGTGTGCCGCAGGGGAGTGTCGTAGGACGGTTGCTATTCACAATATACATAAATGACCTTGTGGATGACATCGGAAGTTCACTGAGGCTTTTTGCAGATGATGCTGTGGTGTATCGAGAGGTTGTAACAATGGAAAATTGTACTGAAATGCAGGAGGATCTGCAGCGAATTGACGCATGGTGCAGGGAGTGGCAATTGAATCTCAACGTAGACAAGTGTAATGTGCTGCGAATACATAGAAAGATAGATCCCTTATCATTTAGCTACAAAATAGCAGGTCAGCAACTGGAAGCAGTTAATTCCATAAATTATCTGGGAGTACGCATTAGGAGTGATTTAAAATGGAATGATCATATAAAGTTGATCGTCGGTAAAGCGGATGCCAGACTGAGATTCGTTGGAAGAATCCTAAGGAAATGCAATCCGAAAACAAAGGAAGTAGGTTACAGTACGCTTGTTCGCCCACTGCTTGAATACTGCTCAGCAGTGTGAGATCCGTACCAGATAGGGTTGATAGAACAGATAGAGAAGATCCAACGGAGAGCAGCGCGCTTCGTTACAGAATCGTTTAGTAATCGCGGAAGCGTTACGGAGATGATAGATAAACTCCAGTGGAAGACTCTGCAGGAGAGTCGCTCAGTAGCTCGGTACGGGCTTTTGTTAAAGTTTCGAGAACATACCTTCACCGAAGAGTCAAGCAGTATATTGCTCCCTCCTACGTATATCTCGCGAAGAGACCATGAGGATAAAATCAGAGAGATTAGAGCCTACACAGAAGCATACTGACAATCCTTCTTTCCAGGAACAATACGAGACTGGAATAGAAGGGAGAACCGATAGAGGTACTCAGGGTACCCTCCGCCACACACCGTCAGGTGGCTTGCGGAGTATGGATGTAGATGTAGATGTAGAGGTGACAAAAGTCATGTGATACCGATATGCACATACACTCCTGGAAATTGAAATAAGAACACCGTGAATTCATTGTCCCAGGAAGGGGAAACTTTATTGACACATTCCTGGGGTCAGATACATCACATGATCACACTGACAGAACCACACGCACATAGACATAGGCAACAGAGCATGCACAATGTCGGCACTAGTACAGTGTATATCCACCTTTCGCAGCAATGCAGGCTGCTATTCTCCCATGGAGACGATCGTAGAGATGCTGGATGTAGTCCTGTGGAACGGCTTGCCATGCCATTTCCACCTGGCGCATCAGTTGGACCAGCGTTCGTGCTGGACGTGCAGACCGCGTGAGACGACGCTTCATCCAGTCCCAAACATGCTCAATGGGGGACAGATCCGGAGATCTTGCAGGCCAGGGTAGTTGACTTACACCTTCTAGAGCACGTTGGGTGGCACGGGATACATGCGGACGTGCATTGTCATGTTGGAACAGCAAGTTCCCTTGCCGGTCTAGGAATGGTAGAACGATGGGTTCGATGACGTTTTGGATGTACCGTGCACTATTCAGTGTCCCCTCGACGATCACCAGTGGTGTACGGCCAGTGTAGGAGATCGCTCCCCACACCATGATGCCGGGTGTTGGCCCTGTGTGCCTCGGTCGTATGCAGTCCTGATTGTGGCGCTCACCTGCACGGCGCCAAACAAGCATACGACCATCATTGGCACCAAGGCAGAAGCGACTCTCATCGCTGAAGACGACACGTCTCCATTCGTCCCTCCATTCACGCCTGTCGCGACACCACTGGAGGCGGGCTGCGCGATGTTGGGGCGTGAGCGGAAGACGGCCTAACGGTGTGCGGGACCGTAGCCCAGCTTCATGGAGACCGTTGCGAATGGTCCTCGTCGATACCCCAGGAGCAACAGTGTCCCTAATTTGCTGGGAAGTGGCGGTGCGGTCCCCTACGGCACTGCGTAGGATGTTACGGTCTTGGCGTGCATCCGTGCGTCGCTGCGGTCCGGTCCCAGGTCGACGGGCACGTGCACCTTCCGCCGACCACTGGCGACAACATCGATGTACTGTGGAGACCTCACGCCCCACGTGTTGAGCAATTCGGCAGTACGTCCACCCGGCCTCCCGCATGCCCACTATACGCCCTCGCTCAAAGTCCGTCAACTGCACATACGGTTCACGTCCACGCTGTCGCGGCATGCTACCAGTGTTAAAGACTGCGATGGAGCTCCGTATGCCACGGCAAACTGGCTGACACTGACGGCGGCGGTGCACAAATGCTGCGCAGCTAGCGCCATTCGACGGCCAACACCGCGGTTCCTGGTGTGTCCGCTGTGCCGTGCGTGTGATCATTGCTTGTACAGCCCTCTCGCAGTGTCCGGAGCAAGTATGGTGGGTCTGACACACCGGTGTCAATGTGTTCTTTTTTCCATTTCCAGGAGTGTATATACAGGCTGGTCCATTGATCGTGACCGGGCCAAATATGTCACGAAATAAGCGTCAAACGAAAAACCTACAAAGAACGAAACTTGTCTGGCTTGAAGGGGGAAACCAGATGGCGCTATGGTTGGCTCGCTAGATGGCGCTGCCACAGGTCAAACGGATATCAACTGCGTTTTTTAAATAGGAGCCCCCATTTTTTATCACATATTCGTGTAGTACGTAAGGAAATATGAATGTTTTAGTTGGACCATTTTTTCGCTTTGTGATAGATGGTGTTGTAATAGTCACAAACATATGGATCACAATTTTAGACGAGCCGTTGGTAACAGGTAGGTTTTTTAAATTAAAATACAGAACGTAGGTGTTTTTTAACATTCTATTTCGGTTTTTCCGATGTGATACATGTATCTTTGCGAACTTATCATTTCTGAGAACGCAAGCTGTTACAGCGTGATTACCTGTAAATACCACATTAATGCAATAAATGCTCAAAATGATGTCCGTCAACCTCAATGCATTTGGCAATACGTGTAACGACATTCCTCTCAACAGCGAGTAGTTCGCCTTCCATAATGTTCGCACATGCATTGACAATACGCTGACGCATGTTGTCAGGCGTTGTCGGTGGATCACGATAGCAAATATCCTTCAACTTTCCCCACAGAGAGAAATCCAGGGACGTCAGATCCGGTGAACGTGCGGGCCAAGGTATGGTGCGTCGACGATCATGAAATATGCTATTCAATACCGCTTCACCCGCACGCGAGCTATGTGCCGGACGTCCATCATGTTGGAAGTACATCGCCATTCTGTCATGCAGTGAAACATCTTGTAGTAACATCGGTAGAACATTACGTAGGAAATCAGCATACATTGCACCATTTAGATTGTCATCGATAAAATGGGGGCCAATTATCATTCCTCCCATAATGCCGCACCATACATTAACCAGCCAAGGTCGCTGATGTACCACTTGTCGCAGCCATCGTGGATTTTCCGTTGCCCAATAGTGTATATTATGCCGGTTTACGTTACCGCTGTTGGTGAATGACGCTTCGTCGCTAAATAGAACGCGTGCAAAAGAATCTGTCATCGTCCTGTAATTTCTCTTGTGCCCAGTGGCAGAACTGCACACGACGTTCGAAGTCGTCGCCATGCAATTCCTGGTGCATATAAATATGGTACGGGTGCAATCGATGTAGCATTCTCAACACCGACGTTTTTGATATTCACGATTCTCGCGCAATTTGTCTGCTACTGATGTGCGGATTAGCCGTGACAGCAGCTAAAACACCTACTTGGGCATCATCATTTGTTGCAGGTCGTGATTGACGTATCACATGTTGCTGAACACTTCCTGTTTCCGTAAATAACATAACTATCCGGCGAACGGTCCGGACACTTGGATGATGTCGTCCAGGATACCGAGCAGCATACATAGCACACGCCCGTTGGCCATTTTGATCACAAAATGCATACAACAACACGATATCGACCTTTTCCGCAATTGGCAAACGGTCCATTTTAATACGGGTAACGTACCACGAAGCAAATACCGTCCGCACTGGCGGAATGTTACGTGATACCACGTACTTATGTTTGTGACTATTACAGCGCCATCTATCACAAAGCGAAAAAAGTGGTCCAACTAAAACGTTCATATTTCCTTACGTACTACATGAAGAGGTAATAAAAAATGGGATTTCCTATTTAAAAATACGCAGTTTGTATCCGTTTGATCCATGGCAGCACCATCTAGCGGGCCAACCATAGCGCCATCTGGTATCCCCCTTCAAGATAGACGAGTTTCGTTCTTTGTAGTTTTTTGGTTTGATGTTTATTTCGTGAGATATTTGGTGTGGTGTCGCCGCCAGACACCACACTTGCTAGGTGGTAGCCTTTAAATCGGCCGCGGTCCGTTAGTATACGTCGGACCCGCGTGTCGCCACTGTCAGTGATTGCAGACCGAGCGCCGCCACACGGCAGGTCTAGTAAGACGTCCTAGCACTCTCCCCAGTTGTACAGCCGACTTTGCTAGCGATGCTACATTGACAAATACGCTCTCATTTGCCGAGACGACAGTTAGCATAGCCTTCAGCTACGTCATTTGCTACGACCTAGCAAGGCACCATAGCATTTGATAATTAATATTGTGAAGCCTGTACAGTAACGAGAGATGTTCACCAATTGTGGATTAAAGTTAAGTATTCTACCAGTTACTCTTGTTTTGCTAGTCTTATTTCTCTGACCTGTTCCAGACCTCACGCCAGCCTGCGTGAGCTTAATCGCGTGCCTTTCGGCTTCCTCCAAACTCCGTGAATTGGCTCCTGCCAATTCACAACATTTGGCCCGGTCACTATCAATGGACCACCCTGTATACGGCGGTACTACAGCGTACACAAGGTATAAAAGGGCAGTGCACCGGTGGAGCTGTCAGTTGTACTCAGGTGTGCGTGTGAAAAGATTTCCGACGTGATTATGGCCGCACGGCGGGAATTAACAGACTTTGAACGTGGAGTGGTAGTGGGAGCTAGACGCATGAGATATCCCATTTCGGAAATTCCGAGGTCTGCTGTTTCAAGAGAGTGCCGAGAATACCAAATTTCAATCATTACCTCTCACTACGGTCAAAGCAGTGGCCGACAGCCTTGACTTAACGACCGAGAGCAGCGGCATTTGCTTAAGTTGTCAGAGACAACAGAAAAGCAACACTGACCGAAATAAACGCAGAAATCGATGTGGGACGTACACACCAGCCCGGTTATCGGATACACCAAAAACCAGAAGCATATGCACATACCCACCGTTTGTGTATGCCACACTGCTTTAGAATAACACAAGAAGAAAATATGATATGTGTACAAATGTTCATGGAGTCTATCGCGGGCGCGTCGCTTCACTAGCAATTAGTCACCGCCTGGTGAACAGCGCACACAGTATAAACACGTCGTCAGTCGCAGCGGGCTGTTCCACCTAACAGGCATCACCTCTCGTACAACTTTTGTTGTGTATTATTCATCGCGAGACTGCTAATTGTGAACGCTTCATTTTAGAGTTACACTGTTTCCCCTATGGTAATAGACGCAATGTTTCCATAAGTCCATCGATAATAATAATAACAGTAATAACAGTGACAAATGGAAATGCTTACTAAACAGCGTGCGCTTATCAGACACAATGTTGAAAGGCACAATTAGTGGTTCCATGATGATAATACATTCAAATGGTAACCGAGTTTGGAAAGTAATTGCAAAGCTCGTTGCTACCTCTGCTGGCGACGTAAGGCCCTAAGGAAATGTAATGGACCTGAACGTGGCAAGAATAACATATGGTACTAATCAATGGGACCATTGGGGGCAGGGTACACAGAAAACAGGTTTGGAATCCAGTAAATGCAGTGGCGAAACAATTCACGTCCACTGCGTGCAAAAGGCTTCTTTAAAAGCTGACTAATGAAAACGATTGTACCTCCATTTCTGTGTTCGCAGTACGTAAGTGCAAAATGTTTTATAGAGGAGCCTCTGTAATCGCTGTAGGACGATTAAGACGCCAGACAGCGTACCAAGCAGACTACATGTAGGAAATGAAAACATATACGCCTCGACCCCAAACCCTCGACCTCCTACATGCTAACCCAAAACGCTATCCACTACACCGTTTTGATGAACTGACAGAGGTAGTTACGGTACATGTAATTACGGTGTTGCCAGAGTGCCAATTTTTAACGTCCATTTACTGGCGGAAATATGCACAGGTAGAAATTTTGTTCAAAAATGGTTGAAATGGCTCTGAGCACTATGAGACGTAACATGTGAGGTCATCAGTCCCCTAGAACTTAGAACTACTTAAACCTAACTAACCTAAGGACATCACACACATCCATGCCCGAGGCAGGATTCGAACCTGCGACCGTAGCGGTCGCGCGGTGCCAGACTGTAGCGCCTAGAACCGCTCGGCCACACTGTCCGACAAGAAATTTTGTGAGAGATGTTTTTGTATTGGTAGAATGTGAGAATCGCGCTGCGAAGTCCGAGTGCTCGAATTTTTATTTACCCTTTATAAAGTTTTGACTGTTAAGACATACTTCGTCGGTTGTGCAATAGTGCAATAATTTGTACCTTGAAACGGAGGAATGTCTTCTATCATGATATCTGTGATATTTGCGATTGAACTGAATTTCTTAGTCTCTTAACACTTTTACCCGCCTTGAGAATGGAAATTTGAAACAGTTTCCAGCAGCTTCTATTCCAAAATATATTTAATATGTAAATGGTTTGTGATAATACTTCTACTCAGTTTGATTGCGATTATTGATTTCTAGTGTCTAGTAGAGGAATAAATAATAAATTAAATATATATGGAGAAGATGTCCTCCACTACAACACTTTTAAATTTCAGTGGGAGATTTCTTCCTAGGTACATGACCATGTTGTACGTTGGAACATTTTTTCTCATTTGAAAGCCTTACTTTTTTGAAGTAATTTTTGTAATTTCATTAAAAGACTTAAGCATATAAAAATTCAATTCTGTCTGTTAAAAACGGAATGGGAAAATGCAGTAAATTTCTTTTACAGTGTGTAAGTCTGAGAAGAGTTCCATGGCACGACACTCCACCCTACTTATAGCGTGGAGAATTGCTGTATAAAAAAGATGCAGTTCGTGGCCTCGAAAAGTGGACTTTGTGGTTAAGACTTAATCTGTTAGCCACTATCTTATAAGTAGATACAGCAAACGGCAACTAGAGCGGAAGACAACACACCGTAACAGCCAACAGAGTTACCAGGGGCATAAGTGTAATATCGTGTAGGGCTCCCGCGAGCACGCGGAACTGTCGCAACACGACGTGGCACGGACTCGACTAACTTATAACTCTGAGGGTGCTGAAATTTATTGCATTGTTAAGCAGATTAAACCGGTGTTTTTATTATTTTGTCCAAGACTGTACGCCCCTACGAATTTAGAGGAAGTGGGTTCAACTTTCAGTTCAGACTGTGTATCATCGCATCGATCTGTGTCCACCTGGTAATCTAGAATCCAATAAATGCTATTATGTGCCCGAGAGAGACGTTGGTTGAAACACTATCCTTCCATAACGATACTCTCGTAGTTGTTTTACTGCAGTATCCACGTCACCAGACAAATGTCGTCACCACGTAACATTTGCGTTCCTTATCTAATGCTGACGTTATCTGATGCAGTAACACTTTTCTTTTGTGTTCATATCTAGCCAAATGGCACAGTGGTTAAGCAGTCCGGTATCCTTGTCATGTAGCCGTATCCACATTAGAAGACATTTCACAACACACGTACTAGTCCAAATGAAATAACAGACGGAATGGCTTGATGCGCTGGTTCATAAACTGTATTTGTTTTCAGGAAGAGTGTGTTTAAAACGTCTATATGGGTATTGTGCTTCGGTTTCCCTTCATATCTCTAAAACACTTCAGTGGAATGGAGGAATGTTGTGTTCGATTAAGTCACGACCAAGTCCTTTCCTTATCCTCGTCCGACGGAGCACATGTTCCGTCTACACTGAAGAGCCAAAGAAACTGATACACCTGCCTGATATCGTGTAGAGCCTCCGCGAGCAACACGATGTGGCATGGAGTCGACTAATGTCTGAATCAATGCTGGAGGGAACTGACACCATGAATCCTGCAGGGCCGTCCACAAATCAGTAAGAGTGTGAGGGGGTGGAGATATCTTCTGAACAGTACGTTGCAAGGCATCCCAGTTATGCTCAATAATGTTCATGTCAGGCCGGCCGGTGTGGCCGTGCGGTTCTAAGCGCTTCAGTTTGAAACCGCGTGACCGCTACGGTCGCAGGTTCGAATCCTGCCTCGGGCATGGATGTGTGTGATGTCCTTAGGTTAGTTAGGTTTAAGTAGTTCTAAGTTCTAGGGGACTGATGACCACAGATGTTAAGTCCCATAGTGCTCAGAGTCATTTGAACCATTTTTGTTCATGTCTGTGGAGTTTGGTGGCCAACGGAAGTGTTTAAACTCATAGCAGTGTTCCTGGAGCCAGTCTGTAGCAATTCTGGACGTGTGGCCGTGCGGTTCTAGGCGCTTCAGTTTGGAACCGCGTGACCGCTACGGTCGCAGGTTCGAATCCTGCCTCGGGCATGGATGTGTGTGATGTCCTTAGGTTAGTTAGGTTTAAGTAGTTCTAAGTTCTAGGGGACTGATGACCACAGATGTTAAGTCCCATAGTGCTCAGAGCCATTTGAACCATTTTTGTTCATGTCTGTGGAGTTTGGTGGCCAACGGAAGTGTTTAAACTCATAACAGTGTTCCTGGAGCCAGTGTGTAGCAATTCTGGACGTGTGGCCGTGCGGTTCTAGGCGCTTCAGTTTGGAACCGCGTGACCGCTACGGTCGCAGGTTCGAATCCTGCCTCGGGCATGGATGTGTGTGATGTCCTTAGGTTAGTTAGGTTTAAGTAGTTCTAAGTTCTAGGGGACTGATGACCACAGATGTTAAGTCCCATAGTGCTCAGAGCCATTTGAACCATTTTTGTTCATGTCTGTGGAGTTTGGTGGCCAACGGAAGTGTTTAAACTCATAACAGTGTTCCTGGAGCCAGTGTGTAGCAATTCTGGACGTGTGGCCGTGCGGTTCTAGGCGCTTCAGTTTGGAACCGCGTGACCGCTACGGTCGCAGGTTCGAATCCTGCCTCGGGCATGGATGTGTGTGATGTCCTTAGGTTAGTTAGGTTTCAGTAGTTCTAAGTTCTAGGGGACTGATAACCACAGATGTTAAGTCCCATAGTGCTCAGAGCCATTTGAACCATTTTTGTTCATGTCTGTGGAGTTTGGTGGCCAACGGAAGTGTTTAAACTCATAGCAGTGTTCCTGGAGCCAGTCTGTAGCAATTCTGGACGTGTGGCCGTGCGGTTCTAGGCGCTTAAGTCTAGAACCGCGTGACCGCTACGGTCGCAGGTTCGAATCCTGCCTCGGGCATGGATGTGTGTGATGTCCTTAGGTTAGTTAGGTTTAAGTAGTTCTAAGTTCTAGGGGACTGATGACCACAGATGTTAAGTCCCATAGTGCTCAGAGCCATTTGAACCATTTTTGTTCATGTCTGTGGAGTTTGGTGGCCAACGGAAGTGTTTAAACTCATAGCAGTGTTCCTGGAGCCAGTGTGTAGCAATTCTGGACGTGTGGCCGTGCGGTTCTAGGCGCTTCAGTTTGGAACCGCGTGACCGCTACGGTCGCAGGTTCGAATCCTGCCTCGGGCATGGATGTGTGTGATGCCCTTAGGTTAGTTAGGTTTAAGTAGTTCTAAGTTCTAGGGGACTGATGACCACAGATGTTAAGTCCCATAGTGCTCAGAGCCATTTGAACCATTTTTGTTCATGTCTGTGGAGTTTGGTGGCCAACGGAAGTGTTTAAACTCATAGCAGTGTTCCTGGAGCCAGTCTGTAGCAATTCTGGACGTGTGGCCGTGCGGTTCTAGGCGCTTAAGTCTAGAACCGCGTGACCGCTACGGTCGCAGGTTCGAATCCTGCCTCGGGCATGGATGTGTGTGATGTCCTTAGGTTAGTTAGGTTTCAGTAGTTCTAAGTTCTAGGGGACTGATGACCACAGATGTTAAGTCCCATAGTGCTCAGAGCAATTTGAACCATTTTTGTTCATGTCTGTGGAGTTTGGTGGCCAACGGAAGTGTTTAAGCTCATAGCAGTGTTCCTGGAGCCAGTCTGTAGCAATTCTGGACGTGTGGCCGTGCGGTTCTAGGCGCTTCAGTTTGGAACCGCGTGACCGCTACGGTCGCAGGTTCGAATCCTGCCTCGGGCATGGATGTGTGTGATGTCCTTAGGTTAGTTAGGTTTAAGTAGTTCTAAGTTCTAGGGGACTGATGACCACAGATGTTAAGTCCCATAGTGCTCAGAGCCATTTGAACCATTTTTGTTCATGTCTGTGGAGTTTGGTGGCCAACGGAAGTGTTTAAACTCATAACAGTGTTCCTGGAGCCAGTCTGTAGCAATTCTGGACGTGTGGCCGTGCGGTTCTAGGCGCTTCAGTTTGGAACCGCGTGACCGCTACGGTCGCAGGTTCGAATCCTGCCTCGGGCATGGATGTGTGTGATGTCCTTAGGTTAGTTAGGTTTAAGTAGTTCTAAGTTCTAGGGGACTGATGACCACAGATGTTAAGTCCCATAGTGCTCAGAGCCATTTGAACCATTTTTGTTCATGTCTGTGGAGTTTGGTGGCCAACGGAAGTGTTTAAACTCATAACAGTGTTCCTGGAGCCAGTGTGTAGCAATTCTGGACGTGTGGCCGTGCGGTTCTAGGCGCTTCAGTTTGGAACCGCGTGACCGCTACGGTCGCAGGTTCGAATCCTGCCTCGGGCATGGATGTGTGTGATGTCCTTAGGTTAGTTAGGTTTCAGTAGTTCTAAGTTCTAGGGGACTGATGACCACAGATGTTAAGTCCCATAGTGCTCAGAGCCATTTGAACCATTTTTGTTCATGTCTGTGGAGTTTGGTGGCCAACGGAAGTGTTTAAACTCATAACAGTGTTCCTGGAGCCAGTCTGTAGCAATTCTGGACGTGTGGCCGTGCGGTTCTAGGCGCTTCAGTTTGGAACCGCGTGACCGCTACGGTCGCAGGTTCGAATCCTGCCTCGGGCATGGATGTGTGTGATGTCCTTAGGTTAGTTAGGTTTCAGTAGTTCTAAGTTCTAGGGGACTGATGACCACAGATGTTAAGTCCCATAGTGCTCAGAGCCATTTGAACCATTTTTGTTCATGTCTGTGGAGTTTGGTGGCCAACGGAAGTGTTTAAACTCATAACAGTGTTCCTGGAGCCAGTCTGTAGCAATTCTGGACGTGTGGCCGTGCGGTTCTAGGCGCTTCAGTTTGGAACCGCGTGACCGCTACGGTCGCAGGTTCGAATCCTGCCTCGGGCATGGATGTGTGTGATGTCCTTAGGTTAGTTAGGTTTAAGTAGTTCTAAGTTCTAGGGGACTGATGACCACAGATGTTAAGTCCCATAGTGCTCAGAGCCATTTGAACCATTTTTGTTCATGTCTGTGGAGTTTGGTGGCCAACGGAAGTGTTTAAACTCATAACAGTGTTCCTGGAGCCAGTCTGTAGCAATTCTGGACGTGTGGCCGTGCGGTTCTAGGCGCTTCAGTTTGGAACCGCGTGACCGCTACGGTCGCAGGTTCGAATCCTGCCTCGGGCATGGATGTGTGTGATGTCCTTAGGTTAGTTAGGTTTAAGTAGTTCTAAGTTCTAGGGGACTGATGACCACAGATGTTAAGACCCATGGTGCTCAGAGCCATTTGAACCATTTTTTTGGACGTGTGGTGTGTCACCTGTCAGGGTCGTGCCTAGACGTATCAGTGGTCCCATGTTTCTCCAGCTGCACACGCCCCACATCATTACAGAGCCTCCACCAGCTTCAATAGTCCCCTGCTGACATGCAGGGTCCATGGATTCATGAGGTTGTCTCCATACCTGTACACGTCCACCCGCCCGATACAATTTGAAATGAGACTCGTCCGGCCAGGCAAATGCTTCCAGTCATCAACAATCAGATGTTGGTGTTGACGGGCCCAGGCGAGTTCCATTCTTGCAGGGTCTTTTTCCGGCCGCAGCGATGACGGAGATTTGATGTTTTACCGGATTCCTGATATTCAGTGTACACTCGTTAAATGATCGTACGGGAAAATCCCCACTTCATCGCTACCTCGGAGATGACGGTCCTATCGCTCGTGCGCCGACTATAACACGACGTTCAAACTCACTTAAATCTTGATAACCTGCCATTGTAATAGCAGTAACCGATCTAACAATTGCGCCAGGCACTTGTCTTGTGCAGGCGTTGCCGACCGTAGCGCCGAATTCTGCCTCTTTACGTATCTCTGTATTTGAAAGTGCATGCCTATACCAGTTTCTTTGGCGTTTCAGTGTATTATTGTATCGTTGTCGACCAAACGATATATTCTAACTTTAGTTTCTTGAAATAAATGGTAATGTGCACAAGGTGGTCAGGAACATTTTGGAAAGGTTCCAGAGCCTTTTGCAGGGTAGCTTGTGCTCAGAAATAAATGTTAGGAAAAAAATTCGATACGTTGCGCCGTTTCCGAATTAATTAGTCAATCAGACCGTCCCGGGAAAATTCAAGCAGCCAGCAAGATAAAATTAGTGTCAATTGTTCTCATAGCGTAGATAATCGCGCACGGGACTGCTCAGCCTTTGGCTGTCCCATGACCAATTTTTGTATCGCTCTCTTGTTCGGTTCTAGGAAATCAAACGGAGATCACGTTTGGCGATACCGTCTCTGCGGGCCGCTTGAATTTGCGCGCGCGACGGCCTGATTGGTTAACTTCCATGCTAATTAACTCGGAGACGGCGCAACGTATCGAACTTCTTTCATACAAGTATTTATTAGTACAACCTACTCTGCAACATCTTTACAAGCTTTTCCACTGTTTGTAAGTACCCTGTATATTTTACATCATATTAATTTGTAATGTGCGGAAGATCAGAACTAACGGAATCAGCGTTGGTGAAGTTGGTAAAGGAACGGTCTCCGTCAATTTCGGCACGTTAAAAATTAAAATACTAACCTAACCTACTTCTTGTCAGGTTCCTCCGCGCGAATAACGTCCGAAATTTGTAAAACATCGAGAACACAAAATGTCTTGGATGATTGGCGATTAAAAATGTACGAAATATGAAATAGCAGACGCCATAGGCATATCGGAAGAGCGCGTGCACTACACTATACGTGAAGAATTAGTTATGAGAAAGCTTTGTACAAGTTAAAGCAAGTCCGAAAACGAATTTATCGAAAGTGTCTCGACCTGTTAAGGAAAATTCAGCTGATTTTATGCCCTATACACGACACTGCATGATACATGTGTCAATTACTTACCGACATAAACAAAGCAGTGGGTGGAAGGCAGTGGCCCTAACCCAAAACATAGAAAATGGATTGCATCTGCCAGATACGTTATAATCATTGTTTTTGAGATGCAAAATGGATTGTTCTCATTTAGTAACTTGGAAACAATGATAACTAACGAATAAGCTGCAAGTCTTTTGAAATAAATGGATGAAAACTACGTGATGTGATGCGTGGATTGAAAAATAAAAAATTGTCTTCAGTCAAGAAACCGCCTCTACCCACGAAGATACCTCGACAGTGGAAACGCTGAGGGTCTCTGGGTAAAAATTCATCAGATCTGGTATCCTTTCACCTGTTCTGCTATCAATATAAATTTGTGTCTGGGAAACGTTTCGAGTCCAACAGGGTAGCTATTATAGCCATAGATTTTTGCGAATAATTCTGTTCGTATTTATGTACAACATTCAGTTGCAATAACGTAGTAATCATATATACATTAAACGATGTAAACTGTACTATTCACAAGAGATCGCCGACTTATTTTAAGAATTTATTTCCTTCATCAATAAGAAGATGGGCATTTTGCAGGACTATCAGAATGAAATTAGAAGGATGGAGTGTATTGACTGCGGAAACATTGTATAATGGATTCGAAGTCGGTAGTCTTGCTTCGCTGCTAGACGCCAGTTTAGGAGAGTAGATGCAGTAAGAAATAGATGTCAATTTGTCGTACAGGTTGCTGAAACATTTATTATATGTCAGTTAGACGAATATTTGTAGTTAGTAATTTGTAACATATTTTTCAGATTGTTTTACCAATATCAACAGGAAAGATTCCCACAACAGATCAGAGGTATGGTTACTTCACTGGTAAAAGGCTAAAAAATTTACCTAAAATACGAAGAGTATTAGAATGTATAAATGAGTTTTATTAAAGATTGTTTGAAATGGGTTAGTAAGAAGGCTAAAGGATTTTCTATTCAGTAGGCGGTGATTTGGTTCCTGAAGTTAATTATAGAACAAGGTCCACTATCTATACCGAAAACAGATTTATGTATATCATATGAGGATCTCTATTGTACAGTGGTTTATCCGTCTTTGAGCGATTAGTATTGGTTGGTGAGTAATGCAAAATAATATTAGAACTACTCAGGGCTTTAAAAATCTTTGTGGGGCACTTACTAGCCCGCAAAAATCTATTTTTCGTGTTTTTATTGAAATATTAAGAAGGTACTTAATCAGCAAACAGTTCCTAAGGAAATCCAGATTAGTTTAAAATTACTAAACTAGACGGACTAGTAAACATTCGAAATCAGAGATCGTGAAAATCGAGTGATGGGCTCGGTTAGTATCGCTGTAGTGAGGAACAGGGAGAGAACGAAGGAACTGCACAAGCTGCAGCCGACGAAGATCGTAGCTATAAATAACGCGACGGGAGTTGTTACGTGGCAGGATGCCGGCTAGTATTACGGGCCACGCACCGGTTGTATCATAACAGCGGCCGAATCTGGAAGCAGCTCACACAACAAATTTAAAGGTTCTGGCTTCGATATATAATTGGCTCTAGTATCTGTATTAGCAGTTCATGTACCGTTTACCTTAAGCAATGCTTTGTGTATGCCAGCATAAAATGATGTTGCACCGGGTTCGAGATTTCGTTTTAAACTCTGAGCTCTCTCCCATTAATTAGACTTGCAGATCAGGGAACAGCAATGAGGACTACTTACAGTAAGACCATGTCCAGTAAGACAGTCTGCTGGTCCAACAAACCTTCAAATTTGTGAGAGATTTATTAATTTGATTATGTATTTATCTATTTGCTGTTGGCGCAGGAGTCCTAAAAATGCATTATGTTAAAGACGACACCACCTAAGCACTGTCGATAATACTCATTACCAAATATCTAACTCAGACTCAATTTGGGTCTGTATTCAGGTCACAGGAAGCGCAATACATCGCCTGTGCTATTAAAAAAACTTAATTATTAATTTCCCAAATACTTTAAGCAACATACTGCACGAATTCATTATTACACAGCGGTTCTAACGTCTCCTCCGTGTCTATTTCACGAAGATTGCCAAGTTTTTCATGCGTAGTCGACGATGGAGAAAAGAATAAATTAAGCTAAACATTCGTGAAGTTAAAACAGGCGGCCACAGTGTAAGATTTGAATGACGGTGACCGGTATAGTGTGTTCGACTTTGACGAGCATTATCTTACAGAATTTATAACGCTAAAATTACGGAAAGAGCAATTAAAAAAAACAGTTTTGCATCGTTTTATGGACCCATGGGGACTAACAAATACTTCTCCATAAGTCTACTAGTTACTCTCTTACATTACTTTATGTTCGAGTATGTCGAGTATTATTCTTATTATTATTTCTTCGCTGGCAAATGAACATTACGAACAAAATATTGTTGAGTGCTAAGGTTAGATTACATATGTTTCCTTGGGTCCCATACGGTAAAATTTCAAAAGCTTCTCAAGTATTCGAGGAAAGAGTGCAAAGCTGGATCTAAATGGATCTAAACGTTGGCCTCTGAATATAGTACAGGGATTCTCCTCTTGAAAGAATGTTCTCGGTGTTAGCTACCCGAGGTCGCCAGAAGACTATAAGAAGATCTTGCAGAGCTGCTGAAAATTTAACTTTCATTGACAACGTTCGCAAAAACCAGCCAACATTCTTTTTTAACTTTATCCCAGCAGTTTGTATTATAAGCGAACCATTAATATGTACCACAGAATAATGCAGGTGTATCAACAAAATGTGGAACATCTCTAAAGGTTTAGTAAGGCGGCAAGTAAACATATTGTTTTCGGCTGCCAATAAAGGATATAAGTTGGTAAATATAAGAAAAAAATACAATTTCTGTTTCTTCTCATTTTCCCGAGAATTTTCGCACCATCAACAGAACAGGCTTTGCTATCGGTATATTACGCCTTCCACATCGCTGGAAACGGGTTCTACACAACGCTGGTGACTACTTTGAAGGACAGTAGCAGGTGCAAACATGTAACTCTTTTGTATCGGTTGTGAATAAATTGTTGCCACTATTTAAGTTCCAATTCTCGTATTTTAGTGTTTAATATGGCAAGATAACAGGTAAATGTAAGCGTGAGATAAGCAACCGCAAATGTGAAATGCTGGTACATTAATAACCGGTATAGCCGCCAGAATGTTGAATGCAAGCAAGCAAACGTGCAGGCATAGTGTTGTACAAGTGCCGGATATCAGTCTGTCGGATGGAGTTCCATGCCTGTTGCACTTGGTCAGCCAGTATAGGGATAGTTAATACTGTTTGTGGATGACGCTGGAGTTGTCTTCCGATGATGTTCCATATGTTCTCGAATGAATAGAGATCTGATCGAGCAGACCAAGGCAACATATCGACATTCTGAGAGCATGAAGCGGTATGTGGGTGAGCATTATCCTGTTGGAAAACACCCCCTGGAATGCTGTTCACGAATAACAACACAACAAGTCTAATCACCAGACTGACTTTCAAATTTGCAGTCCGGGTGCTTGGGATAAGCACGAGAGGGCTTCTGCTGCCATATGAAATCGCGCCGCCGACCACAGCTCTGGCTGTAGGCCCAGACGGGTCGGTTACGGGCCCTCAACTGGCCTCCAACACGCGGCCATCACCGGCACCGAGGCGGAACCAGCTTTCATCAGATAACACGACAGGCCTCTACCCTGCCCTCCAATGAGCTCTCGATTGACACCACTGAAGTCGCAAACAGTGGTGGTTTGGGGTCAGTGGAATGCACGCCACAGGACGTCTGATTCGGAGCTGTCCTTGAAGTAACTGATTTGTAACAGTTCATTGTGGCACTGTACTACCAACTGCTGTTGCGGATGCAGTACGGTGTACCAGAGCCGTACGCCGATCACGATGGTCTTCCCTCTGAAGTACAAGCAATGATCACACGCACGGCACAGCGGACACACCAGGAACCGCGGTGTTGGCCGTCGAATGGCGCTAGCTGCGCAGCATTTGTGCACCGCCGCCGTCAGTGTCAGCCAGTTTGCCGTGGCATACGGAGCTCCATCGCAGTCTTTAACACTGGTAGCATGCCGCGACAGCGTGGACGTGAACCGTATGTGCAGTTGACGGACTTTGAGCGAGGGCGTATAGTGGGCATGCGGGAGGCCGGGTGGACGTACCGCCGAATTGCTCAACACGTGGGGCGTGAGGTCTCCACAGTACATCGATGTTGTCGCCAGTGGTCGGCGGAAGGTGCACGTGCCCGTCGACCTGGGACCGGACCGCAGCGACGCACGGATGCACGCCAAGACCGTAGGATCCTACGCAGTGCCGTAGGGGACCGCACCGCCACTTCCCAGCAAATTAGGGACACTGTTGCTCCTGGGGTATCGGCGAGGACCATTCGCAACCGTCTCCATGAAGCTGGGCTACGGTCCCGCACACCGTTAGGCCGTCTTCCGCTCACGCCCCAACATCGTGCAGCCCGCCTCCAGTGGTGTCGCGACAGGCGTGAATGGAGGGACGAATGGAGACGTGTCGTCTTCAGCGATGAGAGTCGCTTCTGCCTTGGTGCCAATGATGGTCGTATGCGTGTTTGGCGCCGTGCAGGTGAGCGCCACAATCAGGACTGCATACGACCGAGGCACACAGGGCCAACACCCGGCATCATGGTGTGGGGAGCGATCTCCTACACTGGCCGTACACCACTGGTGATCGTCGAGGGGACACTGAATAGTGCACGGTACATCCAAACCGTCATCGAACCCATCGTTCTACCATTCCTAGACCGGCAAGGGAACTTCCTGTTCCAACAGGACAATGCACGTCCGCATGTATCCCGTGCCACCCAACGTGCTCTAGAAGGTGTAAGTCAACTACCCTGGCCAGCAAGATCTCCGGATCTGTCCCTCATTGAGCATGTTTGGGACTGGATGAAGCGTCGTCTCACGCGGTCTGCACGTCCAGCACGAACGCTGGTCCAACTGATGCGCCAGGTGGAAATGGCATGGCAAGCCGTTCCACAGGACTACATCCAGCATTTCTACGATCGTCTCCATGGGAGAATAGCAGCCTGCATTGCTGCGAAAGGTGGATATACACTGTACTAGTGCCGACATTGTGCATGCTCTGTTGCCTGTGTCTATGTGCCTGTGGTTCTGTCAGTGTGATCATGTGATGTATCTGACCCCAGGAATGTGTCAATAAAGTTTCCCCTTCCTGGGACAATGAATTCACGGTGTTCTTATTTCAATTTCCAGGAGTGTATTTTGTTGACGATCACCTATACGGGAGAAATTATCATCGTAATAAAATAAGATAAATCAGAGCTCTTATGGAAAGACTTACTGGGTTTTTCCCTTGCGCGCTGTTCGAGAGTGTAACCGTAGATAAAAAGACGGAAAATAGTTTGATGAACCCTCTACCAGGCCTTAAGCGTGAATTGCAGAGTAGTCATGCAGATGTAGATGTAGATATAGATTTTTAAAAGGTGATCGGGCCTCTCTGAAGTTCAGACGAGGGCCCCACTGCGCTTACATGTGGCGAAAGGCCCCTCCCCTTGCCTGTCCCCCACCGACCCGTTGCAGGGCTAAGACCGTTGCAGGGCTAAGACAGTAAAGGAATAAACCATTGCTTCTAGCCAGGTCGAGAGGATATCCTTCACAGTAAATGTAGAAAGTCTGAAAGCGTAATGAACACCAATAGGACGATAATGGAGTCAGTTGGTGGATGGAGCCCAGTTGAGAGTCCTCGGGGCCGCAGTGTGCAGTGGGAGATACCTTATCCCCGGTCACTCAGTCCCAAACTCAAAAGCAGTTTCGAACATTAGATCTGAGACTAAAAACCAATTTCTCGAAGAAAACGAAAAACCAGTTCAACTGTGTATACACCAGTAGGCAACATTAGAGCCATGGGATCGAAAAGACCATACTTGGCATGAAGAGCCACAACGAAGGGGGGCACCAACAGGATGTGAACTACCCTGTGTAAAGCTATGCAGCCACAACGAGGGAGTGGCTAATTTAAAAAATGGTTCAAATGGTTCTGAGCACTATGGGACTTAACATCTGTGGTCATCAGTCCCCTAGAACTTAGAACTACTTAAACCTAACTAACCAAAGGACATCACACACATCCATGTCCGAGGCAGGATTCGAACCTGCGACCGTAGCAGTTACGCGGTTCCAGACTGAAGCGCCTAGAACCCCTAGGCCACAGCGGCTGGGGTGGCTAATTAGGTAAAATAAAACTATGGGTCCATCTCGTATGACAGATGCGGATGAGGCTTAACATGGTCGATTCCTTCTGGGAGGAATGGAAAAAGGAACGCCATTCAGGTGTCGAAACATTACATGTTCCCGGTGACAAGTGTTGTTTCTCACCGAATATAAAAGCGCATCTCACCCTATCCATGGCTTTAGGGCAATCTGTGTAAACTATGGTCGCATCCTGGTACTTGTGAAGAACAGAGAAACAGGCGCCTTCAAACACACTGGCGGAAAAAATGCAACAAACTTAAGAACATCATCATCGTGAGAGTGAAATTAAAACCAAATAAAACACACATGTCACAGTAAAGGGTGATCAAACAGTCGCATCAATGTGCCCCTCCCCCTCTAGGGCAATGCAGGTGTGTATTGTCGCATGCAGAAGATCATAAAGGTGCCGAATGCCATCCTGCGATTGATTGTCAAACATTTCGGAAATAGTCCTCGCGAGCCCTGGAAAACTAGTAAGTTCCCACTTCATCATATGCCGCACATGTTCAACTATTGAGAGATTAGATAATTTTGTCGGACAGGAGCACGTTGTGTTGCAGCGACCGTGTGTGTACCTGCTGGTAAAGCAAATCACCTACCTGTCGAAGAAATGGCAGTAGCACAAGGATAACAGCCTGTGTATGTAGCAGGCACTGCTTACTTGACCCTGCAGAAACACTAAATATGACGGCGAATTTTAATTGATGGCCCCCCATACCATGAAGGCTTGGATGGGACCTATGTGTCGTAGGCGGCCGGCCGAAGTGGCATTGCGGTTCTAGGCGCTGCAGTCTGGAACCGTGAGACCGCTACGGTCGCAGGTTCGAATTCTGCCTCGGGCATGGATGTGTGTGATGTCCTTAGGTTAGTTAGGTTTAAGTAGTTCTAAGTTCTAGGGGACTAATGACCTCAGAAGTTGAGTCCCATAGTGCTCAAAGCCATTTGAACCATTTGATTTTGTCGTAGGCGAATTCACTCTGGAATAGGCAGCTCACCATGTCTACGCCATACACATATACGCTCATCACCCTCATCACTGAATACAACACAGAGCCTTTTCACTCTTCAGTCATCTCTTGTAGTTCTGGTAGGTGACAGTAACGTCCATTTTCGTTCCATTGGATCATCACATTGACGGTGTCCTGGTTACGCATGAGGGGGCCAGGATGACAGGTCAAGCCAAAAGATCACTGTCTTTCACCAGTGTAGGGAACAACACAGACGAACATCGATTCATATACCAAAAGCAGGGCATGAGGGATCTGGTGTCTCTGAGGACATCAGAGTAGTCTTCTCCCGAGATTTCTTCTTCGTGTCTTCACGACTTTTGTCGGCGAGTTTCTTGTTGGGACTTATCCACTGTGGGTGAAGGGACAGAAAAAGAGTAGGCCCTGGGACTCGCAAGTCATCGCTCCGTCATCTAGTGGCTGGTGTTGGGTTGCTGATCTGGAAATTTCCAGGGAGAGAATTCAGCAGTGCCAGAGGAGGATGCAGCTTCTCTGACTAGGTGTGTGAATATGTCCTTAAGACTGTGCCACAGGAACCATGAGATGTGACTACCTGTCAGCCCATGGTCAAGCTTATTTAAGGGACTACCAGAGGTCGAGGGACTAAAGACCATCAGGTGCGGCCAACGACCTGGCCAACAGTCGATATTATTGCGACTGAATACTAACGATTTTATTTCTTCCAGTTGTCAAAATATGACAGGAGATCCGTGGCGTTCTGTTCCTGGATATTGCGTTCCTTGATTAGAGTAATACACTTCGAGGATCCTGCAACTGATACATACAGATGGTAGCCCACATGGTGAATTTTCAGAAGTGGCCGCCAGCTGTCTCTACAAATCTGTTAGTACATGCATTGGGAAGACATATGCCAGAAGTGATGGCATTTAAAGAATGCATTGGAAAGAGAAAATATGGCTTCACATCACGCCATAAACCATCATTTTAACCTTATTTGGGAATGCATACCCCTCAGAAGCAAGGATCAATGCGCCGGTGTAAACTTTGATGTCTGGCAGGTCTCGAAAGTGGATACTTCGCTCCTCCAATTGTTCATGTAGTTCGTCATCCGTATGCAGCGTTAGTTTTCGGTGAAACATTAATCCCTGTATCTTGTTGAGATACTTGTGGGGTGTTCCGATAATAAGTACATCACCAAGTTGTTTACAAGAGAGTAACACCTGCAACTGTCTAGGATTTGTCGCCTTACTTACAATGGTATCACTTCGTAATTTACTAACAGAAGAGAGTTTGCCAAATAAGTTTTCATTTTCTCCACAACGAACATTGGTTTAGTAGCGAGAAATGACCCTCTATTCGTTCGGGTACAATCCAAGAATTGAAGGGAGTAACGTGGTCAAGTCGCTTGGTTTTATTTTTCGTTTTATTTTATTTTACTTTTTTCCGTGGTGTGGCATGGAGGGACAGTTCCTAGGACCGTAACGATCTGCAATGAACTGCGGTCTGTTCGAAAAGACTGCCAGAGCCTCGCGACCACCGGCCGACAACTTCAGTCTTTTCATGATATCCCGTACAGGCACCTACTCCAGCAAGTGCGGAGAGGTGACAGCTCGTGCATCAACAGTGCGAACGGTCGGCTTCTGCTTATTGAGAGAAAGCTGGGAAAGCGTGGTTCATGTGTAAAGGAGACCGCGTAAAGGACGCTAGTGCGACCTATTCTTGAGTACTGCTCGAGTATTTGGGACATGTACCACGCCGGATTAAAGCAAGACATCGAAGCCATTCTGAGGCGGGGTGCTAGATTTGTTACTGGTAGGTTTCAACAGAGGTGTTTCGGGAACTCAAGTGGGAATACGTGGAGGGAAGGCGGTGTTCTTTTCGAGGAACACTGTTGATAAAATTTGGAGAACCAGCATTTGAAGCTGACTGCAGAACGATTATGGTGCCTCCAACATACGTTGCGAGTAAGGACCACGAAGAAAAGATACGATAAATTAGAGCTCACACAGAGACACACAGTCGTTTTTCCTTCGTTGTATTTGCAAGTGGAACAGGAAACGAAAGAACTACTAGTGGTATAGGATACCCTCTACCATGCATCGTAAGGTAGACTGCGGAGTATCGACGTAGATGTAGATGAAAAACAGAGGAAAGATGTAGTCAGAGAGTATAACTGCACCACAGGAGAGGAATAAGCACTGCAGTGCATTGGGGCCCCATGCTCTCCACTCCTATACTCACAAAAGAGTTGTGACAGCGCTGGGAGGAGGTTGGGGCTGAGTAGACGGTGTCTCTGAGTCACGTCCAGATGCCCGATCTGATTATAAGTAGAATCAGAGCCTGGGGCCATATTATGAGATGATTCAGGAGACTGAAGCAGTTCCCAGTCAGTAAAAAGTTCAGTACCATATATGACTTATGACTCGGGGGTTACGAAGAGTAAAGGACGGCGGAATGTATTCAACCCGTCTTTTATTCGTTTGGAAGGTAGTTAGGTAAGAAGATGCCGACGCTATCACAAACAGTGTGAACAAGAACCGACGCATCGTTATAATTACTATCATGAAGGAGGAGACCCAGAATAGTTGTTGAACTCTGGCAGGCTGAACTTGGCCCACACATGACGTAACGACCATTGTAACGACGCTACAAGACGGGGCAAATATCACACAATCAGTAGCTGAAAACGTGTCATAGGTGAGGCCGAAATGGTAGCATACAATCACTGAGGAAACAAATCAAGATGGGAATGAAGTTGGTCAACCAAAAGGCCCCTATCGGATCACGTAGTACTTCCCCACAAGGGGTGGTGTGCACTGAAATTCCCAAGTAGGAGAAATGGGAGAGGGGGAGTTGTTGAATTAAGGCGACCGACTCATGGTATATAAAAGCGCTGCTTGAGAGAAAACAGACATTTGTAAATTGTAATCACTGGAATCAGGAATCGTTCGCACTCTCATTGCTATTGGTTCGAACGCGATATGAAGGGGAAACCACTTACTAACGACATGTGGGCTAACGAATGTGCAGTCCCCTCAGCCGGCCGCGGTGGCCGGTTCTAGGCTCTTCAGTCCGTAACCGCGTAACTGCTACGGTCGCAGATTTGAATCCTGCCTCGGGCATGGATGTGTGTGATGTCCTTAGGTTAGTTAGTTTTAAGTAGTTCTAAGTTCTATGGACCTGATGCCCTCAGATGTTAAGTCCCATAGTGCTCAGAGCCATTTCAACCATTTGAGCAGTCCCCTCAAGATGCTCCCTTGGACCCAGTACAGTTCCAACAAAAAACATGGTAACTCTGATGCGTTGGAGTAGGTTCATCAGTGAAAGTCATTTCTTGGAGAGTAACACAGATTGTAGAACAGGAAGACATTTGTTGTTGCAGTTCCAGCAGGTGACAATAATGTTATCAATTGCACTTTCATTGAATAATCACGTTAATGGCATCAGTGTTAGGCGTGAAAGGACTAAGAAATCTCTCCCCAAGATAACTGTCTGTCACTGTTGCCGATCGAATAACATCGACGAATGTAGGTTCAGAGGCAGATGGGCTAGAGGGATCACCAGAATAGTGGTCTCCTGAAATTTCTTCCTTTACTTTGTAACTTCTTTAAAGGGTCTGCCTCTAGAGTGGGTTCAACTACTGAGAGGGTAAGAACTGAAAAGAAGCGGGCAGCTCTAGGACATGTTGTCCTTGGTTCCTTCAGCTACTTGCTGCTGTCATGTCACTGACCTATAGATACCTGGGGAGAACATTACCTAAAGAGAGAAATGCAATTGGAAGGTGCTGGAAGAGTACGTTGCTTCTCCAACAAGGTGCTAGTAGTTGTGGCCCACAAAGAAGCATTTAAAGCACAACAGCAGGATTGGGGAAGACGACTTCACATCACTACAGTAGGCCAAGACCGTAATTTTCTCAGGGAGTGAACTCTTTGAAAAGCGACGGTGACTGTTTCAGTGTCAACCATAATGCCTGGTGGGTACGACGTACACGTCATGTGGACCATCTCTTCCTCATGTTTTTCCGAAATTCCTCATCTATCTGCAGCATTAAGTCCCAGTGAAAAATTAAATCTTGTACTATGTTCGGGCTTTTATGATGGCAGGTACGTCGCCATCTTTCTTGCAAGAGAATAACGCTCAGGACTGGGTAGGAGCCTCTGTTATAATTAAAACAGAACCACTTCATAGTTTACTGAGGGTATTGATTACTCCCAGTATATTTTCTATATTTTCTTCGAAGAACATAGCCTTAATAGCTGGAAAGGACCCTCGATCAGTCCAGGAATTAGCTTGATTTTGATTTGCTCCAATTGTGTGGCTAAGGAGGAAAAGTTGTTTGGGGTCATAACGATCTGCTCTGAAGCATTGATATCTGCCTGGAGAAACTGCTGGAGCCTCACAGCCACCGGTTGATTACTTGGGTCTTTTCATTGGGTGAGATATCGACCATGATGCTGCCTACTGCGTTTTAGAACTCTCCCATGGGCGCCATCCAGCCAGTGAAATGGCCACCTGACTTGTTGACCACTGTCTGGAGTCATAGAGCCTTCAAAAAGGACAGGCATACTTGGGGATTAACAGATCGAGCATTAATGGGTGATCTCTGCATTTTTGGGATCTGCCACCTAGTGAGCACTTGACGATCCCTCACATGGACTGGCTACCATGCTGGCTATTGGACGAACTTCCCACATGACCTGCACTTCTATAAAATATATGTAGAAGTAGAGATCAGCCTAGGATCTGGGGACCAAATGCGAGTTAACCAAAATAGAATGATAAATTGACGTTTTGAAAAAATCAATGAAAAAAGTTGTAAAAATTATAATCGATGTGCTATACACAAGCCAGGTTGTCGATAAGGAATCTGTCCTACTGAGCAAGTTTGAGAAAAGATATAGTCAGGGTGTAACAGCGCAGTCAGTGACTAAGATCGCAGAAGGAAGAAGTACTGCAATAGTCTGAGGCCACATACTCCCCATTCAAGTACTGACAAAAGAATTGTGAGACCCCTGAGAGTCGTGAGATCGAGTGGAAGTGTAATACATCGCCTGAGTAATAGCCACTAATTCTGCTATTAAAAACACTGGACCAATATGGCAGGAAAGTTGTCCGAAGTTTTCAGATTGTGCCAAGGTCTAACCAATGTGATCAGTATAGCTGACTTTTGAACCTGAAAATTCACCAAGAGCAGTCGCATAAACGCCCAAACGCAGTGCGGGGTGGAGGCATTGCAAAGATGGCCTGACAATATGGTTCGACAAGGAAAGGCAGGGGTCAGTGCTAAGAGGCTACAAATGAATGACGAATTGATACTGGGGAAACCAAACCCGGATCCCCTTTGTGGGCGGCAACGATGATGATGAGTTTTGGTTTGTGGGGCGCTCAACTGCGTGGTCATCAGCGCCCATACAAAGTCCCACTTTTTTCACAGTCCAGTTTTTTACACAGTCCAATCCAGCCACTGTCACGAATGATGATGATGATGAAATGATGAGGACAACACAAACACCCAGTCCCTGGGCAGAGAAAATCCCCATCCTGGCCGGGAATCAAATGCAAGACCCCGTGATCCAGAGGCAGCAATGCTACCCACTAGACCACGAGCTGTTGACTTTGTGGGCGGCGAATTCCCCTGCCAGGGAAAAGGATATGCCGATTCAGGTGTTCAGGATAGCTGTGGAGATGTACTGGTGGCACCAGGAGGAATCCCTGTCTCTGCCAGTAGGCTATCAAGGACTCTCCCGAAAGGCGCCCATCTTCATTCGGACCCTGCAGTGGTTCAATGGATTCAGTAGCTATGGAACTGATGATTAATAAGTCAGACATCCATAAACCAGTCTATATAGGACGAGGGCTTTGTAATGACACAAGAGGGCAGGTAGTCGACGCGCCAGGAGATGTGACTGAAGAAGCGAAGAGTGCTGAGTCTGAAGTGGCACTTCTTTCTAAGACAGTGAATATGTGGTAACCATATCAACCAGGAATCCAAAAAAACTTCTATTTACTAGAAACTAATGTGTTACGGAATCTCTCATCTTTGTTTGGACCAGACGGATCTCCACTAGGGTTGGAAAGAGAAAGTATGAAGTAGTTGATTGTAGCCTGATCAAGGAATCAACACAGGGTTTTCCTAAGAGACGTAAGGAATTTGAAATCTAGATCCGAATGGCCAGAAGGGGCTTTGAATGTCGCTCCACTAGAACATTATTCGAAGACGCAAGCATCATGCCACCTTGCAGGTGGTATAATTAGAGATAACCGGAAATGTTCAGTGGTACGCTGCTTCACAAAAAAGGGAAGCATCCAGAAGACATGGTCGGGTGGCAGTGTAACTTCGCACCTGTTGACACCATCGGCAGGTATGATTAGAAAGTTGCAATTTTCTCTAACAGTTAGAAAAAATTGTTCAAATGGCTCTGAGCACTATGGGACTTAACTTCTGAGGTCATCAGTCCCCTAGAACTTAGAACTACTTAAACCTAACTAACCTAAGGACATCACACACATCCATGCCCGAGGCAGGATTCGAACCTGCGACCGTAGCGGTCACGCGGTTCCAGACTGTAGCGCCTAGAACCGCTCGGCCACTCCGGCCGGCTCTAACAGGTAGAACGACCAGCACAGTATATTAGTTTTGATGGTGTTTAATGTTGTCCCCAGGGCTGGTAAGGGTATATAAACGGTATATAAACGCTAGATGTTGAATGATCACAGTCAAGGAAACGGAGATGCCGTGCATTCTTTTGAGACAGTATTATGAGCGTCTGACAGTTTCCTGATAAATGGTGCGTTGTAGCGCAATGTGGGGAGCACCACCTACGGTGAGCAGGATGTAGCACATTTGACGACTGGGCGCCTAGTATAACAGATGTAGTAGCGGAGGACATACGGTGCCATATGTAGTTTTAGTTTTGATCGAAACAGGCTTATGTCTGTCGAAGTTATTTTATTTTATTGATCTCGACGCAGCCGCTGGGTTAAGACGTTTTTCATTTTTAAAAGCTTATGTAAGTAATATGTTATCACATACGTAATTTTAGAAATTTCTGTATAGATTGTATTACTGGTCTAGATGTTATTTTGATCACTTTTTAGGACTTCTGAAGAAGGCTATATTATTATAGCACAAACCACGGGCAAGGTTTAGAATAAACACCATTAGTGCAAGTGTGGGCTGTTTTTCATTCGAGACATCTGACAGAGTTTAAAGGAGCCTCCCTGCGGGTCTCAATTAGGTCAGCTGGTAGAATCGTGCAATATCGAGATTTTTGGGATATTCAGATGTGAAAGTAGCCCGATGTTGGACTACTCGAGAGTCTGAGGACAAGAATACCCACCATCACAGTTTTGATCGACCACGTGTGACCACCACAAGGAAGGATGGCAGTGGTGAGTTGCGTATCCCCTTGACATCGGCGAACAAGTAATGGAGTTCCTGCAATACTCTGTACCATCCCGCACCATTGCAGCAGCTGAAATATGCAGTTATCGTCGTCGTTAACACAACAGCAAGGACAGTTGCGTTTGGAGCGGAGCCAGGACCAGGACTGATGAATGGCGTCGCAATGTGTTCAGCAATGAACTGTGGTCCCGTACTATGCTCGATGATCATAATCGACGAGTATGGCGGCGACCTGGGCAGAGATCAAATTGCTCAAATGTTTGCTTCGTTGGTTGATTTCGGGGGGGGGGGGGGAGGGGGGGAGGGGGGGGAAGGAGCCAAACAGCAAGGTCATCGGTCCCATCGGATTAGGGAAGGTTGGTGAAGGAAGTCAGCCGTGCCCTTTCAAAGGAAACATCCCGGCATTTGCCTGAAGCGATTTAGGGAAATCACGGAAAACCTAAATCAGAATGGCCAGACGCAGGTTTGAACCGTCTTCCTCCCGAATGCGAGTCCAGTGTGCTAACCGCTGCACCACCTCACTCGGTTAGCTCCAATTTTTTGGACAGGTACATGGCGTGGGAAGCCACCGGGTATGACTTCAGATCACGGCCGGTAACCAACTCAGATGGCACAATGGTACACGGACATCTTGCATCCTCATGCGACAGTATCGTGGTGCTACTTTTCAACATTGGCACGCGTCTTCATGATCAGTCTACGTGATGTTGAGTAACTCTTGTGGTCGGAAAGATCCCCAGATCTGTCCCCAATAGAACACGTGTGGGAGCAGCTCGGACGTCGATTCCTGTACCGAGGACCTCAGGGATTATGTACTGCAGTTGTGGCCAGCTTGCCTCAGAAGAGGTTACAACGCCTGTATGACATCCTTCTCAACCGAAACAGTGCGTTCTTTCGGGCCAGACGGGGTGCAACGTCATACTGATAAATGGGCTCATACTGTTAAGTTATTGACAAATATTCTTTGTAACTGTGGAATCACTGAAATAGCATCGCGTACCATGTCAAGCCGTGAAGTTTCATTTCGTTTCCTACTTTACTTCTGTGGTGCTTCACCTTTCTGTTCAGGCACTATATATTCAAGTACTCGTTATTCACACTCAGCATTCTTGAACTGAATAAGATTTCAGACGAATGCTACTAGTACATTATTTACCCTTCACCAGACACAGTACGGGAAATTGCGAAATAAGAAAAAAGATGTGAATTAGAGTTGCATACTTTTCAGCGTCCTGTTTAGTGTCCACTCACGACATTTTCTCGAACTGTGCTAGTTATCACCAATAAAACAGCGCAATCTGCAGAATGGATTTGATATCTCTGAATTGCCCTAAGACGCTGTACGTTTATACGTATTCCTAACCCGGCAAGTTTTAATACGAAACTCAGTCTAATATGAAGGACATTGTGTTTTATCTACACTTTTGATTCATCAATACTGAATTCTGTTTTAGTCTCAATATTAAAATGTATTGTACATTGCGTGTATCACGCAATGGACTAAGGAAGTTAACATTTGCAATGGAAATACGTATTCCTTTTATAACAAGCAACCTGACACAAGAAAGGCAACCAATACCGAAACAAAGGTCTGTGGCGTTTGTAGGTTGGTTATATGCCAAAACGTAATCAGGAATTCTGAATCACATTGACATTAACTGTCCACAAATTGATGTAGCGACATTGCCATCGCAATAAGTGATTTCCCATTGTCTCTTTAAATAGCTGGCAGGTTCCCAGGTAATTTGGGAACTGCCCTTTTGTCCGTAAATACAACACTCTTAAAGGTGAGTTCATCCGGTTTAACTGAGAACAGATTCGTTTGGTGGAATTGTTAGTTTCAATTATCCTATCAATCACGGTCAGTTTGCACCACACGCTGCAGGAAGACATAACCGGCCATTGTGCGATGACTGAAGCCTACTGCCACCTAGCTTCACTGGAACACCGGAATTCTGAGCTTGCCCGTCGTAATGATTCAGTTTCACCACGAAATTTGCCGCCCACGCGATGTATCGTGCTGTGTATAATCAAACCAATGAGTTTATCATACACTGACGGAAAAAAATCGCAGTACTAAATTTAATTAATACAGAGTAATGAAATTTCGGGAATACATCTGTCTAGTTAACATATTTAAGTGATTAACATTGCAAGACCACAGGTTAATGTAAGCTCGAGATAAGCAATTGCAAATGTGAAATGCTTGTACGTTAGTAACCGGTATAATCGCCAGAATGTTGAATGCAATCATGCAAACGAGCTTGCAGTGTATTGTACAGATGTGGGATGTCAGTTTGTGGGATGGAGTTCCATGCCTGTTGCACCTGGTCGGTCAATACAGGAACGGCTAATGCCGGTTGAGGAGGACGCTGGAGTTGTCGTCCAATGATGTCCCAAGTGAGCTGGACTGGAGACTGATCTGGTGGTCGAGCAGGCCGAGGCAACATATCAACGTTCTGTAGAGCATGTCGGGTTACAACGGCGGCATGTGGGTGAGCTTTATCCTGTTGGGAAACACCTCCTGGAATGTTGTTCACGAATTGCAGCTCAACAGGTCGATGCGTCAGACTGACGTACAAATTTGCAGTGAGCGTGCGTGAGACAACCACTAACCAGTAGAGTGCTCCTGCTGTCGTAAGAAATCACACACCAGACCATCGCTCCAGCTGTAGGTCCAGTGTGTTTAGCAGGTTGGCTGCAGGCCCTCAACTGGCCACCTTCTAGCCAACACAGGCCGTCGCAGGCACTGAGGCAGAACCAGCTTTTATCAGAAAATGCTACAGACCTCCAGCCTGCCCTCCAATGAGCTCTCCCTTGGCATCACTAGACTCGCAAATGGCGGTGGTTTGGGTCAGCGGAATGCGTGCTGGCTCGGAGTTGTCCTTGAAGTAACTACACTCCTGGAAATTGAAATAAGAACACCGTGAATTCATTGTCCCAGGAAGGGGAAACTTTATTGACACATTCCTGGGGTCAGATACATCACATGATCACACTGACAGAACCACAGGCACATAGACACAGGCAACAGAGCATGCACAATGTCGGCACTAGTACAGTGTATATCCACCTTTCGCAGCAATGCAGGCTGCTATTCTCCCATGGAGACGATCGTAGAGATGCTGGATGTAGTCCTGTGGAACGGCTTGCCATGCCATTTCCACCTGGCGCCTCAGTTGGACCAGCGTTCGTGCTGGACGTGCAGACCGCGTGAGACGACGCTTCATCCAGTCCCAAACATGCTCAATGGGGGACAGATCCGGAGATCTTGCTGGCCAGGGTAGTTGACTTACACCTTCTAGAGCACGTTGGGTGGCACGGGATACATGCGGACGTGCATTGTCCTGTTGGAACAGCAAGTTCCCTTGCCGGTCTAGGAATGGTAGAACGATGGGTTCGATGACGGTTTGGATGTACCGTGCACTATTCAGTGTCCCCTCGACGATCACCAGTGGTGTACGGCCAGTGTAAGAGATCGCTCCCCACACCATGATGCCGGGTGTTGGCCCTGTGTGCCTCGGTCGTATGCAGTTCTGATTGTGGCGCTCACCTGCACGGCGCCAAACACGCATACGACCATCATTGGCACCAAGGCAGAAGCGACTCTCATCGCTGAAGACGACACGTCTCCATTCGTCCCTCCATTCACGCCTGTCGCGACACCACTGGAGGCGGGCTGCACGATGTTGGGGCGTGAGTGGAAGACGGCCTAACGGTGTGCGGGACCGTAGCCCAGCTTCATGGAGACGGTTGCGAATGGTCCTCGCCGATACCCCAGGAGCAACAGTGTCCCTAATTTGCTGGGAAGTGGCGGTGCGGTCCCCTACGGCACTGCGTAGGATCCTACGGTCTTGGCGTGCATCCGTGCGTCGCTGCGGTCCGGTCCCAGGTCGACGGGCACGTGCACCTTCCGCCGACCACTGGCGACAACATCGATGTACTGTGGAGACCTCACGCCCCACGTGTTGAGCAATTCGGCGGTACGTCCACCCGGCCTCCCGCATGCCCACTATACGCCCTCGCTCAAAGTCCGTCAACTGCACATACGGTTCACGTCCACGCTGTCGCGGCATGCTACCAGTGTTAAAGACTGCGATGGAGCTCCGTATGCCACGGCAAACTGGCTGACACTGACGGCGGCGGTGCACAAATGCTGCGCAGCTAGCGCCATTCGACGGCCAACACCGCGGTTCCTGGTGTGTCCGCTGTGCCGTGCGTGTGATCATTGCTTGTACAGCCCTCTCGGAGTGTCCGGAGCAAGTATGGTGTGTCTGACACACCGGTGTCAATGTGTTCTTTTTTCCATTTCCAGGAGTGTAGTTTGTAACAGTTCGTTGTGTTGTTGTGCTGCCAACTGCTGCTCAATTGCTGTTGCAGATGCAGTACGATGCGCCGTAGGCATACGCTGAACACGATGGTCTCGCTTCCCGGTAATGTGACGCGGCCGTCCGAAGTCCGTTCATCTTGCGACCGTACATTCTCGTGACCACCGCTGCCACCAGTCGTCTACAGTGGCAACATTCCTGCCAAGTCTTTCTGCTGTACCGTAAAGGCCCTATATAGCTGCTCGGGTCCTATTACAAGACCTCGTTCAAACTCAGTGGGACCATTATCAATTTGGTGTCTTTGTCGCCTTAAAGACATTCTTGACTAACATCACTCACCACATCTAATCTCAAAGGTAATCAAAGCTCACGACCGTTACAGGGTGTATTTAAAGTAAACCTAATCTGCATTCTTATATTGGCACTACTAACGCCACTGCTATGCGACTGGAACGAAATAGGAATAGACGTCATCTTTCAGATGTACAAACACGCTCACCAGGTGCAAAACTCCGTCCTGGTTTGCGTCAGTGTAATAAAATTTTTGTTTCGTGCAAACTACAAAGTGCTTTGTTTAGTTTTATTTGTTACATTTGCGACGCGGAGATCTGTGGAGCACTGAAAGGTTTACTTAGCGCAGCACTAGTCAACAAGTCGCCCTATACGATAGTTGGCTGTTGTGCCATCTTTACTTTCCAGGTCACAAACGTTTCTCAACGTGACGACCATCTGCATCCGCGTCAGGATGGAACCACACTAGATATACCATTCCACAATCGTTCGCAGCACTTTTCGAACGGTGGAACACGGAATGTTCAGCTGTCGTGACACAGCTCGTGCACTACGTGAAGCTCGCACATTGTGTCCAGCATTCTCAGCCGTGGCTTCAGTAACTTCTTCAACAATTTGTGGTACAACTGACTGTCAGCCTCTCCCAGGAGCAATTCCCAAATCACCAGTTAATTCGAACTTCTGAATCGTGTCCTTCAACATCGGTACGGCAGGAGGACTTCCCCCGTTGTTTTAATGTGTCGATATTCGCGAAGAGCCAGCAGTACTGTTGCTGTTTTTTGATAAAACAGCTTCACGAGTAAAACTCTGCTCACATTGTCCAGAACCATGTTGACTGTCTGCAACTGTAATGCACACTGGTGTTCGTGTTTCGACCCTACGTCGCCGTACCAGTACTGGTACCTAACGGCAACATCAGTCCCATAAATTTGGGTATTCGTTCCGTAAATAGTTTTTCGTCTACACTGGCTCAAGCAGTGAAAGTTTAATTATAAATACCCTGTATATTGTTGGAGGAAATAGATCACGTCTTTTATGTAACATAAAGAATATTCATTGAAGACGTGTACTACCTTATACACCATAAAATGACGTTTATTTTAGTTGTGCAGGTTATGAAATTTTAACCGGCTGGTTAGATGCATATGAAAAAGTTGTTGAAGCTCGAGAAGTGATAGAAGTCAAAAGCGTATTTTTGGTTTTGTAATACGTCGATGACAATTATTCGCAAAAGAATAATTTTGTGGTTCAGGTACGGGAAGACATACAAACTTTTTGTTGAAGAAACGTGTACATTCAGATTGCTTGGGAAATAATCATATCGTTTATTAATATCGGAAAATATTTAAGTATAACTGCTGAAGAATGAATCAACGATTCACCAATTTTATTCGGTGCCTTTTTAAATAGCATCGTCGGTTGTTTAGGCGACGGAGAAAGTCAGTAGTTGAATTTACGACAATTCCTGAAAGTGACTACAGACAACAATTTTCCTTTGTTTACCATATTCCTGCTCAAATGTGGCGAACTTGCAAATATTCACGAATTTAACGACACTGTATCAAGGATCAGGCGAAGTGCTGGTGATGACGAGACAGCACTCAGTCGTACCATTATATCATCTCACAAGCAAACGGAAGCACGTATACAGCAATAGGAATCTCTTTGCCACGTTTCGCAAATATTCTGAAAGTTGATGTTACGTACAGGAGATGTGCTGGTAGGTAACACAGAAAATTTTACTACATTGAAGTCTTATAAGTGGCACTGCTCATGCCGGCCGCGGTGGTCTAGCGGTTCTAGGCGCTCAGTCCAGAACCGCGCGACTGCTACGGTCGCAGGTTCGAATCATGCCTCGGGCACGGATGTGTGTGGTGTCCTTAGGTTAGTTAGGTTCAAGTAGTTGTAAGTTCTAGGGGACTGATGACCACAGATGTTAAGTCCCATAGTGCTCAGAGCCATTTGAACCTTTTTTTTTTTTGGCACTGTTCAAGATAAGTACATGTCAATATCATCGCTGATCGACCGGAACTTTATGACCACCGACCTATTATCGATATAAACCCGTCGAGGCGATAGCAGCGTCACCTGGTGAGGAACGACGCCTTGTCAGATACACGCACGGCGCACGTGATACCAGCGAGCGTGTTGTCCGTGTGCAGAATGGGGAAGGCGAAGGAGCGGAGTTTGACAGAGGGCAGATTTTGATGGTAGAATGAAGGCTTTCACGACCGGTTGACATGGCTGTTGATGTACTTTCCGGGCTGTGAGGTCGTGGTCCAAGAACTTTTCTGCTCCTTACGTTTCGTCCAGGACTGCGCTGGACTTCCTCAGAGGCGCTGCTCCGCTGAGTCTTGCCGACTGACTGGTCGGGTGTCTGAGAGCGACTTATATATTGTGAGAAAGGGGGGCGTGGTTCAGTTATGATTTTCGTAGCAGATATTTTTCCAGAAGATTTGACCGTTCTTTTCAGACATTGTCTTACATCAAGTCAGTTCCAAAACTGCTAACAATTTTTATCTTTGACAAGGTGGTAATCGATAGTCAACCTTATCTTTGCTATGAATTATCACTGCTCATCACGTGTCACCTGAACCACGCCCCCCTTTCTCACAATATATAAGTCGCTCTCAGACACCCGACCAGTCAGTCGGCAAGACTCAGCGGAGCAGCGCATCTGAGGAAGTCCAGCGCAGTCCTGGACGAAACGTAAGGAGCAGAAAAGTTCTTGGACCACGACCTCACATCCCGGAAAGTATATCAACAGCCAGATTTTGATGGCCCCGATGGTCGGCACGAGCATTTCGGAAACTGCACGACTTGTCGGCTGTTCGAGGAGTGTCTTCAGCAGGTAATGGAACCACGTCCAGACGTCGTGGGGTTGGCCGGCCACCCCTCATGACAAATGTCGGACGTCGTAGCCTGGGCAGACTGGTAAAACAGCACAGGCGGCAAACTGTGGCGAATCTAACATCAGACTTTAATGCCGGGCAGAGTGCGAGTGTACCGAACACTCTTAACGAAGGGGCTCCGCAGCCGACGACCCGTGCATGTGGTAGTGTTTACACCACGACATCGGCAACTACGACTGAAATAGCGCAGTGTCAGAGCGTTGCACGGTCCGACGGATCCCGATACCTTTTTCATCATGCCGGTGGGAGGGCGCGAATCCGGCGTCTTCCGGCGGAACAGTTCCTTGACGCCCGTACTGCGGGACGTAGACAAGCTGGCGGCGGCTCCGTTATGCTGTGGGGAACATTCACGTGGGCGTCCGTGGGTTCAGTGGAGCTCGTGCAAGGAGTATCGTACAGTGGTTGCAGCCCACGTACACCCTTCGTGACGATCGTATTTCCTGACGGCAGTGGCAGTTTTCGACAAGATAATGCGCCGTGTCACAGGGCCAGGAGTGTGATGGAGTGATTCGAGGAACACACAATGGTCAGTCCCAATTGATGTGCTGGCCCCCCAATTCGTCAGATCTGAACCCGATTGAACACATCTGGTATGTGACTGAACGTGGCGTCAGAGCTCGTCGCACCCTCCCCGAAATTTACGGGAACTATGTGACTTTGCGTCCAGATGTGGTGTCAGCTGCCTCCAGCGACCGACCGAGGCCCCATCGGTTCCGTGCCGTGACGCGTCACCGCTGTTATCCGTGCCAAAGCTGGACGTGCCGGCTATTAGGCAGTTGGTCGTAATGTTCTGGCTGATCAGTGTACATAAGAGAATCATCTGAAACACAAGCACGATACATCGAGGTAGCTTACTTCTTCACATTGACGAACAAGGTCTCTGCAACACGAATAAAAAGTCATTTAATTTGAACTCTTTCATATGACGAAGGAGCAACACAACTAGAAGGATTTAGAGCGAAATTGACACCAGCCGGGAAAACCTGTTTATGAGTCAAACTACCTGACTGATTATTTTATTGTGCACTACATTACTTATTTCAGATTCAAAAAACTGGCTCTTTTGTCGATTTACTGCTAAAAAGTAGGTTGGTTGATTGGTTGTTTGGGGAAGGAGACCAGACAGCGTGGTCATCGGTCTCATCGGATTAGGGAAGGATGGGGAAGGAAGTCGGCCGTGCCCTTTCAGAGAAACCATCCCGGCATGTACCTGGAGTGATTTAGGGAAATCACGGAAAACCTAAATCAGGATGGCCGGACGCGGGATTGAACCGTCGTCCTCCCGAATGCGAGTCCAGTGTCTAAACCACTGCCCCACCTCGCTCGGTGCTAAAAAGTATTCTACCGTGGTTCACCAAAGGGTGCTGAAGGTATTGAGGGGTTCTAACAAATTACATCATTCGGTTGGCCAACACCTTCAGCTTAGTCCATGTGCTCCAAATGAGGTGGCGACTACCGGATGATACGAGTCAGTCTTTGTGTCACTTTACCAGATCGTCAGAAGAATGATCCGTTCTGTTGTGAGATGAGGATTATGTTTTGGCGGTTTTATAATATGTACCAAACAATGGCAAGCGACGCAATTAAATCCTTCAAAACAACCAAAACCCTATCTGAAGTAGCAGGAGGCAATACTCAGTTTGACTAATTACTTGAAAGAGCGCCGTTTATATACGCGATGTTCGCAACTCGTGGTCAGTGTCGCTGTCTCTACATCGTGAGATCCCGGGTTCGATTCCCCGTCTTTTTGGAGGTTTTACTTGCTCAGGAAGTGGATGTTCGTGTTGTGGCAATCATTTCATCTCATCTCCCCGACTCAAAAGTCGCCTAAGTGAAATCAAATAAAAAGACTTGCGCATGTCGACGTCTCCCGACCAATAATGGTTCAAATGGTTCAAATGGCTCTGAGCACTATGGGACTTAACGTCTGAGGTCATCAGTCCCCTAGAACTTAGAACTACTTAAACCTAACTAACCTAAGGATATCAAACACATCCATGCCCGAAGCAGGATTCGAACCTGCGACCGTAGCGGTCGCGCGGTTCCAGACTGTCGCGCCTAGTACCGCTCGGCCACACCGGCCGGCGACCAATAATGCCACATAATCATTTCATTTACGTTGTTTATTTCCGAAGTTGATTATGTCAGGACCTAGTCCACATAAAGCATACGTTATGGACAAACCTACACGTTGCGCTGTTGTATTTGACTACGAATGGAATCTGTGCAATGTCCTCAACACGTTGCTAATGCCAGTCGTGGTCAGAATAATGTTCTGTGCAGTTGTGAGTGCATTATATTGGGACTGAGTGACTTCGAATGTGGGTACTCATATGGTGGATGCTTCTGTAATCACGGTAGCTGAAGTCTTTGGTGTTTCAAGATTTATACCACATACAGAGAAAACGGAAAAGCATCTTCAGCTAAGTCACAACCCCGACGAATGAGTGTACTGAGTAATCGTAATGCACGTTCATTGAAGGATATTGTAAAGATAAATAAGAGGACGACAGCTGCGAAAGTCATTGCAAAACTGAACGTCGCCTTCGTGAACCCTGGCCGTACTAAGCAATGAATACAAGAAGATATTGGCAAAAAGTAAACACTCAATTATTTTAGGAGGTTGTTTCACTTTGGAATACAATTACTTTTTTTACACAATTATCGTTACTATCATGCAAAGCAACGAACACAAGATGAAATTGGGAAAAAGTAGACCATAAATTGTTTTAAAGTTGTCGTTTCATTTTGGAACCATTGGGACATACAGTTTTCAACCACCCATCATTTCATGAGATACGTTTGAAAGCAATTCCGAATCTTTCCTAACACAATGCCAACTTACATGAACTCATAATGCCTAAAATAAATTGTAGTCCTAAGTAACAAGAAGAAATTGATCTGAAAGTTAATAAATTTATGTCAAAAGTACACACTGCTCCAGTTGTTTCATTTCGAAACCATTCATAACAGCAGTAGTACAAGCTCAGATACGTTACAATAACTTTAGATATACTTACTTCCACTGTCAGTGATCTCAGTATAAAAAAAACCACATGTCGAAATCTCCCACGACCACGTAGCACAATCTCCGCACCGACTGTCGCTTTGAGCGCTGTAAAAGTACTGTTACAATGCACTACATTCGTGGAAGTACCTCAGTGTACCGTTAGATATCTCTGTCTTGGCAATAGCATCTATGGTTTCATGACAAAGGCGCTGGTACTTCAAAAAACAGCATAAGCGGCGAGTAAATTTTGGCGCCTTAACCGCAGTGGAGGGACACCTGCCTCCGCAAGTATGCTGTCCACTGGGCTGGTCCGGAAAGCACCAGTGGCAAGGCGTATTCCGCTGTGTAGGATTGGGTCCAGCACCCGCAGCGCAGATGGGGATGCTGAGCCATAAGCCAGACTCCCATAATCCAGACGAGACTGGATTAACGCCTGGTAGAGCCGTAGGAGAGTAGATCGGTCGGCGCCCCACCTGGTGTGGCTCAGGCATCGCAGAGCATTTAGATGCCGCCAACACATCTGTTTAAGCTGCCGAATATGAGGCAGCCAAGTCAACTGGGCATCAAAGACTACACCCAAAAACCTATGTGTCTCAATCACAGCAAGAAGTTCGCCATCAAGATAAAGCCGCGGCTCCGGGTGAACAGTGCGTCGCCGGTAGAAATGCATAACGCAGGTCTTGGCAGCCGAAAACTGAAAGCCATGCGCTACAGCCCAAGACTCCGCCTTATGGATAGCGCCCTGTAGCTGACCTTCAGCAGCTGCAATGCCAATAGAGCTGCAGTAAAGGCAGAAGTCGTCAGCATAGAAGGACGCTGAGACAGACGTCCCCACCGCGCAGCGAGCCCGTTAATGGCTATTAAAAACAGGCAGACACTTAAAACAGATTCCTGTGGCACACCGTTCTCCTGAACTCGGGAGGAACTATGGGAGGCCGCGACTTGCACGCGGAAGGTACGATACGACAGAAAATTTCGGATAAAGATCGGCAGAGGGCCCCGAAGACCCCATCCATGAAGCGTAGAAAGGATGTGATGACGCCATGTCGTATCGTACGCATTCCGCATGTCGAAAAAGACAGCGACCAGGTGCTGACGGCGGGCAAAGGCAGTACGGATGGCCGACTCCAGGCTCACTATATTGTCGGTGGCGGAGCGGCCTTTACGGAACCCACCCTGAGACGGAGCCAAAAGGCCCCGAGACTCCAGTACCCAGTTCAACCGCCGGCTCACCATCCGTTCAAGCAACTTGCAAAGAACGTTGGTGAGGCTAATGGGACGGTAGCTGTCCACCTCCAAAGGGTTCTTGCCTGGTTTCAGAATGGGGATAACAATACTTTCCCGCCATTGAGACGGAAACTCACCCTCGACCCAAATACGGTTGTAGAGGTCGAGGAGCCGTCGCTGGCAGTCCACTGAAAGGTGTTTCAGCATCTGACAGTGGATGCTATCTGGCCCAGGAGCGGTATCTGGACAAGCGGCGAGGGCACTGTGGAATTCCCACTCACTGAATGGAAGATTGTAGGATTCAGAACGGCAGGTGCGAAAAGAAAGGTTCCGACGTTCCATCCTCTCTTTAATGGAGCAGAAGGCCAGTGGGTAATTGGAAGAAGCGGAACTCAGAGCAAAATGCTCTGCCAAGCTGTTGGCAATTTCGTTGGAGTCTGTACAAACTGCTCCATTCAGTGAGAGCGCAGGGACGCTGACAGGGGTCCGATAGCCATAGAGGCGTCGGATCTTGGCCCAGATCTGCGATGGAGAGACATGGAGGCCAGTGGTGGACACATACCACTCCCAGCACTCCTGCTTGCTTTGGCGGATAAGGCAGCGGGCCCGTGCACGCAGCCGTTTGAAAGTGATGAGGTGTTCAATGCAGGGATGTCGCTTGTGAGGCTGTAGCGCCCGCTGGCGATCTTTAATCGCCTCAGCGATCTCAGGCGACCACCAAGGCACAGTCTTCCTCTGAGGGGACCCAGAAGAACGGGGAATGGAAGATTCTGCGGCAGTAACGATGACGGTGGTGACGGAGTGAACCACCGCATCAATGGCGGTATTAGAGAGAGGCTCAATAGTGGCAATGGAGAACAAGTCCCAGTCAGCCTTATTCATAGCCCATCTGCTAGGACGCCCAGAAGAGTGACGCTGTGGCAGTGACAGAAAGATTGGAAAGTGGTCACTATCTCACAGGTCGTCATGCACTCTCCATTGGACAGAAGGTAAGAGGCTAGGGCTGCAGATCGAAAGGTCGATGGCAGAGTACGTTCCATGTGCCATGCTGAAGTGAGTGACTGCACCATCATTTAAAATGGAAAGATCGAGCTGTGCCAATAAACGCTGAATGGTGGCGCCTCGACCTGTTGCCACTGACCCACCCCACAGAGGGTTATGGGCGTTGAAGTCGCCCAGTAACAAGAAAGGTGGCGGCAATTGGGCTAGCAGCGCAGCCAGGTCATTCTGCGCGACATCACCATCTGGTGGAAGGTAAAGACTGCAGATGGTAACAGCCTGTGGCGTCCACACCCGAACAGCGACAGCCTCTAAAGCTGTTTGTAGAGGGACAGACTCGCTGTGAAGTGAGTTAAGGACATAGATGCAGACGCCACCAGACACCCTTTCATAAGCTGCCCGGTTCTTATAATAACCCCGATAGCCACAGAGGGCGGGGGTTCGCATTGCTGGAAACCAAGTTTCCTGAAGAGCAATGCAGAAGAAAGGGTGACGGCTGATAAGTTGGCAGAGCTCAGCTAGATGGTGGAAGAAACCGCTGCAGTTCCACTGGAGGATGGTATTGTCCATGTCTGAGAAAGGTGTGAAGGGACTGGGAAGGCAGATTACGCCGCTGGGTCACCTGCTGCCTCTGATGGAGCACCTGTGCAAGTGTTATCCATTGTGTTTGAGGGACCGGCGAGATCGAGGTCCTCAGCGGACGCAAGAATCTCCACCTCATTCTCAGACGCAGAGCTTGTAGGTAGCGGTGGAGTAGGTGCCACCGCAGGTGCCTTGGATTTACAGGTCTTCAATATCGCTTTCTCTCGCTGTTCCTTAGGTTGCCGTTGCTGGGAGGGCTTATTGGACTCAGTCTCTGGGACCGAAGATGAGTGCGAAGCTCGACGACCAGCGACCTGTGGTTTCTTCAGCCACTGGTGGGTGTCTGCTGTGCCGCTGGTAGGAACCTGGGAAGGGAGGGACCCAAGGGATCCCTTCCGAGCGAGAGAAGCTGAAGAAGACTGACGCTTCTCCGGCTTAGAAGTGGGGACTGGCGTCCCCGATGGTTGGGGGGTGTTGCTCCTGAAGTAGATGGAGCAGGAGCAACTGGGAGTGAAGTGCCCCCCACAATCAAGGGGGACAGTGGATGCTGACTAATCTTAGAGCCAACCGTATGTGATGACGGGAGAACTGTTGTTGCAGCAGTGGCGTAGGTCGACGTCATTGCCACAGAATGGAGCCTCTCGTATTTCCGTTTGGCCTCGGCGTAGGTCAGGCGGTCCAGGGTTTTATATTCCATTATCTTCCTTTCCTTCTGAAATATCCTACAGTCCAGTGAGCAGGGGGAATGGTGTTCTCCACAGTTAACACAGATAGGAGGCGGGGCACATGGAGTATTTGGATGAGGACGTCCACAAACGCGACACGTGATGCCGGAAGTACAGCGAGATGACATGTGCCCGAACTTCCAGCATTTAAAACACCGCATCGGAGGAGGGATATATGGCTTCACATCACAACGGTAAACCATCACCTTAACCTTTTCGGGTAAGACATCACCCTCGAAGGCCAAGATGAAGGCATTGGTGGCTACCTGATTATCCCTCGGACCCCGATGGACGCTCCGGACGAAGTGAACACCTCGTCGTTCTAGGTTGGCACGTAGTTCATCGTCGGATTGCAGAAGAAGATCCCTGTGGAATATAATACCCTGGACCATGTTGAGACTCTTATGGGGCGTGATGCTAACTGAAACATCCCCCAACTTGTCACAAGCGAGTAACCTCTGTGACTGGGCAGAGGATGCTGTTTTGATGAGCACTGAGCCAGAGTGCATTTTGGACAAGCCCTCCACCTCCCCCAACTTGTCCTCTAAATGCTCCACAAAAAACTGAGGTTTGGTTTGCATAAAAGATTCCCCATCAACTCGAGTACACACGAGGTACCGGGGTGAATATTCTCCACTGCCTTCTTTAGCCATACGTTCCTCCCATGAAGTGTCCAGGGAGGGAAATGATCTTGGTTCGTACTTCTTACCATTGAGGTTAGACCTCGATCACTTAGAGACTGCTGGTGGAGGCCCACCAGCGAGAGATGATGTACCACACTTCATTGCGGGTCATCCGCCCTGATGCCACCCACTCCGACCAGGGGCTCTCCCCACGGGTGCCACCCAGCCACAGCAAAGACCACCTGGCAGGATGGCCTTTGCCGGGAGTCCCGATGTCCCAAACGGATAGGCATCTACTCCTCGGCATACATGGGGAGGTAGCAGCTCAGGCACCAGCAGTGCGATCCCTGTGTAGTCAGGGGGCTACCACTAAGAGGGTACATGACGACCCCACCACAATGGACTGGCTACCGTGCTGGATGTCGGGTGTCGAAATATCCATGTACATCAGGAGGGCAAAGGTGGACGTGCACAATGGAGGGAATGTAGGCTACCCGGAACACACTGCAGCCGATGTGGCCTGAAGCCAACTCCATGGCAAAAACGAATATGCCAGGTCTTAGGGCAAGATGGATATAGAATGCACCACATAAGGCGTCCTTCCCCAAATGGTACGCACTAACGGAAAAATTTGGAAATAGAATGGTCAAACCCTTTAGGGGACCATCACATTAAAGGCCGAAACAGTTGAGACTCCGTTTAGTCGCCTCTTACGACAGGCAGGAATACCGCGGGCCTATTCTTACTACCGAACCCGCAGGGGGTCCAGTCGCTAATGAGCACGCGTGCGGCACGAGAGGATTGCACATAGTACAAATACACTATCTGATCGAACGTATCCAGACACCCCTATGTAATACGGAACTGACTACTGGTTACGCGAGAGACTTACCCGCCAGTATAAAACGAGGTGGAGAGTACAACGGAATGGGCCGGTCAGGATTATTGGGTGTCAGCTGAGCAACAGATCTATCAGGGACATTTCAATAACCGAGCGGGGTGGCGCAGTGGTTAGACACTGGACTCGCATTCGGGAGGACGACGGTTCAATCCCGCGTCCGGCCATCCTGATTTAGGTTTTCCGTGATTTCCCTAAATCACTCCAGGCAAATGCCGGGATGGTTCCTCTGAAAGGGCACGGCCGACTTCCTTCCCAATCCTTCCCTAATCCGATGAGACCGATGACCACGCTGTCTGGTCTCCTTCCCCGAACCAACCAACCAACCAACATTTCAATGCTTCTAAATCTGCCCATGTCGATTGTTCGTGATGTGACTCTGAAGTGGAAACGCGAAGGAACAATTGGGACCAGGCACACCTCACGTACTGACGAACAGGGACCGTCGAGCACTGCGGAGGGTGGTTCCAAAAAACAGATGAAATGAGTTGCAGAGAGCTACCAGCAGTCCAGCTGTCACACTGGCTGTACGTCTGGAGTTAAAAAGAATGCGCTAAGCGGTGCCACTGGCAACGAATGATGAGTCGCGCTGTACCCTGTACTAATCCAATTGAAGAGTTTCATTTTTCTCCCGAATGCCTCCTATCGTGCGTAGTGGTGGTGTTTTTCGTGGTTGGTGTGTCGTCCCCTTATTGTGCTTAAGGAAGTCCTAAATGCTAGGATACGAACATATTTTACAGCATTGTGCACTACGTACAGTAGAGGAACAGTTCTGAGACCATGATTGTTTGTATCATTGCACCCTGTCATAAAGCAGCATCTATGATTCAATGGTTTGTGCACGTTTTGAAATGAGCTAGAACGTCATCTCACCACTATCTTCTCTGGTTTTGGCTCTTGAGGAGGAGTGGCCCACCATTCCTCCACAGACATTCAGACACCTCGATGAATGGGTCCCCAGCAGAGTTCAAGCAGTCGTAAAGGCAAAGGGCGGACACACCCCGTATTAATATCCACTAATGCTGTAGGTGTCCAGATGCTTTTGATTAGATGGTTCTTGTAGCGAGTGAGCACAGAGTACTGCGCCTGTCTTCACCATCAAACAGGAGCTGTTACGTGATTCTGGTGTTTGCTTACATTTTACGCTAAGATCGAAACATTATTGTTTTGAATGACTCCATGATGCCTGCAACTGATAATTAACAGTTGCGTACATCATGGTGAAATAAAAAAAAAAACTTTTGTAGCCAAATGAGGTTAGTTAGTTACATGGCCCATAGGCCATTCGAACGTTTCTTTTATTACAAAGATGTGGAACGAGTCAATTTACAGGCTATGTATACATGACTATAGTTAACATTAATGAAAAAATTATTATTTTAGTCCTTCTCATTCAACTACACTCCTTTTTTAACTGTCTACCGCTTTTTAAGTAGAAATTCGTCAACTTAATAGCAGGAGCTGTCAGGAGAGATGATTTTAAATTATATTTAAAACTTGCTTCGCTACGTGTCAAATATTTTACGTTATTGGGCAAATGATCAAAAATTTTTGTTTCTCCATATTGAATTCCTTTCTGAGCCACTGACAGCTTTAACAATGGGTAATAAACGTCATTTTTCCCTCTAGTGTTGTATGTATGAATATTACTGTTCTTCTCAAATATGATTGATTATTTATGACGAATTCCACTAGCGAATATATGTCTTGTGACATCGCAGTTAATATGCCTAGCTCCACAAAGAGATATCTACATGACGTCTGTGAGTGAATGTCACATGTTATTCTTATTACTTTCTTTTATACAAACAACAGGGCCTTTCTATGTGATGAGTTACCCGAGAAAATTATTCCGTGAGACATCGTTGAGTGTAAGTGTGCAAAATATGTCAGGAGGTTGATAAGTTTGTTTCCAAGATTAGCAGTTATACAAAGAACAAAAGTAGCTGAACTTAATCGTTTGAGATGATCAGTGATATGCTTTTTCCAGATCTAGTGACTCTTGCTCATGTGCTACATCATTTGTTGGTATGACTCTATTAGATGTACAGAACTGAATGTAGTGCCCTTTTTTCCATATATATACAGAGTTCATTTTCAGAGAACCGTTTAATAATTCTTTGGAAAATATCATTTACCAATTCTTCTTTTGCTTTCTCTCTAATGGGATTTATTATAAGACTAGTATCGTCTGAAAAAGCACCAATTTTTCTTGTTGAATGTTAGGTGTAAGATCATTCATATACATTAGGAATAGGAGTGGACCCAAAACTGAACCCTGTGGGACTCCTTTTGTGATTCTTTTTTTCTCCCAGTCACTAAAATTTTCTACCTTTCCGATGTCTGAGCTGTTCAGCCAAACAGTTTGTTCTTTTCTTCAGATGCTTTGAATAAAGAAGCAGCTGAAGCACCAGGAGTCATCAGCCAGCAATAGGAGCTGAAGGGTTATCACCATGGCGATAACATGTTCACGAAAACAGATGGTCCTCGTACTGCCTTATAGGCAGCAATCTACTAGTCAGAACAGACCGAAGGCCCAACCCGTGAGAAGTGTTTTTACTGTAGAAACTGTTGTCCCAGGTTCAAAGAAAATCGAAACTTTAATATTTGTACACATTTGTTTATTAGTAATAGCAGTAGTGAAGAGTGGTCACAGCTTCGGATGCAAAGGGAAGTATGTGTAAGGAGGAACAGTTTATTTGTGTAGGTAAGTACCACAGAATCATGTGACATGGGATCCAATGTATGCTGACGACAAAAATTCTTTTCTGCGCAATCCGTAGATATTCCCATTCATGACCCATTATAATGACGTGTGTTAATCTTTATACACCTAGTAGCTAGAGAAGTCCACACCATGAAACTGGAATTGAACTACAAATGCAATAGTGGCGTGTTCACATTTTGGGAAACTGGTTTTTTGTTATATTTCCTACAAAAAAATTAGCCAATCAGAATCAACATGTGGAATCGTTGGAACACAACATTGAAAATAAATATCTCTGCTGTTTACGAGATAACCGTAACCATTAACCGTCGTTTGAAACTGAATTTGTAGTAACGTTTGTAATTGAACATGTTTCACCTAACAGTTTTAGACAGACTTCTTCAGTGATTTTTAAGTGTCATATACTTTATGTATGTTCATTAACTCCTTTTATAAGTTATCACTTAATTACATGTCAGTTTCATATCTTGACTGTGCTTGGTAGGCACATGGTCATCAAGATTGATATCACGTAACAAAAATCCAAGAACAAATAAGTCATTTGTGGTGGTCAGTATGGGATAATACGAACCATTTATTTCATAGTAATTGAAGAATCATCACAAAACTAAAAGAACCAGCTGAGAAACAAAGTCAGGTGATTGTAAAATCAATAGAAGAAATTTTTTCAGGAGTATCCATTTTCTATAAAAGTAAGAATACTAATCGAAATGAAATATTGGTTTGTCCATGTAGGATGTTTCCAAGAAAGTTCACTTCCAGAAACAAACTAACTTGTACCAGCACAAGACACCTGAATCACTGCTAGAAAAAAGGACCCTGATACTACTATTACATTATGTCCGACCCATCCACATGGATCCATTTTCCCAAAGATACCAAAATTATAAATCGTATTCTAGCAACCAACATTCTGTAACAGAATATCGGATACAGAATATTCATTAGTATTTCTCCTGCCACATAAATATTTTGTTTGTCATTTATAAAATATACGATAAATTTCATGGAATAATGTACGGTAAACTGACTGGAAAACGTCGTTCTAATGAAAGCTGGTGTCATACTGGAACTTTCCGTAATCATCACATTGTGGGTTCGGGACTTCTGGGCGCTTTTGATACGATCTCATCTTTGGTTATTTCATCATTCATTCATTCATTCATTTCATTTCAGCGATTCCAATTCAAGTGACCTTAACTGAGTTATCTGAAGGTAAACAATAAAAATGGGTAACCTAAGCAACGCGGAGGCAGGAATCTTAGGCATGCACACAATGTGTCATTTTTCAAATGCAGAATGGCCGACCGCATCAGATCAGCTGCAAACATAATGTCACATCAGCTGCAATAATTTTTTATGTATATCACGCTCAGAATAATTCAGTACACACTAACGAAGGCCATAGAGTAATATATTGTTACGTTAGAAACGTAATAATTGCGATCAACTATTAAAGTAAGACTGTGATCGTACCCAGAGAACTACGCGAAGCTGACAAGGAGCGCCTCATTTGCCAAATGCCTTCATTTGAAAGCGGTATGATGGGGCAAGGTTTCAGCAATCCGCGCAGTTTTCCAGGTCTTGGAGCCGCTACTTCCCATTCAGGTCACCCCTCATCAGGCTGAGTGCGGTACCAGTCATCTCAGCAAAGCAAAATACTTGGCACTACTGGGAACTGATCCCACGTCCTCCGCATACCTGTCCGTCGCGCTGTCCGCTCAGCGAACTATTATAGACTATAAGACGCCAATTTTCGCAAGAACATTTCACAATGTTTCATATTTTTCTGTACTAGTAGTACGTGGCTTAGGGCACTGTTGCTTCCATACCCTCAGTAGATGTGTTACACAATTTGCGTATGGGTGTACGACCCAGTAAAATGGGGTAGACATCGTGTGCAATCTGTATAACACCTGATCAGAAATTTATTCGTGCCAAATCATTGGTTCTCACTGTTCAGTTTTCATCTTCCGCTGGCGTATTTTGTACTCTAGTTAGTTAGTTACACGTTTCACAGATCATTCAACGATATTTTTATCGAAATGAAGTGGAGCGAGTCAGTTTGCAAGGTATGTACGGATGATTAGTTTCAGTGGATGGCAACACACTGGCCGTTTACAGGTTCCGACATGGCCCACTGATCTAAATTTAACATTGATCAAGATATTTTTCAGTCCTACTCACGCAAGTACACATAAAAGTAGTTTTATAAAACTAGTTTTATTACGAGCTGCGCGTCTGTGAATAAAAATTCGTTTTTGGAATAGAAGTTGTCCGGAAGAAATAACTTTAGGTTAAATTTAAAACTTGCTTTACTATCCGTCAGATATTTTATGTTATTGGACAAATGATAAAAAAAATTTTGATGCCACTGGCAGTTTTAATAATGAGTAAAAAAGATCTTATCTTTTCTAATGTTGTAAGTATAGTCATTGCAGCTCTTCTTAAATTGTGATGGATTACTTGTGACGAATTTCATTAGCTAAAGTATATATTCCGAAGGTGCAGTTAAAATACCTAACTCCTCGAAGAAGTATCTACAAGATGACTGTGGATGAACACCACATATTATTATTACTCTTCCCTTTTATAGAAGCAATCCTTTCTAAGTGATGAGTTCTCCCGGAAAATTATTCCGTTGGATATTATTGAGTGGAAATGAGCAAAACAGGTTAAGAAGTTGATTCGTTTATTTCCAGAACAATTATACGAAGATTAAAAGTAGCTGATTTTAGTTGTTTGGGCAGCTCAGTAATATGTTTCTTCCAGTTCGAGTTTTCATCAATATGTCCATCCAAAAATTAGGAACATCATACCCTGTTTGCTGACTTCTGTTCGTGTGCTACATCGATGGTCGTACGATTATTTTTTTGTACAGAAGTGGACACAATGAGTTTTCTCAAAATCAAGAGAGAGTCAATTTTTAGAGAACCACTTAATAGTTCTTTGAAAAACGTCAACAATTTCTTCTCTCGCTATCTCTGGAATGGGATTTACGAGTATTACGACACTAGGATCATCTACAGAAGGTGCTAATTTTGCTCGATGAATGTTAAGTGGAAGATCATTCATATATACAGGTTGTAAAGGAGATAAGTGCAGATATTTTCACATGTGGTACCTTAATATGTACACACATCAGTGCGTCGGTTCTCTCTTCTCTGCGCCCAACAGTTCTCCCACAAACATGTCACGTAATTTACTACCTGATATGTTCTGTACGGTCGTAACTGCACCAGTAAATGGAATATGTCTGTCAATATAGTATAGACTAACCATTTTGCGTCCACACGTTAAGGCCTGACCTGCCACCCAGGAGAAAGTAAACATTAATGGCTCGCTCTTGCCACATGTACTCGGAGCTATAACCACCCTAAAAACATAGACTGGTAATAGGTTTAACTATTGGTCGGCAAATGACGTAAAAACTAATGTAATGTTATTCAGTACACGGTCATCAGTCAGCAATTGAAATATCCGCTCTCGTACCCATTACAGCCCTAAATTGAACCCTGTGTGTCTCTGCGATTTCTCCCCAGTCACTTAAATGTACTCTGCTGCCAAAATTGTTTAAATTATTCGGCACAACTTTATGCATCCCGTTTTCTAAGTACGATTCGAACCAGTCGTTTGTTAAGAAAATGGTATATTTGCTCGTTACTGTAATACGGACTTACTGCTGGCTTGCAGTGCCACGAACATCTCGCGGACGGATTTATCCTGCCTGTGAAGTCAGAAGGAACGGAAGGCGCGGAGGTGAGGACGCGTGACGCGAGGCTTTCGTCACCGGCAGATCGAGAGCGAGCCCGGAAGGGCCGCCGCCGGCGTGGTGTAACTCGTGCAGTAGGGGAGCGAGGTAAAGGCGCGCGAGCAGAGCATCTCGCGAGGTGCGAGCACTTCCGGACAGGCGTATTTTCTGCAAATCGGTGAGCAGCGGGCGCGCCGTGGCTGAAGCGGCGGCCCAGAATAGCCGCAGGGCCGGCTCGCCAAATTTAGCGCCGGCGCAGGCACGGGCACTCCGGCCACAGAGTCTGCTGCCGCGTTCACGCGTCAAAGCTGGAACACTGGCGTTAGCTCGTCAAAAGTATGTGTATACTGCACGCTGCGAACCGTCTGGCTCAATAGTATATAATAATACTAATAATAACTGTTGCGACCAGGCGAAACTACTTTCATCTCGCCATAGCTGTGGGTTCTTTGCCTGCTCTGGGACAAGGCCCGTCAAACTAGAACACGTGAAATATTAGTTCACTTTATTACATAAATTAGTAATAGATTTACCTATCTTTGACACACCTCTTTTCCACAGGTTTTCTGGATAATTTACAACTGTTATTGACTACGAAGCATCACTTGCTGCACTGAAACGTAAACCTACCCAACGGATGCACTTCGATTTTGACCAGCTTTGAATATGCCGTAGTGTACACCAAAATAACAGGCACATATTTTTTTATACGTGCCCATACGGCTCTTAAGGGAGTGAAACATTCCCGGGAAAAAAATTGACTTTAATATTCCTGAATGAACACCGTTGAAAAGGTAACAGTTCCAAATAAAGGTTCAATGGTTTTCAACGTACGTTACAACGGTGCACCCAGATTTGTCCAAAATATCATTTTTACGAAATCTCCTCCGATACAGCATGTTTTTGACCTAAACAGTTGTTCGTTATTGTATAGATTTACAACAGTGTTACACAATAATGTACAGACAATTTAAGATACAACATAATTAAATCTGAAAATGCTACAAGCTGAAAAGAAAGGAATACACAAAATGTAAAAAGAAAACACAAATACAACACAAGATGGTTTATATTTCATAAAATTAAAAGAAAATATATGAACAGTATAATATATGTACAGTATACATTTAGAATATATTAATCTGGGAAAGAACTAAACAACCCAACATGACAATTGGCGTTGAAATGGATACAAATAGGGCACGCGTGCAGCGACGTAGAGATATTTCTAGTATATTTCTGCTAAATGCGTCTTTGGAATAGCACTTCATCACATATGACTGAATGGTTCAAATGGCTCTGAGCACTATGGGACTTAACATCTGTGTTCATCAGTCCCCTAGAACTTAGAACTACTTAAACCTAACTAACCTAAGGACATCACACACATCCATGCCCGAGGCAGGATTCGAACCTGCGACGTAGCGGTCACGCGGTTCCAGACTGAAGCGCCTAGAACGGCACGGCCACACCTGCCGGCCATATGACTCAATTTGGTATTAAAGATTCTGTACGTTTTGCTATTAGTCAAATGTCGAAATGAAAAACAAAATAGTGTGTGGGAGAGAATTTCGCCAAAAACGACTTTTTCGAAAAATATGGGTGCCCCGTTGTAACATACATTAAAAATCGTAGTACATTTATTTGAAGCTTTTATATCAGTTACCGTATTTATTCAGAAATATTAAACATGGTTTTTTCAAGACGGTGTTTCATCCCCTTAACAGCCATATGGACAGATTGTTGTTGTTGTTGTGGTCTTCAGTCCTGAGACTGGTTTGATGCAGCTCTCCATGCTACTCTATCCTGTGCAAGCCTCTTCATCTCCCAGTACCTACTGCAACCTACATCCTTCTGAATCTGCTTAGTGTATTCATCTCTTGGTCTCCCCCTACGATTTTTACCCTCCACGCTGCCCTCCAATATTAAATTGGTGATCCCTTGATGCCTCAGAACATGTCCTACCAACCGATCCCTTCTTCTGGTCAAGTTGTGCCACAAACTTCTCTTCTCCCCAATCCTATTCAATACTTCCTCATTAGTTATGTGATCTACCCATCTAATTTTCAGCATTCTTCTGTAGCACCACATTTCGAAAGCTTCTATTCTCTTCTTGTTCAAACTATTTACCGTCCATGTTTCACTTCCATACATGGCTACACTCCATACAAATACTTTCAGAAATGACTTCCTGACACTTAAATCTATACTCGATGTTAACAAATTTCTCTTCTTCAGAAACGCTTTCCTTGCCATTGCCAGTCTACATTTTATATCCTCTCTACTTCGACCATCATCAGTTATTTTGCTCCCCAATAGCAAAACTCCTTTACTACTTTAAGTGTCTCATTTCCTAATCTAATTCCCTCAGCATCACCCGACTTAATTCGACTACATTCCATATAAAAAGAATATGTGTCTCTTATTTGGCTCTACAGTACAACACATTCAAACCCAATCAAAACTGAAGTATACCTCTTGGTTAGGTTTACTTGTAAGTAACAAACTGTTCTCTTGAAGTACAATGTTCGACACTTACAACAGTGCAAGCTCATCTGAAACTATGCCACGGTGTTGGCTGCTGTAGGTGAGGTCACGAAGTGGTCTGTTCGACACTGTATTGACCTCAGTGAGAGGGCGCTGCAGGGCAGGGCTAGAGGCGTGGTCTTCAGGAGAGCTGATCTATGTTCGTAGTAAGCTAAATGAGCTGCTTCTATCATGGTACGAAAAAGTCTGACCTGGACTACACCCTCCACAAACTGCGGGTTAAACACCACATGGGGACGTATATGCACTCTTCTTCTTGCATCATTTGAAAAGAGACAAAAGCCCGTTCGTCGGACCACGCTACACATTTCCAGTCAGCTACTACTTAGTTTCCGTTTTGTATGGACCACTGACGACAAGCAACTTTATGTGCCACTGTGAATGTGGTGTCACCGCCAGACACCACACTTGCTAGGTGGTAGCTTTAAATCGGCCGCGGTCCATTAGTACATGTCGGACCCGCGTGTCGCCACTGTCAGTGATCGCAGACCGAGCGCCACCACACGGCAGGTCTAAAGAGACGTACTAGCACTCGCCCCAGTTGTACGACGACTTTGCTAGCGACTACACTGACGAAGCCTTTCTCTCATTTGCCGAGAGATAGTTAGAATAGCCTTCAGCTAAGTCCATGGCTACGACCTAGCAAGGCGCCATTAACCATTTCTAGAGAGAGTCTCACTTGTATCATCCAGAATGCTGTATACAAATGATGGATTAAAGTTAAGTATTCCAGCAGCTACGTACTTTTCTTTATAGCATTCATTACGTATCCTGTTTCAGACCTAGCGCCACCGGCGTGAATTAAACGCGTGCATTTCAGCCTCCTATTGCAACACAGTGTTGGCTCTTCTGCCAACACTACAGTGAGAAATTACCTTTTACGAGATACGCAACTCCAAATGCCAGTTGCATTCCATTCCCTTCGCTGGGTTCCCTCGGAAATTTCTGTTGAGTTTGAACTGATTGTAATTGACAAGGCAAGTTTTCACTGTCGGTTACGATCTTTTTGCGACCACTGTTGTTACATCGTCTTACTTGTCTGCAAATGGTACAACATTCCTTTTAGACACGTTGTACAGTCTAAATTCATACACTAAGAAACCCGGTAAATTCATTCATGGTGTGGCCATCGGCACGTCCAAAAACGATACCTCCTTTCTGTCATTCTGCCTTGCCTGTCCACCTTACTGCGCTCATTCCGTGCAGTAGATTGACACATAAACGCTACTTCACTGCCATGCATACGTCAGTGGTGGGAGTCATAGGAACGGGCACCATTTCTATCCTATCTACAGTTCTTCTTAGCGACATACGTGTTCTTTTAAGGGATGAATAATATTCAGCACGGTGAGCTTAAACTGACAATAATAATAATAATAATCAAACTGTGATCTTCATTTCTACATCTACATCTACATCCATACTCCGCAAGCCACCTGACGGTGTGTGGCGGAGGGTACCTTCAGTACCTCTATCGGTTCTCCCTTCTATTCCAGTCTCGTATTGTTCGTGGAAAGAAGGATTGTCGGTATGCCTCTGTGTGGGCTCTAATCTCTCTGATTTTATCCTCATGGTCTCTTCGCGAGATATACGTAGGAGGGAGCAATATACTGCTTGACTCTTCGGTGAAGGTATGTTCTCGAAACTTTGACAAAAGCCCGTACCGAGCTACTGAGCGTCTCTCCTGCAGAGTCTTCCACTGGAGTTTATCTATCATCTCCGTAACGCTTTCGCGATTACTAAATGATCCTGTAACGAAGCGCGCTGCTCTCCGTTGGATCTTCTCTATGTCTTGTATCAACCCTATCTGGTACGGATCCCACACTGCTGAGCAGTATTCAAGCAGTGGGCGAACAAGCGTACTGTAACCTACTTCCTTTGTTTTCGGATTGCATTTCCTTAGGATTCTTCCAATGAATCTCAGTCTGGCATCTGCTTTACCGACAATCAACATTATATGATCATTCCATTTTAAATCACTCCTAATGCGTACTCCCAGATAATTTATGGTATTAACTGCTTCCAGTTGCTGACCTGCTATTTTGTAGCTAAATGATAAAGGATCTATCTTTCTGTGTATTCGCAGCACATTACACTTGTCTACATTGAGATTCAGTTGCCATTCCCTGCACCATGCGTCAATTCGCTGCAGATCCTCCTGCATTTCAGTACAATTTTCCATTGTTACAACCTCTCGATACACTACAGCATCATCTGCAAAAAGCCTCAGTGAACTTCCGATGTCATCCACCAGGTCATTTATGTATATTGTGAATAGCAACGGTCCTATGACACTCCCCTGCGGCACACCTGAAATTACTCTTACTTCGGAAGACTTCTCTCCATTGAGAATAACATGCTGCGTCCTGTTATCTAGGAACTCCTCAATCCAATCACACAATTGGTCTGATAGTCCATATGCTCTTACTTTGTTCAATAAACGACTGTGGGGAACTGTATCGAACGCCTTGCGGAAGTCAAGAAACACGGCATCTACCTGTGAACCCGTGTCTATGGCCCTCTGAGTCTCGTGGACGAATAGCGCGAGCTGGGTTTCACATGACCGTCTTTTTCGAAACCCATGCTGATTCCTACAGAGTAGATTTCTAGTCTCCAGAAAAGTCATTATACTCGAACACAATACGTGTTCCAAAATTCTACAACTGATCGACGTTAGAGATATAGGTCTATAGTTCTGCACATCTGTTCGACGTCCCTTCTTGAAAACGGGGATGACCTGTGCCCTTTTCCAATCCTTTGGAACGCTACGCTCTTCTAGAGACCTACGGTACACCGCTGCAAGAAGGGGGGCAAGTTCCTTCGCGTACTCTGTGTAAAATTGAACTGGTATCCCATCAGGTCCAGAGGCCTTTCCTCTTTTGAGCGATTTTAATTGTTTCTCTATCCCTCTGTCGTCTATTTCGATATCTACCATTTTGTCATCTGTGCGACAATCTAGAGAAGGAACTACAGTGCAATCTTCCTCTGTGAAACAACTTTGGAAAAAGACATTTAGTATCTCGGCCTTTAGTCTGTCATCCTCTGTTTCAGTACCATTTTGGTCACAGAGTGTCTGGACATTTTGTTTTGATCCACCTACCGCTTTGACATAAGACCAAAATTTCTTAGGATTTTCTGCCAAGTCAGTACATAGAATTTTACTTTCGAATTCATTGAACGCCTCTCGCATAGCTCTCTTCACACTACATTTCGCTTCGCGTAATTTTTGTTTGTCTGCAAGGCGTTGGCTATGTTTATGTTTGCTGTGAAGTTCCCTTTGCTTCCGCAGCAGTTTTCTAACTCGGTTGTTGAACCACGGTGGCTCTTTTCCATCTCTTACGATCTTGCTTGGCACATACTCATCTAACGCATATTGTACGATGGTTTTGAACTTTGTCCACTGATCCTCAACACTATCAGTACTTGAGACAAAACTTTTGTGTTGAGCCAACAGGTACTCTGAAATCTGCTTTTTGTCACTTTTTCTAAACAGAAAAATCTTCCTACCCTTTTTAATATTCCTATTTACGGCTGAAATCATCGATGCCGTAACCGCTTTATGATCACTGATTCCCTGTTCTGCGTTAACTTTTTCAAATAGTTCGGGTCTGTTTGTCACCAGAAGGTCTAATATGTTATCGCCACGAGTCGGTTCTCTGTTTAACTGCTCAAAGTAGTTTTCAGATAAAGCACTTAAAAAAATTTCACTGGATTCTTTGTCCCTGCCACCCGTTATGAACGTCTGAGTCTCCCAGTCTATATCCGGCAAATTAAAATCTCCACCCAGAACTGTAACATGGTGGGGAAATCTACTCGAAATATTTTCCAAATTATCCTTCAGGTGCTCAGCCACAACACCTGCTGAGCCAGGGGGCCTATAGAGACATCCAATTACCATGTCTGAGCCTGCTTTAACCGCGACCTTCACCCAAATCATTTCACATTTCGGATCTCCGTCAATTTCCTTCGATACTATTGCACTTCTTACCGCTATAAACACGCCTCCCCGTTCACTGTTCAGCCTGTCTCTGCGGTATACATTTCAATCTGAGTTTAGGATTTCGTTACTGTTTACGTCTGGTTTCAGCCAACTTTCTGTCCCTAGTACTATATGGGCGTTGTGATCGTTTATTAATGAGAGCAGTTCTGGGACCTTTCTATAGACGCTCCTGCAGTTTACTATTAGCACATTAATATTGTTATTCCCTGTTGCATTTTGCCTACTCCTATCTTGCCGCGTCTCAGGAGGCGTCTTGTCGGGCCTAGGGAGGGGATTCTCTAACCTAAAAAACCCCCATGTGCACTCCACACGTACTCCGCTACCCTTGTAGCCGCTTCCGGCGTGTAGTGCACGCCTGACCTATTCAGGGGGACCCTACATTTCTCCACCCGATAGCGGAGGTCGAGAAATTTGCACCCCAGATCTCCGCAGAATCGTCTGAGCCTCTGGTTTAAGCCTTCCACTCGGCTCCAAACCAGAGGACCGCGATCGGTTCTGGGAACGATATTACAAATAGTTAGCTCTGATTCCACCCCGCGAGCGAGGCTTTCCGCCTTCACCAATTCCGCCAACCGCCTGTACGAACTGAGGATGACCTCTGAACCCAGACGGCAGGAGTCATTGGTGCCGACATGAGCAACAATTTGCAGTCGGGTGCACCCAGTGCTCTCTATCGCCGCCGGTAGGGCCTCCTCCACATCTCGGATGAGACCCCCCGGCAAGCAGACAGAGTGAACACTGGCCTTCTTCCCCGACCTTCTCGCTATTTCCCTAAGGGGCTCCATCACCCGCCTAACGTTGGAGCTCCCAATAACTAATAAACCCCTCCCCCCGTGTGCCTGCTCGGACCTTGCTGAAGGAGCAGCCACATGTCCCCTCACAGGCAGAGCGGGCGATGCCACACGGCCAGCCTCCACATTGACCTTCCGCCTCGTGCGCCGCGAACGCCGCTGAACCCGCCACTCCCCTTGGGGAGAGGGTGGCCCAACCGTGCTCGGTACCCGCGAAGATGTCTCGACAGCAGGGACAGTGGGTGAAGCATGTAACACCTGGGGTGTACCCTGCGACGCACCAGACTCCCCACTGCCGCTACACTCCGAGGCAGCAGCCTGAAGACGGCTGACCGCGGCCATCAACACGCTCAGCTGTTCGCGAACAGTGGCCAGCTCCTCCTGCGTCCGTACACAGCAGTCACACATCCTATCCATCCTAAGGAAACAATTTACTGAAGGGAGTTAATCAACCTTTAACTAGACTGCTAATTCACTAAAGGCGGCTGCTTATTCACTAAACTGTGGTTGCTAGCCACTTCTTGTAGAAAACAATGAAAATAGCACTACCTGTCTCTGGATTGTATTGAAAACAAACTCTAGCACTACTGGCACTATGGTTGACTACAGGGACTCTCTCTTACTGTATTCAAAACAAACACGAAATCTATGGAACACTATTAAGAGCACTCTAAAAATAAAGCTTCCTAAAAGCAAATACGCACGGAAGAAGAAGTGACAAGTAAGAAAAATACAGTTAATACTTAAATTAAGGTAGCTCGCTGCACAGCAGACGTGAAGCAGGCGGCAGTTACGACGACACTGACACTACTGGCACTATGGCTGACTAAAGGGACTTTCTGACTGTATTCAAAACAAACACGAAATCTATGGAACACTATTAAGAGCACTCGAAAATTAAAGCTTCCTAAAAGCAAATACACACGGAAGAAGAAGTGACAAGTAAGAAAAATACAGTTAATACTTAAATTAAGGTAGCTCGCTGCACAGCAGACGTGAAGCAGGCGGCAGTCGCGACCGATCAGAGGTTGAAAAACAAATAGTCCTCGTATTTGACGCCATTTCGCCGACTTGCGCGTCTCCATGATGAAGCTCAGATGAAATGATTAGGACAGCACAAACCCTCAGTCCATGAGTGAAGAAACTCTCCGACCTGGGTGGGAAGCCAATCCAGGACGTCACTATCTACAGGTAGCGACCCTGACCACCAGACTTTCATTAAGTAAATCTCATTGTAAAAGCTCACAGATCTGCGACTAACAGTGGTGACTCTTGGGGGAGATTAGCGTTAATGTCCTTACGACAGCATGAAGATTGCTGGAGATTAGGAAGAGAATATGAAGTCTTGAGAAAATTCGTGAAGGTTTTGTCACTTAATTTGAGATTTTCTATGTCTCCTTCATAGTTCGCACGAGCGCCGACAGGTTGCACTTCACGCCCAACTACACTGCCTGACGAAAAAGTGAAGCACCCAGAATACATGGTCGGATATGAATGTAACTTCGTACAGAGGGTATGTAAATGATTAGAGCTGCAATTATCTGTGACAAACAGAGCGTTCACCAGAGTGCATTACTGTTGTTCGTGTTCAGTATTATTGTTACGAGGTCTGGTAGTGTACAGGGTGAACATGAATAAAACCGACAAACTGCAGCGATTGGAAATGGAGGAAAAAAGGTCCTATGTATTGATTATTGTACCACAGAGGCAAGGGAGAGGATGTTAAAGGCGGCCAGTATCCTCTTTCTACAACACAAATGCACACATGCATTAATATGGTTCTTTATTTACACGAACTGTCTTACTTAACTAGAATAGACTTCATGTTCTGTGGTACAAGCTCATCAGTAATAGTCCTCTCGCAGAGAATTTCGGTAATCTGGCTATTGTCACAATTCTGGTCCCTTTGTACTATCGTAGCCAGTGATGTCAGTGTGAATATACTGACAGACGCCAAAATGGAGTGAGACGCTCCGGTCAGCAGTGGTCGGCCTGAATACTTGCAGTGGAGAGGGCGTTGCTTGCGAGTCTGTCTCTGGCCTCTCTGGTAACAGGCGCGCTTGATCGAGCGCCTACTATCGATCATCGCGCTACATCTTTGCCGACCGATTCACTGGCGGCAGCTTACGCCAGCACACTATGAACACATATCTGGAAAAGGAGCGTTGCCACAGAAGATGGCATTAGTCAATGACAGTTCCTTTGACCACATGCCATGTGTTCCTTACGTGTTTTATGCTGCGTAATTGATGCAGCGTACTGTAAGCATCAGAATCGTCTGGTATTCGTGTCGGGAACAAGCTGAGATGGTGTTTGTGTACGGACAGGCAAATGGAAACAGTCGAGAGGCAGCACGACTATTCTAAAGCAAGCACCCTCACAGACACAACATCTCAAGCCCTTTTTGGGTGTTTGTGTGATTACGGGTCCTTTCAGACAGGCCAACAAGTGTGGAGGTGGTAAACTGTACATTCACCAGATATGGAGGACTGGGTTCGACAGAGTATTGAAACGAACCCTAGTACGAGCTCCAGGCAAGTGGCACTGTGTAACCCAAAGTACGACTACGTGTATCCTGCACGACACTGCGTCCCACGGAGGCCACTTTGAACGTCTGGTGTGACGTGGATACGATGCAGCTGTGTACTGTGTTCTGGGACGATTTGTTGTCGTCGCACACACACCGTCCATCTCTGGACAAATGTTCGTAGGACCTATTTCCTCCGTTTCCAGCCAAGAATCCGTACCTACAGTTTTTCGGTTTCATTAATGTTCACCCCGTATAAATGGCACGAACAGTCGAATGATCACTGTGATTGACACGGAGATCTAGCGTACTCGTGTGGGACTGTGTTATCAGTGCCTGAGAGAGGTAGAAATGAAGCCTCGTTGTGGGCCTCCACTGGGCCTGGCTGATCGAATCGTACAATACCCAGATTTGGGGGTCATTTGAATGTGACAGCGACCCGAAATTGGACTCCACGGGAACGTGAGGGCAGGCAAGGTACCAGTCGACTACGTCACAGTGGAGGATCGCCGTATTGTGCACCGGGAGTATCGTAACTTCTTCCCATCTGCACCTGCATCCGAATAGAAGTAATGTGCTCCCTGCAATATTCTGTGCCAAACCGCACCATTGATCAGAGACTGGCAGCAGCCGGACTAGGGTATTACCATCGCACATACAATCTGCCGTTAACACCACAAAACTAGCACCTGTGTTTGCCCTGACCGGGAAGCGCGGACTGCTGATTAGTGCCATCGCATTGTGTTCAGCTAAGAGTTGCGCTCTCGCACTATACCGGACGACCATCGCCGCCAAGTATGCCAGTGACCTTGGAAGAGGTACCTTTCTTCCAATGTTTTGGACAGGGGCAAGCGTGTTACTGCTGGCGCCGTGGTGTGACATGACTTCATGTCACAACTGGTAGTGACGGAGGAAATTGTGGCAGCACACGGAAACCCTGCGTCCTCCATGTAGCAGTAATGTGGTGCCATTTTTCAACAGGACATTGATCGTCTACATAGGGCATACGTCTCTGTAGCCTGTCTGCGTGATGTTGAGATACTCCCACGGCCACCAAGGTCCCCAGATTTTTCCCAATAGAACATGTGTGGGACTGCTCGGACGTCAAGTGTGTCCCAGTGACAGATCGTCTACATAGGGCATACGTCTCTGTAGCCTGTCTGCGTGATGTTGAGATACTCCCAGGGCCACCAAGGTCCCCAGATTTTTCCCAATAGAACATGTGTGGGACTGCTCGGACGTCAAGTGTGTCCCAGTGACAGATCGTCTACATAGGGCATACGTCTCTGTAGCCTGTCTGCGTGATGTTGAGATACTCCCACGGCCACCAAGGTCCCCAGATTTTTCCCAATAGAACATGTGTGGGACTGCTCGGACGTCAAGTGTGTCCCAGTGACAGTGTATAAAGGACAGCTGTAGGCCAGCTCCCAACAGGAGAGAATATAACAACTTTATCTCATCCTATACAACCAAATAAATTCGTACATCCAGGTCACTGGAGTTACAACGTCGTACTAACAAGTGCGCTAATACTGTGAAGTTCTTTATAAATTTAGCTTTTTGTGAGCACTGTTATAACATCACATGCTCGATCAACCTGTAAAGTTTCATTTCTTTGCCTCTCCCCTTCTTGGTCTTCCAATTTTTATATCGTGCTGTTTAGTTATTATAAAGATTAGAGGCATGTGAGACGAAAATGCGGCTGTCAGTTCTATTGAACTTGACAATCTTGTACAACTCTGAATTTTAAAGGCGCTTTTTTTAACACATTCGCAAAAAATTATAGTGACAAATCTGTTCTTAGGTCGTACTATTTCCTATGTACAGTTGTCGATCACGTCACAAACATTTCACGATATTGCTTCTGCCAGTCTGTAGAAGGGTACTAGTCTTCAACGTGTAAAATACGTTCTAGCGCTATTTTGAACCTCTAATCGGACGTAATCACGTCTAACTTCTATGTAAGTCTGTGGGCGCTGATGACCACGCTGTTTAGCGCCCGTAAACCTCAAACACACACACACACACACATGTAAGTCTGCAGCAGAGTGGCAGATGGACAAAGACAACTGATCGAGTAAAGTAAACTCGTCGGTCAGGTGTGAAATAAATAACGGTCGTTGAGCATCAAGTAATATTCATCAGAGACTCGAATTGTCGAAAATAAAGCCTGGAAGATGCTGCACATCGGTTGTGTTTACAGGAAGTATTTCCCTGACTTGATACACGAATGTCGTCCAAATACACCATTCCCAATTTTATCACGTGACGTACAGCTACAGTATGTTCTTTTTTCGACGCAGTGGACTTGTTAATTGTAGCTCGTCTGGAAAATCTTAGTAATTGAGTATCTAGGGCTCTGATTTTTTTTATAGAGAAATGCCGTTACCGTTAAGGGTGGAGGGGGGAGGGGGACGGCAAGTACGTATGGTTTCACGAACGTTGGTTGGCAACACTTTGCCCTCGAGATACTAAAGTTATCCTGATGTAAGTAATTTCATAAATCAGAGATTAGAAGGTACTTTTAAACCTTTCTTGTTGTTATCAATATGAGTGTAGTTACATTTGTGTGTTAGTGTTGTGTTAAATAAGGAAAAATTTTGTGAAACGGTGAAAAAATACTCTCTTCTTGATTATATTTCTAACTATAGGCCTAATTTTACACGCGAGAATCATATGAAAAGAAAAACATAATTTCTTTTTCATTACATATATTGTTTATTATACATTATATCAGAAGTTAAAGCCCTTATAAAAGAAATCCGAGTAGTACCAAAATAAAATAAAAACCAAACCAATAATTAAGTCTACTGGAAGAGAGACAGAGCCTACTGCAGATTGTTTAGAGAAGCCCAGATCATGTACTTTAAGAAAGCAATGGAAATGGTTAGTCAGAGATTTAGGAAAAAGATTTTAAATTGTCAGACATTTCCAGGGGCAGATGTGGACTCTCAATTTATTGGTTATGAACTGCAGATTAAAACTGAAGAGACTGCAAAAAGGTAGGAATTTAAGGAGATACGACCTCGATAAATTGAAAGAACCAGAGGTTTTAGAGGGTTTCAGAAGGAGAGTTAGGGAACGATTGACAAGAACAGGGGAAAGGAATTAAATATAAGAAGAATGGATAGCTTGGAGAGATGAAATAACGAAAGCCCCAGAGGATCAAGTAGGTAAAAAGACGAGGGCTAGTAGAAAACCTTGGGTAACAGAAGAGACACTGAATTTAATCGATGAAAGGATAAAATATAAAAATGCAATAAATGAAGCAGGTGAAAGGGAATACAAACGTCTACAAAATTAGATCGACAGAAGCTGCAAAATGGCTAAGCAGGAATGGCTATAGGACAAATGTAAGGATGTAGATCTAAGATGTAGAAACATGTGTCACTAGCGGTAAGATAGATGATACTGCCTACAGGAGAATTAGAGAGACCTTTGGAGAAAAGAAAAACACTTGTATGAATATCAAGAGCTCAGATGGAAAACCGGTGCTAATCAAAGAAGGGAAAGCGGAAAAGTGGAAGGAGTAAACAGACGGTCTGTACAAGGGAGATGTACCTAAGGGCAATGTTATGGAAATGGAAGAGGATGTAGAGGAAGATGAAAAGGGAGATACGATACTGCGTGAAGAATTTGCAAAACACAGAAAGACTTATGCCCTGCGAGTGGACCGCATTCCGTTAGAGCTGCTGATACCCTTGGGAGAGCCAGCCGTGACAGTACTCTTCCACCTGGAAAGCAAGACGTATGAGACAGGCGAAACACCCTCAGACTTCAAGAAGAATGTAATAATTCCAATTCCAAAGACAGCAGGTGCTGATAGGTGTGAAAATTACCGAACTATCAGTCATGGCTACAAACTACTGACACGAATCCTTTTCAGAAGAATGAAAAAACTGGTAGAAGCGGACCTTAGAGAAGATCAGTTTGGATTCCTGAGAATTATGGGAACGCGCGAGGCGGTACTGACCCTATGACTTCTAGTAGAAGATAGGTTAAAGAAAGGCAAACCTACGTTCATAGTATTTGTAGACTTAGAGAAAGCTTTTGACAATGTGGTCTGGAATACTCTATTTCAGATTCTGAAGGTGGCAGGGGTAAAACAGAGGGAGCGAAAGGCTATTTACAATTTGTACAGAAACCAGATGGCAGATATAAGAGTCGAGGGGCACGAAAGGGAAGCAGTGGTTAAGAACGAAGTGAGACAGGGCTGTAGTCTATCCCGATGTTATTGAACCTGTATATTGAGCAAGCAGTAAAGGAAACAAAAGAGAAAATTGGAGTAGGAATTAGAGTCCAGGGAGAAGAAATAAAAACTTTGAGGTTTGCCGATGATATGTAATTGTGTCAGAAACAGCAAAGTACTTGGAAGAGCCGTTGACAGTATCTTGAAAGGAGGATATAAGATGAACATCAACAAAAGCAAAACGAAGATAATGGAATGTAGTCGAATTAAAACCGGTGATGCTGAGGGAATTAGATTAGGAGATGAGACACTTGAAGTCGTAAATGAGTTTTGCTATTTGGGAAGCAAAGCAACTGATGATGGTCGAAGTAGAGAGGATATAAAATGCAGACTGGCAATGGCAAGAAAAGCGTTTCTGAAGAAAAGAAATTTGTTGTGTCAGAATGTTCTTACTGGCTGGCTCTGAGCACTATGGGACTTAACATCTATGGTCATCAGTCCCCTGTTCTTACTGAAAGTATTTGTATGGAGTGTAGTCATGTATGGAACTGAAACAGTTTAGGCAAGAAGAGAACAGATGTTTTTGAAATGTGGTGCTACAGAAGAATGCTGAAGATTAGATGGGTACATCACGTAACTAATGAGGAGGTACTGAACAGAACTGGGGAGAAGAGAACTTTGTGGTACAACCTAACTAAAAGAAGGGATCAGTTGTTAGTTGGTACGATACATTCTGAGGCATCAAGGGATAACCGGTTTAGTACTGGAGGGAAGCGCGGAGGATAAAAATCGTAGAGGAAACACAAGAGATGAATACAGTAAGCAGATTCAGAGGGGTATAGGTTGCAACAGTTACTCGGAGATGAAGAGGCTTTGACGGGATGGAGTAGCATGGAGAGCTGCATCAAACCAGTCTTTGGACTGAAGACCACAACAACAACAACAAGATAGCAAAAATAATCCCCACAATGAAATGAAAAAATATAGAAGGGCTGGATGATATCTCTACCACAGTTGTGAGCTACTGTTAACGATATTTGGTAGAGCCATTATCATTTTTAATACACAATACTTTTCAAGAAGAAATATTCCCTGAATTCCTCAAAGCCAAAAAATTGATTGCTATGTACAAAAAAGGCAAAAAACATGACCAGCACATTATAGACCTGAATTTATAACCTCAGTGTTGTTGAAAGTAATAAACAGTAATAAAACAGATTGTTTCACTTCATAGAAAGGAATAAAGGAATAACATCATAAGACATGCCCAACATGATTTTCAGAATACAGGTCAACCAAATCAGCAATTGAAAATTTCATGAGATACATAACGATAACATTAAGGGAACAAAAGAAAGTCGATGGTTAGTTCCTAGATTTATCCAGAGCTTTCGATTGTGTATGTGATGATACATTGTTGCAGAAACTTCGTCAATACGGCATGAAAGGAAAAGTAACCGACATTACACACTGAAAAACCAAAGAAAGTGGTACACCTGCCTAATATCATGTAGGGCCCACGCGAGCACGCAGAAGTTCCGCAACACGACGTGACATTGATTCGACTGCTGTGCTGGAGGGAACTGACACCATGAATCCTGCAGGGCTGTCCATAAATCCGAAAGAGCACGAGTGGGTGGAGATCTCTTCTGAACAGCACGTTGAAAGGCATCCCAGATACGCTCAATAATGTTCAAGTCTGGAGTGTTTGGCGGCCATAAATATTTAAACTCAGAAGAGTGTTCCTGGAGCCACTCTGTAGCAATTCTGGGCGTGTGGGGTGTCGCATTGTTCCGATGGAATTGCCCAAGTTCGTTGGAATGCACAATGGACATGAATGGATGCAGGTGATTAGACAGGATGCGTACGTATGTGTCACCTGGTCCCATATCACTCCGACTGCACACGCCCCACACCATTACAGAGCCTACGCCAGCTTGAACAGTACCCTGCTGACATGCAGGGTCAATGGATTCATGAGGTTGCCTCCATACCGGTACACATCCATCCGATCGATACAATTTGAAACGTGTCTCGTCCGACCGCAAGATGTTTCCAGTCATCAACATCCAATGTCGGTGTTAACGGGTCCAGGCGAGGCGTAAGGCTTTGTGTCGTGCAGTCGTCAAGGATACACGAGTGGGCTTTCGGCTCCGAAAGCCCATAGCGATGATGTTTTGTTGAATGGTTCGCACGCTGGCACTTGTTGATGGCCCAGCACTGAAATCTGCAGCAATTTGCGGAAGGGTTGCACTTCTGCCACGTTGAATAATTCTCTTCATTCGCCGTTGGTCCCGTTATTGCAGGATCTTTTTCCGGCAGTAGCGATGTCGAAGATTTGATATTTGACCAGATATTCTGATATTCACGGTAAACTCGTGAAATGGTCGTCCTGGAAAATGCCCATTTTATCGCTGCCTCGGAGATGATGTGTCCCATCGTTCATGCGTCGACTATAACACCACGTTCGAGCTGAGTTTAATCTTGATAACCTGCCATTGTAGAATTAGTAACCGATCCAACAACTACGCCAGACACTTGTTGTCTTATATAGGCGTTACCGACCACAGCGCTGTATTCTGCCTGTTTACATATCTCTGTATTTGAATATGCATGCCTATACCAGTTTCTTTGGCGTTTCAGTTTAGAATACTTTGTAAAAATGGCGTTAATAACCTTGCCGCTGAGCACCCTATACTATTATCATCATCCTCATCTTCGTAAAAAACAAATGACGGTGTGTGGAAATAAACATAAAATGGAAAAGAAAATTATAAATATACGCTCTAAATTTCAACAAGTGAAACCTGGCGTGCCTCAACGGTCAGTGCTGAGTCATTTATTACAAATCTAGGCGGCCGAAGTGGCCGTGCGGTTAAAGGCGCTGCAGTCTGGAACCGCAAGACCGCTCCGGTCGCAGGTTTGAATCCTGCCTTGGGCATGGATGTTTGTGATGTCCTTAGGTTAGTTAGGTTTAACTAGTTCTAAGTTCTAGGGGACTAATGACCTCAGCAGTTGAGTCCCATAGTGCTCAGAGCCAATTGAACCATTTATTACAAATTTATTACAAATGTCATCAAGTATCCTGCTGATACATTTCTTACAGCTAGAGGCAGCACTAACAATGAACCAGAAAACCGAACCGCTCTAAAGCTAGAAAATACAATCCAGTATTGCAGTAGTACAAATTTGTCCCTAAGTAGAACACAAAACAGCTTACATCCAGGTCCTCACTACCAGAAATGTTCACACTGAAAATATCAGTATACATGAGACAACCAGTTACAACTTCTTGAGTGTGGCAGTGTATCTTGGGAAAATCACATGGATAACATATCTACAAAAATTAGCTCAAATATATTCCTAATGAGACAGATGTCTAGCACAGTCAGTGGAGACATATTACTAAATATGTACTATCGTCTTACATATCTATATTTTTCATACTGTGTGTTGATTTGTGGTGCTGCCATCACTCACATCGAAAGACTGGTTAAACAACGAAAGAAAACTGCAATGTGCATTGCTAAATTACACCCAAGAGAATCTTGCAGAAAAAACGAAGAAAACTACAATGTACATTGCTAAATTACAGCCAAGAGAACCTTGCAGAAAAAAATTTAGAGATCTCAAAATTTTCACCGTTTCAGCACTATATACTACCCAGTGTTGTCCAGGTATTTATTTATTTCTGTTTTCTGTTAGTACATTTCCTAATTACCCCCACTATGTCCATATCCTACTCCCACTATTTGTCCATCTCCTCCTGCCCCTTTCTCCATACATCTCATCCTTACCCTCTCACTAATCATCTCCTACTTCCTCACACTCTGCCTGTCTGTGTCCATCCGTTCTTATACCCCCTAGAATACATTCCAGTACTACTCACATATCACACTTGTTGTGCAGGGCAGGCTAGATGTCAGGTCTTATCAACCCTTTTCACCCCCACCTCTATGGGACCTAGGTGGTTCTTATCCCCACAGTACCTCTTTTCAGACAATAAATAGTATGTGTACCAAATTTGGAGGAGACAAGGAACACACACACATACACACACACATACCTCATTTATCATATACAGAGTGATTCGGTGATGATGTTAGAAACTTCCGGGTATGGTCGAAAAGTATGAATGTATCAATTTCAGGTAAGCGACCCTGGTCCAGAAACGACCTAAAATCGTTCTGATGCCTCTGACAGTGGACTTCTTCCACTGCAAGCTGTCTGCTTTCCATATTTTGAGATGTAGTAGTATGGACCATAGCAAGAAAACATGTACAGTAGACATGGAACTCTAAAGTGCATATCTGAAGAACTACAAGGAATTTTTCATTTTGTTACTATGAAACACATCTCTTCTACTGAACAAGTGCTCATAACTCTTAAGATATGCATTTTAGAGCCCATATTTACTAGACTTTTTTCTTCTTTTGGTCTATTCTATGTCCTCCCAAAATAAGGAAGGCAAAGAGCCTGCAGTAGAAGAGGTCCACTGCCAGAGGTATCAGAAAAGATTTTCGCTTATAACTTTTGACTTGATCGTTTCCAAACTAGAGTCTGTTGCCTCAGACTGACACATTTTCCTTTCTCCATCATCACTGAAAGTTTGCAACATCATCACAGAATCACCCTGTACCTGTCTATCCATACAAATTACAAAATGGATGAGTGTGTATATGAATGGTTATATGTATGTATGTTCCACATCTGCTCCTAATACAACTTGACCAATTACATTCAAACATGGCACAGATATCTCTTACTGTCTGGAAAGCATCGCTCTGGCGGTAAGAACCACTCATCTATCAAAGGGGTAGGGGTTAGGGTGAAACAGCAGTGTAGCCATGACATGCGAATACCAACAGTTCAGTCATGTTTGTGAATGAGAGTACTTAGATACTTCTAACAATCTTTACCTTTACGAAACTTTTTCTCACTAACAACACACACAAAATAATGAAAGGAAAAAATTTTATCGTTTACCAAATTTTCGCTGCTCATGCTGTTGGTTGGTTGCTTGCTTGCTTTGGAGGAAGGGACCAAACAGCAAGGTCATTGCTCCCAATGGATTAGGAAATGATGGGGAAAGAAGTCGGCCATGCCCTTTTAAAGGAACCATCCTGGCATTTGCCTGAAGCGATTTAGGGAAATCACGGAAAACCTAAATCAGGATGGCCAGACGAGGATTTTAACCGTCGTCCTCCCGAATGTGAGTCCAGTGTGCTAACCTCTGCCCTACCTCGCTCGGTGTTCATGCTGTAGAACAGTTATATGATGCATGACGTTTTAATTTATTATACTAACTTTATTCGTGATACATTTTGCAGACAAAATTCACATATACCACTGACTGTATCAGAAAAAAAATGCACCATTGTATGACACTTAGCCGCGCGGGATTAGCCGAGCGGTCTAAGGCGCTGCAGTCATTGACTGTGCGGCTGGTCCCGGCAGAGGTTCGAGTGTGTGTTTGTCCTTAGGACAATTTAGGTTAAGTAGTGTGTAAGCTTAGGGACTGATGACCTTAGCAGTTAAGTCCCATAAGATTTCACACACACGCACACTTTATGACACTTAGTTGAGGTGATATGCCGTCATAAACACTGAGATTTGTGGAAAACTACCGCATCATGTAAGACGTTTAAATTTATTACTTTGTTGCTGTTAACTCAATACGCAACACTTTTCGCAGAGAGTATTCTCATCTGCCACTGAATGTACACACAAAAATATAACACTGTATGACATATGGTTCAGGAGATATGGCGGCAAATACTGACATACGTGAGAAAGTGCCGCATCATGCATGGAGTTTTAATGTATTACTTCTTTGCTACAAACTATTCGCAGCACACTTCGCAGGCTGTATCCACATATGCCGCTGAATATATGTAGAAAAATATATCATTGTACGATTCTCAGTTCAGGAGATATGACCTCGTAAACACTGAGATGCGTGTGAAACGTCCGCATTATCCACGACGTTTTAATTTATTACTATTGACTCTATTCATAACATATTCCGCTGATAGCATCATAAACATTGAGCTTCGTGAAAATGAAACTGCGGTGCGAAAATCACTAGAGATACAGGTGAAATCTGTGTACAAATATGTGTGAAATATGTTAAATTTATGTGAATTATATTTCATATGTGCGTATGCGATCAAAGCCATGGCTAAAAAGCTCATCCTAAACTCCTGTAACGATTTCAGTCAAATTTGGTACACATATTAGTTACAATGTGGAAAGAAATACTGTAGGGGTAAAAGCCATCAGCTATCTATTGAGGTGAGCGTGATAACATGGGGAGAGAACGGAGGAGGATATGAGGATATAAACAGACAGCGAGTGAGGAGGATAAGATAGTTACAGATAGGAGGAGGAGGAGATGACCAGAGATAGTGGGGAGGAGATGAGAAGGGCAAAGAAAGGAAAGAGGAGATGGACAGAGATAGAGAGAGGAAGAGATAGGCAGAGAAGTGGAGAAGTAGGAGATGAACAGACATAGAGAAAGGAGGAAATGGACAGAGAAAGTGAAGAGGACGAGATGGACAGAGAAGTGGGAGAAGTGGAGATGGACACAGAAAGGAAAGGGGAGGTGATGGACAAAGAGAGGAAGGGGGAGGAGTTGCAAAAGAGACAGGGGAGGAGATGGACAGAGAGAGGGTGAAGGAGGAGACTGATGACGAGATGGGGAGTAGGAGATGCTATTAGAGGAGGGAGGAAGAGATGGACAGATGGGGAAGGAACAGATGGACAGAGGGAGAGGAGCAGATTGATAAAGAGAGGAAGGTGGGGGAGGTGGACAGAGAAAGGGGTTGGATGAGATGGGCAGAGAAGAGGGAAAGGAGAAGAGGTATATGCAGAGGGGGAAGGAGGGAATGGACTAATAGAAGATTGGAATAAATATGCACCCAGGCAATGGCAGGTACTCAGATAGTACATTTATAAAATAAGATGCATGTGTACTGAATCGACTTCACCCAAATTTGGTACACATACTTCTTGCGATGTGAAAATCAACCCTGTGGAGTTGAAATGTTCTAGATCCCATACGAGTGGAGATGTGAGCAAAAAGAGTTTTCTACACCTGAGATGTAGGCTGCCCTGCACAACATGCAATATGTGTGGATGTGCAAGGCTAAGCAGAGATAAATGGAAGGAGACTGATAGGAAAAAGAAAGGATGAGATGAAAAGAGAAAGGGGAGGAGAAGATGGACAACAGAGAGAAGGGCAGGGGGTGATGGCCAGAGTAAGGGAGGAGAGGATGGACACAGAGAGGGGGAGGATGAGGCGTACAGAAACAGAGTTGAGGAGGCATGTTGTTTGGGTAGTAGCTGCGTGCCTTGTAGGGGCTACACATGTGGATGGGCAAAGTGAGCAGAGAGAGGGGGTAAGTGATGGAGATTGAGAGAGGGGGAAGATGAGATAAACAGAGAAAGAGGGGAGGAGGGTATTGACAGAGAGAGAGGGGGAGGTGAAGATGGACATAGAGAGGGGGAGGAAAAGGTGGAAACAGAGTGGGAAGTGGAGGAGATGGACTGTGAGAGGAGGAGGAGGAGATGTGAGCAACATATATACTGTACACTAACACATGTAAAGTCGTAGGTAAAAGCTTAGTGATAATATACTTGAAGGAACATTACACCATATTCTTGAATAAATATCTGCGTACATATAATGCTAGAAACAAGAATGATTACCATGACAAGTAGAAGTAGGGTGCATTTTTTACAATAAGCTCCCATATGACATAAAGACTATTAAAAGCATTGTCAGCATTTCTCTTCATACAGCAAGTGTCTGTTAAAGAAACACGTGTCTCTCCTGTGGTGAACTGATTGTCACAACAGGACACACAGTCAGTCGTATTACATAAAGTAGCTCCATGTTCCGTTCAGAAACATTCAAAGAAAATTGAGAGGCCTTACAACCTGAGCCTAGCTCTAAATGTAATATTTTTAAAGAATTTTGATCTATTTCTGAAGTGATTTCGTGAAAAGATAATTAAATGTAATAATGGGAAATTATTAAAGAAATATTGGATCACTACAGGTATCAGAGTCCCTAAGTCTCTACACTTAGTGTAGAGTATCAAACAATCAAATCACATCAGCGAACAGGGGAATGAAGCCATAGTAGATGAATGGCTCTGAGCACTATGGGACTCAACATCTGACGTCATCAGTCCCCTAGAACTTAGAATTACTTAAACCTAACGTACCTAAGGACATCACACACATCCATGCCCGAGGCAGGATTCGAACCTGCGACGGTAGCGGTCGCGCGGTTCCAGACTGAAGCGCCTAGAACCGCTCGGCCACACCGGCCGGCCCATAGAAGATGACATTTCTTCTGTTGTAGAGAATGGGAGCATCGTAAAAGACGATTCAGATTCAGCAGACATTTTTAACAATTCCTTTTTTTAAACAGTTGAGAAAATTGATTTAAATAGTTCACAAGAGAAAGCAAAATAAGATACCGAAGAAACAACACAGAAGACATTTAGTGTAATAAAAATTAATCTCACATCCTTATCTCAAGACAGGGAGATCATGACTGTAGTAAGTAACCGTTCATATGGGGGTGGGTAGCGTATTGTCAATATGTAATGCATCTTTAATGCAGGGTGTTTTCCTAGAACAGAAATATGTGAAGGTGACTCCACCGATTTCAATAACTACAGTCCAGTGTTACTCCTTACATCATTTTCTAAGATTTTTGAGAAGGTAATGTACTCCAGGTTTGTCACTCAACTTTGTAGTGACGGGATAATAATCCAACCGCAGTTTGAATTTTGAAATGGACGTTCTACTAAGTCAGCTATTCGTACATTTACGGAGCACGTAATAAAAATCTGTAACTGATAAAATTTCAGCAGGTGGAATCTCCCAGAACTTATCGAGTCATAATATTCTACTAGAAAAATTACGTTTTTTTATGGAATGCATAGTTCAGCTCATCCCTGGTTTAGTTCTTGCTTAAGACACAGAATGTAGAAAGTTACTCTAGGCTGTAGAGTAAGACAAAGAGGGACGCCGCAGCATCTACATGGGGACAAATTGCAGTGTGAGTCTCACAGGGTTCGATCATTGGCCGCTACGTTCTTGTATTTTATTTTAATTATGTGCCATTTTATTTGAATCAAGATGCAGACATACTCCTGTTTGCAGGTTATACAAGCGCTCTTGCTAAGCCTAGCAAAGAAACATTAACAGAGAAAATAGTAAATCATATTTTTGGGGATGTTACTTACTAGTTTGAAAAACACACTATCTTTCTATTCTGAAAAAAATGCAAGTTGTACTGACAAAAACGTACCACCTTTTATAATTAACTTATAGTATAGTTCGGCGAAAGTGAAGCTTCCCGTGATCCCACCTCTCGCCGTAATGCACCCAAGAAGATTACCCAACATGAACGTTTTGGTGGCCCAGGCTTAAGCATAATGGTGCATGGGCGCACTGAACTCCAAATCTGTGAACATGGTACCTCACCAGGCAACGTCATTATAACACTATAGTCCTTCTCCATGCGCCTATTGTCAGGGGTATATTCGGCCGTGACATCATTTTTGTGGATGACAATCGGAGCAGGTAAAGGAGCTTCAGGAAGGCCGAGTATATTGGGCGAATGGCCAGTCCTGTCCGTTCCCCCGACTCACATACTCTGTACGTGTGATGCAGCACTTCCACGTGAACCGACGACCGACCACAAGTTGTGAATCACACTGGTGCCCTACCACAAGAACTTCTTACCATCCTTTCACGTTTCAGAGCATGTATTGCTGTCCGTGGTGCTGTGTTTGTGTGTATGGTTTTTTCCCTGACCCTCCTCCGTCGTTCACCGTTTGGTACTGCACTTCGTCCCTGCGGACCTTGATACTTACGGGAATTTAACTTCAACCTTCCACCATGACGGGTGAATTCATTCAAATTAGGATGAAGGTTATGTATTAAAATAAAATAAATTTCTTTCACATATATCACGATATCTTTAAAGAAACAGCCGTGTGTGTTAATCGAGGACAGAAATTACATTTCCATGCATAATTTCAATTTTTGGTCATCGAATTCTATTATTACATTGAAATTAACTTTCTGCAATATCAAGCGTTGCAAAAAAAAAATTGAGAATAGCATTCTATATACCTGAAGGGTTTCTTTCTAAACTATTGCAAGTGCGATACAATATTTCTGTTAACGATCATGTTTACACGTTCTATTCCACGTTTTACATATTTAAAACTTGCGCTGTATGATACACGTCAAAATAAGAATTCACTTCTTTTAATCTATCAAACAGGGGTATGGCGTGTGGGGCAGGCGTCTTCAATGGTCCCTCAGACGTTCCAATATCTTTTCTTACGTCTTGAGGGTCACATCCCAGAGATATGGACTGCCTACTGCCCTACAGATTACTCAGTTTCCGTTTTTAGTGATGAAAATAAATTACAGGAAACCGGGGAAACGTACTTACGGGCTGATGATACAGCTATCGGGTTCTATACCACCAGTTTATCCGATCTGAGTATATTAAATTACCGCATGCAAATGCTCGAGGCGTGCAGCAGGACATTCAAGTTTTTTCTTAAAAAAGTGAGTGACTTATTTCCACACTATCACTCGACCTAAATTCACTCTGCTTTCTGCACTTCAAAACAAATCGGACCCTAGACTGCTAAGAAATCGTACAGCCCCGTCTCTAACTTCTTCTGGTTCGATTTATCTCTTCTCCGTTCAGTTAATGATTATAAGGCCGAAATACTGCACCCAATTTACTACTGTGTGTATAGATTACAAATTTACAAGAGCAATAAAATGAATCATAGTAATACTTTTAAAAAGAGTATGACGAGGATGTCAATATGCCAATAGAAATTATTTTTACCCTCAACAGTTACTTACAGAAATACTATAGCGATTTTAGAATATCTAATAACAATTTCTCATTGAAGTCACGACAGATTTAGACATTAAATGGTGAGAAAGTTACTGTTCAATACATTCTTTAGTTGTGATCACCGAACGTCGACGTTCCACTACCTACGGCTGACAGGTTGTTGGGTGAAAGACTGTGGGGCCTATTTTTAAGCAATATTTAATTATATAAAGTGAAAAGCTTGAACATGGCTGCAGGCGGCAACTGTAATGTACTCTTCGTTTAGGATCAGGTGAAAAAAGAACCAAATCAGTTGCAATAATAATTGCTTTATTAAAAACCCCTTGACTGGATTTCGACGTCTTCAGAAACGTGAAAAAGCAGCCACATCTGTTGACCTAGGTAAAGGGGTTTTTAATAAACCTTGTACTACTGCAACTATTTTTTCAGCTTATCCTACACGCAAAGTGAATTATCAGTAACGAATTTGGTCCTGTAATAAGTAAGACTATCCAAGAAGCGTGGTTACGACACCGGGCTCGCATTCGGGAGGACAGTTGTTCAGACCTTTGTCAGGCTATCGAGACTTAAGTTTTGTGTGATTTCCTTAAGTCAGATGCCGATGTGGTTCCTTTGAGAAGGAGGTGGCCGGTGTCCTCTCCAAACAGAGGCTGCTCTCCATCTCCAGTGACCTCCTCGTAGATCTGAGAGGTATGGTGAGTTTCATTCCGCTACGAATCTACGTTTCAGGTTAAACTCTCTAATTCAAAACTGATTTCCCAGCCGCCTGTGCGCACTCTATAGATGTTTCTGCGTTTGAGTGGTACTGACAACGTGCTCTGATATTTCAGTTACTGGTACGATGGAAAATTTATTAAAGATTGTAAATTTCTTCGCTGCATATCTTTAGCCATTTGAGATGAGAGAGTGTGTTGTTACAGTAACAAACAAATATGAACTGTCCTCTGGAGTAATGACTGTTCGTGTTTTTCTCGGGTGTCTTGCCAAGATGAGGTTACTAAATGTGTACAATACTTCTTCCAGTCAGTCGTTCTGCGTGCTCAGATACTGCGATAAGACGTTCACAGTTTCTGAGTGTTGCGTATATCTGGATCATGAAATGGACTACCGTAACACGGAAGTAATATTACCTACCTCATGAAGCAAAGAAATGGCTCTGAGCACCGTGGGATTTAACATCTGAGGTCATCAGTCCCCTAGAACTTAGAACTACTTAAACCTCACTAACCTAAGGACATCACACACATCCATGCCCGAGGCAGGATTCGAACCTGCGACCGTAGCAGTCACGCAGTTCCGGACTGAAGCGCTTAGAACCGCTCGGCCACCGAGGCCGGCATGAAGCAAAGAGTCGATCATCATGTATGCATATAAAATGTGAAGTTGCTCTCGATCCGAAAGTTGATTTGAATTCCATAGTGCTGTATTAGGCATGGTTCTACTGGAGGTAGTGTGGCTCCCTAGCTCTTAACTCTAAACTGACTTACTCATCTAGATACAGGCGCCCTGCAGTTTAACATGGGCTCCGAACCATGGTGCAACTTCGTATATTTCACGATCACCAAGCACTGTCAGAGAGGGTAGGAGCGATAAGAAGCAGAATAGGTCCTAGGACCGACAAGGGATCGAATTCAAACTTTTGGATTTGAACTGTGACACTTAGCAACTCAGCCAGCGAGCCACAATAAATATATGATTGAAAGACGTCTTTATTGTTTACATATATGTATTCTACCCCTCAGAGGGGGAATAGTAACGACTGTCCATTTAGTGGCGCAAGATATCTGACTCTCTCTCTCTCCTCTCTCTCTCTCACTCCCTCCTCCCCCCCCCCCTCTCTCTCAAACCAAAACACAACACAATAGGACACGCTGTTCCCCTCGTGAGCACGGACACACTTCGCTTGGTCAACCCATTTTTCATGCCGATATGCATTCCTTTCAGTAGCACTCGTGGAAATTGGTATAGATGTTTGACAAGTTATTGTAAACCACCAATTGCTTCCTCGACTGGAAACCAGAGCAACATTTGTATACATAATAATAATACAATTTTAACACACTGCGGAACGTGGAAATCTTTATAATCGTCGTGGGACACAGTTACAACGAAGGAAATGGTACATAAGTTGCCAGCAATGTACTGTACTGATCGGAGTGAATTCTTTGTACCACCATTACAGCGCAACTGTTAACTCACTGCCGAATCACCAAGAGGGTTACACAACACCGTAGAAGGTCAGGCCTGTCTGTGAATAAAGAAATTCTATATGTCATATGCAAAACTAGATTCATTTTTATTTACTTATTACTGTTTTTATTAAACCTGGTGGTCTGTTGTCTAAAACGGGTTGGACTCTCTCAATTTACGGCTAAATGTGCTTAAAAAAGATAAACTTTATTGTACTAAGGATTAATAACGAATGAACTACCATATGCACAAAAAAAGAAACAAACCTACAAATTATGTGTGTCTTGGAAAGAATTTAAGCGGAGCTTGTAGCAGTGACTGATTACATCTATTGGCAATACTACTATCTCCACCGCCACTGGTATATTCTACCAAATCGGCTTAATTCCTGAAGCGTTTCTGAGGTAAACTACGATTATAAATACCACATACTCTATGCTGCCTGTTACACCTTTGGATCTTCAACACTTACATTCAGTCGGTTTTCGCACATAATCTCTGGTTTGCGTTGGTTGTACAGAATACAACAGAGAACAATGGGTTCTGGGGAACCAAGGATCCCGTAGTCACTGACTACCACTACTTATAATTCTTATTGCTGGTGTCTGTAAAATAATGAAAATCACAAGAATGACTACAACTCAAACGAAATGAAACGAATCCGAAGAATAGAAGAACGGAACGACGTAGAAAAACATGAAAACACGGTATAAGAAAATAAGTTAATGTTCGTAATTTGAACACGTGTAAAGGTACTAAATGGATGTATCAGTTGTTACTGATTTTTCCGTCTTCAGCTTAAGTGTGTTTGCCACCAGACGCATTTCGCCATGGTTTACAGATCATCTTGACTGGCCATTCTGGAAATATGTGCACATATGTTCCTATATTGTGGTATTTATGGATTACAAAAGTAAAGTGCAAAAAACGCAAATGTGGCTACAGCATAATAGGGTTTCTAAAGGCTGAAAAATTACAAAAGGTGAATGTGCAAAGAAGATTTTTTTATTTTACTTTAACCTCCGCTAAAACGAGGTAAAAAGTAGTGGACTTCAGTAAACGTAAAGAAGTGGAAATACATGCAAAATAAACTATACGTCATATTTATGAACGAAAACTGTTTTTAGTGTATAAACATCGAAACGTAGAAAATAAAAGCGAAACGCGTCTGGCGGAAAACACTCTTAAACTGCGATAATCTTAAGACAGAAAAAACAATAATAATTTATGTATACAACTGCTGCGGAAAATGGCTAAGCCAACAAACATACTGTGAATATATTACATAAGTACAGACCAAATAAAGTCTATGAACCTTGCCGGACATGGCAGTGAGCCATATGTGAAGCCGTTAATGGTGGAACCTATGAAGTTCGTAAGAAAGTAAATGCCATTCCTGCAAAGCTGTTCAGAGTATAACAAGACTTTCGCCAAGCATCTCGAACGTACTGTACGGGATTTGGGGCAGAAAACCACTCCAATCGTTATTTCAGTGAACTGCTCAGCATATTGGTAAGAGAAACGAGCTCTTTATGACCGAATTTTACCATCTTCTAAGATGAAATCGTCACCTGTTGCTCTGATATTTGAGCGAGCATAAACATAAGGGATATCAATTATGTATCGTTCCAGTGACAGTTTCACGTTGGATGATACGGTGATCGGTGCGTTCACAGAAATATACAGGGTACAGAAAAACAATTTGGCCGAAAGTGAGGGACAGAAAGACAGAATCAAGCGAAGGAATCTGAGTATGAGAACTGGGGGTCGCAGTTGAATATTTACGGAGCTATGCCAGCGTCAAACGGTGGTCAGTTTGAACAGTTGCTGCTACAGCCTTATGTTAATAAAGTGGTGGAAAATCTCTGTAAAACAGCGTACACATTTTTCATTAACTTTGATCTTTTTAGGACGTAGTGAACCACGTGACATGGATATGTGAATGTTTTCATTTTGAAAGAAATGCTGTATGGTACGTCAGCTAAGTACGTTTATGTGATGATTTACGTTTTTCTTATTCTCATCGATTTCAATTACGTTCCTGTGGCGCCGAAAATATATGTACAACTGAGACCCCTACTTCCTAAACTCAAATCCCTTTGTTTGATGCTATCTTTCTGCCCTACACTTTTGGTTAAATTGTTTTTCCACACTCTGCATAAGTCTTCATACACAAAGAATACCTCTTCTGAAGGCATTCCTTTCTCTGATGTTTGCTGGCTCACTCTGCCACGAAGAGAATTTCCCGCTTTTGTACTGCAGTCCAGCGTGGATGACAGAGCGTCCACTACAAACATCCGAGTCCAGCGGTACACAGATGGCGGGTTGGCCCTCATATGCAACCCTTTCATGAAGCATGATAATCATCCTATTGCTTACTGTAACAAGAGCACTCTGTAGTTGAATCGGGTTTCTTTCTCCATAAAAGAATGGTCGACCATCGATTCTCACAATAGCCGTTGTCCAGACTTGCCAGAAAATTGTGAATATCGGACTTGTGATGAATTGTTAGCACGGTCTATAAACAAAAGAAGGTCTGTAATGGTCGTCTTCATCGAACTGGCGGTAGAATTTCTCGCAAGTGAAGATATGCACCCCACGTACTCACCAGCGATGTCGTATAGAATACGAGTGTGTTTGAGTTGCATTTGGATAAAAGATTGCAGGCTGCCAACCCCAAGAAGGACTCTTCCAGACCTGGTCTATGACAGGGAGAGTATGCGATGTGGCACGGAATTGAGGGTGATAGTAAAGTGGACACCACAGTGCTTCGCTAGACATGGTCCTATTTCAGGTGGTATTCGCTAATCTTCCTTAAACTTGGAACTGCCTTACTCTGCCAGTTATATGGGAACCTACAGTTTAGTGCGGATGCCGAACCACGGTAATCATTGCCAGAGATGGCTACTGACCAAAAATCTTGGGACCGACTGAAGATCGTAGCTAAGACCATTGGTTTATGATCTGACACCCAGTCAGCCCACAAACCAAGGTAATAATAACTGTGCATTTGTGAACAGTTTTTTTTCGTGTTAAACTGATTTTTCCTATTTTGTTCCCTGTTTTAAAATATGTAACTTCGTTTTTCGACTTTTCTGATTTATTGTTTGCCAAATGTCTTACAATTAATGTTTTTTATGTGATATCACTTCCGACATGCTTCCGAGGAAATGTGTATTCATTTATTTTGAGTATTTGCTGGTGTAAAACGTATTCAAATATTTTGTTTTGGCTGTAGAGCATATCTGGTGATGCATGACTGCATTAAAAAAATAATATTTACATGAGCGAAAATTATAGAAGCTAATTTATCGATTAACGTAAAAAATGTTAAATAAATCACAAATTTCATCATATATAATCGACTTTTATTGGCGAATACATTCTCGTATTTTCTTTTTTTAACTTTTAACAATAAAGTTCATTGCAATCAAATGCTCGCTTAAGTTATTTTATGGTTAACCTGGTTCGAACTGATAAGCCATTATCAATGTCCTATAGAAAGTCGTTGGCCGATGGCTGCGTTAGAACACGTGGAGAGTCAACATTCAGACAAAGTCACTGCTAGAATTCTCCGCATTTCCTGATGCAGTCATCGGCTATCGAAAATTACTTAAACCGCTAGACTATTTATGTAGCACTAACTGAGCATCCGTGTAGCCTGGTACTTACTTATTCCAATATTCTACGTATTAGTCTATCTCCACATCCCTCCTCCCCTCTCTGCCATCTCCCCCTCCCCCTCTCCCTCTTTTTCCAGCTTCTCCTCCCCCTCTCTCTGTCCATCTCCTCTTCTTTCTTTTCCCTGTCCATCTCCTCCTCTCCCCTCTTTCTGTTCGTCTCTTCCTGTTCCATTTCTGTCCATTTCCCCTGCCCCTTTCTGTGCCATCTCCTCCTCCCCCCTCTCTTTCTGTCTATCTCCTCCTACCTCCTTCTCTCTCCACATTATCGATCCACTCGTCCTTACCCCCACAATATTTATTTCCAGATAGTAAGTAGCATCAGTATCAAGTTTGGATGAAATCGATCCCGGACTTGAGGAAGAGCTTGTTACCCGTGGCTTTGCATTCATACGCACGTCACATATATTAAACATATTTCACACGTATTTGTTCACTTACTTCACCTGTCTATCTAGTGAATTTCGCCCTATAGTTTAGTTTTCACGCAGGTGATTGTATATGACGTCGTGTCTCCTGAACAATGATACAATTTTCTAGATACATTCAGCAGCATATTTAAATACTATCTGTGAAATGTGTTGCAAATAGAGTTAGTGTTAAATAAGTATTAAATTTAAACATCGTGCATGATGCGGCAAGTGTTTCACGCATCTCGGTGTTGTCTTCTGAACTGTGTATATCACAATGATATAATTTTGCACATACATTCAGTGATGTGTGTGAATACTGGCAGAAAAATGTGTCGCGAATGCAGTTAGTAGTAAAGAAGTCATAACTTAAAACGTCATGCCCGATACGACAGTTTAACTATATATAAAGCGAAAACGTAGTAAGCGATAAATTTTTTCCTTTCATCATTATGTGTGCGTTACCAGCAAGAAGAAGTTTGATAAAGGTTTGAAATTATGTGTAAAGTTTGTTGCAAGTCACGAAGTGTTCTCATTGAGAAATACTGGATGAATAAAGTATGGGCAGGGCTACACTTCTTTTTTACCACAGCTCCTTTGATAGGTAGGTGGATCTTACCCCCACAGCGATTCTTTCCAGACAGCAACTAATACATGTACCAAGTTGGTGAAAATCGGTCCAGTGGCTTAACAATTACTTACGGGTCGTCCACTTCACGAAATGTGAAGGCGTTGGCAGTCTTTGACTACAGGATTAACGAGTCACGGCTAAAGTCGGTGATACTTGGAAATGACAGTGTGTAGACATACGTGATTGGTAGATCGTGGAAAAGTGCAGTCCGCCTACATAAAAAAGAAACAGAACTGCAAACCATTTGTACGCGAATCCTAGTCAGCTGAATATGATCGGTATCAGGTCATGCTACAACAGACATCAAACCAGAGTCGGATGAAGTTGATACGAACACTGCGCCAGCATCGAAGACAACTTACTTTTGGATTGACGAGTTGAAACGCGGCCGTAGAAGCACTGAGGGCACAGTATGAGCAGCGCGGACCGCTGCGAGGTGTGCAGGGAGACAGTCCACAAGGCCGACTCCAGTACCGTCTTCAGCTCAATTGGGAATCCGTGGCGCAGACAGCCTGATCGAAGGTTCTCGACTGGCTTTAAATGCGGGGAGTTTCGGCCAGAGGAGTACGGCAAACTCATCCCGATGCTCTTCGACCCACGCACGTGCACTGCGAGCTGTGTGACACGCTGCGCTGCCGGCCGGTGTGGCCGAGCGGTTCTAGGCCCTTCAGTCTGGAACCGAGTGACCAATACGGTCGCAGGTTCGAATCGTGCCTCGGTCGTGGGTGTGTGTGATGTCCTAAGGTTAGTTAGGTTTAATTAGTTCTAAGTTCTAGGCGACTGATGACCTCAGAAGTTGAGTCGCATAGTGCTCAGAGCCATTTGAACCTAAATTGCTTCGGGCACGTGCCAGGATGGTTCCTTTGAAAGGGCTCGGCCGACTTCCTTCCCTAATCCGATGGGACGGATGACCTCTCTGTTTGGTCCCCTCCCCCCTCCTCCGACATAACCAACCGACCGACCAGCCTTCGTTGAGCATGAACAGCAGTCAGCACGGGTGCATCGAGGGCGCCTGCTGCGGAGTCCTATATGCGGCAAAGTTCGCTTATCGGTCGTCGAACAGACACCTTCGGTACCCCCTCGGTTCATCTGGGATGTCAGCTGCTCAACAGTTGTACGTCTATTCGCCGGTACACATCTTCTCAGCCGCCGTTCATCCGTGTCAGCTGTGGCTCGTGGTGCATCGACGTTGCCTTAGCGCCAGTTTTGGATAGCGCCATTTTGCCATGCACGGTGTACTTTAACCACTGCTGCACGCAAACAGCTTACGAATTTAGTCCTTTCAGAAATTCTTCCGCCCTTGGCCCAAATGACAACAATCGTGCCCTTTTGGACGTCAGATACGTCGCTTCGTTTCCACATTACGACAACGACTGCACTGTTTTCCGTGTCCCCCGACACCTTCCGCTCCTAGTGCTACTATCTGCCGTCTCTGAGTGGTTATTGCACAGTGACGTCGAACATGGACGGTGTTCACATTAATGTGACTGGACCGTGTATAATGCATTCCAGATACATATGTTCAGCAGTACGTCATCGTTGAAATAATTCGTGACATCGTAATGCAATATCACCCTGTTGAATCACGCGAATTATCTGAGAGTATAGGCATCCCAACTGAATGGGCCGGCCGGCGTGGCCGTGCGGTTCTAGACGCTTCAGTCTGGAACCGCGTGACCGCTTCGGTCACAGGTTCGAATCCTGCCTCGGGCATGGATGTGTGTGATGTCCTCAGGTTGGTTAGGTTTAAGTAGTTCTAAGTTCTAGGGGACTGATGACCACAGACGTTAAGTCCCATAGTGCTCAGAGCCATTTGAACCACTTTTTTGACCTCAGAAGTTAAGTCTCATAGTGCTCAGAGTCATTTGAACCATTTTGAACCAAGTGAATGAATATATAATATCCAGCACGATAAACTGGAAATGGAAATTTGTGTGTGCGGTGATTGCAGTTATGTCTGACAACCAAAAACGAACCTACAGGAAAGTTTCAGCGTAGTTTAATCACAATTCACAAAACGTTTTGCAACGATTCGTGGCTTTCAATTAAACGTGAATTCAACAGTGCTCACCATAACTGGAATAGAAGTCATAACAATGGACAAACGCCGGCCACTTTGGGCTAGGAAGATAAAGACCGTTTTGTCAGCTTTTAAACTCACGACCACTATTTACTTCTCTCTCATTTTTGTTTTAGTTGATATTTTCAAAGCCCAGTCTCAAAAATTATTGGAAAAGAGGAGTGTAACACCTGGGGCCCACTATGTTTATTTTGGATTATTGTAAACATGAGCTGAGTGGAGAGCGACAAAGCTTGGAACTCAAAATGCCGGTTTTTTCACCAGCGTCATGGACAATGGCAAATATTTATGGAATGAGCTTCTAATTCGTTCTTCAGCCACCCTGTTCGCCATATTTCACTCCACCTGACTAAATCCTACTACCTACCTTGAAAATTTGGCCATATAGGAAGAAAATTCAATCAAATGAGGAAGTTCAAGATCCAATGGGCCCACAGCGATGAAAATTCACTGAAGCGCCAAAGAAATTGGTATAGGCATTCAAAGACAGAGATATGTAAACAGGCAGAATACGACGCTGTCGTCGGCAACGCCTATATAAGACAACAAGTGTCTGGCGCAGTTGTCAGATCGATTACTGCTGCTACTATGGCATGTTATCAAGATTAAACTGAATTCGAACGTGGTGTTATAGTCGGCGCACGAACGATGGGACACAGCATCTCCGAGGTAGCGATGAAGTGGGGATTTTCCCATAGTACCATTTCACGAGTGTACCGTGAATATCACGAATCCGGTAAAACATCAAATCTCCGACATCGATGCGGTTGGAAAAAGATCCTGCAAGAACGCAACCAACGATGACTGCAGAGAATCGTTCAGCGTGACTGAAGTGCAACCCCAAATTGCTGCAGATTTCACTGCTGGGCCATCAACAAGTGTCAGCGTTAGAACCATTCAACGAAACATAATCGATGTGGGCTTTTGGAGCCGAAAGTCCACTCATGTACCCTTGATGACTGCACGACATAAAGCTTTACACCACTCCTGGGCCCGTCAACACCGACACTGGACGATAGATGTCTGGAAACATGTTGCCTGGTCAGACGAGTCTCGTTCCAAATTGTATCGAGCGGACATATACGGGTATGGAGACAACCTCATGAATCCATGGACCCTGCATGTCAGCAGCAGAGTGTTCAAGCTGGTGAAGGCTCTGTAACGTAGGAGGAGTGTGCAGTTTGAGTTATATGGGACCCCTGATACGTCTAGATACGACTCTGACAGGTCACACGTACCTAAGCATCCTGTTGATCACCTACATCCATTCATGTCCATTGTGCATTGGCGCGCGGAGTAGGCGCCTTGTCACGGTCTGTGTGGCTGCCCCCGTCGGAGGTTGGAGTCCTCCTTCGGGCATGGGTGTGTGTGTTGTCCATAGCGTAAGTTAGTTTAAGTTAGATTAAGTAGTGTTTAGGCTCAGGGCCCGATGACCTCAGCAGTTTGGTCCCATAAGACCTTCCCACAAATTTCTAATTTCCATTGTGCATTCCAGAGGACTTGGGCAATTCCAGCAGGACAGTGTGACAACCCACATGTCCAGAATTGCTACAGAGTTGCTCCAGGAACGTTCTTCTGAGTTTAAATACTTCCGCTGTCCACCAAACTCAGAGATGAACATTACTGAACATATCTGGGATGCCTTCCAACGTGTTGTTCAGAAGAGACCTGCACCCCCTCGTTCCCTTTGGATTTATGGACAGCCCTGCAGGATTCGTGGTGTGAATTTCCTCCAGCACTCCTTCAGACATTAGTCTAGTCCATACCACAATATTAGGCAGGAGTACCAGTTTTTTTGGCTCTTCAGTGTATCTCTTAGAGACATTATGTAATAAAATCTGGATTTGGGTACACAAATGAGGAAGTTGCCATTAACGTCTTTTTCAGAGTAAATTTATTTCTTCGCCAGAATGAAGAAAAATAAAAAAAATAAAAACTCGCTGGACCAGATGTATAGTTGCAGGTGGAGATTACAGAGAAATAGGGTGAGACTTTTGTTCTAAAAAAGGTTTTCTTGCTTCTTTTACAGCACTTATTACTGAATATACGTTTCCGACCAATAACTGATTCAAACATCTCCCGACAAGTATTTTAACATTTTCATGCTTTACCGCTGCAACTGAATATCTAAATCTAGTGCCCAATATTTCGGAAAATGACTGTATGAAAATATTTTAATTTATATATGTGGCTAAAAGTTACGCTTTCCTGGTAGACATCGACGGAATTTTAGGGTTTGATGACAAACACTTCGTACTTCTTGAGGTTCAGCTCATATGTTAATTCTGATTTTCTGGCAACCCGTTCAACACACCCTCTGCTTTGCATATATTCTTCACTCTACGTCCCCAATGCAAATAAATGTATTCGTTGTTCACCTAATATTTAGGATCCAGTATTGTTTGGCTCGTAGTCGATGAGTTACAGAACGTACAGTTCATCATTGTCCGCGAGGAATGTCATTTGCTCATGTTGTGGTTTAATTTTCAGTGTTCGGTAGACCCAGGGAAAGCTATTAGTCCATAAACAGTTGATGTACCTCTGGCTATAGAGTGTGTGATATTCGTAACGTGTAGGAGGCGTTACAAGGCCCATAACAGTTCTTTTCTGCACGTACATTTATCACCTGTTCGTTTCTTTTATGTACGATATATCCTATCCCTGTGGGCATAAAATTTTCGCTGAGTCACAACCGAAGAGAGATTGCGGATGCGTAAAACGTACAATACCCGTATGTGAAGTGTGACTAGGCCATTGTGTAACATAGCTAAAAAATGTATACATCAAGCACTGAAATATTTCTTTCTAACTGGAAACTGCTGACTTCCTATCATTCCCCACTGCTCATGAGTGTCTTGGGCTCCCAGCCATTCCTGTAGTCCCTAAAAATACCGTAAAGCGAACAAGTCTAAATGACCCAACCTTCTTTGTAATTGTGCAAAAGGACATCTTCCACAGCCAAAACAGGGTTTTGATACTGTTCTTTCTGTGATGTAGTTTTTGTTGTCCTGCACATTGTTAATGCTGCACATAAGGAAAAACATTAGCGTCTGAATTGTCCCGTCTGCGTGCTGTTGTTAGATTCTCGATTCCCCTCTAGGCGAACTGCCGAGCCAAAATATGTAAGTATCCGATTACTTTTTCGCTCTGCCTATAAACATCGACTTAATTTTTCTTATTCTTAGTCTCAATTGGATTCCTAAAAAGCATCTCTCCTTTGTAAAAATACTCAAATGTGTTCCACTGAGTCGCGTTCTCGATTCCCACGCCCGGGTTCCCGGATTCGATTCCCGGCGGGGTCAGGGATTTTCTCTGCCTCGTGATGACTGGGTGTTGTGTGATGTCCTTATGTTAGTTAGGTTTAAGTAGTTCTAAGTTCTAGGGGACTGATGACCATAGATGTTAAGTCCCATAGTGCTCAGAGCCATTTGAACCATTTTTTTGTTCCATTGAGTTCAGATCAGGCGAATTTGCTGACCAAAAAATAAGCGTGAGTTCGATAACATCATCCTCAAATCACTGTACACGATGCTGATGTTGTGACACGGTCAGTTATCCTGCTGGAAGATGTCGTCTGGGGAGACATCAAACATGAATAGCGTTCACGTAGTCCGCAAGTGTCACGGTGCCACAGTTCCCACGGGAGCCCGGGTGAATGTACGCCTTAGCACAATACTACCCCATACGGTATCCGTCGAGCAGGCGTTTGCCCGGATGACTTCGTATCCGCACACAACCAACAACCTGGCGTAAAAAGAAACGTGGTTCGTCCGACTAGTAGAGACTTCCATTACGGCGTCACGTGCAAGCAACGCTATCAGTCGGCATTCAGGACTGCGACCGTACAGCAGACAACACAATATGGAACAGGGTGGAAAACGACACGGAAGACGACACACAGAGAAATACGGCAGACATTGCAGACGACAGCACATTTAATAACTAGACCCCTACTCAACTCAGACATTCATTTAACTGTAGTTAGTAATAATATGTCATTCTAATCGTGGACACTTGATATTGCATATTAGGCTAATGTAGTTAGAAAAGTGCCGGCGCATTGTCGAAAATTGTCAAAGGCAACGGGAGCTATAAACATGACTAGATAAATAACTAGGGGTATTTTAGTATAAATTAGCCTTAAAAGTGCCGGCGTATTGTCGCAAATTGCCTACGGCAGCGAGCACTACAAAGCTGTAAATGTGTATACAGGGTGTTTCAGAATATATTTAAAGATATGACAGGAATCATCATTTGAAACAAAAGAGACATGTAAACACAGGTTCTAAAACTCATACCTTGAGAGCTATGAGCAATTCTTGATCTTAGATACTGCGAAAGAAATCTCTTCTACTGCAAGCTCTTTGCTTTCCATATTATGGGAAGTGGTAGTATGGACCAAAACAAGAAAAATATATCCATTAAAGATGTGCTCTAAAATGTATACCTTAAACGTTGTGAGCACTTATTCATTACAAGAGTTGTGTTTCAAAGCAGTGAAGATGAACAAGTGCTCATAGCTCTTAAGGTATGCATTTTAGAGCACATCTTTAATGGATATTTTTTTCTTGTTTTGGTCCATTCTACCATTTCCCAATACATGGAAAGCAAAGAGCTTGCAGTAGGAGAGATTTGCTCCACAGTATCGAGGATCAAGAATTGCTCATAGCATAGCGTAACTGAGGCGGAATAAGGGGAACCAGCCCGCATTCGCCGAGGCTACTACTAACATGCAAGATGTCTGGGACTCAGTGACTCAAAGCACATACCGAGGTATTCACCTTCAGACATCTAGGTGACGGGATTAACATCTTTAAGGACAAGCGTAGGGCATAATGCATTCTTGTACTCAGACATATATACTTCCTAAGATATTACAGCTGAAATAGTAAAACTTGAGGGTATTGATATTCTGTGTAATTTTTGTGTGAAAACGCGCATCGACATACATTTTATAAGGATCTGAATTTTTAATTACTATTGTTTCAAATGGCTAAATGGTTCAATGGCTCTGAGCACTATGGGACTTAACATCTATGGTCATCAGTCCCCTAGAACTTAGAACTACTTAAACCTAACTAACCTATGAACAGCACACAACACCCAGTCATACTATTGTTTCTATAATTTATCTTTTCTTGTAAACTAATCAAGCAATAAATCTGAAATTTCATGGTTTACATCTGTATAAGAGTCTAATAAAACATGTGGAAGATTTTTGTTTAAGGGCATAGTTGCTTTGAAATTAATTTTTCAGTTTTGTGTTACTCAAAACTGCTCTATTTTTCTCAAATTTTAAAGGAGAACTTTTCTCAGAGGAAAATCAAAGGAATTAATCAACCAATTAGAAAAGGATACTGTCAGCCACCGCTATTATTTCATACCTTTACAGATTAAATAACCCAGGAATACAAAGAAACATACCAATCCGGTGAAAAAATTGTCAAATAGCTGAAAGTGAAGATGATTTAAAAAGATATGCATACAAACAGGAAAACATCCTCACAAAGTGAAAGAAAAAAATTCGAAACTTAAAACAGGGGCAATGATTGTAACTGTAATAAATATTTTGAGAGCAAAAACTTCAGTCAATAATAAAATAATAAAATAGGTAACGAAAGTCGTACACCGCAGTTTAAAAAAACAGATACAGAGAAGAAGTCAACAAAGTATTATAAATAAAATATATTGTTAAAAGGAAACGATAATAAACAAATAACAGCGATATGTAAATCAAATTTTTCAATATAATATTCAAACTTGCTCTTCAGTGTTGGACTCTTCTCCAAGATGCTAAAGCCCGAAACAACAGCAAGTGGGTGAAACACTTACATCCCGTAACTATAAGGGACAGAGGAAAAGCCAAAATACAGGAGAAGGCAGTTAAGGGAGATCACCAAAAATAGCCTACAAGTGACTACATAAAGTGCCGGTTCCACTGAGTTAATGTAACTTATTTGATGTACGAACATAATTTATGTCGTTTATAGCTGGCGACTTATGAAATTGATTTTGTCTTTTAGATGGAACTACATACTTTTTTCTGCGTAAAGGGCTTTCTAACCGACTTCCACGACGTAACACTTGCGTAACTTGATCAAGTAGTAACAAGACAACAGCGCCGCAAACCACCGCCCCTCCGTCCGGAGAAGAGGTCTGTAGTCGGTGACATAATTCGGAAGCTATAAACATTAAAAATTTCTTCAATTCGCCAGAAAATCCTCCACTATAACTTTGCAAAAACACCACCTCGATTAACACTGTCTAACAAAAAGAGTACGGGACCTGCACTGAAGTTCCAAAGAAACTGGTAGGGCATGCGTACTCAAATACAGTATGTAAACACGCAGAACACGGCGCAGCGGTCGGCAACGCCTTTATAAGAAAGCAAGTGTATGACGCAGTTGTTAGATCGGTTACTGCTGTTACAATGGCAGGTTATCAATATTAAACAGAGTTCGAACTTATATAATCATATGGATATGGTGTCTGTTCTTTCGGACAGACACCATTGATGACCTGTAGTTGTCTAGAACGAAATTAGAATTATATATTAATACCTTCAGCTGCTGACGGGCGGTGATATATATCAACGGGGACAGGTGAAAATGTGTGCCCCGACCGGGACTCAAACTCGGGATCTCCTGCTTACATGGCAGACGCTCTATCCCTGTGAGCCACCGAGGGTACAGAGAATTGTCCGACTGCAGGGACTATTTCGCGCACGCCTCCCGCGAGATCTACATTCTCACCGTATGTGTCCACACACTACATTCGTAGTGTCCCTACCCAACACACTCATTACTCGTGGAAGACATTCTTACCAAGTCCCGTAAGAGTTCGGGGAATATGTGTGCATCCGCACAGAAGAAGGTTATGGCCGGTATTGCCAGAACTATATACTTATATTTTCACCTGTCCCCGTTGATATACAGGGTGTTACAAAAAGATACGGCCAAACTTTCAGGAAACATTACTCACACACAAATAAAGAAAAGATGTTATGTGGACATGTGTCCGGAAACGCTTAATTTCCATGTTAGAGCACATTTTAGTTCTTCCACCTACGCACAATGGAGAACGTTATCATGATTTCATACGGGATACTCTACCTGTGCTGCTAGAACATGTGCCTTTACAAGTACGACACAACATGTGGTTCATGCGCGATGAAGCTCCTGCACATTTCAGTCAAACTGTTCGTACGCTTCTCAACAACAGATTCGGTGACCAATGGATTGGTAGAGACGGACCAATTCCATGGCCTCCACGCTCTCCTGACCTCAACCCTCTTGACTTTCATTTATGGGGGCATTTGAAAGCTCTTGTCTACGCAACCCCGGTACCAAATGTAGAGACTCTTCGTGCTCGTATTGTGGACGGCTGCGATACAATACGCCATTCTCCAGGGCTGCATCAGCGCATCAGGGATTCCATGCGGCGGAGGGTGGATGCATGTATCCTCGCTAACGGAGGACATTTTGAACATTTCTTGTAACAATGTGTTTGAAGTCACGCTGGTACATTCTGTTGCTGTGTGGTTCCATTCCATGATCAATGTGATTTGAAGAGAAGTTATAAAATGAGCTCTAACATGGAAAGTAAGCGTTTCCGGACACATGTCCACATAACATATTTTCTTCTTTGTGTGTGAGGAATGTTTCCTGAAAGTTTGGCCGTACCTTTTTGTAACACCCTGTACATCAACGCCCGTCAGCAGCTGAAGGTATTAATGTATAATTCTAATTGAATTCGAACGTGGTATTTATAGTCGGCGCAGGAGTAATGGGACAAGCATGTCCGAGGTAGCGATGAAGTGGGGATTTTCCCATACAATCATTTCACGAGTGTACCTTGAATAACAGAAATCCGATAAAGCATCAAATCTCCGACATCGTTGCTGCCGGAAAAAGATCGTGCAAGAACAGGACCAACGACGACTGAGGAGAATAGTTCAGTGCGACAGAAGTGCAGCCCTTCCGCAGATTGCTGCAGATTGCAATGCTGGGCCATCAACAAGTGTCAGCGTGTGAACCATTCTACGAAACAATCATCGATATGGACTTTTGTAACAGAAGGCCCACTCGTGTAGCCTTGATTACTGCAAAATATAAAGCTTTACACCACTCCTGGGCCCGTCAACACCGAAATTGGACTGCTGATGACTGGAAACATGTTGCCTGGCCGGACGAGTTCCATTTCAAATTGTATCAAGCGGATGGACGTGTACGGGTGTGGAGGCAACCTCATAAGTCAATGGGCCCGGCATGTGAGCAGTGGACTGTTGAAGCTGGTGGAGGCTCTGTAATCGTCTGGGGGCGCGTTCAGTGGTCGTGATATGGGACTCCTGATACGTCTAGATACGACTCTGACAGGTGACACATACGTAAAAATCCTGTCTGATCACTTGTATCCATTCATGTCCATTGTGCATTCCGACGGACTTCGGCAAATCCAGCAGGACGATGCGACATCTCACACGTACAGAATTGCTAGAGTGGCTGCAGGAACACTGTTCCGAGTTTAAACACATTCGCTGGGCACCAAACTCCCAAAACATGAACATTATTGAGCATATCCGGGATGCCTTGCAACGTGCTGTTCAGAAGAGATCTGCAGGCTCTCGTACTCTTATGGATTTGTGGACAGCCCTGGAGGATTCGTGGCGTCAATTCCCTCCAGCACTACTTCAGACATTAGTCGAGTCCATGCCACGTCGTGTTGCTGCACTTGTGCGTGCTCGCTGGGGCCCTACACGATATTAGACAGGTGTACCAATTTATTTCGATCTTCAGTGTAGAAGACATGGTCAGTGTAACTGGGTAGGCGTATCGGTTTGTAAATGATTAGAGTTGCAATTTTCTGTTACAAGCAGAACGGCCACATGGGTGCATGAGCGTCGCTCGTGTTTAGTGTTGTTACCAGGCTTGGTATGGTATATAAGGGGCGTGAACAACGCCAGACGTTGAATGATCGCTGTGAAGAAGACGGAGATGCCGCGTACTTGTGTGAGATAGCGATATCAGCTCGCGACGTAGTTTAAAATTGTGTAGTTCTCCATCTGGCTGGCTGACCGAATAATGCAATATCCAGATTTGTGGGGCATTCGAATATGACTGACCCGATGTTAGCCTGCATGGAAACGTACGGGCAGGTATAATATCTGTCAACGTTCCTGTTGACCACGGCTGATCACGAGGGAGGATCTCCGTTGTGTGTGCCACGCACATCGTAGCCCCTCCACATATGCACCTGCCCATCCAGACAAGTAACGGACTCCGTGCAACATTCTGTGTCATCCCGCACTATCAGTCGGAAACTACCAGCAGCCGAGCTAGGGAATTGCCCAATGCATAGAACTCAGTTAACACCACAGCATAAAGGGCTACGTTTGGAGTGATGCCGTGACACGGAAGCGTGGACCGCTGATGAATGACGCCATACCGCATGCAGCGCCGAATTATGGTTCTGCGGTATCCCGGATGACCTTCGTCGGCGAGTATGGCGGCGACTTGAGGAGAGCCCCATTCTTCTAGTGTTCTAGAGAAACACAGCGCTGTTACTCGTGGCGTCATGGCGTGGGTATGACTTCAGGTCAAGGCTGGTAGTGACTGAGGGCACTCTGACGTCACAGACATCCTGCGTCCTCACGTTTTATCTGTCGTGCGACAATATCGTGGGGACATTTTTCGACAGAACAGAGAGCTCGTCCAAACATGGCAAGTGTCTGCCCCATTTTGAGCTACGCCCGTGCCCACCGAGCTCTGTCCCCCGTAAAATGTGTGGCACCAGCTCTGACGTCAGCCAGTATACGGGATGTCAGTCGGCTAGCGCTTTCCGAGAGTAACCATTTATTCGTTACTCGTGTTACTCCAGTGAACAGCGGCTTTCGCGGTATTATTCGAGGGCTACTTTCCGAGAATGTAGGTAGTGAAAATTTGGCACGTGGACTTTCCGTGACATTAACTACGACTGACAAAAAGTTATGCTGGGTTCCGACCTGGCAAATAGGAGCATAATGAAATTTTCACTCTGCAGCGGAGTGTGCGCTGATATGAAACTTCCTGGAAACATCCACCATGCTGTCTCTGCAGTAGCCTTTCTTCAAAAGGTTCAAATGGCTCTAAGCACTATGGGACTTAACATCTGACGTCATCAGTCCCCTAGACTTAGAACTACTTAAACCTAACTAACCTAATCACATCACACACATCCATGCCCGAAGCAGGATTCGAACCTGCGACCGTAGCAGCAGCGCAGGTTCCGGACTGAAACGCCTAGAACCGCTCGGCCACAGAGCTTCTGTGAAGTTTGGAAGGTAGGAGACAAGGTACTGGAGGAAATAAACCTGTGAGGACAGACCGTGACTCGTGCTCGGGTAGGCCAGTCGATAGAGCACTTGCCCGCGAAAGGCAAATGTCCCGAGTTCGAGTCTCGGTCCGGCACACAGTTTTAATCTGCCAGAAAGTCTCAAGTCGGACCATGTTCACAGAGATGCAGAAATCACCACTATAGCACAATACCACCCTCTAAACTAAGAAAACTACAATGGCTAAGCAAAATAAATAAACACGTAACTAATGTGCAACCATAAAATGCACAAATAATGTGCCCCCAACTGTAGATTATTGCTCCACTGCACGTCGGTATGACTCGTACGAAAGCGTAACTGAGATACGCAGAAAACTTAAACGGGAACCACTGGAAAAGAGATGTGTTGCGTATACACCGTCCGTTCAAAAAGTTCCGAGACTGATTTTATTCCTGGCGTACAAGCGACGTCAGCGTAGTAACTTCAGTGTCAGCTCGAACTAACAACTGTAAACAACAGATGTGCACTGGACCAGTTAGTCGTGAGTAAGCCGCGCGGGATTAGCAGAGCGGTCTTAGTCGCTGCAGTCATGGACTGTGCGGCTGGTCCCGGCGGAGGTTCGATTCCTCCCTCGGGCATGGGTGTGTGTGTTTGTCCTTAGGATAGATAGGTTAAGTAGTGTGTAAGCTTAGGGACTGATGACCTTAGCGGTTAAGTCCCATAAGATTTCACACACAGTTGAACAGTCGTGGGTAAACATTGTGGCCGTGGCGTGTCGACGTTGTTGTGTCACAAAACATCTCTAAATCAGATGTTCAAGACGTTCTCCAGATGTCACCTCGACTCGCGAACAAAAACGACGTGTGGGCGCCTGTTGCGTCTTGACTGAAAGGCAAAAAGCGGACATTTCTTTTCTGGACAAAGCATCACGGGTGACAAGACTTGTTACTAGCAATATGAACCTATCTCAAAACGAAAAAGTGCAGAAATTGACATAAAGGGTCCACGCTTTGTCGATACAACCGTCATTGAAGCCAATGTGACACTAGAGTTGAACAACATACCAAAAAATGATTTTTCTGACTGCTTCACACGGTTTTGTGAACGTTCTGTGCCTCGTACTTAAGTGGCAAGACACTACATAGAACACCTGAAGCATTAAAACCACCATCTTAACATTTCGCTAATTTTTGTGAATCCAGTCTCGAAACTTTTGGGCTTGACGGGGTAAATGTAGAAAAGCGCTACTCGAGGTGCACTGTGCAAAAATTCTATTTCCCTACTATACATTCCGAGTAAGAACTATTAATGTAAGTCAGAGAAACTAGTAGCGGTACCAAGAATTAAAATCATTTTCCCTCGACCTAGAAGGTAATAGATTAGGGGTTCTGACGTGAAGTATCCTTCGACATGCACAATACAATCTCTGGAGGATTGTACAGGGTCATTTGAAAGGCCGCTCACTACGGATGGGAAAAAGCCACCTCCTAAAACCAGTACCGGTATTTAGTTCCAAAGAATTGGTATTTTTCGGTATTCGTTAAAAATCCGAAATACAATTATCCATAGCAGTGGTGCTAAAATTTTTCGTTTTTGAAAAGGGAGTACTGTAAAATTTGCATCGGTTTGAAATATTGCATTACTGTAGAAAATTGAAGAAGCGATCAGTGCCGTTTTAATGACACTACCAACGCAAACGAACAACAAAAACATTCCGTAAGAACTGGTACACCATTGCTGTCCCTGTCGCCGTGCCTCGTGGGTTAAGGTACGTGTGTACGTACAGTGTACCAGCCTAACCCCACCTGGTCTGTGCGATAGTTTCTCGCTATCGTCGCTTGACATCCGTTGTATTGCAGAATGGCACCAACACCAGTCCTGATATATTTTTACGAAATGTTTTGAAAGATTAAAGATTAGTACCATTTTTATGAAGTAATAAAAGCGGAACAAAATTATGGTAATACTGATAAAAACTTAACAATTCATTCATAGTATACAAGAAAAACAGAAAATAACTGGTCTTCTGCCTTTATCGACATAATATGCCTTTATCTGCTTGAGCCCTTGAAAATGAACAAATTAACACGAAAGATAGTGTTCTTCAACCTCAGTTTACACCCTTTAGCACTGATTATTCGTAATGTCCAAATAATGGTAAGATCCCCGATTACAACACGATTTTTGAGCAGACTTTCAAAAAATTAGAATAACTAGGAGAATACTGGTGATTTTTTGTAGTATTCCACCAGTTATCAGTTTTCAAGAAGAGCAGCGAATAGTGGACGCACTAAATTTTCTTTTATTTATCTATTTAATTTAATATTTTGATTCTATGTATCTTGAAACTAAGATAGTAAAAATCTTTCAGTCTTTGTTAGATTTCTACCTTTATTACAGGAAATAACAGCAACAAAAAATCTAAAATAATTTTATTTCAGAAGCAGGTTATTTTTAGCGGTTTTAACAATCAGGTTAAACTAGCGTGTAAAGGAAAAACGACGTAACCGAAAACAGGTTGTTTCAGCGATAACCGTCATCCCTACTGCACACAAGTTGAGGTAGCTGATAGAGAAGTCGAAATACAACAACTTTGGAATAAGAACTTATGGACCTGGAAATAATTCTGAGCCAGTGAAAGCTTTGAGATGTTTGGAAGAACAAGGACAATAAATGCACACCCACCCTAAGTTCAGCAACGATAATGTACTGTCTACTCACCAGTAATGTACATTACAGAAGGTGTTCAGAACTGGCGACTACGACATTCAATACAGTCATAACATCTTCGCAGAAAATTCCGGAGCAGCCTAGCAAGTAGAGGAGGCATCGCACGGAATTCATCTGACGCTGCAAGTTTCCTGGCGAGAAACGACTGTGCGTCGGGAGCTGGTGTGAAGTACACGAGCATTCTGAGATGTTCCTAGGGGGAAAAAATCAAGAGGCGTCAGATGAGGGGAGCAGTCTGGTCACATAACTGGACCTCCCCTTCCGATCCGACGCGTGGGATATCTGGTGCTGCATGGCCACCTCTCTATACTGATCTCAAGCAGTCAGACACCGTGAGTCCGCGGATACGGAGGATGTCCGGAGTATATGTGTAGATGTAGATTTAATGGAAAGATAGAGCTACAAAAATCCCTAATACCCGTATTCCTGTTTTACGTATTGCAAAAAAATCTAAAATATGAAGTTCAAGAAATATAAAATGAAGATCGGATAATTTCTTAATGTAATGGTCCACAGCCCCAGTGTACTGTCTAAATGACGGAACCATTTTAACCACCGAGGGATGTTACTTTTATTCCTTTAATGCACCAAGCATATACACTCATCAAAAAAAGTTTTGCATCACCGCGGTTCCCAGAACCCCTGAAGAAAGATGTTGACTGTGGATATTGTATCAGAGACACAGTCCCTGTGACTGTCCAGAGATGTCACTAAATCCGCCCAAAGATGTAAACAACCATAAATGAGCATCGCCTATTAGGCGGAGGGTGTCCGACAGCCGATCAGTTCCAGTCATTCCACCAGGAAGGAGGGACACGACTCGTGTTGTCTGTAGTTCAACCATGCCTAGACGGACAATACCGCGGTTCGATCGCTTCCGCATTGTTACTTTGTGCCAGGAAGGGCTCTCAACAAGGGAATTGTCCAGGCGTCTCGGAGTGAACCAAAGCGATGCTATTTGGACATGGAGGACATAAAGAGAGACAGGAACTGTCGATGACATGCCTCGCTCAGGCCGCCCAAGGGCTAACACTGCAGTGGATGGCCGCTACCTACGGATTATGGCTCGGTGGAACCCTGACAGCAACGCCACCATGTTGAATAAAGCTTTTCGTGCAACACAAGACGTCGTGTTACGACGCAAATTGTACGCAGTAGGCTGCATGATGCGTGACTTCACTCCCGACATCCATGGCGAGGTCCATCTTTGCAACCGCGACACCGTGCAGCGCGGTACAGGTGGGCCCAACAACATGCCGAATGGACCGCTCAGGACAGGCATCACGTTCTCTTCACTGATGAGTGTCACATATGCCTTCAACCAGACAATCGTCGGAGACGTGTTTGGAGGCAACCAGATCAGGCTGAACGCCTTAGACACACTGTCCAGCGAGTGCAACAAGGTGGAGGTTCCCTGCTGGTTTGAGGTGGCATTATGTGGGGCCGCCGTACTCCGCTGGTGGTCATGGAAGGCTCCGTAACGGCTGTACGATACGTGAATGCCATCCTCCAGCCGATAGTGCAACCATATCGGCAGGATATTGGCGAGGCATCCGTCTTCATGGACGGTAATTTGCGCCCCCATCGCGCACATCTTTTGAATGGTTTCCTTCAGGATAACGACATCGTTCGACTAGAGTGGCCAGCATGTTCTCCAGACATGAACCCTATCGAACATGCCTGAAATAGATTGAAAAGAGCTGTTTATGGACGACGTGACCCACCAACCACTCTGAGGGATCTACGCCGAATCGCCATTGAGGAGTGGGACAATCTGGACCAACAGTTCCTTGATGAACTTGTAGATAGTATGCCACGACGAATACAGTCATGCATCAATGCAAGAGGACCTGCTAATGGGTGTTAGAGGTACCGATGTGTACAGCAATCTGGACCACCATCTCTGAAGGTCTCGATGTATGGTGGTACAACATACAATGTGTGGTTTTCTTGAGCAATAAAAAGGGCGATGTGATGTTTATGTTGATCTCTATTCCGATTATCTGTACAGTTTTCAGATCTCTCGGAACCGAGGTGATGCAAAACTTTTTTTTCGGCCTTATTCCATTTTCAAACGTATAATATTAACGTGTAAGTCACTTTTAAGTTTTTTGTTTAGTGTTATGTGGGGACTGGCACGTTCCCACACACCCATGTCGAATCTTACAAACATAATCTTTCACATCTTAGTTAGCTTACAGCCACAACACGTCATGCATTCAGAATCCTGGCTGACAGCTAGTTTACTTGTTCTTGCACATTTATTTAACACAGTATGCTGTTAAAGAAATGTTGATGGACTAGTAAACTAGCTGCCCGCCTTCTTTCTGCCTGCATGGCGTGTTGTGAAAGTTGTGCCTGTAAGCTGATTGGTATGTGCAAGGCTGTATTTGTAACATTCGACATGTGTGTGTGTGTGTGTGGGGGGGGGGGGGGGGGGGGGGGGGAACGTGCCTGTCCCTAAGTAACACGAAACAAACGAAAGTTTTAAATGTGACAACACATCACCAATATCATATATTTTAAAATGGTCTAAGGCACTGGCTATTAATGTTAATGGTATGCCTGGTATATTAAAGGAATAAAACTTACAGCCTACGGTTGTTAAAATGGTTCTACCATTTAGAAAGATCAGATAAGTACAACGGTGTCACATAATCACCATGCACGAAACCTCTGAAGATACCGGACGCCTGTCATTAACGTCTCAGTATTTTCAAATGGTTCAAATGGCTCTAAGCACTAGGGGACTTAACATCTGGGGTCATCAGTCCCCTAGACTTAGAACTAGTTAAACCTAACTAACCTAAGGACATCACACATCCATGCCCGAGGCAGGATTCGAGCCTGCGACCGTAGAAGCAGCGCGGTTCCGGACTGAAGCGCCTAGAACCGCTCGGCCACAGCCTCAGTACTTTCAATGCAGAAAGACCATACAAGGAAGCAGGATCCTAAACAGCGAACACTGACGCGTCCACAAGACGTATACGGTCTACATTGCTGTGCACTTAGTTTCTAAACGACAGACATCAAGTTGTTGGAACATCGATATATTGTAGGGCAGGCTGGTAAGCCCACTCCGGTGAAATCGTCATGTCACTGCTCTCTCACGCCTCGTAATCGGTTAGTTATCCGTATTCTGCTATAAACAATGTTTCCGTGGTGGTGCACAAGCTGTTACGGATGACGGAGAAAGGCCATAGCTGTAAGTTCGAAGTAAGGAACCATAGACGAGAAATGACTGAGTCGAAAGTTATGGAACAAGGTGAGTTATAATATAACTCTGCCATTGGAACATGCGAAACGTACACATCTTGCAAAATGGAACTTCCTGACATATTAAAACTGTGTGACTCTTACCGACTCACAGCGCATGAGCCGCCCTCGCAGGTTTGCTTGGCTTGGCGACAGCCTATGGAATTTGTTCCCAGTATGCAAAGGCAAGGTTCCGGTTCCGATTCGTGGCGCACGGTTTTAACCTGCCAGGAATTTTCCAAACAGCGTACTCTAAGCAAAAGGCTGGAAGATTCATCCTAAAAACAGTCCCCTAGGCAGTGACTAGCCCACTCCTCCGACATAGCCTTTCTTCCAGGAGTGTTGGTCCCCTAAGGTATACCGGAGAGCTTCTGTCAAGTTTAGAAGGTAAGAGAGAGGTATTTGCAGTATTAAAGCTGAGTGACACGTGTGGGTGAGTCGTGCACTGACAGCCTGGTCGGCAGGCGGAAAGCTGGGCTGCAGGTCCCCGTCTGGCACACAGTAAGTTAATCTGAATTATTATTATCTTCTTGGAGATGTGATCCATCTACACAACTAAATAAAAGGCTATTTGTTTGTATACCATTTGCGTTTCGCATCTTTTGTTTAACAAGCATCCTCAGCGACTTGCGATTCATACAGGGTGTTTCAAAAATGACCGGTATATTTGAAACGGCAATAAAAACTAAACGAGCAACGATAGAAATACACCGTTTGTTGCAATATGCTTGGGACAACAGTACATTTTCAGGCAGACAAACTTTCGAAATTACAGTAGTTACAATTTTCAACAACAGATGGCGCTGCGGTCTGGGAAACTCTATAGTACGATATTTTCCACATATCCACCATTCGTAGCAATAATATGGCGTAGTCTCTGAATGAAATTACCCGAAACCTTTGACAACGTGTCTGGCGGAATGGCTTCACATGCAGATGAGATGTACTGCTTCAGCTGTTCAATTGTTTCTGGATTCTGGCGGTACACCTGGTCCTTCAAGTGTCCCCACAGAAAGAAGTCACAGGGGTTCATGTCTGGCGAATAGGGAGGCCAATCCACGCCGCCTCCTGTATGTTTCGGATAGCCCAAAGCAATCACACGATCATCGAAATATTCATTCAGGAAATTAAAAACGTCGGCCGTGCGATGTGGCCGGGCACCATCTTGCATAAACCACGAGGTGTTCGCAGTGTCGTCTAAGGCAGTTTGTACCGCCACAAATTCACGAAGAATGTCCAGATAGCGTGATGCAGTAATCGTTTCGGATCTGAAAAATGGGCCAATGATTCCTTTGGAAGAAATGGCGGCCCAGACCAGTACTTTTTGAGGATGCAGGGACGATGGGACTGCAACATGGGCTTTTCGGTTCCCCATATGCGCCAGTTCTGTTTATTGACGAAGCCGTCCAGGTAAAAATAAGCTTCGTCAGTAAACCAAATGCTGCCCACATGCATATCGCCGTCATCAATCCTGTGCACTATATCGTTAGCGAATGTCTCTCGTGCAGCAACGGTAGCGGCGCTGAGGGGTTGCCGCGTTTGAATTTTGTACGGATAGAGGTGTAAACTCTGGCGCACGAGACGATACGTGGACGTTGGCGTCATTTGGACCGCAGCTGCAACACGGCGAACGGAAACCCGAGGCCGCTGTCGGATCACCTGCTGCACTAGCTGCGCGTTGCCCTCTGCGGTTGCCGTACGCGGTCGCCCTACCTTTCCAGCACGTTCATCCATCACGTTCCCAGTCCTTTGAAATTTTTCAAACAGATCCTTTATTGTATCGCTTTTCGGTCCTTTGGTTACATTAAACCTCCGTTGAAAACTTCGTCTTGTTGCAACAACACTGTGTTCTAGGCGGCGGAATTCCAACACCAGAAAAATCCTCTGTTCTAAGGAATAAACCATGTTGTCTACAGCACACTTGCACGTTGTGAACAGCTCATGCTTACAGCAGAAAGACGACGTACAGAATGGCGCACCCACAGACTGCGTTGTCTTCTATATCTTTCACATCACTTGAAGCGCCATCTGTTGTTGAAAATTGTAACTACTATAATTTCTAAAGTTTGTCCGCCTGAAAATGTACTGTTGTCCCAAGCATATTGCAACAAACGGTGTATTTCTATCGCTGCTCGTTTAGTTTTTATTGCCGTTTCAAATATACCGGTCATTTTTTAAACACCCTGTATTTATTGTATGTATATAATAAATGTGTTATACATATTTCCATATATATTAATGTATTATAGTTTTCTCATTATTCTCTTATTGTTAGGTGCGAAATAACTTTTGGGGTGCAAGTTTCGTAAGGCTAAATTACTGTTTCATTCTGATCACGGACCGAGCGAGTTGGCACACTGGACTCACACTAGGGAGGGCGACGGCTCAAAGCCGCGTCCTGCAATTCTGATTTATGTTTTCCGTGACTTCCCTTAATAGCTTCAGACAAATGCCGGGATGGTTCCTTTGAAAGGGCACGCCCGACTTCCGTCCCCAGCCGGACCGATGACCTCGCTGTTTGGTCCGCTCCTCCGAAATAACCAACCAACCAATCTGATTCCGAGGTTTTGGAATCTTGCTGCCAGGTATGTATCGTGCTCGAATTATACCTCTTCGTCCTGAGTACGCCAGGAGGTCCAATTTTCGGCGTTTGCAAATATATTTCACTAAAATACTTCATTTTCAATAGGCGTTTATTTTTTTAAGCGTGTCGGTTGTGTTAGCTTACTGTTTACAGTTTTACCAAGTGTCGTTGTGTTTTTCGGTCTCATTTGTTTGCACTGCGATGTCTGTACGCAGTCTTATTCTTTTGTTTGTTATGTGGCTGCCTGTGTGATGGGGGATCCTCTGGGCGATATTTATTATAAGTCCCCCAAGCTCCTACGTGTGATCGCGCAGCCGTCTCGGACGACATTGCTGCCGTCTTGAGCGTGGAGCTAAAACTAAAGTACACCCAGAACGTTCCCACTTGCCTGGTGTGTTGCTATGTGTGCATTCAATCACTGAAACCTACAAACCTGCACTGTCAAAAATCTCGCATCTCCACCTTCGAGTGTGTGTGTGTCTCTCTTGGAACGCATTTCTGGTCATATGAACTTTTCCGCTCCTATGCTCTCGCCGATCGTTCCCTGCAGTTTGTTCCCATATAGGACACAGAGAGAGGGATGTAGATAGCAGCATCCGCCGGAATTTGGCTCTGCACGCCTGGAGCTGAAGACATGGTTTTTCCCTAATCCGCCTAAAGTGAGTCGTGTGGTATACATTTTGATGTCAAAGTTGTGAGAGTTTTTGCTATTAAGTTTGTAAATCAACTGCATGGGCACGTACTTCTTTAATTATCGGACTTATGATTTTCAAATGCTGCGTTTTTCTGAATTTATGTTAAAGCGGTGTACTAAGCACTGATGGAAATAAATAAATTATAGTGATGATTATTATTAGTAGTATTATGGTTGGCGTGTTGAAAGTTGGGGTACGGCAAGCTAAATTTGGCTCTGAGGGGGCGAAAGGGGGGGGGGGTAGGAGGAGGTGGTCGTGAGAGGCAGCACAAACTGCAAACTGTCGTCATCGTCCTTCCCCCCCCCCCCTTCCAAAAACCTAATCCTGCATCCTCACCTCCCTAAGCTGCAACCAGAGTGCTACGACCATTTTCAGGATACTGTCAATCACTACCTAGCTGTTAATGTAGAAAGGCCTAGTCTCCTATGAATGCGAGGGTCTGTTGCCTTGGTGGGTGAAGGTTTCGGGCACTGTTTCCATCCGCAGCTTATTTTTCTTCTGCAGTTCTCTAAAGTCTCCAATGTTTTTCATTATACAGGAGAAAAGTAAACTGCTGATGTAATCCCGTGTCTGAAGCCCTCATCTACCAAGACAAAGCCTGTCTACGCATCTTCTTCACTGGGGATCGTGCCACTCTGTTATAACGAACAACATTACAAGACGCTCCGCCTACGGTCCGTCGCGTTTGCTGCCAAAGGACTGGCCTAGTGACAGGAGCCAGTGCCTATAATTTCGACGCTCTGTGGCGTCGTTGGATGACATTTCCTGATACGTGTTCCTATCCTCGATTTGTTCCTCAAGACACCCTCTGCAACCCCTCGAAATCTGTCGCAACATTTCAAGGACACCCTGTATGTTGCAGAAGAGCTGTTTTTGAATTGGTATCTATCCAGCCTACTTTCTTGTTATCAAATTTCCTAAACAGTACTTCTGGAATATTTTAGTAGCGTAGGGTCCAAAGACACCACAAATTTTATGAATAATGATGTTTTGGAGCACTGGCTGCCATGACACGGGTTAAAATACCCCTCTATTTTGCTTTCATTACTGCCCTGTATCGGCTGTGAAGCGGAAGTGCTAAAACGACTGGTTCATTGTACGTTCAGTATATGATACGACAGGGGTACATCCAGACCAAATGCCAACCTCGTAATTGGCTAATTTATAACTGTATGCCGAGGTCTTGTTGTCGAACAATTTTTGTGGCTTCTGTGAACACCATCCAGCTAGCCATTCGAATTTGACAGATTGATTGATTTGTGGGGAGGGGACCAAACAGCGAGGTCATCGACCCCATCGGGTTAGGGAAGGATGGGGAAGGAAGTCGGCAGTGCCCTTTCATAGGAATCATCCCAGCATTTGCCTCAAGCGATTTAGGGAAATCACGGAAAACTTACGTCAGGACGGCCAGACGCAGGTTTGAACTGTTGTGCTCCAGAATGCGAGTCCAGTGTGCTAGCCACTGCGCCACCTCGCTCGGTAAAATTTAACGCTTGCGAGGTTCGAACCTCGGACCAAGGATGACATTTGAGCAGTGAGAAGACTAACCCTGTCTCGTGGGTAAAAGCGAGGATAACGACCCTCATTTAGACCAATTTGGTGGTGTAGCAGAGCAGAGAACTAAATTGGACCCGGCAATAAAATCCGCGGAGCAGTACGTCGCATAATTCGTGTGGTGCCGCATTTCGCCAAGAGTGCATGCGTTCAGCCCGCGACCACTGCTTATGACTTCACGCGACGCCACAGAAGCTGCGAGGTACGAACGAAGCGAACGCTTCACCTGGAAACCTTGTCATCTTCTTCTAAACGCACGAATTGGTTATAATTGAAGTGCAGTTACTAACAGAAGTCCAGCGTGGGTTGTAATTGTCGTATGGCAGCAAAACCTGACTCATATTCTAATGTGATAACGCAGAAACGATTTATGATGCAAAAAAAAAAAAAAAAAAAAAAAAATAGTTCCGATTTTGGCCACCAGGTGCAAATTTGGCGCTGTGAATGCAAGAAAGACGTATATAAATGTTTCTATACGTAATGGATTAGAAATTGGACATGGACAGGAAACATCAAACAAGTGAGAAATGCATAAGCTGATTTTATTATTAACCGCCGCTTACACAATTAGTTCAATAAGAGCGCCAGAGACGTCGACAAGACGCTGTACAGCGCCAGATTTGAACCTGGTGGCCAAAATTGGAATTTTTTTTTTCCCGTGAAAAGTGGTTCCTCATTAACATATCTACAAAGTTTCGCTGTCATACGATAATTGAAGCCCACACTGGACCGCCGTGAGTAGCTGCACTTTAATTTTAACTGTCCGATAGACCCCTCAAGCCAACTTAACTATGTGTGACATAGGGTACTTCTATCAATTCTCTCTTCCCTGTTCCATTAGTGAATGATGAGTGGAAAGAACGGCTGCTGATAAACCTTTGTATGAGCTCTAATTTTTCTGATTTTACCGTCGTGATCAGTTAACGAGAAGTATGTGGGGGGAAGTAAAATGTTGCCTGGTTCTTCTTGCAACTTGCTTCTGGCTCTTGGAATTTCGACAGTAAACCTCCCTGTAATACACAACGCGTCTGTCAGTGGAGTTTGTTGAGTATTTCCGTAACACTCAACGGTCTTACTAAATGAGCCCGTGACGAAACGTGCCGTTCTTCGTTGGATCTACTCTCTCTGGTGAGCAGTACTCAAGAATCTGTCGTATATGTGCTTTGTAAGCCACTTCTGTGGTGGATAAATAACATTTCCGTAATATTCTTACAGATTATCTCAGACTGATATCTGTTTTTTTAATTACTTTTATGTGGTCATGCCACTCTATGTCACTCCAGAGGGTTACTTCGACGTATCTTACGGCTGTCACTGTTTCCAGAGGTTTATTGCCAATACCATAATCGAATAATAGGATGTCTCTTCCGCCATGTACGTGCCATACGTTATATTTATTTATGTTCAAAGTCAACTGCCACTCTGTGCATCCACCATCGATCATTCGCAGGTCTTCCTGCGTTTCGCAACAGTCATCTGGTGCTGCAAACTTCCCATAGATAACAACATCGTTTGCGAAAAGCGTCTTGAAGGTTTCGACGTTATCCAGTAAATCATTCGTTGTGACCTTCAGTCCGAAGACTTGCTTGATGTAGCTCTCCGTGCTACTCTATCCTGTGCAAGCCTCGTCATATCCGAATAACTACTACAATCCACATTCTTCTGAATCTGCTTACTTATCCTCTCTTGGTCTCCCTCTACGATTTTTACCGCCCACATTTCCCTCAGCACTAAATTAGTTACCCCTTCATGTCGGAGAATGTGTCCTTCTCGACAGGTTGTGTCACACTTTTTTTTCTCCCCATATTTGTTCAGTACCTCCTCATTAGGTACGTGATCTACCCATCTAATCTACAGTATCTTCTGCAGCACCATCTTTCAAAAACTTGTGCTCTCTTCTTGTCTAAACTGTTTATCTTCCATGTTTCACTTCCATTCGTTGCTACACTTCATGTAAATACTTTCTGGAGAGGCTTCCTAACACTTAAATCTCTATTCCAAGTTAGCGAGTTTACCTTCTTCAGAAGCAGCTTTCTTGCCATTGCCAGTCTACATTTTACGTCCTCTCTATTTCATCCATCGTAAGTCATTTTGCTGCTCAAAAAACAAAACTCATCTACTGTCTTAAGTGTCTCGTTTCTTAATCTAATTCCCTCAGCATCGCCTGATTTCATTCGACTATATTCCATTAAAATAATTGAAAAGCCACGATCGCTTCAATCGTTTGTTAGATGACCGGTTTCAGCACTCTGAGACGCCATCATCAGATCTGTGAAGGTATAACACAACAGATTTGAGGGAGGGCTTACATGAGTTAACTATATACATTACAATTATACAGGGCGGCTATAATTAAACTCTGTCTACTTGAGCGAATGTAGACGGAAAGCTATTTACTGTATGGGTACCACACATACCACACATTGTAGGAATGGTGTTCAGACCGTAATATACGGTTGAAACACAAGCATCAGTGAGCATTAAAGTTGCGGTCAGCCAACACGGATCACGACAAAGTGAGCAGCACATTACTCGTAAAGCTGCTTTATGAAATCAATAGCAATAGTGTTGTTGCTCTTATCAAGGCATTAAAGAATACGGAGAAGTCCTCTTCCCAGACTGGGCTTGAAGAATATGATTCGGAAGTTAGAATTAACTGGTAATTTGGGAATTGCTCCTGGGAGAGACCTGCGGCCAATTGTGCAACAAATTGTTGAAGAAGTTACTGTTGCTGTGACTGAGAATGCAGGACGTAATGCCTGATCTTCAAGCAGTGCACGAGCTGCGTCAAGACGGTTGAATATTCCGGGCTCCACTGTTCGAAAAGTGCTGGGAACAATTGTGAAACGGTGTCTCATGTACGGTTCCAGGCTGTCGTGGATACAGATGGTCGTCACACTGAGCAATTTTTGTAACCTGGTACCTAAACATGGTATGCAATTAACAGCATTACCCTCTCATGTGAAAATTAAAATGTGTTTCGATCAGTAATTGTTCGTTAATTCTCTTCCGCATATCCTTACAAACTTTACCACAAAGTTTCACTTCTATGATCACTCGTTTTTCATGGGGATCCTCAGAAGTAGCGAAAGTTTAATTATAACCCCCCCCCCCTCCTGTATTTGGAGTTCGCGAATTCATTACGTTACACATTTCCTTTGTTCACAAATTCTGCCACGTGTACCTTTCTTCCACATTCGAGAACGATCCTTGTTCACGCAAAACGTGCTTCAATCACTTACACTGCATTTTGTTCAGGGACTACGCTACGCATGTTTGCATTTACTTGTTTCAGCAAGCCAGGTAAGGTGACGCTGATGCAGTTCTTCATGTTCTCTGGCGACCACCGCACAAGCTTTCTATTTTCAGTTTATTACGCTGTGTAGGCAACAGATGACAAAAGCACTAGCCCTGCACAAATCGAGCCTATAAGGCACAATTTACTACACTTTGGGGCAATATTGAATGGCGTTCGCAGTTTATGTCGTAGTTCGATACACCTTTGTGTTACTTCCAAATAACCCCCACCCTCCATTTTCTTCTGCTCTGTGTAAGTTAGTCATCTCCGCACTCGATCGTCACTGTCAGACAGCGTCATTGATGGGTCAGATTCACTGTCTGGGGTTACATTTGGGGCATAAACTGAGTTCATCATCTTGTATCAACACTGAGATATATTTTCCAAAGGGGTGTTTGCTTCAACAGGAAGGGCAGACGATTTTTAAAACGATATTCCTCTTCAGTTTTTTTATTTGGCCAACGGATTAGTCAGTAATTGGCCTGGAGAGGCAACCGCGCGCGCTTGTTAAAACAAGCAGCCGTGAAGTTCACTTCCCAGTTCGTGTTGACAATACATGGCGGACTGGCACAAGGAAAAGTGTTCAAAAATGGTTCAAATGGCTCTGAGCACTATGGGACTTAACTTCTGAGGTCATCAGTCCCCTAGTACTTAGAACCACTTAAACCTAACTAACCTAAGGATATGACACACATCCATGCCCGAGGCAGGATTCGAACTTGCTACCGTAGCGGTCGCGCTGTTCCAGACTGTAGCGCCTTGAACCGCTCGGCCACCCCGACCGGCTAGGAAAAGTGTCCACAATAACGAGACGACATTTGCCAATTAGTGCAACCGGCCAAGCCTCGAGAAAGTACGTTGAGGGCTTCTTTTGCTTAGTTCTGGGGCTGTTGATACAGTATCGATGTACAGATATTTTTATAAAATATATATATATATATATCGACCATGTTTCGTCCCCCGATATATCGATATCAAAATGGCAATATCGAGCGCTGATATTTTTATTTTATATTATATTTTTCACAATTTTCGGTAAATATTTGAAGTTGTTCTTTTGAAATTGCAGTAGGACATAATTTTGCTTTCACTATATGAAGAAGTCTTACTACTTATACCCATCGGACACCTTTTATTCTGCCACTTACATGCAGTTAGCATTGTTAGCAAAGTGCTTATCGCCAAGCGTGAAAGTGCATCGTTTCCCTTTCAATTGTTGTTCTAAGGAGGACAAAAAAATGGTTCAAATGGCTCTGAGCACTATGGGACTCAACATCTTAGGTCATAAGTCCCCTAGAACTTAGAACTACTTAAACCTAACTAACCTAAGGACATCACACACACCCATGCCCGAGGCAGGATTCGAACCTGCGACCGTAGCAGTCCCGCGGTTCCGGACTGTAGCGCCAGAACCGCTAGACCACCGCGGCCGGCTAAGGAGGACAGGCAAGCTGCTAGCTTGTTGATGTATAGAATACCTGATAATGAATCAATACTTAAATATACAGCTCTAAAACCGTCAGTATATTTACAGTGTGCAGCCAATATTTTTATGAACAGAAACGTCGAAACTTTTCAGTCGGTATATCGATCCTTTTTGCATATATCGAAAGATAATATTGCAACCTTTTTTTAAATGTCGATATATCGGATTCCCGATATTTTTAAAAATATCTTAATTGTGCATTTTACGTTCGCTGTCTCTCGTTTGTATCAGCGTCGGTGACGGCATGCAGCACAATGTGCTATACGCGTGCGGTCCGAAGTCTGGCCTGTCTTGGCACTATTCGGTACATCTCGATTTTGCTCGGTGCTTCCCGAAAGTACTTGGCACAGCGCGCATTTTCTTTAGCAATGCGGTGCGGCGTCTTTCTGCTGACACGGCTTTCTTCAGTTCGATAGAATCGGGGTGTCAGAGCTGTTTATCAGCGGTATGAAGGAAGTTCACAGGTCCAGTGGCGTCTGCGAAAAAGAGACAGTCCGCCTGTCTATCGTCACAAGCCTTCAAAAATGGATGGGAGTGACAGAAGAGAAGGATCAGAATCCTCAATACCTCTTCTACAAATACGGCGAATTTGTTGTGGAACGACATAACAACACTATTCAGAAAGAATTTCAATACTGTATTTAGTTGAAGGTGAATGAGTAAAATATTAGAACGACCGACAGACGAGTTTTATTGGATTCATTGTTCTGCACACCAGGAAGCACGTTGTGCTAAGTTTACAGATATGGAGAACGTGATGAACCTGGTAGCACGAATAGCAAATTTTCTGAATGAGATTCATTATTATGCTGTCAGTTGCAATAGCTTTTGGTGGAAACAAATGGACAGTGTGGAGACATTATACATTACTACAAAGCACGTTAGTTAAGTCAGTTGGCGTGCCTGGATCGTGTTTTCGATTTAAAACCCGCTGTTGTTGAATTTGCGAAATGAAAAAAAAAGTAAGAACGAAAATCAGTGCATACGGAATGGATTGCAGACCTTCCATTTGAAGTGGACTTGACTGCACACTGCCGACAGTAAGACTTTCAAGTTAAGAAACAACTTATTTGTGATTGTGTGGGAATGTATTTAAAAAGAAAATGCCTATGTAGAAAGGACAAATTCTGAAAAAAAACACTGCCCTCTTCCCTAAGATTACTGGTGTTAAAAAATTCAAAATTCTTAATGATTCATTTTGACGTAAAAAGAATTATAACGACAGTTTTCTAAAAGTTTTGAGGACATTACCAATGATACATCTGTTTTGGAGATGTTTTCGAGACTGTTTGCCACTTCAGTTGAAAGCGCCTCTGCGTATGTGCAGATGGAACTAATCGATTGCAGTATAATTCCCGTTTAAAAGACAAATTCTTTTACGTTGTTTCCTTCGGGAAGAGCTTCCACATCTCCACAATGATGTAGCAAACGTGATACAATATTTCGATCAAAATATATGTGTGTGAAAAGCTTTCTTATGAAGAAACTAGATAAGTGACTACTACGAGACAACCAGAGTGCCTAAAACGTGCGAAACGATTTGCATCTCCCCATATGACGATTGTTTGTACGAGGTAGAAATTTTATTGTCTCCAGCCAGCAAAAATAATTAAATGATACTGAAAACTTGTTTTGTTTGTGATCTAGGTTCTTGAGAAACATGAAATATGAAATCAAGCCGCATGCAAGCCATTCAACGTTCCTTGTGTGACTGCATTTCCCTCTACATGTGGCGTGTTTGCAGCTTCCCTCTGCTCCTGGTCAGAGAGAATGGCGTATTGCTGCCAGAAGTTTATTGCCGGGCGAGAGAACTCCGCACGCGTGAAACAGCACTGCACACATGCGGAATTCTTGGCCATCCTTGATGAAGCAGCTTCATGAAATCTGTGTAATGTGCTACTTTACATACGAATTGGTCACATTTATGTTCGTCCCACTTGGCATTTGTGACATTTAGAAAAGTAGCAGTAGGGTCGTAAATATTGGTTTGTGCGAAAAATGGTACATAGCTGACATTTTGATTCCTTTCAGTAATATCTGTGCGCTATTTGATTTTCTACACACACCAAAAAGTCTCCTTTATGTAAAACATATTTGTTCAATCTTCTTGATGTCCTTAGATACTGAAACGTGAGTAAAGAAGAATCCCTTCAATTACACACTAAAAGTACAGCATTACATGAAATGTGGGAAAATCGAGACAGAATAAAAAAAAAGGGTTCACTGTCTTACATGGAATGTTATGGTATGACAGATCGCACTGATCAGATGTGAAATGAAGTCGTTCAAGGATAAGCTGTGAGATGAAATTTTGCCAGAAGTTATCGCAACCATTGCTAGTGTGGAGAGAGGACATTCTGTGGTATTTAGGACCATTTTGACAATAAAAGGAGGCGTAAAAGATAAATTCGACACAGATAAACAACAAAGGAGTAAGAGTCATAAGTTGAAGTATTTGACGCATGGATAGGATTGCAGCGAAACAATAAATAAATAACAAGTGTATTAGAACAATAAGATCAAACGAACTCTACAACGAAAGTTACGGCTGAAATGGAAAATAACTTGTAAATAGATATATATCGACATTTTAAATTACAAAATTACTTTTCTCTTAACATGAATGCTAGTAGCAATGAACCATGCCGTAAGTGGCACATGCTGTACAGGATTTCCGTAATCATAAACGCCATATGAAGATGAAAAGCTACAAACATTAATGCATGGATTAAATTAATAAATTAAATTAAATTTATAAAAATTGATAAATTAGTAAATAAAATTAATAAAAATAATTAATCAAAAGAACAAAAGTAACAAAACTAATTAATAAAAATAGGCACCTTTGATATTTTTACCAGCAAGCCGACGAACGTTCTACTGAGACACTAATATTAGAAAAGGTCGTTGACCGTGGTATTCAGTAAAGATTCAGACCAACCCAGAAGATATAAAAGTCGGAATTTTGTCGGTGTCTTCCAATAGGGAGCCATTCTGGCTATGCTTCTGCAATGAAGTACCAACATACAAATGCTGTCATCCGTCACACACAGGTACACACATATTATGTGCTTGACGTTCTTAAGTCTAGCGTAAAGCACCTTAACGCATTATATAATTATTTTTAAAGAGACTCAAAAACTGAATATGCGTTTATACATCGTCACGTCTTGTCTTCATAATAGCTTTTTATCATGGGCGTTCGATGACTCATGGTGGAGTTGATCTATAGGCACCAGAGATATTCAACTTTTCTCTATTAGACGTGGTTCGTACGACGCGCGGGATTAGCCGAGCGGTCTCGGGCGCTGCAGTGATCGACTGTGCGGCTGGTCCCGGCGGAGGTTCGAGTCCTCCCTCGGGCATGGTCATGGGTGTGTGCGTTTGTCCTTAGGATAATTTAGGTTAAGTAGAGTGTAAGCTTAGGGACTGATGACGTTAGCAGTTAAGTCCCATAAGATTTCACACACATTTGAACATTTTTTTTTTTTTGGTTCTTACGGTTAGTTAAAGACTGAAATCTACTCGCAGAAAGTGCAAACGAGGAAAATTATTTGTCGCTCGCGTACTGAGTGTTCATGCACGCTCTACAGTCGGAAGTGGACTACAGCTTTCGTCAGCAACATAGCACGTGCCCATACAAGCTGCAAAAGGCGTTGTAATTGGCATTTTTTTTTTTCAATATGAGTTGTGGAGGAAAACTGACTGTAAAACACAACAAGTAAAGGTCTTTTAATATACCAACACTTGCTCCATTCACATTCCTGGCGGTTTCGAACTGCTGAATTTCGTAAACCGTTGAGTATAAAGCTATTAAGATGGAAACAGGGAGGCTTGGTGGCAGATAATGGAAGCTGCGTGGAGGAAATATGAAGGAGGATATCGATGGGTAATAGAGTATTTAACAATATGAGAGGCTTGAAGATAGCAAAGAAGATTCCAATAGAACTAAGACAGGGATTCACCGACTGTCCAGTGTGGAGTGTAGTATTAAACTGACTGGTCAAAAGTCAAGGGAAAGATTGTCCCATTTAAAGATGTCGGTGTATGACGTCCGAACGATGCGACGTATGGTGCAACTGTAAACACGATATCTGAAAGGTCTGTAGCAGACATAGTAGGCAACTGATACTAACTGAACACATTTGGGAAGCACACAAATCTGCAGCATCCAGGTAGGGATTAGAGCTTCCATCCTCTCGAACACAGAGAAGGAACTATTTTTAATTTAATTCTGAGACAATATGTAAACCATGAAAGCTTAGTGTGTGTGTGAGTGTATTTGTTTTTTTGTGTATATAGAGCAAAGCAGACGACTTTCTCGACAATTACAGTTTATCTCTGTCGTTGCCGATCGCAAACGATGCGACTGATAACGAGATACAAACCATAAAAAAATGCACGGAAGTATGTTTTTTAACACAAACCTACGTTTTTTTAAATGAAACCCCGTTAGTTTTGTTAGCACATCTGAACATACAAACAAATACGTAATCAGTGCCGTTTGTTGCATTGTAAAATGCTAATTACATCCGGAGATACTGTAACCTAAAGTTGACGCTTGAGTACCACTCCTCCGCTGTTCGATCGTGTGTATCGGAGAGCACCGAATTACGTAGGGATCCAAAGGGAACGGTGATGGACCTTAGGTACAGGAGAGACTGGAACAGGACATTACGTCCACATGCTAACACCTTTTTATTTGTCTTTTTCACTGACGCACATGTACATTACCATGAGGGGTGAGGTACACGTACACACGTGGTTTCCGTTTTCAATTACGGAGTGGAATAGACTGTGTCCCGACATGTCAGGCCAATAGATGTTCAATGTGGTGGCCATCATTTGCTGCACACAATTGCAATCTCTGGCGTAATGAATGTCGTACACGCCGCAGTACATCTGGTGTAATGTCGCCGCAGGCTGCCACAATACGTTGTTTCATATCCTCTGGGGTTGTAGGCACATCACGGTACACATTCTCCTTTAACGTACCCCACAGAAAGAAGTCCAGAGGTGTAAGATCAGGAGAACGGGCTGGCCAATTTATGCGTCCTCCACGTCCTATGAAACGCCCGTCGAACATCCTGTCAAGGGTCAGCCTAGTGTTAATTGCGGAATGTGCACGTGCACCATCATGCTGATACCACATACGTCGACGCGTTTCCAGTGGGACATTTTCGAGCAACGTTGGCAGATCATTCTGTAGAAACGCGATGTATGTTGCAGCTGTTTGGGCCCCTGCAATGAAGTGAGGACCAATGAGGTGGTCGCCAATGATTCCGCACCATACATTTACAGTCCACGGTCGCTGTCGCTCTACCTGTCTGAGCCAGCGAGGATTGTCCACGGACCAGTAATGCATGTTCCGTAGATTCACTGCCCCGTGGTTTGTGAAACCCGCTTCATCGGTAAACAGGTAGAACTGCAACGCATTCTCTGTTAATGCCCATTGACAGAATTGCACTCGATGATTAAAGTCATCACCATGTAATTGCTGATGTAGCGACACATGAAACGGGTGAAAGCGGTGACGATGCAGTATGCGCATGACACTACTTTGACTCAGTCCACCGGCTCTCGCAATGTCCCGTGTACTCATGTGTGGGTTCATGGCAACAGCAGCTAACACACCAACTGCACCCGCTTCTCCTGTGACGGGCCTGTTACGGACCCGTTTGCGTGCTACGATCATACCTGTTGCATACAGTTGGCGGTAGATGTTTTGCAATGTGCGGCACGTTGGATGCTCTCTGTCCGGGTACCGTTCTGCATACACCCTGCAGGCTTCAGCTGCATTTCGTCGACACTCGCCATTGATGAGTATCATCTCCGCCTGCAGAGTTCGAATACACCATGGTCACAGTTCCTACAACACTACACTATCACAGACGTCTGGTAACACGGTGTACTACAGTTGGTCTGCGTGCGGAGACGAATGCAGAATAACAATAGCAACAAGCGCTACATGCGGAGACTGTGACAGCTAGACCAAACCACAACAGTGCACTACAGCCACACTCGTAAACACGGTCGTCATCGTAAACATGTCCCTGCAGATGCTGCTCGCCGACCGTGGCCCGTGTTTGTTACAACACGCAACTGAACGTCGGAGGTTTCAAGCGTCAACTTTAGGTTACAATATCTCCGGATGTAATTAACATTTTACAATGCAACAAACGGCACTGATTACGTATTTCTTTATATGTTCAGATGTGCTAACAAAACTAACGTGGTTCCATTTAAAAAAACGTAGGTTTGTGTTAAAAAACATACTTCAGTGCATTTTTGTATGGTTTGTATTAAACAATTACACTAGCCCCTCTCCTCACGTTCGGTCTGTGGAATCGGTTCGTCAGTATTTGATGTGGTTTACGAAATATATCCAGCGGTAACGTTACGTGACTCACCCTGTATATATATATATATATATATATATATATATATATATATATATATATATATATATATATATATATATTTGCTCTTGGAAGTACAAGATTAAGCACACGCGTCACAGACAACACTTCAAAGAGATCCGTAGGGCAATATTTGGCATCACAGGTTTCTGATTATCTTGTAGCCAACAGTCGTATCTGGTAAGTTAGATCACTTAGTGCAATGTGTATTCTGTTTACTCACTGCTTTCAGTTAGTTAATAATGTATCAATTGAAGAACGATTATCATATTTACAAAAACTTTTAGGGGGATGCTTGAAAATGAACTACCGCCGAAATCACACAATAGTCCACAAATAAATAAATAAATATAAAACAAAACATTAACAGTTTCAAACGGTATGGAGTCATTCAAAAAAATTAGCAAACGTGAAGCCACGTCTAAAGAAATAGATGTTCATTTATGGTACAGGTATTTGTTGTTGTCGTTGTTGTCTTCAGTCCGAAGAGTGGTTTGATGCAGTTCACCACAATATTGTATCTTGTGCCAGCCTTCTTACCTTTTCGTAACTATTGCAACGTAAATCCGCTTAAATCTGCTTACTGTAGCAAAGTTTTGGTCTCCCTGTGCAACGTTTTACCCCCACACCCTCCCCCCTTCCTGCCCACACACCTGCGCTTTCCTCGTTAGCAAATTAATTATTCGTTGATGAGTCAGAATGTACCCTATCAACCGATCCCTTCTTTTAGTAAATCCGTGTCATAAATTTCTTTTCTCCCCTATTCCTTTTAGTACTTCTTCATTCATCTAATCGTCAGTATTTTGTTGGAGCACCACATTTGTAAGGCTTCTATTCTCTTCTTGTCTGTTCTGTTTATTCTCCACGTACAAGCTTACCCACCAGACGAGTTCTTCAGAAAAGAATTACGAACAATAAATTTATCTTCAGTGTTAGCAGATTTTTCTTTCATGACAGGATCCGTGCGAAATTTTAGCAGTTTTTAAAGAACGACATCATTTGGAATAAGTGCAGTAATTGGTATAAAAGTTGTTGTGGGAATAAGAAGAAAACATATTTGAAAATGAACCGAACGACGCGCACACCATCTATACTAACGCCACGTGATCACACAATCTTGGCGCCTAACATAGTTGTTAACAGAGGTCAGTGTGGTCGTGGCCCTAGCCGGGGTGTGCGACTACTTTGTGTGGGAAGCCTTCAAGTCGAAGGTGTATCGCAATAACCCTCCAATCTTCAAGAACTGCAGCAGAACATTTCGGATGAGACTGCGGCAATTCCAGCATTCCAGCTTCGTTCCGCCTTCACCAACTTGCTGACCAGGGACCGAAAGTGCCAAGAGATGAATGGTGGTTATTTTCAACATCTGCTATAGTCAGGTTAGTACTGCATTTCCTTTCCTCTGTGTGTTTCTTTGTACCTTGGAACTCTGTTCGCAGGGGCCACGTTTATTTGCCCCACCGTGTACAGTTCCATGCGTCCAAAAATGTATCTCGCATTGCATTCGGAGTACTCATCCCGGCTTCGGCTTGTTCAATGGTCAGAGATCAGGGACTGTCAATAGGGCCACATAACTTGTAACTTTAGCTCGACAAACATTTTCAGTTACAGTAAGCACGTTAGGTCGTAGCAGCAGTAAGTAAATCGCAATTTAAGATGACAGTCACAAGAAAAGTGTATTCGTTCAGAAAAGAAAACTTATACGACGTGCATAAAATGGTATTTGTACTAGGGTAATATGGAAATGGAGTCCCTAATTCGTGATTAATAAGTTAGCTTCATAAAGTATAAAAAAAATGGTTCAAATGGCTCTGAGCACTATGGGACTTAACTTCTGTGGTCATCAGTCCCCTAGAACTTAGAACTACTTAAACCTAACTAACCTAAGGACATCACACACATCCATGCCCGAGGCAGGATTCGAACCTGCGACCGTAGCGGTCACGCGGTTCCAAATTGAAGCGCTTAGAACCGCATGGCCACACAGGCCGGCGTAAAGTATAGGTATGAAGCTGGGCATCCATGGTGCCCCTTTCGCCTATGCTAATCAAAAGTGTCTTTTATGCTAAAATTCCCCACAAACAGTACGTTTTAGTGCAAAAATCGGTATGCAATGTCAGAATCTGTTTAAAAAAACCTTTCGAATGATACCTCATTCATCCTCGTACGATTAGTAGGTGTTGAGAAAAAGGGATTTAGACTTGAGAGATAATACAAGTTGTACAACTATGCTTCCGCCGGTTTTTCCCCAACATTTGAGGCTTTAATGAAACAAACTCGTTACACATGTATCATTCAAAGTATTTTCCATCGCTGGCCACTACTTTCTCCCATCTTTCGGGCAGTGTACGGATCCCCCGTCGAAAAAATTGTTCATCTTTTGAAGCAATCCAATTTGTGACTTCTTCATGAGATCGGAAGTGTTGGTCAGCCAGGCCATGTGCCATTGATCTAAACAGGTGATAGTCAGAGGGAGCAATGTCTGGAGAACACGGCGGGTGGAGTAGGACTTCCCATTTTAACGTTTCCAAGTACGTGTTGACCTATTGTGCAACGTGGGGTTGAGCGTCTTCATGCCTCAAAATCACTTTATCGTGCCTCTCACTGTATTGTGGACGTTTGTCTTTTAATGCTCTGCTCAAACGCATTAATTGCGTTCGATAACACCTGTGATTGTTTCACTTGGTTTTAGCACCTCATAGTACACGACGCCGAGCTGGTCCCACCAAATGCAGAGCATGATCTTGGAGCCGTGAATATTCGATATGGCCGTCGACTTCGAAGCATGGCCGGGATATCCCCATGATTTTTTTGGGTTTAGTGTTATCGTAATGAACCCATTTTTCGTCCCCGGTCATAATGCGATGCAGAAATCCCTTCCGTTTTGGCCTCTACAGCAACTATTCACAAACATACAAACGCCGTTCAACGTCTCTTGGTTTCAGCTCACACGGGACCCAATTTCCTTCTTTCTGAATCATGCCAATAGCCTTGAGACGGTTTGAAATGGCTTGCCGTGTCACTCCCACTAATCGTGCCAATTCTTCTTGGGTTTGACGCGAGTCTTCACTCAGCAATGTCTCCAATTCTGCATCTTCGAAAACATTCTCTCTTCCACCACTATGCCGGTCTACGACGTTAAAGTCACCGCTCTTGAAGCTTTGAAACCACTCACGAAACGTTCTTTCACTAATAGCGTCCTTACCATACGTACTTGAGAGCATTCGATGAGACTCAGCCGCTGTTTTCTTCATATTGAAACAAAACAGTAACGACTCCCGCAAATGACGAGAATTAGGCTCGTAAGCTGACATTTTCAATCAAGAACAACTTTATGATGCAGACACAAATCGACTAATGTTTGAATGGGGTTACGTTGACCGAAGTCCAAGCTAACTGCTTGTCGTCTGCGATCTGTTTCTTTCGACTGCTACTTACCATTGTCGCCACCTATCGGCAAACGGAGGAAACAAAGTTGTACATGTTATATATGTGAGCAGGAAACATGTCCTCACTGTTTCCGATCTGCATTTTATATCTTCTTCACTTCCGTTATCCTTGGTTATTTTGCTTCCCAAATAGCGAAACTCATCTGTTACTTTTAGTGTCTCGTTTCTTCATTTAATTCCCTCAGCATCGCTTGATTTAATCCGGCTCCATCCTATTACTCTTGTTTAACTTTTGTTGACGTTCATCTTACAACCTCTTTTCAAGACGTTATTCATGCCGTTCTACTGATCTACTTTGCTACCTCAGACAGAACTACAAAGCCATCGACAAACCTCAAAGTTCAAATTTCAGAATATTTGTGGAATATCCGTCGGTACATGGAGGAACACAGCGTCGAAGTTTCATAATAATATTTACGAACCGGCTTTCGGGTTTCTGAGACATCCTCAGGTGACTTAAGACTAAGTAGAGAGTACTCACAACATCAGAGAGATCGTTTTTTTTTTCAAAATTATGTGGCTTTTACAACTATATATCTACAGAAAAACACAAGCGTAATGAAATCACAAGCCCGCCGCTGTGGCCGATCGGTTCTTATCGCTTCAATCCGGAACCGCGCTGCTGTTACGGCCGCAGGTTCGAATCCTGCCTCGGGTATAAACGTGAGTGATGTCCTTAGGTTAGTTAGGTTTAAGTAGTTCTAAGTCTAGGGGACTGATGACCTCAGATGTTAAGTCTCATAGTGGTGAGAGCCGTTTTTTTTTTTTTAATTGACAAAGAAACTAATAACTAGAAAACCTTACATTACTTTACAGTCTAAGACGGAAAGTATAAGAAAGTACTGGCCAAAAACGGTATGCAAGTGAGTACTTCCATAGCCTAGTATTGGCAAACTAACTGGTGAATGTAATGGATAGGCCGGAAAAGGGGGAAGAGGGGAGTGTGGTTGGCCCTGAGCACTATGCGACTTAACTTCTGAGGTCATCAGTCGTCTAGAACTTAGAACTAATTAAACCTAACTAATCTAAGGACATCGCACACATCCATGCCTGGGGCAGGATTCGAACCTGCGACCGTAGCGGTCGCCCAGCTCCAGACTGTAGCGCCTAGAACCGCACGGCCACTCCGGCCGGCCGAGGGGAGTGTGAGTGGGGGACAGTTATACTACTTACAACAAGTACATTACCTTTCTTTACACTCTTATACTTTTAATCTTTGAGCATGAAGTAATATAAGATTTATATGTTCATAGTTTCTTCGTGAATTTCATTATGCTTGTGTTTTTGTATACATACATAGACGTAAAAGGTGACATATCTCTGGAAAAACAATTTTTGTACAGCTACAAACTGAGGCTGATGTTGTGTGACCTATTTGTTTAGTCCTAAGTTATTTGAGGATGGCCTACAAAGGCGAAACCTGGTTCACGAGGCACCATAACATGAATATTATCGTGGAAAATCAGTAGTTTATGCAAGTTTTTTTTTAATTTGATTTCTCCTCGCTGACTTTAGTTCTCTGTCCGAATTTTCCCCCCGTTCCCTTCGCAGCTTCTGCAGTGTGCTGACTGAGTAACATGGGCAATAGGCTACAACAATGAAATGTAGTTGATTTAAATAGGGCGACGCTGAGAAAATTAGATTACGAAATGAGACACTAAACGTAGTAAATGAATTTCGGTGTTTGTGGAAGTAAGAGCTGACGACGGCAGAAGTGGAGAGACTGGCAATAGCGAGACAGTAATTTTTTTAAAAAAAGAGAAATTTTTGAATTTAAGTGTTGGGAAACCTTTTCTGAAGTATTTGTCAGGAGTGTAGCGTTGTATTGAAGAAAACCTGGATGGAAAACAGTTCAGAAAAGAAGAGAATATAACCTTTTGAAATGAGGTGTTGCGGAAGAATCCAGAAAATTAGGGTAAAAAGAAATTTACGGCACAGCTTGAAAAAATCGGGCAAGTGCGAGTAGGAGGGTTCGGTACACTTACATGTGTATACAGATAGTTGGTCTGTACGTTTTGATGAGTGAGTATCGAAATGTGTGACGTAAAAGGCCGTATCTTTTGACTTCACTGACTTAGAAGCTTAAATTTTTACACCACCAAACGACCGTGCACCTTAATATTTGACATAAATTTCAGCTCGATACTTTTACTCTTTCCTGAGAGAAAGGGGTCTTAACAGACGGGGAACAAAGTAATTGTGTAAGAGTTCCGTTTCTACCGGAACCCTAACAACGAAGGGATTTCCGGTAAGAAACGTCTGAGGCATCAAAGAAACGTCAATTTGGCGACGGAGGGAAGTGTGGGCGGCACAGGTCGTATACCGACAGAGAGGCTTCACTACGGTAAGCTACAAATGGATTAACTTTAAAGGATAGGAAATAACAGCCAACCAGTTGCAAAATACAGGTTTATTAAACCTCGAGCACGATTTAGACAGTTTTAATACTATCTTCTTCAGAAGATATTGCAGGTAGAATCACATATTATCTGTATCCAATGTGGGCGTCTTTGATTCTTTTTTTTTATGGTTTTAGGGCGCAAAACTGCTACGGTTATTAGCGCCAGTCTGTGATTCAGTCTAGTACAGGTGCGTGTTGTCCACTTAATTACACGACGATTAAATGGATGATACACACGTGTGTTAGACAGAGTCAACGACTCCCACATTTCACGTAGATAATATGTGACTGTGTATACAATACCTCCTGAAGAAGGCATTTTTAAAACTGTCGAAACCGCGGTCGAGCTTTTATAAAGCTGTATCTTGCAACTGGTCGGCCGTAATTTCCAGTCCATCGGAGCTCTCGCACGCACAGTTGCTGAAGTGCAGCACGTTCAAACTGTAACAAACGCGTTACGCGGAGACGAAGAGTCACGCACAGGATACGACAGCGTGGAGATGTTCACGAAACCCAGTATCACAGCCCTGCCTAACTCCCCGCTGCCTCGTCAGCTGCGCGGTCAGCGCTGCAGATTGCCGAGCGAAGGGAGCGGGGTGTTCGATTCCCGAGACATTCTCTGCTCGGGGACTGGGTGTCGCGTCGTCCTTACGTTCGTATCGTCACTACCGACATTCCACCGACGAGATGGCCGAATGGGCACATCGCGAAAGCCGACGAAAGAAAAGAAAAGAGAAAAAACGCCCGGTCTGTGTACGACTAGTGCATCGCCGGGGCTGACCTTGAGGTTGTGATAGGCGAGAGTGGAGCCGAGGGCGGCGGCGGCGAACCAGAAGAAGAGCGCGGCGGTGGAGACGTGCGCCAGCCCCAGCAGGCCGAGCAGCGAGGCCGCCAGCACGGCGGCCGCGTGCGAGAAGAGCAGCGCGGGCACCAGCCGCTCCCACACGTCCCACGGCCGCTCGCCGCCCGCCATCGCGTCTGCCGCCGCCGCAGCCGCAGCCGCGGCCGCAGCCCGCCGGCCGGTCGCAGGCGCGCTGGCACCGCGCCGCGTTGCGCCCCGAGCCCTGCTCCGTGCGCCCTCTTATAAATACACCGCTCTCGCTCCGCAGTCCGCAGCCCTATATCAATATTCCGTCTCTCGCCCTATTCCGTCTACCGATAACGTACACCGTCGCTTCGAAACTTTTCTTTCTTCCCGTGTAGTAAAAAACTGTTTCACCTCAGCTACGAGGGCTTGCTGAAAAGTAATGCCTCCGAATTAGTTTATTCTTTACTCGATACCGGTCGAGGTATTACGTGTCACGCGTATTATTCGGTCGACTTTCCCTCTTCGCTGGCGCAAGTTGCGACGGTCTGCGCTAGGGGGCACCGGATAGTAGCGTGAAACTGAGGTGACAAAAGTCGTGAGATACGTGTACAGATGTCGGTAGCGTAGCGTACACGAAGTATAAAAGGGTAGTGTATAGGCGGAGCTCTTCCTTTCCCGGTTCCCCCCCTGCGCTTTTACTCTCCTTTCCCCCCTTTTTTGTTTTCCCCTCTTCTGTCCAGTTTCCCCCCACCTGCTCTCGACTGTGGTGTCACATTTGCCAACTTTTTCGTGCAGTGTTCCAGTGACTATTCACTGTTGTTTGTCTTTCTCGTGTTGCGAACAGAAACCGTGCTGTCGCTGGGTGTGAATTTTATGTCTTTTGCGAACAGAATCCAGACTGTCGCCGTGTTTTTTTAATTGTCTATTGTTTTCCCTGTCTGCTCCGTATGTATTTTTATTAGCATCCTCATCCCTCTGTTGTTTGTTTTAAGTTCCACGATTTCTTTTCGCCTTGTTACTCTCTAAGTCCCCGATTTTATCGCCTGTTTTTTATTATTATTTGTTCTCCTGATCTTTGTCATACAATCTGTAGGCTGAAGAGCGGCGTACTAAGCTGCTGCCAGCCCGCCCCCTTCGGGGGAAATTGAAATTCAATAAAGGAAAAAAAAAAAAAGGCGGAGCTGTTTGACGGTGAACTCCTCAACCTCACCCATCTCCTATCCCGACAGCTCAAATCCGCCATCTCTGTCTCCCTCGACCTACAGAAAGCGTAAGACAGTGTACGGCATTCCAGTCTCCTTTTCAAATTCCAGACTCGTGTACTTCCGATCGACTACGTCCACCTTTTTCACTCCTTCTCACTAATCGTCCATCTTATTGTAGACGACACCATTTCCCTACCTCCCTCCCCACTGCAGGAGTACCCGAAAGTTCTCTCCTCTCCCGTCTCCTTTACCTCTGATACACTGCCGGTATGCCCGAGCCACCTCCTGCCAGCCACCTCCTCCACTATCCTGATGAAACTACTTTCCTCGCCTTCTGTCCTACACTCCAGAAATCCCGACGATCTCTCTAAATCCACCTCAGTCAGGTTATCGTCTGGTGTAACCGATGTCTCGTTAAGTTAACCCCTCCAAAACCTAGGCAATAATTGAGGGTCGCACAAACGGCACCTTCCATTTCTGTGACTTCTACCTCGCCGTTTACGACCGTCGCAGCCGTCTAACTAATACACTAAAATACCCCGGACTAACCTCCGACCGCCAACGGCCCCGCCACAGTGGTAACACCGGTTCCCGTCAGATCGCCGAAGTTAAGCGCTGTCGGGCTGGGCTAGAATTCGGACGGCTGACCGTCCGGTCTGCCGAGCGCTGTCGGCACGCGGGGTGCACTCGGCCTTCGTGAAGCGAGCTGAGGAGCTACTCGACTGAGAAGTAGCGGCTCCGGTCTCGTGTAGAGCCCGCGTGCCCCTCCGGTGAGGATGACGAGATGGCCGGTCGGTGCCGTCGGGCGTTCCGAGGCCTGTTCGGACAGAGTTTAGTTTAGTTTAGTTCAGTAACGTTAGACCGCCAGCTAATGTGGAAACCTCACTTACTTACCATCTAACAGCAAGCCCACAATAGACTAAAACTACACTCCTGGAAATTGAAATAAGAACACCGTGAATTCATTGTCCCAGGAAGGGGAAACTTTATTGACACATTCCTGGGGTCAGATACATCACATGATCACACTGACAGAACCACAGGCACATAGACACAGGCAACAGAGCATGCACAATGTCGGCACTAGTACAGTGTATATCCACCTTTCGCAGCAATGCAGGCTGCTATTCTCCCATGGAGACGATCGTAGAGATGCTGGATGTAGTCCTGTGGAACGGCTTGCCATGCCATTTCCACCTGGCGCCTCAGTTGGACCAGCGTTCGTGCTGGACGTCCAGACCGCGTCAGACGACGCTTCATCCAGTCCCAAACATGCTCAATGGGGGACAGATCCGGAGATCTTGCTGGCCAGGGTAGTTGACTTACACCTTCTAGAGCACGTTGGGTGGCACGGGATACATGCGGACGTGCATTGTCCTGTTGGAACAGCAAGTTCCCTTGCCGGTCTAGGAATGGTAGAACGATGGGTTCGATGACGGTTTGGATGTACCGTGCACTATTCAGTGTCCCCTCGACGATCACCAGTGGTGTACGGCCAGTGTAGGAGATCGCTCCCCACACCATGATGCCGGGTGTTGGCCCTGTGTGCCTCGGTCGTATGCAGTCCTGATTGTGGCGCTCACCTGCACGGCGCCAAACACGCATACGACCATCATTGGCACCAAGACAGAAGCGACTCTCATCGCTGAAGACGACACGTCTCCATTCCTCCCTCCATTCACGCCTGTCGCGACACCACTGGAGGCAGGCTGCACGATGTTGGGGCGTGAGCGGAAGACGGCCTAACGGTGTGCGGACCGTAGCCCAGCTTCATGGAGACGGTTGCGAATGGTCCTCGCCGATACCCCAGGAGCAACAGTGTCCCTAATTTGCTGGGAAGTGGCGGTGCGGTCCCCTACGGCACTGCGTAGGATCCTACGGTCTTGGCGTGCATCCGTGCGTCGCTGCGGTCCGGTCCCAGGTCGACGGGCACGTGCACCTTCCGCCGACCACTGGCGACAACATCGATGTACTGTGGAGACCTCACGCCCCACGTGTTGAGCAATTCGGCGGTACGTCCACCCGGCCTCCCGCATGCCCACTATACGCCCTCGCTCAAAGTCCGTCAACTGCACATACGGTTCACGTCCACGCTGTCGCGGCATGCTACCAGTGTTAAAGACTGCGATGGAGCTCCGTATGCCACGGCAAACTGGCTGACACTGACGGCGGCGGTGCACAAATGCTGCGCAGCTAGCGCCATTCGACGGCCAACACCGCGGTTCCTGGTGTGTCCGCTGTGCCGTGCGTGTGATCATTGCTTGTACAGCCCTCTCGCAGTGTCCGGAGCAAGTATGGTGGGTCTGACACACCGGTGTCAATGTGTTCTTTTTTCCATTTCCAGGAGTGTATTAAAAGGACTAAACCACTCCACTGTCTTCCACACGTACAAATCCCTGCTCTGCCCCATCCTTTGTTATGCAAATGTTGGACGGATGTCCGCCCCTCCGCCAGTCGGGGTGGCCGAGCGGTTCTAGGCGCTACTGTCAGGAACCGCGCGACCGCAGGTTCGAATCCTGGCTCGGACATGGGTGTCTGTGATGTCCTTAGGTTAGTTAGGTTTAAGTAGTTCTAAGTTCTAGGGGACTGATCACCTCAGAAGTTGAGTCGTATAGTGCTCAGAGCCATATTTTTTGTCCGCCCGTCCAAAGTTCTGTAAGTCCCTCCAGATGCTCGATCGCCATGCACTCCTTCTCGCTGTTCAGCTCCGTTCACCATCCCTCACAAGGATCCTTTACCGACGCATCAAATTCCAGCCTCTCCACACTCGCATTGCACACCTCCAAACAATCTACACCATCTGCAAAGTCGACTCCAACAGTCCTACTCTTTTCCCCTCTACTTGTCAATCCTCATATACTGGATGTTCAAATGTCTCTGAGCACTATGGGACTCAATTGCTGAGGTCATTAGTCCCCTAGAACTTAGAACTAGTTAAACCTAACTAACCTAAGGACATCACAAATATCCATGCCCGAGGCAGGATTCGAACCTGCGACCGTAGCGGTCTTGCGGTTCCAGACTGCAGCGCCTTTAACCGCACGGCCACTTCGGCCCGCCGCCCCTCATATACTGCTACTCCTTTACCGACACATTCCACCAACCCTACACCTACACACCATACATCTACTCGCCCAGAGAAACTTCAACCACCTCCCCATCCAGATCGTGAACTCTGCCATAACATTCACCAATCATATCAGCCATAAGGGTCATCGGCCCCTTGTTTCATAAAGACACAGAGCACAGTGAAACCATCCATTAGTGATTCGAAGCACAAAAGAAAAATTCCAGGGGAAGAAAAGCCCCAAGGTCAATAATAAAGCAACATAGAAAACGGAGCACAGCAACAAAAACAACATAGAGAACAAAGGCAGAAAGAATTAAAACTGTACAGCAGAGGATCGTGGCTGGCTGATCACGAAAATAAAAGGATGAGTCAGCCACTCTGCAACACGTTAAAACCTCCAGCCTAAAAGATTAGGGTGGGTCCAATTACAACACAAAACTAATTAAAAGGTACAGCTCAAAAGAGGGTGATGTAATAAAATTAAATGGACCTATAAAAGCCGCTTGCGCGAATAAAACTTAAAACCCTATCTGCCATAGAGACATTGTCACCTAAAAGAGATGATAAATCACTCTGGAGATTAAAAGCTCGCCTGAGAGCGGTTAAAAGAAGACATTCCAACAACATATGGGCCACCGTCATGGTTGCACCACAGCGACAATGAGGAGGGTCCTCTCGACGCAGCAGATGACCATGCATCAGCCAAGAGTGACCAATGCGGAGCCTACAGAGAATAACAGAATCCCTGCGAGAGGCCCGCATGGAGGAACCCCACACAGTCGTGGCCTCCTTTACTCGCCGCAGCTTGCTGGGTACAGACAGAGTGCGCCATTCGTCTGCCCACATCCCAAAGACCCGACGGCGCAACACCGATCGGAGATCAGTTGCCGGGAGGCCGATCTCCAACGTCAGTTTGCGGGTAGCTTCTTTGGCTAACTTGTCGGCGAGTTCGTTTCCCGCTATCCCAACGTGTCCCGGGGTCCATATGAACACCACTGAAAGTCCACGCTGTGAAAGAGCATGAACGGACTCCTGGATGGCAACAACAATGGGATGGCGTGGGTAGCACTGGTCAAGAGCCTGTAGACTACTGAGAGAGTCACTGCAAATGACAAAAGACTCTCCAGTGCTGGTACGAATACGCTCAAGGGCACGAAAAATGGCTGTTAGCTCTGCGGTGTAAACACTGCAGCCTTCCGGCAAGGAGCGCTGGTCTACATAGTCTGCATGAGCATAAGCGTACCCCAAACGACCATCAACCATCGAGCCATCTGTATAGATAGCCTCCGAGTCACGGGATGCGTCGAGGAGAGCAAGAAATTGGAGGCGCAAGACCGCACGAGGAACTGAATCCTTTTGCCATCGTGAGAGGTCCAGTCGAAGCTGCGGCCAACGAATACACCAAGGTGGTGTATGTGGGTGGACCTGAAAAGCAGATGGAAGAGGCAAAGACTGGAGTTCACTAAGGAGGGACCAAACACGGATCCCAATGGTATGGCCTGATCGCGGCCGCCGGTGTGGGATATGTACTGCCACATTAGTGAAAAGGAGACGGTAGTTAGGGTGATGGGGCGAACAATGGACGTGGGCAGCATAGTTGGCTAACAGTTGTTGACGCCGAATGTGAAGTGGAGGAACCACAGCCTCAGCAAGGAGGCTATTAACAGGGTTGGTGTGGAATGCTCCTGTCGCCTGTCGAACCCCACAGTGGTGAACGGGGTCCAGCAGTTGCAATGCTGAGGGCGACGCTGAGCCATACGCCACACTCCCATAATCCAGTCAGGACAGCACAAGGTCTCTGTAGAGCTGCAGCAGCGTATTACGATCTGCACCCCAAGTTGTGTTGCTCAGGCAGCGAAGGGCATTCAGATGCTGCCAGCACTGACACTTGAGCTGACGAATATGTGGAAGCCAAGTAAGCCGGGCATCGAACAGCAATCCCAGAAAATGGTAAGTGTCAACAACCCTGAGCATGGCATCCTGAAGATAGAGCTCAGGGTGGAGATGGACAGTCCGACGCCGACAAAAGTGCATAACACAAGTCTTCGCAGGAGAAAAGTGAAACCCATGGGCTAGGGCCCATGCCTGTGCCTTGCGTATGGCTCCCTGCAACCTACGTTCTGCAACACTAATGGTGGAGGAGCTGAAAAAGATGCAGAAATCGTCAGCATATAACGTGGGTGAGACAGTCGACCCTACTGCTGCTGCAAGGCCATTAATGGCCACAAGGAAAAGTGGCACGCTCAATACAGAGCCCTGTGGAACGCCGTTCTCCTGGACATGAAGTGAACTATGGGATGTGCTAAGTAAAACGCGGAATGTCCGAACAGATAAAAAATTCTGAATAAAAATGGGGAGAGAGCCCTGAAGACCCCACCCGTGCAACGTGGCGAGAATATGGTGCCGCCACGTCGTGTCATATGCTCTGGAGTGGTCGAAAAAGACGGAGACGAGGTGTTGGCGCCTGGAAAAAGCAGTGCGGATTGCAGACTCAAGGAAGACCAAAGTATCGGCGGTGGAACGGCCCTGACGGAAGCCGCTCTGGCACGGAGCCAGAAGACCCCGAGACTCGAGCAGCCAACACAGCTGTCGACTCACCATACGTTCCAGTAGCTTGCACAGAGTGTTTGTCAAGTTGATGGGCCGATAGGTATCCACATTAAGCGGGTCCTTACCAGGCTTCAGCACCGGAATGATGGTACTCTCTCGCCACTGCGACGGAAAGACACCATCGCCCCATATGCGGTTGAAGATGGCAAGAACACATCGCAGACAGTCTGGGGACAGGTGTTTGAGCATCTGATTGTGGATGCCATCTGGCCCAGAGGCTGTATCGGGGCACTGTGCCAGGGCGCTTTGGAGTTCCCACGAACTGAATGTGGCGTTATACGCCTCAGGGTGGCGCGAAGCAAAAGAAAGTCGTTTGCCTTCCTCCTGGCGTTTTAGCGCACGAAACGCGGGCGGGTAATTCCTCGACGCAGAGGCCAAAACATAGTGCTGAGCGAAATGCTCAGCGATTGCATCGGCATCGGTGCATAGCACCCCACTGATGGTAAGCCCTGGGACACCTGTAGAGTGCTGCAATCCACAGATGCGCCGAATCTTCATCCACACTTGGGAGGGTGAAGTACGGGAACCAATGGTGGAGACGTACCTCTCCCAGCACTCCTGTTTCCACCTTTTGATGAGCCGCCGGACCTGAGCACGGAGACGTTTGAATAAAATGAGGTTCTCCAAAGACGGGTGCCGCTTATGTCGCTGAAGAGCCCGGCGACGCTCTTTAATGGCTTCAGCGACCTCCGGAGACCACCAAGGCACTGACTTTCGCCGGGGGCACCCTAACGAATGAGGAATGGTACGTTCCGCAGCGCAAACAATCTCTGCAGTCAGTGTCTCAACCGCCACATCGATGGTACCTTGGGGGAGAGATTCAACAGTGGCAGCAGAGGAGAATACTTCCCAGTTTACCTTGCTAAATGCCCATCTGGGCAAGCGTTCATGGGAGCGACGCTGGGGTAGTGAAAGGAAGATGGGAAAATGGTCACTACCACACAAGTCGTCATGGACTCTCCAGTGGACTGATGCTTCAAGCCCTGGGCTGCACAACGACAGATCAATGGCCGAGAACGTGCCATGCGCCACACTGAAATATGTGGCGGCGCCAGTGTTTAAGAGGCAGAGGTCGAGTTGGGAGATGAGATTCTCGACAGCTCTGCCTCGGCCAGTAATCTTCGTTCCACCCCACAGGGGATTGTGGGCGTTAAAATCCCCCAGGAGAAGAAAAGGTGTGGGGAGTTGAGGGACAAGTGCAGCCAATTCGGCCAGGGGGACTGTACCACCTGGAGGGAGATAGACACTGCAGACGGTTATGTCCTGGGTAGTCCTTACTCTGACAGCCACAGCTTCCAATGATGTGTGAAGGGGCAGGGGAGCACTATATACAGAGGTAAGGACATACACGCAGGCTCCGCCTGACACACTATTGTAAACGCTACAGTTACAGTAATAGCCTCTGTAACCACGAAGGACAGGGGTCCGCATTGCCGGGAACTAGGTTTCCTGGGGGGCAATGCAGAAAGCAGGTGTCATGCTTAGAAGCTGTCGTAGCTCAGGGAGATGGCTAAAATAACCGCCACAATTCCACTGGAGGATTGTACAAAGCGTGTCCTGTAGGGGCATGAAGGCACTGAAAAAGCAAATTACTTCATAGAGTCACATGCTGCCACCGACTGAGTGACTGACGTCGCAACTTCCATCGTTTCTGAGGAAACGGCGAGATCCAGGTCATCAGGGGACGCAAAGAACTCGACCTCATCCTCAGAGGCTCAGCCGACAGGAAGCGGTGGCGCGGGAACCACTGGGTCCTTATTCTTCTTAGAGAGCTTCCTCTTCTCTCTATTGTCTTTGGGAGGAGAGTTCGCATGCTGGGAGGGCTTCCTGACACGTTGTCAGAAACAGAGGAAGAGCGTGAAGCCCTTCGACCAGCAGCTGGTGGCTTCTTCAGCCACTGGCTAGTGTCTTGTGAGACACTGGGGAAGTCCTTGGAAGGGACTCCCCCAAGGGACCCCTTCCGAACGAGTGAGGCCTGAGGAGGCTGTTGCCTCCCCGGCTGAGCAGCTGGAGGAGGCTGTTGCTTCTCAGCCTGAGGAGCCGGAGGAGGCTGTTGCTTCTCAGCCTGAGGAGCCAGAGGAGGCTGTTGCCTCTCCGGCTGAGAGGTGGGGATGGATGTCCCCAGTTGTTGGGGTCCACTGCTCCCAAACCAGGTGTTTTGGGAGTAGTGGAAGAGAGTGTGGCCCCTACCAGCAGTGGGGCAGGCGTAACTTGACTGTTCTGTGGGCCAACTGAGAAGGGAGTCTTTGCAGGAACTGGTGGCGGCAGAGTTACAGCAGCATAACTCCTCAACCTAGATGTGGGGTTGAGCCGTTTTAGCTTCTTCCTTGCCTCTTGGTAAGTTAAACGGTCCAGGGTCTTAATTTCTTGTATCTTCCGCTCTCTTTGGTAGACTGCACAGTCTGGCGAGCAGGGAGAATGATGCTCCCCACAGTTAACGCAGGTGGGAGGCGGAGCACATGGAGCATTAGGATGTGGAGGTCGTCCACAATCACGACACATGGGACTGGCAGTGCATCTGGAGGACATATGTCCGAACTTCCAGCACTGGAAGCATCGAATAGGGGGCGGGACATAGGGCTTGACATCGCACCGGTAAATCATGACCTTGACCTTCTCAGGCAAGCAGTCACCCTCAAAGGCCAGGATGAAGGCACCGGTAGCGACCCTATTATCCTTGGGCCACCTAAAAACATGACGGACAAAGTGCACACCTCATCGTGCCAGGTTCTCCCGTAGCTCGTCATCAGACTGTAGCAGAAGATCTTTATGAAAGATAATCCCCTGGACCAAATTTAAGGACTTATGGGGAGTGACGTTAAAGGGGATGTCACCGAGCTTCTCACAGGCGAGTAACGCCCATGACTGTGCAGATGAAACTGCTTGTATCAGAATAGCCCCACTCCTAATTTTGGAAAGAGATGCCACTTCCCCAAACTTATCTTCAAGATGGTGAACAAAGAAGAGAGGCTTAGTCCCCAAAAACGAATCCCCATCGGTTCTCCTGCACACAAGGTATCTCGGTGAATATGGCTCCTGTCTGTCCGCAGCCCTACGTTCCTCCCATGGCTTGGCTAGGGAAGGGAAATATTTGGGGTTATATGTCACAGCATTAAATTCTGTCTTACCGCGTATAGAGACATTGGTGGTCGTGCGACCACCAGATTGCGACTTCACCCGCTTCATTGCGGGGCATCTGCCCCGATACCACCCACTCTGACCAGGGGCTCTCCCCACGGGCGCCATCCAGCCACAGCAAAGGCCACCTGGCAGGATGGCCGTTGCCGGGAGTCCTGATGCCCCAGAGAGACGAGCATCTACTCCTTGGCTTATGTGGGGAGGTGTCAGCTCAGGCATCGGCAGTACAATCCCTGTGTTGTCAGGGGGCTATAACCTAGAGGGTACATGACGACCCCACCACAACGGACTGGCTACCGTGCTGGATTTTGGGTGCCATGGGTAGTCCATAGTGATCATGGGTGCAGATGGTGACGCACTAAGGGCGTAACTGACACAATCCATCAGGTGCGTATGCCCAAAATGAGGGATGGAGGGTGCAGTTACGACGCCAAGACGATGAAGAGTGCCTCAGCCTTAGGGCACAGAGGACTGATGGTGCACCACGTAAGGTGTCCTTCCCCAAAAGGCTCGTACTTCTGTTGAATTTGGAAAAATGGAGGTCAAACCCTAGTGGGGGCCATCACATTAAAGGCCGAAACAGTTGAGACTCCTTTTAGTCGCCTCTTATGACAGGCAGGAATACCGCGGGCCTATTCTAACCACCGAACCTGCAGGGGGTACCAGAAACAGTAACGCATTTGTGCTGAGGGGAAGTGAGCCCGAATTTGTAGAACAGTTCTGAGATTGACTTTGGTCCGCTTAAGGTGCTGTGGCCACCCATTGGGCGTGGATGCCCTAGTGCTGCACGTATATGTACTGTGCTGTCTGTCTTCATGGTATGTGTGCGAATGTTGTAAAAGGGGAAATTTTGTATGTTTACTACATCGACACGGTACCCAGTGATATATTGCTGGATTGGAGTTTGGTTTCACACTCTAATATTCAAGCTCCTGTCATCAGTGGGAGAGCAGTGTTATTGAGTAAGAGTCTTTCCATATTTGACGATATGTAGGGGCACTTTGAAGGGTTTAATTGTCGATGCATAATGCCTATCTGTGTAAAATAGTTTTCTTCCCACTGAAAGTATCGTCTGCAGAAAGAAAGAAATGGCAGATGGTGCTTCCACACCGGTTGTATAAGTAATTCAGAGGGTAAATTCGATAAGAGCCAATCATAATGCTCCATTCATTCACAAGACATTGTTTTGTGCTGGGATATAGGAATCTCTACATAGCAGAGGGAACGTTTGTGTGTGTTGAAAGCAGGAAAGTTAACACGTGACGGACAGGGTACCATGTTAGGCCTGCAAGGAAGACTGCATTCTATGTTATTCTGTGCTATTTTTGTAAACAGGTCCTGTTATGGCAAGAATTTCCGTGCATACAAGCTGAGACATCAAGAAAGCGAGCGTTAACTATTTCTGGGACACTATATAATTTCCTAGAGGTTCACTTGGTTCTGATTTTACATAGCCATGTGACATCAGTATAAGATTGAGAACCTTGTTAGATGCGCTTCCATTAGTTTGTAGCTACGCGTGCGCACTACGCGGCATTGCATCAGTCACACTGGGCAGTTAAGCATGGTTAGACCCAGCTTGCATGTCCAGCTGGAACAATGAAAACTATGAAACTCTGTGATCAATGGTAAACATGCATGCTGCCCAGAGGCATCTCACATATGAGATCGGTGTGAGGGCACCTTGGAGTTCTGTGACGTCAGTATAACACTGACTGTATACTCGAAAATAGAAGCAACTTTCACCGGGTCGCTGAAGGCAGCAGCAATGGCTTGCGTCGGGTGATGGCTCATGGGGTGTTGGCGCACTCGGCAAATAGGTCTTTGCTCCTGTCCGGTCGCATCAGCAATGGTGCCTAGGTGAACACGTATTTCGAAAGGAATTTCTCAGGTGTCTAGTATGAAAGGGATGTCGCCACCTCATGCTTGCGGGACCTGAACAGGCACCTGTGCATGGTTTGACAGCTGGCGGCTGCGTCACTTTGTGGGGGCTGCCTGTAGCCTCCTGTGCGGCCTAGTGGACAGGGGATGATGGACGGTGCTTGGGGGCATTAATTGCGTGTCTGTTGCACTAATTTTCGGGCGGATCTGTATGCTGTGCTATGCACTATTTGGACAGTTTACGAGTGCTGAGCACATCTGCACATCACTGTGCTGCATTATTTAGGAGCAGTTTGAAGGTCTGTACTGAAATTCTTTCGGTGTAGTAGTTTGCATGTGTGTAGGCTGTGGAATACATCATTTCGACAGTCTACAATTAGCAATCTTGTCTATTGCATTATTTATGAGTAGTTTGCAGCTTGTGCAGACTGCGTATTGTGAACCCAAGCACATCAGGGCGAGTGTTTTGTGTCAGTGTGATAAATATACTCCATCCCTAAATAAATTGTTCCAAAATAAATAAAGTACACTCCTTCCTCTCTCTAGCAGTTCATTGCAGGCTGAGTCATTTTTCCCTCCAGACAGTCATCTTAGGTTATGTTACGGAACGGACAACAGCACTCTCTGGTGGTGGTACTTTGTAGTAGATCCAGACCTCATGGCGAACACACTGTTTCCCTCTATTTACTCCCACCATCTTGGATTACATCACAGGAGGGATGACAGCACCCTCTGGTGATGGTACTGTGTACTAGGTCAGTTGGAGTCCAGAGCCCTTGGTGACCACACTGGATGGTGGTAGTGTCTCTAATTATTTAAATAAAATAGTGTTTGAAAAATAATAAAGACTTATGTCCAGCACTGGTCGAGTCCTCTCCCCAACCAATCACTACTAGCAGGAGGTGGTGGTTGGGTGACTCAGGTTAGGGGAACTGCCCTTTCCTTCCCGCCATTTTCTTAGGTTAGTAGAGGTTGCATTGTCCTGACAGATATTAAACTTCCCGCCAAGGGGGCGTGGCAGGGGGATGTGGCACTTTCACACTAAAAGCCACCATCTTGGATAACGGTACTCGCATCATCAGCCAACGTCACGGCCGCCATCTTCGATGACGTCATCAACTGACGTCATAGCCGCCATCTTGGATGACGTTCAAAAATGGCTCTGAGCACTATGGGACTTAACATCTATGGTCATCAGTCCCCTAGAACTTAGAACTACTTAAACCTAACTAACCTAAGGACTTCACACAACACCCAGTCGTCACAAGGCAGAGAAAATCCCTGACCCCGCTGGGAATCGAACCCGGGACCCCGGGCGTGGGAAGCGAGAACGCTACCGCACGACCACGAGCTGCGGATATTGAATGACCTCATCGCCACCATCGTGGATGACTCATCGCCGCCATCTTGAATAGTGATACTCTGGGATAGAATCCCTCTTGGGGTAGAATCCCCCTTGCCCAAATACTAACTCCTCACACGTACTAAACCTCCAGGAGTGTCTCAGTTTAGCTGGTGAGTCAATAGACAGTGGTCTACGGGGCATACAGATAACTGGCCACGCTTTCCCACCCAAATGTTGCGACACTTGTGTCACACCGTCCTTGAACTGACTTATCAAGCCACCGTGTAGGAATTCTTCCTGTCTGTTATGTGGAGATGTTCTCGTAGTTTAATGTCCCCTTGCAGAGCTGTAGCAGCGCCATCGCATTCTGAAAGTGCAGTACTACTGTATAGGTTTTACGTAATGAAATGCGAAGAAGTTTTTTGTGCAAATATTTATTTACACGGATGCCATTATGGTGCGTTTATTTAAGAAACACTATAAAATGTCTTGTTCACACCGATTATAAGCTAACTGTTAACGGTATGAGACCAGGGTCTACTGCATGACTACACTGAAGCACCAAAGAAACTGGTATAGGCATGTGTATTCAAATGCAGAGATATGTAAACAGGCAGACTAGGCGGCTGCGGTCAGCAACGCCTGTATAAGGCAACAAGTACTCTAGCGCAGTTGTTAGATCGGTTACTGCTGCTACAATGGCAGGTTATCAAGATTTAAGTGAGTTTGGACGCAGTGTTATAGTCTGCGCACGGGCAATGGGGCACAGCATCTCTGAGGTAGCAATGAAGTGGGGATTTTCCCATATGACCATTTTGCGAATGCACCGTGAATATCAGGAGTCCGGTAAAACATCAAATCTCCGACGTTGCTGCAGCCAGAAAATGATTCTGCAGGAACGGGACCAACGACGACTTATGACAATCGTGCAACAAGACACAAGTGCAACCCTTCCGTAAACTTCTGTAGATTTCAATGGTGGGCCATCAACAACTGTCAGTGTGCGAGTTATTCAACGAAACATAATCGATATGGGCTTTCGGAGCAGAAGGCCCACTCGTGTACCCTTGACGACTGCACGACACAAAGATTTACGTCAACACTGACATTGGACTGTCGATCACTGGAAACATGTTTCTGGGCGGACGAGTCTCGTTTCAAATTGTATCGAGCGGATGGACGTGCATGGGTATGGAGATAACCTTATGAATCCATGGACCCTGCATTTCAGCTGGTGTAGGCTCTATAATGGTGTGGGGCGTGTGCAGTTGGAGTGATATGGGACCCCTGATACGTCTAGATACGACTCTGACAGATGACACGTACGGCATCATCCTGTCTGATCACTTGCATCCATTCGTGTCCATTGTGCATTCCGATGAACTTGGGCAATTCCAACGGGACAGTGCGACAATCCACACGTCCAGAATTGCTACAGAGTGACTCCAGGGACAATCTCCTGAGTTTAAACACTTCTGCTGGCCACCAAACTTCCCAGACATGAATATCAGTGAGCATATCTGGGATGCCTTGCAACTTGGTATTCGGCAGAGATCTACACCTCCTCGTACTCTTATAGCCTTGCGGGAGTACATTAGTCGAGTCCATGCCACAGTCGTACTGCGGTACTTCTCCGTGCATGCGGGAGCCCTACATGATATTAGGCAGGTGTATCAGTTACTTTTGGTCTTCAGTGCAGATCGAAAGGCATCCTATCGCTGACTGACGACTATGGCGCACAGTCTGTAACTTGAGCGCACAACCGATAAAGTTCGTAAAGACCGTACGTCTTCGGTTATGCCAAAGTTATTCACTTATTTATTTACATCAAAGTTTCCTGGCACTGTAAAATTAATGAAATATAGTGTTTATGACCCGTAGACTCCTCCTAATACCCGAGTGGCGAAAGGCAACTTTCGTTACCAAATATTTATTAATACCAGTTACTCGATTCGCGCTAGAATAAAGGTACTTTCTCTGTGTATCTCTTTGCTGACGGCACGAGCGATTTCTGCATCGGCACCTCATCCCACTGGCCGTCAGTCAGTAGGGGACTTTTCAAGCTGGCGGAGGCTCTGTAACGGTGTGGGGCGTGTGCAGATGGAGTGATATGGGACCCCTGATACGTCTAGATACGACTCTGACAGGTGACATCTACATCTACATCTACATTTATACTCCATTAGCCACCCAACGGTGTGTGGCGGAGGGCACTTCACGTGCCACTGTCATTACCTCCCTTTCCCGTTCCAGTCGCGTATGGTTCGGGGGAAGAAGGACTGCCGGAAAACCTCCGTGCGCGCTCGAATCTCTCTAATTCTACATTCGTGATCTCCTCGGGAGGTATAAGTAGGGGGAAGCAATATATTCGATACCTCATCCAGAAACGCACCCTCTCAAAACCTGGACAGCAAGCTACACCGCGATGCACAGCGCCTCTCTTGCAGAGTCTGCCACTTGAGTTTGCTAAACATTTCCGTAACGCTATCACGCTTACCAAATAACCCTGAGACGAAACGCGCCGCTATTCTTTGGATCTTCTCTGTCCTCTCTGTCAACCAGACCTGGTACGGATCCCACACTGATAAGCAATACTCAAGTATAGGTCGAACGAGTGTTTTGTAAGCCACCTCCTTTGTTGATGGACTACATTTTCTAAGGACTCTCCCAATGAATCTCAACCTGGCACCCGTCTTACCAACAATTAATTTTATATGATCATTCCACTTCAAATCGTTCCGTACGCATACTCCCAGATATTTTACAGAAGTAACTGCTACCAGTGTTTGTTCCGCTATCATATAATCATACAATAAAGGATTCTTTCTATGTATTCGCAATACATTACATTTGTCTATGTTAAAGGTCAGTTGCCACTTCCTGCACCAAGCGCCTATCCGCTGCAGATCTTCCTGCATTTCGCTGCAATTTTCTAATGCTGCAACTTCACTGTATACTACAGCATCATCCGCAAAAAGCCGCATGGAACTTCCGACACTATCTACTAGGTCATTTATATATATTGTGAAAAGCGATGGTCCCAGAACACTCCCCTGTGGCACGCCAGAGGTTACTTTAACGTCTATAGCCGTCTTCCATTGAGAACCACATTCTGTGTTTTGTTTGCTAAAAACTCATCAATCCAGCCACACAGCTAGCCTGATATTCTGTAGGCTCTTACATTTTTTATCAGACGACAGTGCGGAACTGTACCGAACGCCTTCCGGAAGTCAAGGAAAATGGCAACTACTTGGGAGCCTGTATCTACACTATTGGCCATTAAAATTGCTACACCAAGAAGAAACGCAGATGATAAATGGGTATTCATTGGACAAATATATTATACTGAAACAGACATGCGATTACATTTTCACGCAATTTGGGTGCATAGATCCTAAGAAATCAGTACCCAGAACAACCACCTCTGGCCGTAATAACGGCCTTGATACGCCTGGGCATTGAGTCAAACAGAGCTTGGATGGCGTGTACAGGTACAGCTGCCCATGCAGATTCAACACGATACCACAGTTCATCAAGAGTAGTGACTGGCGTATTGCGAGAAGCCAGTTGCTCGGCCACTATTGACCAGACTTTTTCAATCGGTGAGAAATCTGGAGAATGTGCTGGCCAGGGCAGCAATCGAACATTTTCTGTATCCAAAAAGGCCCGTACAGGACGTGCATTATCCTGCTGGAATGTAGGGTTTCGCATGGATCGAACGAAGGGTAGAGCCATGGGTCGTAACACATCTGAAATGTAACATCCACTGTTCAAAGTGCTGTCAATGCGAAAATGATGTGACCGAGACGTGTAACCAATGTCACCCCATACCATCACGCAGGGTGATACGCCGGTATGGCGATGACGAATACACGCTTCCAATGTGCGTTCACTGCGATGTCGCCAAACACGGATGCGACCATCATGATGCTGTAAACAGAATCAGGATTCATCCGAAAAAATGACGTTTTGCCATTCGTGCACCCAGGTTCGTCGTTGAGTACACCATTGCAGGCGCTCCTGTCTGTGATGCAGCGTCAAGGGTAACCGCAGCCGTGGTCTCCGAGCTGGTAGTCCATGCTGCTACAAACGTCGTCGAACTGTTCGTGCAGATGGTTGTTCTCTTGCAAACGTCCCTGTTGACTCAGGGATCTAGACGTGGCTGCACGATCCGTTACAGCCATGCGGATAAGATGCCTGTCATCTCGACTGCTAGTGATACGAGGCCGTTGGCATCCAGCACGGCGTTCCGTATTACCCTCCTGAACACACCGATTCCATATTCTGCTAACAGTCATTGGATCTCGACCAACGCGAGCAGCAAAGTCGCGATACGATAAACCGCAATCGCGATAGGCTACAATCCGACCTTTATCAAAGTCCGAAACGTGATGGTACGCATTTCTCCTCCTTACATGAGGCATCACAACAACGTTTCACCAGGCAACGCCGGTCAACCGCTGTTTGTGTATGAGAAATCGGTTGGAAACTTTCCTCATGTCAGCACGTTGTAGGTGTCGCCACCGGCGCCAACCTTGTGTGAATGCTCTGAAAAGCTCATCATTTGCATATCACACTATCTTCTTCCTGTCGGTTAAATTTCGCGTCTGTAGCACGTCATCTTCGTGGTGTAGCAATTTTAATGGCTAGTGGTATAATATTTCCTGGGTCTCATGAACAAATAAAGCGAGTTGTCTCTCACACGATATCTGTTTACGGCATCCATGTTGATTCCTACAGAGTAGATTCTGGGTTTCCAGAAATGACGTGATACGCGAGCAAAAAACATGTGCTAAAATTCTACAACAGATCGATGTCAGAGATATAGGTCTATAGTTTTGCGCATCTGCTCGACGACCCATCTTGAAAACTGGAACTACCTGTGCTCGTTTCCAACCATTTGGAACCTTCCGTTCCTCTAGAGACTTGAGGTACACGGCTGTTAGAAGGGGGGCACGTTCTTTCGCGTACTCTGTGTAGAATCGAATTGGTATCCCGTCAGGTCCAGTGGACTTTCCTCTGTTGAATGATTTTAGTTGCTTTTCTATTCCTTGGACACTTATTTCGATGTCAGCCATTTTTCATTCGTGCGAGGATTTAGGGAAGGAACTGCAGTGCTGTCTTACTCTGTGATGCAGCTTTGAAAAAAGGTGTTTAGTATTTCAGCTTTAAGCGTGTCATCCTCTATTTCAATGCCATTATCATCCCAGAGTGTCTGAATATGCTGTTTCGATCCATTTACTGATTTAACGTAAGACCAGAACTTCCTAGGATTTTCTGTCAAGTCGGTACATAGAGTTTTACTTTCGAATTCACTGAACGCTTCACGCATAGCCCTCCTTACGCTAACTTTGACATCGTTTAGCTTCTGTTTGTCCGAGAGGTTTTGGCTGCGTTTAAATCTGCAGTGAAGCTCTCTTTGCTTTCGCAGTAGTTTCTCAACTTTGTTGTTGAACCACGGTGGGTTTTTCCCGTCCTTCACAGTTTTATTCGGCACGTACCTGTCTAAAACGCATTTTACGATTGCCTTGAACTTTTTCCAAGAACACTCAACATTGTCAGTGTCGGAACAGAAATTTTCGTTTTGATCTGTTAGGTAGTCTGAAATCTGCCGCCTATTACTCTTGCTAAACAGATAAACCTTCCTCCCTTTTTTTGTATTCCTATTTACTTCCATATTCAGGGATTCAGCAACGGCCTTAGGATCACTGATTCCCTGTTCTGCGCTTATAGAGTCGAAAAGTTCGGGTCTGTTTGTTATCACTAGGTCCAAGATGTTATCTCCACGAGTCGGTTCTCCGTTTAATTGCTCGAGGTAATTTTCGGATAGTGCACTCAGTATAATGTCACTGCAGGCCGGAGTGGAAGAGCGGTTGTAGGCGCTAAAGTCTGGAACCGCGCGACCGCTACGGTCCCAAGTTTGAATTCTGCCTCGGGCATACATGTGTGTGATGTCCTTAGGTTAATTAGGTTTAAGTAGTTCTAAGTTCTAGGGGACTGATGACCTCAGAAGTTAAGTCCCATAGTGCTCAGAGCCATTTGAACCATATAATGTCACTCGATGCTCTGTCCCTACCATCCGTCCTAAACATTTGAGTGTCTCAGTCTGTATCTGGTAAATTGAAATCTCCACGTAAGACTATAACATGCTGAGGAAATTTATGTGACATGTATTCCAGATTTTCCCTCAGTTGTTCCGGCACTAATGTTGCTGAGTCTGGAGGTCGGTAAAAGGAACCAATTATTAATCTAGCTCGGTTGTTGAGTATAACCTCCACCTATAATAATTCACAGGAACTATTCACTTCTATTTCACTGCAGGATAAACTACTACAAACAGCGACAAACACGCCACCGCCGGTTGCATGCAATCTATCGTTTCTAAACACCGTCTGTGCCTTTGTAAAAATTTCGGCAGAATTTATCCCTGGCTTCAGCCAGCTTTCCGTACCTATAACGATTTCAGCTTCGGTGCTTTCTATCAGCGCTTGAAGTTCCGGTACTTTACCAACGCAGCTTCGACAGTTTACAATTACGATACCGATTGCTGCTTGGTCCCCGCATGTCCTGACTTTGCCCCGCACCCTTTGAGGCTGTTGCCCTTCCTGTACTTGCCCGAGGCCATCTAACCTAAAAAACCGCCCAGTCCACGCCACACAACCCCTGCTACCCGTGTAGCCGCTTTCTGCGTGTAGTGGACTCCTGACCTATCCAGTGGAACCCGTAACCCCACCTCCCTATGGCGCAAGTCAAGGAATCTGCAGCCCACGCGGTCGCAGAACCGTCTCAGCCTCTGACGCAGACCCTCCACTCGGCTCTGTACCAAAGGTCCGCATTCAGTCCTGTCGACGATGTTGCAGATGGTGAGCTCTGCTTTCATCCCGCTAGCGAGACTGGCAGTCTTCACCAAATCAGACAGTCGCCGGAAGCCAGAGAGGATTTCCTCCATTCCATAGCGACACACGTTATTGGTGCCGACATGAGCGACCACCTCCACCCTGTACCCTTCATGGCATCTGGAAGGACCCTTTCCACGTCTGGAATGACTCCCCCCGGTATGCACACAGAGTGCACATTGATTTTCTTCCCTTCCCTTGCAACCATATCCTTAATGGGCCCCATTACATTGGAGCTCTCAACTACCAGTAAGCCCACCCTCTGCGACCGCCCAGATGTTGCAGACTGAGGGGCAACCTCTGGAACAGGACAAACAGCCATGTCCGGCCGAAGATCAGTATCAGCCGGAGACAGAGCCTGAAACCGGTTCGTCAGACAAACTGGAGAGGCCTTCTGTTCAGCCCTCTGGAATGTCTTTCGCCCCCTGCCACACCTCGAGACGACCTCCCACTCTACCACGGGTGAGGGGTCAGCCTCAATGTGGGCAGTATGCCGGGCAGCCAAAGCCAAAGTCCGATCGGGGGGATGCGTGGGACGAACTGGCCATCCCCGACAAAGCCCCGTCCGGATCCCCACAGTGATGCCCATTGGCAACAGCCTCAAGCTGTGCGACCAAAGCCAGCACTGCCTGAAGCTGGGAGCGAAGGGATGCTAACTCAGCCCGCATCCGAACACAGCAGTCGCAGTCCCTATCCACGCTAAATACTGTTGTGCAAAGAACGTCTGATCTAATGTACAGAGAGCACAAACAATTCGACACAAAATTTAAACGGTTATTAAAATACAAGACTGCCTAGTACATGCAGTGATGCTGCTACTTGCGCACAGCTTACACATTGCTCGGTGGCAGAAGGCTAACTGTACTGTTAGTAACGTACAAAGACTATTTGAAAGAAATAAACACATTACAGACGACTACGCGACTTTACACGCCACAGATATTGAAATGCAAAACTGCCCCTGCTAATTACGAAACTGCACAATGATTTGACGGATTTAACTAAACAAGTGCGCTAAGAACACTCAAATTTTCACCTTGACTACTACACTTATATGAACGCTAAATAAGCCACTTGCTGCTACTTGCGCACTGCTGACACACTGCTCGGCGGCAGAAGGTGACACGTACGTAAGCATCCTATCTGATCACCTGCATCCATTCATATCCATTGTGCATTCCGAGTGAATTGGACAATTCCAGCAGGACAATGCGACATCCCACACGTCTAGAATTGCTACAGAGTGGCTCCAGGAACACTCTTCTGAGTTTAAACACTTTCTCTGGCCACCAAACTCCCCAGACATGAACATTATTGAGCATACCTTGGATGCCTTGCAACGTGCTGTTCAGAAGAGATCTCCAGTCCCTCGTATTTCTACGGATTTATGGACAACCCTGCAGAACTCATTGTGTGAATTCCCTCCAGCACTACTTCAGACATTAATCGAATCCATGCCATGTCATGATGCGGCACTTTTGTGTGCTCGCGGGGTGCTACACGTTATTAGGCAGGTGTGCCAGTTTCTTTGGCTCCTCGGTGTGATAGTGTCAAGCAACACATTAGTAATGCTGTACTCGAAAATTATGTCCTGTCTTTGTGCACTTGGTTTGATTTGAAGTCTACAGGGGTTTTACAGTGACCATTGTTTCATTTATTAGTTTGTTGAAGTGACTTATTTTCATCACCTTATGAGTTACAACACACGTGTTTCACGTATTCTATTTAATAAATTCAATTTATAAAGTTATCGGTTGCGTGATAGGTGCTATTCAGTTCACTTGTTCCTATAGGGTTCAGCCGTAACCTCACAAAATCTATTTTCTTATATTGGACGGCGAATGTTCGACATAAATCAAAGAAACAGCGGATGTCCCTCGAGGAAGATTAATAGGTCCGATTTTCTCAATATACAACTGCATCTACATCTATGTTCCGCAAGCCACCTTACGGTGTGGGGTGGAGGGTTGCCTTCCTCCTTCCCTGCTCCAGTGAAAAACAGCGCGTGGGAAATACGATTGTCGGTAAAGCTCCATATGAGCTCTAATTTCGCTATTTTTTCTCATCGTGATCGTTTCGTGAGACGTATGTAGCACAAAGTAATCTGTTGTCCTACTCTCCCCCAAAACGTACTCCCTCGGTATTTCAGTAGTAAGGCTCTCTGTGGTGAACTGTTATAACTTCAAGGTGAACAAATATATTTCAAGGAAGACGCAATACATGGAAGTCACAGATCAAGTAAACAGAGTAAGATGTATGTACACTTTAACAGTCAAATCATAACTGAGTCCGAGTCTAGCGGCCGCTGGGTGGCTGGCCGCTCAGGTGGCGCTGCTGCTGCATGGCTGGCAGACATCGCCGCACGTAGAGGACGCGCGTAACTGCGCGGCAGCACTTCGAAAGATCGGCGAGTCACAACACTTTCCCCCCTTTGAAGTTTTTGCACAGGTCTCGATGGAGGTGGCCTGTAGATTGCTAACGTCCATAGGTGTTGTTTGACTGGCCATAAAGTCTCGAGGAGGAGGCTTGCCGTCCCCGATGACAACGGGTCGAGATGACAGGAGACGTGGGAGTCGAATCTACTGGGGCCCCGTGCACCAATCTGCCCGTTGCGGCAAGTCCTGTTGTTATAACAGGAGACATGGGCGATGTGTCCGCGTCCGTAGGAGAAGGAGGCGAGTAGAGTTGCTCCGACAGATGATGGTCATCTGGTTCCTGCATGGGCACGTCTCCTGGTGGCGTCAGTTCTTGTGCTGGCACCGATATCATGGTGAGAGGACTGCGTTGTGAGTAATGAGAGATTCCAGTATCCCGAGCGTCAGGTAGAGCCGAATGTGGTTAGCGGCATTCGGAACAGGCGTTGCCGGCACACGAGGCCGAAGCTGGTCCGAATGACGCACTGCAACACCCGTGTCCGTCTGGATTTCATACAGGCGTCGGCAACGGTGTCTTAAGATGCGGCCAGGACTCCATTTTGGCTGCCTGCCATATCCCCGTACCCATACGAGGTCGTCGGCGGTGAACCGGCCAAGCGAAGGCACCCGCGGCCGTGAGGTGGAAGGCCGCAGAAGATGTAGCGCGCGGGGCTGTCGGCCATGTAAGAGTGCAGCCGGGCTGTGGTCGCCCGTGGGAAGAAGCCAGAAATTGGAGAAGCCCATCATCAGCAGAAGAAGTCAGGAGTTTTCTCATCTGAGCCTTAAATGTGCGGACCAGTCGTTCAGCCTCACCGTTTGACTGTGGATGGAACGGAGGGGCCGTGACATGCATGACGCCGTGACAGGCACAAAAATCCGCAAAATCGGAAGAGGCAAACTGCGGACCATTATTGTTGCAACTGCGACCAGGACGGTCGCGGGGTAGCACTGACGGAAGGCGCGGCGGGACCCGCGGAGAGGCCCGCGAACAACGACACAACGGAAAAGGACAGACATGACCAACGTAGGACAAAACGAATACGACAAGACCGAACAAAAGAGTCACAAGGAAACAAACTCGTACATGAACCAGGAAGTAAGCAGTCTAGCGCAAGCGAGGTGTAAACGACATAAGGGAGATTAGACTGACTGGCTGAGCGAGTGGCCGGCGCTTAAGTACGCTATCGTGGGCGCCGCTATTGGCCGCTGGGACCACGTGTTCCACTGTGGTGCCCCCACTCTAAAAGCGGGCCAGGAGGCGCGCGCCACCACAGCTTGCGGCGTGATCGTGTAGAGACCTCTATGGGTCTTCGACGTCCGTGACGTCTGGCGCGGATTCAAATTCCGCGGCGCGCGGTACCAGATCCCTCCCCACTGAAACTTGCGCGTAGGGGCGGACACGCCCCGGACGGTGCCAAGGTGGGCGGCAGTGGGAAGAGGAACTAGGCATATCAACCGCCAGTGGCGGGGAGGAATGGATGCCCGAGGTATCCGTAACAGCCGATCGAGAGCCCAGGGCATGGGAGGGAGCCGCTGAGGTGGAGAGGGCTGGTGGCAAGCCCGCGGGGTGACGGCAACCGGGGGCTGGGACGGTAACTCGAGGACCACGTCTGTACCCGAAGGAAGTAGGGAAAGAGGCGGCGGCGCGAGTCCCGTGTCAGCACGAGGGCGGAGGTGATTATGGTGGCGGCACTCCAACCCTTTCGACGTCTGCACCGAAGTAACACGCCGCCCATGGGCCTCGACGACCGTGGCGGGTGTCCAACCCACCTTCCGCCCATACTCGTGGGCCCACACAGCCGTGCCAGGGGCGTACCGCTGCGAGGGCAGGGAGTGGGGGCGGGAGGAAGACGGCACCAGCAAGTGGAGCAAATGGAGCTGTCTCCCACGAAGGAGCTCTGCCGGACTGCGACCGTCACTCGGTGTAGTGCGATAGGTGCTCAAAAACAGGGTGCGGGCCGAAGTGGGTGGAGATGAGGCTACCGCCTTAGTCAGCTGGTGTTTAAAAGTGCAGACAAGCCACTCCGCCGCGCCATTGGACAAAGGGTGGAAAGGGGGGCTACGGATATGCTCGATACCGTTGGCCTGACGGAAGTCGTGGATGGAGGATACTGTGAATTGGGGACCATTATCAGAGACCGACGTGTGGGGCAGGCCCTCGATGGCGAGAACCTGGGCCAGGGCCGTGAGTGTAGCCTCCGTGGTGGTGGATACCATTCGAACAACGTATGGGTATTTCGAGTAGCCATCAACGATGAGTAACCACGTAATCCCCAAAAATGGGCCTGCAAAATCGACACGGATGCGATCCCAGGGCCGGCGAGGCACAGGCCAGGGTGCAAACGACTGAGGGGGGGCCTGCCTGGTGGCGCACACAGACAGTACAGCCACGGACTGGGCGCTCAATATCGCCACCGATGCCAGGCCAATACACGCGCGGCGAGCCAAAACTTTCATCCGGGACATACCCCAGTGCCCGCGTTGTAACAAACTGAGCCCCCGAAGCCACATTTCGGGAGGGATGACCACCCGGTGGGCATCTGACTCCGCGACCGACAGAAGGACATCATCGACCACGGAGAGCCTGTGGGACAGGTGGCGCCAGGGGCTGAAATCGGACTGCATCCGACGAGTAACACAGGACGGCCACCCATGAACCACGTAGTTGAGAACCTGCCACAAGACAGGGTCGCGGCGGGTAGCCGCAGCAACATCAGCAGCCATAAGAGGAAGACCGTCTAGTGTATCCCGGCGGGCGGAATCAATGTGAAAGCAAAGAACCTCCTGTTGGTCAAAGGCAGGATCGGAGCCTGCTGGGAGACGTGACAAAGCGTCTGCATTAGCATGGTGGGCAGTGGGCTTATACCGGATGGTGTAAGCGTAATCACGTAAAAACAAAGCCCAGCGCTGGAGACGTTGAGCCATCTGCTCGGGAAGGTGAGAGTGGGGCCCGAAAAGTGTAACCAAGGGTTTATGGTCCATCAGGAGGGTGAAATTTGCCCCAAAGAGATAGGAATGAAATTTTTGGACGGCGAACATGATCGCCAGGACCTCCTTTTCAATCTGGGAGTAGCTCCATTGCGCCAGGGTCAACGTCCTAAAGACATAAGCGATGGGCTGTTCAGAGCCCTTGGCATCCCGGTGCGCGAGGACGGCCCCAATACCGTATGCTGATGGATCAGCTGCCACAACCAAGGGGCGGTCCGGAGAGGAGGGAGTAAGGCAAGGGGTGGACTTCAGCATCGCCTTTAAATGGTGAAAAGCCTGGTCACAGGCAGGAGTCCAAACAAAAGGTACCCCTTTGCAACGCAAGTGATTGAGGGGTTGAGCAACGGGCAGCCTGGGGCAAGAACTTTAAGTAATAAGTAACCTTGCCCAGAAACACCTGCAGTTCCGACAAGTCCTTGGGACGATGAAGGGCCTCAAGGGCCGCGACATTACGACCCAAAGGGCGAACGTCATCTTTGCTAAGCCAGTGGCCCAAGTAGTCTACTTCCAGTTGAACAAAACAACACTTGTCCAGCTGACAGAGGAGACTAGCAGACTGCAGAGCGTGAAATAAGGCGCTGAGGTTTTGCAAATGTTCCTGGCGGGAACGCCCAGTGACCAAGACGTCATCCAGATAATTCACACATGCAGGGATAGGCTGGGTAAGCTTCTCCAGGAATCGTTGGAAAATGGCCGGCGCCAAAGAGACACCAAAGGGAAGACGCTTGTACTTAATCCGAAAGGTGTGTTGATAACCGTGATGATCTGAGATTCAGCATCCACGGGCAACTGGTGGTATGCCTCAGCCAGGTCGATCTCGGAAAAATACTATCCCCGGAAAGCTCGGCAAGAAGGTCTTCCTGTCGGGGAATGGGGTAAGTGCCAACGGGGGACTGAGCAATTACTGTAGCGCCGAAGCCCCCACACAACTGAAGGGACCCATTGGGTTTCCGTATGATCACCAGCGGTGTCGCCCATGCACTATAGGTTACAGGTTCCAGTACGCCAGCGGCCTGGAGCCGATCAAGTTCCTGCTCGACCACTGGCCGTAAGGCCACCGGAAGGGGCCGGGACTGGAAAAAGCGAGGCTGTGCATCTGGCGCCTGAAAGCTGGAAGCACATCTGAGATCCGATGCAAACAACGATGCAAAAGCGGAGCACAGATCGTCCAAGTCTGGAAAGGGAACAGCCGTGGAAACGACCTTAACTTCGTCGGAAATTGAAAAGCCAAACAGTTGAAACGCATCCAGGCCAAAAATATTCGAAGCCGACGGATGGTCGACGACAACGAAGGTAAGGAGCCGCGGAACATGCTTGTACGTCGCCTGGACGACGAACTGCCCACGAAGGGGAATGGAACCGTCTCCAGAGGCGACGAAACGGCGAGAGGGATGCGACAACGCAGGAGAGCCCAGCCGGGTATATGTCGACATATTAATCAGAGAGATGGTGGCCCCAGTGTCGACCTGAAAACTGACATCCTCAGTGAAAATGCGGATAGTGAGGAAAAGCTTCCACGCTGATGGGTCATCCTGTAGGACGACCGATTGCAGATCGTGGACGGTATCTAGCGGTGGGGACAATCAGCCCGCGAAGGGCAGTAAAGCACTGGGGGCAAGACGGATGTGGGCCGCACGACCGGCGGCGAGGGGCGACCGAAGGCGCCGATGCTATAGAGACGTCGGAACACGAAGAGTCCCGACGGCGCTGGCCCCTGTCGGCCGGGCCACGTCGACGTCGACGTCGCGAGGGCGAAACCCGCCGGGACGCCGCGATCGCTGCCATCTGCGGTCGCGCCATAAGACGCTCGTTAGCCACTTGAGCAATTTCAAAGGAGTGGGCAATGCGGAGAATATCTTCCAAGGAGGGGTTGTCGAGTTTCAATGCCGCAGTACGGACCTCAGGGTCGGGAGCCAGCTGAACCACCACATCCCGGATCAGGGAGTCCGCATACTTACACTGCTGATTGGTGCACGTAAAATCGCATCGACGGCTGAGACACTGCAAGTCCGTCACCCACGTACGATACGATTGACCAGGCTGTTTATGGTACTTGTGGAACTCCAGCCGAGAGGCGACTACATGGTAGCGTTGGGAATAATAGTTTGTCAGCAAAAGGCAGATCTCCTGGAAAGAGAGAGCCACAGGATCGGACAAATGTGCCAACTTGCGGAGAAGAAAGAACGTGTCCGGAGAGGCCCAAGGCAAAAACAACGACCGCTGCAAGGAGGCGTCCGTGACTTGAAAAGCCGTGAAATGTTGTTTCAGCCTATGTAAGTAGGTTTCCCAGTCCTCCTTTGGCGTCATTAAAGGGTGGAAACGACGGCGGACGTGGGAAAGCATCGGACACCCGAGGACCCTGAAGCTGGTGCGGTAACGCGTCCCTGTCATCGACTTTGTCCTTCAGCAACTGCAGCGACTTTTGTAAGATGTCTAACTGGAGCTGCCGCTGCTGCATGAGCTGCTGCTGTTGCTCCAGCAGACTGACCAACTTCGCCTCCATAGCCAGAACGACCACCGTGTACCTCGTCGCCAAAATGTTGTAACTACGACCAGGACGGTCGCGGGGTAGCACTGACGGAAGGAGCGGCGGGACCCGCGGAGAGGCCCGCGAACAACAACACAACAGTAAAGAACAGACACGACCAACGTAGGACAAAACGAATACGACAAGACCGAACAACAGAGTCACAAGGAAACAAACTCGCACACGAACCAGGAAGTAAGTAGTCTAGCGCGAGATTAGACTGAATGGCTGAGTTATTTTTTTCTTTTCTTTATTGTTATTTTGAAACCTGTATTACAGGCAGGCCTGCAGCAGCATACGACGCCGCTCTTTAGCCGCAGAGAACACAAATATACAAATGAAAACATTTAAAGAGAAAACATGGTGGACATATAAACGGAGACAAACACTTTTTAAAATACAAGGTGCCGTTCACGGGCATAGAGTCCAAGATAAAATTGTTAAGACACGTCGACACAGACAGAGACGAAAATTGTCACACGTGAACACACGGGCACAAAACGAATAGCACTGAATCACTTAAGCACAAAACGACGGCACACACAGAACCACAGAACATGAGGCGTTGATCTCCGGCGTGTGAATGTTCACTATCCGTGTACGAGTCCGGGGACCTGCCAGGTGAGGAGGAGGGGGGGGGTTGGAGAGGGAGAGGGGACAGCAGATGCCATGGGCAATGGAGATAGGGGGAAGGGAGGAAGGGGGAGGGGAAGCCCGGGGGAAGAGGGAAGGAGGGAGGGGATGGGGAAAAAGGAAAGAGAAGGGAGGGAGGGTGCCTAATGGAAAGGACACAGGATGTGGGGGGGGAGGATCAAAGTTGATACGAGGGGTTGATGGAGGGGAGGAGGACAACATCAGGGAGGGCGAGCCGGCGGAAGCTACCTTGGGAGAGGGTGAGGAGGGTGGAGAGATGGAGACCGGGCGGGACGTGGGAATACAGGCGCGGCAGCGGGCGGGGGTGGGAGAGGATGGGTGAGACAAGCCGATGAGGAGGATCAAGTTTGCGGGAGGTGTACAGGATCCGTATCCTTTCAAGGAAAAGGAGGAGGGGGGGGGGAAGGCGATGAGATCATACAGGATCCGCGTGGGGGAGGGGAGACGGATGTGATAGGCGAGGCAGAGAGCATGGCGTTCAAGGATTTTGAGGGATTTATAAAAGGTAGGGGGGGGGGCGGAGATCCAGGCCAGATGGGCGTAACAAAGGATGGGGCAGATGAGAGATTTATAGGTGTGGATGATGGTGGAGGCGTCCAGACCCCACGTACGGCCAGAAAGGAGCATGAGGAGATGGAGTCAGGAGCATGCCTTGGCTTGGATTGTCCAAAGATGGGGAGTCCAGAAGAGGCGACGGTCGAGGGTGACGCCAAGGTACTTAAGGGTGGGAGTGAGGGTGATAGGACGGCCATAAATGGTGAGATAGAAATCAACGAGGCAGAAGGAAGGGGTGGTTTTGCCTACAATGATCGCCTGGGTTTTGGAGGGATTGACCTTGAGCAACCACTGGTTGCACCAAGTGGTGAACCGGTCAAGGTGGGATTGGAGAAGGTTTTGGGAGCGCTGCAGGGTGGGGGCAAGGGCAAGGAAGGCGGTGTCATCGGCAAACTGGAGACGGTGGACAGGGGGTGACGGTGGCGGCATGTCCGCCATGTACAAAAGGTACAGAAGGGGGGAGAGGACGGAGCCTTGGGGCACACTGGCGGAGGGGAAAAAGGTGTAGGAATCAGTGTTATGGATGGTGACATAGGAAGGATGGCGAGAGAGAAAGGAGCCGATCAGACGGACGTAGTTAATGGGAAGGGCGAAGGTTTGGAGCTTGAAGAGGAGACCAGAATGCCATATGTGGTCATAAGCTCGTTCGAGGTCCAGGGAGAGGAAGATTGCGGAGCGACGGGAATTAAGCTGGTCGGAAAGGAGATGAGTGAGGTGAAGGAGAAGATCGTCGGAAGAGAATGACGGCCGAAAGCCACACTGGGTAACGGGAAGGAGGCGGCGCTGGTGGAGATGCTGGTGGATGCGGCGGGTGAGGATAGATTCCAGGACCTTGCTGAAGACAGAGGTAAGGCTGATGGGACGGTAGGAGGAGACGGCGGACGGCGGTTTTCCAGGTTTAAGGAACATCAGGATATGGGAGGTTTTCCACAGGTCGGGTAGTAACCGGTGGACAGGACTACATTGTAGAGCCTGGCCAGGGTGGAGACGAAAGAGACAGGAGCTTCACGAAGGTGACGGTAGGTGACACGATCGTGACCTGGAGCGGTGTTGCATTTCGTGCGGAGTGTAGCAATGAGATCCTGTGTAGTGATAGGGGCATTGAGTTCCGTGTGTGCGATGTTGTCCAAGTACTGGAAACCAGGAGCGAGGGGAGGGACAGAGGTGTCAGTTCCATCGCGGACATCCGGGAAGAGGGAGTAATCGAACTGGGGATCATTGGGGATGGAAAAGACATCGGAGAGGTAAGAGGCAAAGTGATTGGCCTTACTAAGTGAGTCAGCGAAGGGGTGATCATCATGGAGAAGAGGATAGTAGGGGGTGGGTTTAGTTCCGGTAAGGCGACAGGAGGCTGACCAGAACTTGGACGAGTTGATAGGTAGGGTAGCATTTAAACGGGTGCATGTCTGTCGCCAGTCCCAGCGTTTCTTAGCCGTGAGCAAATTACGAATGTGACGCTGGAGTTGCCGGTGGCGTCGTAGTGTGTCCGGGTCACACGTGCGGAGGAAGGCACGGTAGAGACAGCGGGATTCACGGAGGAGGAGGACGGCCTGTGGGGGTAAGGTAGGACGGTGGGGGTGGACGGCGACAGTAGGGACGTGGGCCTCCACGGCCTCAGACAAGGTCTGCTGGAGAAAGGAGGTGGCATGAGTTACGTCGTCAGGGTGGTGGTAGGTGAAGGGGTGGCTATCGACCTGGGTGGAAAGGGTATCCCAGTAGGCATTCCAGTTGGCATGGGAATAGTCATGGATGTATTTAGGGGGAGGGTCATGACGAGGGTCAGGGCGGGGGCGACGACCATCTGAAATGGTAAGGAGGACAGGGAGATGGTCGCTACCAATAGGCTCCAGGACATCCACCATTATGCGGCCAAGGAGGTTGGGGGAGGAAAGGATAACATCGGGAGTGGAGTTGGATTCAAGACGGGTGTGGTGGGGGATCGGGATGAGATCGCCTTGAAGGGAGGAGAGGAACCGATGCCACCGCCGTAACTGGGCGGCGGAACGACTATGGATGTTGAGGTCGGCGGCGATCTCATAGGAGGAGAAGGTACGGTCAATGTGGGAGAGGAAGTCGAAGGGAATAGGGGCAGACATAGATGGTGGCGCAGGAAACGGTAAGGCCGGGGAAGCAGAGGCTAAGGATCAGGTGTTTGGTGGGGTCGGGAAGGAGAGGTTGGAGCCGAACGGGGATCTGGCGGTGGTGCCCAATGGCAACTCCGCCACGTGCAATCGGGAGGGGATTATCGGAGTGGTGAAAGAGGTAGGGTGAAGTGTGGATGGTATGGTGGGGTTGGAGGAAGGTTTCATTGAGGAGGAAGGCATCCACGCGGTGGGTGGCAAGGGTGTGCAGGAAGAGGTTCTTGTTGGCAGGAAGGGAGCAGATGTTGTTGAAAAGGATATGGTTCTGTCGCGCCATGACAGGGATTTAAACGAGGGTGTCAAGCTAGGTGAAATGGGCCTGGTTGTTGGAGTAGGTGGCGTACATTTTGAGTTGGAAAACGGAACGAGCGGCAAGGGATATCTTTTGGAGGGTGTGCGGGCGCTGAAAAGGATGAACATTCTGAAAGACGATGGTGAGGAATCTGATGATGTCCTCAGCGGTAGGGGGTGGGCGAAGGAAGTTGCCGGGAGGGGTGGGGGCGTCCAGAGGGCGGACAGGAACAGTGAGTTCAGGAGCGGTAGGAGGTGGTTGGGCCTTACACTTCTGGGAGTAGGTAGGATGAGGGAGGTTACAGGTATTACAGGAGGGGGGGGGGGGACTGGAGATTGGGGCACTGCCGTAAAAAGTGGGCTTGCCTACAGTGCGGGCAGGTGGGGGCCTCGTGGCACTCAGATGTCGGGTGCGCATTGTAACGCAAGCACCTTTGGCAGCGGAGGGATTGAGGAGGGGAATGGGAGGGGTCAACTTTATAACGTTGGTTAAAAAGGAGGGCACCCTCATTCAGGAGACTGTCTATTGAGGGGGCATGCTCAGAAAAAACCCGCATAAGGCGGGTGGGGCCGGCAGTGTTGTGGATGCGCCGAACCGCACGCACCTCCAGATGGGGATGGGCTTGAAGCTCCGCCAACACCTCCTCCTCCGTGATCGTCGGACTAAGCCGAGTGATCACGGCGGTGAGGGTCAGCAGGCGACGCGGGGGTTGGGGTTGGTGGGAGGGAGGCGGGGAAGGAGCAGGGGTGAGGGAGGCATAAGGGCCAAAGCGGGTGACAGGGATGCAGGAAAGGAGGTCTGTGTGGAGGGTAGGGCTGGGGGAGGAGATGTGCACCGAATCACGGCGAGGAGTGAGGAGGGAGATGGGGGCACCAGGAAAATTCTGGCGAAGGAAGAGGGTGAGGTTCCGGGCTTCAAGAAGGGAGGGATCAGGACGGGAGAGGAGGTAGCGGTAGGAGGAGGGGGTAGAGGAGGAGGAGGAGGAGAGGGACGGACGGGGAGACATCCATGGCATCATAGGTGGGGGAAGGGGGACGAGGTGGAGCCTTTTTGGGAGTTGAGGTGGTAGGGGTGCCACTGGGGCGCTTGACGGCGGCGGAGGAGGTGTGGGGGATGGGAAAAACTGGAATGTGGCGGGGAGTGGCAGGTCCCGGTGTTGGAGTCGGCGCCGGAGATGGTGAGGGCGATGGCAAAGGCGACGGTGAAGACAATGACGATGAAGGTGAAGGCGAAGGGGAGAGTGGAGCGTGGGCCATAGCCCGCCGGGCGACCACCCTGGCGGGGGCCGAAGAAACGGAAGGAGTAGAGGGAGGGAGTGGAGGGAAGGGATCAGAGGAGGCGCGGGAGGGAGGAGCCGGGGATGGGGTGACAAATAGGGAGGGAGATGAGAGAGTGAGGAGTTGGGGGATGGACTGAGGGGGGAGTGAAGCGGCACACCACATGATAGTGGTGGCAGCATCGGAGGGGGAGGTGTATATGATGGCAGTGGTGGTGGCTGTAGAAGAGGTGGTGGGCGTTGACATTATGATAAGGGGAAAAAAAACACAGTGCTAGACAAAGGAGCAAACGAGAGATGGGCAGGGCGACGAGAAACAGAGGAGAAAGGGACGGAGAATGACAAAGGAGACTGGGGCCGAATCCCCGCTCTGCTGCCGCTGGGGGGGGGGGGGGGGGGGGGCGACCCGGCTGGCTGGCCGGTGGGGACGCCTCTGCTGCTGCTACTGCTGGCGGATGGTGGGGGCAGCTAGGACCACTGCTGGCCGCTGGCTGCGACCGCTGGTGGCTGCGACCGCTGGCAGGGACCGCTGCTGGCCGCTGGATGCTGGCTGCTGGCGGGGGTCAGTGCTGGCGAGGACCGCTGCGTGCTGCTGGCGGGGACGCTGCTGGTGTGGACCACTGCTGGCCGCTGGCTGCGACCGCTGGAGGCTGCGACCGCTGCTGGCCGCTGGATGCTGGATGCTGGATGCTGGCTGCTGGCGGGGGTCAGTGCTGGCGAGGACCGCTGCGTGCTGCTGGCAGGGACGCTGCTGGCGTGGACCACTGCTGGCCGCTGGCTGCGACCGCTGGTGGCTGCGACCGCTGCTGGCCGCTGGATGCTGGATGCTGGATGCTGGCGGGGGTCAGTGCTGGCGAGGACCGCTGCGTGCTGCTGGCAGGGACGCTGCTGGCGTGGACCACTACTGGCCGCTGGCTGCGACCGCTGGTGGCTGCGACCGCTGCTGGCCGCTGGATGCTGGATGCTGGCTGCTGGCGGGGGTCAGTGCTGGCGAGGACCGCTGCGTGCTGCTGGCGGGGACGCTGCTGGCGTGGACCACTGCTGGCCGCTGGCTGCGACCGCTGGTGGCTGCGACCGCTGCTGGCCGCTGGATGCTGGATGCTGGATGCTGGCTGCTGGCGGGGGTCAGTGCTGGCGAGGACCGCTGCGTGCTGCTGGCGGGGACGCTGCTGGCGTGGACCACTGCTGGCCGCTGGCTGCGACCGCTGGTGGCTGCGACCGCTGCTGGCCGCTGGATGCTGGATGCTGGATGCTGGCTGCTGGCGGGGGTCAGTGCTGGCGAGGACCGCTGCGTGCTACTGGCGGGGACGCTGCTGGCGTGGACCACTGCTGGCCGCTGGCTGCGACCGCTGGTGGCTGCGACCGCTGCTGGCCGCTGGATGCTGGATGCTGGATGCTGGCTGCTGGCAGGGGTCAGTGCTGGCGAGGACCGCTGCGTGCTACTGGCGGGGACGCTGCTGGCGTGGACCACTGCTGGCCGCTGGCTGCGACCGCTGGTGGCTGCGACCGCTGCTGGCCGCTGGATGCTGGCTGCTGGCGGGGGTCAGTGCTGGCGAGGACCACTGCGTGCTGCTGGCGGGGACGCTGCTGGCGTGGACCACTGCTGGCCGCTGGCTGCGACCGCTGGTGGCTGCGACCGCTGCTGGCCGCTGGATGCTGGATGCTGGATGCTGGCTGCTGGCGGGGGTCAGTGCTGGCGAGGACCGCTGCGTGCTGCTGGCGGGGACGCTGCTGGCGTGGACCACTGCTGGCCGCTGGCTGCGACCGCTGGTGGCTGCGACCGCTGCTGGCCGCTGGATGCTGGATGCTGGATGCTGGCTGCTGGCGGGGGTCAGTGCTGGCCGCTGGCTGCGACAGCTGGTGGCTGCGACCGCTGGCGAGGACCGCCGCTGGCTGCTGGCGGGCACCGCAAGGCCAGGAGGCACGCGCCGCCACAGCTTGCGGCGCGGTAGTGTATAGACCTCTACGGGTCTTCGACGTCCATGACGTCTGGCGCGGATTCAAATTCCGCGGCGCGCGGTACCAGAATTATCAGTAACAAGAATAGAGGGAAGGCCTTCCAAAGAGAAAATGAGAGCTAGAGCATTGGTGGTTGCCACGGTGGTAGGCGACGTGCAACGGACAATGAAAGGAAAGTTAGAGTAGGCATCAATAGGAAGAAGCCAATAAGTACCTGAAAAAGGTCCCGCGAAGTCAGCACGAATACACTCCCAGGGCTTCTCAGGCGAAGGCCACGGTGACAATGATGACTTCGGGGCGTCGGCCGATGACACACAAGGGCCGCAGGCAGCGACCGTGTGTGCGATGTCAGAGTCGATGCCGGGCCAGTACACGTGACGGCGCGCCAGAGATTTTGTGCGAGAGACACCCCGGTGCCGTCGGTGGAGAAGGCGCAAGACCGAAGCACGCAAAGACGCAGGTACCACATCACACGGCTAAGCATTTTCGGTGGAAAGGAGGATAACACCGTCCCTAGCCGTGAGGCGGTAACGCAAAGCGTAGTAGTTCCGCAACGGATCAGAAGTCTTAGCGGACGGGCGATCTGGCCAACCCTTCTGAATACAGCATAAAACCTGATAGAGGGTAGGGTCAGAACCCGTAGCAGCTGCCAGCCGCCAGCCGGTCCCCGGTCATGGGGAACCCGTCCACAACCCGCTGCTCGGCAACATCCAGGTGGAAACACAAAAGTTTGTCCCTATCGAATGCCAGACCAGGACCCACAGGAAGGCGAGACAGTGCATCAGCATTCGCATGTTGAGCCGTCGGCCGGAAATGAATCTCATAATTGAAACGAGACGAGTAACGGGCCCAACACTGGAGGCGGTGTGCAGCCTTGTCGGGAAGTGACGTTGATGGATGAAACAAGGAAACAAGTGATTTGTGATCTGTAACAAGATGAAATTTGGATCCATAGAGCAAAGCACCAAACTTATGAAGAGCATAAATAATGTCCAAAGTTTCTTTTTCAATTTGAGAATACCTCTGTTGGGCATCCGTGAGCGTTTTGGAGGCATAAGCAATGGGTTGTTCAGAACCGTCAGAAAAACGGTGCGGAAGGACTGAACCGACCCCGTATTGAGAGGCGTCCGTGGCAAGAACAAGATGTTGGCCAGGTCGATAAGTAGCCAGGCACGGGACCTTTTTCAGCATAGTCTTCAATTTCTGGAAAGCCGCATCGCATGACGCGGACCAGTGAAAAGGCACGTTTTTATGCTACAGGCGATGCAACGGCTGAGCCACCGAAGCAGCAGACGGTAAAAACTTGTGATATTATGCTATTTTCCCCAAGAAGGCCTGCAGTTCCTTAACAGTGTAGGGCGAGGAAGGGCATCGATCGCAGCGACAGTTTGCTGAAGCGGACGAATACCATCCCGAGAGAATTGAAACCCCAAGTACGTGATAGATGCCCGAAAAAAATTTGATTTCTGAAGATTACACTTAAGACCGGCAGTCTGTAAGACATGAAAAAGTGTGCGGAGATTTTGAAGATGTTCGTCAGTGGTGGAACCAGTGACAACAATGTCGTCCTGGTAATTTATACACCCAGGGAGAGTGAGCAATAATTGTTCCAAGAATCGCTGAAAGAGAGCAGGGGCGCTGGCAACCCTGAATGGCAATCGTTGGTATTGATAGAGGCCGAAAGGCGTGTTAAGGACCAGAAACTACCGGAAAGCGGCGTCGAGAGGAAGTTGATGATAAGCTTCTGACAGGCCAAGTTTCGAAAAATACTGGCCTCCAGCACGTTTAGTGAACAGTTCTTCAGGTCGAGGCATAGGGTAAGTGTCGATAAGGCATTGAGCATTTACAGTGGCTTTGAAATCGCCACAGAGACGAATATCACCATTTGGCTTAGCAACGACAACGACAGGAGAGGACCACCGACTGGAAGTGACAGGAAGCAAGACCCCTGAAGCAGTGAGACGATCCAGCTCCCGTTTGACCCGATCACGAAGGGCCACAGGAATGGGCCGAGCCCGAAAAAACTTAGGCCGAGCAGTGGGTTTGAGCGTGATATGAGCTTCAAAGTCGTTTGCACGGCCTAAACGAGGAGAAAAAAAAGGATGAAAGTGTCGTCGACAAGGAATCCAATTGAGCATAAGGACTAGCATCAGAGACGATATTGACAGAGTCATCTATGGAGAACCCAAAAACGCGAAAGGCATCGAAACCAAAAAGATTCTCCGCGTTACTATGGTCGACCACAAATATGGGAACAGTGCGAACGACAGATTTGTAAGATACCTCAGCATCAAATTGTCCCAAGAGAGAAATCTTCTGTATATTGTAAGTCCGTAATTGCCTAGTGACAGGTGACAGGATTGGAGAACCCAACTGACTATACGTCTGAGAACTGATGATAGTGGCAGCAGAACCAGTATCCACCTGCATGCGAACATCTCGACCAAGTATTTGGACAGTGAGGAATAATTTCCCTGAAAGGGAAGAAGTACAATTGACAGACAACACAGAATCAGAATCAGCGTCATGTTCATGAACATCATGTATGCGGTCGGATTTGCAAACGGATGACACATGACCTTTTTTTTTTTGCATTTGTGACACACGGCCCACGTTGTGGATTATCTTCTCGTGAATGTTTCGTAAAACACCGCGGACATGAAGGAAGTTGCCGTGGGTTTTGCTGCAGTTTCTTAGAGGTTTGTTTACGGTTAGGCCGAGGCTGCGCTCGGGAGCGTACTGCGGTCACGTCGGCCCGCGGGGACACGCCACACGTTTCGTCAACATCGCACAGAGGTTGTATTTCCCCGACGTCGCCCCACGCCTCTATTTCCGCTCCAGCGGCGCGAGAAATTTCAAAAGATCGAGCGATGGATAGGACTTCATCCAGAGTCGGATTTTCCAACTGAAGGGCACGTTGCCTAACTTCTTTGTCGGGCGCAGATCGGATAATAGCATCTCGTACCATGGTATCGGCGTAGGATTCTTTGTGAACTTCAGTAACAAATTGTCACTTTCTACCGAGGCCGTGAAGTTCAGCAGCCCAAGCGCGATAGGATTGATTCGGTTGTTTTTGACAACGATAAAAGGCAACACGAGAGGCTACCACATGCGTTTGCTTTTGAAAATAGACGGACAGAAGTGAGCACATTTCAGCAAAGGACAAAGACGCAGGATCTTTCAAAGAGCCAATTGCGACAACAACCGATACATTTGAGGTGAAATCCACGAAATGAACAGAGACTTACATGTTTGTTCGTCCGCGACACGAAATGCCAAGAAATGCTGTAGAAGACGTTTTTCGTAATCGGACCAGTCTTCCGCCGTCTCGTCGTAAGGAGGAAAAGGAGGTAGAAACAACGACGAGAGACTCCCCGCATGTGATGCCGCGACGAAATCATGAATCGCATTTGTGAGAAGCGTTTGCTGTTCTATGAGACCTTGCAATAGTTGCTCTAAAGTAGCCATGGAAACATGTGCGTCAACGATGGAAAAGAAAAATCACTACCTCGTCGCCAATTGTTATAACTTCAAGTTGAACAAATATATTTCAAGGAAGACGCAATACATGAAAGTCACAGATCAAGTAAACAGAGTAAGACGTGTGTACACTTTAACAGTCAAATCATAACTGAGTCCGAGTCTAGCGACCGCTGGCTGGTTGGCCGCTTAGGTGGCGCTGCTGCTGCATGGCTGCAGACAGCGCCGCATGTAGAGGACGCGCGGCGGCACTTTGAAAGATCGGCGAGTCACAACATGAACAACGTCTTTCTTGTAGTGTCTGCCACTGGAGTTCGTTGAGCATTTCCGTAACGCTCTCGTGCCGACTAAGCAACCACCTGACGAAACCCACCGCTCTGCGTTGGATCTTCTCTGCCTATTCAATAATCCTACTTCGTACGGGTACGAGGCTGATGAACATTACTCAAGAACTGGTCGAACGAATGTTCTGTAAGCCATTTCTTTCGTGGATTAACTAAATTTCCTTAAGATGCTTCCAATTATTTCAGCCTGGCGTCTGCTTTTATTACAATTACTCTTATGTGGTCATTCCACTTTAGGTCGCTTCGCATGTTTACTCCTAGATATTTTTACCGCTTCCAGCGATTTATCTTCAACGCTGTAATAAAGAACAGGAGTGTATCTCTTTGCCTATTTACACGCAGTACGCTACACTTATTTAGGTTGACAGTCGCTGTACCATTCGGCGATCCTCTGCAGCTTTCTTTGGTAGCAACCTTCCTACAGGCAACAGCATCGTCGGCGGAGCCTCCAGCGTAATCCGCTAAATCATTAAGTAAGGGACCTTGTACTACTCCTTTGGGGTGCAACTGATATTATCTTTGCATCTGTCCATTTTGTTCCGTTGAGAATGATTTATCAGATAGTATCTGCAGGACTGTTAGATTGTTTGCTGACGATGGCGTTGTGTACAGCAAAGTATCGTCGCTGGGAGGTCGTAGGAAATTGCAGAAACACTTTGACAAGATTTCACAATGAAATGAATGGTTGCTCTCTTTAAATATAAGACATAAGGGACAGCCAAATGCAAACCGAACACCCCTCCCTCCCCCACAACAGGACCACGGATCCATTCAAAAGTAATCATCACAAGCGTTAAGACATTTTTCCCAGGCGAGACGAGACGATCAATTTCTGTTTTGTCGAACGCGCTCGGCTGCTGACGGATCCACAACCGCACCAATTTTTGCAATCTTGCTCTCTTGCAGAGGGTCCCTACAGTCTAAGAAGGAGATCATCCTGACTTTACGTAGTGCCACCAATTCGAGCCCGAGGGCAAACGGCAAAGTCAGCAGTGGAAACATCCCATATCTCCCTTGCGAAAGAAATCCACAGCTGTTCACAACAAATCCGATAAAGTTACGATGACGTTCTTCTTCGATTGCCGGGGCCCTCTGCTAGGCGAGTTTCTCGAGCGTGAAACCACACTCAATCCGCAGCGCTACGAAGACGCTTCGCAGAAACTGCGACGCGCCGTAAAGTCAAAACGCCCAGGAAAGCTGTCGAATGGAATCATCCTATTAGCAGGATAATGCCCGGCTCCACGCTGCCATCGAACGAAGGCTGCGTTTCAGCGACTCGATTGGGAAACACCGCAATATCCGTATAGTCCTGATCTTTCACTCCTCATAATTCCCATAACAATGAGACAGAACGCTGCAGTATCCGATTACAAGATTAGTGGTGAACATCTTGAACGCGACAAATCGTAGAAGAATTTAGAGTTAATACTAAGAAGTGATTTGAAATTGGATGACCGAGTCAGTATTAGGGGAGGTCAGTGGAAGACTTGGATTTGTTGGAGAGGTTCTGGAAAAATTCTGTGCGCCTGTAAAGAAAATGGCGTACAAAACACTGGTGCGACCAGTTCTACAGCATTGTTCCAGTGACTGGAGCCCTTAAAGTAGGCACGACATCAGAAATCGAACGAGTTCATACAAGTACTGCTAGGTTCATAACATGTCGGCAAAGCCCTTGCGAAAGTGAAACAGAAGTGTTCGGAGAACTTAAATGGGAACTCTCGGAAGAAAGACGACGCAGTTCTCGCGAAACGCTGTCGGGTAAATTTAGAGAACTTGCGTTCGAAGAAGTGTGTGCGGCTATTGTGCTGAAATTGTCGTATAATTCGAGTAGGGATGATACGAATAACAAGAGAGAGATTAGGGCGCGTAAAGAGGTAAATGCGCAGTCATTTTACCCTCACTCAATACGCTAGTGGAATAAGAAAGAAAACTGATAAAGTAGGATGAATGTACCCACTGCCGTGCAGTATGGAGGGGCTTGCAGAGTATACGGGATCGTCAGAAACAGTCTGCAAAGCTTGTAAGGGTGTTGCAGGGAAGGTTGTGCTGAGAAATAATTGTTAAGAAAAATGTTAGACACGTTGCGCCGTTTCCGAGTTGAAGTTAGTCAATCATGCCGTCCGAGCGACCCTCCACAGACGGTGTTCTTCGCTTGGTTTCCTAAAACTGAACAATAAAGCGATACAGAAATTGGACGTGGAAGGGTAATAAAGATCTAACCCGAACCTAAGGCTGAGCAGTCTGATGCTCTATCACCTACGCTAGAACAACTGACATTAATTGTATCTGGTGAGCCGCTTGAATTTGGGCGCGAAGTGTCCTGATTGGCTAACTTCGATGCTAGTTTACTGGAAACGGCACAACCTATCGATTTTTTTTTAATCATTATTTCTCAGAACAGCCTACCCTGCAACGTCCTTACAAGCTTTCTAGACTGTTTCTGACCACCCTGTATATGCAGATGCACATGTAGCTTCTAGTATCTACGAAGGCATGCCGAAAAGTAATGTCTCAGAATTTTTTATCTGTAAACTCTTAAAGCTTTTTAAATAAAACAAAAGTTATTAACACTGTACATCTTTATTCTTCATGTCGACATATTTGCAGCCCTCTGCCGCTAGAGCGCTCCGAGTTGGAGAGTGTAAAATGGCAGTGTGTAACGTAACTATGTCGGTGCATAAGAAACAGCGTTCTGTAATCGAGTTTTGGATTCGAAGAGTTCGTCCATACATGGAGCACTTTCTCTTACAACGTAACCATGCTAGAAAACACACGAGGACTGCGATATTTGCAAAAATGCGACCCCTCGGTTTCACTGTCATCGACCAGTCTCCACACAGTCCCGACTTGTCGCCATTCGATTCTCATCTGTTTCAAAATTTGAAGAACACCGTCGAGGACTTAACTTTGTTAGTGATGAAGCCATGCAAGAAGAGTGAGGTTGTAGTTCCGTGAACAGTCAGTCCGCAGTGACGGTATTAACAAATATATTTCTCGTTGGGAGAAATCTGTTCGTCACCAAGGTGACTGTGTTGAGAAATAAATATGTAGACATGAAGAATAAAGATGTAGAATATGAATAACGTTTGTTTTATTTAAAAAGCTTTATGAGTTTTCCTAAAAGAAATTGGCAGGCGTTACTTGTCTACACGCCCTTGTACATTTATAGCGGAAGGAACGAAGCTTAGTAGTCCCATTCCCCCAACCCATCCCGTTCCTTTTCCGCTCACGGATACTACACGAGGAGATAGACTGTCTGTGCCCCTCCGTATGGGCCCCTAATTTCTCTGATTTTAGTGCTCAGTACGTCAGACGTGAAGGTTGAAAGTTAAGTAAAGAGACAAACTTCAGACTGTGAATCCTGACAGGAAAAGGAAGCAGAAAGTTCGTATCAACATATGTCCGTAATATATCGATGGGTCTGCAATAAAACAGTTAGTTATATGAGTGTGTGGTGTCTGTTCTTTCGAAAGAACAGACACCACGCAGAATCCGCAGCCGTGATACATTATACGTAAATTGAAGTTGGAGAGGGAAGAAAAGAAAGCAATGGGAAGGGACTGCTGAAGTCAGGCGCATTGGGATTACGCGGAATCAGAGGCGACGAGTGAAAATGTGTACCGGACGGGGATTCGAACCCAGGACCTCCTACTTATAGGCAAGTAAGTTAACCGTTGCGTGGACTATCTCGGCCAACCCACACTCCCATCGAGTGCCACCTACCCCCAGTCCCTGTCCGTCTCCTCCGTGCTCGCTACTCTGAGATTCGCGCAGGAGGTCGGACGTACTTGTGCATCCCCAGTGAAGAAGGTCGATCCATTACCCATGTAGCCGAACCAGTTACATGAAATTCCCGACAGCAAAAAGTTCATATCAACATATGACCGCAATAAAATGGTTAGTTGTATGAATACGTGGTAACTGTTCTTTCGAAATAAAAAAGAAAATTAGAACGGAAAAACATCGAGACACTATACAAACATTCCTCCCGACCACAAACTTCGACGAGTTCCACCACGCTTCAGTAACTAAACCTGCAACGCAACAGAAGCAGAAAACGATGGTCCGCTTAAAAATCCGGAATACCGGTGAGAAACACTCAGACTGACCAGGGAGCTGCAAAGAAGGGTCAAACAATGGCGACAGCAAACCTGGGAAGACAGGATGGTATATTCCTGCTGAGAACAAAAGAAGAATGGCAATAGTTATTAACACCAGGAGAAGAACTGCACGAAAGATAGCAATCAGAGGTTCCAATGGGCTCATCTACAACCCATTAGCTCAAGCCGAAACATATCAAGGACAGATGAAGACACCTCCAACCGCAATAGGAGATCATCACCTATACCGCATTAAGGTTGAAACAACGGAAGAATGGGAAACTCTCAAAAATACTCCATAACAAGTCCGCTCTCAGCTGACAACTCTAGCAGGGGTTAAACATATTATTAAAGACAGCAAAAAGAACTCACCAGCAAGGACTTATAAGCAGTGTCGACTTGAAAAACCCACCAAGGAAACGAATTGAACTATCAACGAGAATCATGAAGAGCTGTTTGATGTTGGGTTATTTCCATGAATTTTGAAAAGTGGCCAGGGTAGTACCAATTCGTACACCAGGAAAAGACCTCTGCCAACCATAAAATTATAGACCAGTTAACCACTTCCCAAAGCTGAGAAAAGTACTAGCGAAAGTAATCATTTGGTGGATACAGGACATCCTCATCGTCCATGACGTCATATGACCAAAACAATTTGAGTTTCAGAAGAAAGTGCCTGTTGAAGTGCAGCTCCGAAGCAGTACAAGAAAATTTTAACAAGAAAAAGTTGATCATTGGGTTTTTTTCTAAATACAGAGAAAGTATATGACAAAGGATGCTCTAGAACAATATAGTCCAATTGTCTCACAGCGCTCCGTTGCCAGACTGCTACCTTAAAATCATTGAAAGCTTTGTTCAGTCGCTGGCCGTGGTGACCGAGCGGTTCTAGGCGCTACAGTCTGGAACCGCTCGACCGCTACGGTCGCAGGTTCGAATCCTGCCTCGGTCATGGATGTGTGTGATGTCCTTAGATTAGTTAGTTTTAAGTAGTTCTAAGTTCTATGGGCTGATGACCTCATAAGTTAAGTCCCATAGTGCTAAGAGCCATTTGAACCATTTTACGTTAAGTCGAAGACCAGAACTTCACTGTAAGATCAGCCACTGCAAGAATTCACCAAGGTTCCGTCAGTCCACTGCTACTTTTTAACTTTTATATTAACGAAATTCCCATTGTGTCATTTGTCTCTGTTAATTTGTATGCAGGTGACACAGTGTTCCTTATCACTGGAAAACGACTGGATCAACTAATACCGAGGATGCAAAGGTAATTAGACCCTGTGGAACACTGGGGGAAAAAAAAGTTAATCCGACCAAGACAGCAGCCATTGTCTTTACAAAAAGAAAACCTGTTGTCAACAATAGGCTCTGGATACTAGAACAATCGATCCCATGGTCAAATACAGTCAAGTACTTGAGATTACATCTCGACAGAAAGCTAATTTATATGACACACATCCGAGAGAAGACGACAGTGGGAATGGGGATGATGGGTGCTGTCACCCCACAAAATTACAACTCTGCCATGCCACAGTAGAACCCACCCTACTATACAGCTTGACATGCGAAACCAGTTACAAGAATCTACAGGTACTGCAAAATCACTGCTTCAGGTGGACATAGGGGCCCCTTGGTAGGTAAGGAACCAAGAGTTACACAATACACTCTGAGAGAAGTGCCTTAAAGAAAACTTGAAAGATAAAGCCACGAGAGTGTTTGACAAATTGGACGCAATAGGAATAATATGTCCAACGGGAACGGTAGGCACAGAATCCCCTGCACAATAGCACAAATATAAAGTACCCAAAGCAATAATGGTCAGTCTGCCTTGAATCCCATCACCTAGGATGAAGAATGTACAGCAGCTTTACGCGTAAGGTTTAAAGGAACGTGCTGGTTACATAACAGCATTATAGTGGACAAACCTTGGCTCACCGATGCTAATACATATAATCTCATCCTTTTACCAGTACCGCATGACACAGAAGTACAGATTATCAAAGTTGGTAAGACTTCAGACAACACAACACAACTCATTTCTGCTTCAGGACACTTTCAGCTGCTGACAACAATGATTGAATGCAATTTTTTTTAAAAAAATCCTTGGGTTGTATTACTCAGCTCTTTAAATGACTAACGAGCGGCGCTCATAACTTATCAGAAATTTATCCCAGCATCCAGTTTAAGTTTGGTGCACATTGCTTTATCAGCTGCTAATGCCACGATACGATGCCCTATGTCGATGTTCCATCTTCGACGTATTTGCTTGGTTTTATCACTAAAATTCGATCTGCAGCGTGACGTTCTGCCAAACTCTTATTTGGAGCAAACACTGTATAATGTTCGTTGCAGGCCTCATGCAGTAGATTAATTCTCTTATCACCATGTGCTAATTGCTTCTCCAGCTTCGCTCCCAGCCCATAGTATCTATATGAGAGGATCTGTAGTTCTACAGAGAGCTTGTCGAGAATACTGCCTTTACCATGCACCATGCGCATCCTCCCATGCACGTTGTACTACTATATAGTTGGAGGGTTTGCACGCCTCATTATATACCACGTGTTTAGCACCATCCGGATGTTGTTCAATGAAAGGAAGCCAAGCCATTTAACAAAGACCTTATTCCCCTGTCGTCTTATTAAATGCTCTATGAGAAACATGTCTAGTTCACTGTTTCTTTGTAGTTCTTCTGTGTAAGAGCTACCTGCTGTATCACTACCACTGACATCTTTTATGACAACGATTCTCAACCCAATGGGTCATCATAATACTAAATGGGCAGGCACAGGCTTGCCGAAAAGAAAGAAATTTGAATTCAAAAATTGATCCACGTTTACACTGATATAACGTGATTATACACAGCCCTGTATCATCACTGCACAATGCATTTAATAACTGTATTTTCAGTAATAACTAAAAACAAGTTTTGTTATTATTATCGACTCCTTGAGACTGTCTTCCAAAGCAAAGTTTTTTGAAGGAGAATTTTATATTATAAACAGTCTGTTTTACTTTTTTACCTTTATCTCAGATTTATATTTTGACTTCAAAGCAGCGATTGCAAAAATTTCAGTTTTGCAAAGGTAGGATCTTGGAAATGGTAATAGTATACGGAATACTCTTGTTATCAGTGCACACTCATCAACCCACCCTGCCCAAAATTCAAAGAGTGATTTACTACTAACTTTTTTTTTATTTCACCACTTGCTGTGAAGTCTATGAAAACTTCTTTTTTGGCAGTTGAGAGGGCTTTGGAAATAGTTTCACGCACCACCTGTAAGACAGAGACCAATAGATCGCCATCGATCTTTCTTTTGACTCATTTGAGCGTTGTTTCTGATATTCCACGATTCTCTCATTGTTTCTCCATCGAGTCTCTTTCTGTCTTCAGTCCACTTTGTCCCTGGTTTCTTTGGGACTTCATTCTATGACCTCACATTCCACTTGTGTATCTTGTCCCTGTATACATTTCTGTCTTCAATTTATATTGGATCGATTTTTGCTGCTTCTAGGTCCAGTTTGACTTGTGTGATCCATGTTATTGTTGCTTTGACCCTTTGTATGTATGTCAGAATTCTCTTGGTGAGTCGTTTTGGTGATAGCCTGATGATGTGCCCATAGAACTTCAACCTTCTTTATCTGACATCTGCTGCTATGTTTGACATCATCTCTGTAGTTCTCCTAGAGTGTAATCTGTATCCCCCTTCTGTCAGCTTTTGGCCGAGAATTTTCTTCTTGATTTTCCTTTCTTCCTTCAGTATGGTTTCCATGTCATTTTTCGTATGGAGTGCTAGCGTCTCACTCGCATACAGTATTTCAGGCTTGATTTCTGTGTTGTAGTGTCTGACTTTTGTGTGAATGGACATGCATTTTTTATTATGTACGTGCTATGTCTTGTCGAACGCTCCCTTCATTTTTTGTAGTCGAGTCTTTTCTCCTGCTGTAGGTTCAAGGATTTCACCTAGACACTTGAAGTGTACAACTCTGTTTACTTTGCCGTATTTTGTGTCTAATTTTGTTATGTTTAATTTTGAGCAGAAAAATTCAGACTTCTCGAAAGAGCAGCTCTACTTTTTCCGCTCATTCTTTTAGTACCTCTATTTGTTTGGTTGCTGTTGCTTCGTTGTCTGATAGTATGGCCAGGTCGTCTGCGAAAGCTAGGTTTCATATTTCATCACGGAATCTTCCTAGTCGTGTTGGTTTCCAGTGTCCTTCAGTTTTCTTTTCTTTTTCCCATTCCCTCATCACTTTGTCCAGGAATAGGTTGAATAATAGTGGGGATAATCCGTCGTCTTGGCGCACTCCAGTTTTGGTCATGAAGGGATCAGAGGTTTCACCCATGAATTTAACTTTCGATGTTGTGTCAGCTAATGTCTGTCTGATTAATCGTAGTGTTTTTGGGTCGAGTCCCTGTTCTTCTAAGACGCTGAACAAGGATTGTCGGTCAACAGAATCATACGCTTTCTTGAAATCTCTGAAGGTGCAAATCACTGGTGCATTCCTGATGACGTTGTATTTTAGAAGTGTTTTCAGATTGAGGATTTGTTCTGTGCATGAAGGCCGGGGCGGAAGCCTGCCTGGTATTCACCAATTTTTTGTTCTAACTCTTTTTGTGTTTTCTGGAGTAAGCATGCTGAGAAAATTTTTTAGGTGTGTTGTAGCAGGGAGATTCCTCTGTAGTTGTTCACATTCGTCCTATCTCCTTTCTTGTTCAGTTGATGGGCAAGTGTACATTTCCAGTCGTCAGGAAGTTTTTCTGTTTGACAGATGGTAGAGATTATTTGCGTAAGCTCCTGTAGTGACTTTGATCCAAGGTTGTTTGTCAAAAATGTTCAAATGTGTGTGAATTTCTCAGGGACCAAACTGCTGAGGTCATCGGTCCCTAGGCTTACACACTACTTAAACTAACTTATTCTAAGAACATCACCCACACCCATGCCCGAGGGAGGACTCAAACTTCCGGCGGGAGAAGGTTGTTCAGTAATTATGCAATGATGCTGTCTTCACCAGACGTCCTGTTGTTTTTTAGTTTACGTACGTGTTTGTTGATCTCTTCACATGTTGGTGGGAGTGATTCTAGTCGGGTGGATGTACAGTTCTCTACTGGAAATCTTGTTACAGGTTCAGGGCAGTTAAGGAAATCGGAGAAATAACTTGTCAGTTCTTGACAATTCTCTTGGTTAGTTAGTGCTAGTTTTCCATCTGGTTTCCTGAAGCCCACATTTTGAGATGTGTACCCGCAGATCTTCTTTGAGAAGGTCCTGTAGAATTCTCTCGTGTTGTGGTTGTGGAAGTTTACCTCTATAGCATCCAGTTGTTCCTTCACCTACTTTCGCTTCGTTTGCCTAATACGTTTTGCAGCCTGTTTTCTTGATTATTGGAAACAACATAGGCTTTCTGGGTATTTTTTACTGTTGTAGTCCTGAAAAGCTTTTTTGCCTATTTCTAGTGCCTTTTCACACTCTGAGTGCCATCAAAGGTGTTTAGTGTTCTTTTTCCGTGGTATTAGTTCTTTTGCTTTTTGTATGATCTTTATACGGAATTTTTCCCATTTATTTGCTGGTTGTTTTTCCCATTCCTGTTTTACGTCGGATTTCATGCTCTTTTTTGTGTCAAACTTTTCTATGTGCGTTTTTTTCTGACGGATTTTCTTCGGTGTAAATTTTATCTTGATTCCAGCTAGATAGTAGTCGGAATCAATATTGGCACCTCTGCGTACTTGAACGTCATGTCCTGGGGTCAAAACCCGCATAAAAAGGAAAATGAAGTCTTTTCCAATTGTTGTGAGACTAGCGCAAGATATGTTCAACATATTGTTCGCTGTGTTATGCCACAACCTGAAATAGAGAAACAGCATGTTCCACAACAGACCGGAGTGTCTTGGTAGTTATATTCATTATGTGCTGCGCAGTGCATGCTTTCAATTCAGCTACGTTCGTAACTAGAGCACCGAACACATCTCTCAGGAGCGTCATCTTGCATAAATATGATCCTAATGCGCACACCCACAGTGTTCCAGGGTTGGAATGACGTAGGCAAAGAATTGCCCTCTCATAGCGTTTACCATCGATGGTACAGGTAACAGGACCTGCAGGACTCATCTCAAAAAAATATGGCCCTACGATAAGCGATGGCGTCAGGCACCACCACACAGAATTGCAGAATGAAGTGGTACTGGCTGAGGTGTGTGCAGATTTTCTGTTTGTCCTCTTGGCTGGTCAGCAGGAAGCAATTCCTGAACCTGGGTGATTTAGTATGGATAGCAGTGCATGATGTTTCATAGAGTTTTATGAAACTTGCTCGCAGGTATGTCCAATGTTTTGGTAATTTCCTGAGCACTGCATGTTTGCACATCACGACTCTGCTCGTCCTGCAATGTTGTGGCCATATCTTCGACAAATGTTGGATCAACTGCTTTTCTCCTTTTGCCACATTGCACTTCAAAAGAGCCTGTCTTTCCAAATTTTGTAATTTCTTTCACCAGACCCTTAGCAGACATCAAACAAATGCCTTTTCTCATATTCTTGAATGTTCGGAACTTCTGCAGGGCTACTGGTGCACAGTCATCATTCTTGCAAGAGAGCTTTACCAACAGTTTATGTTCCTTCATGGAGACAGTGTTATTGGGCGTCTTGGACACAGACTGAGGAACAGTCATGTGCCAAGTGTGGATATTCTGATGCTTTTCGTTAAATTTCTTTTTTGTTCCATGTCGTTTCCCCCTGCGCCAATAATATGCTGTTCAAATTTGATGTCATTCTGAGCAATGGTTCTCTCTCTACAGCGTTTTTAAACTGTAACTTTAATTATGGACACCCTGCATGTATATTAATATCGTATGAGGAAAGGGAGGGGGCACAATGAAAATTATGAGTGAAAATACGGTTGCAAATACTGAAAGGTTGAGAAATACTTCATTGCACTTTGGAAACTGTAAATATAGCTATTGAATAGTTCGGTAGGTAGGATTTCTCAAATGCAGTCTTGCATACTGAAATACATACTGAATCACCGACATTAAATTTCTGCTTGCATGGGTCCACCATTTTGATACCATTGTGTACCATATTTAGGAACTCATTATCATGAACATCAGTTGGTTTCATTTTCATCGTTTCATGCACAGTATGGTTATACTAACCAGTTAATTGTGGAGGAATATCCATCCATTTGTATGAACCACAAAGATTAAAACACATCCAGGTATGAATTTCTATCATTCCGTTCAAACATTCCACGATACTTGCCTTCAAATGGGAGAATATTGAGTTTATGTGTACTCCATACCTATCCATGACTGTCTCGAAATATCTATTATAAAATTCACCAGCATAGTCAGTTTCAAAGTTTACAAGAGCTATTTGTTCCCCTCTGCAGATATTGTTCAAGCATCCATGCAACATCCTTTACTGTCTCTGCTTTCACAGATAGCGCCCAGGCAATTTTTAAGTATGTGTCAGTCACCAACCAGTCTAAGACACACACACACACACACACACACACACACACACACACACACCATGAAGGAATTATCTGAATGAAACGGATATCATTACGAGGTGCATTGAAGTTCTAAGGTCTCCGATTTTTTTTCTCTGGACTGGAAAGAGATAGAAACATGCGCATTGTTTTAAAATGAGGCTGTGTTCATTGTCAATACGTCCCAGAGATGGCAGCACCATACGGCAGATGGAATTTTACCGCCAGCGGCGAGAATGAGAACTGTTTTAAATACTTAAAATGGCGACGTTTTCCTTACTTGAACAGCGTGCAATCATTCGTTTTCTGAATTTGCGTGGTGTGAAACCAATTGAAATTCATCGACAGTTGAAGAAGACATGTGGTGATGGAGTTATGGATGTGTCGAAAGTGCGTCCATGGGTGCGACAGTGTAATGAAGGCAGAATATCGTGTGACAACAAACTGAAACAACCTCGGGCTCGCACAAGCCGGTCCGACGACATGATCGAGAAAGTGGAGAGAATTGTTTTGGGGGATCGCCGAATGACTGTTGAACAGATCGCCTCCAGAGTTGGCATTTCTGTGGGTTATGTGCACACAATCCTGCATGACGACCTGAAAATGCGAAAAGTGTCATCCAGGTGGGTGCCACGAATGCTGACGGATGACCACATGGCTGCCCGTGTGGCATGTTGCCAAGCAATGTTGGCGCGCAACGACAGCATGAATGGGACTTTCTTTTCGTCGGTTGTGACAATGGATGAGACGTGGATGCCATTTTTCAATCCAGAAACAAAGCGCCAGTCAGCTCAATGGAAGCACACAGATTCACCGCCACCAAAAAAATTTCGGGTAACCGCCAGTGCTGAAAAAATGATGGTGTCCATGTTATGGGACAGCGAGGGCGTAATCCTTACCCATTGCATTCCAAAGGGCACTACGGTAACAGGTGCATCCTACGAAAATGTTTTGAAGAACAAATTCCTTCCTGCACTGCAACAAAAACGTCCGGGAAGGGCTGTGCGTGTGCTGTTTCACCAAGACAACGCACCCGCACATCGAGCTAATGTTACGCAACAGTTTCTTCGTGATAACAACTTTGCAGTGATTCCTCATGCTCCCTACTCACCTGACCTGGCTCCTAGTGACTTTTTGCTTTTTCCAACAATGAGAGACACTCTCCGTGGCCGCACATTCACCAGCCGTGCTGCTATTGCCTCAGCGATTTTCCAGTGGTCAAAACAGACTCCTAAAGAAGCCTTCGCCGCTGCCATGGAATCATGGCGTCAGCGTTGTGAAAAATGTGTACGTCTGCAGGGCGATTACGTCGAGAAGTAACGCCAGTTTCATCGATTTCGGGTGAGTAGTTAATTAGAAAAAAATCGGAGGCCTTAGAACTTGAATGCACCTCGTAGGTGTGATGTACATGCACAGACAGATATATGATTACGGTTTCAGGAAAACTGGATGGTTTATTCAAGAGAAAGAGCTTCACAAATTGAGTAAATCAATAACGCATTGATCCGCTTCTGATCCTTATGCAAACAGTGATTGAACTTAGCACTGATTGAAAGAGTATCTTGGTGTCCTCCTGAAGGATATTGTGTCAAATTCTGTCCAATAGGGACGTTAGATCGTCAAAGACCTGGAACAGCTTGTATCCCAATGCTGTCTGGGTCGTCTCCAGACATGTCTTCAGGCTGGAATCTCATTGACTGGAGTAGAATTGTCTTAAGTAATGACCTGACTGTCATCCACCATATGGCTCAACAACCAGGACTGATGCTCTCGGGTGCTATTTAATTTCATAGTAGAACCTCTTTGGTTGCTATCCGTGGAACCATTACAGCACAGCAGTATGTCGACAATATTCTACACCCCTTTCTGTTGCCCTTCATTCAGCAAGATAATATCCAAACGCTCATGGCGAGAGTTTCTACTGCTTGTGTTCATGCTTGCCAAACACTTCTTTGGCCAGCAAGGTAGCCAAATCCCTCCCCCATCGAAAACATTTGGAGCATTATGGGCAGGGCCCTCCAACCAGCTCTGGATTTTGACGATCTAACAATCAGTTTGACAGAATTTGGGGTGGTAACCCTCAGGAGAACATCCAACAACTCTATCGATCAATGTCAAGCCGAATAACGGCTTGCATAAGGCTAGAGGTGGACCAACACTTATTGACTTGCTCAATTGGTGAAGCTCTTTCTCTTGACTAAGTGATGCATTTTTCCAGAATTTGTGATTATTTGTTTGTCTGTAGATTTACATCACATCTACCGATTTCCATCCCATTTTGATAATTCCTTCATGGTGCGTCTTTTTTTGTCTTAAAGTATATGTTTTAAACCTTTATTCGTTCATTAATAGTACCTCATATCCACGATATCTGATTTCCATAAATCATCCAAACCTCAAATTGTAATGCACCTGCGCGAGAAAGTTTTGTATGTTGGTTTGTGGAGTTCTCATCTCCGTAATTAATATCCAGTAATGCATCTTTCTCAAAGCTCTGAAATGACTGATATGATTTCATTCATGTGAGCTGTATTCCCTGTGGTGGCTTATGGCGTGAGCAGTCGTAGCCATGCCATTATTTAGTTGGCATCATCATAATATATATACTATAGAGTTTGATTGTTCCTTCTCTTATGCTGAATGTCAGTAGCTTATCCAGCGCAATGTATATGAGCTAATGCTTGTCTAACAATATTATGTATTTTCTACAGTGCAGGCTTTTTAATCCTCCATCTGGGGTGCTGTCGTTCCTATATACTTTAGTCATACATAACACTTCCGAATGTATTTCTATCGCTTTTGGAATATGCATGCTGAATTTGGAAGTTTTCAAGAATATTTTATCAACTAAACCACGAGTTTTTTTTTTTCAGATTCTCTATCCCCAGTATATACTGCATGTGTGATTAAACTTGCAGGGTGCCTACCCAGCGTGTATGCTGACTCTATATGTATTGTCTATCTCATTACTCTCATTACCATTGCGACGATTAATGAAATCACTATGGTATATCCCTTTTCTTCTTATTCTTCTCCTTCTCCTCCTCCTCCTCCTCCTCCTCCTCTCCGTCTTCCTCAATGCGTTGTGTGCAGAAACTGTTTAAGACTTTCAGTAATAGACTTAAACGTTTCTGAGAGAGAATGATCTCATTCCAACTGTCCTAATATTATCAATCGCAATTTCTGGCGTACACCTCAATAACTTTGCATTGTCAACATGCTGTCAAATACTAAAACGGACTTTGAGGTGGTATGCAACTTACATACTTTGAAACTAGCCATGACTGAGGGCTGTCCTTTTTCTTAACTTTTCTATTTCACCTCCATGTTGATGGACTCGTTCATTCATGTCCCCCATCAGGGATTTGTAAAACTCAACTTACATAACTATTCTCTTGATAAGCCCATCCATTTCCATCAATCTTGTGTTGAGACTTTTGTTGAATGCTTCAGTTTTTCCCCTGACATATTATTACAACGCTGGATACCCTCGTTCAACTTTTCTACCTTGGAATCATATATTTCACCTTTCACAGCTATTCCCTTGAAAAGATTATTAAATTCCAATCACTGTAATTTGGGTTAATTGCTTCAATCTTTGTATCTATGTACAAACGAATGTTTGCTCTGCGCATCATACGCTCAGACTGACTGCATGACACACACTGATCAGACAGAACACTATGACCACCTACCTAATAGCCAGTGTGTACACCTTTGGCACGAACCACAGTGGCAACACATCATGGCATGGAAGCAATGAGGCGTTGGTTGGTCGCTGGAGGAAGTTAGCACCACATCAGCACACACAAGTCACCTGCTTCCCCTAAAATACGGGGAGGGGAGTGCTGAGCTCTGATGCCACATTCAATCACATCACAGATGTGTTGGACTGGGTTCAGATCTGGAGAGTTGGGGGGCCAGCATATCAATTGGAACTCACCACTGTGTTCCTTGATCTACTCCATCACATTCCTGGCCTTGTGACATGGTGCAATGGTGTATTATCTTGAAACATACTACTGCCGTCGGGAAACATGATCGTCATGAAGGGTTGCACATGGTCTGCAACCAGTGTACAATACTCTCTAGCCATCATGGTGCCTTGCACTGTACCCATGGATACCCACGTGAATGTTCTCCAAAGCATAATGGAGCCCCCGCCAGCTCATCTCCATCCCACAGTACAGGTGTCAAGAGGCTGTTTCACTGGAAGACGACGGATTCGCGCTCTCCCATCGGCATGATCAAAAAGGTATCAGGATTCATCAGACCGTGGAATGCTCTGCCACTGCACCAACGTCCAACGCCAATGGTCACATGTCCATTTTAGTTGTAGTTCTTATATCTTGGTGTTAACATTGGCACATGCCAACGTCGTCGGCTGCAGAGGCCCATCATTAGGAGTGTTCAGCACACTATGTATTCAGACACACTTGTACTCTTCCCAGTATTAAAAGCTTATGTTAGTCCTGCCACAGTTCGCTGCTTGTCCTGTTTCACCAGTCTGTCCAGCAACGACGTCCTGCATCTGTAATGATGGGTGGCTGTCAAACTCCACGACACCTGGACATGGTTTCACCTTGGTTTCGTCGTTGAAGACATTCACCATGGTACTACTCGAACACCCAACAAGCCATGCAGAAATACTCATGTCGAGCCTCCAGGGCATTACAATTTGCCCTCAGTCAAACTCAGATAGATTGCGCATCTTCCCCATTCAACACATGGACAGCAAGCTCACTGATACTACATGTACTGTGCGTGTGTCCGACTAGCAGTCATTCCTCGCTAGGCGACACTGCTATCGCCTGGACGGGTTTATATCGTTAGTAGGTCGGTGGCCATAATGTTCTGGCTGATCAGTGTACGTGTGAACTTGTCTGTAGTATGCAATATGCTGACACAGCTATGTACTGATGCACTATCTCTTAAAAAGATATTCCAGGAACTTCTGTCTACATTGCGCATTATTCAGTTTTCTTGCTTCATCAATAACAAGATACACGTACCGTCTGTGATTCCAGCAATCCCTGCATATGGCTATAAATGCATTGAACGTCATGTCAGTTCCTACATGTGTGTGATAAACGTGTCTTAACTTCCTTTTTTTTTTTTTTTTTTTTTTGTAGCTATAATATCCTTACCAATTGCTTCAGAAACCTGTGATACTTTTGACTCTAATAAAAGATGTCAACACCAATACAATAGCCAAATCAGAAATATTCCTGTATTTGATACTGGCTTTCCATAGCAACAGTATCAAATATAAACACAGTGTTCAGCTTTAGTCTTTCTGGTGATGAGATATCACTACCTTCACTGAATGTTGTGTATGTTACCTCATCAATTCAGGACAATATCCTTTTTAGTACATGGTATTTGGTCTGGAATAATGTTGTTAAAAATGTGTACATATGAACAAAGCAAATCCCATCAAGATGTGTTAGCAATGGGAAAATAACATTTATATTACCCCATTTGATGGGCAAACAATTGTCATTTGTATATTATCAGGAAGAAGTGATTCATTCTTCTTCTTTTTCTTCTTCTGGTTTTCAGAATCATTTCAGGATCAGTCAGTTATCACAAAGTCTTGTGACAAGGTTGTTTTGCCCTCTACATGTTTGCATTAGCATGCAGAGAACTTTACAGAGACAATGATAACACATGTGGGTCTTGTACTTTTAATTTATTTATAAATTCTTACATATACATGGCCTAGTCACATTAATGTGACTACTGACTATGTTAGACCTCAACGTAAAATAACAACCCATAGATGACAGTTGGCAATGCTAACAGTGGAGGATATATAGAGTGTCTTGGAGGGATGCGGGAAACATTTCAGTCATTGTCATAATGTGAAAATGGAGCGATTTATCTGACACATAGAGTGTCTTGGAGGGATGCAGGAAACATTTCAGTCATTGTCATAATGTGGAAATGGAGCGATTTATCTGACATCAAAAACGGTATAACCATTGGCTTTTGGGCCATGTGTGGAAAGATTTCTGAAATGACGAAGTGTGTAAACTCTTCAACATTGTGGCTAAAGTATAGCATGCATGGCAAAATGATGCTATCCAAAACGAGCACCTAGGCAACCATGGTCCACCACGAGCCATAGATGACAGGAGTGAACTATGGCTGTGGTGATGTGTGTGGATGAATAGATGTGCACGTGTTGAGCGACCAACTGCCCAGATCAACCATGGGGCTACCATCAGTGTCTCCCCAATGACCATTCAGTGAACATTGCTGCATACGGGCATCTGCAGCAAGCATCTGGTTCATACACCCATGCTGACTGCTGATCATCAGAGATGAAGGCTGGAATTTGCATGCCAATACCAGAACTGGATGTTCTGGAGCATCTAATGCTCCATCAGACAGTGTGGTGTGTATGACATGAAATACCCTGCAATCATCATCAGAAGTTTCCAGGCTGGAGAAGGGAGTGTTATGGTGAGGCTAATATTTTCGTGGCTTTCCCTTGATGATGTCGTCATTCTGGAAGGCACAATGGATCAACACAAGTATGCATCTATCGTTGGGGACCATGTCCACATCTACATACCATTTGTTTTTCCTCAGCATGATGATGTCTACCAGCAGGACAATGCAGCATGTCACAGAGCCCACTTGTGCATGTGTGGTTTACTGTACCCATCCGGCTACCAAACTCCCTGGATTTAAACTCAGTCAAGAATCTGTGGGACCACCTCGACTGGGCTGTCTGGGCTATGGCTCCTCAGCTGAGAATCCTAACACAGTTGGCCACAGTGCTGGAGCTGGCATGGTTCCACATCCCTGTCAGCTCCTTCCAGAACCTCATTGACCCAGTTGCTGCATGTATCACAGTGGTCTGTGTTGAAAAAAGGTGGCTATTCAGGCTTCTGACAGGTGGTCACATTAATGTGACTTGCCACTGTGTTTGGATATATGTATATGCTTAAATAAGAACGTAGTTCAGTGCCCACATCTCTCATGGCTGATTCATACATATTTATGAATATTGGTGCCCAGCATAGAGCTGAGCAATGATTTGTCCCAACGTATAAAGAGTTTCGCCTGCTAACTCCATCAAATTGGTCCACATTTTCTCATGTCATCTGTACACATATGGCTGTGGGCTTATCAGCTTGTCTAAACATGGTGGATTGTGTAACTGGCATACATAAAATTTTTTAATGTTTGCTGCTGTAGATAAGTGCACTTACAACATGTCTCTCTGGTGGGCAGAGATATGGGTCCCTCTAAAGAACCTCTGTCTCTCAGTAACTTTTAAGACCCAGAGCCACCACTTTAGTGACACTACGATGAGAACTTAACACAACAGATTTTAACACAAATGACTATAAAATGTGGCCTTGTGTAGTGAAACTGAAGATGACACATTGTCTTTCTTACTGCAAGACTAGTGCTATTATCTCCCACATAAGTAAGTAAAATAATCAAAGGTGATGACAGGATCTCGTGAACTTGAAAGATAGATAGAATTAAATATCATGTCAGATTTATCCATAAAAACATGTGTTAAATGATGTATGACTCAACATAACATATTGCTCATACCATGTCTCATATCCATAAAGTAAAGATATCTGATAGACAGTTGACAAAGTTCAATGAAGGGTGATGACTCGAATTTGTGACTTTAAATGGATAACGCTATTTGACTATGATTAATATGAATGACAGTGATTGTGAACTGAACCCAGAAACAAGCTAGTATAATGCACTTGAATTGGGAAACAGCTGCTGCTGCTGTAACCATGCAGTGAAGTAAGAGAGTTCACCTAAAGATTCCTAGTGTCGGTGCTGTGAAATGCTGACCATATATGCATAGGAAACAAGATGCAGTGCCCATTGAGCCTCGGCGTTGAGTCGGACCATGGACTTCCGTCACTTATTCTTGTTTGGATGCACCTATGCACCCAGAGCACAAGTCCAAAGCCAAATCTCCTCAATGGGACGTGATCGAATCTCGTCAGCACTCCTACGTTGTTGCCCATTGGATCCCTCACACTCTCTACAAGACAGCGTAGACTCAATGTGGAGTTTTCGCCAATAAAATTAAAACCTCCAGTTGAAAGCTCAGAAAACACTCCTGCATCAATTGCGCATCACTTCGCATATTGTACAGCCTCCCACCATAAGATGGGAAATCCCAGAACATCGCCAGGCGTCTGTTGTGACGATTTTTGATGTCATGGACCGTAATCCAATCAACACACTGTTATTTTGCACGTGTGGGAAACTGTGATGTTCTGTGTGTCTATATACCTTTAAAAAAATGTCACAACATTCTTGGCCATCCAGTGTCTGGCCACCAGTAGTGTTTCCACAAAATGTTTTCGCCATTCAAGCTGATACTGATCTTAGCAGAATCAGGAAACAATACCTTGGCTGGGAACAATTGCTGCTCTCACATTCCTACGCTACTCAGCAAAAGAGGTAGTGAGAATTATTTTTTCTCCGGCTACAGGGACAATCTACTGCCGGCTCTCTGCTCCCTGTGGCCAGTGACCTGTCAAGGCTCGCCCTGCATCCTCTATGGCGGCTCCTGTCATGCTAAAGCACTGGCCCAGTTGCCCTTCTCACAACTTGCACCATTAAGCCTCGCCTGCCATAGCCATGGCTGCCCGAAGAAAATTAAGTGTTCATCTCCTGCACCTCAAGTAACTGCATGCATCTAACTACGACTGAACTGAGCTGCACAAACATTGTTAACCCTCTCTGATAATGTCATTGGCCATAGAGCATATGGTTATCAGTTTGACTGAGCAAATAAACTGGAAGGAAAACGGGTCAGAATGACCTGCCGCCTTTCACACTCCCTCTCAGTAAAAATTTTAACTGTTCATGAGAAGTTCTCCATAGGAATTGTACGACCACCTAGTATCACTGAGTGACTTTGAGCAATTCCATTGAATGTGGAAGCATTGAAGTATTACGTATGTGAATCTTCTCATCCTGGGATAATATGGCTTTCGTCTCACTATATCAAGGATTCTTGTGGGCCACTGGTGAGAACAGCTCAAAATCTGACATCATTCCCACACTGAAGTATTTGCTATCACTGCTGTTTAAATACTGGTGATGAGTGTATACTACAAGTTCTGAGTACTGAAGCATCATTCAGCACTTTAAAGTCATCAATTAAATCCCCACTAAAGGAAAATGATGACTGCAGGACATTGTTGTTTTCAGTAAATCTACTTACTCCAGTCATGCCAAATATTGTGGAACAAATTATTTCCAAATGCATCATGATGAGTTACACAGCATTATTTTCCCATCATATGGCCGTAATGGCTTCACCACACCTGCACGAAAAAAGAAAGTGAGTTACAAATATATTTACAATTATATTCTTCTACTAACACTACCACGACCATCACCGTTAATACTTACTTGACACCTGCGTTGAGGTGAAGGGCTGCTGCACTGCAAGTTTCGATGTGTTCACTCTTTGAGAGTTCCCATTCGACACTCTTTGAGAGTTCCTATTCGATTGGGATCATGCTTCTCTAACTGCTATTAATATATGGCATTCACAGCAGTGTGCACAACTATAAAACAGGAAAAAATAAGTGTTTATCATCTTTACTTTAAGTTAAAAAAAATCTTGGACAGAGCTCCACAGTCAGTTCTGTAGGTGCCCCAGTGGTTCCGGTCACCTACGGTGGACTGGATGGCCGAGCAGTGACCTCTCCAGTATTCAGGATGCTAGGAAATGGCTGTAGAAGCGTCAGAAACGCCAAAGAAACATTGTTAATTCATAACACCTTTATTCCTGCCGAGTACAATGTGTCTTGGTGATATCAACGACCTTCCCCGAGTCCTCGCTGACTCGTAGCGATGACACCCGATCCGGGCTGCACTGTCTTGCTAGCGCAGCGCCGCGTGCTGTGACATGGCGGAGGAATGTCCTTACTTCGGCCGCGCGTGGCTGGCGGCGCCCGGCTAGGTGGCCAGCTCGGCTGCGGACAGCAATCTGCTGTGCGTGGAGGCTCTGGGTTGGAGTCCCGACACTGTCGGCACGAGAGGCGTTTTCGTACTGCGGAGTGTACTCTATCCCACCCCGTCCTCTTCCCTGCTTCTCCTGGTGGCTCATCCGTGATGGATGGGCGGAACGGGCTGCACTTCCCCAGCATCGTCGGCTCACCCGGTTGTGACGACGGATGCACAGGGCCTGGGCCTTGCACGATCTCGACGACGGCTCACTGATGTGGTCAGCATTGGCGGCGAGCGAGTCTGCCGCGATTGCCTGCTAATGCTGGCTCGATGATTGACAGCGGCAGCAGAGAGTACCAGAACTGATACTGTCCCCTCACGTCTGCTGCTGGACGGGCCGCCCTTACTGCAACATCTCCTTAATAAAGATTAACATGACGATCACCGAGCTGAGCGCTACGCAGCGACCCAGCACACATCTAACTGCAAGTGTAACTGCAAGTGCGAGTGCCTTGTTGCTATCAAAGCTTGCATATTTAAAGGATGCACGAGCGACGTTCTGACGTCATGCTCGTTTCTAATGACCGCATTCGTTCCACTTATACTGCTGATTCATCTGTCGTACTCGCCCCTTAGGTGTTCTTGCGACAGAGTTACGTGTTGCTGCGACAAAACGCGAAGTTGTGAAATGCATTACAGCTGACGCTATACCTCTGTCTTGCACTCTACGAAAGTCTCCGTCTAACACAAACCCGCGTGCTAAGCAGTATTCTCTCTCCTGTTGTGTGTAACCAGGCCATTGCCCCTGCGTGACTACACATTCTGATATTTGTGCAATCCTCTTAGCTCTTGGCTAACCTACTCCCTCTGGCTCTCAGCATAGGCAACGAAACTTTGACAATATTCCACGTTTCCAACTCTTTACTATTCCGCGACACTACAGTTCATCGCTCTCACTTGTGTAGATACTGTCTGAGAATAATGAATGAGGTTCTCATTTTCGATGCTAAATTTGGTAAGAAGAGGATGATACTATTATTTGTAAATTTAAGTGCTGGTAATGAGTGTATACTACAAATTCTTAACACTGAGGCATTATTCAGTATTCTGAAGTTACCAATTAAGTCGCTGATAAAGGGTAATTATGACTGCAGGACACCGGTGTTTTCAGTAAATCTCCTTAGTCCAGTCATCCCAAATATTCTGAAACAAATTATTGCCAAGTGCATCATTATACTGCAACTGGTAGACCATGGATTCGATGAGAAGAAGTGTGTTGATGCATGTTAAATGCTCAAGTGGCTTAAATCTAAAAATGTGTGCGTGGGGTGTTTCTTGAAATCTACAAAAATAACTTATGGGAGAGTCCTATAATTTGAACGCAACTGACGATTATTTTTTTTCCTAAACAACTGATGCATGTTTTATGTAATATTATGCACAGATTTGATAAATTACCTCCAGTGTTTCAGAGTGAGGCATTTATTCTACGTGTGGCTCCTCTATAGGCTTCTTCAGTTGGATGGAGAATATCAATTTGCTGGACCTCCTCCTATTAAACTGCATTGTTAAGGCTATAAAAAAGGGAACAAATATAATAAATGGATTATATATGTTTTTTTCCTTTCATATAACAATGTGCAGTTGTTATACCTTAGCCAGTTGGTGGTACAATAGTAACGAGGACACTCTATATTGTAAGTACTTACCTTACTGACTGAGTTACGACTACGCATCTATACCTGCTATCTTCTTCTTCTGCTGCCCATACATTAATGGATGCTGGCGACCAGATGTTGCATCTTTGCTCTGTGAACCGCAGTATGTAATAGCTGGTCCACAGTTCGTAGTTCTGTCCACTGCTTTATATTGTCCAACCAGGATGTTCTTCTTCGCTCTTGTCTTCTTTTTCCTTCAATCTTCCCTTCTATTATTAAGTGCAGAAGCATATATTTGGTGACTTCTGTACTATATGTCCTAGGTATGCAGTTTTTCTTCTTTTAAGCACTGTCAACATTTCTCGCTGCTTGTTCATTCGTTCCAGTACTTTGGTGTTGGTTATTCTTGCAGTCCACGGTATTTTGAGCATTCTGCTATAAATCCACATTTCAAAGGCCTCTAAGTTTTTCGTTGTTATCATATTTAGTGTCCATCTTTCAGAGCTATATAGAAGCACGGACCAGATGCAGCATTTTACAAATCGGACTGTAAGGTTTAGATCTAGGTCTGTGCTAAAAAGAATATTCCTAAATTTTCTGAAGGCGTTTAGGGCGTTCTCTATGCGACATTTTATATCCAAGACTGTTCACCATTCTTCACAAAGGCAGATTCCGAGGTATTTCAAATGGTTCTAAGCACTATGGGACTTAACATCTGAGATCATCAGTCACCTTGACTGAGAACTACTTAAACCTGACTAACCTAAGGACATAAGACACGTCCATGCCCGAGGCATGATTCGAACCTGCGACCGTATCAGCAGCGTGGTTCCGGACTGAATCGCTTAGAACCGTTCGGCCACAGCGGCCGGCACGAGGTATTTAAACTTGTTAACTCTTTATACTACAGACCTTTGAAATCGTAGATTTGCGTCTTTAAGTGGGACGGACTTTGGTGTGACAATCATAAAACTAGCTTTTTTATGTTAATATTCAGATCTAGAGTACTGCTGTAATCTCCTACTATACTGACGAGTTGTTGAAGGTCATCTAAATTATCAGCTACCGTGTCATCAGCATAGCGAATGTTGTTGATATACACTCCGTTAACCTTTATGCCTTTTTCTACACCATCAAGTGCCTCCTGAAAAATACTGTCACAGTATAAGTTAAAAAGCAGGTGTCACAGTATGCCTCCTTGTCAGACTCCTCTACATATATTGACCAAATCTATGCCCTCATTATCAAATTTAACCTGCGCTGTCTGATTACAACGCTGCTACGGATAGTCTATATATCATTCCAGTCGAAATGAAACACAGCTTAGTGAATAATTGCATGGGACCAGAATGATATTTTTACTCTGCGGCGGAGTGTGCACTGATATGAAACTTCTTGGCAGATTAAAACTCTGTGCAGGACCGAGACTCGAACTTTGGACCTTTGCCTTTCGCAAGCAAGTGCTTTACCATCTGAGCTATCCGAGCACGGCTGACGACTCGTCCTGACTGCTTTACTTCCGCCAGTACCTCGTCTCCTACGTTCTATACTTCACAGAAGCTCTCCTGCGAAACTTGCAGAACTAGCACACCTGGAAGAAAGGATATTGCCTGGCACACAGTTTTATTCTGCCAGGAAGTTTCAGTTGCATGGGAGTCAGTGTTAGTAGCAGAGAGATGTGCTACGTCCATGGAGCAGCAGGTAGTGACATGTCTGATCTGGCCGGCAGATACAAGTGCAACAGGTTCCTTCTTCCAACTGCTGCATGTGTCCAGTCTCCCCCCCCCCCCCCCCACATTCGTCATGCTATTAAAATCATCCCAGAGGCTGTGTGCCTCAGATGTGAATCAGCTGTAGGAGCAAGTGAGCACATTGCAGTCAAAGCGGTGGTGGCTGTGGCTGGTGATGCCCACAGTGCAGAGACGGGGAGACCCCAGCCAAGCGCAGTGCTTCATGTGGACCGTCGAGGAAACATCTCACACTATAAGGGTTTTTAAATAAAGATTTAACAGTCCCAGCACAAAAGTCGAATATTAGCATAATTTAGTAATGTATACACTTTTCTGTAGAAACACTCCTACTTGGATTACCACTAATACTTACAAGTCCAATATAATCTTATATCCTCTCAGTCAGCCTGATAGTGAAATCATTGTTCTTAATACAACAATAATGTAGGAGTAACTTCCTTACATTGAAATGTAACAAAAGTGTATTTTTTGCACTTTAGTGGTAACAGTGAACTATTTAAAATCTCGTATTTATATGTGTCTTTGGATAAAAGTGTCCACCACCATAGTTGAGTGGTCAGCTCGGCTGACTGCCAAATGGATGACCTATGCTTGATTCGTGGTAATGTTTCCTTGCTGGGAGGACTGGTACAGGGTGCACCAGCCTCGTCAGGCCAACTGAGGAGCTACTCGACCAATTAGTAGTTCCAAGGTCAAGAAACCCTACAATGACTGTGAGAGCAGTGTGCTGATCACATACCTCCCATAATGCATCCCATATTTCCACTGGCAGAGGATGACATGGTGGTCAGTCAGAACTGAATGCAGAACCTTACATTTACTTTATTTTCGATAAAAATCAGCAAAATTGTAAATAGCAGTAGTAGATGGTCACACGTTAAAGAAAATCACATTTAGTAGCTATGACAGAAATAAATTACAGTAATTCAGCCAACAGGAAGATGCCCGAAAATTTTTACCACGTTCACTGTACTATCAAAGTGTCTGGTTATTTTGTAGATCATCAGTCATAGTAAATAAGTCTGACCTGACATATATACATCATCCAATTGGACCTGAGGAGTGGAGGAGGGGAGACAGGCATTTATTGGGTCATAAATTATGGTAGTTAAGATGACAGTCATGTTATTCTTGTGGGTCGAAATTTATGGTCATTATGATCAGGCTAAATGCCATGAGTTAGACATAGGTAAATATAACAAAGAGCTCAAGTAAACAACTTGTTTAAAATTAAGATCATAAATTACACTGGTGTGTTTACATAACAGGGTGTATACAACCGGGAGATCCGGGAAAAAACAGGAATTTTTTCATTCGGGAGAAAACCGGGAAAAATGCGGGAATTTTTTAGAATTCCGGGACTTTTTCGTTGTTTTAGTTTTCAGTTAAATTTTTGTAATTTTGACTGGTAAGAACCGTTACTCTAACAAAGGACATTACTGTATCCCGCTACTGCAGAATAATACTGCAGCATTAAAACATGAACGAGAGAAAAAACGAAAATAAAACTTAAATTACAAGGGAAATGCGACATGTATACCAACAGAACGGTGCTCATACAAGCGTCTGCCAACATCAAAATGTGTCAAAGACTTTAGGAAGACTGTTCAATGCTTCGTAACAACAAATTGCCTCCGATGAGCGTGACGTCATAACTGCTTACATTAGATTCGTTTTAGCAGTTACGAGCGGGATCACGCGCATGCGCAGTTGAGTAGTACCTTCTCCCGCTTCTGGCTACAGAAATGTGGCTGTTGGCTGCCTATGCAGTCGCTGTCGCAGCAAACCACTAGATGCTACCGGGAAAAATTTTACTGGAGCACCCAAGCTGCCAGATTCATGCATGCGCAGGAGGCCCAAATCTAGGGGGGTGGGGGGGGTGGAAGGGGGGCAAATTCATATTTTTGAGGGAAAAAACCTTGTTTCACAAAACGACTAGCATCCAGCGCACGTTAGTCTATCGATTATTCATATGACTGAAACGCATACCTGACGGTTTTTGAACATTTTTAACACATTCAAGTTGATTTCTGAATTAATCGTAAGTTGATTTGTGAATGCGTGCATAGTGTACATGATGTCTCTGCAGGCAAATCCTCGTCGCATGAAGAAACAAACTTTCCTACAGACACAAGGGGCTATACGAGCTGAGCGGAGTAAGGCCAAACGGATGAATGGCAACCGCTGTCTGATTGTGTGGTTGATTGGGTTTTCGAATGATGAGTGTTGTTATAATTACTAGCGAAATCCATAGATTCAGACTACAGGAGTGGAAATAAACGAATAACAGGTAGGAAAGATTACATATTACCTTCTCGGTGTATCCAAGAAAATGAAATTTGACTGAAAATTTTTGGACAGATAGCTGTACTAGTAAAGGCCAGTTGTACAGTCCCCGGCTAGCAGCCGCTGTTAAGTTCTATTCTGGAAGAAGGACGTAAAATGCGTTGTACGAAAACGTAACAATGCCTAATCGGAGAATAATCGCGGAATAACTAAACCGGTGATTCTGGTAGAGTTAGTGAAGTGAGCTTGCTTTGACATTGGCAGGAATAGTTACAGAATTAGTGAGAACAAGACTTTTTGTTAGAACGAGGAAGGAAAAGAAACGGAGACATCACACGAATTATGGAACAATATGACAATTCCAAGTTTGTAGAAAAATTTCGTACTACTACTTTTCGATCTCATGCTTGAGAATCTGGAGCGTGTTGTAGGAGCCCCAGTGGTCCCGGTCGCCTACGGTGGACTGGATGGCCGAGCGGTGACCTCTCCAGTTGGCAGGATGCTAGGAAATGGCTGTAGAAGCGTCAGAAACGCCAAAGAAACATTGTTAATTCATAACACCTTTATTCCTGCCGAGTACAATGTGTCTTGGTGATATCAACGACCTTCCCCGAGTCCTCGCTGACTCGTAGCGATGACACCCGATCCGGGCCGCACAGTCTACATCTACATCTACATCTACATTTATACTCCGCAAGCCACCCAACGGTGTGTGGCGGAGGGCACTTTACGTGCCACTGTCATTATCTCCCTTTCCTGTTCCAGTCGCGTATGGTTCGCGGGAAGAACGACTGTCTGAAAGCCTCTGTGCGCGCTCTAATCTCTCTAATTTTACATTCGTGATCTCCTCGAGAGGTATAAGTAGGGGGAAGCAATATATTCGATACCTCATCCAGAAACGCACCCTCTCGAAACCTGGCGAGCAAGCCACACCGCGACGCAGAGCGCCTCCCCTGCAGAGTCTGCCACTTGAGTTTGTTAAACATCTCCGTAACGCTATCACGGTTACCAAATAACCCTGTGACGAAACGCGCCGCTCTTCTTTGGATCTTCTCTATCTCCTCCGTCAACCCGATCTGGTACGGATCCCACACTGATGAGCAATACTCAAGTATAGGTCGAACGAGTGTTTTGTAAGCCACCTCCTTTGTTGATGGACTACATTTTCTAAGGACTCTCCCAATGAATCTCAACCTGGTACCCGCCTTACCAACAATTAATTTTATATGATCATTCCACTTCAAATCGTTCTTGCTAGCGCAGCGCCGCGTGTTGTGACTTAGCGGAGGAATGCCCTTACTTCGGCCGCGCGTGGCTGGCGGCGTCCGGCTGGCCGGTCGGCTCGACGGTGGACATCAGGTGGCTCCGGGTTGGAGTCCCCGGCGCTGTCGGCACCAGAAGCGTTCTCGTAGTGCGGAGTGTACTCTCTCCCACCCCGTCTTCTTTCCTGCTCCTCCTGGTGGCTCGCCCGCGGTGGACGGGCGGAACGGGCTGCAGTCCCCCAGCGTCGTCGGCTCACCCGGTTGTGACGGCGGATGCACAGGGCCTGGGCCCCACACGATTTCGACGACGGCTCACTGATGTGGTCAGCATTGGCGGCGAGCGAGTCTGCCGCAGCAGACAGCGGCAGCAGAGAGGACCAGAGATGGTACTGTCCCCTCACGTCTGCTGCTGGACGGGCCGCCCTTACTGCAACATCTCCTTAATAAAGATTAACATGTCGATCACCGAGCTGAGCGCTACGCAGCGACCCAGTACACATCTAACTGCAAGTGTAACATCAAGTGCGAGTGCCTTGTTGCTATCAAAGCTGGCATATTTAAAGGATGCACGAGCGACGTCCTGACGTAATGCTCATTTGTAATGACCGCATTCGTTCCACTTATACTGCTGATTCATCTGTCGTACTCGCCCCTTAGATGTTCTTGCGACAGAGTTACGTGTTGTTGCGGCAGACTTACGCGAGGTTGCGAAATGCAGTACAGCTGACGCTATACCTCTGTCTTGCACTCTGCGAAAGTCTCCATCTAACACAAACCCGCGTGCTAAGCAGTATTCTCTCTCCTGTTGTGTGTAACCAGGCCATTGCCCCTGCGTGACTACACATTCTGATATATGTGCAATCCTCTTAGCTCTTGGCTAACCTATTGCCTCTGGCTCTCGGCATAGGCAACGAAACTTTGACAATATTCCACGTTTCCAACTCTTTACTATTCTGTGACACTACACATCCCCCTCCTTTAAGAAAATTCGTCCCGAATTTTACAATTCTGGACTTATTGGTTTTGCACGCCATACTTCCTTATACTCTACAGGTATCTTACAACTACTCTTTCAACACCGTCAAACTTTTCTTGTCCACTAATAATCTACTTACACTTAATACTGATTCCAATCTTATCATTGGTTATCTGTCTACATTACGTTCCACTGTTCCCGATCCATCCCATAGGTATTTGATGTACGGTTGTTATTTCAGAACGAGACATCTTTTTTCGTATACAAAAGTAAGTTGCACAAATCAACACTAGAACTAAGATTGTGCTAGTCGTTGACACACCAAATATAACTGTGTTTTGCTTACGTTTCTCCCGATATTGCTGCACGTGCTACAGTAGTTGATTAACTGAGATCTGCTCTTTTTCTGAGATAATCAGGCTATCTAAAGATTGCAGCAATGTGGGCTCCAAGGACTCGTTAATAAACGTTAGGTTCTGGCAAGGTAATATGTGCGGTAGTTCCTCTGGATAATACAAGATAGGCTGTGTCACGTTAATCATTGTTCTACCCGTGAAAGTAACTGGTAGGTGAAAATGCTTCCCCACTATTTCACATCCAGTGCCATTAATCAATAACCCACTGCCCTGCAATTCAAGCTTTGATATATCTGTCAATCTACCATTTCTGTAACAAGTGGCAACTACGGTCTCTAGTTCGAACACAGAGTAAATCCAATGTTCCCCAACTTTCTGAAATTTCGGTCTTGTAAGTAACACCTTCTTTTCGCATTCTAAGGCTCCGATATTCCCCATTCACACGAATGATTGTGCGTTGCCACCACCTTTGCTGGACAAATAAAAACACTTCCTCTGAAACAGTCTGTCAAATCTTCTGTAGACATTACCACATGAGCACTCCTCCGTCTTGACACTAACAACACTTCCCGAGTTTGCACTTGCACCCACTTCCCAACTCCTCTGCAACAGTGTATCAGTACCAGACTGACGAAAAGTTTCCCGGGCCAAATGGTTCAAATGGCTCTGAGCACTATGCGACTTAACTTCTAAGGTCATCAGTCGCCTATAACTTAGAACTAATTAAACCTAACTAACCTAAGGACATCACACACATCCATGCCCGAGGCAGGATTCGAACCTGCGACCGTAGCGGTCGCGCGGTTCCAGACTGTAGCGCCTTTAACCGCTTGGCCACTACGGCCGGCTTCCCGGGCCACATCCACGTCTAAAACACACAAATGACAAGTAAAAACTACACATACCCTATCACCTAATAACAATAAATACATGTTCCTCCCCGAGGGCACTTAATCTACTTATCCCTAGACCCAAGTGCGTAAGGAACGTTCCTCTGTTGTTCTTTTAGCTTCGTACCCTCACACCCTTAGTTACTGCTGGAGGAATCTGCGGTAACGCATCCACAGCGCCCTTAAAGGGCTTAATCCTACTCACATGAACTACTGGCGACTTGGTTGGTAACTGCAACTTTACGTTCACTGGAGACACTATTTCATTTACCTGATACGGTCCAGAATACTTCGTCAAAAACTTCTTCGTTTTACCCTTCGGAACATAAGGATTAGCCAACAATACCCACTGACCAATTTTATATTGCGTCAGTTTACCTGTTCTTTGCCCAATACTCTCTTGTTTCTCCAAAGCTTTAGTATTAGTACGCCGTACCCTTTGCCAAATCTCTCTCAATTTCTTGGTGAAATTCTTCACTGACTCATCTTGTGAACCTACCTGAGATTTGAGCACATCAAATGGTGATGGCATTTTCCGACCATAAATTACCTCATACGGAGAGAGCCCCGTTCCTGTATGAACTTTCGCGTTATATGCGCTTGTCAACAGATTTCAATACACACCCCAATCCGTGTGGTCTGAATTTACGTAATGACTAATCATCTTAACTAACGTTCTATGAACCCGTTCTGTTCGTCCATTCGACTGAGGATGAAATGGGCTTGTCCGCAATTTCTTAACTTTCAATAAACGGCATAACTGCTTCATCAGCTCCGACATAAAGTTACTACCCTGATCTGTAATTATAGTATCAGGCACATCACACTTCAGCAACCAGTTATTTACTAAGGCTTGCGCAACAGTGCTTGCCTTCTGATCTGGAATAGCTACCATTACCAGGTATCGGGAAAAATGATCTAATATTGTTAATACGTATCGATTACCCGCTTGTGTCTTGTTAAATGCCCCGATTACGTCTAATCCAATGAATGCGAACGGACGATCCGCTTCAGGTAGTCTCTGTAACTGAATTTTCTGATGACTTAAATCTGCTCTCTGCGCACACGGTATACAATTTTGCACATACTGCTCTACATCATGGCGACGTGTCTTCCACCAAAACCTTTCAGCTACCCGTCTATCAGTCGTTCTTTTACCACCATGACCCGACAATACATGGTCGTGCGCTTGTTTCAACACTTCTTCCCTCAGCGACTCCGGTACTACGACGCGTAGTCCGCACTTCGTCTTCCTGCAAAGCAACCCATCCTACATTTCAAACAGCGGTTGCGTTCGGAACAATTGACACTCTCTGTCAGTCGCTTGCGCCTTTATCCACTCCTTCTCACTTATGCCCACAACTTGTACAGCTGCTATTTTCTACTAAGCGCATCTGCATTCGTATGTTTTACCCTGGTTTGTGAATTACCTCGTAGTCAAATTCACTTAGTTTCAGTGCCCATCTCGTTAAACGACTCGAAGGATCTTTCAACCCCAACAACCACTTCAATGCTGCGTGATCTGTAATCACCTTGAACTTACGCCCATATAAATAACAGCGAAAATACGAGATACCGTAAATCACTGCTAACATTTCTTTCTCTGTAGTCGAATAATTCTTCTCTGCCTTATTCAGTTGCATGGAAGCATAAGCCTCTGGATGTTCCTGTCCGTTAACCCTCTGAGAAAGAATACAACCTTCAGCAATATTACTAGCATCACAAGATAGTGTGAACTCTTGTTCGAAATCAGGAAGTATCGACACTGGATCTGATGTTAGTATCTGTTTGAGCTTCTTGAATGCCTCCTGACACTGTGCTGTCCATTCAAACTTAACACCTTTCTTTAACAATCTCGTTAATGGATGTACAATTTCCGCGAACCCCTTTACATATCGTCTGTAGTAATTACATAAACCGACATATTGCTGAACTTGTTTAGTGGTTTGTGGTACTGGAAAACCACGCACAGCCGACGTTAGACGAGGATCCGTTCTTACCCCATCCTGACTGATAATATGCCCAAGATAAGTCACTTGCGTCTGAGCAAACTAACATTTCTCGACATTAATCGTAAGATTTGCCGCTCTTAGCCTACTAAATACTTCGTTCAGTCGTTCCACATGCTCTTCTATATTACACGAAAAAGTAACAATATCATCGAGGTATACCATAGCAATCTTCAGTTTCAGTCCCCGAAGCACACCATCTAACAGACGCTGGAAAGTAGCAGCAGCGTTTTTCAACCCAAATGGCATTCTGCGATACTGAAAGTGACCAAGGCTTGTTGTAAAGGCCGTCTTCGGTCCATCCTCGGGACTTACTTCTATCTGATGGTACCCACTCTTTAGATCTAGTGTCGAAAAATATATACACCGATCTAGGTTATCCAATGTTTCCGTGATGTTCGGTATTGGATACACATCTGTTACAGTTCGTGCGTTCAAAAAATGATAGTCACAACAAAACCAATACTTCTTAGTACCGTCCAATGACTTCTTAGGAACTACCACTATGTTGGCAGACCACGGGCTTTCACTGTTCTCTGTAATACCGTCCCTTAGCTGTTGCTTAATAAATTCTTCCACTAGTGGTTGTAGGTGTTTCGCTATCCTGTATGGCTTTCTATAGACCGGCGGACTGTCTCCAGTCGGTATAGAGTGCTGTGTAATAGGAGTTGCTGGTAATGGACCTTCTGAATTAAACAAATCTAAATACTCTAATAGCAAAGCTTCCATAGCTTTCCGATCACCATTCTCCAAATGACGAATCTTATCACACAGTACAGATGCCTTTACGGTTTGCTTGACGTTATAATCACCTTGGGATTCACCTATATCCTCATCGTCGAGTATTTCCAAACTCGTTACCACTAAGCCCTTTGGGAGATCCACTTCATCTGCCCCAAAATTATCTACACTGACCGGAATCATCAGTTCCCCATTTATATCCGTTACGCGCGCAACGCTCCTCTTAATAAAACAATGCGTTTCATCCAATGCTTCATTGCTCTGCAGTGGCTCCACCACACATAGTCTCTGCTGTGGTACATCGATACCTGCCGACAACCAAACTAACTTCCCTGTACCCGAAGGCACTTTGACTTGCGTAATCATCTTTAATGCCCTTGTACGCGGTTCAATTGGTGTCATCTTAGCAACGGATGCACCTCGCGACGTAGAAATATTTACAGCTGTTGTACCCACTGAAAACAAGTTTCCACTAAGTTCAACTGTACGTTGTGAAAGATTAATTTTGGCATGGTGTTTACCGAGGAAGTCCAGTCCGAGAATCACAGAATACCCTTGTCCCACAGTTGGCAACACTTCCATTTGCTCTCCGAACTCTACAGTTCCAATCTTAAAAAAGAGCTGTGTTGTATCCAATGATTGCAACTCATTATTCCCTACTCCACGTAATTTATACCTAGGAGTACCTATTCTTCTCCTACTCACGAGGTCTAGATTAGCAACAGATACATGTGCCCCTGTATCAGTCAAAAACTTACATCTGTTATTCCTTACAACACCCATCAAGCAACAATCCATCTCTGTACTAGTTTTCACCGTACTTCTGTTTACCGGGAATGTCTTCCGACGGACGAAACACTCCCGTTCCCCTTTAACGCTTTTTCCTGTTTATTCCCCTTACCATTCTGCTTACTACGACACTCATTCGCCTTGTGACCGTAGCTTTTACAAGCATAGCACTGCGGCTGTCTGCATTGAGCCTTCAAGTTACCTTTCCTCCCACAACGGTAAGAATTCCTCTCCGACCCAAACATGCGTTTATCATTGCGAACCCTTGTTGCAATGTCTATCTCCTGCAGATGCGTTGCAATACGCAGAGCTGCCGCTAAATCTCCAGGATTCTCCATCCTAACCCTACGAGAAAATTCTGCAGGAATTCCCCTGAGGAATACATCGAGGGCTCTGTTTTCTGCCTATCGTAGTAATACACGATCTGCATCAGGATTACCCGATAATTAATAGGTCTGCGAATTAATTTTCCGTACCCTATCTGAAAAAGACTCCACTGTCTCATTGACCTTCTGTGTCAAATTAGCTAACTTCTCCCTAAAAAATCTTGCACTATTCTGCTTACGATATCTTTGTCGTAACCCATCTGCCAATTCTTCAAACGTACTCACCTTACTAAGCGTCTTATGGTACATCACGAACGTCTCAGCTTCCCCTGCAAGTCGCAAATTTGCCATACGTAACGTAGTTACGTTCGACCAATTGCTCATTGCAGCTGTTGCCAAAACATAGTTAATGAACGCTGTGACACCCTCTGTTGTTTTACCCGAGAAAGCCGTGATCAGGTTGGCTACTGAAGGATATATTGCAAGGTTGGACATTGCTACTGACTTGCACTCACTTGAACCCGTCTGCGACTCTTGCGCCGAACGCAAGGTTTCCATTTGCGTCATTAATTCTACATGACGTAACTTATGCTGAGCATTCTCTTCTAATAATTTTGAGACTTGCTCCGTCAGAGCAGCTATACTCACTTCAGTACTAACGGATCTTGTTTCCGGCATGATTTGTGCAAATTACCAACAAATTACTCTATACTGAATTTACTCCTCAGAACAATAACTACACTAGCTACTCAACTCCTTTGTCACAGTTGAGCACTACACACAAGAAGACAAACAAGACTCACAATGCACAACTAAACAAAATTAATCCTTCCGCCTTGTTATTGCCCAGCGACACTCTCTACAATTGTGCGCTGCATGACCAAACCGTTTACAAATTGAACGTTCTACTAGTACAAACTTCGTGCATGGCTCCCCATGCCCTGTTAAATTACACACAGTACATCTGACTCGTACCAAGTACGTTTCCCAACTGTTTCCCTTAAACTCAGATAAATCTGCTGTTTCCGCAGGTCTCACAAAGTGCACTCCCAACAAAAAACGTGCATCCATAGTTATTAACAAAAATCGCCTCGTGCACTTACCACTACACCAAATCTGTAGGCGGTGGGCGCGAGGACTTCTGACACCAATCTGAAGGCGGTGGGCGCGACCACTTCTGGCACCAAATCTGTAGGCAGTGGGCGCGACCACTTCTGACACCAAATCTGTTGGCAGTCCAGTGGTCCCGGTCGCCTACGGTGGACTGGATGGCCGAGCGGTGACCTCTCCAGTTGGCAGGGTGCTAGGAAATGGCTGTAGAAGCGTCAGAAACGCCAAAGAAACATTTTTAATTCATAACACCTTTATTCCTGCCGAGTACAATGTGTCTTGGTGATATCAACGACCTTCCCCGAGTCCTCGCTGACTCGTACCGATGACACCAGATCCGGGCCGCACAGTCTTGCTAGCGCAGCGCCGCGTGCTGTGACATAGCGGAGGAATGCCCTTACTTCGGCCGCGAGTGGCTGGCGGCGTCCGGCTGGCCGGTCGGCTCGACGGCGGACGTCAGGTGGCTCCGGGTTGGAGTCCCCGGCGCTGTCGGCACCAGAAGCGTTCTCGTAGTGCGGAGTGTACTCTCTCCCACCCCGTCTTCTTCGCTGCTCCTCCTGGTGGCTCGCCCGCGGTGGACGAGCGGAACGGGCTGCGGTCCCCCAGCGTCGTCGGCTCACCCGGTTGTGACGGCGGATCCACAGGGCCTGAGCCTCGCACGATCTCGACGACGGCTCACTGATGTGGTCAGCACTGGCGGCGAGCGAGTCTGCCGCGATGTCTGCTAATCCTGGGTCGACGATTGACAGTGGCAGCAGAGAGGACCACGTCTGCTGCTGGACGCGCCGCCCTTACTGCAACATCTCCTTAATAAAGATTAACATTTCGATCACCCAGTTGAGCGCTACGCAGCGACCCTGCGTGACTACACATTCCGATATATGTGCAATCCTCTTAGCTCTTGGCTAACCTACTGCCTCTGGTTCTCGGCATAGGCGACGAAACTTTGACAATATTCCACGTTTCCAACTCTTTAATATTCCGCGACACTACAGTATGAATGAAGTGTGAAACTATTTCCTAACGTAAGGCTTTTTGCTTCTAGTAGGCCTAATAGGCATTTGATATTGGTACTTTGTGAATTATATTCTGTCGTTACCAAAAAGGCCGTTTGTGCCAAAACAGTCTCGTTTGTTTGGTGTGTATTACAATTGTCGCAGTATTAAAAAGGTCTATTTTGTTTTATCTAGCAGACAGTGACAAAATAGACGTAATCAGATCGGGAAACCACACCAGTCTTGGGTCCTATTTGTATTAACTGTTTTTTTCAGTATTAGACAAAGACAATTCGACTTTTCATGTGGCAAAACGTTTGATGAACTTTGATGAGGTAATAGATTCTTTCACAGAAATGAAAGCACGCCATGTAATGCTGTTCCAAGATTGAAGAGAAAAAAATTCTAGGAGCTAAGGATTGAAGAAATGTGTATTGTCTTGCTTGTCTCATGTCTTTATTGCGTTTATGTATCCTATATTTAATTTTATGTCACACAAAGCAGCAAGTTGTTAGCTGATAGGGAACAAAGAGTGCAAATTTACTGAAGAGTTCTTTTTTTTTTTTTAAGACATAATGTCAAACCACCCGACTGTAAGCAGGAGAGGCACCATAGGACATTTCATTTTCCACTGTCCTGAATATGGTTTGTGGGCATCCATTACAAAATATACACGTTTCAATTCCACAGGGTGAAGTACAGTGACACGCGATAGAGGAATGCTGTGTGAGGAGACGAGGCACTGCACTTTGGCACACTTACGAGCAAATAACATGTCTTACTTTTCCTCGAACACATATGTTTTATACATCAGACTCTTCAGAAAGATGTGTGCTACAAAATGAACATATTTTTGAAAATTCGATTTTTTTAAATTTTTGACGTCCTATCTCCGACACTCGAGGGAATGGCGAGGTATTGCCCTGGTTCGGAAATATTAGAGATCCGCGGCTGATGCGCAGAGCAGGCTGACAATGAGTTACAGTGGGGAAGTAGGTAGTCTCCACGTGACTCGTGTTTACATTTAGTGATTTTGCTGTTTCCTCTTCGTTTACTGCTCTCACGTGAAGCTATCAAGTGAATTAAAATACATTCACATAATTACAGAAGGCTAAAATGTGTTATTAGTTGCTGGTTTTATTTTATTTCCATCTTTCTGACAGTCAAGCATTAATTGCCTTGCAGAACACTGAAGTTATTTTTGTCGGTTTGCCAAAGAAATTTTCTTTTATTAATCTTTTCCACTGAGGAAGACAATATATTTGAAACGAAGTGTTTAATTCCACACACCGTTCGCTGCATTTCAAGTGCTAGTTTTCAACTTCTAGCATGTTTGGCATTATGCCATAATAAAGAACCAAACATGAGATAACACAGTACTGGTACTCCAAGAAAATCTACATCCCGGAAACCACATTGAAAAGCTTAATATCAGGTCGTGGCCTACTTCACTGGGGATCTGGACATACGAATGTGCACTTTAAATGTGCACATTTTATTATGGGTCACAAAATTCCGATCCTCTGATGCCCTGTTTCTTTTAACATATAATGTAAGATCTTTAAATGTATTACACGTATGAACATATGGGCTCCCTACGACATCGTAGCTGCGCAAACGCAGTGAAACCTGTCATTTGGCGCTCTCTGGCAACCGCAGAAACGAACCTATTTCTAACAGGTCGCGGAAAAATATTCCGAATGGTGGTTTGAAAAGCGTTACCATCAAAGTACCATTCTGACAGTTACACTGGAACTATGTGCGATAATGTACGATGAATTTCTTAAAGCACAGAGCGTTTAACTCTCATTTAAAGATCAACTCTTTGATGACGAGCCATTTAGATGAATTTAGAGCCCAGATCAGACATTTATGTCGTTATTACTGGCACCTTTGTGTGATATATTTTATATTGCAATACGCGCATAAACGACCAACATTGTATGTGAAAGCTTAGCTTCTCTTGCAGCGTACTAATCTTATAGAGCAATACTATATGTGAAAGCTTTGCATTTCGTGTAGCAACACTATGTATATTAATTTAAACCGTTAACTTTTTCTGTTTGTGTGTTCGCGCTACTTAACAATGATGTTGCTATTGGTTGACAGCATCACGTGTCCTAAGCTCTGAATACCCGCTGTGATCGGCTGGCAAGATCACGGGACATGAGCTATGAGTGGCTTACATAAGCGCATCGCAATCTCCATTTCAATGCTTCGGAAAGTAACATGCGGTGTTTGGTGGAATACGAATTTATACTTTGGTAATACGAAAATATGCAGTGTACATGTTGCTGCACATCAAAGATCTTTCCAAAACGCGTTTTTTTTTCTGTGTTTTCTAAAGCTCCAGGAAATTCTACACCCGTGTATAAAACCATAATCATTCAAAGGAATTATATGTTATACAGTACCGACAGAAAATATACTGTCAGTTAACAGGGAAAACGTATGTTTTCACCTGGGAGAAAGTGTATTTTTAACCGGGAAATCCGGGATTTTTTTTTACTTGTCCGTGTATACACCCTGCATAAGGTTGCTAGGACAACTGGCTGGTCTGTTTACATAAGAAGGACAATGAGCCCAATAATCCAGAAATGCCACTGCTCCACTACTACCTACACTATAAAATACACATACGACACAACTCTCGCATATCCACAAGAAAAGGGGCCAATGTGCACTGACGAAGAACATTCTTTCTGACACCTAGATGAACCTACCCCTCGGGATATATCATCCGACACTGCCATACGACATTTTTTTAATCTTCCATTCACCTTTCCTATCACTAATTTCTCGTGTTTGTTCAATATAATAACACTTTGTAGCATCTCCCCTAGACATTTAAACGAGGTGACAGAGTCAAGAACTTTATACCTAATCTTGTAATCGGACACCATCAAGTTTTTTCTCTTTGTTATCTAGTTTCAAAGACAGCTGTCATCCACTAAACTAAATGGAAATACTCTCCAAGTAGTTCTGTATTTACTTAACGATCTCTCAGCGACGATACTCACCTGTACACACCCACCATTGTCAGCGAAAAATGCGATAGTGTTTGACCCTAAGAGGAAGGAAGAAGAGTAGGGTTTAATTTCCCATTCACGACGAGGTCATTACAGACGGTGCATAAGCTCTAATTGGGGAAGTATGGGGTGGGTAATCGGCCGCACCTCTTCAAAGAATCAATCTGACACTCGCCCCAAACGGTTAAGGGAAGCCATCGAAAACCTAAATCGGATAGCCAATAAGTAAATTAAATCGAACTCCATCTCTTTCGGTTAACTGACACTGTATGGTGAATCATGAGAACATTATATGTCCTATTACGTTTGCTGGTGGTACAACCGACGATACTTCTGTTTCTGTTCAACGATCAGCGTCCAGTGTAAAACTATGTTCGTTATTCAAAAATTTCTTAAAGCAATTCAGTATTTTTCACCAGACGCATTTTGCTTTTACTTATAAAGCAAGAGGCAGATGCGCCAACGACCACAGAGACGCTTTATAAATAAAATCTAAAAGTGTCAAGTGAAAAATTCTCTTTAACTGCGGTTAGCTTAAACAGAAAAAGCAATAATATTTGACATACTCATTACTTAATGATTATACGACTGCAGAAAAATTATTGGAGGCAATCACATCCGTCAAACACCGGGGAGACTTGGGGAACGATTTAAAGTAGAACGAGCAGCAAACGCAATTCGCAGGAAAGGCAATGCCAGACGATTCATTAGAAGAATTTTTAGGAAGTGTAGCCCTCCCTTGCTCGACCGATACTCGAATATTTCTCGGTAGTCTTGAAACTGCACCACACAGGACTGATAGAGGAAATGGGGAAAATTGAGGAAAGAGCTGCGCGTTTCGTCACAGGTTCGCAACTAAGCGCGGAAACGTCAAGATGCTCATCTAACTTGCTGTGGCACACATACGGGAGAGTCATTGGGCATTACGGGGTAGTTTGCTATTAAAATTTCCTAGAGCATACGATCCTAGACTATACTTCCTCCTATGTACGGGGGTTGGACAAAAATATGGAAAAATCGCGAGAAATTCGTGCTCGAACGTGCCAGCCAAGCCTGCAGCGTGTGACCCGTACGGCGCCCGTGCAATACCCTCAATACGTTGCAAGAGTCACTCTAGGTCAGCCGTATTCTGCGTAGTTGTGAGTGCATTATTTCGGGGGTAAGTCAGTTCGAACACGAGCGGTAGTTGGTGGTCGTATGTTATATATTTCCATAACCGAGGGAGGCGAAGTGTTTTAAGAGGCGCCGTATCGAAGATGAATTTGTGTGTCGAGTGGCCGTGGCAGGCGGTCATCGACGAAAAATAAGAGGACAACGGCTGCACAACTGAATGTCTCCCAAGATGAGGGGAGTCCCATCAGTTAGGAATTGCAGGGCGAGCCGGAATTCCAAAACCACACATCAATGGCGCGAATGCCCGTTACAGGAAGACGTGGTGTCGAAGCCATAAAACCTGAACTACCGAGCAATGAGAGAGAGACATTTTGTCGGAAGAGTATCGTTTCACACTGTTTCCAGCTTCTAGCGGAGTTTACGTCTGGTGTACGCCGTCCCAAGCCTACGATGCAAGCTGCATGCTGCCGAGAGTGGAACATAGCAAGCGCTCAGTGATATCGCGGTGTTCCCTGGGCTTCGCGGCTATTCTACGAGGCGCATTATTGTGAAGGATTATGTGATCATTTTGGCCGATCAGATCTATCCCACGGTACAATATTTCTTTCCCTATGGTGATGCCGTGTTCCGAGACGACTGAGTCCCTGTTCGTACAGGTCGCAGCGTCCACGATTGGCTTTGTGCATCAGGATGAATTGTCGCAATTCCCTTGGCAACGACTGTCACCACATCTCAATATTACTCTGCCTTTTAGGTTTACTGCGGAGAGCAGAGTGCGTGATCGCTGTCCACCTGAAATTGACTATGTTTTACAGGAAGAATGGTATAAGATCCCCTTGAAATCCGTACGAGACCTTTATTTATTCATTCCGAGACAACTGGAAGCTGTTTCGGATGTCAACGGTTTCCTTACACCGTATTAGGTATGGAAATGTGTCGCATTTTCGGTGTTTCCCCAGTTTTTCCACCCCGTGTATACTTCGTAGCTAAGACATGCAGTTAAAATAACAGAACTCCGAGTTCGCACTGAGTCCTTCACAGGCACCGTTCGCAAAGCGGAAAGTGATAGTGATACTCAGAGTACCCTCCATCACACACTGTAAGGTGGCTTGTGGATGTGGGTTAGTTGTAGATGTATAAAGTTAACAATTAACTTGCCGTACCAAATTCGGATAAGATCCAAACTTCCGCTGTCATTGTCAGGACTGGACTGGACTGAGGTCTGTTGCGTAGAGTGGGTGGGAAAGGATTCGACTTGTAGAACGACCAACCTCTCACTTAATGTTTCAGGCGCTGGTACCGATCCACCCTCGCATGCGGTCGCAATTTCAAAAAATGGCTCTGAGCACTATGGGACTTAACATCAGTGGTCATCAGTCCCCTAGAACTTAGAACTACTTAAACCTACCTAACCTAAGGACATCACACACATCCATGCCCGAGGCAGGATTCGAACCTGCGACCGTAGCAGTCGCGCGGTTCCGGACTGCGCGCCTAGAACCGCTAGACCACCGCGGCCGGCACGGTCGCAATTTCTCGGTCGATTTCGGTAATGTTTGCCGCCGGCTTTCGAATGTATTTACCGCGATTACGGTGATGCCACGATATACCGTAGTTGCCATGACTTATGGAACGACCCTTCTACTTTCGAACATTATCATCCTGAGATTTCACTGGAGGATGTTGCAACGAAGCCGTCTGCAGAACAAGTGGAGCCTGAGCACGGTCAATTGTTTCCCATCCAGTGGTTGTACTGAAAGCTGCATGAATGCAAACTGATTGATACAGGGCTGATATTCATATTGTGAAGGAGTGGTTAAAATGCCCAGCTCCTTGATGAAGCGTTTACTGCTTTTATCTAGTGTCCACCCTTATATAAGTTTCTTCTTTCTATCTAAATTACTTCGCACGAGTGCTGCGATGATTCAGTCAAAGTCGACCATTCTTTTGTAAGTAAAGTCATAGTCGGTCCCATATTCAGCAGGTGACCATTGGAGATAACACGGGAATCCCGCCATTGGTGCCCGAGGCTAAGTTCTTGTGAAGATGATTTGCCTTTCCCTTCCCATCTTCTGCTATTAAGTGCCACATGCGTTTCTTTACGTTTGAGTGGCTGTGATGAACATTTGTGCCATGCACGGTTGTATTTCGATTGCTGTGTAATGATGTTATTGAATGAAGAGGTTAAACTCTGAGCCAGCACATGATATGAACAAAAAGGACGTCGGAGCTTAACATTTACATCCGACGTACGTATCACCTCCAGCTGTATAATTTAAGCGAGGACACTGACACACGATATGACGATCAGGAGCTTTATGTCAACTCCTCTTCTTTCCTTGTTTGTCAAATATTGGCGATTATTTCTTTTACACGGTCATGGACTACGAAGCGGCTACCTCTAGGTCGAGCAGAGTAGCGCAATTTTGCGGTGACGGCCTCAGCTTCGAAGATAGGTATGTTGTTCCATCTTATCCCTCATGACTTCAGTGCTGCAGGGAACGTTAACCATCTTCCTCCTCATGCGTTCCAGATCATGGCCATCGACTCTACTAGTTGACAGAGACTCAGACGAAATAATCGGACACGTCATTAGTTACTTGTTTATTCATTCATAGATCATTTACAAAATGATACCAGACAAGGGAAACAATTTTGGAAAAATAAGTAATTTATTCGCACAGTAATATTATCTCACATAGGAGTAGATTAGCATGTTGTGTACTGTAAGATTGATTAAATAACGTAACTTCCTTACCATACCACACTCTATGGTATCTAAATGCTCCTTGACTTTGTAGCATGAATTATTTACGAGGTATGCTAAGTATTTGTATTTTAGTTGTCTCTTTAATCTCCTTGGGCAGTTAATTGCATAATTTTATTCTGTTATGGATCATGCTCTTTTGTATTTTTAATTTGTGGCGTCTCGGCAGAAGTCCAATCCATCAATATAGTGTTGGTGCAATCATGACGTTGACAACAATGGAAATTCGCGGTGCTGTCCTAATGCACTTTTGTAAAGGAAATGATGGCCCACATTGCTAGTGCATGTTAGTGTTTTCCGTATCCAGTTTCTAAACAAGTTCCTTACTGAAGTGAAGTTCAATTCAGCAGTTAGTTTACTGTTTTGCGGTACATTTACCTGAAATTACTTTTGCCTAATTTAGGCAGGCGACTGTATTTTACATTACCATATACACCGAGGTCACAAAAGTTGTGAAACATATATGTGTATAATGTAATTACACTAAGGTGACAAAATTCTGGGACAGCGATATGCACATATAGAGGTGGTGGTAGTATCGCGTACGCAAGGTACAGAAGGGCAGTGCATTGGCACAGCTGTTATTTGTACTCAGGTGACTTACGTCAAAATGTTTCCGACGTCATTATGACGCACGACGGGATTTAACAGACTTTGAACTCGGTATGGTAGTTGGAGTTAAAGGCATGGGACATTCCATCTCAGAAATCGTTGGAAAATTCTATATTCCAAGATCCACAGAGTGAAGAGTGTGCCGAGAGTTTCACGTTTGAGGCATTACCCCTCACCGCAGGCAACGCAGTGGCCGACGGCCTTCACGTAACGACCGAGAGGAGCGCCGTTTGCGTTTAGTTGTCAGTGCTAACAGACAAGCAACACTGCTTGAAATAACAGCAGAAATCATTGTTAGACGTACGATCAACTCATCCGTTAGGACAGTACGGTGAAATCTGGCGTTAATGGGCTATGGCAGCAGACGACAGATGCAAGTGCCATTGTTAACAGCACGACATCGCCTGTAGCGCCTCTCGTGGGCTTGTAACGATATCGGTTGGACCCTACACGATTGGAAAACCTCGGTCTGGTTAGATAAGTCCCGATTTCAGTTAGTAAGAGCTGATGGTAGGGTTCGAGCGTGGCGCAGACCTCATGAAGCCATTGACCCCAATTTTCAACAAGGCACTGTGCAAGCTGGCGGTGGCTCCATAATGGTGTGGACTGTGTCCTCTGGATGTCGGCTAATCGGAGACCATTTGCAGCTATTGACGGACCTCAGGTTCTCAAACAACGATGGAATTTTTATGGATGACGGTGCTCCATGTGACCAGACCACAGTTGCTCGTGACTGGTTTGAAGAATATTCTGGGCAGTTCGAGAGAACAGTTTGACCACCCAGATCGCCCGACGTTATTCCATCTAACCTTCACGGGACATTACCGAGAGGTCAGTTCGTCCACAAAATCCTGCCCGGCAACACTTTGCAATTACCGATGGATATAGAGGCACGTGGCCAAATAGTTCTGCAGGGGACTTATAACGACTTATGTCTTATTGAGTTTAGGCCGTGTGGAGTTGCTGCACTTTGCCAGGAAAAAGATGGTCTTACACGATATTAGAAGGTACCCTATGACTCTTGTTACCTCATTGTATGTATTTTGCGTATCCTGGGACAAATCCTATTCATTTGATGTATTTCTCTAAACTGCAATATCCTGGCCGTTACGCTGAACTGATGAACTAAGTACAAGAAATGTACTCGCAGTTGAACAATTTATTCACAGCATATGAAAACTTGTGCTCGATAGGGACTCGAACCCAGATTGCACCTCTTTACATGAGGGGTCGCCTTAACCATTTGAGATTTTCGAGCATGCCTCCAGCACCGAGTCAAACCTGCATATGTCACCTTGTGTCCAAGCCCTGCAGTCACACAATTGCTTTGTTTGTCACACAGGAAAATACTTATTTATTATTGTTGCAGCTTTTGCCTAGCTATGTAAATCCTATTTGCAGTGTCTCTGTTTAAGAGGACTAGTACATGAACACTGTGAAAAAATCTATTTATAAACTTTTTCGTTGGAAAATGCTATGTAGTTTTCTGAACAAATAAGGATTTGCTATGAGGAAATTGTACCAAAGAAAGACCCAAAATTAGAGGAATTTAAAAGTGTCTGCATATATGACGACGTCCCCATGTAACGGAGACATCTCTGTTACGAACAGAATTTGGTTCTTGCATAAAAAGTTCTCGGTTAACTTGCCGCATCAAATTTGGATGAAACCCCGAGCTTTCGATGACTACCTCCATCATCTTCATCAGGGGTAACACTGACTGTCGTGGACCTTTTTTTTTTACTTTTAGTTTAAAACCTGTACAACAGGCAGGCTGTCAGCAGCACTCTACGCTGCTCTTCAGCCATAGAATACACAATGAGAAAAAACAGTAAGAATACACATAAGTTACAGAACAGTGGGCAATAAAACAGTAGACACATAAAGACAAACACGGAGCCGTTCACACTCGACGATAATCCACACTGCAAACTGTTGATACGACGCACAGACACTGAAGATGGCGATGGCACAGGTGAACGATGGAGCGTGACAGTGAACTCTAAACACTAAACACGACGACACACACGAGACACTGATGGCGATGATCTCCGGCGCGCGAAAGTCCACGTAGCGTGTGCGAGTCCGGGGACCTGCCAGGAGAGGAGGAGGGGGGGTGAAAGAAGGAGAGGGGAGAGCAGAGATGCCATGGGCAGAGGAGATAGGGGGAAGGGAGGAAGGGGGAGGGGAAGCCCAGGGGAAGAGGGATGGAGGAAGGGGGATGGGGGAAAAGGAGAGAGAAGGGAGGGAGGGTGCCTAAAGGAAAGGACACAGGAAGTGGGGGGGGGGAGGATCAAAGTTGATAGTAGGGGTAGATGGAGGGGAGGAGGACATTATCAGGGAGGGGGAGCTGGCGGAAGCCACCTCGGGAGAGGGTAAGGAGGGTGGAGAGATGGAGACCGGGTGGGACATGGGAATACAGGTGCGGCAGCAGGTGGGGTGGGAGAGGATGGGTGAGACAAGCCGAGGAGGGGGATCGAGTTTTTGGGAGGTGTACAGGATCCATATCCTTTCAAGAAAAAGGAGGAGGTGGGGGAAGGGGATGAGATCATACAGGATCCGCGTGGGGGAGGGGAGACTGATGCAATAGGCGAGGCGGAGAGCATGGCGTTCAAGGATTTCTAGGGATTTATAAAAGGTAGGGGGAGCGCAGATCCAGGCCAGATGGGCGTAACAAAGGATAGGGCGGATGAGGGATTTATAGGTGTTGAGGATGGTGGAGGGGTCCAGACCCCACGTACGGCCGGAAAGGAACTTGAGGAGATGGAGTCGGGAGCGTGCCTTGGCTTGGATTGTCCAGAGATGGGGAGTCCAGGAGAGGCGACGGTCGAGGGTGACGCCAAGGTACTTAAGGGTGGGAGTGAGGGCGATAGGATGGCCATAGACGGTGAGATAGAAATCAAGGAGGCGGAAGGAAGGGGTGGTTTTGCCTACAATGATCGCCTGGGTTTTGGAGGGATTGACCTTGAGCAACCACTGGTTGCACCAAGCGGTGAACCGGTCAAGGTGGGATTGGAGAAGGTTTTGGGAGCGCTGCAGGGTGGGGGCAAGGGCAAGGAAGGCGGTGTCATCGGCAAACTGGAGAAGGTGGACGGGGTGTGACGGTGGCGGCATGTCCGCCATGTACAAAAGGTACAGAAGGGGGGAGAGGACGGAGCCTTGGGGCACACTGGCGGAGGGGAAAAAGGTGTAGGAATCTGTGTTATGGATGGTGACATAGGAAGGATGGCGAGAGAGAAAGGAGCCGATCAGACGGACGTAGTTAATGGGAAGGGCGAAGGTTTGGAGCTTGAAGAGGAGACCAGAATGCCATACGTGGTCATAAGCTCGTTCGAGGTCCAGGGAGAGGAAGATTGCAGAGCGACGGGAATTAAGCTGGTCAGAAAGGAGATGAGTGAGGTGAAGGAGAAGATCGTCGGAAGAGAAGGATGGCCGAAAACCACACTGGGTAACGGGAAGGAGGCGGTGCTGGCAGAGGTGCTGGTGGATGCGGTGGGTGAGGATAGATTCCAAGACCTTGCTGAAGACAGAGGTAAGGCTGATGGGATGGTAGGAGGAGACGGCGGACGGCGGTTTGCCAGTTTTAAGGAACATCAGGATACGGGAGGTTTTCCACAGGTCGGGGTAGTAAGCGGTGGACAGGACTACATTGTAAAGCCTGGCCAGGGTGGAGAGGAAAGAGACAGGAGCTTCACGAAGGTGACGGTAGGTGACATGATTGTGACCAGGAGTGGTGTTGCGTTTTGTGCAGAGTGTAGCAATGAGATTCTGTGTAGTGATAGGGGCATTGAGTTCCGTGTGTGCAATGTTGTCCAAGTACTGGAAACCAGGTGCGAGGGGAGGGACAGAGGTGTCAGTTCGATTGCGGACATCTGGGAAGAGGGAGTAATCGAACTGGGGATCATCGGGGATGGAGAAAATATCGGAGAGGTAGGAGGCAAAGTGATTGGCCTTACTAAGGGAGTCAGGGAAGGGGTGATCATCATGGAGAAGAGGATAGTAGGGGGAGGGTTTAGTTCCGGTAAAGCGACGGAAGGCTGACCAGAACTTGGACGAGTTGATAGGTAGGGTAGCATTTAAACGGGTGCATGCCAGTCGCCAGTCCCGGCGTTTCTTAGCCACGAGCAAATTACGAATGTGTCACTGGAGTTGCCGGTGGCGTCGTAGTGTGTCCAGGTCACATGTGTGGAGGAAGGCACGGTAGAGACAGCGGGATTCATGGAGGAGGAGGACGGCCTGTGGGGGTAAGGTAGGACGGTGGGGGTGGACGGTGACAGTAGGGACGTGGACCTCCACGGCCTCAGACAAGGTCTGCTGGAGAAAGGAGGCAGCATGGATTACATCGTCAGGGTGGTGGTAGGTGAAGGGGTGGCTATCGACCTGGGTGGAAAGGGTATCCCAGTAGGCATTCCAGTTGGCATGGGAATAGTCATGGACGTACTTAGGGGGAGGGTCATTGCGAGGGTCGGGGCAGGGGCGGCGACCGTCTGAAACGGTGAGGAGGATAGGGAGATGGTCGCTACCAATAGGCTCCAGGACATCCACCATTATGCGGCCAAAGAGGTTGGGGGCGGGAAGGATAACATCGGGAGTGGAGTTGGATTCGGGACGGGTGTGCTGGGGGATGGGGATGAGGTCGCCTTGAAGGGAGGAGAGGAACCGATGCCACCACCGTAACTGGGCAGCGGAACGACTATGGATGTTGAGGTTGGCGGCGATCACGTAGGAGGAGAAAGTACGGTCAATGCGGGAGAGGAAGTCGAAGGGAATAGGGGCGTTAGGGCGGACGTAGATGGTGGCGCAGGTAACGGTAAGGCCGGGGAAGCAGAGACTAAGGATCAGGTGTTCGGTGGGGTCAGGAAGGAGAGGTTGGAGCCGAACAGGGATCTGGCGGTGGTGACCAATGTCAACTTCACCTCGCGCAATCGGGAGGGGATTATCGGAGCGGTGGAGGAGGTAGGGCGAAGTGTGGATGGTGTGGTGGGGTTGGAGGAAGATTTCATTGAGGAGGAAGGCATCCACGCGGTGGGTGGCAAGGGTGTGCAGGAAGAGGTTCTTGTTGGCAGGAAGGGAACAGATGTTGTTGAAAAGGATACGGTGCTGTCGCGCCATGACAGGGATTTAAACGAATGTGTCAAGACGGGAGAAGGTGAAATGGGCCTGGTTGTTGGAGTAGGTGGCGTACATTTTCAGTTGGAAAACGGAACGGCCGGCGAGGGATATCTGTTGGAAGGTGTGCGGTCACTGAAATGGATGAACATTCTGAAGGGGGCAGGTGAAGGGAATTGCCGGGAGGGGTGGGGGCGTCCAGAGGGCAGACAGGAATGGTGAGTTCAGGAGTGGTAGGAGGGGGTCAGGCCTTACATTTCTGGGAGTATGTAGGATGAGGGAGGTTACAGGTATTACAGGAAGGGGGGGACTGGAGATTGGGGCACTGCCATAAAAAGTAGGCTTGCCTACAGTGCGGGCAGGTGGGGGCCTCACGGCACTCAGATGTCAGGTGTGCATTATACCGCAAGCACCTTTGGCAGCAGAGGGCTTGAGGAGTGGAACGGGAGGGGTCAACTTTATAACGTTGATTAGAAAGGAGGGCACCCTGCTTCAGGAGACAGTCTATGGAGGGGGCGTGCTCGGAAAAGACCCGCATAAGGCGGGTGGGGCCAGCAGCGTTGTGGATGCGACGAACCGCACGTACCTCCAGATGGGGATGTGCCTGAAGTTCCGCCAACACCTCCTCCTCCGTGATCGTCGGACTAAGCCGAGTGATCACGGCAGTGAGGGTCGGCGGGCGACGCGGGGGTTAGGGTTGGAGGGTAGGAGATGGAGAAGGAGCAGGCGTGAGGGAGGCGTTGGGGCCAAAACGGGTGATGGGGAGGCGAGAGAGGATGTCAGTATGGTGGGTGGCGCTGGGGGAGGAGATGAAAACGGTATCCCAACTGGGAGTGAGGAGAGAGATGGGGGCACCAGGGAAGTGTTGGCGGAGGAGGAGGGAGAGATTCTGGGCCTCGAGAAGGGAAGGATCGGGACGGTAGAGGAGGTATTTGTATAAAGAGAAGGGGGAGGAGGAGGAGGAGGAGGAGGAGGAGGAGGAGGAGGAGGTGGAGGGAGCAGGGCCAGGTGGGGAGACATCCATGGCATCCTGGGGGGGGGAGGACGGGGCTGGGCCTTTTTGGAAGCGGAGGAGGTGGTGGTGCTACTAGGGCATTTAACAGCGGCAGAAGTGTGGGTGGTGATATGAGGGACGGGAGCTATAGGGAGGTGGCGGGAAGGGGCAGGTCCCGGCGTGGACGCAGCAGTCGGCGACAGAGATGGTGACGGTGAAGGCGACGGCGATGGTGACGGTGGTGGCGTTGGTGGCGGTGATGGCGAAGGCGATGGGGAGAGTTGGGCATGGGCAGTGGCCCGACGGGCTACCACCCTAGCTGGAGCTGCAGTGACGGGCTGGGGGAGTGGGGGTAAGGATCACAGGGAGAGGATCGGGAGGAAGAAGCTGGAGAGGGGGCGACAATGAGCGAGGGCGAAGGGAGAGTGAGAAGAGGAGGGATGGAAAGAGGGGCGTGTGACTGGGCACACCATGTAATGGTGGTGGTGGCGGCGGAGGGGAAGTATAAACTATGGCTGTGGTGGTAGTGGTGGTAGTGGTGGTGGGGGCTGACATGACGACAGAGATAAACAAAAACGCACAGGACGAAAAAGAAAGGACAAAAACTGGGGACAGACGAAGATGAAGATGGATGAAGATGAAGACGAAGACGAAGACGGATGAAGACGAAGACGGACGAAGACCAGAGTCCCACGCTGCTGGCGCTGGCGCTGACGGCGACGACAGGTGGCAGGAATGCCGCAGCTGCTGCTGCTGCTGCTGGTGCCGCGGACGGGGCCAGGGCCGCTGCTGCTGCTGCTGGAGGGCTGGCTGGCTGGACCTCTGCTGCTGGAGGGCTGGCTGGCTGCTGCCGGCTGGACCGCTGCTGCTGGCCAGGACCGCTGCTGCTGCTGCTGCTCGGCTGGACCGCTGCTGCTGGCCAGGACCGCTGCTGCTGCTGCTGCTGCTCGGCTGGACCGCTGCTGCTGGCCAGGACCGCTGCTGCTGCTGCTGCTGCTGCTCGGCTGGACCGCTGCTGCTCGGTGGGCGGGCTGGCTGGCTGACTGGCTGGCTGGCTGGCTGGCTCCTAAAAATCCTAACACTTCGATTAGTGCTGGAATGGCACAATCGAAGGGTGGTATCCATGCGGAGTACCGCCGGAGATGAATGTCGTGGACCGGTGAGGCTTCCGCTTTTATAAGCAGTGGATGGCTTCTCATTGGCTGGATGACGTCACAGTGGAAACGACACATACGGAGGTGGCGGCCTCTGTGTCCATAGATTTTGTTTGCGCGCTTTCTCCAGCTTTGCTTGCAGTGAAATCCATCGCAAAAGGCGGAGAACTGCGAGGAATGTATGAAGTCTCCCTCTGCGCTCTTTCTTTATCAACTGCGTGATTCCATGCATTGCTGAGTGCATATACGGAGTCTCTGTTGAAATTATTGTCACATAGTCTAATTTCAGCTGCTTCCCTGATGACAGGGTCCCAATAGTTTGAAGTGTGAGCAAGTATTCTTGTTTCATCGAATAAAATCTTATGTTTATTTAACAAACTGTGCTCAGCCACCGCTGATTTTTCTAGATACCTGTATTTCAGGTGACGCTGATTTCCCACACAGCGATCGGCTACAGTTCTTGTAGATTGGCCCACATAATTTTTGCCACACTCGCAAGGAATGCTGTAAATTCCTGGTACTCTCAGGCTGAGATTATATTTCAAGGGTCACAACATTTCCTTAATCTTCCTGGGTGGCCGGAAGACTGGTCTGATTCTCTGTTGGGTCACGACTCTACCGAACTTGCTGGTCGTTGCACCTCAGAATGGTATCCGCGCGATGTGTTGGTCCTCTTGTTCTATTCCAATAGCGTCCTTCCTAGGTTTCTTTGCCAGAGTAGGTCTGATATCACGACCAGAATATCCATTTTTTCTGAATACCGTCGTCAGATTGTTAATCTCGGAGCCGAGATGATCCTTGACCGAAATAGTCCTTGCTCTGTGTACCAAGGTATTCCGCATAGATCTCTTCTGGGTGGTGAAAACTACGTGCGGTTAGATATAAATCTGTATGCTTTGGTTTTCTGTACACAGAATGTCCGAGGCGTCCATCTGATTTTCACTCCAACAGCACTTCTAAGAAGGCTAACTTCCCGTCCTCCACCTCTACTGTAAATCTTATGTTCTGGTGTATACGATTCAAATGATCAACAAACTGCTGCAGTGCCTCATTGCCATGTGGCCATATTAAAAATGTATCGTCAACATACCTGAAGAAGCAGGATGGACGTAAGGGAGCAGTGTTCAACGCTCGTTCTTCAAAATCCTCGATGAAAAAGTTAGCTATGGTTAGTGACAGTTGCGAACCCATGGCTGTTCTGTCAGTCATTTCATAATATTTTCCACCATACAAAAAATAGGTGGTCTTCAAAGAGTGTCGACGTAACTTCAGTATTTTAGGAGAGAAATGAGCAGCCAACAGTTTTAACATATCTTCCACCGGTACCTTTGTAAATAAAGAGACCACATCTAGGCTGATCATGATGTCATTCGGGCCTATCCTCATCTGCTTTATAATGTCAACAAACATTTTTGAGTTATTATTATGATGGCTTCTGTGGCCGACTATAGGTGCTAATAATATGGTTAAGTATTTTTCCAACCGATACGTAGGAGACCCAATAGCACTAACAATAGGTCTCAACGGGACCCCATCCTTATGGACCTTGGGTAGACCGTATAACCTGAATGGTAGCCGTGCGATGTGTTGGTCCTCTTGATCTGTTCGAACAGCGTCCTTCCGAGGTTTCTTCGCCAGAGTAGATCTGATAATACGATCAGAATATCCATTTTTTTCTGAATACCTTCGTCAAATGGTTAATATCGGAGCCGAGATGATCCTTGACCGAAATAGTCCTTGCTCTGTGTAGCAAAGTATTCAGCATAGCTCTCTTTTGAGCTGGGTGGTGAAAACTATGTGCGTTTAGATATAAATCTGTATGCGTCGGTTTTCTGTACACAGAATGTCCGAGACGTCCATCTGATTTTCACTCCACCAGCACATCTAAGAAATGTAACTTCCAATCCTTTTCCACCTCAACTGTAAATCTTATGTTGTGGTGTATACCATTCAAATAATCAACAAACCTGCTGCAGTGCCTCATTGCCATGTGGCCAGATTAAAAATATATTGTCAACATACCTGAAGAAGCAGGATGGACGTTAAGGGAGCACTGTTCAATGCTCATTCTTCGAAATCCTCGATGAAAAAGTGAGCTATGGCTGGTGACAGTGGCGAACCCATGGCTGTTCCGACAGTTATTTCATAATATTTTCCACCATAGAACAGAAGAGAGCTATGCTGGATACCTTGATACACAGAGCTAGGACTATTCTGGACAAGGATCATCTCGGCTCCGAGATTAACCATCTGACGACGGTATTCAGAATAATTGGATATTCTGATCGTGATATCAGATCTACTCTGGCAGAGAAACTTAGGGAGGACGCTGTTTGAACAGGTCAAGAGGATCAACACATCGCGCGGCTATCATTCTGCAGTGCAACGACCAGCAAGGTCGGTAGAGTTCTGAGCCAGCAGGAAATCAGACCAGTCTTAAGGCCATCCAGACAGATTAAGGAAATGTTGCGACCCGTGATAGATAATCTCAGCCTGAGAGTACCGGTAATTTACAGCATTCCTTGAGAATGTGGCAAAAATTGTGTCGCCCAGTCTACAATAACTGTAGCCGATCGCTGTGTGGGACATCAGCGTCACCTGAAATACAGGTACCTAGAAAAATCAGCGGTTGCTGAGCACAGTTTATAAATAAACATAAGATTTTATTCGATGAAACAAGAATACTTGCTCACACTTCAAACTATTGAGACTCTGTCATCAGGGAGGCAGTTGAAATTAGACTATGTGCCAATAATTTCAACAGAGACTCCGTATATGCACTCAGCAATGCATGGAATCACGCAGTTGATAAAGAAAGAGCGCAGAGGGAGACTTCTTACATTCCTCGCAGTTCTCCGCCTTTTGCGATGGATTTCGCAAGCAAAGCTGGAGAAAGCGCGCAAACAAAATCTATGGACACAGAGGCCGCCACCTCCGTATGCGTCGTTTTCACTGTGACGTCATCGAGCCAATGAGAAGCTGTCTGCTGCTTATAAAAGCGGAAGCCTCACTGGTCCACGACAGTCAGTTTTACCCCTGATGAAGATGACGGAGGTAGTCATGGGAAGCTCAGGATTGTATCCAAATTTGACACGGGAAGTACACCGAGAATTTTTTGTGCAAGGACTCTGTCGCGAAAGACTTTGTAGTGAGAATTGGGTTCTCATTTGTTTCTTTTTTATGCCTTTTCAGTGTCTAATGTTATAGTGACACAAGATTATCGGAGGAGTAGTTACATTGTGGGACAAAACATCCAAATTACAGTTTTAACAGTTGCACATGGGAACAGAGGCCAAACACTGTTCTGGTAGGAAGAGATACTTTGAAAATAGGTGTGCTAGATGCTCTGCTATATTTCAGTAATGTTGCAGTATCAAGTTTTAAGATTATGGCATTGCTGGCAGTGCCTAGAGGACTAAATATGCAAAGAATTTTAATTTTCCAATGACAGTAAGACACTCTTGGAAGCCATGTGAGAAGCAAGAATAAGAAGTCTGAAAAAGAAAAAGGAGGGAGAACAACACCAGAAACAAGATGAATATGGACCTGGAATGCATTAGTGTTATGCATTGTAGGTAGAGATGCAAGCTTTAAATTCAACTAGAACTTCCTGGAAGTTCACTTTTCTAACAGTCTGATACATATTGATTAAAAGCTATTAAAGATGGCTTAAATCTTATATACTGTCTTGAAACATACTTACCTAAAAAGCAGACGACTCATAAAATGTAAAGTTGAAAATTAAAGATATTTAATGAAAAACTATGAGTTGATTACTGAAATTTTTGATAACCTTTATTAAAGATTTTCTGAAATATAATTTATGGCAGCAACAACTTTTCAAATGTCTGCTTTAAATATGTCTAAAGAACTTCTAGAAAAAATAAAGTTCCTACTTTGCTTTTAATTCGAGATATGCGTACCTATGCAGTACATAAATTATTAAGAAGCTTTACTTCAGTTACCACACAAATTACAATTCAGGAAAAAGCGTGTGATCAAAAGCTGTTGTTCATACTTCAAACTGTCCCCAACAGATTTGTTAAATGAAGATAAGCATTACATGGGCTCACAACTCTTACTCTTTGAGTTATACTATTTCGAAAACTGACAGACTTTTCAAGATTTACTCCTGTGTTCACAAACCATTCTCCTTAATGGTCTACTATGCTTGCCTAGGCTAAAGCTGTGACAATAGTAAGTAAGTCTCTTCCTGTACAAGAACCACAGTAACTGTGTGTGTGTGTGTGTGTGTGTGTGTGTGTGTGTATGTGTGTGGGTGGGTGCAGGATCTGGACATGCAGTAACATATGAAGGTTTGGGTCGATCCTGGAGGTGTACTTGGATAGCCAAAGTGGTTTAGCTGAGTAGTACCGTATTGGGGGTACAAGGACACTTTTAATATCAAATTGATATCAAATTAATTATACAAATTAATTAAATTGATCGATTAATAATCCACACTGCCTAATAACATCGTGAGTTTTCGCCAGCCAGCACGTGAGCACTTTCCCCATCTCTGTGGTAAATCCCAACCTCTTGTCTGTCCCTTCCAACTCCCCCTCCCCCTCCCTCCCAGCCGATACAAGCGCAGTTTTTGAATTTCATATATTTTTGAAGAGGGTTTCTGGTGCACTTTCTTTGTGACCTCCTTAACTTATTGGTCTTTTCCATGTCAGCACTTTTGATGTCAAATTAATTGACCAATTAATAAAACATTAACAAAAAATTGGTGGCAATAGCTCAATTGAGGTACCCCCCCACTCCCCTTAACATATCGTGCCACTTTTCGTCTCCTGATATTCTGTCATTGAACATGAGCTGCTTCAGGTGAGGCCTGAGTTATGCAAATAGCCCCCTCCCCTCCCACTCAATCAATTTGATTGACTAATTAATTAAATCGTTATCCTTTTCTGTGGGACAGTTTTTCTTGGTATCTGCTGCCCTCATCTGGAAATATTGATTGACTGGTGGGAAATCGATTGCAGCATGTGGAATATTGTTTATTTAAACAATTTGTCAGGAAACTGATTGCCATGTGTGCAACACTTTTTTATTATGCAGCACTTTTCTATTCTGATTCGTGGACTGTGCGGCTGATCCCGGTGGAGGTTCGAGTCCTCCCTTGGGCATGGATGTGTGTGTTTGTCCTTAGGATAATTTAGGTTAAGTAGTGTGTAAGCTTAGGGACTGATGACCTTAGCAGTTTAAGTCCCATAAGATTTCACACACATTTGAACATTCTTTTTCTATTCTGATCATCCAAGGAATACCATCACGAAGGTCTTGTGGCACATAATGACACTTAAAAATTTTCCAGTCATAATTAATTTAATATAAAAAATGTTCTCATACCCACATTACCCTACTACTTAGGTGACTGCTCATGTGAAGTAGGATATCTGCATTCAAGACCTGGTCCAGCACAAATTTTCATGTTCCACCATTAAGTTGTACTCCCAGAGTCTCATCATATTCGCAACTGTGAATGCATTTCTGCTATTTGACACCGCTGTAGCAGGGATCCTCTAGGGGTAGACAACCTGGACATTTATACTGCTTGCCAAAACTTAGGGGCGCCATTTTGGTTCTGAGTGTCAGAAAAACATTAATGTATTAAGCACTCAATAATAGAAAAATAGCACTGTATGCTGACATAAAATGTAAGTTGTGTTGCGAGCGGTTTCCACCACATGTTACCTACACTTGGGTTATTATGATGATGTCTCTCACTGTGTGGCATTTTGCTGCACAGTCAGAAGCGTCAATTTGATTCTGTCTGCTCCTTGCAGTGGCGGAGGACCTCCACTCACTTCGAGACACCCTAGTGTGACCTGTTCATATGTGGCTTGCAGTAAAGTGAGCGATAGCCATGCACCATTCGTGGTATGAAACCCTCAGAGCATGAGTGCTACTCACACTTGCCCGGTTATTTTAAGGGTAAGTATGTCCATTATTAAGATGCAGTTTAGTTTGATAGATACTAGTTTATCATAAATCGATTATCCAATCGAAACAATGGAAGCGTTTTTAAATAAATTAAATATTTAATTTAGGTATCCAAATTGGCTTCCTATTAAAACAATAAATTATTGTTCCAAATTTTAATGTATTCCATATGTACGTATTTTTGTTAAAACAAATTTTTTTAATGTAAGACACTCATAAAGTTCATTACTCAGATAAAACGCATTTTATAATAATATACCTGAATAATTGAAAAGAATAAAATTTCAAAATCAAGAATTATAAAATTGTTTTTAATAAATATTTAAGATTTACTGAAATATTTATTATAAACAAAACCAGACTTTTTTGAGATTCACAAGATATGACAAATATTTTTTGTTGGACATAAATATGTTTTATGTCGAGCGATGGAATATAATTTCGAAGCTATGTTAAATATGGTTTTAGCTTGTTTAGAATTACAGTGAACCTTAATTTTTTTGTATTTTTGTAGTCGACATTATTTAATTTGTGTTCTGTGCTTGCCATTTCCAAGATCTCTAGCAGTCAAAGAAAACTGTCTGATTACCACTATAAAAAAAGGAAACTGGGGAAGGAAGCCAACAGGCAAAAACAATCAGGCATATTAGGAATTGTATCCAAGAGGTGTATAAAAACAAACGACGACTCTGAGAATCCAACATGAAGTACAGTTACACAAAAAAATACAGGATAAACAAGGTATGAAGTTTCTCAATCAATTGGAACCGACTGTACTCTGACTCTACCATCATCAGATCAAAGCATTGAAAAAAATGACACGAACATGACAGCCACAGAAAGCATTCTACAAACTTCGAGTACAGATCCAGCTAGTGGCCAAGAATGTTTGGAGATGTCGAAATAAGTCATTTAGTAAGACAAGGTCGACTTAAGCTATTGCATTCCTAATTACAAATTGCCTCTCAATGACAATGGTTGACATTTTAGCACAAATTATTATACACGAATTTTAAGAAATAGAGAAAATTTTATGAGACTGCCTGGTGTACTCTCTTTCACAAAACTGCTTTTATCGTTTGTATTAAAAGATTTTCGGCTCTATGGTTAGTTCTCTTTCATCAGAGGTGTTTAAAGGTTGAAAGAACCATGGCAAAACTTTAAAAGAGCATGAAATTTCTAAAAATCACATTCAGGATCAAAAATTGTGGCTAAAAATGTACCAAAGGTTAAAATGTTGTAAAATTATAGATGCAGTCACACAAAGAGTTATTAATGATGAAACAAATTGTTCTAACGGATTGGTTCTAAGAATCGTAGCAATTACTAAAACGCTTGATAAAAGTGGTCTGGCTTTTCAGGGTACAAGCAGCAACTTGTTCGAATATAATAATGGTAATTTCATAAAATAGTTCAGTTATTATCTCAATTTGATCCCATTGTGGAAGATCACATCTGTAGAGTGGTAAGGGAAGATGATACACACTTACTATCTCAGGAAAAATATACAAAACGATAGTAGTCGGACAAAGGGGATGCTGTGGCGTTTTGTTAGTGCGAGTTGCATACATTCTGGGAAAAGCATACATTCAGGAACAAACCTGATTGATTTATGACCCCTTCCTCTACTCTTAACCTACTGTTCTGTTAATTGATTTATGATCCCCTGGAGGTAATGCATCTTTCTGAGAAGCCCCTCACCCCTCCCCCTCCCACTCCTCTACATCCACTCCTCTGGGAAATCTCCAACCCCTCTCCCTTCCCCCTCACTGATACAATCACACTTTTGATACCAAATTAATTGACTACTTAATTAAATCGACCAATTAATTGACCTCTCTCCCTCTGAGAAATTCCTCACCCCAACTCCCCTCCCCCATCTGTAAATTGGTGGGAAAAGGACTCAGTCTGTGCTGGAAAGGAAGGATCTCTTGAAACGAAATTGAAGTCAATGTTAATTACATAGTGGAGGATATATTTATAAAATTCCATTTTCAGGGGTTGAATCTCTTTATTTGGCGGGAACAGCTCACATCCAGCAACTACATGTTCTAATTACGTAATTACACTGATGCAGTTTTGGTGATGTTGTCTTGTCGGAAAAATTTCGTGTGTGTGCACACCTTGACGTGCAGGGATCGACTGAACTAGTGCACAATACCACCACCAGAGGATGTCCCACTCTCCCCCACCCCTCGCCTTCTCCCTCCCCACCCATCCCAGAAAAAACTGATGGAAAAGGGAGTCACTCTCTGCTGGAGGGGACGGATCCCACAACACGAAATTCAAATCAATGTCAATAATATATTGATGCATATTCTTTATTTAATGATTTTGTAGGAGACAGGACTCTGCCATTTGCGTAGATTTCACATCTGCACCCCCCACACCCACTTCCCATACCGTAATAACTGTAAGCACCGAGGAATGGAATGAAGTGTGGTATGGGAGCCGCCGTTTGTGGTCTCTCGCACGTGGGTCTGTCGTCCAGGCGCTGCAGCAAGGGTCAAAAGCTGCCCAAGGTCCTAATTACAGATCACAATACTAACTACTGCCGACCATAGTCCGGATGTCGACCTCCTCTGATCTTGCGGCCCCAAATAAGGCATCAAGTGAGGGTAGTCCGTTGATTGGGAAATTTCAGACTCACTTCCTGTCTCTGTTTCTCTCTAGAACCTACTTCCTGTTTGTTTGTCTGTGTCTCCAAACACACAGAGATTTCCATCTCTCCTCAGAATGCTGTGTTTCTATTGATTAATGCTGGGAACAAAGGGAGAGCTGACGCAATTTCAATATCAAAAATAGAGCGAAATAGTACATTTGCACTACCATATCAAATTAATTTTTTAACAATTTACAGGAGTGAAATAGATCGCTTAAAACAATCACCTCCACCTTACGATGATCTTTTTTCATTATAAAACATACATTCAAAGTCTGAGTATCACTCGCAAACATTATGCAAATCAAGTAATGAAATTTCCGCCAGAAACAGATTGTAGTGCTAAATATATCCTAGGTCTTGTATGCACCGACATTTGACAACACAAACACCATTCTCCATCACAACGTTTCCACTAAACCTATCAGGTGGAAAAAATCTGGCCGATCACACAAAATCGCGATCGCAGAGCGCGCGCCATCTGCCGACTGCCGGGTAGCCCCTTCTGTACCAGCCGGGAGAGACCTGCACGCGCACCACCCATGCTGGCAGCGGCATGCCTATTCCCCAGTCTCCATATGCCCACCACAGCGAATGCTCAGAGGTTGGAGAGGCTGTCATCAAGCAGTCAACCAATGAATTTACAGGGGGGTGGGGGATAATCATCCAGCGCACACACTCATCATATTGAATCTTCTCAAGCAACACCCATGTCTGCTTCCAACCCTGCACATCCAGTACACTGGCTACCTCGCCAGCCCCCGCTGCTGCAGGCAAGATCAGATAGGCCGGTGCATTCTGTGTAACCTAACCACACATGACACACCAAGTTAATCCGTGACTTCTGGTCACTGAAGACTCGTGACCACTCATGCAGCCAGCCAAGACGCACTGCAAGACTAACAGCTGCAGCTTGAATGTATAGAGCAGTTCTAACCAGTTTCATCCCAATATAGACCCCTTCCAGATTAAAAAGTACAGTTTAAAGAATCCACTTCACTCAATACAAGCCGGCCGTTGTGGCCGAGCGGTTCTAGGCGCTTCACTCTGGAACCACGCGACCGCTACGGTCGCATCTTCGAATCCTGCCTTGGGCATGGATGTGTGTGATGTCCTTAGGTTGGTTAGGTTTAAGTAGGTCTAAGTTCTAGGGGACTGATGACCTCCAATGTTAAGTCTAATAGTGCTCAGAGCCACTTGAATTTGAACGCAATACAAGACAGGGATGTTGTTGTCGACTGATGACCTCAGATGTTAAGTCCCATAGTGCTCAGAGCCATTTGATGTTGTTGTCCACGCACCTACAATTTCTCACGCTAAATATAAATTTCTCCATGTTGTAAAAGTCATTCTCAAAGACAGAAGAAATCGGGGCATACACACGTTTTCACACGTCGGCCGGAGTGGCCGTGCGGTTCTAGGCGCTACAGTCTGGAGCCGAGCTGCCGCTACGGTCGCAGGTTCGAATCCTGCCTCGGGCATGGCTGTGTGTGATGTCCCTAGGTTAGTTAGGTTTAATTAGTTCTAAGTTCTAGGCGACTGATGACCTCAGAAGTTAAGTCGCATAGTGCTCAGAGCCATTTGAACCATTTAGCCAACACGTTTTCACATCGCTAAAGTATCGTCACTTGTTGTGAAAATCCTGTTACAGTATGGCACAGGCAATATTTCCTCTAACAAGGGAACCTCCCCATCTCACCCCCCTCAGATTTAGTTATAAGTTAGCACAGTGGATAGGCCTTGAAAAACTGAACACAGATCACTCGAGAAAACAGGAAGAAGTTGTGTGGAACTATGAAAAAAAAAGCAAAATATACAAACTGAGTAGTCCATGCGCAAGATATGCAACATTAAGAATACTGTGACCACAGGAGCGCCGTGGTCCCGTGGTTAGCGTGAGCAGTGGCGGAACGAGAGGTCCCTGGTTCAAGACATACCTCAAGTGAAAAGTTTATTTTTTTTTATTTTCAGACAATTATTTTGCGAAGCTGCACAGGTACACAGAGCAGTATTGTCTACGTGATCGTGTGTCAATTATCAAAGTTCAGGCACTCACACATAATCAACTTAGCTCTCCAAAATTCCAGGACATGTTCAGATTTGCTTGGACATATGCAGGATTTGACGGTCTACACACGGAAAAATTTGAAAACGTTAAAAACATATGTTTTGACAGAGCACAGGGAAAACCGTGCGACTGTGAAACTGTTGCATTCATTTGTTGCAGTTTATGTGACAAACTCTTATGTTTTCATCACTTTTTTGGGAGTGATTATCACATCCACAAGAAAACCTAAATCGGGGAAGGTAGAAGAATCTTTTTACCCATTCGCCAAGTGTACAAGTTAGGTGGGTCGACAACATATTTCTGTCATGTGACGCACATGCCGTCACCAGTGTCGTATAGGATATATCAGACGTGTTTTCCTGTGGAGGAATCGGTTGACTTATGACCTTGCTCACGCCAACCACGGGACCTCGGCGCTCCTGAGCTCACACTATCCTTGATGTTGCGTATCTTGCTCATGGACTACTCAGTTTGTATATTTTGCTTATTTTTTTCATGCTTCCACACACCTTCTTCCTGTTTTCTCGATTGATCTGTGTTCAATTTTTCAAGGCCTATCCACTGTGCCAACTTATAACTAAATCTGAGGGGGGTGCGATGGGGAGGTTCCCTTGTAAGTATTCTCTCATCAGGTAAAAAATTCTGTTCTACTCAGCTTAATATCTGTTACGTCCTGCATCACAGGACTAAAATATTAAACTCATTTTTGGCTCATGATGGAGTGTTAAGCTCAACCTCTGTCACTAGATGCCTCCTCGTTTTCATACTCACTTAAAGTAACCAAACGCATGGCTGCATACTAAGTCTCTTAAGGTAACAGCACAGAGAAGTTGTAAATATCAGGTTTATACTACGTATCACTTCATAAATTCGGTAACACAGCTAATTTTATTACAATGATCATCTCTCCCTGTGTAGGTGGGAGAAATTTCGTTAAAAGATACCGCCACAACGATAAAAACGCCTGATTACTGCTTCAGCACGCGAATCATATCCATGATACCCTAGCCGTCGCTTCCTGTCGCCAGATGGGACGCCATTGATAGATTGATAGGATAATTAATTATGTGGGTCCTGAGAGTCACTTTGCATGGCAGTGATTTTTTTTCAGCAGTCGGATTACACTCGTCAGGTACCTCAAAGGGGAATCCCTGGAGGGAAGACGCTGTTCTTTTCGAGGAACACTATTGAGAACTGACATTTGACACTGACTGCAGAAGGATTCTACCGCTGCCAACATACATATCGCGTAAGGACACCGAAATTAGGGTTCATAAGGAGGCATGTTGGCAGTCTTTTTCCCGCGCTCTTTTTGCGGATGGAATAGGTAAGGGAGTGGTAAGAATACCCAGTGCCACACATCACACCATGGCCTGCGAAGTAAGCATATAGATGTAGAAGAAGTTGTATAGAGCTCATCTTTAAACTCCTCTTTCGTCAGAGTATTGCTTACCTACTGTATTCTCATAAATCTTCCTACCTTGGATGTATAGCATTTGAATCCACATGATTTACATGAGTAAGAGATGTACCCCCCCCCCCCTCCTAATCCTCTCGAAATCCCATCATGTTCCGAAAGCATTGCTCCATTTGGAATAACACTGACTAGGCAGAGAGCTATCACAACGAGAAAAGTAGCACACTACTGTACAGAAGGAAATTCACAATCACGAAAAGTATACACAGACTGCCCAAAGAAATTCAGGAGCATAACACCTACAATTCCTTGATATCTACATGTCCTGATCGCCTTTATGACTACTACATTAGATATACGACTATATAATGGTGTCAAAGACATCCTTGGCAGAACAGTCTCTCTCTCTCTCTCTCTCTCTCTCTCTCTCTCTCTCTCTACAAACTATAAAAACTTTGCCAATGTCACCCAGTGGAGAACTCGGTAAGATGTTACTGCATCTGTCTCTTCCGATATGTTGTTGTTGTTGTCGTCTTCAGTCCTGAGACTGGTTTGATGCAGCTCTCCATGCTACTCTATCCTGTGCAAGCTTCTTCATCTCCCAGTACCTACTGCAACCTACATCCTTCTGAATCTGCTTAGTGTATTCATCTCTTGGTCTCCCCCTACGATTTTTACCCTCCATGCTGCCCTCCAATACTAAATTGGTGATCCCTTGATGCCTCAGAACATGTCCTACTAACCGATCCCTTCTTCTGGTCAAGTTGTGCCACAAACTTCTCTTCTCCCCAATCCTATTCAATACTTCCTCATTAGTTATGTGATCTACCCATCTAATCTTCAGCATTCTTCTGTAGCACCACATTTCGAAAGCTTCTATTCTCTTCTTGTCCAAACAATTTACCGTCCATGTTTCACTTCCATACATGGTTACACTCCATACAAATACTTTCAGAAAGGACTTCCTGACACTTAAATCTATACTCGATGTTAACAAATTTCTCTTCTTTAGAAACGCTTTCCTTGCCATTGCCAGTCTACATTTTATGTCCTCTCTACTTCGACCATCATCAGTTATTTTGCTCCCCAAATAGCAAAACTCCTTTACTACTTTAAGTGTCTCATTTCCTAATCTAATTCCCTCAGCATCACCCGACTTAATTCTACTACATTCCATTATCCTCGTTTTGCTTTTGTTGATGTTCATCTTATATCCTCCTTTCAAGACACTGTCCATTCCGTTCAACTGCACTTCCAGGTCCTTTGCTGTCTCTGACAGAATTACAATGTCATCGGCGAACCTCAAGGTTATTATTTCTTCTCCATGGATTTTATTACCTACTCCGAATTTTTCTTTTGTTTCCTTTACTGCTTGCTCAATATACAGATTGAATAACATCGGGGAGAGGCTACAACCCTGTCTTACTCCCTTCCCAACCACTGCTTCCCTTTCATGCCCCTCGAGTCTTATAACTGCCATCTGGTTTCTGTACAAATTGTAAATAGCCTTTCGCTCCCTGTATTTTACCCCTGCCACCTTTAGAATTTGAAAGAGAGTATTCCAGTCAACATTGTCAAAAGCTTTCTCCAAGTCTACAAATGCTAGAAATGTAGGTTTGCCTTTCCTATCGGAAACAAATACCGTCTATGTGCTAACTTCCAGCATATGTGGCGATCCTATTAAATATACATGTATTGGCCCATTGAAGCAGGTGGCCAGCGATCAGAGTCACTTATACAGACCTGTGTAGAGTTTTGTCGCATGTATTAGAGGAAGACCATATCGACTATCAGCACGAGGAGAGGGTCCCTGTGTTGTTCTTCCATAAGCTGTTTGATACACTGCTTTTTGCTGTAACACATCAAAGCAGTGTGTGACTACAGCTGTGTACACATCCATACATATTGTTTTTCCACTATGACTTGGAGGTCTGTGTGTGGAGCTAAACCAACATTAACAAGTTTCGATCCATTGGCTCTCACAGAAAGCTGGACATCACATGGCGTAAATTATGCTGCTCCCACAACACACAGGGTGGTTGAAATAAAAGTCAAAGGCGGTGTTTCTTATTGACGAAAATATGAAAGACATTACGACATATGGAAACTGGATGAATTAGCGGCATTGTGGAGTGTTTCCAAACAGTTGTCTGAAGGTGATGACCTCGACATGTAATCTCATCTTCCACAGTGATGGGGTAGCAGATGTCTCGGTGTTCAGTATCAAAGAGACCGAGAGCACTGATTCCTCATATTGCAGCCGTGTATGCAACCACTGTTTCAGTGCTGGCCATCGCCGGAAGGTGTTCCTCCCACCAAGACTCTCTCCATCCCAGACAATTGGTATCAATCATTATGTGGTAATCAACAGCGTACCAGTGGACATATGGGATGGGAAAGACACCATCGATATGGAATAATGTACTGTGATAAGCACTGCAGTTGATAGTGGGGTCAGTTTTAGCAATTTTACCACTTTTTTCGTAATTTCAATGCCAATCAATGACACGGCAGCATGCTTCCCAATTTCTGTATCATCACTAAACCACTCCTACTCTACTTTGTGAGTACTGTGTACTAGATTGTGAATACAGATATATGACTGTGCAGTATGTCCATTCATGATTAAATTCTCGTACATATACACCGAAGTATATTAGACAGCATCCTATACCGTTGCACTTAGGTTAACTACATATCTTTAGCACTTTGATCAAAGTGCAGAACTTATTATTGCAATTGGCCATTTTTCCTTATGTTGTTGGGAGTCACAGAGTATTCTCGCATTTATAGGATTAAATTGGAGATTGAAAGATTTCCCCAAATTGTCTTTGACCAACCCACCCTGCAACACTGTCGCCAATTTAATTTGCAGCTGACTAGAAGTAGGAAGGTACTATACCCGCTACATTCCACGTCTCATAAAATAACAGAACAAGCTGAGTCCGTAACTGCTATTCAGCAAAGACTGTTCCATTCGAGACTTGCCCGCAGCTCGTGGTCGTGCGGTAGCGTTCTCGCTTCCCACGCCCGGGTTCCCGGGTTCGATTCCCGGCGGAGTCAGGGATTTTCTCTGCCTCGTGATGGCTGGGTGTTGTGTGCTGTCCTTAGGTTAGTTAGGTTTAAGTAGTTCTAAGTTCTAGGGGACTGATGACCATAGATGTTAAGTCCCATAGTGCTCAGAGCCATTTGAACCATTTCGAGGGGTCCCGGGTTCGATTCCCGGCGGGGTCAGGGATTTTCACCTGCCTCGAGATGACTGGGTGTTTGTGTTGTCCTCATCATTTCATCATCATCCAGGAAAGTGGCGAAATTGGACTGAGCAAAGATTGGATAATTGTACGGGCGCTGATAACCACGCAGTTGAGCGCCCCACAAACCAAACATCATCATCATCATCACCATTTCGAGTCTTACTCACAGCACCCATCCAAGTGCACAAGATCTCTCCAGAAGAGTCCATGTCGAGGAGATTAGCTTCCCTAATCGACGTATTGTAGATGTGAGAGTGTTGTGGTGATATAACAGACAGTTAAGAATAAACATGTGGTTTGTGCATAATGGACCTCCAGACAGATGGAGTTTGAAGCGTTTTAGGTAAATTAACTGTGCTGCCAATTCTGAAGTATTGTTTTAGTGTCTGAGGTAAGTACCAAGAAGGTATTGGAAAGATAGAAATGATCATAGACCGCAAACACATGCACTACTAAGGCTACACAGTTCTGCACTTAAACATGCAATAAGGTTAAAGCAATGTGGTTTCCAAAATATTAGTCATGGGGAGTGTAACGCTCTTAATACTCTAATGCAGGACATATAAGTCCAACATCTGACATACATCCACCATGCAAGTTTTCTATCACACTCACTACGGTGAAAAACTTCAAGATGATAAAACTAGTTCCTTCTACATCAAAGAGAAACGTAGATTCTTTGTGGTACATGCACAATATACTTTCCAGAGCTGAATAGCGCCCAGTGCTCACATCTGATTAGGGTTCAGAAATTATGCTGCACAAATGATCGCCAGTAATAGAAAATGCATGGGGAAACAGACAAATGCATAGCAGTAGTACCTGACATGTGAAATTACACATCATGTTATTCTAACTCCATAAACAGGACAACTGACAAGCAAACGTCTAACATTCTGCATGGTGTCTCTTATTCTAAGTCGTGTCTCCCTACCACTTTCGCGCAACGACGCTCTGAGCGTGTTTTTTTGGGGAATTGACTAGTTTGAACCTGGGACCTGTTGCTGGTAAGGAGACGCCAGACCACACATGACATGTAGAGTTCAAAAGAGTTCAGTGAGACTAGCGATGATGTAACCAAATACTTAATGATTTCAGCGTCAGCTCCACTGCACTCCCTGTAAAAGAATCTTAATACTAACTAAATTTAGTGGAAGGGGTTCAAGGCTTTCCTATTTTTAGTTAGCTGGTAAAATAACGTCGAAAAAGCAGTTAAGTTTACCACTGGAAATTTTATTCTACTCACAAAACATTGTTTATAAATTGCACTATTGATAAAAGGAAATGTTTTAATACAGGATGATAAAAACCAACTGCATTCAACAAAAAATGTGAACGAATATTCCAAGTTCTACAATGGATCGAAGGATGACCTATGCCATATCACATCTATAATCTACGTTTAAATTAAGTTTCACAAAAGAGAAAACTATCAAAATGGTCTACAGTGACCCTCAATTATCTTTAATTACTTATCTAACTTGTCGTAAATTACAGTGGCTGATGTGGCTTCTCAATAACTATATAACAGAAAAATCATCGCCTTTCAGATTTTTACTTCAAGTGGCAAATGTGAACACCATGAGCTTTAATTGACGATCGACACTAGTATTACGCAAAAGGGGATGTAACAGATGAGACTTCTGCAGTTCTGAGTGAAGCTTTATGCGCTGTTATGCGGCATTGCGTGCGTTCATTACCTTGTCGGTGTTCGTCAGGGGGCGGCAGGCAGCACAGCTCCGCTCACCTCGCCGTCAGAATCAACTCTTGTCCTAACTTCTCCTTACTATAATTTACCGAAGTTGGTTTAAAAAAACTATTTGGCTGTGTTTTCGTCTGACCAATCAGGGCCTCAATGTTAACCTTAAGCTCCGCCTACAAAAATTCTGTCTATCCAATGAGAAACGTTATACTTTTCGTGGTGGGGCATTGTTTTTAAAGTTTGCAACGTAACAGAGACGCGAAAAAGTCTCACGCTAAGACTTGCAGGTGGTGTGGTCCTTTTAGTGTTATCGTAAGATATATACTGTTCTTCTGGAGGGCTCTATCTTTTAACATGGGCTGGGGGTTGGTCCTGACGTAACAGAGACGCGAAAAAGTCTCACGCTAAAACTTGCGGCTGGGGGGTGGTCCGTCCCTTTTCGTAGGGCCTTCCAGCTTAACACGGTTCTGCTCTCGGCTTCTGTTCTCGTTTCTCCCCTCGGAACTGCGTCTGTCTCACGGTGGGAAGGTATGACATGCATTTAGGCATTCTTGTGTTAGTCTGTGGTATTCCATTTGCTCACTCGTTTCTCGTATTACTTTGGTGAATTTAATGTCACGATTTATTCGGAGCTATGTAACATACTACTGGATTTGCTTATCATGTCAGGGTTTTCATGGAAGGTGTTGGATTTGCCTGACACCTTACATATCACCACCCTTCGAACTTAATTTTTGCACTGAAGTTAGGCAATGATTGAATCGTTGTCTAAGTCAGTCAAAAATTATTCCGTTATCTAAATTTTTTTGCCTACTATTCAGCCACGTTATTCTGTTCTATGCTAGTTTGTATTACTAATTTATATTTTTATATTCGTCCACATTATTATCAAAAATGTGTTCATATTGTCAAGGGAAGAATATTTTTATTCTATAATAATTTTTTTTTAATTATTTTCTTTCTTTATTTAATTGTGAAGTTTGTTTTTTAAGAAGTTTGTTATCGAAAGTGATGAGTCTTTCACATCGATTTTCTTAGAAATATTGTTTTTATAAATGTAGTAATTAAGTAAAATCTATTCCTAACACATTTTCTAAATATCATGTACAAGTAAAATGTTTTTGTTTCTAGACACTCATTTCAACATTGTTACACTAACAAATAAGAATTTTCCACAAGATTTCGGGATTGCAGCCGGATCTCGTCGACTTCTTTCCACGATATTTCGGCTGACTACCTTACAGCCATCTTCAGGCGAGTGTTAGACACTGGAGATTGCTAGTGCAAGTCGCTCTATTTATACGTAAAAGTGCCGCAAGACGCGCATGCGCAAGTTACCGTTGCATGCGCGCCACCTGTCGATTCCAAGGCCCTCTACAATATTAGTGCATCTATGGAGCGCAAACGAATGCGTGATACAAGTATAACATGCACGCAGACGTGTCCAAAACAATAAAATGCAAAATTTCAATATTAAAATTAAAATTACTTGTCGCTCGACATGTCAGAGGCCATAAAAAGTTTTCTTTTGGTTGATATTAAAGAAATCAACGGGTCCCAGGCCTTATTCAATTGAAAGCCGCCATCACGATTAATGAGACTTTCCGCCAAACGTATTTTCACGGATTCCTTAACAACTGAATCCCAGAAGGATCTCGATGGGGCCAAGATTTTCGTGGCAGAATAATCCATAGTATGTCCTGTGGAAATACAATGTTCGGCTATGGCCGACTTACTGGGCTGTAAAAGGCGAGTGTGGCGCTCATGTTCAACGCAGCGGTCGTGTACTGTCCGTGTGGTCTGATCAATGTAGGCTTCCCCACACTCGCAAGGTATTTTATAAATTCCAGCCTTTCGTAATCCCAGATCATCCTTGGCTGAGCCCAGAAGAGCACAAGTCTTTGTAGGTGGCCGGAAGATTGCTTTCACACGATGTTTCTTTAAAATTCTGCCTACTTTCGATGAAATGTTACCGACATATGGGAGAAGTGCTCTGGACTTAAACACCTCCTTATCCTCTTGATCTTGTGGGTGGTCAAGTTTTTTCATCCTTAAAGCAGTACTGACCTGATGTGCAGAATATCCATTATGTTGAAATACAGATTTCAAGTGCTCTAATTCGTCTGCAAGGCTGTCTTTATCAGCCACGACATGTGCCCTATGCACCAACGTTCGAAGGACGCCCATAGTTTGTGACGGGTGATGACAGCTTGACGCCTGCAGGTACAGGTCCGTATGCGTGGGTTTTCGATAGACAGAATGCCCCAATGACCCATCCACCTTGCGATTAACCATGACGTCCAGAAATGGTAGGCAACCATCCTTTTCAACTTCCATCGTAAACTGAATGTTTGTGTGGATGGAATTCAGATGTTGTAAAAACCGTGACGGCTCTTCTTCACCGTGAGGCCACACTACAAAGGTATCGTCCACGTACCGCCAGAAGACTGTTGGTTTAAACATCGCCGAATCGAGAGCCCTCTCCTCAAAGTCTTCCATATAAAAGTTTGCTACCAGAGGGGACAGAGGACTACCCATGGCAACACCGTCAAGTTGCTCAAAATATTCATTATTAAATAGAAAGTAAGTAGAGGAAAGGGCATGGTGAAACAGCGCCGTTATATCGGCCGTAAACATTTTGCCGATAAGTGACAATGAATCCAAAAGAGGGACCCTAATGAAGAGTGAAACGACATCGAAACTTACTAACAAGTCCGAATCCTTCAGCTGTAGTGTTCTCAGAGAAAGTAAGTAGAGGAAAGGGCATGGTGAAACAGCGCCGTTATATCGGCCGTAAACATTTTGCCGATAAGTGACAATGAATCCAAAAGAGGGACCCTAATGAAGAGTGAAACGACATCGAAACTTACTAACAAGTCCGAATCCTTCAGCTGTAGTGTTCTCAGTCTGTTGATAAAGTCAGCAGAATTGCGAATATGGTGCGTACATTTGCCAACAAAAGGTCTGAGTAGCGAAGCCAGATGACTAGATAAATCATATGTTGGAGCACCGACATTGCTCACTATGGGGCGTAACGGCACATTATCCTTACGGATCTTTGGAAGACCATATAACCTCGGTGGAACAGAACTGTGAGGTCTCAATCTTTTCACAACTTCTTGCGGAAGAGAAGAGGAGTTTAGCAACTCTGACGTTTTCCTTTCTACTCTCCGAGTAGGGTCTTTATCAAGCTTCCTGTACGTTGTCTCACTCAGCAAACTATATATCTTCTGATCATACATATCACGTGGCAACAGCACAGTGGCATTCCCCTTATCCGCCAGAAGGACCACCGTCTGAGGATCTTCCCGTAACTTGCGCAGCGCAGCCCTATCCATTGAAGAAATGTTGCTCTTCTGAGGCCGAGTTCTCGTAAGGGCGCGACATGTTTCCCGCCTGATTTCTTCTGCTGCTTCACTGGATAGAGGCCTGACAGCTTCTTCAACAGCACTAATAAAATCTGTTAAAGGTAAGGTCCTAGGTGTCGGTGCGAAGTTCAGACCTTTCCCAAGTACAGACAGTGTCACGTTGTCTAAATTCTTATCCGTGAAATTTACCACAGAGCGTCGAAAAACATCTTGTCGTGACGTTGCTGAGAGTCGGTCGAACTTCGATGATTGTCTTAAAGAATACTCCTGACGGACCCAGACTGATTTGGCCCATGTTACACCACGACCCATTCCCAGGAGAGGAAAGGAAGGTTAGATGCAATCTCCATATGCAAATAAAACAGCTCTTTCGAAACCATGTCCAGTTCCCGGCGGGTGAAAGGTATCCTCTCCTTCACAAGGGCTAAACTTGCTTTACATGTGATGAACTTAGCAGTGACGGTCTTGATAAAATGTGTCACTCTGGCAAACTTCGGAATAAGGCCATTATCCCGGCATTTCAGTAAGAAACATAAAGCACTTAACAATCTCACACGTTTGTTTCGTAACTTATCCAACTTCTGGATGTTAGATGCCATCTCCTTCCCGAAGAGGTATTTGATGTGACTCTTGAAGTTTTCCTGGCGCCAGGAAAACTTCAAGAGTCACAAATAAGAATTATTTCCAAGGATTGCTTTGACAAAGAAATACACATACACAAGTATTGAGATATTATCCTAACAAATGGTACAAATGTTAAAAAAAGGGGAAACATCCAACAAGATAAATTTTTATTCTTTGTTTTTATAAGGAGAAAATAAGTAAAATATAGTTATTCTTTTATTTTTATGAGGAGAAAATAAGTGGCATATAGTTTTAGTGTTTATTATGCCTTACTTTTGTTCTTTATATACTGTCCATTTCAGAACTAATGACTTATTTTTAACGATAGTCTATTTTTTACTTAAGTTCATAGTCAATGACTGTTATTTTGTAGTTTATTAGCTGTCTGGTGTGTTTAACTTATTTAGTTTTTCACACATTTCTTTTGCACAATTCCTACATCACATAATTTTATTTCACACATTCACACAATCCTATGAATGTTTAAGCATGAGGTTGGGGAATGTTTTTTGCATGAAGGTGATGGACTTGAGCGAGATGAATGTGGGCAAGTATTTGATGTACAGCTTCGTTCGTTGTTCCTTGTTGGCTATACAAGTGTGTGTTGCTGTTGTGGAGGTCCCATAATGGAATGGAGCTGTGAGTGCAGAATCTCGTGGTTTACTGGCTTTGTATGCGTGAAAGTCATCGTTATGTTTCGCTGAAAGCGGTCGTTTATCGTTGTAATACTTCGCAGACGACTAGTTTACAATAGGATAGGGATTTGGGAAGGTATGTCGTCTATTCTTCACCCATCTTCTTTCTTGGTCTCAATCTTGCGAATCTTCAACTTTTGTTCTTCCTGCTTTTTCTCTGCTTCTTACTTGCTTCTTGGTTCTTCTCTGGTCAGGATATGGAAATATTTATTGATAACTAGTCGCTTTGAAGTTCTCCTCTTAGTAACAGTTTGATAAATTGTTTGGGCATGTCATTTTTACTTTGTGGAAGTTCTCTTCAATTTCGTGCATCAGCGTGCTGTTTAATAGCAGTAGTGTGACTTTACACATATTTTTTGCCAGTGGTGCCTTGCCCAAGCCGTCTTCTCGTCGGGCCGTTTTTTGCTCGCTCCGCTGAGTTGGGGGTGGTTCCGTGTTCTGTCCCAGCAGGGTTCCGCCACCCTGTGGTTCAGCAGATTTACTGCCCACTTCAGTTACAAGGGCCTTCTGTTGGTCTCGCTGTCCTTTCCCTTCTCTTGACGCTTCTGCCTTGTAGGAATTGTGCCTTGCTAATTACGTCATTTTCTTTCTTGATACATCTATCGTTGCAACTTGTGGGTCATTGCATCTCGTCCTTGCTGGAGCTTTTACAATGGCTCTTATAAAAAATTTTACTTATAATCATCTAACATATGTCTAGAACCTACATTGTTATACGCCTTTTTAAAGACCTTTACAAATTTTGGCGTCCTTTCCATGTTACACTTCTAAGATATTTTGAGTCTTAACTTCAAGAATCCTCAAATTCGTTTTTTATTTTTGTGTAGTGTTGTGGTGTATAGCATTTTAGTATTTCATGCTGTTAGACTATCTACACTTTATCCCTTCACCTTAATCTATGGTACAATAGGTGTTATTTTTGTTTTTGTTTTTATTGAAACTACTTTCTTTTTCCCATCTTCCTCTCTCTTCATTCTTCTTTCTCCTGACGATCTTATCTGCAACATAATCTTGAAATATTGTGCTGATTATTTACCAGTAATAAAATTAATCTTCAAACTTGTACTGAAACTGTTTAATACTGCCAGTCTTAGGTAAAAATACCTCTGCTTTATCTCGTAAAATACCCTCTAATTCTCTTTTACTGTGTTCCGAAATACCTTGAACTTCTTGCAATTTTTCGTCGATTTCTTTATGGACTTCTAACATGAGTTGAGGCGATTCCCTCTTTTGTGCATACCATTCTAATTCTTCATCCTCTTTATCTCGCATCATTCTTAATTGTTTGTTTATAAATGATATTTCTTCTAATTTTAGGTTTTGCTCAAAGAGAAGTGTGACATTCCCGAATCTTACGCTACCTTTCCCCATATCTATTATCGCTCGTCTCTCATTTAAAAAATCTGCACCTACACTCCTGGAAATTGAAATAAGAACACCGTGAATTCATTGTCCCAGGAAGGGGAAACTTTATTGACACATTCCTGGGGTCAGATACATCACATGATCACACTGACAGAACCACAGGCACATAGACACAGGCAACAGAGCATGCACAATGTCGGCACTAGTACAGTGTATATCCACCTTTCGCAGCAATGCAGGCTGCTATTCTCCCATGGAGACGATCGTAGAGATGCTGGATGTAGTCCTGTGGAACGGCTTGCCATGCCATTTCCACCTGGCGCCTCAGTTGGACCAGCGTTCGTGCTGGACGTGCAGACCGCGTGAGACGACACTTCATCCAGTCCCAAACATGCTCAATGGGGGACAGATCCGGAGATCTTGCTGGCCAGGGTAGTTGACTTACACCTTCTAGAGCACGTTGGGTGGCACGGGATACATGCGGACGTGCATTGTCCTGTTGGAACAGCAAGTTCCCTTGCCGGTCTAGGAATGGTAGAACGATGGGTTCGATGACGGTTTGGATGTACCGTGCACTATTCAGTGTCCCCTCGACGATCACCAGTGGTGTACGGCCAGTGTAGGAGATCGCTCCCCACACCATGATGCCGGGTGTTGGCCCTGTGTGCCTCGGTCGTATGCAGTCCTGATTGTGGCGCTCACCTGCACGGCGCCAAACACGCATACGACCATCATTGGCACCAAGGCAGAAGCGACTCTCATCGCTGAAGACGACACGTCTCCATTCGTCCCTCCATTCACGCCTGTCGCGACACCACTGGAGGCGGGCTGCACGATGTTGGGGCGTGAGCGGAAGACGGCCTAACGGTGTGCGAGACCGTAGCCCAGCTTCATGGAGACGGTTGCGAATGGTCCTCGCCGATACCCCAGGAGCAACAGTGTCCCTAATTTGCTGGGAAGTGGCGGTGCGGTCCCCTACGGCACTGCGTAGGATCCTACGGTCTTGGCGTGCATCCGTGCGTCGCTGCGGTCCGGTCCCAGGTCGACGGGCACGTGCACCTTCCGCCGACCACTGGCGACAACATCGATGTACTGTGGAGACCTCACGCCCCACTTGTTGAGCAATTCGGCGGTACGTCCACCCGGCCTCCCGCATGCCCACTATACGCCCTCGCTCAAAGTCCATCAACTGCACATACGGTTCACGTCTACGCTGTCGCGGCATGCTACCAGTGTTAAAGACTGCGATGGAGCTCCGTATGCCACGGCAAACTGGCTGACACTGACGGCGGCGGTGCACAAATGCTGCGCAGCTAGCGCCATTCGACGGCCAACACCGCGGTTCCTGGTGTGTCCGCTGTGCCGTGCGTGTGATCATTGCTTGTACAGCCCTCTCGCAGTGTCCGGAGCAAGTATGGTGGGTCTGACACACCGGTGTCAATGTGTTCTTTTTTCCATTTCCAGGAGTGTATAATCAAATCTACAGTTAGTTTAGGTATAATCACGAAGTTGGCTTCGATCTTTTGACCTTGACATGAAAGAGTTAACCTTGTTTGTCTCGTAACTTCCGCAGCATTGTTTCTAATAGGACCTCTTACTTTAATCTTACATGTTTTCAGAACTGGCAATTCTTCATTGGCATTACACTGCATGAATAAATTTTCTGAGATCGCAGTCAGTTCACTTCCGCTATCAGTTACAATATTGACTGGGATATGCTTTACCATGGTCTTCACAATTGGTTGAATTTGAGAGGGTTGGTTCTGTTATTCTTCTTCTTGCATCAACGAATCCTCCGCTGAATCATACATGAGTCGTTTTAGGAATTTCCCTTGTGAATTCGAACTTTCTGTAGGATAAGCTTCGACTGCTACTTCTCTCTCTTTTATTTCCTCTTCTCTATTTCTTCCTTCATTTACGCTTTCTTCAACATCCTCTACTTTTTCCTCATCCTCGTCTATATTCTCCTTCTTCGTTGCTACTTCCACATAATCGCATCTAAATGCTCTAATTATCGCTTCATAACTTCCTTCATTATATACGTTGGGTTGTGTGCCGACTCGTAATCTATTTTCAACTTCTGTCGACTGCGCATTATCCTCATTGAATTCGCTTTCCCTGGTTTCCATCTCAAATAGCTCTGCAATACTCATTACTTCGTCCTTTCCTCCTACATTCGTTGTACATGCCTCTGGTAATTCATCTTCCTCGTCAGTATTCTCCTAATTAATTTCGTCCCAACACGATATTATTATTTTCCTGTCTTCGTTTTCATCTGGTCCCTGCGGTTTTGTTTCTTCCTTCTTCTCTTCTCGTGATAAGATTTTTACTTCTCTGTTCAAGGTGCTGCAATTGTCCTGGGTCGGTGCGTCATTCTCTTTGGCATGAGCGCTTAGCTGTCAATTCGAACGTTTATCAGGGTTTGGTGGTCTTACCTCCACCTCTTCTTTCTGTATTCTCTTTTCTTGTTCAGCTTGTTGATAGTGGTTTCTTTGTTGATAATTTGTCGGTCTATTGGTTCTCCAGTACCCGTTCCGGTTGTCGTTATTCCCTCTGTAATAGTTGTTGCCGTTCCTGGGTGAATTATAGTTATTGCCATATTCTCTTCTAAATCCATAACCGGTTCTTTGTTGAAATCTATTGTCGTTTCTTGGTGCGAAGTTATCACATGGTTCGTAATTATTGTTTCTTCGTGCTGTGTCTTGTGGATTCTACCGCTTTTTGCTTTCGTTTTCACGTGCGCTTCGTCTTTTTCTCGCGTCATCTTCCGAAAATATGAACTCTAGTTCCCTTAGAATACCTTTAAATGCTTCGACGTCATTGCCTCCGCGACCTACTAATGATTGCTGGTATTTCTATGGTAGCTTCATCGCGCGTAATTTAATCAACTCTTCGTCACTGTATGGTACATCTAAGCACTGATTTTTCTTTGCCATTAATTCGAAAAATTTCACGGGACTCTTCTCTCCTGAATTTTCAAAATATGGGTTCTGTAATAATTCGTACTTCACTCTGTTCTGTGCTTCGCTGGACCAATATCGTGAGAGAAACTTTTCTCTGAAATCTTCGTACGATCGGCATGTCGCTGCAACATTCTGCATGGTTTCTGCGACTGTTCCTGACATGTGTGCACATATAAAGTCTAATTTGTGTGTTAGCGTCCAGTGTTCTGGTAATCCTACTCGGAATTGATCAATAAAAGTTCGTGGATGTAATGAGTTTCCTTCTCGAAAGTGTTGAAATTTTCTGACTGTGGGGAAATGATTGTTGTCGTACTTCGTCATAGTTACATATGAAATTCGCGATTCTTCGCCACTTTTGTTTCTGATCATTTCTCCCGTCGTTCTTTCCGGTTGTGGTAGATCCATTGGATATTGTCCACTGTAACTTTCGCCTACCCTTGCGTTGTATCGTTGGAGTGGTACGCAGTAATTTTCTTCCATCTGTTGTGAACGTGTAGCTGAATGCACTGTACTCTTCGCGACCTGGCTTTCCATTGTCACGTATGTTACTTTCCGCCTGTGATTGGAATCGCAAATGCATGATATCTTCGTTAATTGCTTGTTTTTCCGGTGCTGTTACAGATACGGATGTGGTTGCAGACTCAGTGCTTGTTCGATCCTGTTCACTACGCTCTTCAATGGTTTGCAACAACTCTGTTCGCAATTTCTGAAATTGTCGCTTCGTTTGCGCTTCTATTTTGACTATGCGGGTATCATATCTTTTCAGCGCTGCTTTTGTGATACGTTTGTGTAACACACTGTTTTCAACAATTTCACGCGCTGTAGCTGCTGCTTGTCTAGTAATTACGTTTATCTGTTTCTCTAGTTTCTTGACTTCTCCCTGGGTGTTGTTACGTAATGTTTTGATCTCGTCCTGAATGTCATTACGCAATGTTTGTACGTCCACTTGTACCTTGTCAATGTCTGTTCTCAATTGATTGTGACCTGTTACTAAGTTTCCTATCACTTCTCGAGATTCTTCTGGCTCGTCTTCAATATGACTTAGGTGTAACTGAATTTTTTTGTTTTGTTCTTTAATCTCACGCATTTGTCTCGTGGTTTCTGCATTCTGAATTTGAATTTGGTTCGCTATGTCTTTATTTTGCCTTGTCATGGTTTCCGTAATTTGTTGTAATAATTCTGCCAGATTGGTGGGTCGTATTGCGTTTTCTTCCGACGTCCTACGCTCTGTGTTTTCGCCCAAGTGTTGGTTCGCAACCGATTGCATTGAACTGTGCTGTGACACGTTTCTGCTCGCATTCCTTGTACTCGGTGGTGAGGGAGCTCTGATTACTTGTACTATGGGTTCTACGTATTCAAGACGCAAGTTAGAATCCTCATCGACTGTCTCTCTACTTTCCTGCTCCTCTGTCGTATGCTGACTTATGTTTTCTATGCCTTGACGTACATTATCCTCGTTATGGTGCGTTATATGTCCTATTTATCGCTATACTGCATCGTCTATTATACTGTCCTCTATTCTCTGTCCATTTTCATGCTGGGTCTCTACCTCAATTCGGTCAAGGTCTCGATCTGCCATTGCTAATCTTTCCGAACCCCTTATTTTCTGTTTTAAACGCAATTCACGCGCCCTACTTCGTGTCAACATGCGCTCATACGATCTCACGCGTTTCATAAACTTTTTGTTCACACGACTTGACAAACCATTCACTTACTTGTGGGTCAGAACCAACTTGTCAATGATGTATCCGCCACCTGTGGGCTTGCATTGGAGAGAAAACTTAATTCTAACAATATTAAAACTCATAACTTAATTATGCTATTGTCTCTGCCAGAATGTCTCACTTTTATTGAATACTTTCTTACTATCTATCACTGCAGCTACTATTTTCGACTATTTATAACGTCCAAAAAAATTTTCTTTATTACGAAAATTTTTCAACAGGACATTTTTCTGACCTAGTTAGGCATGTGGTCGACCTTCAATCATGGTATTTTACCATCCTGGCAGGGTCGCCATTCTCTAACATTCTGCGTGGTGTCCGTTGTTCTAAGTCGTGTCTCCCTACCACTTTCGCGCAACGACGCTCTGAGCGTGTTTTTTTAGGGAATTGACTAGTTTGAACCTGGGACCTGTTGCTGACATGTAGAGTTCAAAAGAGTTCAGTGAGACTAGCGATGATGTAACCAAATACTTAATGATTTCAGCGTCAGCTCCACTGCACTCCCTGTAAAAGAATCTTAATACTAACTAAATTTAGTGGAAGCGGTTCAAGGCTTTCCTATTTTTAGTTAGCTGGTAAAATAACGTCGAAAAAGCAGTTAAGTTTACCACTGGAAATTTTATTCTACTCACAAAACATTGTTTATAAATTGCACTATTGATAAAAGGAAATGTTTTAATACAGGATGCTAAAAACCAACTGCATTCAACAAAAAATGTGAACGAATATTCCAAGTTCTACAATGGATCGAAGGATGACCTATGCCATATCACATCTGTAATCTACGTTTAAATTAAGTTTCACAAAAGAGAAAACTATCAAAATGGTCTACAGTGACCCTCAATTATCTTTAATTACTTATCTAACTTGTCGTAAATTACAGTGGCTGATGTGGCTTCTCAATAACTATATAACAGAAAAATCATCGCGTTTCAGATTTTTACTTCAAGTGGCAAATGTGAACACCATGAGCTTTAATTGACGATCGACACTAGTATTACGCAAAAGGGGGTGTAACAGATGAGACTTCTGCAGTTCTGAGTGAAGCTTTATGCGCTGTTATGCGGCATTGCGTGCGTTCATTACCTTGTCGGTGTTCGTCAGGGGGCGGCAGGCAGCACAGCTCCGCTCACCTCGCCGTCAGAATCAACTCTTGTCCTAACTTCTCCTTACTATAATTTACCGAAGTTGGTTTAAAAAAACTATCTGGCTGTGTTTTCGTCTGACCAATCAGGGCCTCAATGTTAACCTTAAGCTCCGCCTACAAAAATTCTGTCTATCCAATGAGAAACGTTATACTTTTCGTGGTGGGGCAATGTTTTTAAAATTTGCAACGTAACAGAGACGCGAAAAGTCTCACGCTAAAACTTGCAGCTGATGTGGTCCTTTTAGTGTTATCGTAAGATCTATACTGTTCTTCTGGAGGGCTCTATCTTTTAACATGGGCTGGGGGTTGGTCCTGACGTAACAGAGACGCGAAAAAGTCTCACGCTAAAACTTGCGGCTGGGGGGGTGGTCCGTCCCTTTTCGTAGGGCCTTCCAGCTTAACACGGTTCTGCTCTCGGCTTCTGTTCTCGTTTCTCCCCCCGGAACTGCGTCTGTCTCACGGTGGGAAGGTATGACATGCATTTAGGTATTCTTGTGTTAGTCTGTGGTATTCCATTTGCTCACTCGTTTCTCGTATTACTTTGGTTAATTTAATGTCACGATTTATTCGGAGCTATGTGACATACTACTGGATTTGCTTATCATGTCAGGGTTTTCATGGAAGGTGTTGGATTTGCCTGACACCTTACAAACGTACACACACAGTGCCTCTGTCAGAGGCTTAGAAAAGAAATATGAAACATTTTACGTAAATAACTTGGCTAACAATTCTGAAGTATTCTTCCAGAGTTTGGTGTCCACAGCAAGAAGGTATCAGAAAGAAAGAAATGATCATGGAACATAAACACATTCCAAGGGCTACACGGATCTGCACTTAAATACCCTATAATGCGGGAGCTGTATGGTTTCCAACCTATTAGTCATGTGGAATGCAACACTGTTAATATTCCAATCTAAGAAATATATTTCCAGGCCATGACATACTTCTCCCTGCAGGTTTCTCTCCGAAAAACTGTGGTGACAAACTGTAGGGTGATAAAACAGCTACCTTGCACACCAAAGAAAACATCGATTGATTGTAACACAGACACTACATAGGTTTCCAGAAAAATATAACGCCTGCTGTCCACAAAGTTCTAGCCCGATTACGGTTCCAAAATTATGGTATGTTCACGTAAATCCAATAAAATGATCGTCAGCAGCTGAAAATGCATACGAAGAAACAGCAGCATCTTGTGAGGAATTAAACATCACAATCACCAGCTAGAGGACCTGTAACAGTCCTATTGTAGTTTACTACCGGCCCTGCTAACCTTCCTACTGCACACACAAGGATACCTCATCTCTAGCATACCTCCTCTTTCCACTATTAAGGTGTGTATATATATAAGTAGTAGGGAGATGGCGGCACCACCCCAATTTTGATATCAAATTTATATGCGGATTAAGTAAACTGATCAATCAATTACCCTCTCCCTCAACCACCCCCATCCCCAGATGATGTCATGTATTTTCTCAGCCCACTTCCCCCTCCCCACCTCCCCCTCCCTACGCTATTTGTGAGAAGTAATAACTTTCGCAGGAATTTCGAATTTTGGCGAGAATTTCGAAGTTTGGTGGGAATTTCTTCGTCCCAGGTCTGTGCTGATGTCCCAACCCACCCTTCACCTGCAAACTGGTGGGGAATTGAAACTGGTGGTCCCCTTTCTAGGACTCGAACCCTGGCCCTACTGGACGGAATGCCCAAGTGCACCCCCCCCCCCCCCCCCACACACACACACACATACATATGTAAACTGACCAGATGCAGAAGAGGAAGGTTAGGTAGTGTAATTTACTTATTTTGGTTGGGAAACTGAAGTAAAGATTGGTCCTGATTACATCATTAACTATAAATATGGAACCTAATTACTCAACTATGTGTATAGTCCTACACAAGGAGTACCTACAATCGCAATACAGCTCAAAAATTGGCGATGCCATACGACTGGTGTTATTCTGACAGGAAAAAATTTCACAATACCACTCGAAACTAGTGGCAGATGCACTCAAACTCTACCCTTCACCTACAAGCAGGTGGGAAAAAAGGCTGCAGAGGGAGGTACTATCTTTATATTTTTGGTGGGAAATATATTCAACTGACGAGATGCTGGTGCTAGACAGAGTGAAGTTTAATAAGTGTATTACTTGTAAGCATACAGCTTAGGATTGTATCTATCCCTGTTTGACGTCAAAGTTCGCTACAGACCCCTGCTCGACAATGACCCTGCAGCCCAGGTAACTGAAGCCAGTACACGCTACCACAACTGAAGGAAAATGTTTCACTGCTCTAATTACACATCGAAATTTTCGTGAAAAAAAACGGAACTCGTAACCAACAGGTCATAATGCAACACATGTACTTAGGAAAATCATCTTCCCAAAAGACTGCAGAGAGGACGGCAATTGAATGTGCGTTCTCCTCGGTGTACAGCCAAGAACTAGTGGAATTATAGACACTCCTACCTCACCTCATCCCTCCCTGACTCTTCCTTGTTCACTCCCTCCACCTACGTTGGGGACACAGACCTTTTTAAATGTCCAGCTGCCACTGCTGTGTGCTGCACCCCGCTTTGCTGCCTACAGCCACACCCCCGACAGATGAGCTTACAATTGCTGACCGCCTTGATTCGAAGGTCCAAGCATCGGCCTTTCACCAATACAAAAGGAGAATTTAGTGGTACTGCCCTGTCCCACATGCTGCCTCCTGGTTGGTGCATAGCTGTCTAGGGCGACCCTCCCCCCCCCCCCCACACACACACACACACTGGACTCTCCCCACCCTGGCGTCGCAAGTGCCTGCCATTCGGAATGTGAAAGCACTGCACTGTAACAATTTTATTTAATGTCAACGCATCTCTCGTAATCGAGCATCTACTAAAAAGGAAAAACTAGTGTGATGCTAATAAATGTCCTCTCTCCACGAAAATGGGCGCAGTACATTTAGTAAAGTCGGAGATTAACAGATCCCTCCAGCACTGTCTTTGACCAATCCTCCCTGCAACACCAGTCTTACCCATGGCATCCATCCAATGCACAGGATCTCTCCAGATGCGTTCGTGTCGAGGAGGGTAGCACCTGTTACCGGTGTATATCTAAATTCGGCTGCATGTGTGAGAACACTGTAATACATATGACACCTTTGTTGAGGTATGTGTTACGAAAATCCATGTAGTTTACAGGGCGAGTGTTAAAAGTGAATGCAGCCAGAGCATAATTTTTAAGCTTTTCTTGGTTTTTAGTATCCAGGTACCCTCAACCCAGCACAGTTCCCCGAATTTCATGGTACTTTATCTATCATTTTATGTATTCTCAGTCAATTTCCGTAATTTTGCAAATTTTCGCGATTTTACATGTTTTTCGTCTTTACCTCAATTTTAAGTATTTCCCATCAATCTGAAGTAACTGTACCAGGTTTTCCTCGATTTTTACCGATGTTATGTCATTATTTCATATTTTTTATATTTCTATATATGTACATGGTCATATTGCCGGCATACCCACGCGTTGTTTGATTTTATATGAGGATATTTGCGTGTCCTATAAACCAGCCTACTGAAAAATCCTAAGAATTCCCCTTTTCTCAATGACCTACATGCATGCACTTTGAATAGGAAGATCGTGAAAAGTATAGTAACACTCACCTCGTACCTAGACAAGGCTCAACGAGCGGTGTAGATTTGAAACTCGTAGTCTGGAAACAAATCTGTGTACTGCTACGACACATCAGAGAGCTTGTCTGCAGACTCGTGTAGAGATGCATTTGATGAAAACTCAAAAGTCTGACACAGTTATGTATGTTCATCTGACTTTCACTCTGTCACGTAGGGATCTGCAACAGGGAGGTGGCATGTGCACAGTGCTGATTTCTGCTGCTGCTCTGGTAATTTTTCCCATAAGTATATGCTCTTATTGCTTACCAGATGAGCTTCACTACTTTTGTTTATACCTTACAACTCTGATACATCCCCACAACCATGTCAGCACATCTAAAAACTGTAGATTCTAGGTTGTTTTTTTTAGCCTCGTAATAAGCTATTCGTTAGTTGAGAGTGTGCCAACTGCACTTAGCATCCTGAGCTTCCCCTCCCTGAACCTACAGAGTGCGCAACCCTGGCAACGTAATTTATAGACGAACAGTCATGAAGTCATGCATTCGAACCGCAACCGGCCACCGCTGACAGCTCTACACACATACATATGGAAACTATGCATGTATATTACCAATCGCGAACTCTAGATTTCAACCGCTTGTACGTTATTTTCGACAGTGCTACAGCCTCAAAAATAGCAAACAGCTCTTCGCAAAACGATTTTGTAGGGGATGTAAGCACATTTAAATTCATCCTGATGAAGAGCATAACATCTTCGATGCAAGTTATATTACCGATATTTCGCAAAAATATTATCTAGGTTCTCCAGTAATAATACCAAACCATGACACCCTGCTGCGTCTATCACACCTCCTCTTATACTCTTAAAGATCCACGATAACGGCACACAATCATCTCAACTCTGCTATTTTGTGTGCTAGATGTCCACTGGATGTAATGATACAGTCCTTACGAGTATGTATGGTACAGAACAGGACATTAGTCAGACGGTACAGCACTATAGCCGAATGCCGCCACTCACAACTATGTATTCTACGGACGCAGTACATTTCCTCTATTTTCTGTATGTCTATGTCTAAGCGAGTGTCAAGGATGGCTGCTCTAAACCTCACCCAGTTCTCTCGCTGTTGGATCCACCTTCGAACCCTGTCGCAGACATACTGCATTTCGGATCATCTTCTAGACACCATTCTGGATATAATGAATGGTGGATCCACCAGGGGAAGGACTGGGTTGGGTTTATTGGAGCCATTCGTAACACGCACATGTTTTTTTTTTTAAAAAAAGCATTTCACATTGACCATACTACACATTGATGTTGCTAAAAACTGAAGAGTGATTCTTGTTGGTGTTGTAGCTCTCGGGGGCACCCTGGAATGCTCTCGGTGTGAGGCACCTGTGTGAGCTGCGCTGGCATCACATTGGTGGCGCTCGCGCGACTCTCTAGTTTTAGTTAGAGTTGCACTCGATTTTATTCTGCATCCAGTCTGGGTGGAATATCATAATGCTCAAGGCTAAATAAGTAACGAATCTGGAACGATGGCGTCAGTCGTCGTGCAGCTGGGCGTGCAGCGGTGTTGGACGGTGAATGGAGAGGCCACGTAATAGAAGGACATTTAGGCATTCTTGGTTGGCAGTGTATAAGGCCATTGATGATATGGAAGTTACTATGAGTAGTAAAGTCGGAGTGCGAATGATTCAGCAAGGGCCATCTGTGTTTAGCGGGTGTGTTGTCAACTTTAAAGTTACGAACAATGATGCAGCTTCTCATGGTAATGGTTGGATCACTTTTGCAATTTTGCGGTAACCAGATGATACAGAAATTGGGAAGCTTTCTACTGTGTCATTGGCTGGCGTTGAAACTTCAGAACAACTGGTATACTTTGATGTATATGGCCAAATGGACATACTGCATGCCATCTATCTGCCCTCGCAATCTAGTATACGGTAATTGCAAAGCAGTGGAGGGGTGATTTAGCGATGATACAGAAATTCAGAAGCAATCTGATGTGTCATTGACTGGCATTGAAATTATGGAACAACTGATAAAACTGCTAAAATTGATTGCGCCATCAACTGCAGTGTGTATTACAGTACATCGCCTCATATCAATGGTGTCTCTCCCATCCCATCCACCCACTGGTATGCTGTTGATTACCACATAATGATTGACTGACACCACTTGGCTGAGGTGGAGGGACACTTGGTGGAACACTGGATATCTGCTACTTATCACTGTGGGACATGGGAGTAAATGTAGAGGTCATCACCTTCAGACAGTTATTTGGAAGCGTTCCTCAACGCTGCAGACTCGTTCTATTTCCATATGCAGCGATGCCCTCAACATTTTTTTCACTAATAAGATAACAGTACCTCTTCTTATTTCTACTGTCTCATATGTGTTGTGAACAGCACATTCTGTATGGGTCATCACCTCCAAATAGCTGTTGGAAACGCTCTACAATACCACAAACTATTCCAGTTTCCGTATGTTGCGATATCTTCCACATTTTTGTCAATGAGAAATATCGCCTCTGTGTTTTATTTCAACCAACCTGTGTAATGTGGGAGCTGCATAGTTTACACCATACGATGTTCAGCTTTGTGTGAGAGCCAGTGGATTGAAATGTGTTAATGTTGGTTTAGCACCTGACACAGACCTCGAAGTCATAGTAGAAAAGTAAAGTGTATGGCGATGTACAAATCTTTAATCCTACACTCCTTGGGTGTGTTACAGCCGAAAAAACAATGTATTAAACTGCTTACGAAGGAACAATACAGGAACCTTCTCTTATGATTCATAGTCTGTTGGATATGGTCTTCCTCCAGTACAGTCGACAAAACTTGGTGCAGATCTGCGCAAACGACTTCGAGCATCGGCTACCCGCTCCAATGGAGCAATACGTATAATATACTCGATGTCAACACGAAGAAGGTATTTCGTTTTTGACATGTCAGAAGAGAGAGGTGTGGTACAATCTTATAAGAATGTGTGTGTGTGTGTGTGTGTGTGTGTGTGTGTGTGTGTGCGTGTGTGAATTGCTAAGAGACTAAGAGACCAAACTGCTGAGGTTGTCGGTCCCTAGGCTAAATTAAACTAACATTTGCACACATTCACACACACACCCATGCCCGAGGGGGCTGGCGGGAGGGGCCGTGCAATCCACAGCACACCAATATAGTAGAAGTGCAAAGACCACGTTATTATACGGCAACACAGAACGACACCAGCGCTACTTGTGGCCTGGCTGTGAACTTCAGTACGAAAAAATATGGCGCGAAAATCTCTTTATGTTTATTTCTAAATACGTGAATTAGATGACAATATTTTTCATTTAATCTTTGAATGTGGGCCACATAGTGCAGTAATAAAGGTTTTTGAGATCTTGCAAAGTAATATATAAAAGAAATCTCAATCAATAACAAACATTAACTACTCGTAGCTGCAGTTTACATTGTGAAAATTTTCGTAAATTACGACGTCACCTTTTGACTGTGAAATTTTTTTGTAAAACTCAATATTGCGATTTTGGCCATGTGGCCATTATCATGTGGAAATAAACGAGCTTTAGCACATGTCAGACTAAAAAATCATCTGACATTGCATGCATATATAAATGATTCTTACGTTTCCACATATCCTAAAGCACATTATGTCCACTCGCATGATCGAAAGTGGAATAGTAGGTTACACAAATAAATAACTACACAGCTAAAGGATAACCAAGAGGTCATTTACAAAAAAATATGTGCTACAAACCAAGGATGTACTGTAAAGTCTACAAAATCCGATTTATTATTTTTTCTGTTGATTGTTATTTATGGATATTCAGTCATCCGAAATTGAACTTCTGCACAGTTCAAATAAATTTATGAAACACATAAAATACTACTTTACATCAACTGAAAAACAAATTGGAAGCAGATCAGGTAGACACTCCATGAATGTAGCCAAAATGTTTTTGCCAATGAGACATACAAAGAAAATGAACTGCAACACATAACATTTTTTTTTCTTTTTTCCCCAACTTGGCTGTTATTTTGGCAACACCCATCATGTTTAAATAATGAAAGAAGACGCTGGTACAACATTTGTTTTTAACATTTTTATTTATTTACTTCCTCTTTGAAAACTTTGTTTGGTACACTACTGAAAATTAACACAAATTCCCCTTGACAGCACTTTATTCATTATACTTTTGGAGTCCAATCATCACATCTAGAAAGTGTTAAGTTATGTTCCTGCTGAATTACCAGATTTTGTCATAACAAATCAAAAGCATGATTTTGATACAAGAACATGTAATTCTCTGCTTTTAACACAACATTTGTATATGTATAGGGAACTTACTCTCATTGTACACATAATAAACACTGAAATACAAAGTCTTTTAACATGATTTGAACTTCTTTTTAAGTTGTTGCATACACAATTTCCTCTTGTTTGTTAATTTCTTTTCTTTCACATACTTGTAGATTATAAATGGAATACTTGTCTTCAGAAGTCTCTCTTCAATGTCATGTTTATTACAAATTGTTGTATGAGACAGAACAAATGTTTTTTAAAAATTATCATGTAGTCTTGTTGTGTGAGCATGACTATTTAGATACTCATACAGCTGATCATGGAGTGCCCTTAGGAAAATCATGACTCTTTCACTTGCATATTTCAAATGAGAATGCTCCTCACTATTCTCTTTAAATGAGGTAAACAAACGATTTTCAGTCACAACAGAGGAGTAGAGACTGGTATTACATGTTTCACAATCATCTGGTACATCTATGGCTTTTAGTACATAGCCTGCTACATAGGCTAAGGATTGTTGATCTTCTACAGACTCAATGATACCATCTGAGTAAGAATAAATTTGCTCAGGTGTATCAGTGTCACTCATCTCACATTCACTTAAATGTTCACTCCTACCACTAGCTGCCAAAAAGTGACACAAACTGCTCAAGGGAGTGTAATCATCATTTTCAGTTACTTACACTCATGGCTTTGAAAGGCAAAGTCATATGATTGACAACATAAGTCTTCAGAGCGTGTACAAACTGAAAACAAGCTGGGTTTGTATTAGCAATACCATGTTGTCTTATACAACAAAAGAAATTTTCTAAAGCATGTTGATTGAACGCCTTTAAATTTAAGTACTTAAAGCCAACCACTTTCAAGGTCTTCCACAAGAAAATAATAGACTGTAATGTAATCTGCCAACCTATTATGAAGCTAAACATATTAGTCTTGTTCCTTCCCGTTTTTAAATGTATTATTAGCCAGCTGCCTATTTCCCTCAATATGCTATACCACATTTCTAAATGTGGCGAATTTTCTGATAAAGCGCACCTAAATTGTTTTCCATCCCTGGGATATTGCTCATTACTGTTGAGTGAATCAAAGAGATTATCTACCTTTTCCACAAACTCAGCTGTGTGTATAGCTTCAGATGGTAATGTGTGAGTAGAAACATATGTTTCAGTTGCAGCTGCAACAGTATGGCTCATTTGTGCAGCAGCAACTTTTACCTTAATTTTGACATGGGAATCAAAAAAGTTAAAGTGCTGTGCTTTTAATTTGGGTAGAGTTTTGAACCGTTTTTTTTATCCAAAAAGAACACTGTACTGATGTACTCAAACTTTGCTGCTTTGTGAGGTTCAAATTGAATTTTATTATCTATCAAAGCATTTCTAGTGTTTTGAGCAGATGTGGTACATCATAAATGGTAACAATTGGTTGATTATTGACGACAAAATGAAATATACTGGGCTTCAACAACTTTGCTTCACACAGTTGCTTAAGGGCCTTTTGGTTTGTTGCATTCTGGTCACATACAGTACAAACCACTTTGAACCCAATATTCTGTACTTCACTTATGATGTGAACAATGAGTGATTTCAAATGGGTGTAGTGGAAAGTGGTTGCGGTAAAGTAATATGCTAGAACTTGTTTCCAAGTTCTGTGAATGCCTTTCAGCATAAAAACCAATGCTTAACTAGCAGCTACAGGTGAACGTCCTAAATGACCCAAGTCCTGATACCCATAGATTAGCTGTTTGTGTTCATCATAGTACATACCATCATCCAGAGACATTTCATCACAAAGTAGAGCACAATACTTGTCATTTTCATGCATATTACTTACTTCCCTTGCTAAAAAGTTTAATAAAGCTGGATTAAGTCCTGTATCGAATGGTATGTGGGAAAGCACTCCCTTGAGCAGCCTGACAGATGGAAGGGAGAAGTATGTGGCCAAATATCTGTACAACTGGGGACTACGCTTATAAATAGATAAAGCAAATGCCTTATCTTGTATAGACCACTGTACTGCTGTGGACTGCATATTGTCATTTCTTAACTGACTATTAATAAAAGTTTTAGTCACATCATTCAACTCTTCTTCAATTAACTGAAATTTCCTGTCATCATACAACTCTTTTAGAATTTTCAATTTATTCCTCTCATTCTATAGCTGTTTTTACAATTTACACACTCTGGAAACTGTAATTCTATGCAGTTTATACATTTTGTGTTTTCTTGGAGTTAAACACTAGATCCCGTTACACCTGGACTACATTCAATATCATAAACAGGTGAGGATAAAAAGCTGTACTCACCATCATCTGTGCTCTGTAAAGGGGGACTGCTTCGTTGTATTACTGTAGATTTTGCATTGTGACCTGTCTCGTGCACACTTATATTTGCACCCGATGTGGTGAAACAGCCACCACCACCACCACCAGTGTAACACAGATGGGTGGGGGGAGGGTGATACAACACCAATTCCATGTGCTTTGGTATAACACCAGGATTTATCCTGTGTCTAGTAAAGTTCACAAAATCTGCTTCATAAAAATGATCCTCACACTGAAACGTCCCCTTAGAACAACTTATACACGACTGTGCTTAACCTGACACACAATGTTTTTAGCGCAACGCAATCTGACTTTCAATAATCCCTACAAAACAATGGCCCTGACTAACTTTAACCTATACCTTTCACAAATCACTTACCTCACAAAAATCTTCGTTACTGGAACTACTGCAATACAGCAAGCACCACTACTGCCAGCTAAATAAAAGATTCAAACTACTGAAGGCACTAACTACTGATAGGGATAGTTAGCAAATGAAAGATATTAATAGAGAACAAACACTGTATTTACCTCAATATTCATAATATATACAGCAGTTCATGACATTTTTCAAAACTCCGCCATCTCTCTCCCCACATCCACCACTGCTGGCGGCTCACCTCCAACTGCGCAACGCTACGCGCTGTTCACATCCAGCTATAGCAGTTCATGACAACAATGGCAGGAATGGCAGGCAACAATGCAAACTAGCCACAGACTGCACACAGCACAGCCAGTGATTTTCATACAGAGCGCTACGTGGCATTACCCATATAAAAATCTAAACAGCCTACTTACATAGCCCCCATGCTCCCCACAAAAAATTTTACAAATTTTTTTGGCCAGTGGCCAATAATGATTTGAGAAAATTTTTTATAATTACACTAACAAAGATATCCAATGCACACACTTATTGATACAATGTTGGTTAAAAGCTAAAATTTTCTCACAGTCCATAAAGACAGTCCTGATCGTTCATCACAATGGTAATTACAGTTTTTTTTTCAGATTGTCTCATTAGTAAAAAAAATTGCACACAGAAGTAGTGGATTTCCATGCAGTCTTGAAGAAGTAGTGTGGTCCTTCCAACGGAAAGACAGTGCTGACATGCAGACAGGTAATGGGCCACAACAGAGCAAACCCACAGCAGAGTCATTCGACGTTTTGTAGAAGATTGGTAGATAGGTCATCACAGAGTAGACCTACTGTAGTCCTGGTAGAGATTGTGGTATTGGTGGGCCACCAGAGGTGCAGACCCACTGCAGTCCTTGTAGAAAGTGTGGACAGGCCCACTGTAGTCCTGGTAGAGATTGTGGTATTGGTGGGCCACCAGAGATGCAGACCCACTGTAGTCCTTGTAGAGACGGCCAGCAGCCATCTGTTGCGACTGTGCGGGTGCACAATCACCAGTGAAGAGTCTTGCAGTTAATATAACAAGTCCATAACCACCACTTGTCCACTCACAAAGTTTTTGGAATTGTCCTTAGAACCAGCAATGCAGTCCCTTGCTGAATTATTAACACACGTGCAAACACTATCAGTCCCTACTTCTCACATATTGTCCATATACTATGACCAACAGAAATGTGTGCAGTGAGATGGAACTTACAAGTTACTTAATTTGATGAACTGCTGTCAATTACAATTTTATAACATAAGAATACAATGACAAAGGTACAAAATACATAATTAAAAACATAACAATACAGATAACATTTGTAGTACAGGCTTTACAAAAGAATAGAAATAAACATATACATCAGTGTTACAGGAATGATGACATGAGTACAAAAATAAAAGATCAGAATCACTTTTGAAACGTCAACTTCACACATGAGCATTAAAACAACACAGAATAAATAATGTCTAAGCATCTTTACAAAGAAAATAACAGAGTATTAGAAAAATTCTACAACATAGCTCTCATCAGCACATAAACACATCAACACATAAAGACAGGAAAAACACAAATACACAAGGGTACACAAACATATAGAGGGATGACACAAAAGGAAAGGACAGGGTTTGTTTTACTGCAGTATTTTGCATGGAGATCTCCCTTCGTTCATCATTATTCCCAAAAGTCCTATTTATACCTCCTTCCTGTATTCTATTCATATTTCTTTCACCGAGCGGGGTGGCGCAGTGGTTAGACACTGGACTCGCATTCGGGAGGACGACGGTTCAATCCCGCGTCCGGCCATCCTGATTTAGGTTTTCCGTGATTTCCCTAAATCACTCCAGGCAAATGCCGGGATGGTTCCTCTGAAAGGGCACGGCCGACTTCCTTCCCAATCCTTCCTTAATCCAATGAGACCGATGACCACGCTGTCTGGTCTCCTTCCTCAAACCAACCAACCAATATTTCTTTCAAACTAATTATTTCTGATTGTACAATACTCATTGGGGCCCAAATCTTTTTCATATAACTTCGCAATGCATTCTTTACCTATTCTCCATAGTCAGTTTTTTATATAGTCTACCCCCTCTTAAGCTAACTTAAATCTACTGAGCTCAGATATATATACCAAGGGACGAGGCAATGCAGCATCACATAACACAGTTAATATAAACAGCAATGAAAAAAAAACGCAGATTTGCGAAGCAAGCAGCATTAAGAAATTAGCAAAAGTCAAATTCAATAACACTATGCCTGGCAAACAGCAGCAACTTATACCTAGACATGACATAGCTCAAGCAGAAAAAATATTACAGTAAAAACAACAATGCAGACAAGGGAAATGTCTATTCACATCTTAATGTCTATGTAATTAAAGTGGTGCGCCATAACAACTGATTGTAAAAAAATATTACCATGTACTTGAAAAGAAAATTATGTGTTACTGTTCCTAGTTCCTTCTTATTGTTCTTTCCTTTCCAAGTGCTCCTTTTTTAAAGAATGTGGATCATAAAATAATTATTTAATAGATCTGTTGACAGAAAGAGTTCACATTAGCAAATGCATCTAAGTTTATTTTATAAAACTAATGCTGCAACACAGCTGGAAACCAGATATTAAATGAAAATAAGCAACTATGAAAAGCAAAGCATAAAAATATCATTCAATAGTCATGTGGCATTTCGTAAGTCAGTAGCACTCAACTCTCAGAGAAAGACACTTGTCATAATCAGGTGTGCAGATGTACGAATATTTCCCATCAATTCATAAGCATTTCAATAATTAGTACAAAGTGCGAGTAATCATATGTTTTTAAGTAACGAGGGTGTCGCATTAGCGATGAAAGGCACACCCTAATGGCTTGTTCTCCAGGTGTTTGACACAGCTGTGTGCCCACAACGTATTACAAAAATCATATGTTTTCAAGTAACGACGGTGTCGCATTAGCGATGAAAGGCACACCCTAATGGCTTGTTCTCCAGGTGTTTGACACAGCTGTGTCCCGACGACGCACGTGCAGGTGGTCAATTAACTTTCTTACAGAAATATTTACGACAGCAGTTTCCGCTACAGTGACAGTCTTCACAGGTCAAGAATTTGCGTTACAAATCTGTAGAAACAAAATCTTATGAATATAACAGTGTCCAAAAAATTTTCGCCGGCATTGTGATACATTCACGCATTTACACACATTTCATAACTCTTAAAGTACGATTCTCGGTTTCCAACATCCTTTTTCACAAGTCAAGAGTCCCTAACTTCTATTCATTATTCCTTACCTTATTCGTCAACACTTCTTCAATATTTCATCATAACATACGTAGCATAATCAAATAACTCATATAGCATTAGCTTATTGATCATAAACATACCTCAGCAGCATAATACACATCGTCGTCGTAATAGTAACATCATAACACCTCAGTCAAATCTCAAAAACGTCGTAGCTTTCTGCAATAATTTCAGAATCTAAAAAAATTCTCTGCTCATGTCAAAAGTGTCATCTACCTCAAACGTTCTTTAAAAATCATGATCCCATACCAAATACATCATTTAAAGCTCTCATAGTATCACAATGGTTCCAAAAAAATATGAACAGTGCAAAAAGTACAGACAAAATACAATTTCTTAAGTGTGAAGTAATCCAACTCTGTAATTGCGTAAACATGTGTCACTGATGTAGTAAAAAAGATGTTTGTTTCTCTGTTAAATGATCAGATAACTGTGTAATTTATGTGTTAGAGAAATATGGTACCGATGTGTTAAATTGTATAAGCAAATACCATATTAGCTAGGGCTCCTTGTGCTTGCCAGACACATGGTACACAAAGTAAACGTGTACCCCCCTGAGGATTATTGTAATTGTATCCTCAGGTATTATAGCTTACAGTAATGGAATGAAATGTATCACGAAAAACTTTCTTTGTAATTCAAAAATCTCTAAAAATAAATGTTTTAAGTACAAAATTAATCACTCAAATACATGTCCTGTAGCGCTAAATGTGCGTCTTGCTGTAAGATAATCTCTGGGAAGTGTCGTAGTTATTGTCCTCCGAAAGCTAAGTTCTGCAGAAGTCAATGTACTTACCTCATGATACACAAAAGTGAAATGCTTTGCGTATAGATAACTTAGTTATTACGCTTATTGCCGTGATAAGGAAAGTACTGTGCTGTAACGTATTGTTGTCCTGCGGAAAAGGCTGTCTCCTTGTAGCAATAGCACAAAAGTCACCACTAAAACATGTCTCACTTTATAGAAGAATTCAGAAAAAACTGTGCAGATATAAAACAGATACACCGCAAAAGCAACATTGTAAATTGTCACGTATTAGCAGCGTCGTGATAAAATCGTGTAGCTGTCACATAAACTAACCACTGTGTCATCTGGCATTTCACAGAAAGCACCTCAAATCCAGAATCCACTCTCAAGCAAACCAAAATGTTGCATGAAAATTTCATTAGCAGTGCTGGTATATGTTCTAAGTATGTAAGCCGTATATTCGTTACGTAATCGTGCAACTAACAAGGAGGAATGTATAAATAACAACACTGTGTCGTCTGTTCGCAATAACAATGCATTCGCAATTACTTGTCTAAGTTACCTATGTTCTTGACTGGATGGTTAGTTAGCTTTAAAACATAGTTGCATGTTAACAGTTTCTCAGTGTGACAAATTGTACAAGTAGCGTGAAGTGAAAATTGCAAAGACTAAGTTAAAAAGCAGATTATCTGTCAATAAATGGTTTTACGTGAGAAATGAGGTATAAACCTTTACTCTTCCTAGTACGCAGAGTTTCAACTTCAACGCAATTATCATGTGGTATACGTCGGATTCTGTAAGGTCCATTGTAAACTAGAAAGAATTTGTGACTCAAGTGTTTCTTCTTATGTGACAATGAATGAGCTTTAATGAGAACTTTCTGACCAATACATAATTTCTTTGCATTTGCTTTACCGTTTAGTTTTCTCCTTTTGTCTGCTGCAGATTTTATATTTTTAAGAGCCAAATCAATTATGTCTTTGTGTCGAAGTTTACGTGTATTCGGGAAAGGTACAAGCTCTCTGATTCTGTTCGGAGGTTCTACATTCTTCAGTACAAGAGTAGGTGATAAAGCAGTGGAATCATGAGGCATTTCATTCAGCACATTTTGAAATAAGTGTAAATATCTGTCCCAATGCTGATGCTTTCTGTGACAATAAAGTCTGCAAAGCTTATTGATTTCTTTCATAATCCGTTCAGACGGGTTACAATGTGGTGAATACAATGAAATAAAAACAGGTTTGATTTTATGATTCCGAAGCATGCGTGACCAAACAGCAGATCTGAATTGCGGTCCGTTATCTGAAATGACTTTACTAACGTGTCCAACTTCACGTAAGAAATTTTTAACAAAGGCGTTGGATACAGACCGTCCAGTGGCTTTACGTAACCGAGTGAAAGAAACAAATTTTGAAGTAAGTTCAACAGCGACTAGAACGTACGCAAATCCATTAGATGTTCTGACAAGCGGTCCCAAGAGATCAACAGCAGCAAATTCTTTTAATTTAGAAGGAATGATAGGAAACAGCGGAGCACGATGGGAGACAGTAGATGGTTTCGCCTTTTGACAAAGTTTACAAATAGACAAGACTCTTCGAATTCTCTTTTCCATATTGTTAAAATAACAAGTCGTTCGAAGAATATGATAACATTTTCGTGGACCAAAATGTGCGTAGCTGAAATGAATGTACCAAATGAGCTTATTAACAAAATCGTCTGGAATGCAAAGTACCCATAGCTTGTCATCAACAGTGCAGCGTTTGAACAGTATGTTGTTTCTAACCAGGTAATAATGCCGAATCTGAGTGTGTGTCTTTTCATGCCATTTACTTTTGATGTCTTTCCAAATCGGATCTTTATCTTGTTCATGAGCAATGTCCTTTAAAGATGTGGTGATGAAGTTTTCAAAGGCGACTTTCTGAATGTAAAGAATACTGAAATTTTTCTCGAGGTTGCCTTCTGTGTTACTTTTCTCAAGTCCAGCCGGTGCGCGTGACAGCGCGTCCGCAACAATGTTCTCCTTGCCGGGAATGTAGACTATTGTGAAGCGGAATTCTTGCAGAAACAATGCCCAACGTTTTAGCCTGTCATGATTTAATTTTGAAGACATAAGAAATTGTAATGCACGATGATCACTGTATACTTTTACGTGCTTACCAGAAAGAAAGAAACGGAATTTGCTAAATGCCCAAACGATAGCTAAAGCTTCTAATTCAGTAACGGAATAATTTTTTTCAGATTTTGTTAGCACTCGGCTAGCAAAAGCAATGGTTTTCTGAATGGTAGTGTCATTTTCTATGGCTTCTTGAAATAAATGGGCACCAAGACCGACTTTAGAAGAATCCGTGCTAAGGCAGAAATCTTGTGACAGATCTGGATGAGCTAGTACTGGCGCGTGAAGTAACGCTTCTTTCAAAGAATTGAATTCCAACTGTGCTTGTTCGTCCCAGTTCCAAATAGTATTTTTTCCAGTGAGAGAACAAAGTTTTGGTGTAACAAGAATTTGCATATTCAGAAAACAACGGTAAAAATTTACGAGACCTAGAAAACTGCGGACTTGTCTTTTTGTGGATGGAACAGGAATGGCTCTGATTGCTTCTAACTTTTCAGGATCCGGCTGAATGCCTTCAGAAGAAATAATATGTCCCAAAAACTTCACCTTTGACCTACCGAATTCAGACTTTTCCAAGTTAACTGTAATTCCAGATTCTGCAAAAATACGTAACAAACTGTCGAGGATGCGGTTATGTTGTTCCCATGAAGCTTCTGCTATTAGGATATCGTCCACATATAAGGTGATGTGACGTTTTAAGAACTCAGGTAATATGGAATTTAACCCGCGAATGAATGCTGCCGAAGAAATGTTCAAACCAAAAGGAAGTTTCCGAAACTGATAACAAACGCCGAAAGAAAGGAAAGCTGTGTATTTTCTGCATTCTGGATGAAGTTCGATCTGATAAAAGCTGGATCTGAGATCAATGGAAGACAACACTTTTACACCATTAAAATTTTGAAGAAGTTCTTCCATCGTCTGCGGCCTGTCTGTTTCAGGAATGATGATAGTATTGATTTGTCTCGAATCTAAGACAAGTCTGATCGATCCATTTTTCTTCTCAACAACATGTAACGGATTGTTGTATGAGCTTACTGCAGGCTCAATAATGCCCTCGTCAAGCATAGATTGTATTTCTGTTCTAACACGGTCCCTATAATGCGCCGGAATTACGTATGGTCTAACACAAAATTTAGTATGCTCACGAACACGAAATTGGTATTGAAATCCCTTGATTGTTCCTGTTTTGTGAGTAAAAACTGTGGAATGTGCTTGTAAAATCTCAAAAAGGTCCTGCCTATCAGTGTCATTACAATTCTCAATTGTTTGAATTTTATTCTGAATTAACTCATTAATTTCAAATATGCCGTCGATGTCATCCCTGTCAGTACTTGCAGAGTGATTGTTAGTGTCTAGTTCCGTAGAAAATTCCAAACTGTTATCTAACAGAAGGTAAAGCCGATTAATTTCCTCATCATGGTTTGAGAGCCAGTCTTCAAATTTCAAAGCTATTGACCTACCTTCTTTCTCTAAACTTATTTCAGCATCGTGAAAGCTTAAAATTGCTTTGTATTCATTCAAAAAGTCTACTCCCAGTATAATTTCCGTCGACAATAATGGAACAATAAGAAAGTTCATAGAGAAGCTGTGGCTTTGGCAAAAGAATTCTAAATTGGTTTGTTGGCGTACATCTACACTTTTTCCAAAGATTGCACCTTGTAATTTAATCTTACGTAACGGAAGTGTGGGGCAATCGTTCGATTTGTTGCATTTGCTAAAAGCTGTTTCACTAATTACTGAAATGGGACTGCCAGAGTCAAGTACTGCCGTAAATTTTACGTCATTTACAGTAATGTGAATCACAGGATATGCAATGTTGTTATGTTTTACGTCGTGTTCCTGGAGTAAGATGTCCCTAATGTCTTCCATTTTTACGTAATTACTAGCTACGGCAGCTGCGTCGTCAGTTTCATAAGTACATATTGTGGCTGCCAGCGGAGTGAGTCATTGCCTATTGTCTCTTTGTTGGCGCGCGTCGTTATTGGGATTTGGAGACCTAACTTCTACAAATTCATCGTGACGAGAGTGCTCTGCTCTGTTTAAATCTCGCCAGTTCTGATGCAATTCAGGTCTGTCATTACGATCATATCGTCTGTCGTCATGTCGGTAGATTCCATAGTTTCTTTCTTGTCGGTCACGTGGTGGAGAATTTCTCCCTGAATCGTAACTACGCGCTGGACCGTTGCGTCTAAAGTTATTCTGTCTCCCTTGATAATAGTTATTTTGGTTCCCATATTGTCTGTTTCTCTGATTGTCTCTGCGATAGTCATTATCGCGGAGAGGTGATCTTTCCCTGTAATTATTACTACTCTGCCAACGGTTGTCATACGGGTGGTGTCTATTTTGGTCACGATTTATGTGGTGAGAATAGCCTTGTCGCGTCCAGTTATCGTTTCTGTCGTCACAGAATTGTGACGGATGTGACCTGTAGTGATTGTTTTCCTGTTTTCGCATCCCGCGACTGTCTGTGTCAATTTCTAATTCTTGTAACAGTCCCTGAAAAGCTTCAATGTCGTCTTTGCAACGTCCTGCTAAAATAATATGTCTCAAATGTTCGGGCAGTTTGATTAAGCAAATGCGGATGAGTTCTGAGGGGCTGTATGGGTTTGACAGGTATTGATTCTTGTGCAACATGTCTTCAAAATATTTCACAAGACTGGAAAATTCAGATTGTTCGAAGTGTTTCATCATTATGATGCTATGTTTTACGCGGTCTTGTGTGGCTTGAGACCAATATGCTGAGAGGAAGGCATGGTAAAATTCTCCTTCACTGTTGCAATCGTGAATGACCGATCGCATTCTTACAGCTGGCTCATTCTCTAAGTAGCCACACATAAATTCTAACCTGTGCTCCAATGACCAGTTGGGAGGGAAACAATGAGAGAATTGATGGAGCCACGCTTGTGGATGAATGTCGTTAGCAGAATTCTTAAACGTTTTGAATTTACGTGTAGTAATGAACAGCTTATAGTCAAAATCATCGTGTCGGCGAGTAGCATATCGGTCATTGTTACGTCGTGTCGGCGGTTCCATCTCAAAATTCGGTGTACCTTGCCAATTTCTTTCATAATTACCGAAATGCCCTGTGTTATTATTTTGTGGCTGTTCCGTATTTCTATGTCCCTCTTCCCTTATTGGGGCGCGAGTGTCCTCTGAAATACGTAATTCTTGTATCACCTGCGTCAACTGATCTTGTACTTCCCGCATTTCTCTTTTGTATTGCGTATTAATTTGATTCTGATTTTGTTTGAATTTCCTAATTTGTTCGCACTCTTCTGTGTCATTGAAGGCTACGGGTCTTGTGTCATTCAGATCATCATCTACCTTTGTAGATAAGTTAGTGACCTGATCCGAAAGTTCGGCTACTTTCTCTGATAATGAACTAATTTCCTCCATGTGTCTTTCTACTGTGTCCTTTAAGTTTTCCTGAGTTTTTGCAAGTTGCGTAACCGAATCGGTAGATGCAACTGAGTCCATTTTAGCTTGCAAGGTCTCATGATTTTCATGAACAATAGTTTGCAGTTCTTTTATGGCTGCTTCGTGATTCTGTAATGCATTTTCATGCCGCGAAAAAATAGGTTGAAAATGTTCACAAATTTGTGTTTTTACGTCATTACAGACCTTTTGACATTTCGATTCGATGTTATGTAACTCAGTAGTTAAATCTTCACGTGTTTGTTCAAGTGTGGTGTCTAACTTCTGAAGCTTTTGCTGTGTTTGTCTCTGATTTTGTTCCATTGTGTCTAACTTTTGCAGCTTTTGCTGTGTTTGTCTCTGATTTTGTTCCATTGTGTCTAACTGTTGCTGTGTTTGTCTCTGATTTTGTTCCATTTGTTGCATTAGTTGTAATAACAATGCATTAGTGTCTGGAATCTGTTCCTCTACTCTTTTCGGCAGTGCATTTGCACCGGCAACATTCACATTTTGACAAGCTGAAAATGTGTCTTGACTTATTTGAGAAAACGGTGAGGACGCAAAACCTGAATCTGCAGTATTTGCAAAATTGTGTCCTATCATTTCGGATTCCTGAGGCGAGCTGTTGCCGACCGATCGATCGATAATGCTTCCCTGTTCACTACCTGTTTGACTGTCTACGCCATTGTTTGACGCCCGCTCCATTTCCCTATGCACAGTTACCAAATTACTACTTTGAACATTAGTTAACTCATTACACAGTGGCGCTAACACATTGCTTTCGTCTTCGCTGTCGTTTCTCAGTTTACTTTGGAGCCGAGTGTTACGTTTTTCACACGCCATTATTGTCACAATATTTCACACGATAACACAGAAAAGCACAATTTGAATAGCAAAAATAAGAAAACACATTAACATAGCACTGAAAATAATATCTAGTTAATTGCAGCTGCGAAATACTTGGTGCAAATCTACATGCATGCCACAACTGTTGTACAGTACAACAATGAAAGACTGCAACTACAAAGGAGATTCTCTCTACAATTACGCGCTAGCAATAAACAAAAGCTACACTAAATACACAAACTACAAGAAAAAATCAGAAGATTCCAGTGAGGTATCCTAGGCTAAGGGTCGACATATGAAACGTCCCCTTAGAACAACTTATACACGACTGTGCTTAACCTGACACACAATGTTTTTAGCGCAACGCAATCTGACTTTCAATAATCCCTACAAAACAATGGCCCTGACTAACTTTAACCTATACCTTTCACAAATCACTTACCTCACAAAAATCTTCGTTACTGGAACTACTGCAATACAGCAAGCACCACTACTGCCAGCTAAATAAAAGATTCAAACTACTGAAGGCACTAACTACTGATAGGGATAGTTAGCAAATGAAAGATATTAATAGAGAACAAACACTGTATTTACCTCAATATTCATAATATATACAGCAGTTCATGACATTTTTCAAAACTCCGCCATCTCTCTCCCCACATCCACCACTGCTGGCGGCTCACCTCCAACTGCGCAACGCTACGCGCTGTTCACATCCAGCTATAGCAGTTCATGACAACAATGGCAGGCAACAATGCAAACTAGCCACAGACTGCACACAGCACAGCCAGTGACTTTCATACAGAGCGCTACGTGGCATTACCCATATAAAAATCTAAACAGCCTACTTACAACACACATAATAATAACTACAGTTGACACCTTCATCTATATTACAGATCAATTTCCACTTCTTTAAAGTCTCACTTTTTGATGCAGTTGGAAATTTATAGAAATGTTTATTCTTATGTTTGGAATTTGTTTTTACATAATAACTACTCCTGCATCTGGGAAACTTGCACGAGTATTTCAATTTCAATCTCAAACTGGATTCTTCTCTTCTTGTATGATCCATCCTCATGTGTCTGAAATGTTATTCAAACCAAAAATTAGGAACGAGAAAAAAGATCAGGTATGGTTTACATTGATTAATGTTAAAGAAAACTCAATGTGAAATTAATTTCCCTATCAAAAATCATATTAGCTTATGTCTAAATGCAGCTATCCTGTACTGAAGTATTGATAACTGTTATCATGGCTTGTAATGTGATGTGGTATTGCTACAAAATAGTGAAAAAACGAAACAAATCCTCATTTCTACTACGGATATGCACATCACTCTATATGTAACTGCGTGAGCGTAGTTGCACTATATTCTATATTCAACACTACTTCGTTGAACAGTGCTATCAGGCAGTAGAAACACTGCTTATTGTACCATTCCAGTATATTTCAGCATCTAGATACCATGGTAAATATCAAATTCAACTGTACATTATCAGTAACAGTTACAGCTGTAAATCCGTATTACATTGTGTTGAGCATTAAAGTGCAAGAAGATTTCTACTGCATTGGATATTGCCACAATAATACGTGTAAATGTCCAACTGCTTGAAGGACCTGCTTTGTGTGACTTCCAAACAAATGTCTTATTATGTGAGAACACAACCTTTGTCGATACAAGAGCAACAAACACTTTTTACCTGGATAGAGTGTTATGTACTGTACAGAATATTTACTGTCGAAAACGGGAAATAGAACACACTCGAGGCATTACGAATCGATTGTAACACGTCCAATATTTGGTGTGTAGTAAACGGCACAATAAATGGTACTTATTATGTCACTAAGAGTACTTCGTGGCAAAAAGGAAGATGAATCAAAGCCAGAATTATATTCCATAACAGGATTCGGAAAGTTGAATACCAACCATGTCAAAATCTGCTAGCATGGGATTCTCTATGAAATACAAGGAAATATGAACAGAAATAAGAAATATACTTACCCTTTAAGTGAACTGAGCAATGGAAATTGTATTTCTTTGCAGGAACAAATATACAAGAGTCCACAGAACGTAATGTGATGATACAACCTCGTGTTCTATATGAAACAAAAGTAAAAAAGTAAATACTGAATCATCACACCATCAAATACTACGAATGCATCCAAAAATTAAGCAGAATAATAGCAACATCCTTACACTGCAATTTAAACGGAAAATCACGATCACGTTGCTACGATACCAAAACAATTATGGAAAACTACGTCATCCAATAGGAACACGAGACTATAAATTGCTAAACTTGCAGCGCTCCAAGTGGCCTGGGACCAAACCAACGTCGTGTTACCGGAAATCCCTATATGAGTTTCACCCCCCTGGTGCAATCCGTTACATGGCGCCTCTAAGCGCGCGGCCACTCTTATAGGAGAGTCCATTACAAAGAGTGGTATAACTGGTTAAAGTTTGGATGCTAATAGCTCTCTCAAAACTACAGCGATTTTTTTTTTCATAAAGCTAACAGAAATCCGCTGTATCTATTCTCACGTATTCACTAATGTTTCTGTTATTATCGTCACGGCTGCGTGTTTAAAAATAGGAGTTACCGCAAGTCCTGTGTCATTTTCTACTTCCTAACCTCTACTTATAAAGTATACATCACTTGAATTATAGCTGCTTGCGGAACCTCAAAATGATAGCGTTTTTCCCGACATGTGAGTAGATTGCAGTGATGATCAAACTGCTTACAAAACTAGAATGCAAGAATCTGGTGCTATTGCGAATGATTACCTGTTGTATGACAGAAATTTTACACGCAGGTCGGTAGAGGAGAGCTATGGAGCAAGACTGTCAAACATAAGCACGCAGAAAGTATTTGGTTTTGAAATCGGAAAAGAGAGAGATGCAGTAAACTCTTATAGGAGATTCTATTATAAAGTCTCGTTTACACGACGACACTAGGTTGCAGGCAACTGCGCTGCCGGCCAATGCACATGCGCGCTGAGCGTTTGCGCAACTCGTTGGTGAAACTAAACACTTTCGGAGTGGTCCAACTTTGGCGACACTAGTTGCATGAGTTTTGAGGTTATGTGTGTTCTTATAGTGTAGACAAACTGAAATATGAAGTGGGGAACGGAGAATAATGTTCGCTTTTTGGATATCTATTCTCTGCATAGGTGTTTGTGGGATTACAGTGATGCTGGTTACAAAAATAAGCAACATATTGCTGCCGCTGAGACCGTCATGTGCGATTATAACGTAGATGGTTTGACAATATCTGAGCTACAGGGCAAAATTTATTGAGTTAGCACCACATATACCCCTGAATTAAGAAAAATACAAGCAAGTTTAATTCCAGCTGGGGCAATGCTCTCGTCTTCAAGACTAAAATTCCATCATTCGAGTTGGCCAACTCTTTGTTAAGAAATATTGTTGCCAGGAGGGAAGGCTATACAAATTCATGGAGCTGCATTCTTTATTCAACATTCATCTATTTCAAAAGTCGCTGCAGAGCTCCCCATTTACATATGTTAGAATTTTGAAATATTGCCACTGTAGGGCCTACAGATCTATCTTCAAGAGAGTAGTTTGCAAGCCATTCTCTTCTTAATGCGACATACTGCGAATAATTATTGTTGCTAATGTTGATAATTATTACTGTTAATGTTAATAATTATTTGTGTTGATGAAATAGCGTCATCGCCAACGAAAACCGTATCTTAAAGCATGCCGAGTGTTCTCGATTGTAATGCACGCAATATGACATGTAATTTCAGTTCTGGCGACAGTGTTTTATGCATTGCAGTACCTTTATTCCTCATCGCATAATTAACTCTTTTTAGAAGAAACGTGAACAGTTCTGGTGAAATTCTAAGATAATTAAAAGAACGTCTTGGATCTTCCGTTATAAATTATTTCAGGAAGGATGCTGAGCAACCAAGCTGACGTCTTTTCATCATCCAATCACGAATCGAAACATGTTTCCTTTTTTGTTTTTCTTATGCAACGTTTCCACACAACAAGCTTTAACTCCATCAGAACTTGTGCGACGTGCAGCTGCCAAAACTTTCATTTCAGACACAACTCAGGGACCCACAAAACGACGAAACTGAAGTGTATACTGGTGTCGCCGTGTCTACAGTCATATATGAAACCACCTGCGTGCAACTCATTCCACGCAACGAGTGGCGCAACCCAATGTCGTCGTGTAAACTAGGCTTAAGACAGGCTCTCACGACTTGTTTCATAAACTCGAGTGTCATATAGCTTGGCATTGGTAAAACGGGACTTGCATAGTGTACAAAACAGCAATATACTCTTGAATTGTAGCTTGTTGTTGTCGAACATAAAATGATTGTGTTTCTTCTGAAATGTGTGCAAATGGCGTGAAACATTGTATTCTGTCTAATGTTATTTCACGTGTCTGAAAGGTTTGTAATACACACGTGCATGACAATTCATTTACAGGCACTGATTTGAAGGTGAGAGACAATCTCAGGTCATGTAATTTGTCCATCAAGCTGAAAGAAATTGCTTAACATAAGTATTTTTTCTTCAGAGTTTAAATTCTCGCTGTTTCTTCACTTCGATGATCGTTTCGAAACAACGAAGACATTCTGTGATGTCGATAGTTTTTGCAGCTAAATAGTGGGAGTTTTTCCCGATTTTACGAAGGGTGAACATGTATAGGGGATGTACAGCCTGACCTCTGAGTTTTAATCACCTGTTCAAATGTGTGTGAAATCTTACGGGACTTAACTGCTAAGGTCATCAGTCCCTGAGCTTACACACTACCTAACCTAAATTATCCTAAGGACAAACACACACACCCATGCCCGAGGGAGAACTCGAACCTTCGCCGGGACCAGCCGCACAGTCCATGACTGCAGCGCCCGAGACCGCTCGGCTAATCCCGCGCGGCAGTGTTTTCACATTCAGAATGGCGGGCACTTGTGGGGCCCGGGTGGGGACAGTCTTGCGTGTGTATGTGTGTGTGTGTGTGTGTGTGTGCGTGATGTCGCCCTAGGCAGCTGTGCCCCGACCAGGGGACAGTGTGTGCAACAGGGCGGTGCCTCTCAATTAACCTTTTGTGTTGGCGAAGGGCCGATGCTTGGACGTCGCCTCAAGGCAGTCAGCGACTGTGAACTCGTCCGCCAGGGGGAATGGCTGTAGGTGGCAAAGCAGAATGCTGCGCACAGCAGTAGCAGCTGGACATTTGAAAAGGTCTATGTCCCCACCGTAGGTGGAGGGAGGAACACGGAGGGATGAGGGGAGGTAGGAATGTCTGTAATTCCATTAGTCCTCTGCAATCTTTTGGGATGACAATTTTCCCCAGTACACATGTTGCATTATGACCGACTGATTACGAGTTCTGGTTTTTTTTTTCACGAAACTGTCGATGTGTAATTAGAGCAGTGAAGCATTTTCCTTCAGTTGTGGTAGCGTATATTGGCTTCAGTTACCTGGGCTGCAGGGTAACTGTCAAGCAGGCGTCTGTAGCGAACTCTGAGTCAAACAGGGATAGATACAGTCCTCAGCTATATGCTTACAAGTAATACACTTATCAAACTCCTCTTTGTCCGGCACCAGCATCTTGTCAGCTGAATATATTTACCACTAAAAAAAATAAAGGTAGTACCTCCCACTCAAGCCTTTTCTCCCCCCAGCTTGTAGGTGAAGGATAGGGTTGGAGTGTGTCTGCCACTAATTTCGAGTGGTTTTAGCGAAATTTTTTCCCTGCACGATAACATCAGTTGTATGGCATTATCATTTTTTGAGCTGCGTTGCGATTTTAGTTACTCCTTGCACAGCGCTATACATATAGTTGTGTAATTAGGATCGATCTTTATGATTAATTATGTAATTAGGACCGATCTTTTCTTCAGTTTCCCAACCAAAATAAGTACAGTACACTAACCTAACCTTCTTCTCCTGCATCTGATTAGTTTCCATACTTCAAGGGGGGGGGGGGGGGGGGGGGAGCTTGCACTTGTGTGTCCCATCCAGAAGGACAAGGGTTTGAGAAAGGGCACCGCTCTTTTTAATAGGGTGGGGCGGGACGTCAGCACGGCTGTGGTACAAAGAAATTCCTGCCAAAATGCGAAAATCCACCGAAATTCGAAATTCCCGCCAATACAATTGATGAGGGAGGAGGGGAAGGAGAGGGTTGGGGAAGCGCGAGGGGGTGGGCACCCACGTGCAGGCTGAGAAAAACACATGATGTCATCCGCGGATGGGGGTGGCTCGGAGTGGTGATAGGGGTGGGAGGGGGGGCTGGGTAGTTCATTGATCAATTTAATTATTTTGCATATCAATTTGGTACGAAAACTGGGGTGGTGCCGCCTTCTCCCTCCTACTTTCGTAGCGTCAGTCGACTCTCCTCCAGAACATGCAATTTCACTGATTTTGGTCAGTACTCATTTCATGGTATTTTTTCTCTAATTTTATCTATTGTCAGTCAGTTTCCCTAATTTTGCTAGGTTTACGCGTTACATATTTCATCGTATTTCCATCAGTTTTACGTATTTCACATCAATTTTTCGTGTTTATACCAGGTTTTCCTCGAATTTTGCTGATTTAATATAATTTTTCATATTTTTTCGACAGTTTTCCACATGTATATGGTCATATTGCTGACATACCCATGTGTTGTTCTATTTTCTAGCAGAATATTTGCGCCTTTATGACACCAACCTATTAATAAGTCCTAAGACTTCCCTTCTTCCCAATGATCCACATGTATGTGTTTTGGATAGGAAGATCGTGAAAAGTACAGTAACAGTCGCTTTGCATCTATATGAGATTCAACTAATGGTGGAGATGATGGATGTATTGGAAATTCAAAGTCTGGAAATAATTCCGAGTACTGTTCCAGCCCATCAGAGAGCATGTCCGCAGACTCGTGTAGTGATACACTCGATGGAAACTTAAAGTCTGGAAACAGTTCTACATGTTCATTTGACTTCCACTCCATCGGGTAGGGATCTGCAACAAGGAGTTGACGTGTGTACAGTGTTGATTTCTGTTGCTGCTCAGATTTTTTTCCCATTAGTATATGTTCTTATTGCTTACCAGATTTGCTTCTTTATTTCTGTTTACACATTCCAACTCTGATACGTACCTACAACTCTGTGAAACTTTAGCTTTAGGGCATTTATTTTTATCACCCCAGTAGTAAGTCGTTCGTCAGTTCACAGTGTTTCGACTGCAGGTAGCATCTTCGGCCGTAAGGGTTTCCCTTCTCTCTCTCTCTACCTAGAGAGCACGTCTGCTCAGCAGCGTCATTTATAGATGAACAGCTAGCAAGTTATGCGTCCGAACAGCAACCATCCACCGCTGACAGCTCTATGCACGTACACATAGAGACTCAGCATGCGTATTACCAATCGCGAAGTCTCGATTTCAACCACTTGTACGTTATTTTCGACAGTGCTACAGCTCTGCAAATAGCGAAATACTCTTCGCAAAACGGTTCTGCAGTGGGTGTAAGTACATTTAAATTCACCCAGCTAAAGAGCATAACGTCTTTGATATAATTTATTTTACCAATATTTGTAACAAGTTTGTCTAGATTCTCTAGTAATAATAGCCACCCGAAACCACCCGCTGCACCTATCGCACCTACTTTTCTACCCTGAAGATCCACGATGACGTCACATCATCACCCCAATCACGCTATTTTTTGTGTTAGGTGTCCGTTGGATGGAGGCAGACAGTCCTTCGTATCATTCTTATACACGAGATAGACCAACACATTAATCAGACGGTATAGTATAGCACTGTACTCGAATGCATCCAACCACATATTCTACAATTGCTGTGCGTTTGTTCTACGTGTTGTTCTTTTTACTAATCGAAAGATCCACAGGAAAATAAATGTCGGATATTACAATTTGAGAACTTAATGGCTTGGTTTAAATTTGCAGGATATCAGAAGGCAGTGATACAGCAGGTCCGATATGAGGGGCGATAAAGCAGGAGTGCAATCTAGAATGAAACAATATAATTCGTGAGCATCCTATGATCCATGTAGCAGCCCATCTTCCATTCTTGTTGTTAAAGATATGGCAAAAGTACCCTTGGAAGCCGCTACTTTCTTCAAAATTGTCCACAAAATATTTTTTTTCGACTTCTACTTTTCAGTGAGCAATACTTTTGAAACATAGTTGAGGTTTAACTTTGAAACCATTGCGCGACACTAGCTGGGAGAGCAGGATAGAGGCCTTAAGGCCTCTGGTTCCTGTTGGGAGATGTATGTATACGACACCTTGCTAAGCATTTCCGAAACCAGGAAAGTGATAATTTAATAAGAGACGAGGTCTTGGGTATATTAAATTGTATTAAACAATTCAAATCTTCGTATTCATTAGTTATTTGACATGAAATGTCAAATTCCATTGATCCAATGAGACAGTTGATGCAAACAAAAGATTCTGATCTATACTTTGTAGAACTTGCTACCAAAATTGATATGAAGGCTAGTTATGGATCAGTTATAACTTGACACTATGTTAGAATAATAAAAAGGAACTTCTCATACGAAGCACAAGATGAGTACTTCAGAGCTCCAAAAGAACACTATAAAACATTTTTTTATTTTATTTTACAGTTGATCAAGCTCTAAATGCACTAGATCCTAGATTTGAAAAACTTGGTAATCATAGTAACTAATATATTGTGTATTGGCGAACGTTGGCGCATTGGCCTGTCGTACTGTTCCTTGCTCTGGCGAATTAACTATTTCTTCCCAGTACATTTATTCTCTAATGAAATTTGTCAGAAATGATTTATCTCTGTTTCAGACCAAGAGCTCAGTTCGTGAAATCAATCTTGAAAATGAGAACAATCTGCATAAAGACTGAAAGCCTTTTTCTTTGGCCTATGAAGGCGACAACTGTTCAGGAGCACATATTTCCAATACTTTGCCATCAGCCATAAAAAATTATGTTCTAATAAGGTTCAATTTAAGGGAAGTCCAAATGATTCTTTCGTGGACAGCTCATTCTACTCCACGTCACTGATTTCTTAGAAGAATCAACTGAAATATACATTTCTTAAAACATAAAATTACGTAAGTGTATTCTCTGCTACCAAATCTGTTTGTATCGTACTTCATGCCTCAAAAAAGTACAGAGAATTACACTGAAGAGCCAAAGAAACTGGTGCACCTGCCTAATATCGTGTAGGGCCTCTGCGAGCATGCAGAAGTGCCGCAACACGACGTGGCGTGGAGTCGAATAATGTCTGAAGTAGTGCTGGGGGAACTGACACCAATAATCCTGCAGGGCTGTCCATAAATCCGTAAGAGTACAAAGGCGTGGAGATCGCTTCTGAACAGCACGTTGTTCAATAATGTTCATGTCTGGGGAATTTGGTGTCCATCGAAAGTGTTTACACTCAGGAGAGTGATGAGCCACTCTGTAGCAATTCTGGACGTGTGGAATGCCGCACTGTGCTGCTGGAATTGTCCAAGTCCGTCGGAATGCACACTGGACATGAATGGATCAGGTGATCAGGCAGCATGCTTACGTACGTGTCACCTGTCATAGTCGTATCTAGACGTATCAGGGGTCCCATATTACTCCAACTGCACACGCCCTATACCGTTACACCACCAACTCGAACAGTCCGCTGCCGCCCTGCCGACATGCAGGGTCCATGGATTCATGAGGTTGTCTTCATACCCGTAAACGTCCATCAGCTAGATACAATCTGAACGAGACTCGTCCGATCAGGCAACATGTTTCCAGTCATCAACAGTCCAATGTCGGTGTTGATGGGCCTAGGCGAGCCGTAAAGCTTTGTGTCATGCAGTCATCAACGGTATACGAGTGGGTCTTCAGCTCCGAAAGCCCATATCTATGATGTCTCGTTGAATGGTTCACACGCTGACTCTTGTTGATGGCCTAGCACTGAAATTTGCGGAAGGGTTGCACTTCTGTCACGTTGATCGATTCTCTTCAGTCGTCGTTGGTACCGCTCTTACAGGATCTTCCTCCGGCCGCAGCGATGTCGGAGATTTGATGTTTCACCGGATTCCTGATATTCACGATACACTCGTGAAATGGTCGTACGGGAAAATCACTACTTCATCGCTACCTCAGAATGCTATGTCCCATCGCTCGTCGCCGAATATAACACCACTTAAATCTTGATAACCTGCCACTGTAGCAGCAGTAACCGATGTAACTACAGCGCCAGAACATGTTTATTTTATCTAGGCGTTGCCGACCGCAGGTCCTTATCCTGCCTGTTTGCATATCTCTGTATTTGAATACGCATGCCTGTACCAGTTTCTTTGGCGCCTCGATGTACACACGAGACATTTCAATCAAATCTCTGTTTCACATGTCTTTAGACTTCCACCATAATGTGAGGCAAAGAGATGTGCACAGTGGCTGTAATGAATGTCTCTCATATTCCTTATCCAACAAGCATGACCAGACAACACCCCCTTTGTTGATCGTTTGTAATAAAGGCGAATCTTAATCACGTATGTAAATGAAATTTCCAGGAGTCCAGACTTCTGGAGAAAACTTCTAATCAGCTAGCTCATACAGTACAAATCAAGGACAGATCTTCCACTCGCCTATACATCTGTGCATGGTAATTTCCAATTCCTTCCATACCAAGTTCGGTGAACAGTGCAATGGAGTACCTGAGACCAGTCTTTAAAAATAACTTAATTAAAATGGAAATGACACTCACATCTCCCAAAGAAGTAGCATCCATCATAAAACCCTTAAAATCGAAGTATTCCAGTGGGTATGATAACATATCAACAAAGTTAATCAAAAAGTGCTGATGTGAGTTAAGTTCTATCTTAAGTTATTTGTGTAATCAATCTCTTATCAGCGGAACATTTCCAGACTGGCTAAAATATACTGAAGTTAAGCCTCTATACAATAAGGGGGATAAAGAGATACCATCAAACTATCGACCAATTTCGCTTTCGCCAGCTTTCTCAAAAATATTTGAAAAGATTGTGTTCAGGCGTCTCCTTAAGCATCTGACTGCAAATGATATATTGTCCAAGTCACAGTTTGGATTTGTGAGGGGTTCTGATATAATGAAAGCTATTTACATATACAGTGAGAATGTACTTAATTCATTAGATAATAAATTACAGGCTACTGGCATTTTCTGTGACCTGTCAAAAGCCTTTCACTGTGTGAACCACGGCATTCTCCTAAGTAAATTAGAGTATTATGGTGTCACTGGCAATGCTGCAAAATGGTTTGAGTCTTATCTATCTAACAGGAAACAATGGGTGTCGTTGCGAAATACCTTTGCAGTAAGCAGTCAGTCTTCATCTGACTGGGAATTAATTACATGTGACGTTCCTGAAGGTTCCATTTTGGGTCCATTGCTTTTTCTTGTGTATATTAATGACCTCTCATCTGTTACATTGCCAGATGCTAAGTTTCTTTTGTTTGCAGATGATACAAAAATTGCAATAAGTAGCAAGTCAAGTACAGATTTAGAAATAGCTGCTAATCAAATTTTCACTGACATTAATAAGCGGTTTAAAGCTAATTCTTTGTCATTAAACTTTGAGAGGACCCACTATATGCAGTTCAGAACCTGTAAGAGATTTCCTTCCAGCATGAGTATAACGTATGAAGACATGCAGATCGAAGAGGTTGACTGTTAAATTCTGGGATTACAACTCGATAATAAATTCAGTTGGGAGGGGCATACCAAGGAATTGCTTAAGCGCCTAAACAAGTCTGTATTTGCCGTGAGAATGATGTCAGATGTAGGAGATATAAATACAATAAAACTTGCATACTTTGCTTACTTTCATTCTATTATGTCGTGTGGGATCATATGCTGGGACAACTCATCAAACCGAGCAAAAGTTTTTAGGGTGCAAAAGCATGTGACAAGAATCATTTGTGGTGTAAATTCAAGAACATCTTGTAGAAACCTGCTCAAGGAACTTTGTATTCTAATCTCTGCTTCTCAGTAGATTCCTTAATGAAATTTGTTGCAAGTAATACATCTCTATTTCCAGTCAATAGCTCAGTACACAGTATCAATACTAAGAATCTACATAAAGGCCTAAAATCACTTACCTTGGTCCAAAAAGAGGTCCAATATTCAGGAACGCATATTTTTAATAAACTGCCAGCAACCATTAAAAACTTGGTTTCAGATAAAGCACGGCTTAAACAGAGTTTGAAAGACTTTTTGATAGGTAACTCCTTCTACTCCATAGATGAATATCTTAACAGAGACTGTTAAGTCAGCTTAAGTAAAAATATCTTTTACATTTCAGTTTTGACAACACTTCATCACAACAGTCAAGATTAGGTATTTTGCGTATGATAAATTTATTAATAGTGGATAACAGTGTTTCATTCTGACAGTGTGTTAATTCTGTAATTACTAGCTGTCCCAGTTTACTGCATTGTATTAGCTTATTTTAGACTATCTCCTGACAAATGATCAGGGTAGTAAGTATTACATTCAAATTTTTTATGTTTTTATGTCATAATTTCTGACATGTTCTACACCCATGAGAATCATCACATTTTTTAGGTCTCTGGAACGAAAACTGAATCTAGTCTAACCTAATCAAGCTCATGGACAGTCGCAAATTTCGTACCTGCTGTAGTTGGCTCACGTTGCCTGTCATTACATTATTTGACGATTGGCCCTAACGTCCGAACATCGTCAACAGATTCCTTTCCAACCCCAAAGTGTTCATATTAGTCATAAGCAAAATGGTTACGGCTTCTTTTCTGTGCACTTACACCAACTTGACATGCGCATCGGTCGCAGGTTTTAGCAATTTTCAACAAAACTTGTTTATGGGATGGTCCATTGCACTTTGCTATTTATTTCCAACAAAGTGCCTCCTGCCCATATTTTGTTGTGTCAGGGTGAGGAGAGATGATGGCGTAATCTTACTGATCGCCAGATGCGGTGCTAATGACCTGGATTATATTCCAAACCTCTCCTCTGTGTTTCAAGGAGCGAGAACATATGACACTGTTGATAGCGACATCCAGCACCAGGTTTCACCCTTTACCTTTTCTCTCTCATGGCCAGTTACAATAAATGAATTCGTCTATAACCTGCCCATGCTTAGTTTAGTTCCACTAGCGACCAATAAAAGATAATTGAACCACAATGTCCAAACATTGAAAGCATGGTCATGATATGCAATAGCAAAGTCCTTCAATGTAGTGGTCCAGTATATCCAAGCCTTCATAAATGGTAGGTTTCCTTCATCATTTCAGGTTATGTCACTAACTGCTTGATGATCTAAAGTGCTCTCTCATGACCGATGAAAGTCCCTATACAGGTTAAATCATCTGCACCTTGCACCACAAATACTGTGGGAATGGAAAGTGCTAAACTGATGTGCGGTTTTCAAGGAATGTATTGGTAGTCAGGGGCTCGTATTGGTAGCCAATCAACAGATTGTAATAGTACTTAGAAAGCGTACTTTTATGCAAACATAACTTTTTAATGGAACAATGCCTATTGACAAAAACAACTAAAAATAGGGAAAATTAGAATGTCGGTGGTATTTGTTGCAGAATTCTAGTGCGAGTCGTTTACGAGGTATCGTATTTTAAAAGTTCCCACAGCGACACTCGTACAATGCCTGTGGTACCACACACTAAAGAACAACACAAGTGCATACATTAGTTTTGTGGACTATGACCAGTAACAAGACAACTGACCATCAGAGGCTGTGTTAGAAATGGCTACCGGCAGAGGCAATCCACGCTTCCATTCTGGTATGGAACGTTGCTACACACGTCCTAGCATTTCAGCGGAGACGTTCAAGCAGGCTGCAGTACTACGTCGTTACATATCCTGGGTGTAGCTGGTATGTCCTCATAGTGAGCGTCTTTCAGCTCTCCCCACAGGAAAACGTCTACAGGCGTCAAATCTGGGGAACGGGCCAGCCAAGGTACAGGTCCTCTGCGTGCAATCCAACGATGTGGAAACAATTCGTAGAGGTATGCTATAGTACTTCGTGCGCTATAGGCTGGACAGTCAACGTGTTGGTACCGCAGGTTCCTCCTAGTCAGCAGAGGAATGTCTTCTAGCATCCGTGGAACATGGTCTGTTGGGAGGCTGCGATACTTGGGCGCATTCAGTGTTCCATCTATGACAAATGGGCCTATGAGCTGATGGTTTGGTGTCCAACACCACACGTTTACACTTCATGGACGCTGACGTTCCACCCGAAGAAGCGAATTGGGATCGTCAATTGACCAATAGCGCATGTTTTGGTGGTTTACCAGGCCATGATTGGTAAATGTGGCTTCATCAATAAACAAAATACATGAGACATCTGGAATATCCTGTCTTAACACCCATGTACAGAACTTAACACGAGTCTAATAATCATTTCCACATAGCTCTTGATGGAGAGAGATGTGATAGGGATGGAGTCTATTTCGATGGAGAATGCGTAGGACAGTTGCCTGACTCATGCCACTTTCTCGTGCGAGTTCGAGTCTTGGTCCGGCACACAGTTTTGATCTGCCAGGGAGTTTCATGTCAGTGCACACTCCGCTGCAGAGTGAAATTCTCATTCCGGCAATATTATTATTATCATTATTATTATTATTGCACAAAAATACACCTTATGAGTATTATTACACTCTGTTTATCGGCTAACAGTACGAGAGTACTGGGGCTAGGCTGGCACCACCCCAAAGTACCGTTATCCAAGGTGGCGGCGATGACGTCAATCAATATGGCGGATTTTGGGGGGAAGTCTGAATTTTGGCGGGAAAGTACCACGCACCCCTCGCCCAGAAAAATGGCGCGAAGTTCAAATTCCAACATGATAATGCATCACACCCCAGTTATCTCTACTAAGCAAAGAAAATGGCGGGAGAAAAGGACTTGTCTTTATTATTTAACCAATTTTAAGCAGGTGTGTTCTCCACTGAGTTAGGACTCCAGCTGGCTTAGTTCATATCGGTGCCACCAGAAGGCGCTCTCCTGACATCAGGTGATGACGCAAGTACCATCATTCAAGATGGCTGCACCCAATGTATCCACCACGAGTTCCAGAGCTCGAGTGGTTTATTATTTATTTATTTAACCTGATCAGATTAGGGCCATCAGGCCCTCTCTTACATTGGACTAGTGTTCCACACATGCAGCATTTCACACATGAGAGTTACATCATGACAATAGTTTAAATAAGAAAATTAGATTACTCTAGTGACAATATGAATAAAGAGTAATTACTAAGACCTAATACAGTAAATGCTGGCAGTATTTTTGCAAGTGCTATACATACAAATTATGATAAAAGCAATAATAATAACAGTATAAAAAATCAAATAATGGTGATAAACATGAGAAAAATTGGCAATAGTAATGAAGATCTGTGCAGATGTACATTAATATCTTGGCGTGTAAAGTAGATGTTTACTAGTATAGCGAGTTTTGGGGAAGGGAGATTTAAGGAGGGGGAAAGAGGGAAGTAATGAGGTGAAGTGCATTCATGTACAGAGGATGGCATTACTGTTGCTTAAGTAGATACGTCATTGACTGTTTTTTGAAGCCGGACATGTTTTTAACTTCTCTAACATAACGAGGGAGGTTATTCCAGAGTCGGGTTCCCGCTGCTGTAAAGGACTTGGAGAAGGTGACTGACAGATGCAGTGGAACAGAGAGGATTTTATTATGATGGGAACGTGTGTTTCTGTCATGTTGTTCAGACATAAGCGTTAAGGGCGAAGAGAGATATGAGGGACAGTGTACATTTATAAGGCAGTAGATGAGACAGAGTGTATGGAAATCTCTGTGTTTGTCTGCACGCAGCCAGGACAATTTTGCATATGCTGGTGAAATGTGATCAAAAAGTCGAACATCACAGGTATATTGGACGCAGGCATTCATGACCAGTTCCAGACGCTCCGGTCGCTGGCTCGAATCCTGCCTCAGGCATGGATGTGTGTGATGTCCTTAGGTTTAAGTAGTTCTAAGTTCTAGGGGACTGATGACCTCAGCAAGTTAAGTCACACAGTGCTCAGAGCTAGTTCCAGACGTCGCGAATTTTCCTGAGAGAGGCCTTGTAGGATAATATCGCTGTAGTCAATGATTGGGAGTATAAGCGTTTGTACTAATTTCTTTTTCAGATCGAAAGGGAAGAGTTTTTTATATTTTTGTAGGACATAAACGGATGCTGATGCTTTTTTGCACACTGCAGTTATGTGCTCTGTCCAATTTAGATTTTCATCTGTTATTACTCCCAAACTCTTTGCTGAGGGAGAGAAGATAATATTTATTCCATTTAGGATAAGAGATGGTACGGATTCCCAATGTTTTGGGCTAATGAGCTTAGAGTGACCAACAAGTACCGCTTGGGTTTTAGATGGGTTTAGTTTTAGTCCTATGTCCTGTGCCCATTTTGATAGTGCATCGAGGCCAATATTTAAATTTTCAATAGCTTTCTTAAGATTGCTTGGTTTTGCACTTAGATACAACTGAAGGGCATCAGCATACATATGATATTTGCAATAGGTCAGAACCGATGACACATCATTGACATACAGAGAGAAGAGTATAGGACCTAATACTGAGCCTCGGGGAACGTCTGACACTACCTGCCGCCATTGTGATTTTATATTCCCAGACAGGACGCGTTGCTTACGAGACGTCACGTATGAGCAAAACCATTGCACTGCACTTGGTGAGAAATTTAGACCGCTAAGTTTGGCTAGCAAGATGTCGAAGTCGACAGTATCAAGTGCTTTGCTGAAATCTAAGAAGCAAATGATAGTCGCTTCTTGTCTGTCCATGGTAAGTTTCAGGTCATCTGTCACCTTTATCAGTGCGGATGTTGTGTTTCGATGTTTACGGAAACCTTACTGGTATTCGTCTAGTAGGTTGTTAGTAGTTAGGTAGTTGGTGAGCTGGTCGTGGACTATATATTCTAATGCCTTTGCTAGTGCAGGAAGAAGGCAGATGGGGCGGTAGTCAGAGGGTGCTGCGGCGATGTGCTTTTTAGGCAGTGGCTTAATTTGTCCCAGTTTCCAGGCCTCATGGAAAACACTTGTGTTTAATGAATCGTTGAAAATGTCTGTTATAGAGTGCAGTAGTTGATCAATAATAAGTTTTACCATCTGGATAGTGATGCCATCATGTCCAGTAGATGCTGATCTAATCCGCATTATGGCTTTCTTGACAGTATTGCAAGTGACGTGCTGTAGATAGATTTTTTCTTTGCTACAGTCGTTCATCCCCATGAAGTAATCAATGATTCTCTCCTTTTTTTGCGGTTCAATTGTGGTTGTAGGTAATGTGAAGAATGGGTTTAGTTCTTCAGCTGGGACCATGGGATTTTCTGCAACTTTTATTTTGCCTAAACTGAGACTACGGAGATTTTTCCACAGGATAGCTGGTCTACACCTATTGTCAGCTAATGTACGGGCATGCCTGAGCTTAGCATTTCTCACAGCTTGACTGACTATGTTCCGTTTCTGCTTGTGTACAGTACGATTTTCAGGTGTAGGGTGTATCTTGTATGCTTGATGTGCAGTGTCTCTGAGATTCATGAGCTGTTTTAGTTCATCAGTCAGCCAAGGTGCAGGTTTCCTTTTTACTTTTCTGGTCTTTACTGGAGCATATTTATCATATAGTTGAGTAATTTTGTTAGTGAAATCCTGGAGTTTGTCTTTTTTGTCCATGAGGAGAGTAGAGATCATCCCCCAAACTATTTCTTGTGCCTCAGTTTCGAGTTCAGGCAAATTTATGCGTTTGAAGTCTCGGTATGTAGACAGTTTTTGTTTCTTTCTAGGACATTCTATTGAATACGTCATGAAAATGATGTCATGGGCAGACATGGCACGCGCAGATATTTCAGAGGTGCGGATTATTCTGTTTGAAGATTTCGTTGTGAATGTGACTGGTAGTCGTGTGATGAGTAGGTGCCAGCAGAAGTAGCGTCATTTTTGAGGAAGAAAGCATCCTCTTAAATTTCCCAGTGGAAGGACTAATGCGCAGAAAATTAATGTTAGTGTCACCTGCTAAAATTACATGTTCATATGACGATTCGAGACTAGAAAAGGCAGTTTCGAAGCAGGCGAACCCACCTGCTTTTGGAGGTTTGTAAAGGACACATATTAAGCACTTTCTGTTAAGGGCTTTGATCTCTATGAACATACATTCCTCTTGTTTATGTACATTGGTGTCGGATGTATGTAGTACGGTAGGGGACAAATCAGAGCGTATGTACACCCCTACTCCGCCCCTCGTCTGTTGCATCTGTCATGCCTGAGAAAGATATAGCCATCTAGGTTTATGGAAGTTGTAGGTATACTTGGTTTGAGCCAAGTCTCTGACAGAAGTATTACGTGTATATCAGTAGTTTGAAATATATATTTGAACTCGTCTAAGTGAGCTGGCAGAGACTGGACATTTACATGTGCAATATGCAGCTTGGTGCGTTCGGGTGTTGATTGCCGGAGGAGGCTGCCGACAGATGTTTGCGGGTGGTGGTTAGCGGTGACAAGAGGGTCTGGCATGAGGAATGCGGAAGGTGTGTGAAGCGTGGGGGGGGGGGGGGGGGGGGGGTGAGGGAGTGGCCTCCCAACCCAATTCTGAGCAGTGAGAGCGGCCGCGAGGGGGAGGGGGTGGGTCCCCGGGGAGGCAACGGGAACTGCGGCCAAGGTCAGCGAGGTCTGCAACGGTTCTGGAAGTAGCCGTGGGCTGGCAGGGAAAGGAATTTCGCTAAACACAACGGGAGTAATCTGCACGTAGCGGTAGAGTGTGATATTAATTGCACTCATGAGGATAACAACTAAAGTATGATGGTGGGTTGCTAATTAAAGATGGAAGTGAGACTACCTTATGTAATAATTAACAACATTACATGAGAAAACAATTAGAGATGAAAATAGTAATGTGGAGAAACGAAAAGTTGATAATACAAATAATAACAAAATTACATGAGAAAACAATTAAAGATAAAAAATAGTTATGTGGAGAAACGAAAAATTTTATAATACATTAGTTAAGTTATGGTTGACAGTGTCAACAATATAAACATACAGGTTAGTGGCGGCAAGATTAGACATGATTTACCTTCTAAAGCACAGGCTTTCGAGTTCATTAACACTGCAAATTGTTCTCTTTCCGTTTTCGGACTTAACCATTATCCTGCCGTCATTTGTCCATACGTTCTGTAGCCCAAATTTCGAAATCGCGCTTTTCAAAATGTTTAGCCTTTCAGAGGTCAGATCATCGCGTACTGTCAGACCCGACTTCGCGAGATTCTTCTTTGCTCTGAAGATTTCAGATCTTTTCCTATAGGACACAAATTTCACTATTATAGGTCTTGATTTTGAAGAACCTGGCGACCTAGGACCCACTCTATGACTTCTGTCAATTTCACACAGAGTCACCTGCACGCCTAGCTTTCCTTGGGCAAGGTTTATCACTAGTGCATCTATGTTCTCTCTGCTGCTCTGTGGAATGCCGAACAGTCTGAGATTATTGCGTCTCTGACTTCTCGATCAATTTCTGTTCGAGCAGTCGTGCTTACTCCTCACTTGCTTTTAACGATGTGTCCAGTGCACGGATCTCGCTCACATTCGTCTCCAGAGTTTTTTGTTTTTTGTCCGTCATTGCAGCAGTGACAGAATCAGTGATGGTTTGAACAACGAGCCCGAGCGTCTCCTTAGCCTGCAGCGCGGCACTCACGAAGATCTGTGCAGATGTACATTAATATCTTGGTGTGTAAAGTAGATGTTTACTAGTATAGCGAGTTTTGGGGAAGGGAGATTTAAGGAGGGGGAAAGAGGGAAGTAATGAGGTGAAGTGCATTCATGTACAGAGGAAGGCATTACTGTTGCTTAAGTAGATACGTCATTGACTGTTTTTTGAAGCCGGACATGTTTTTAAGTTCTCTAACATAACGAGGGAGGTTATTCCTGAGTCGGGTTCCCGCTATTGCAAAGGACTTGGAGAAGGTGAGTGCGGCGATGTCAGCGATGCCGGGCGGAGCGGCCGCAGCTCCCAGTGTCGCCGGCCTGGCCGTTGGCTGCACTGCGCGTTGTTCGGCGATTTTCCATTTTAAGTGCGATTCCGTGTAATTGGTGCTCAGTATGTGATGTAAAATACGACACTTGGCAGTAGATATACGGTTTTAATATATGTAGACTAGCCTAACTGCTTAAAACACCGCCAGATTTCACGTAAACTTGCGAGCCAAGCTAACGCACGTCACTCACTCGCCGCCATGTTTCACTCATGTTTAGTTCACATCGGTGCTACAAGAGGGCGCTCTCCTGACATCAGGTGATGACGCAAGTACCGCCATTCGAGATGGCTGCACCCAACGTATCCACCACGAGCTCCAGAGCTCAAGTGGTTTAGTTCATATCAGTGCCACCAGAGGACACTACCGTGACATCGGTTGATGACACAAGATCGTCCGCTCTCTCTCGCCACTGGCCACCGGGCGTCCCACCGCTTACGTCAAACATCCTCGGCCGCCACCTCCGTACACCAGCCGTACATTGTCTTCTGTAAGTATGCTAACTAAACTAACACCCACATCGCGTATCTAACCTATCAATTATCTAAGTACTTAATTCCATTTCAATTTTAATCATATTCATTGAGTCAATTTAAAATTTCAATATACAATTATCAAATGAGAAGTTCGACATTTTCCCACTATCACCACTGTGTTCATTCATGACATAACACCACCCCACCCCTCAAATGTTGCACTCCTATAGGAAACTGCATTAGTGACGTGATTCGAATTCATTGAACCTAGGACTTGGAATCAATTTTCACCAATGCCACACCCACCTGGACTTGGAAACAAGTAGTTAAATTCTCCACCACCATCCTCAACCCAGCACTACACCCCCTTGCCGACCCATGTTGGCGGGCTAATGAGCACTAACCTGTACTAACGTGTACTAACGTGCACGGCGCATGACGTCATCCAAGATGGTGGGGGCGAAATGGCGGGAAAACAGATCTGAACACAAGTCTTTATTTTGCATGCGGTGTCTCCACCGCAAGGTTTACTGTCCACCTCACATAGTTCACATTACTGCCATCAGCTTGTACTGTCACCCCTCCTATGACCTAATCCCAGATGGTGGTCTGTAGGGGCGAGAACTATGCTAAAATTACTCAGGCTGCGCTAGGCTGCTGGGGAGAGTAAAGAAGGAGTCCACACTATTTACTTTCGAACATTTTATTTAGAGATCGAATATATCTATCACACTGAGGCAAAACATTCTCCGTCTTATGCTTGCACTCACAATAGACAGACCGCAGACACGCAAACAACTCCAAATTTACGCAAATAATTTAAGTACAGACATTCAGACTCCTCCTAAATAATTCAACACAGTTATATCTAGACACGCTCAGTACTCGAAAACTGTCCAAATAACTCGTAGCACTGCCTACAGACCTGCTTTCAAAATAATTCAATCAACGCTCGCAAGCACCCTCCACCACATCCTGTCCACAGCCCCAACGACGTGGCGCGGCTGTCAGCTGTCAAACCACGCACAGAGTCCCGCAAGTGGCCACATCTCATTCATACTTCATTTCTGAGAAATTCCTATCCAAATACGTGTTCACCTGGACACACGTGCTGACGTGATCGGGCGGGAGCGCAACCGCGAGCTGCAGCCGAACGCAGGCCAAAGTTGTATGTAGGCGCCGTTAATGAGCGGGGGCTTAATTACATAGCGCGCTCTCCAAGCAGAGCCGCTCCTCGCTACCCTCACTCTGACTGCGGTCCAGCGAAGACAGCAGAACCCGCTTTCTCCTTAGCGATTCTAATGGACCATACATCGCGTTTGACTGACGCTTCACCACGCATAGCAACATACCATCGCAAATGCATCTAGCAATGTTATCAATCTTATACTCAAGTTACATTGCTATCTAAAATAATAACCAACTCTAATTCTAGTAAATTCCATAGGCCCCAGAAATACTTAACGTGCACTTTTGTACCAGTTTTCGTCTTCTCTCAGCTTTTATGCACGGAAATTAATGCCCTAACAGAACCTCGTTACGAAAATAACATATAATAACGTCCAATGCAGTCATCCTTGCGGACCTAGCGTGATATCCACCCCATCATGTGATACCCATCCTGCTCTCAACATACGTAAATGTTCGCACAGCTATGTAGAGGCTCCCATATCCCAGCACAAACCATGTTAATGAATCCAACATTATCATTTCCTCTAATCCATGGCTCTGAGCACTATGGGACTTAACTTCTAAGGTCATCAGTCCCCTAGAACTTAGAACTACTTAAACCTAACTAACCTAAGGACATCACAAACATCCATGCCCGAGGCAGGATTCGAACCTGCGACCGTAGCGGTCACGCGGTTCCAGACTGTAGCGCCTTTAACCGCTTGGCCACACCGGCCGGCCCTCTAATCCAATTTACTCGCCAAATTACTGATGCCGCCGGTATCAAAGCACCATCCACCTATTCCTTTCGGACTTCCAGCTGTTATTTTACACAGATCGCTAAATTGCATTGACAGTTAAACCGGCAAAATTCTCTACACATTATCAAATACATGCCTCACACACAAGAATATTGGAAGCCAGGAACATATTTACCTTGTAACTACAATTAAATATTACGATTGCTGCTACACTCTGACACCAATCAATGTACAGGTAATCTCTCCTCTTGACGACTGTGCTTCAGTATCTATAGCGCATATGATTTTCCACTAAAACTCTATCTCATACCCTCGTCGTTATCAATGTGCTCAATCTATACGTCCCTCACGATAGGACACAGTCATCCTCTCTAGTCGTGCCTTAACATAAACCAGACTATCTTTACAATGCAATATATACGCAGTTTAATCCACACTATCTTTACAATACAACATGTACACATTTTTGACAAACACCGCAGTTATCTTTTGTATCTGTGCAGCATTCGAAAAAATTATAGTAAGACTACAGTCACTCCGTCTATATGTCACGATTCACTCCCTAGTCCTAGGGAAGCACTGTCAGCCTTTTCTTTCTTTCTACAGACGCGACATTCAGCGGTAGTAAACTACTTTACACAGATCAACATTTCGCACCGACAACTAAGCCCCGCAAACAATGTTGATCTAGTAAACATATAGTTCAAATCCCTCACCACACAAAATCACCCCTTTTACATCAGCGAACCAAAGTCACTCTCAGCACTGATCTACAAATTCGCGATCGTTTCCCCCTCGACACAAATGCTTTACTGTCTCCGCTTCCTTGCCTGCTCGCCTTTCTATGCACATCTCAAGACTCGGGGATTACAAGAACAGACGTATTTTCGCCATAATATTATACCATTTTCGCTATACTTCTCGATATCAAGTACACAGCAGTAGCCTTCCAGCCGCTAACGTGACATAATTCCCGACACATAGACTCGAAATCATTTCTCTACAAACACGAAACTTTAGCTACGTGGAACGTCCTCTAGACCATTGAGTAACTACAAACAAACACATGAAAAATTATATTTCAGCCCGCGAATACCGATCTCGCTGATCTAACATACCCCAAATCATCCATATAATTTACAAGCCAACTAAGGTCTTTCCCATATCTAGAGAACAGGCAAACGTATCCTCACACACCATATACGATCTTCTCTCATCTAAATAAAGACCCCTTTTGTGGCGGCGTTCGTAGCGACAAACACTTCGCTGTAGAAACGGCTTACGAAGTCACCGCCACAATTTTAATAGCGGGCCGACCGGTCCGCTGGAACAGTGAACAGAAAGATGAAAACCCAAACACTCTGATTAAATAAAAGTCGGTACCTATCTTTATTAACGAAGATACAGAAACACAGTAGTGAACTCCGTGTCTACAGAAATCTGTCTAGTTCGAGTCGGAGCGGCTAGGTCAGCGTCGGCTGACGACAAACAACAACTCTGCTGCGATGAACACACAACTGACTAGCAAGTACACAAATCGGTGGCGAGTATACAACTGAGCGGCGAATACAGAACTGTCCTAGCGCTCGCGACTCCAGCGCTTAAGAAGCCAGAAGCCAGCGGTGGCGCGCGCAGACTTGCGGCGATTTCCTGTATCGCTGGCGCTGTTTATGCGGACGGCGTCCGGACTTTGATGCTGCCAACCTTTTGGCAGCGGGCTCGGTTGGCATTACTGGCTAGGATATAACAACCCCAAATGTGCACAAACAGTCAACCGAACAATTTACATGGGAGTCAATAACACTCCATCTCAATCATACCATCTTCTCAAAGGCCGGCCGCGGTGGTCTAGCGGTTCTAGGCGCTCAGTCCGGAACCGCGCGACTGCTACGGTCGCAGGTTCGAATCCTGCCTCGGGCATGGATGTGTGTGATGTCCTTAGGTTAGTTAGGTTTAAGTAGTTCTAAGTTCTGGGGGACTGATGACCACAGATGTTAAGTCCCATAGTGCTCAGAGCCATTTGAACCATCTTCTCAAAGTTCCACTTGATCACGAGAGCCGCCCAACACATACTAAGTATTAGTTCGCTATCTCCCCGCCTAGACGAGGGCAAAGTTAACTCATATACATTGCTACAGTCCAACAGGTCTGTGCATTCACACGGATGCTGCTGTTAACAGGAAACGTGTAACCAGCCGGCCGGAGTGGCAGTGCGGTTCTAGGCGCTACAGTCTGGAGCCGAGCGACCGCTCCGGTCGCAGGTTCGAATCCTGCCTCGGGCATGGATGTGTGTGATGACCTTAGGTTAGTTAGGTTTAATTAGTTCTAAGTTCTAGGCGACTGATGACCTCAGAAGTTAAGTCGCATAGTGCTCAGTGCCATTTGATCCATGTTTTTCAAATGCGAACATATGACGTACCCACTAATTATATTACTTCGTCAATAACTGATTGCCTACCATACCAAATAATACTGATCGAAAATGAGCGGTGAGCATGCATCTCTCTTAAGTTCTTCCTTCGAGTCATACCACTGTGTCCTAGAAAGTGTCACGTAATCCGCGAGATGTTAAAGAAAAAATCGGTCACAGCAACTAGCGCGTGTTACTGTCACAATCAGTCTTGGTTCTACAGGTGCACACAAGTATCAATGTTAAAAGCTATACCCGCATTACGAATGGAGGTAGGACATTAGCTCTCAATGAGGTGGTTTTTTCTGGACAAATACCGTGATCGTGATAGTAGGAATGCGTATTATCAGCCAATGATGCAGCCTAGGGATAAAAATAACTGAACTTTGAAAGTGATTCGGCTAAGGAACGTGGTATGTACGCGGTATTTGAGACTCCGTCACCCCCCCCCCCCCCAACTACCTAATTCTTTAGTATTTGTAACACACTCTGACTCGACATCATATCAGAGGTTTCTCGATATATCCACCGAGTTATAGGGGATGACTGATTGAGAAGGAACACAAACAGTAGTAGTAGATGATGTGCTGACTGAGGTCGTAAGAAGAAAAATGTGCACTAGCTTCTCAGATATCTAGTGTTACGCTATATGTTCGAAATTATGTGAATCATTTGGAATCACCTCTCTCCATTCAAAAACATACCAGCATCGGATTACAACCACTACTCAATCATATTTGTGGCACTCTCATATCTCGAAACGAGTCACCTTTCCCGAACCTAGCTTCTACAGTGAAATTCCAACGTGGTTTTACTCACCCGCTACACATCGTGCAACTGATCCAATTTCTACAGCTTCGCGCATGTGATCGGTCTAATTTAAGTCTGAACTGAGCAGAAGTCGGAGAAAGACGTATCCACCACATTCACCAACCTCTGTAGAAACAGAAGGACCTGAATTACTATAACAGGACCGTGTTTTGACCATTTGGGGGAAATGCACACAATGTGGTACGTCCCCAAACTAGATACAAGTACTACAGATCCACGTCCATTCAAATCAATCAGCCCAACAGATAAAAATTACGAACTATAAAAGCTCATACGAATTAGAAGTCACCAAGGCACCGATGCGGGCGCAATGACACATAGCTACGCTCGGCTTCCAGCGCAGGGAAACAGATATCACAATACTTGCCACAATAGCGTAGCGGGCAGCCATCCACGCATTCCTAGCCGTATAACCCCTTCCTCACTGGCTCTCACTTCAAACTGCTACTGCTACTGATGCTGTATGTATGACACGATTCTATGAAATATACAGGCACCGCTGAGGCCACTTTAAAGTTTGATCACCTATACTCTAGGAGAATTATCGTATGACAAAAAATGGTTCAAATGGCTCTGAGCACTATGGGACTTAACATCTGAGGCCATCAGTCCCCTAGAACTTAGAACTACTTAAACCTAACTAACCTAAGGACATCACACACATCCAGGATTCGAACCTGCGACCGTAGCGGTCGTGCGGTTCCAGACTGAAGCGCCTAGAACCGCTCGGCCACACTGGCCGGCTATCGTATGACACAATCCCTCTGGTCCTGTTTAGTTGTCTCAAACACTGTTTTCTAACACGCTTTTGTACAACTTCAAACATGTCGTTTTCTCTGCCATAACTTCGATGCTTGTCTCATCTTCTAAACTAACATTAAGACGCCCTGATACACGGCCTCTCAGAGAAAAGTAGACATCGCACGGTGTAAATCATTTTGTTACTACAACTACCATAACACGCCACACATCTGCTTATTTTAAATAAAAATCCACTTATAATATAACGAAACTAGAAGACTTTTATGGCGTTGCCGTAGCTCTCCAAACTGATGTCGGAAAGCGAATGACGACCTATACATTTAGACTCGTCTCTGGCACTGCCGGGATTGCTGACGACTCTGCGTTCCCTTTCGACTCATTCCTCATATTGCACGCACGTACGCGAGCACTGTTTCGCTGCTAGCAACCCCCAGAAGTTGCTGTCCATCCACGAAAACTTTTTCCCCAACTCAAACAAGCCGTATCGGTCAATTATTATCTGTTAACCAATGCAGGGGTGGGATGGAGAAGACACCATCCATGTACTCCAATAATAAATATGAAACTTGATTGCGCGAACAATTTTACAATACTGGCCATTGATGTGACAGTATGTTTCCCGAATTTCAGTATCGTAGCTATACCATGCCCTCTCCACGCTGTATCATTGCGAACATGGATAGATGACTGAGCAGTACGTCCATTCAGTCTTAATTCTCGAACATATAAATCATCGAAGTATAGAAGACAGCTCTCCACATATTTCTACCACCTCGAGCATAGTCTTTAATTTATGATCTATCTCTCTGCGTATGGGGGATGACAGAGCATTCTCGCTGTCTTAGGGTAAAATTAGAGATTGAAAGACCCTCATCACAATGTCTACATCTACATCTATATCCATACTTCGCAAGCCACCTGACGGTGTGTGGCAGAGGGTACCTTGAGTACCTCTATCGGTTCTCCCTTCTATTCCAGTCTCGTATTGTTCGTGGAAAGAAGGATTGTCGGTATGCCTCTGTGTGGTCTCTAATCTCTCTGATTTTATCCTCATGGTCTCTTCGCGAGATATACGTAGGAGCGAGCAATATACTGCTTGACTCTACGGTGAAGGTACGTTCTCGTAACTTCAACAAGAGCCCGTACTGAGCTACTGTGCGTCTCTCCTGCAGAGTCTTCCACTGGAGTTTATCTGTCATCTCCGTAACGCATTCGTGATTACTAAGTGATCCTGTAACGAAGCGCGCTGCTCTCAGTTGGATCTTCTCTATCTCTTCTATCAACCCTATCTGGTACGGATCCCACACTGCTGAGCAGTATTCAAGCAGTGGGCAAACAAGCGTACTGTAACCTACTTCCTTTGTTTTCGGATTGCATTTCCTTAGGATTCTTCCAATGACCATTGACCAACCAGCTCTGTAGCACAGTTAGCGAATTAATCTGCAACTGATGTCTCGTGAATGAATTGAGCTTTCCGAGTCCTAACGCATCCAAGTGCATGACATTTCTCGAGATGTGACCATGTCGAGGAGCTTAGCACTCCTTATCTATGTATAGTAACAGATTTCAAATTGCCGTCATGTAATAGCAGACAGTTAAGAAGAACAAGAAATTAAATTATTTTTATACATGGTAGAGCTCCAGACGGATGGAGTTCGGCGCATTTTTACCTAATCCAACCAAGCTATCAACTCTAAAGTATTGTTCTAGAGTCTAGGATCGGTACCTAGAAGTTATTGGTAAGAGAGAGAACATAAACACAGGCACTCCTAAGGCTACAACGTTTCTGCACTTAAAAACGGACTATAATGTTAGATCACCTGCGTTTTCAACCTATCAGATGTATCGAATGTAGCGCCGTTAATATTGCATTGTGAGAAATATATTTCACGCGAATAACATACATCCTTCTTCACGGTTTCTCTACGCTGAACTATCTTATCGAATAGTAAAACGAAAAAACTAGTTCCGTAAAACATTTTCTTTGCATGATATGAGCACAATACAGCTTTGCGGAGTTGTATAGTGTACACTGTTCACATCCAATCATGGCTCAGAAATTACACGATATCTGCATCAGGCCTACATAAAATGATAGTTAGTAGCGGGGGATACCTCCTACAAGGAAACAGATAAACACATAACAGCAGCGTCCAACATGTGAAACTTACAAGTCACGAACTCTGTAAACAGCACATCTGTCGGGCAAATGTGTACACGGGGATTGCAGCACCTCACAAGCTCCTACTGCTAACTTAGTTCTTACGCTGAAGTATCGATTTTACACCCAAGACGCGACATGGAGGGATCACATAAATCAAGGTTCATTAGAGGAATGTGTCAAGTTTCATCACACAAGAGATGACAGACAGGTTTACCGTTAACGACCACAAGTAGCACATACGGTACAATCAGCTGTATACAAGTAGAATGCAGGCTATGTCAAGTGACTGATGCATCCGGACAGAACACTAGAAAAAAACTGACCTGCAGCAACTACTCCTTCTCGAGAATGAACCAGTTAGCCATTAAATCGTACCTCGTTACAGCTGTAACTCAATCGATCAACCCGTCCACTCTCCGTTAACCTCTAACGCAGATGCAAGTAAGTTTAGAGCTGAATCGATCTCTGTCCTCCTACAAAGCAGCAAGTACAGTAGTCAACTCGCGTGTATCACTGGTACCTCAATAGACATACAGTATAATAATACCTCAACGGAAAAAAAAATTACTGCCTCCCTGCCTGCCTTCGTTTTTCGATGTCATCGTTTTCTCTGGGACCAGTTTTTTCTTTAACATCTCGCGGATTATGTCTCTCTTTCTAGGAAACAGTGGTATGACTCGAAAGAAGAACTTAAGAGAGATGCATGCACATCGCCGATTTTCGATCAGTATTATTTGGTATGGTAGGCAATCAGTTATTGACAAAGTAATATGCTTAGTGGATACGTGATATGTTCGCATTTGAGCATTAGTCTCATAAAGTGTGTGTTTGGGCAAGGAGATGACTATGCCCTGTCGTAGGGAAGGTAAGGATTTGACTTGGAGTACTGTGATAGCAATGGGGGGAGTATGTCCAGGTGTAAGGAAGGTACAGCTCTATCCAGAGCCACTGCCGACAAGAGGGTGTATTTCCGATACTTCGATCATTCTCGAATGCTGTTCAATTGAGAGCGCGATCGTAGCATTTAATTGTAAGTATAATGATAAATATATATGCGAGCAGTTTTCCAGAATGATTACGTGTATGCAAAGTCCGTGGTGGTAATGATACACGTTTTCTGGTAACAGCAGCATCCGTGTGACTGCAGAGGCTTGTTGGATTGTAGGAATGTATATGAGTTAACTTTGCCCTCGTCTAGTCGGGCAGATAGCGAACTAATACTTAGTATGAAATATAATTTTTCATGTGTTTGTTTGTAGTTACTCAATGGTCTAGAGGACGCTCCACGTAGCTAAAGTTTCGTGTTTGTAGAGAAATGATTTCGGGTCTATGTGTCGGGAATTATGTCACGTTAGCGGCTGGAAGGCTACTGCTGCGTACTTGATATCGAGAAGTATAGCGAAAATGGTATAATATTATGGCGAAAATACGTCTGTTCTTGTAATCCCCGAGTCTTGAGATGTGCATAGAAAGGCGAGCAGGCAAGGAAGCGGAGACAGTAAAGCATTTGTGTCGAGGGGGAAACGATCGCGAATTTGTAGATCAGTGCTGAGAGTGACTTTGGTTCGCTGATGTAAAAGGGGTGATTTTGTGTGGTGAGGGATTTGAACTATATGTTTACTAGATCAACATCGTTTGCGAGGCTTAGTTTTCGGTGCGAAATGTTGATCTGTGTGAAGTAGTTTACTACCGCTGAATGTCGCGTCTGTAGAAAGAAAGAAAAGGCTGACAGTGCTTCCCTAGGACTAGGGAGTGAATCGTGACATATAGACGGAGTGACTGTAGTCTTACGATAATTTTTTCGAATGCTGTACAGATATAAAAGATAACTGCGGTGTTTGTCAAAAATGTGTACATGTTGTATTGTAAAGATAGTGTGGATTAAACTGCGTATATATTGCATTGTAAAGATAGTCTGGTTTATGTTAAGGCACGACTAGAGAGGATGACTGTGTGTCTTATCGTGAGGGACGTATAGATTGAGCACATTGATAACGACGAGGGTATGAGATAGAGTTTTAGTGGAAAATCATATGCGCTATAGATACTGAAGCACAGTCGTCAAGAGGAGAGATTACCTGTACATTGATTGGTGTCAGAGTGTAGCAGCAATCGTAATATTTAATTGTAGTTACAAGGTAAATATGTTCCTGGCTTCCAATATTCTTGTGTGTGAGGCATGTATTTGATAATGTGTAGAGAATTTTGCCGGTTTAACTGTCAATGCAATTTAGCGATCTGTGTAAAATAACAGCTGGAAGTCCGAACGGAATAGGTGGATGGTGCTTTGATACCGGCGGCATCAGTAATTTGGCGAGTAAATTGGATTAGAGGAAATGATAATGTTGGATTCATTAACATGGTTTGTGCTGGGATATAGGAGCCTCTACATAGCTGTGCGAACATTTACGTATGTTGAGAGCAGGATGGGTATCACATGATGGGGTGGATATCACGCTAGATACGCGAGGATGACTGCATTGGACGTTATTATATGTTATTTTCGTAACGAGGTTCTGTTAGGGCATTAATTTCCGTGCATAAAAGCTGAGAGAAGACGAAAACTGGTACAAAAGTGCACGTTAAGTATTTCTGGGGCCTATGGAATTTACTAGAATTAGAGTTGGTTATTATTTTAGATAGCAATGTAACTTGAGTATAAGATTGATAACATTGCTAGATGCATTTGCGATGGTATGTTGCTATGCGTGGTGAAGCGTCAGTCAAACGCGATGTATGGTCCATTAGAATCGCTAAGGAGAAAGCGGGTTCTGCTGTCTTCGCTGGACCGCAGTCAGAGTGAGGGTAGCGAGGAGCGGCTGTGCTTGGAGAGCGCGCTATGTAATTAAGCCCCCGCTCATTAACGGCGCCTACATACAACTTTGGCCTGCGTTCGGCTGCAGCTCGCGGTTGCGCTCCCGCCCGATCACGTCAGCACGTGTGTCCAGGTGAACACGTATTTGGATAGGAATTTCTCAGAAATGAAGTATGAATGAGATGTGGCCACTTGCGGGACTCTGTGCGTGGTTTGACAGCTGACAGCCGCGCCTCGTCGTTGGGGCTGTGGACAGGATGTGGTGGAGGGTGCTTGCGAGCGTTGATTGAATTATTTTGAAAGCAGGTCTGTAGGCAGTGCTACGAGTTATTTGGACAGTTTTCGAGTACTGAGCGTGTCTAGGTATAACTGTGCTGGATTATTTAGGAGGTTCAAATGGTTCAAATGGCTCTGAGCACTATGGGACTTGACATCTATGGTCATCAGTCCCCTAGAACTTAGAACTACTTAAACCTAACTAACCTAAGGACAACACACAACACCCAGTCATCACGAGGCAGAGAAATATTTAGGAGGAGTCTGAATGTCTGTACTTAAATTATTTGCGTAAATTTGGAGTTGTTTGCGTGTCTGCTTGTGAGTGCAAGCATAAGACGGAGAGTGTTTTGCCTCAGTGTGATAAATATATTCGATCTCTAAATAAAATGTTCGAAAGTAAATAGTGTGGACTCCATTCTTACTCTCCCCAGCAGCCTAGCGCAGCCTGGGTAATTTTAGCATAATTCTCGCCCCTACAGACCACCATCTGGGATTAGGTCATAGGAGGGGTGACAGTACGATCTGATGGCAGTAATGTGAACTATGTGAGGTGGACAGTAAACCTTGTGGTGGAGACACCGCATGCAAAATAAAGACTTGTGTTCAGATCTGTTTTCCCGCCATTTCGCCCCCACCATCTTGGATGACGTCATGCACTGTGCACGTTAGTACACGTTAGTACAGGTTAGTGCACATTAGCCCGCCAACATGGGTCGGCAAGGGGGTGTAGTGCTGGGTTGAGGATCATGGTGGAGAATTTAGCTATTTGATTCCAAGTTCAGGTGGGTGTGGCGATGGTGAAAATTGATTCCAAGTCCTAGTTTCAATGCAGTCGAATCACGTGACTAATGCAGCAGCAATTAGGAGTGCAACATTTGAGGGGTGGGGTGGTGTTATGTCACGAATGAACACCGTGCTGATAGTTGGAAAATGTCGAATTCTCATTTGATAATTGTACATTGAAATTTTAAATTGACTTATTGAATATGATTAAAATTGAAATTAAGTACTAAGATAATTGATAGTTTAGATGGGCAATGTGGGTGTTAGTTTAGTTAGCATATTTACAGAAGACTGTGTATGGTGCATGTACAGAGGTGAGGACCGAGAGTGTTTGACGTGAGTGGTCAGACGCCTGCGGACCGGTGGGAGATGATGTTGTGTCATCAACCGATGTCACGGTAGCGTCCTCTGGTTGCCACGATACGAGATAAGCCTGTCGGGCTCTGGAGCCCACGGTGAACACACTGTATACGGCCACCTAGCAAACCGGTACTCGCGTCATCACCCGACGTAGTGGTGGCGTCCTCTGGTGGCATTGATATGAACTAAACCACACAATCTCTGGAGCACGTGGTGGATACATTAGGCGCAGCCATCTCAAGTGACGGTACTTGCGCGTCATTGCCTGATGTCGGTAGAGCGCCCTCTGGTGGCACCGATATGAACTAGGCCAACTGGAGTCCAGACCCAGTGGAAAACACACCTGCTTGGAATTGGTTAAATAATAAAGACAAGTCCTTTTTTGCTTCCATTTTCTTTGCTTAGTAGAGATAACCGGGGTGTGACGCTTTATCATGTCGGAATTTGAACTTTGCGCCATTTTTCTGGGCGAGGGGGCTTGGCACTTTCCTGCCGAAATTCAAACTTCCCGCCAAAATCCGCCATCTTGATTGACGTCTTCGCCGCCATCTTGGAGGACGCCATCGCCGCCATCTTAGATAACGGTACTTTGGGGTGGTGCCAGCCTAGCCCCAATGCTTATGAGCACCTGACCTTCAATCCATTCTGTGAAAAGCGCACATCAATAGCACTTTCCATTTCCATAATACCTGCGTTGCAAATTTTAAGTGATTCATCCTGTAGTGAACGCGCTGTAGTTAAATGCGCCTCATATTTGCCGCAGTGATGATCTCTGCATTGATTGGGAAAGTATAAAAAGTTTTGCTGCTGGTGTGATCGATCTAAAAGAGAATTGGATAAGGGATTAAGGCCCATGGAGAGGTGGAAGAGTGCAACTGCGGTTGCATGTTCAAGTGCATGATGATAATGAACGTCTTAGTGTGAAATGAGAACCTAGTGTTGAGGGAGTCAGTCTGTTTTATCAGGCATCTTGGATGTAGGTCCCCTACATGACGAAGTTTGCCTCTAGGTTCTTTATTACAATCTGACATAGCTCATTGACTGGATGAGACTAGTGTCAGAATTTTCTACCGCTCCAGACGATCAAGTGCTTGACTGAGGGGATCGCAGGGAGCGGCAGGAATAGAGCGAGCCTGGTAGAAGTGAGGTAAGAGCCGTGGGTTTGAGCGTGATATGTGCACTACAGTCTTCTGCAAAACTCAGGCTGGCGTCGAAGAGAGGAAAATATTCGTCACATAACAACGCCTCTAAAGTGAACACCGAAGCCTGAAAGGCATGTAGGCCACTCACGCAGAAGGGAAGGACGCCGTGAGATCTGTGTGAAACTTGCCCAGAGTACTTAAAGCCAGTCAGATCTGAGTACGTAAATAGATACGACATACTTTCGTGGAAGAATATCCATGATCAGACAGTTGAGAACTTAATTTGTTGATGTGAAATTTCATTTGTTAAGCGCTAGCGACATCGTGAGGAAACAGCTGATAGTTTTAATTTAAGTCGAACTGTTAGCTGTTAATAGTACAAAGGCACAAGCTCCTTCCAATCACTTCACTGTCAAAATGTACGATTTTCAGAATATAAGCTCTGAAATGACGTTTTTTAGTAGTAGGAACACGGCGATATTGTACGAAAATTATTGATTGGGCCTAGGTGCAACCAGGAATTGCCATTAAAATCAAACACTTACACTTAATATCAAGTAAATCTTATCTTCGTCTATCTCATACATTTTCCCTCTCCTAAGAATGTTTAGGTCATTTTACACACTACAGATTTCGTTTGATAATTTTGCACAATCGGGAACACATATTTCAGTCATGATTTTAACTTACCATCACAATCACTAGTGCCCATATATTCAGTTATAATATCTGTAAAAAGGAATTTCATCAATAAATGGGTTATACTCTTAAATGATAATTTTTATGCAACGAAACACTACTCTAGTGCTTTGTGAAATTAAATCTTTATTTCACTTTTACAAAGATTAGATTAGATTAGTACTTGTTCCATAGATCATTAATAAGACACTTCGTAATGATGTGGAATGTGTCAGGTTAATAAAAGGTGTCTATACAAGATACTACATTACACAAAATATTACATGACCCTTAATATTTTTAATTTTTTTGTGGGGGTTGGGGAAATTACCCACTTACTATATCCAAAAATTCATCTAATGAGTAGAAGGATTGCCATTAAGAAATTATTTTAATTTCCTTTTAAGTGCTATATGGCTATCTGTCAGACTTTTGATGCTATTAGTTGAGTGGCCAAAGGCTTTTGTGGCAGCATAATTTACCCCCTTCTGAGCCAAAGTTAGATTTAACCTTGAGTAGTGAAGATTATCCTTTCTCCTAGTGTTGTAGCCATGTTCACTGCTATTACTTTTTAATTCGTTCGGATTGTTAATAACAAATTTCATTAGTGAATATATATATATATTGTGAGGCTACAAAAAATGGCTCTGAGCACTATGGGATTTAACTTCTGAGGTCATCAGTCCCCTAGAACTTAGAACTACTTAAACCTAACTAACCTAAGGATACCACACACATCCATGCCCGAAGCAGGATTCGAACCTGCGACCGTAGCGGTCGCGCGGTTCCAGACTGAAGCGCCTAGAACCGGCCGGCTGTGAGGCTACAGCAAAGATCTCTAGTTCTTTAAATAAGTGTCTACAGGATGATCTTGGATGAGCTCCAGCAATTATTCTGATTACACGCTTTTGTGCAATGGACACTCTTTTACTCAATGATGAGCTACCCCAAAATATGATGTCATACGACAGCAGAGAATGAAAATAGGCGTGGTAAGCTAACTTACTGAGATGTATATCGCCAAAATTTGCAGTGACCCTAATAGCATAAGTGGCTGAACTCAAACGTTTCAGCAGATCCTCAGTGTGTTTTTTCCAGTTCAACCCCTTATCAATGCATACACCTAGAAATTTTGAATATTCTACCTTAGCTACCGATTTCTGACCGAAGTCTATATTTATTAATGGTGTCATTCAAATTTTACAGTTCAGGTGAGATTTGAACTCAGGACCCTCCATGCAACAGTCTAGTATCATAACCACTACACCACTGGGACTGTAATAAAACAAACTTGCACCTTATTAACTACTTTATCACAAATCTAGTTCACTATCCTTCAAAGACAATTAGATTACCGTACTTGCATTCACATTTGTTCCCATGAGAAAAACCTTTCAGCATTCTCACTGCACGAGCTATACTGTAGTTCCAAGACATTGTCAGGTGCTTACTGGTTTCTCGTGTGAGACTCAAATTTTAAAAAAAAAAACTTACGAGTACTTATAACATCACTACCCGTTAAATCAGCTGAATTCGGTGGACATATATGTTGCATCACTTTTTAAACTATATTAGGGTGTCCATTTCATTTTCATTGGAAAAGGGGATATTTAAAATAAATTAGAGAAAAACCTGGGACAATGAAGAAAAAAACGGGACATAAATATTGTATTGACTAAATTAAATACACATGCAAGTTTACCTTTACATCGTGCACTCAGATGATCCCAAATCACTTTTTACAATTATTCTGCCACACTATCACTGTACTTTTCACTTTTATGTACTTTATCAAGAAGTGCATTTTCGTTTGAAATTGTATCATAAAAATCAGTACACGATACACCATTAAAGTGTGTTTTGATAATGAGCAAGGCCCTCACTGTTTCAACATTCATTCTGTTTTTTTCATCTGACCACAAAGAGTTCACTAACGAAAACACACGTTCCACAGCAGCATTTGACCCAGGAATTGCCAGACAAAACTCCACCAAATGAATCATATTTTTCATGTTAATGTTTTTACTTTTGAAATAAGCAAATATTTTGCACCACGTTGCACTTACACTTTCTTTGCCTCCTTCTTCACTTTTTATGAAGTTCTGTGCACGTGAAACTTCATCGAACAGTTCGTCTTCATCAACAGGAAAATTTGGTACAATGCTTTTAACAAAAACACAACAGTCCTGAATATCCTTCCACTGTAGCTGCTCCTTTTCAGTATTAACCCTGTCAAATGCTTTAAAAGGTGTGAGACACGGTAAACACAATTCTTTAATAGACTCAATGCAAGAGTCATAGAAGATGTCAGCATAAATATGAAATTGTTCTACAGTAATTTCGCCCTCTTCTTCCAGCTTTCTTAGAGTCTCATGTACAAAGGATGTGAGAAATCTTTCAGATTTTCTACATTGTAATTTGCCCAATAATTTGTTTATTTCTTGATAAACTTCCACTATTGTGATTTCTTGTTTCTCAATTCATTTAATTGTTGTGGAGAAAGGTTTTAGCTGGCTAACAAGAAAATGTAGAAGAACAATAGACACAGGGTTATCAAAGAATTGTTTAAGGATAACAGGACACTTAACAAGGGGAATTAAACATGATTTCAAAGCAGGAAATATCTCTACAATTCTTTCCAATGCTGGTAGCAGAGATAGCCACCTTGTCTTCCTGTGCCCAAGTACAGTTTTATATTCAGTTTCAGTAAATTTACAGAATGACTTCAGAGATTCAACCCTTACTGGTAGATTTTGTCTACAATTAATTGGCAGTCGATGGGTAGGCAATCTGAGCCAGTTTTTAAGGAATCGTGCACCACATGTGCTGGACAGCCAAACCTACTATCTTATTCAGTGTGTTCTGTTGCAGTTTATTGAACAAATTGTTTTTTCCTTTCCTCTGCTTACCACCAAAATTGGTGTTAGTGTTGTCTGCAGAAACTGCAATCACCTTTCCCTCAAGATCATATTTCTTTAAAACCTCCAGCACATAGTTCTGAAGTAAATCTGAAGTTTCTCCAACTAAATTAACCAATTCGAGCACTTTCACCGTGATGCCATTTTCAGGGTGAAAATACCTGATAAGGAGAAGAACCAACTTCAAATCCAGATGATTTGATGTATCAATCATTACAGAAATGAATAGAGCACTTTTCAGTTCATTTAAAACCTGCTGAGCTACATACGGCGCAATAACATCTGAAATGACTGCATTACATTTTGTGTGTCCAAATGTGAATTTAGGATTGAAAAGTTTTTTAACAACTGCTGTAGTACAGTCCATTGACTTAAAGCTATGGTTATGCATTGCACTGTGGTATGCAAACGTAGCTTCTTGTGGTGCCAACTGCCTATCCATTTCTGTTACTGATTTTAAGTTTACATAGTAGTCACTCACGCATTTATTTGCTCTTTTCGTTTGATCACTCATGCGATGTTTCTTCGTCTTAATGTGATTCACAATGTCAGACCTTCCGCCACGACCAATAGCAAATTTTGATCTGCACGATGTACATTGTACAGTTTCTTCACTACCAGTGATAAAATGAAACTCGCTTTTTATATTGCTGTTAAAATTACACTTCGTTTTGGCATAATGAAACAGTGATTGCACAGTGCAAAACATTAACAGTGTGGTGACGAAAGCCAGAGAGCAAGTATCAGTGGTGTAGAGTATCTCTGGACCGAAAGGACGGATTCAGTGGATCGATTTAGAAGAGAAGAATCTTCGTTGTTATTCGTAACCTATAGTGTGTTTAAAATTACTTGCGATTTTTGATAGTTCGGTACACGTTTGGGGTACGCTGAAAGTCATCACACGCTTCCTAGCGTAAATAATTGCGCAGTTAATAGTAAGTCAAATAACTAGTAGCGTAAAATACTCTAGCCAAGCGGAATCATAAAAAAAACGGGACATTTGAGCGTCCCCAAAAAAACTTTCGGGACAGCAGGACATTTTGGTAAAAAACGGGACTGTCCCGGGAAAAACGGGACGAATGGACACCCTAAACTAGACGCCTCACACTGCCACCACTTATTGTTGTAGAATGTAGCAAGCAAGTATCAAATATAACCCTGACATAATCATATACTCTTGCAGAATAAAAGTTAAGCGTTGATGGTTCAGATGGCTCTAAGCACTATGGGACTTAACATCTGAGGTCATCAGTCCTCTAGACTTAGAACTACACTACTGCCCATTAAAATTGCTTCACCACGAAGATGACGTGCTACAGACGCGAAATTTAACCGACAGGAAGAAGATACTGTGATATGCAAATGATTAGCTTTTCAGAGCATTCACACAAGGTTGGCTACGGTGGCGATACCTACAACGTGCTGACATGAGGAAAGTTTCCAACCGATTTCTCATACACAAACAGCAGTTGACCGACGTTGCCTGGTGAAACGTTGTTGTGATGCCTCGTGAAAGAGGAGAAATGCGTACCATCACGTTCCCGACTTTGATAAAGGTCGGATTGTAGCCTATCGCGATTGCGGTTTATCGTATCGCGACATTGCTGCTCGCGTTGGTCGAGATCCAATGAATGTTAGCAGAATATGGAATCGGTGGGTTCAGGAGGGTAATACGGAACGCCGTGCTGGATCCCAACGGCCTCGTATCACTAACAGTCGAGAAGACAGGGATCTTATCCGCATGGCTGTAACGAATCGTGCAGCCACGTCTGGATCCCTGAGTCAACAGATGGGAACGTTTGCAAGACAACAACCATCTGCACGAACAGTTCGACGACGTTTGCAGCAGCATGGACTATCAGCTTGGGGACCATGGCTGCGGTTACCCTTGACGCTGCATCACAGGCAGGAGCGCCTGCGATGGTGTACTCAACGACAAACCTGGGTGCACGAATGGCAAAACGTCATTTTTTCGGATGAATCCAGGTTCTGTTTACAGCATCATGATGGTCACATCCGTGTTTGGCGACATCGCGGTGAACGCACATTGGAAGCGTGTATTCGTCATCAGCATACTGGAGTATCACCCGGCATGATGGTATGGGGTGCCATCGGTTACACGTCTCGATCACCTCTTGTTCACATTGACGTCGGTTTGAACAGTGGACGTTACATTTCAGATGTGTTACGTCGCGAGGCTCTACCCTCTTCATTCGATCCCTGCGAAACCCTACATTTCAGCAGGTTAATGCACGACCGCATGTTGCAGTTCCTGTACGGGCCTTTCTGGATACAGAAAATGTTCGACTGATGCCCTGGCCAGCACATTCTCCAGATCGTGTTGAAGCAGCATGGGCAGCTGTACCTGTACACGCCATCCGAGCTCTGTTTGACTCAATGCCCAGGCGTATCAAGGCCGTTATTATGGCAAGAGGTGATTGTTCTGGGTACTGATTTCTCAGGATCTATGCACCCAAATTGCGTGAAAATGTAATCACATGTCAGTTCTAGTATAACATATTTGTCCAATGAATACCCGTTTATCATCTGCATTTCTTCTTGGTGTAGGAATTTTAATGGCCAGTAGTGTACGTAAACCTAACTAACCTAAGGACATCACACACATCCATGCCCGAGGCAGGATTCGAACCTGCGACCATAGTAGCAGCGCAGTTCCGGACTAAAGCGCCTAGAACCGCTCGGCCACAGTGGCCGGCTAAGCGTTAATAAAAAACACCTCAAACCTTAGCCACATTTTGTAAGAAGGAAGAACATGTCTTGGGAATCACATGTGACAACTCTTCGTTCACGTAGGATAGCCTGTAGTGTTGTGCACTGGTCTACTCTTCATCTGTGTAGATCTTCCTCCGTAAAGCATTTATCAAATTTTTCAAAATGAATTTTTCGCTGCTTGCGTCGAAAGTTGGCTACTGCAGAAGCTTGATTTTCTTCCTGTTTTGCACGTTTACTTCACACACAGTGAATGACTTCCTCTAGATAAGTACAACAGTCACGAGGTGATGGTGCTTTACTGCGGGGAACATCATTTGGCAATACTACATATGCATAAAATTAGCATTACGTGACGGAAGTTTTTGATGCATATAAATTACACTCCTGGAAATTGAAATAAGAACACCGTGAATTCATTGTCCCTGAAAGGGGAAACTTTATTGACACATTCCTGGGGTCAGATACATCACATGATCACACTGACAGAACCAAAGGCACATAGACACAGGCAACAGAGCATGCACAATGTCGGCACTAGTACAGTGTATATCCACCTTTCGCAGCAATGCAGGCTGCTATTCTCCCATGGAGACGATCGCAGAGATGCTGGATGTAGTCCTGTGGAACGGCTTGCCATGTCATTTCCACCTGGCGCCTCAGTTGGACCAGCGTTCGTGCTGGACGTGCAGACCGCGTGAGACGACGCTTCATCCAGTCCCAAACATGCTCAATGGGGGACAGATCCGGAGATCTTGCTGGCCAGGGTAGTTGACTTACACCTTCTAGAGCACGTTGGGTGGCACGGGATACATGCGGACGTGCATTGTCCTGTTGGAACAGCAAGTTCCCTTGCCGGTCTAGGAATGGTAGAACGATGGGTTCGATGACGGTTTGGATGTACCGTGCACTATTCAGTGTCCCCTCGACGATCACCAGTGGTGTACGGCCAGTGTAGGAGATCGCTCCCCACACCATGATGCCGGGTGTTGGCCCTGTGTGCCTCGGTCGTATGCAGTCCTGATTGTGGCGCTCACCTGCACGGCGCCAAACACGCATACGACCATCATTGGCACCAAGGCAGAAGCGACTCTCATCGCTGAAGACGACACGTCTCCATTCGTCCCTCCATTCACGCCTGTCGCGACACCACTGGAGGCGGGCTGCACGATGTTGGGGCGTGAGCGGAAGACGGCCTAACGGTGTGCGGGACCGTAGCCCAGCTTCATGGAGACGGTTGCGAATGGTCCTCGCCGATACCCCAGGAGCAACACTGTCCCTAATTTGCTGGGAAGTGGCGGTGCGGTCCCCTACGGCACTGCGTAGGATCCTACGGTCTTGGCGTGCATCCGTGCGTCGCTGCGGTCCGGTCCCAGGTCGACGGGCACGTGCACCTTCCGCCGACCACTGGCGACAACATCGATGTACTGTGGAGACCTCACGCCCCACGTGTTGAGCAATTCGGCGGTACGTCCACCCGGCCTCCCGCATGCCCACTATACGCCCTCGCTCAAAGTCCGTCAACTGCACATGCGGTTCACGTCCACGCTGTCGCGGCATGCTACCAGTGTTAAAGACTGCGATGGAGCTCCGTATGCCACGGCAATCTGGCTGACACTGACGGCGGCGGTGCACAAATGCTGCGCAGCTAGCGCCATTCGACGGCCAACACCGCGGTTCCTGGTGTGTCCGCTGTGCCGTGCGTGTGATCATTGCTTGTACAGCCCTCTCGCAGTGTCCGGAGCAAGTATGGTGGGTCTGACACACCGGTGTCAATGTGTTCTTTTTTCCATTTCCAGGAGTGTATAATTTCTTTCCTAAAAAAAGTTCCCAAAATAAAGAAAACTCCTCCAACATAACAATTAGTACAGGACAGAATAATCATATATGCACAAAAAAGAATTAACATTTACAAGATTTTAAGTGAATAATTTGTTGCCTAGTCATAACACTCATTCTCTGGATTATCTCAAAGGTGAACACTTAAGGAAAATATATAGAGGTTGGATAAAAGTACAGAAATACCACGAGAAATGCAAGCTTCGGATGCTAGCCAAGCCTGCACGTTGCGCTGTCGTATTTGACCACGAGTGGCACCTGTGCGATGTCCTCAGTACGTTGCAAGTGGCAGTCGTGGTCAGAATAGTGTGAGTGCGTTGTGTTGATGCTAAATGAATTCGGCTTAAGAAAATTGCTGGTGCTCGTACTGTGGGTGCTTCTTTAACCAAGTTGGCCGAAGTGTTTGGTGTTACTAGAGGCACCGTATCGAAGATTTATAACTCGTACAGGGTGAAGTGGGAAAACATCATCCACTAAGTCACAATGTGGACGAAAAAGTGTGTTGCGTGATTTAGGCAGACGGTCACTGAAGAGAATTATGACGACAGCTGCAAAAGTCACTGCACAACTGAATGTCGCACTCACGAACGCTATCGACACCAGAACAACACGAAGGGAGTTCCGTAAGCAGGGAATTCCAACATCACTAATCAGTGATTATATGCTCGTAACAGTAAAACGTGATGCCAGAGCCATAAAACCTGGACTTTGGAATATGGGAGAAAATCATTTGGTGGATGAGTCTCGTTCCACACTATCTCCAACTTTTGGCCAAGTCTGCATCCCAAGAGTGAAACACGGTTGGAGGTCGGTGATGGTTTGGGCAGCCGTATTGTGGTATTTCTCGGTTATTCTGCAAGGCCTCATTAATGCCGAGAATTATCTTGTCATTATGAACTGTCGCATCTTCCGTGGCCCCCACAGTCACCAGTCCTCAGTATTACTGAGCCTTTGTGGTCTACTTCGGAGAGAATAGTGCGTGATCGCTACCCACCTCCATCGTCTTAATCTGAACTTGCTACCACTTTCCAGAAAGAATGGTACAAGACGCCCTCGAAAACCGTAAAACACCTGTATTTACTCCACTCAGGAAGCCCTCTGAATCATTGATCCACTTATTTTATTGATCACTTTAGTACGCTCTAATTACACAATGATTACATGTGTGTAAGCATGGGAGGCACTAGACAATGGAACGAAGGATAAAGATAAAAGATAATACACTCCACCAACAACGGTGTTATTAATTCAATAACTGTTATCTTTGATGGGAAGAGTTCGCACACAGCCGCCCTCCCCCCTCACATAGTGTGGAGCACTGGAGCGGAGGCGTGGGCATCTCCACTCGGTCGAGGATGTAGTCACCGAGCTGAAGTGGTAGTCAGTGGGTGTGCCCATAACAGGATTGCGGTGCATTGCCCTGTGCAGGGGATGCCACAGCTGGCAGTGGGGAAGGAGAAAAAAATGGCCCTGAGCACGATGGGGCCGGCCCGTGTGGCCGTGCGGTTCTAAGCGCGTCAGTTTGGAACCGCGTGACCGCTACGGTCGCAGGTTCGAATCCTGCCTCGGGCATGGATGTGTGTGATGTCCTTAGGTTAGTTAGGTTTAAGTAGTTCTAAGTTCTAGGGGACTGATGACCTCAGTAGTTAAGTCCCATAGTGCTCAGAGCCATTTGAACCAGCCAGCACTATGGGACTTAACTTCTGAGGTCATCAGTCCCCTAGAACTTACAACTACTTAAACCTAACTAACCTAAGGACATCACACACATCCATGCCCGAGGCAGGATTCTAACCTGCGACCGTAGAGGTCGCACGGTTCCGGACTGTAGCGCCTAGAACCGCTCGGCCACTACGGCCGGCAGGGGAAGGAGAAACAAGCGGCTGTGTCACTAAATGTGTCGTTCGACGATGTGGTGTATTCAAATGTCGCTGTTCATCCACCGATTTGAGAGTGGTTCGCAGGTCCTGGGCACTGGTGGTGTTGTGTAGGATCTGGGCAGGTTTGTGTCCATGTTCTGAGGTTTGCCATCAAAGGTTTTCACACCCCTATATAGTACTTCTTGGGGGGCAGAGTATGGTGACAGGAGGGCCATCCACACAGTGTCATCACTTGCAGGTTTTGCGGGCCTCCTGAACGAAGATTTTGGAAGTTATGTAGAACTGAGGGGGTGGCGTTTTTATGCGTCAGATACACTGTCTCACCTCGTTGAATAGAGTTGGCAGTTGATTGGTGTTTGGAAATTCTGCAGGCTCAAGGAAATGCGACGGTATGTTCGGAGACTCTCCGTACAAAAGCTCCACCGACGGTGCCTGAAAATCCTCCTTAAAAGATCGACATATCCCCAGAAGTAACCGAGGTATTGATTTCATCCATTGCCCTTGTGGTACATTAATTCTGCCTTTAAAGCACAGTGGCACCACTCCACCGACCCACTCCTCTGCTGGTGTGTAGCATTTCACTCCACATAGTTTGCACATTTCTGAAAACAGTGCTAACTCAAATTGGTGACCCTGGTCCACGGCTATTGCTCCCAGACATCTGAAGCGTGAGATCTACAGTTGAATGAAGATCTTTGGCGGGGTCTCCGCCAAAATGTCCGATACGGGCACTGCTCCTACCCTCCGCATAATGCGGACACAGTTGTGGAAAGTATGTATCTGTATCCTCTGGACTCCAGGTACGGCCAGACTTGGTCTAGTTCTACATGTTGCAGTCTTCGTGTTGGAATATCGTATTCTCCAAGCACTGGATTTGCGTAGCACCCTGTTTTTCATCGCTGGTAGGCTTTGCAAGCCTGCTTCCACAGTTTGCAGTCATGTTTTACATGTGGCCAGACAAATTGGTCTGTGACTAGTTTGGCGGAAAGTCAAATTCCGGGTTGTGACAAGTGGTGGCGGTTGTGGAAGATGTGAAGTCACATCAAAACGGAAATCAGTGGTTGAGCTCTCCCTTGTGATAGGTCACACCAGAATTGCTTATTAAATCCAGGAAGAGAGAGACGTTCAAATTTTAAGAACGTCAATTGGTCCTGAAGTATCACACGGATTTGCGGGTCTTGTTCTTGGCCTGAGGCAAGTTCATCATGGGTAATATTTGTAGACAATGCTTTAATACGTTACAAGTAGTCCACCATTAAGTCACCAGCACTCTTGATGTGCTCAATGTTGGTGAAGAAATGGCTGACATAGTTGAGATGGCAGAAATGTCCAGGAGAGCAGTCATTACTCTAATTTCTTATAGCGACAACGAGTGGGTGATAGTCCAAATAAATTGAAAATGGCCTGCCTTCCACTCCTCTTAGAAGCGCCACACAGCCTCGTAAGTGGCCAAGTTGGTTTTGTTGAGTGGGGTAAGTTTTTCTGAAATAAGCTTAACAGCTGCTGTTGTCTGTGTACTAGTTGTTACAGGACTGCCCAACTATGTTTCGCTGGCGTCAGCTGTGATTGACAATGGGGCGTTCTCAACAGGGTGAGCCAAGGTGATTGTTCCAGACGCTCTCTGATATTGTCAAATGCTCTTATCATCTCCTTGATCCATGTATGAGCTTTTCTGACATGCTTGTTTTTTCCTGCTAGTGAGTCAGTAAGTGGAACTTGTATCGCTAAGACTTGAGACAAATCTCTTCTACAAATGTTAATAGCTCCAAGAAAACTCCTTAATTCGTGATAGTTGCTAGGACACGGGAGTGAGCATAGTAGCTCTATCTTTTCTGCCATAGGATGAATTCCGGCATGACTGACTCAGTGACCAAAGAATGTAACTTCTTTGTGTTGGAGCTGACATATTTCGTTATTGATCACAACACCGCGTCTTTCTAGTGTGTCGAAAGTACAGCTGAGTTGTTTCTTGTTCCAATGGCGCGAAAACCAAAATGTCGTCGAGATACGAGAAACATAAAGACAATTGTAACAATACTTTGTCAATAAAACATTCTCACGTTTGGGCAGTGTTTTTTAATCTGTAAGGCGCGAATAGAAATTCATATAATCTGAACAGTGTTGTTATGGCAGTTCTGGATACATCTTCATTCGCCATGGGAATCTGTAAATACGCTTTTTTGCAGTCTACGACGCTCTAGATGGTAGCACCATCTGAGGCATGCAAAAAGCCCTGAATGTTAGGTACAGGGTATCATGATTGTCACTGCAAACTCTACAATAATAATAATTTGGCATCAAATAGATCGGTGAGACCGATGAATTTTCTGATTGTCTGACAGTCTCAGCCCATGGCGTTTCATCTGTCGCATTTCATTTGTTGCATAAGGCAGTCTATCAGGCACTGCGTGCCACACGTTGAAATGGACTGCCCCACTTTGAAATGGACTGCCGGTAACGATGTGGTATTGATTCAATGAATAGTACCACGATTCACTCCCTGTTGATAGTTTCCATAAACTGCGTGTGAATGGCGGGGGGTACACTCGTGGGGGCAGGATGCACACTGGGAGTGTTGTACACAACACTGACCTGAGCAAATGGTGATGTGTGCATCGCCATTTTCCATTTTAGTTCCTGGGAAGTCTGTGGTAGGTGCTGCTACTGTTGTTGCAGATGTGTAGAGTTCCCTGTGGACAACTGAAAAACTGACTCATTCTGCTCATGTCGATGTTGCTGACGACAGTGATGATGTTGTGACCTCTGATGTTGTTGTAAGTGTGCGAGGTGAGCTCCTTGTCATTAAAGATGGTTTCTAACAGATATAATTTTTCTCTCGAGATAGTTTTCGCTTGTAGTTTTCTCTTAGCGTTTTCTGTTTTCTAAGCCAACGGCCTCGCCACAGTGGTAACACCAGTTCCTGTCAGATCACCAAAGTTAAGTGGTGTCGGGCTGGGCTAACCCTCGGATGGGTGACTGTCCAGTCTGCCGAGCACTGTTGGCGAGCAGGGTGCACTCAGCCTTTGTCAGGAAAACTGAGGAGCTACTTGACTGAGAAGTGGTGGCTCCGGTCAGGAAAACTGAAAATGGTCGGGAGAGCCGTGTGCTGACCACATGCCCCTCCGTATCTGCATCCCAGTGACGGCCCTGGGCTGAGAGGATGACACGGCGACCGGTCGGTGCCGTTGGGCCTTCCAAGGCCTCTTTGGACAAACGGAGTTTCTCTTTTAATTTTCTCGTATTTCTTGATCATATCCTCAGGGTCGTGTTCCAGAGCCCATTGTGTGTCACAAACGGTAGTAATTGTTTCGCCTGTCAGTGGGATGCCAATGTGCCCTGGCACAGATTCCCCATTAATATTTTGGTGGATGAACCCTGTAGCCGAATGAGAGGGGGGGAGGTGTAAATTCCATAGGAAGTCCACTCCCAGTATTGGGTCGCACATGTCGGCTATAACAAACTGCCAACTACATTTCTGATGTAGGCCTACATCCACTGTCTGTTCCACTGTTCAGATATGATGGGGTGTCATTGGCAACACATAGTTGTGTGTCCAACATTTCACACGTTGCTTTAAAGAAATTAGCAGGTAATGTGCTCACTGTAGTGCCAATGTCAGTTAGGTGGAGTCTGTTAGAGGCTTAGTCTGATGCATAAAGTCTTGTACACACGCCTGCAGGCTTGGTCAAATGGATTTTTCCACTGCTCCCAGTCCTTACAGGATTAAGAGCGCCTACTGTGACCTATTTCTGAAGTTTCATAAAGCTGTAAGGTTGTGAGTAGGTGCGCGCTTTCTCGCCGAAATGGGCACAGAACCAGCACTACTGTTGCCAACCTGTCTCGCTGACACGTGGAGTGTTGCTATCCACCGTGGGCACGGTCTTCCCAGTTGGCTGAGGGTCAGTGTACCTCAGTCGGGCACTGTCAGAAGCGTTCGTGAGGCTCTTAGTTGTCGTGCGTCTGTTCAGAAACCTGTACGGCTGTTACATTTCTGTGGGGCGTAAGCAAAATTATCCCACGAGGCCCAGATGGCTGGACTGCGTATTGTGTAATGAATGGTTTTGACTGAAATGGAATCGACACAGAACAACCAGTAAAATATATGCACATTCACTGCAAAGAACTTCAGTTGTCATCAGGATTGCATGCTGGTGATAAATAGTACTGGGTTCTACGGTGTGACATCACTGAGTAGGTAGGTCCATTTGGTGTGAATGTCGTTCATGTCTTTGACCGGCATTCGCATTGTAGGTGAAATAATGCTTCGGCACAACACTTTAACGTTTCACTTCTACTGTGTGTAGTTCATTGGGCACGAAATGTTTGACTGTTCCCTGTGGAAGGGGCTTCCCTGAAGTATTTGGGTGAATAATGAGTGTTCTTGTAGATTCTCCATAGCTGGTTTAAGCACTAGAGTAGTAGAGCGCACTTTGAAGGTGGAGTCTAAATTCGTTGCACTTCCTGGGGTCGCCACTGTAGGGACTTCATTGAGGAAGCGCTCTAAATAATTTTGCGGTACCCCATTCATTGATACAGTTGTTTTATTGTTCACTTTAGAACATTCTAATTGCACTATAATCACATGCATGTAGCAAGCATGGAAGCCGCTAGACAGCACAACAAAAAACGAAGATAAAAGATGGCACACTTTGTCAAAGAACAAGGATGTTATTAATTCAAGAACTGTAATCTCTGATGGGAAGAGTTCCCACATATCCAATCTACAGCGGCTGGAAGCTATTTTGAATGCCAATGGTTTTCCTAGACCACATTAGGCGTGGTAATGTGTTGTGCGTTTGGTGTTTCCACATTTTTGTCCAAACCCTGTACAGTGCATGACAGCTGCTGTGACACCAGCTTCCAACAACAAAGGAAAATAAGTTTAACATAAAATTCTATCAAATAAATAGGTATTACGTAATCTGAAGGTGGAGGAGGAAGAAAGAAAGTGAAAGGGAAGGAACTATTGATGTTAGCTGCATCAGGACTTTATGTGGAATCAGCACTGACTAGTGGAAACATGCTCTGAACCAGGATTAAAATCTGGGATCACCAACTTACCACTTACTAGGCAGTTACGTCAACCACTGCGCCAGCTGGACACAGCTTTTATCACAACTGCGCAGACTATCTCGGCACAACTATCAGCCAACCCACATTCTAACCTAGTGCCACCTATCTGCTGTCCCCACGTGCCCAAAAGAACAGAGACCGTGCATTCATACAATTTATTCATCTCGAGAGGCAACGAATCCACGTTCTTCAGTGCAAATGCATAGTTTCGCTCGACCTCCTGCAGGAATCTCAAAGTAGTGAGCATGGAGGACACTGATGAGGACTGCAGACAGGCGACGCTAGGTGCTAATATGGATCAGCCGAGAGGCGTGCCAAGATAGTCTGCACAACTGTGTCCAGGTGGTGCAGTGATTAACGTAACTGCCCAGTAAGTAAGAGACGCCAGTTTCAAATCCTGGTCCAGCACACGTTTTCGCTTGACGCCGCTGATTCTGCATAAGGTCTCGATGCAGCTGACATCGTGCCAGCCGAAGTGGCCGTGCGGTTAAAGGCGCTGCAGTCTGGAACCGCAAGACCGCTACGGTCGCAGGTTCGAATCCTGCCTCGGGCATGTATGTTTGTGATGTCCTTAGGTTAGTTAGGTTTCACTAGTTCTAAGTTCTAGGGGACTAATGACCTCAGCAGTTGAGTCCCATAGTGCTCAGAGCCATTTTTTTTATTATTATTATTTTTTTTTTTTTTTTTTTTTTTTTTTTTTTTTTTTTTTTGCAGCTGACATCGACAGGTTCTTATCTTTCCTTTCTCCTGCTCCACCTTCAATTTTCATAATATGTACCCCAACTGTGGATTCCGCACGGTGTCTGCTGTTTCGGACATGTCTGAAAGAACAGAAACGATGCAATGATAAAAATAAATGTATATCATACACTAAAACATTACAACCAATTACGAAAAATGTAGTGCAGCTTCCATCTACATCTACATCGATACTCCACAATCCAACTTACAGTGTGTGGCGGAGAGTACCCCATACTACTATTAGTCGTTTCCTTTTCTGTTCCACTTACAAATATAACGTGGGAAAGACGACTGTCTACATGCCCCCTTATGAGCCCAAACATTTCGTATCTTATACACTGCTGGCCACCGTAAATGCAACACCAAGAAAGACACGAGGTAGCACAACAAAATTTACTTTGTAGACAACATGTTGACCAAGTATCAAATGATTACGTTTACAGACGTCTGTGACATGTGGTTCCTGCCAGAATCAGTAGCCAGAGTAGCCGCCATTGTTGGAGATCACCGCTGCCACACGTCTCGGCATTGAGTCAAAGAGACGTTGGATGTGTTCCTGGGGTACAGCAGCCGAAGCAGCTTCCACGCGTGGCAGCTGGGGATGTAATCTGGGTCACTCGTTGAGCAACCATGGACCACATGTTTTCTATCGGCGAAAGATCCGGAGAGCGAGCCGGCCAGGGAAGCAATTCAATCTGGTTATTGACGAAGAACCTTTGGACAATGCGTGCCACGTGTGGTCGCGCATTATCCTGTTGAAATATGGCTGTGGCCGAGCCCTGAGGGTAAGGAAGGACAACTGGCTCCAGCACCTCGGATATGTAGCGCCGGCTATTTAAAGTACCGGCAATGCGTACTAGAGGCGTGTGAGAGTAATATCCAATACCGCCCCATACCATAATACCCGGTGCAAAACCAGTGTGCCGGTGCATAATGCAGCTGTCCAGCATCCTCTCTCCACGGTGTCTCTCCACGGTGTCTCCACGGTGTCTCCACACTCGATGCTGCAGACAGAAGCGTGCCTCGTCAGTAAAGACAACGTCATTCCATTCTGCCGTCCACATCCGTCATCACACCATTGGCGACGGAGACGTCTGTGGTTCTGCGTCAATGGTAGACGAAGCAATGGACGTCTTGCGGACAGACCACTCTGCTGTAAACGGCGTCGAATAGTACGCGCAGACACTGGATGATGCGTTACAGACGCAATGTGCTGTGCTATGGTTCGGGATGTCACTGAGCGATCCGTCACTGCCATGCGCACAATTTGCCTATCAGTACGTGCAGTGGTGCACCGAGGTGAATGCGATCGACCACGTCAGTCCGTCGTACCCTCCTGCATCCAACGGTCACATATCCGCATTACAGTAGTTTGGTTTCGTCCAACACGACTAGCGATTTCTCTGTATGATAATCCACAATCTCGGTAAGCCACTATCCTTCCTCTGTCGAACTCGGATACTTGAACAAAAGACGTTCGCTGTTTTCTACGAGGCATAACTGATCGTCTTGTGAAACAACCACAAGGTAAACACACGTGCCGAACGTACACTCGTCGAAATCGCCAAGCCTTAAATGGCGCTATGAGGTGGCGCCACAGGCGCGCGTGATGTGCGTCTGTGCTGAAATTCGAATCAGTTGCATATCTCATCGCTGCAAACTCATGGTGTAAATTGCACTTGATTCGGATGCTTCCTTCATGGTGTTGCATTTACGGTGGCCAGCAGTGTATTTGTGGTCCTCATGCGCAATGTACATTGGAGGCAAGAAAATCGTTCAGCAGTCAGCTTCAAATGGTATCTCTCTAAATTTTCTCAATAGTGTTCCTCGAGAAGAATGTCGCATTCCTTCCAGGGATGTCCAATTGAGTTTGCGAAGCATCTCTGTAATACTTGCACGTTGTTAGAACCGACCTACCAGTAACAAATCTAGCAGCCCACCTCTGAATTGCTTCAATGTCTTCCTTTAATCCGACCTGGTACGGATCCCAAAGACTCGAGCAGTACTCGAGAATAGGTCTGAAGGAGCATATATACCTATAGCGGTGCGACAATTAAGAAAGGCGACAACGAATAACGGGGTGTGCTGGAAGAGCTGTGCAAGCTAGTTCGGAGATACTGTTCCTAAAAGCAGACGACTACAGTAAAATTTTATGAGTTACTACCTCTTAGTGACGGAAGGCGTTCCCTAGTGGTGTAGTGTAGTGTTTGGACAGGGCAGACTACAAATGGCTTACAGCCTTTGTTCGGCGTCGTCTGGAGGTGCGGGAAAACCCACTACAGTGGAGCGCTTGGCGCCAAAACAGCCTGGGATGGAATGGTAATAAACCAGCCTGGTACTCCTGGCGCACACTGCACTTCACTGCACTATTTACACCACACTGCACAAAGTGTTCCAGGTGCTGATGCTAGGGCCCATACCGAGCGTCCGGCATCAGGCTTTGTACAACTGCAGTCAGTGGAAGCACCTCGATGGAACGTGGTTCGGGAAGGCGGCGCGGAAAACGCGGTAGCACTCCTCTCGTTAAACTAATCGCGACAAAACACTGTCACAGGATGTGCGCTAAGAATCCTGCTGTTCGCGCATACTCTGGCAAAGTGCAGCAGACGATGACGCGAGCCACGTGGCGTTGCGAGGGACAAGCTGCTGACAGCACGGCGTGGAGGTGTTGCCTCGTCGAAGCGGGAGAAGAGACTGCTCGAGTGACGGTTCGGGGTGCACGGCGTCAGGAAAGCGCGACTGTGTTCGGAGGCACTTCGCTCATCGCTCGGTTTCGGTCTGTCGTCTGGAGGCGACGGAAGGAGTCGCTACAGGTCGCATTACCGTCTCCTTTACAAATGAACCACACTTTCCTGGAATTCTCTCAACAAACCGAAGTCGACCATTCACCTTTCCTACTACAATTCTCACGTGATCATTCCGTTTCATATCGCTTTGCAATGTTAAGCCCACACACTTGAACGGCACGACTGTGTCAAACAGGACACTACTAATGCTGTATCTGAAGATTACAGGTTTGTTTTTCCTACTCATCCACATCAACTAACATTGTTCTACATTTAGAGCTAGCTGCCATTTATCACACCGAGTAGAAATTTTGTCGAAGTCGTCTTGTATCCTCTACAGTCACACAATGACGGCACCTTACTGTAAACCACGGAATCATCAGCAAGCAACTGCAGATTGCTGCCCACCAAATCATTTATGTATATGGGGAATAATGGTGGTCCTCTCACACTTCCCTGGGGCACTCCTGCCTGCACTCTCGTCTCTGGCGAACACACTGTCGAGGACAACATACTGGGTTCTATAACCTATCCCATACGCTCGTACCTTCTTTAACAGCCTGCAGTGGGGCACCACGTCAAACACTTTCCGCAAATCTAGAGATGTGGATGCTACCGGCTGCCCTTCATCCGTAGTTCACAGTATACCGTGTCAAAAAATGGCACACTGAGTTTCGCACGAGTAATACTTTCTAAAAGCGTGTTGATTGGTCGACTTAAGCTTCTCGCTTTCAGGAAAATTACTCTAACTGAGAATATGTCAGAGGACTCTGTACCAAACTGATGTTAGGGACATTGGTCTGTAATTTCGTGGCTCTGTTTTTTTTTTTTTTTTTTTTTATATATACAACAGTCACTTGGGACTTTGCGCTGAGCGAGAAATTCAAAATAAATGCGAGCTAAGCGAGGGGGCGGTACTGTAGACTAATCTTTGAAAAACCAAACTGAGATTCCATTGTCAACATGTGACTGAATGGAAGCCTTAGACCCATTTAGCCATTTTACGTAGCTTCGGAATTTTCTCGGTTTCTCTGCCATATCTTCTGCTAAGGTACGATGGCGGTAGTATTTGTATGCTGTGCGCACAGATCTTCTCACAGACATACGAGTCTCTACTAACCTTTGCTTGTCATCATTTGCGGATCCCCTTTCGAACCTTCAGTGCGCGGTTCTAGGCGCATCAGTCTGGAACCACGCGACCGCTACGGTCGCAGGATCGAATACTGCTTCGGGTGTGGATGTGTGTGATGTCCTTAGGTTGGTTAGCTTTAAGTAGTTCTAAGTTCTAGGGGACTGATGACCTCAGATGTCGAGTCCCATAGTGCTCAGAGCCATTTGAACCTACAGTGCAACAGCCTCTGTTTCCTCAGCGTCCGCCGAATTTCGTTATTAAACCGTGGTTGGTCTTTTCAGTCTTTTATTCACTTACTAGGTACGTAATTCTCCAGACAATGATTTAAAATCTGCTTAAATTTTGCCCATAATTCCTCTACATCCGTCTTACTGGAACTGAGTGATGTCAGTTCACTGTCTAAGTGAGATGCTAACAATTACTTACCTGTTCTTTCTAGCAAAAATGCTACCCTAGCCCTCTTGACTGATTTATTAACTTTTGTAACCGTAGTTGCTATAGTACCATCACGATTCCTAATCCCCGTTTCTATACTGACGTTGTCGATAAGGTCTGGCCTATTTGTAGGTACAACGTCTACAACATTTCCATTGCATGTGGGCTGCCGAACTAGCTGCTCAAGATAGTTTTCAGGAAACGTGTTCAAAAGTACTTTGCACGACTGTCTGTCTGTATCCCCTGCAATGAATCCATAGACATCCCGGTAGGTTAAAGTCGCCTCCAACTAGCAATGCATGATCTGGCTATTTACACGCTAGTGACCATAGACATTCTTTGAATGACTCTAGGACTGTCACAGCAGAAGTGGGTGGTCAGTAAAAACATCGAACAGTTGACTTAGTTTCACCTAGACCTGTTATATGTGACTTCACTTCGCTATCACACTCAACTTCAACCTCAATAGAGACTATATTTTTTTTTGTCAACTGCAATGAACACTCCCCCTCCTATGTTCTCTAATCTGCCTTTCCATGACTCACTAAATATCTCAGAGCTTTCCACTTTGGGTTTCAACCAGCTCTCGGCTCCGAGAATAAGTGGAGCAACTTTGCTGGAGGGCAGTAAATTCTGGAACTTAGTTGCGAATACTTCGACAATTTACTGATAAAATTTTGACCACTGAAGTGTCTTTATTCTGAAGTCTTTATTCTGAATGCCGTCTGACCTCCCTTGCTATGTACTGACTGGCGAGTTTTCATGTGCACTTCACAAGTACTCTGCTATCCAAGTAATGCTTCCTTTGTGTAGTGCACCCTGAATTATCAAGGGGAGCACTACAAACCCCCAACTGAGACTGCAGGTCTATAAATCTGCAGCCAGGTTCATCAAAGAGTCGACGAATCCTTTGGCTGACACCCTCCACTTGGCTCCAAACCAAAGGACCCCAATCGACACTGGGAACAATGCTGCAAATTGCGAGTTCTGCTTGCACTCCATGCGTGAGGCCAGCAGTGTTCACCACTTCTGCCAGCGGCCTGTATGAACTGAGGATGGCCTCAAAACCCATTTGACAGTGTCACTGGTGCCAACGTGAGCCACAGCTTGTAGATGAGTGCACCCTACATGTGACAGTGATAGGCAAGGCCATCTCCACATCTCAGACGAGGCCTCCTGGCAGACATACCAAGTACGTGCTGGCTCTCTTTCCAGCCTTGAATGCTATCTGCCTAAGGGGCTCCACAATGTGCCTAACGTTGGAGGTCCTGATAATTAGTAAATCCCTCCCACCTGTGTGCCTGCTCAGGCCTTGCTGAAGGAGCAGCCACCAGTCCACACACAGGGAGAATGGGCAAGGCTAGACGATCTTCCACCTTCCACCTTGAGTGACGCTAATGCATTACCACCTGCCATTCATTCTGCTGCGAGGACAGATCCACTGCATCAAGTACACTACGAGGTCCCTCAGTAGCAGAGCCTGTGAGTGAAACAAGCATCACCTAATGTCACCCAACTGATGCCCCAGATTCTCCACCACCTCTAAACACAGAGGCAGTAGCCTGAAGGTGACTAACCGTAGCCAAAAGTACATTCAGCTGTTTGCAAACTGTGGCCAGCTCCTCTACATCCACACACAGCATGCGCACATTCTATCCTTCCTAGCGAGACTGAAAAAATAAACTAAGAATAACTGAAAAAGTAAACTATAAAAGCAGACAAATCCTAGATATGCAACTTGCTACCCTCCTGATGTGTCACCAATGGACGCTGATGCCTCAATGAGCTATGTAGCTGGCTGCCCAGAAGAAATGAAAACTGTGCTACAGACTGCCTGAATTTACACTTACAAATGTAAGCTTAAACCTCTTAAATGGAAACATGCACATAATTTTAGAAATATACTATGAGGACAAGATAGGAAAAGATAAACACTTAACTTGCTGTTCTGTTACGTATCAGCCAAGAGCTAGACCTGACTGAATCACTTACTGAACTAAAATACTCTTGTCTGCGAAACAAAACAAATGAGCAACTGCTGCACTACAGACTGAATGAATTTACACTTACAAAAATGCGAGACTGAACCTCTTAAACAGAAAAACATGCACACGATTTAATGAATGTACTATGAGGAAAACAAAGGGAAAGAAAAACACTTAACTTGCCACTCTGTAGATATGTATCAGCCGAGAGCTGGGCCTGACTAACTCACTTACTAAACAAATGTACGCTTGCCTGCAAAACATAATGACATTTTTCATATCCACACTCCTTTTTTGTGTTGGTTTGCACTTCTGTCTTCCTTCTCTAATATACAAATATCCTTGCAAGCTGCAAACCATTTGAGTTCAATAAATGTCATTTTATATAAATGTGGACTCTAGTATCCACATATATAAACTGCCGCATTATGTATGTGACTACATGCACTTCACACATAAAACAGTTGAAAATCATCTTGTGAAGACTGCAATTCCCGCAAAAAATAACAGTTGAGGACAGCCATGCAGTTGGGATCACGATTTAAACCGACTTAACATGACAGACAGTGTGAATACACCTTGACATGACAGTGCCGTGCCGATGCATAAGCTGTTGGCTTCACATTTATTATAACATTAGGTTATCTCCAGTTATTCTAACCTCTTTGGTTCCTGACGAGTATAAGCTAGCCGTGGCAGCTGCAAGTGGGTCTGTGCTGGCTGCCACTGCATTTTATATCAAACATCAGCCGTGTGTCTGATTTAGCCTCAGTGATCACATTCCTCTTAAGGACATAGGCATGAGACTGCTTAGTTAGTTAGTTTGTATGTTCAAATGATCATTTGCGCAATAAATCATAATCACGTGCCATCGCAAATTATTTTGTAAATATGTCTACATGCTGATCATTTACAACTATTTTATTACTATTGTTGTATTATTATTATTATTATTATTATTATTATTATTATTATCACTGTATTTACTATAATTAAATATATGGAAGTGATTTAGTAATTCCTTCCCACCACCTTTTACACATTAAAGTAATAGAAATCTTCTACAAAACAGGAGGAATTGTCAAGAAGAAATTAGTTTTCAAATTTTATTTGCTGTCTGTCAGACATTTTATATTACTGGGTAAGTGATCAAAAATTATTGTTGCAGTATTGTGCACTCCTTTTTGTGCTAAAGACAACCTTGATATGGACTAATGAATGTCATTTCCCCTTCTGGATTGTAATTATGTACATCATTGTCCCTGTTGAACTGCTGTGGATTATTTACAATAAACTTCATGAGGCAATAAATACAGGGTTTCATAAATTCTCATTACAAACTATTACAAACTTCTAGAACTTCTAGTGCGCACAGTGTAGAGTGAGTATAATATATTTTGAACGGGAACCCATGTCCAGAAATGTACCATTTCTGCTCTACGATGGTTTCAATTCAGATGTGTAATGCTTCCACATCTGCTGAGTTTCTTGTACTGCTATTCAATAGGGTAGACAGAATGATATGTACTCCATCAGACAGTCACTTGAAGTTGCTTAACACATGCAAAGTTTAATTTAAGAGACTCCTGTAGAGACAGAGGAAGATCTGCTGGCATGAGTTCTGGCCGCTGCTATAGAAATTAAAGAGATACCAAGTGGGATGGAGAGAATGTACCAGAACATGCTTCATAGGTACAATGTATGTAACAATGTTGATGGTCCCTACATTGAGCTACTGTTGTAATGCATCAGGACTGTTTTGTATGCACAGTATGCTGGGTACTTTTTTGTTTTGGAGTAATTTAAATACATACCACTGAAGTGTAAATACAAACAAATGTGCTTAAGTGATAAATGAATGTTTTGTTGTGTTTCCTTTCATATTGTTACCTAGTAATTGTGCTGCACTATGCCTAATTCAGTACCTCAAGCAGAAGTGAATGCGCTAAATATCTGAATTGAAACCATCGTAAATGGAAATAGTACATTTCTGGACATGGGTTCCTATTCAAAATATTATGTACTCTCCCCCCTCAATAAATCCTAGAAAGTTGGAATGGGAATTTCTGAGCAACATGTATGCTGCAAAGCAGTAGTCAAAATGCCCAACTCCTCAAACAGATGTCTACAAGATGATCATTGGTAAGCACCATGTATTATTCCTAAAGCATGTTTTTGAGCAGTGAGCACTTAATGGAACAATGAAGACATAATGAAGCAATGATGGTAGCCTGGAAAAACCTGTGCATGAACAGAATCACTCTGTGTGTATAGGTGTTTCTATTAGTAGAACAATACGCTCATTGAAGAATTCCCTGAATTCCTGCCATGCAATAACTGGAATCACTGTCAGAAGACTAATCAGTCAACTTCTTATCCTGATCAGTTTTGTGGAAGAGGAAAGATTTTGATGCAAAAGAGAGTTCGCTGAATGAACAGTGTGCTGATGTTGAGATTTCATAAGCTTTAATTATTGCCAGAGCTTTGTCTAATGTGTAGTTGTCTAATTTCAATTACTGTAAAGCCACTTCATGGTTAGGAGCATAAAGAATTATGATACTGCATACTAAAGATACTGTGCACAGCTGTTTACATGGAAGGGTCTCACAAGTAAAGTGTCACTTCCCAGAGAGACTTTTTAAATCTGCCCCCCAAACTGCGTTAAGTGTACCAGGATTGCTTGCAACACTGAAAAAATTCAAACTTAGCAGCAACCACATGAACCATTTGCTCACATGTTCTACAAGACATAATTTACTATGGAGAGAGAGTAACTTGGGACTGTTAGCTGCAAAGACAACTAAGCTGCACGACATCATCAGTGATATTACGTACCTGAAAATTCAGGAGATGTCTGTGGTGGAAGCTGTGCCAGTCTTCCACACATTTGAAAGGTGCTTGTTACATGGCTTGTTGCTCAGCCTGTTGCTGCAGTTGTTAACTTAATTATTTCACGCTAGAGTATTTGTATGTATTCATGTTCTGAAGTGCTGATTCGTTGAGAATTTTGAATTTTAGTGAAGTGCACTTGCTATATACAATTGCATCCTACTAATTAGAAGTACATTGTCTCCTTAAGTGAATAGTAGTGACAGCATAAAAAGACAGTGCAATAATATTATAGCAGATTTTCTACATATTTTCTGCTCATATTGAGAACAGAGTATGCATATCATCCCACTGTGTAAAGTATAAACTATTTGTTGATTCTAAAATAAACTGTCAGTCTTTTTTTAAAAAATGACCTGCTTTTTGTAAAGCACTGTCCTGCTTTTGATAATTTTGAGTTGGTTACACTAGCTGCAGGCAGAGAGCGAGATCTGAATCCAGTCAATGCACTAACTAGTGTACTCATCACCACTTAAGTATCTGACACTGAACTAGACAAATACTCAGATTTACTCAAACACTGAAATAACAGGCACAGTACAATAAGGGACTTAGTTCGTAATCCTTCCATGCCAAGTCAAAGTTCACCGGAGCCCAAAACAAAACAAGATGGTCGAACTAGAATCTCCGAGGGGAAGCCAAACTGCTATGCTGACAATGTACCTCCAATACATCCAATGTAGTAATTTGTACGAATCCAAGTCCACAGGCAATGGTAATTTTCCTACATCAGTTCAGGTGATGTTACTAGCTGCTCGGTGATTCAACGTGTCTTGCAAATCTGGTCCCTATACAGGGTGAAGAAAAAATGCACCACACGGATGTTGGTGTGCGATTCCTTGTCTAGATTCACAACAAAAGTTTATGTAGATAAATCAGATCAGATGCACTTTGAAAACACCTGTGAAAATGAGGAACTGCCAACAATGTCACATACATCGTGCAACACATCAGAATGCACAGAGGAATGTGTTTCAATCTGCACTACTGTATCAGCCACCATAGCTCACTGAGCATACTGTTGGGACACCATGGAGCTATGATTTGAATCTTCCTCAGGTTCATTTTTTAAAATTTTTTTTTACATCTGTTTTCTAGTTCTTGTTGTTTATAAGCAGGATACCATTTTGTCACATGACAATAGCCTATCACATGACAGTGGGATCCATTAAACTGCATACATGTGTGTACTAACCGCACAATGCACAACCATAACTGGTTCTGTCGGGCAGCTTCCTGACGGAATACACAAATGATGAAAATGTCGATATACGTTTAGTGCTGGGTGTATACAATAACAAAGCTGCTGCTGCTGTTGCTGCTGCTCCTTAAAAGCAGCATCGTCACCTGGAGCAACACCTTCAGGAAGCTAGTAATCTTCATCTACAAGTAACAGCCAGAGGTCATCCAAGGACTAGACATACTCCACAAACAGAGGATGCGATTCTTGAAATAGTTCACCAGTCAAGTCAGAAATGTACCTCCAATATTACAAGATACTCCCAAATACCTCAGAGACTGGTCGATGAAGTGTTGCATGATGATGAACTGCATCCACATCACTACATATTAACTCAACACTAGGGCCCAGAAGACTGTAGTTGATGTGTACAGTTTTGTGAATGTCTTTTGCACCAAGTAGAAGATAATGAACATTTTGTAAATAATGTGTTATGGACTGACAAATCTAGCTTCACTTGTGAATGTATTTTCAACCTCTACAACAGACATTATTGGTCAGGCCACAGAGTACATCAGTGACTGTATTGAACTGATATTGGTATCAATATCTGAATCAGAGTCTGAGTGTGTTAGGTCATAATAATAAATATAATAACATTCTCATATAAAGCAGTTCTGCAAAAAGAATCCTTGAATACATAAAACATCAATGTTCCTGCTTTTTCTCAACAACACACAAAGTACACTGCTGCCCAATGAAATTGTATGACCATGAACACAGCATGCGGTAAGTGTCAAATTGGCATGAAGTGTACTACAGGCTTTGATATGCAAGCAACCATAAGAAGTAGGTAGGAGCAATACCATCAACATTCAGTTTATATGGAATGGCTACACTGCAGGTTTCTCATTCAGAAATTGCATATGTTGGAATTTGATAGCAGCTAGACTGTGCTCTATCAAGTGTGCATTTTATTGTTCTGCTCGATATTGCTGCTTGGTCAGGAGGCATCTCATGAGTGCCATGTGAATATGGAATCACTGGGTTCAGAATATCATTGAGCCCACAAGAGTAGTGCCTGAGAAGACGGACATTGTTGTCTCAGATGTGCACGATTGAAAAGCCGTGTACTGCAAGTCGAGAAATGGGTTCATATGCAGCAAGATAAGTATCCACTTGGACAGTGTGATATAACGCCTGAGGCACCACATACTGTCAGCATGGTGACCATTGTTCTGGCTTCCTTGATGTAGCAGCATAGTGAGGCATGTTAACAATGGAGTTACCAATGACCATACAGGACACAGGTGTCGTACCATGTTGTCTTCTCATATAAGTCCCGATTCTGCATACACCATCATAATGGACATATCTCGTGTGGAGGCCTCTGAAGAGAACAAACATTGCCATATTGCATTCATCATCATCAAATGGGACCAGCATCTGGCATGATGGTACGGGTTGCTACTGGGTACACCACAAACATCTCTGGTTCTCATAGCTGATACTTAGAACAGCTCCTGTTAGATTTCTGACATGTTAAGGCCAATGGCTGCGTGCTGTCTGACATTACCTTACAAAAGGATAATGCAAGATCTCACATTACCCGTGTTTCCTGACATACCTTGACACAGAGACTGTTTGACTGTGGTCCTGACCTACACATTCTCCTAATTTCTCACACATTGAAAACATTTGGTCAGAAGTTGCCGAGAACCTGACACACCACCATTAACCAGTCACTACAATTAATGAACTGCGGCAGAGTGTTGAAGTAGCATGGAATGGCATACCCATATATATATATATATATATATATATATATATATATATATAATGTAAAAAAAATCCGAGCTCAGTTTGATTCGATGTTGAGCTGAGTTAGAGCTATTGATGCTGCCAGAGGTGGCAACTTTGTACACTGAATTTAGCAGCCTGTATACTCCCAAATCATCTACAAATTTAATCCTGTATTCATCCTACTATAATATACAGGCTTAGTAAGTAAAGTTTCATTATTTGCTATCCTTCCTGGTGCTGTAATTTCAATGGCCAGCACTGTAAATTATAATAGATAACAATAATATCTGCCTTCTGTTTCCTATCAAATGACTGCCTCATCCATTTCCTCTGCACATCCTTTAATAGTTCTGTAAGCAACCAGAGGGTGCACACTAGTTGTAAACTACAATTTAATTGCCTGCTAATAGGACCCACTAACTAATGCAGCACGACTTCAAAAGTTTGTGTACAGATGTAAGATATATTTAAGTAATGGAGATGATTATATAGATAAATACAGTAAGCTTGTTTTATGAGTGACATGTTGCATGTTAATAAAACATATTTCTTGAAGAAGAAATGAAACCTTCCCAACTATACACAAACCTAACCATCAGGGTCTCCAAGTCACGCAATTTTTCCTGCATATCTTCATATTCACTGTGTTCAGACTCACCACAGCAGACAAATCTGCATCTAATCAGTGTATAAAGTGGCATCTGGTGTTTCTTAGACATCCCTCTCAATATGCATCTGTACATATATAAAATGTGTTGCTACTCAGAAATTAGTTCATTCAACTAATTTCTAGATGCACTGCTTTACAAATGCCAAGGGATAATCAGACTGAATGAGGCCAAAAGTCTCCATATACTCATTGCCGTTTTGTTCAAAAGAGCTCAGCAATAATCCCAACAGCATACAGGAATCGATTTTGCTACTATGACAGTGGCTAAGGTCTGGAGAACATCTGCACAAAGTTCCCATATACTGAAGGTGGAATATCTGAGTAACCTCACCATGAAATACACAAGCCACAATACTACACAGACCTCTGAACCACATGATGTCATGGCAGTGGCAGTAGCGATAGTGGTTGTGGTTGTGGTGGTGGTAGTGGGGAAATAAGGATGGCTGGATGGGGATTAGAGGCTCCATCCTCCCCAATTTGACACCAGTCTGTTCAAAACATTGTAAGATCATTTAGTTTATCCACAGTGTACAATACTGTTTTGATTATACACTATGCAAAGAAGTTATTTCGAAAGAAAACAGCTAATACTACACTGTTCACTCATTTCTCAACACTAATCACTGCATACACTACACACATTCCAGCATGAAGTACTAACACCACCAGAAATTCTTTAAGTACAACTACTACAACCTACATCCCTCTGAATCTATTTACTATAGTCAATTATTGGTCTCCCTCTACAATATTTATCCCCACACTTCCCTACAGTACCAAACTGCTCATTCATTAATGCCTCAATGTGTGTCCCTTGAAACTTGTTTTAATAAAGTCATGTCACAAATTACTTTTCTCTGCAATTCCATGCAGTACCTCTTCATTGGTTATCCAATGTACACTTTTAATCTTCAGCATTCCTTTGTAAAACTTCACTTCAAAAGCTTCTTTTCCCTTCTGGTCTGTAAGTTTATTGTCAACATTTCACTTCTGTTTGAGGCTGCAAAAAGTTTGAATTTATTCCTGCAATTCTTTTTATGTACTGCAATTTTTACAAGTGTCTAGGAAGCATGTTGGACCTGGGAGAGCTCACGTGCCAGATGAAATAGAATGCAGTAAATGCCCTTAGCATTACTTGCTGTTACATGTCTTGCATCAACTGTCAATCTCATTGATATACATTTTGTGCCAAGTTTTCTTTCCAAAGGTTTCTATGATTTTCTTGATGCAGAGGGTGATAAGGTTCTCACACTGAAGTAAACAATTAAGTAACTTGCTTAGTGGCACTTCTCTTACAAACACACAAAGCAAGTAATAATGCATAAGTTAACTCCCCTACACACAACCTGGGATTCCTGGATTTGTCAAAACTAATGCAGCCATCACTGCATGGGCTTCATAATATTCTTGTCAATTAGCAACACTCAGTGGGCACACGCACACCACAGAACACTAGGACACATAATATCCCATAAATTGTCAGTTATTCAGCTACATGGTGGTGTCATTGGCGATTATTAACTCCTTGTTGATAATAATTCGCATCCTCATAGAGCTCAGTAGGTGGACTACTTTCTATGATCTTATGTTGGTACTCAAATGCCATAACCAGTATGTTCTCCAGACTTTGCTGCTATTGCATTTGTAACTCACTCACTTACACTCACTGCAGCTGGGACAATAGTGCCCATCACTTTTACAGAACTAAAGATTGCTCTACTTGAAGAGTACCCTATGTTCTGCTTTAGGAATATCAGAATTTTAGTTCAGAATTCACTAACAATCTTGCTGAATCCATTCAAAGTGGGAAGCAGTGTCGTCACTCTCAGTGACCACACACTTTATTAGTGGGCAGCAATTATGAAACCCTCATTGGTTTTCATGGAATTCTAATTATGTTAGAATTGTTTTTACATGCCATCAGTCACTGCGGTAGTATATACAAGGGACACAAATCAGTGTGCTCTAGAACCAGTGCATAAAATTTGTCTTAAAGAATATTTCCCTGTGTATTTCAGGGTGAACTAAGAGCTCCTATTTAGATTTGTGGTATACCACCTCATACTCATTTTGACCTGTCATCTCAAATACTGATACTCAGCTGCTTTATAGGCCTATACTATCAACCTGAATTTTCACAGTTTATTACATAATATCCTGCTTCCAGCCTGCTGCAAGATCCATTTAATTTGCATGCTTTCTTCATGCATTGCAGTTTTTTTACAAGCATCAGCATATTTTAAATTTAACTTGACATCCTCACCATTTGGCATCACATTGCTCGTTACGCCAAGACTGAAATTGCTACAAAGTGATCATTACATTCATTTTACCAAAGAGATTGTTTAATGTTTCTTATTTATGATTTTTTCCTCTTTCACTTCTTTTAGACAATTACAGATCCACATTTTGCTGGTGCAGTCTTCCGTATAAAGACTGGTTTGATGCAGCTCTCCACATTAGTTTATGCTGTGCAAGGTTCTTCCATCTTTGTGTAACTATTGCAGTCTATTTCCATGTCAATTGCTCACTATAGTAAATTGTTGGTACCCCTCTAAAAAATATACCTGATATCCACTGTCAAACTGATGGATTCCTTGATGTCTCAAGATGTGTCCTTCCAACTGTTACCTTCTTTTGTTAAATTGTACAATAAATTTCTCTTCTCTGCAATTTGATAGAGTACTTCTTCATTAGTTATCTGATCTACCAATCTAATCTTCAGCATTCTCCTGTAGCACCACATTCCAAAAGCTTCTATTCTCTTCTTGTCTAGATGTTTATTATTAGTGTTTCACTTCTGTTCAGGGCAACACTAGACACATACCTACAGAAAGGGAGTTCTTGATACTAACATTTATAGTCAGTATTAATGAATTTTTCTTTCTCAAAAATTTTTTCCTTGGTACTGCCAGTCTGCATTTTATATCCTCTAGTTTGGTCATACTGGCCAACAGCCTTGACACAGTGGTAACACCAGTTCCCATCAGATCAACGAAGTTAAGTGCTGTCAGGCTGGGCTAGCACTCAGATGGGTGACCATCCAGAATGACGAATGCTGTTGGCAAAGCGGGGTGCACTCAGCCTTCACGAGGCAAACTGAGGAGTTACTTGATTGAGAACTAACAGCTCCGGTCTCGTAAACTGACATAGGGTGGGAGAGGGGTTTGCTGACCATGTGACTCTCCATATCCACATCCAATGACAGCTGTGGGCTTAGGATGACACGGAAGCCGGTCGGTACTGTTGGGCCTTCCAAGGCCTGTTCGGATGGAGTTTAGTTTTAGTTTGGTCATACTCAGTTATTTTGCTGCCCAGATGAAAGAAAATTCATCTACTACTTTTAGTGTACCATTTCATTATTTTATTTCCCCACGGCATTACCTGACTAAATTTTATTACATTCCATTACTCTTGTTTTACTTCTGTTAGTGTTCATCCGATAACTTGTTTTCAAGACGCTATCCCTATCATTCAGCTAACCGTCCAAGTCCTTTGCCACCTTTGACAGAATTTCATCATCGTCAGCAAACCTCAAAGTTTTTACTTTTCTCCCTGAACATTAATTCCCTTTCAAATTTCTCCATGGTTTCCTTTACTGCTAGTGCAACGTACAGATTAAATACCATTGGGATAAGTTACGACCCTGTCTCACTTCCTTCTTCGATACTGCTTCTCTTTCATACCCGTCTTGTTTCTGTAAATGTTGTGAGCAACATTTAAATCCCTTTATTTTATCCCTGCTACCTTTACAGTTTCAGAGGCTATTCCAGTTGATATCAAAAGCTGATCTTAAACCTACAGATACTATAAATGTAAGTTTGCTTTCTTCAGTCTGCCTTCCAAGAGAAACTGTAGGCTCAGTATTGCCTCATTGTACTCCAACTTTTCTCTGGTAACCAAAATGATCTTCTGCAACATCAACTAATATCAGTCTTTCAGTTCTTCTGTGCATAATTCATGACATTACCTTGCAACCTCTGGCGCCAGTATCTGCCTTCTTTGGAACTGAAATTATTATATTGTTATTGATGTCTGTGTGTATTTCTCCTGTGCCATAGCAGGTGGAGTAGTTTTGTGATGGTACATCTCTCCATGGATTGCAATAATTTTGAGGGAATGTCATTTACTCAAAATTCTGAGTGAATGTCATCTTGTTCTGATGTAGGTCTTTGACATCTGTGAAATTATTCTTTCCTTTCCACAATATTGTTTTCACCTTTGTTTCCTTTGTATGAACCTGACATACTCCTTCCATCTTTCAGCTTCCCCTTTGTTGTTTATTACTGGCTTGCTATATGAGCTTCTGATACTCATACAGCTACTTCTCTCTTCTCCAGAGGTTTCTTTAATTCTCCTACAAACTGCATCTATCTCTCCTATACTCATACATACTTGTACCAGCTTTGCGTTTCTCCTCACTACCTCTGGTTTGCCATTATGCACTTCTGTTAATCTTGTTTTTAGATATCTATATCCCTTTCTGTCCATTTCATTTTTATATTTTCTCCTTTTTTCAATTAAAAAAAAAAAAAAAAAAAAGACATTGGGTTCTCCAAAAATTTATACTAAGCCTTGTATTATCACTTATTTTATCCCCTGCTGCCTTTAGTATTTCATTTCTCAAAACTACCCATCCATCTTCTGTTGTATTCCTTTCCCTTGTTGCAGTTAATCACCACCCAACACTCCTTCTGAAACTTGCCACAACCACTTCTTCTTTCAACTTATCTGAATCTTCCTATCATTTGGCAGTTTCTTCAGGTTTGATCTCCAGTTCATAGTACAGTAAATGAAGTAAAATTGTCAGAGACCATGTCTGCCCCTGCAAATGGTTTTCAGCTGAAAATCTTGTTTTGTAATCTCTGTCTTAGCACTATATAATTTACCAAAAACATTGACTGATTGATATGGGGGAGGGTTCCAAACATAAAGGTCATCAGTCTCATTGGATTATGGAAGGATGTCAGTCATGCTCTTTCAAAGGAACCATCCCAGAAATTGCCTGAAGCAATTTAGGAAAATCAGGGAAAACCTAAATGAGGATGGCCGCACATGGGTTTGAACTGTCGTCGTCCTGATTAGGAGTCCAGTGTACTAACCACTGAGCTGCCTCGCTCGATGCCAAGTATTTGTAATGATTAAATTTTGCTCTGTGAAAAATTCTACAAGCTGGTTTCCTTCTTCATTCATTTCCCTTAGTCCACATTCTATTTTTCCTTCCCTTCCTTTTCCTACTATTGAATTCCAGTCCCACATCTTAACAACATTTTCATCTCCCAAATAACACACTGAATTATTTCTTTTGTTTCATGAAACATTCTTTCAGTCTCTTTAGCTGTGGAGCTAATAGGCATATAAACATTTACTACTGTGGTGGCTATTGGCTTCATGTTAACTTCACTTCCTGACCTAATAATACAGGTAAAAATTTAATCATTCTCTCTTAAGTCAGTTATGGTAAAAAAAACCACACCAAGCAAATTATGTTGGTTGCCAGCTAATGATTATTTCATTTACTAGTTTCAATAATGACCACATGGAATCCAGCAGTGGTCTCTATAAGTCCTGTATGACAAATATTCAGTACTGAAAGCTCAAGATTCAGCCTCATCTTTTGATTTTTGGTGCCGGTTGGACCATAATATTATCAGCTTCCAGAGAGGTGAGGATTTTACCTGAACAAAGTACATCATGGCTTAGGTTGACAGTCACTATTCGTGAAAGCTTAATTTACACCCTTTTGCTTCTCTGTGCCTTATTGTATCAATGTGTATCATAATCATATCTTTTTGATTTCAACATGTTATCATCAGTTTTTTTCCAGTCTTCTAGGTTTCTTCAGGGTGTATACGTGGACAAGGAAAAAAAATCCCGGATTTTTCCCGGATCTCCCGGTTAAAAATACACTTTTCCGTGTTAAGTGACAGTATACATTTCCTCGGAGCAGTAAAATTTATCAATCATTTGAATGGTTATGGTTTTATACAGTGGATTAGAATTTCCCGGCACTTTAGAAAACGAAACTTGGGAAGGAAACCACGTTTTGGAAAGTTCTTTAATGTGCAGCAACATATACGTTGCATATTTTTGTATAACGAAAGTATAAATTCGAATTGCACCAAAAACCGCATGTTACTTTTCGAAACATTGAAATAGACATTGCGATGCGCTTTTGTAAGCCAGTCATAGATCATGTCACTTCACGTGATCTCACTAGCCGATGACAGCGGATATTCATAGCATAGGTAACGTGATGTAGTCAGCCAACAGCATCACAGTAGCGCAAACACACAAGCAGGAAAAGTTAATGGTTTAAATTAATACACACTGTTTCGGCAGGAAAAGCAAAGTTTTTCATATTTAATATTTGTCGCGAAGATTAATAAGCTACAAGAGAAGCTTTCACATATAATGTTGATCTTTTTTGCGTGTTTTACACTTTAAGGCATCACATAAATTTGCCAGTAAAATGTTTAATACCAACATAAATCTCTGATCATCTGGGCTCAAAATTCTTCTAAATGGCTTGTCATTAAAGAGTTGATTTTTAAATGAGAGTCAAACGCTCTGTGATTTAAGAAATTCATCGTAAATTCTCGCACATAATTCATTTGCGCAAAAGGAAATTTGCTTTGAAAACAACGCTTTTCAAACGACAATTCGCAATATTTTCCGAGATCTGTTACAAATAGATTTGTTCCAGCAGTTGCTAGAGAATGCCACATAAGAGGCATCCCCGCGCTTGCGCAGCTACGATGACGTAGGGAGCCCGTATGTTCATGAGTAAAACATTTAAAGATCTTGCATTATGTCATAACAGAAACAAGACATCAGAGGATACTCCACAAAAGTCGGAATTTCTTGAACCATACTGAAATGAATAATTCGCTTTAAAGTGCACATTCGCATGTCCAGATACCCAGCAAAGTAGGCCTCGATCTAATATTAACCTTTTCAGTGTGGTTTTCGGGATGTAAATTTTCTTGGAGTACCAGTACTGTATTGCCTCATATTTGTTTCTTTATTATGGCATAATGCCATACGTGGTAGAAGATGAAAACGTGTGCTTGAAATGCAGTGAACAGTTGAAACTAGCCAATAGTATGGAATAAAACACTTCGTTTGAAACAAACTGGTTGCCTCAGCGCAAAAGATAAATAAAAGCCGAATTTCTTTGGCAAAGTGACAAAAATAACTCCATTGTTCTGCAAGGCGATTAATGCTTGACTTGTCAGAAAGGTGGAAATAAAATCAGATCTGGAACTAACAACATACTGTAGCCTTCGATAATTATGTGGATGTATTTTAATTCAGTTGATAGCCCTCAGCCACAGAAATCACTTTTCTTTCCATTTAATGTGAGAGCAGTAAACGAAGAGGAAACAGCAAAAATCACTAAATGTAAACACAGATCACATGGATCTACGATCGAGCATTTGAGATAGGACACAAAAAATTAAAAAAAAAAATCTTTTCAAAAATGTTCGTTTTGTAGTGCACATCTTTCTGAAGAGTCTGATGCATAAAACATATAACTTCGAGGAAATGTAAGCCATGTTATTTGGTCTTAAGTGTGCCAAGGGCAGTGCCACGCCTCTTCACACAGCATTCTTCTACCGCACGTCACTGTACTTCGCACTGTGGAACTCAAATGTCTATATTTTGTACTGGGTGCCATCAAACTATATTCAGGGCAGTGCAAATTAAAATGTCCTGTGGTGTATCTCCTGCTCCCAGTCGGCCGGTTTGACATCATGCCCCCCCCACCCCCCACCCCACAATTAATAGTGGATGGGATTATTTGTGCCCGGAAGAACAAGAGCCCCTCAGAAAATTTGGACTCTTTATTGCCTATTAGCTAGTAACTTGCTGTTCTGTGTGACATAAAATGAAATACAGGATACACAAAACCAGGTAAGACAAGAGGCAAGCAAGACAGTACACAGTTCTTCAATCCTTAAGTCCTAGTGTTCTTTTTTTTCCCCTCTCTAATCTTGCTACAGCTTTACATGGTGTGCTTTCCTTTCTGCGAAAGAATCTATTACCTCATCAAAGTTTGTCAAACGTTTTGCTACATGAAAAACCTAAATGCTGTTGTCTAATACTGCAAAAGCAGTTAATACAAATAGTACCCAAGACTGGTGTGGTTTCTCGATCTGATTACGTCTATGTTGTCACTGTCTGCTAGACAAAAGAAAACAGGCCTTTCTAATGTTTTGGTAATGATGGTCATTTTTATAATACGACAGAATATACTTCGCGAAGTAACAATATGAAATGCCTATTTGGCCTACTGCAATCAAAATGATTTATGTTAGGAAATGGTTGCACATTTCATTCATACGCTCCAGTTTTTGAAGCACGAGATAGAAAAGTAGTAGTAGTACGAAATGTTTGTATAAATTTGGAATCGTCATATTATTCCATAATTTGTGTGATGTCCCCGTTTCTTCTCCTTCCTCGTTCTAACAAACTATCTTCTCATCAATAATTCTGTAACTATTCCTACCATTGTCAAAGCTCATTCTCCGGTTAACTCTACTAACCCTGCCAGAATCAACGGTTTAGTTACCCAGCGATTATTCTCCGGTTAGGCGTTATTACGTGTTCGTTCAACGCGTTTTCCGCACTACTCCCAGAATAGAACTTATGAGCTGCTAGCCAGGAAATGTAAAACTTGCCCTTTCTACTGTAGCGATGTGGCCAAAAATTTTCTGTTTAAATTTCATTTTCTTGGATACACCGAGAAGATAATACATAATCTTTCTTACCTGTTATTCTTGTTAGTCGTTTATTTCCACTCTGGTAGTCTGAATCTATGGACATAGCTAGTAATTATAACAACGATGATCATTCGCATACCCAATCAATCAATCACATAAACAAACGGCATTCACCCGTTCGGCTTTATTCCGCTCAGCTCGTATAGCGCCGTCACCTTTTGTCTGCAGGAAAGTTTATTTCTAGATGCGATGAGGATTCCCCTGGCATGGACATCATGTACACTATGCACGCATTCAAAAAGCAACTTATGATTCATTCATAAATCAACTTAGAATGTGTTAAAAAAGCAGCAGGGATGCATTTCAAAATCATTTGAATAATCGATAGACTAGCGTGCGCTAGATGCATTGTGAAACAAGATTTTTTTCCCCTCAAGAATACGAATTTGCCCCCCTCATGACCAAAATTGCCACCCGGTTCCGATACCCTGGTTTGCTGCGGACACAACCAACAGCGACATTTCTGTACACAGAAGCGGGAGAAGGTACTACCCATACGCGACTCAACTGCGCATGATCTCGCTCGTAACTGCTTAAATGAATAGAATGTAAACAGTTGTGACGTCACACTCATAGGAGGCAATTTGTAGTCGCGAAGGATTGCATAGTCTTCCTAAACCCTTTGACACATTTTGCTGATGGCAAACGCTTGTATGAACACTGTCTTTATATATATGAAACATTTCCTTTGCAATTTAGGTTTTATTCTCCCGTTCATACATTGTTGCTGCAGCATTATTCTGCAGTAGCGGGATACAGTAATATCCTTCATTGGAGTATCGGTTCTTACCGGTCAAAATTACAAAAAACTAACTGAAAATTAAAACAACGAAAAATTCCCGGAATTCTAAAAAATTCCCGGGTATTTCCCGGATCTCCCGGTTGTCCTGGGTTGTATACACCCTGTTCTTACTCATTCAACATGTCAGCAGTTGTTTTCCCATAGTCTCTGTATTTCTTAGTGATCTTCTTATGAAAGATTTGCTGTGTGTAAAAAATTGGCCAAGGCCTTGGGAGTAAAGGAGAGTCGCCTCACAAAACAAAACTCATGGGTTTAGACTTCACATAGGTAGCATCTTTTTTTCCTCTATAGTCATTTTCCTTTCTTTTGTTTAGATTTTAATGAAAGAAATAGACTTGATTTAATTTACAGCCTGACACACTGTTAAATAAGAACAGAAGAGAAATTGACGTTGTTATGAAGCAAAACTAAGAGGTATAATTCTTATAAGATTTCAAGGCAAAATGTTATAATAAAAAAATGAATATCACAATACATCATACACTTAATAAAATAGGTGAACAGTATGCTGTTTTCTGAGTAGAGAATTTGGTTGGAAATTGAAAGTGTGTGAATTTTATCAAAACGTTTCTTGTAAATCCATTTCTTACCAGATGTAAAGGCTGTCAGTGGTAACAGAGTTATTGTCCAGAAAAACATGTATGGAACAAGAACTGATATTGTGGGTAGGAAACTGAAGGTAGAAATGCTGAACTCTATTTTCAAATATTCCCTTACAAAGAAAAATCCAGGCATATTGCCCCAATTTAATTCTCCGCCACTGCAATGACGAGTGACAAACATAGGTGTCAGTAGTGATGAGAAACAGCTGAAACCACTACAACTGAACAAAGCTCCAAGTCCTGATGAAAACCCTGTACTACTCTACAGAGAATTTGTGGCTGAGTTAGTTGTTCTTTTAAGCATATAAATCATAAATTCCTCAAACAAAAAACTGTAACCTGTAGTTGGAAGAAAGTACAATTCACACTCATATACAAGAAGGATATTCAGAATAAATCCCCGAAACTACCATCCAAAATATTTGACATTCATCTATTGTAGAATCTTAGAATATAATCTGATCTCAAAAGTAATGACGTATCTCGAACAGAATGGCTAGCTGCGTGCCAATCAACACGGATCCCGTAAAAATCAGTAACATAAAATCCAACTCACACTATTGTCATATGACATCCTGAATGTTGTGGATCGAGGCAGTCAGGTAGAGGCAGTATTTCTTGACTTCTGAAAAGCCTCAACTCAGTATTACATTAATGATTATTAGTGAGATACTATCATAAAGCGAATCAAATGAAATTTGTGAGTGGACTGAGGATTTCCTGGTAGGGAGAACACAGTACGATATTTTGAATGAAGAGTCATTGACAGGCTTAGAAGTAATTTCAGGTATGTCCCAAGGAAATGTATTGGGATCCTTTATGTTGGAAAGTAATCACATGGCAGACAATATGAACAGTAACCACACACTTTTTGCAGATGATGGCATTACTTACAAATGAAGTACTACTTACAAATGAAGTACTACTTGAAAAATGCTGCATAAGTAATCAGTCAGATTTTGATACGATTTAAAATGTGGTGAAAAGACTGCCAACTAGTTTTAAATGTTCAGAAATGTAAAGCTGTCCACTTCAAAAAATAATCTGCTGTATCTTATGAGAACAGTATTTATGGGTCACAACTGGAATAAGGCAACTCAATTAAGACACCTATTATCCTGCAAAAGCCTTCTTACAAAGTTTCAAAAACCAGCATTAAGTGAAGAATCTAGGAATTCATACAACCTCATATATATTACTCCTATAAGACCCACGAAGATAAGACTGGACTAATTACAGCAAGCACAAACACATTTATGCACTCATTCTTCCAAATAAGTGGTACCCTCTGTCATGCACTTAACAATGATTTGCAGAACATAGGTAGGTGTAGGTGTGTGTGTGTGTGTGAGAGAGAGAGAGAGAGAGAGAGAGAGAGAGAGAGAGAGAGAGAGAGAGAGATGTCAATACACTATGGGTAAAGTCACCCAAGGAAAATGTAAAAATCATATCAAACAGCATGCAGCTTTAGAATTACACTTCTATTCTTCTGTTTACAGAGCTTCACTCAAAATCTTACACAACATAGCAGCAGACAAATGCTTGTGATAATCCAACATATCAAGGATAAACACAGTGAAGAAGATTTGTTACAATCATGGCTGATGCCACTGTGAGGGCAGACTGTCCATAGCACTGAATACACAATAGTAATACTGAATGTTTCTCATGGTCATACATTCATCATTTTGCACCATCACTCAGATGTTATGTCCAAATTTCTGCCTAGCCATATTATTGAGTAATGCCACCTGTGAATGCAGTAGATGATTCTGGGGAAATGATAGGACAGCTCCTCTAACACTGTGGTTAATTACTTTCCACATTCTTCTTTCAAATTACAAATAAACTTCACTTAAATAAAGATCCACTTTAATATCCATTAAAGTTTCATACCACTGGGGAAGGAAGATGACACTGAGAATACATGGAACTACACCTTTATCCTTGTTAACATGCTTTTAAGCAGTTACTTCACACGTCTACAAACTATTTTTATTTCACTGGAATTTAACAGGTACTTCATGCAGCACATGTTTTAATACATGCATGACTTGGCATTGAGTTAGCTTGTATATGCACCATTTAAACTAGTCCCAAGATTGTACTAAACACAAAGATCATTTTATGATGTAATGGACAACTCTTTAGACACGAAAGCTTATCACACTTGGTTAATAACCACTATTTGTCCCAGGAATATATTTTGTATGAAGGTATTCAGATACTTGACACTGACTGCCACTTACAAAAGCATATGTTAACATACTGTGAATAATTTAAAACTTTCATTAATGTCTGTCATACATTAACAAATTGTATTATGGACACATCAAAAAAGACATATCAAAATAAATACACGACTTAATAATATCCACTATTTTAGGTTAAGAACATTTTATAGTTACAAAAAGTACAAAAACTGTCAATATCAGTAATTTACTGCCTGACACTGTAAAAACATCAGTACTACAGATTTTCTTGCAAATGTTGATCAAAATAGAAATAGTTAAGTATGTACATCCAAGTACGGCCACTCAAAGACAGAATAAATGTTAGGTTATCAGTGGAATTACATTGAGCTATTAATTTTAACTAATTTTCCATACATTTTTATTTTCATGACAATAGGAAACGTTATGAAACCAGATAGCACACGTTCCACTTCCTTCCTTCCTTCCTTCCTTCCTTCCTTCCTCACTCCCTCCCTCCCTTTAATTTTTCTCCTCCTCTATGGAAAGAAGGCAATGAGTGTGACAGATAGGAATATAAACTGTCTACTGTTAATTAACACACAACACACAACAGTTACAGCAAGCAAAGCATTACTACATCTTTGTTCAGGAGTCATAGATGGAGAAATGAAGTACAAATAATTGTGAACATGAAAAACAAGGAACTGCAAATGCTGTGGTATTACAAGTATACCATTCAGAGTTCTATATTTTTCATTTCTTAGTATAGGAATTATTATATGAACAAGTGGCAAATTTGAACAATATTTTGTTGCTGGTATTCATAAGTGCTTCACCAATGAGTTTCCAGCTACAGTAAGACTTTTTTTAACTCAGTCACACACAAGATTCTGCATGCTCATTTCCTGTCACTGAAATTTGCAATTCTTTTCAGAAAACAACAATAAAAACATCTACAACTGCACTACATGATCAAAATGGAGTACTTGTCTACAGATTTCTCAGCATTCAAATAAATGTATGCACATAGTCTCTGTAACTGTCATTCACTAATAATTTTAAAAACCGTGATAATGAAATAGATACCTGCATATGTGCCCAGTATATTAGAAGATTTCATGAAAAGGAAAGTTGCTACTCGGTATATAGTGGAAATGCTGAGTTGCAGATAAGCACACAAAAAGACTGTCACAACTAAGCTTTGTCAAAAATGGACGACAGACACATACACCACTCATGCAGACACGACACACACACACACACACACACACACACACACACACACACACACAACTGAAGCCACACTGTGAGCAGCAGCAGCAGTGCATGACAGGAGTGGTAAATGGGTAGGGGTAAGGATGAGGGTGGTGTGTGGATGGGGAGGGATAGTAGGGTAGGGGTGGGGGACCATGAAGCACTGCTGGGTAGCATGCAGGGACAGTGCAGTCAGGTTGGACGGAGGGCAGGGGAGAGGCTGAGGGGGAGGGTAGAAGAAAAGGAGAGAAGTAAAAAGACTGGGTGCATTGGTGGCATGGTGGCCATTCATGCGGACAGACAGCTTGTTGGTTGTCATGCCCACATAGAATGCAGCAGTGAGTTTCGACCACCTCTCGTCACGGCCTGAAATGAGAAATGTCCTGCCCACTATCCTTCCCACCTCTCCCACAGTGGTATTCCGCCATTCACCAAACCTACACAATATACTTGTCCATCCCTACACACCCCCTGCTCCCAACCCCGTACCTCACGGCTCATATCCTTATAATAGACATAGATGCAAGACATCCTCCCACCACCACCTACTCCTCCAGTCCGGTCACAAACATCACCTATACATTCAAGTATAGGGCTACCTGTGAAACCAGTCATGTGATCTGCAAGCTAAGCTGCTACCACTGTGCTGCATTCTATGTGAGCATGACAACCAACAAGCTGTCTCTCCACATCAATGGAAAGCAACAAACTGTGGTCAAGAAACAAGTGGACTACCCTGCTACTGAGCACACTGCCCAACGTATTTCAATGACTGCTTCACACAGCCTGTGCCATATGGATCCTTCCCACCAACACTAACTTTTCTGAATTGTGTAGGTGGGAACTCTCCTTGCAATATATCGTACGTTCCCGTAATCCTCCTGGCTTCATCCTTCGTTAGTCACTGTCCCCACCCATTCAGTAACTTCCCTGTACCCATTTCAGCACTACACAGCCCTCATTCCACCAATGCACCCAGTCTTTTTACTTCTCTCCTTTTCCGCTACCCCCCCCCCCCCCCCAACTCTCCGACTCTCCATGGTCCACTGTCTAACCCGACTACACCTGGCTGCCCTACCCTCTCTCCACCTCGTCCCTGCACGCTCCCCAGCTGCACTTCACTGTCCCCAACCCGTACCCTACTATCCCTCCCCCTCCCCACCCGTCTCCTCCTTACCCCCACCCAGTTGCCACTCACATCATGCACTGCTGCTGCTGCTCGCAGTGTGGCTTCAGCTGCCAGAGACCACAGTCATGTGTGTGTGAGTTGCACTTGCGTGAGTGATGTATGTCTCTGTCATCTATTATCGACAGAAGCACTGTCGGCCAAAAGCTTAGTTGTGACAATCTTTTTGTTGTGCCATTCTGCGACTCAGCATCTTCACTATATAGTAAGTAGCAACTTTCCTTTTCATAATACTGTCACATTCCATCCTGGATTTTCCATTGTTTGATACTAGAAGATCTGACTGATAAAACAATTTAAACATAATGATTTCAGATTTTATGACAATTTTCAACCCAAGCCCTGATGCTGGGAGAAAGGCATTATTCTCACACTTTATTACTGTGTTACACATAAATTCAGTCTTAGGAAAGGCAAGACATACAAAACATACAATGTACCTCATAAAAACATCCACATCCACAACAAAATACAACACAGTTAACAGAATAGGATTTGCGTTTAGTGAAAAATGAAACATAAATTTCAGAGGAACTGATTGACTTAAAATACAGAATTAAATCTATGACCTCAAATATACATCACATAAACATAGTAAGAAAGGAAGAGAGCAAATATTTTAATGGAGATTTACTGTAGTCTGCAAAATGATGCACATTCTCTTGCTACACACAATAGTCTTTCTCCTGCAAAAAGATCAGAAACAGTTACACAAATGTACAAGAAAGAAGGGTTAGCTTTTAAAACATACCGATATTGACAGAGCTCAGAAGAATCACAGCGGACTGTAAATACCTGCCAACATTTGGAATGTCTGGCCATCAGGCAAATGGTCATGCAAGAAAAGGGGGATAATTATTGAACTATATGAAACAAAATTGTCATAACTTCTCAATAGTTTGTGTTAGGATGTTCAAACTTCACGGTTGGCCATACTGATTTACCAACAAATGATGGGAATTAGTACGCACTGAATGGTTTGGTTCAGTGATGATGCCCACTTTCATTTGGATGGGTTCATCAATAACCAAAATTGGCACATTTGGGGAACTGAGAATCCGCATTTCGTGATTGAGAAGTCTCTTCACCTTCAATGTCTGACTTTGTGGTGAGTAATGTCCAGTCATGTAATAATTGGTGCGATATTCCTTGATAGCACGGTGACTACTAAATGGTGAGTGAAGGTTTTGGAAGATGATTTCATCCCCATTATCCAAAGTGACCCTGACTTCGACAAGATGAGGTTCCTGCAAGATTGAGCTCGACCCCACCAAAGGAGTAGAGTGTTTGATGTCCTGGAGGAGCACTTTGGGGACCGCATTCCGGCTCTGGGGTACCTGGAGGCCACTGGCATAGGCTTGATTGGCTGCCATATTCTCCGGATCTGAACACCGAAACTCCTTTTAGTGGGGCTATATTAAGACAAGGTGTACAGCAATAACGCAAAAATCATTGCTTAACTGATACAGCCATTCAGCAGGTCATCGACAGCATCAATGTTCTGACACCTCAGCGGGTCATGCACAATTTCGCATTTGTCTGCACCACATCATCGCCAATGATGACAGGCATGTCGAACATGTCATAACCAAAATCAGAATACCTGTACTGTCATTTACATGTTAAATAAAGTATGTGCACACTGTAGTTTATAACTAATTTACGTTTTTCTTTCATACAGTTCAATAATTGTCACCCTATATGAACACTTTTTTATACTGACCCAATTGGCCAGCTGGCAATACCTTGTAAGCACCACTTTTCAGGATTAAAGGGTAAGACAGTTAATTGTTCTGGAAGTGGACGATAATCCTAGCTATCAATAACAAACAACGCAGGACTCTCCTTCCTCTAGTAATACTTCTGCTACAGTCAGTAACTTTGACAAAAGCAGTGGTTATAAAATGCACAAAAATAATTCAATTATTATTTTATCATTACAAGTAAAAGTTCTTCAGAAATCAATGAGAATTAGTGAGCAGGAGACAAAGAATGAGCAATTGGATGTTTTCAGTTACTATGTAAAGTCCCCAGTAACTTGTTAAACAAAAAAAATTAAATCACATGAACAAAAGCAAGCAATAATCTACTGGCTAATCAGGTACATGCTTATGAAAAAGTGATTCACTCCTACAATTCTGACATAACTCGAAGTCATAAAAATTAGCAAAAGAGATCTAACATACAAAGCTAATCAAATTCAAATTAACAGTATACGAACACACCAATGAACAGAATCCACTGGTTTGAAAATGTTAAGAAAAACAATAATTTTAATTAAAGGAATGGTCAAATTTCTACTGCTACAAATTTGCAACACAACACAATATACACTAAATAAGGAAACACAACAGAAAGATCAATAAATTCGTAACTGTCTTTAGTTGTAAATGTCTTAGGGTTTTCTTTTTTTTTTAATATCGCTTTTTTCACTATTTTTCTGTGTACATCAATAGAAAATGTCACTACTTTTATTATAAAACACACGCACATACCAAATATTATTTGAATCCAGCACACAAATATCTCTGTTTTTACAACAACCCTATTTTTCTACATTAATAGTCACAACAGTCCTCAACTTAAGCACCTTTAGGAAATGAGAAACATAATTCATTCTTCTTTCTTTAAAAATGCAGTATATCCAAAATAGATCTCTTGAAGCTGCATCTTTCTTACATCATGTGAAACTGTAGCAATGAAGTGGTTCCTGTAAGAAATACAATGAGTTCATTAGTTTTATGGAGGTGTGATAGGTGCCTTTAACTACTATGAAAATGCTTTCATTCTTTTGCTGAGGTCAAAAAATAAAAATTACGGAGCAATTCAAATACAGTTATATAGTATTAATAATGAATGAACAGATGACACTTATCTGTATAAATACACATGCTGAGAGTGAAAAATTTTGTTTTGTTTGCCATCACTACTGAAGTCAAGGCAATCTCTCTCTCTCTCTCTCTCTCTCTCTCTCTGTGTGTGTGTGTGTGTGTGTGTGTGTGTGTGTGTGTGTGTGTGTGTGTGGGCGCGCGCGCGTGCGCACGCACTGTCTCGCATGTGAGTGTGCACATCATGTTTAGGCTGTTGGTCTCTATTATATTCCTCACGGTAACTGATACCTGCTTTTTCATATTTATGCACATTTATATCAGACTAAATTATAATACATAAAGGATAGATTGCTACCCACCACCTAGGGGAGATGTTGAGTCACAGACAGACACAACAAAAAGACTGCCATATATTTAAGCTTTTGGTCAAAAGGCCTTCTTCCAAAGTAAAAAGCACACACACACACACACACACACACACACACACAATCACTGTTTCTAGCCACTATGGTCAGACTGCAGACAGCTGTCAATGGTGAAGGTTAAGCAAGCAGCATAGGCTGGGGAGGGGTAAGGATAGCAGGATAGGATTGGGGAAAGCACAGTGCTGCTTGTGGAAGCATACAGGGACACGGTAGGGACAGGTACGGCTGCTACGTACAGTCAGGAGGATGGGGCAGGGAGGAGGCAGAAGAAAAGAGAAATTGAGAAATGGGGGGAAAAAAGACCAATGGGTATGTTGGCAGAAGAGGTGGTAATGCAGTGCTGGAATGAGAGCAGGGATGGAGATAAATAAGTGAAGGACAGAGACTAGCAAAGGCCAAGGCCAGGGGATTTATGGGAACACAGGGAGAGTTCCCACCTAAGCAAGTTTGCTTTAGTTTCACAGCCTGCACCATATGGATCCTTCCACAGCCTGGAACTCCCCCCTCCTCCCAAACCTCTAGCAGCCTTACCCTGTCCCTGCACCCTGCATGCTCCCACAACCAGCACTACATCTTCCCCACCCCTACTTTGCTATACCTCTGCCTCCCCACCTCATGCTGGCTCCTTACCCCTACCACTCACACCAGACTGCTGCTCCCACGAGGCACAGTTTCTTTCCGAAGTCTGGCCACAGTGGCTGGAGACACTCGAGTGTGATTTGTGCTCGTGTGACTGTACGCGTGTTTTCTACTTCGGAAGAAAGCCTTTTAGCTGGAAACTTAAATGTATAGCAGACTTTTTGTTGTGCCTACCTGTGATTCAATGTCTCCCCTATATGATGAGTAGGAATCTATCCTTTTCTCAAATTATTTTATTTTATTTTTCAGTGAAAGAAAGATTAACTTTCTCGACAGCTTTTAACTTGGTTTTAAAAATAGAGTATCAACTGTATATTTTTTGGAATGCAAAAACTATGCCACATAAATAATTGACCTCCAAGCTTTAATGCACTGAAAACCGCAGGACAACTGTACAGTTACATGTATCAGTATGTTTAAAAAAAATATGCCAAAGAAAATGGCAAAGAATTATCACAAAGTGCACTGAAACAACACTCTCTAAATGACATTCTCTAAACGAAATTTTGAGTTTCTGATCTCTAGAATGAAAGAAGCCCAAAACAGAAATGCTTTCTTGGCAAAAAAGAGCTCAAACAAAATAGAGTGTAGGAACTAAAAGTATAACTTTCTACGAATTTAAAAGGTGTTTCCAACTAAGTAATTATAAAGTACTGAAATAGCTTTTTTCCGTAAGTTTGATTTTAAATATGATACAATTGTGATTTTTCAAATACACAGTTATATTAAGATATTCTCATCACTCCTCCAATCTTAAGCGTCTCCTAAATTATTAAAAACATACTGCAAACACTCGCTCAAACTCTCTGTGTGTTCTTGTGTGTATTTTCCAGGTTTAGGGTTTGGCACAGAAGATCAATATATTTCTGAGACTTGTTTCAGTTTCATTTATAACTTGCATCGATTGTACAGGCCCAGACATTGCTATCAGTACACTGTCAATCACAGATGCCGAAGTCCAAAACTTTGTCGATTATCCGAAATACAGTTGGAATTGAGTATACAATTACAAATGTCATTTGTGTCTAACTCCAGCAATTTCAAAAAGTTACTTTTTTCATGAAGGCACAAATACCTGAATTTTCTATCTCTTGAAATTTCTCCCATTTCTTATGATCACATAACATTAGCTCTTGAATTACTGTGAACAATTTCCTAAAAAAAATTATTAATGAACGGTTCTAAACTTTAAGTACTGTAAGAGTTACATTCACGCTAAAGTAGAGTAGTTTGACAACAATACATACTGCTCAGCCAAGAGAAGAGTGTACCGTTTCTTGCTTCATAGTGTATGGGAGAAAGATACATTGGTAATATTGAAGCCATTCAGAAAATAATTTGTTGACTGACTATATATGAAGTAATACTAAAATAAATTGTTTCATTCTTGGAGAACTTTGTTAGCTGTGGCAGTCGAAATGACAACTCATAGTATTGAATAGTAAGAATGATTGTCTATGAGGGAGCTTCAGTATCAAGTCTAATTGCTCTGATTTTTTTCTTTTTTAACAGCAAACCTCTCTAATGATGCTCAATGCCTCTCTCTCAACATCTACCAGTTTGCCAACCATCCCTGCAATGACTTACCACCAACATAACCAAAAATGTGACCAAACGTGCCACTATTTCTTGGATGTTCTGTATCTCCTGCAGTAATCTTACTTGTTAGGTGTCCCAGGCAGCTGAGCATACTCAAGAATCAAGTAAACAAGTGATCTGTAAGCCAATTCTTTCACAGATAAATTACATTTTCTCACAATTTTTCCAACGAATCTCAGCCTGGCGTTTGCTTTCCTACCAGTTTTATGTGGTCGTAGCAATTTAGATCACTGCAGACAGTTACTCCTGGAAATATTACAGTTGTTACAGTTAACAGTGATTTATCACCAATAGTTTGCACACACCTGCTGGCCTACACGTATTCATAACTGCAATAACTCGAGGGAAGGATGAATCTCTCAGTGATCACTAATACATTGGCAGTCATTGGGAGCCACATTATTAACCTTTTAACTACATGTTTGTTCATTGCATTCACGAACTGTCAGCAATGTGGTTGAGCGGACATGCGGGCCACTAATCAAATACTTATCATCCAATTTTACAAAAACTACTTGGTGAAAAAATTTAATTCTTTCACATCCTACAGTAATATATCTTCGTCTGATAACAAACTGAATTACTTTTCGTTACTCGTCTTAAGTTACCGTGCTGCATCCAATGAAGTAAAGCATTGCACAGTATTTTAAAATTTTCGTGAAGGTAAAGACACAGTGAATAGATTTTGGTACGATTTGTTTTACATTGTCGACTGCAGTGAATGAAATGTGGCGAAGATATCGAAATTGCATTTAAAGCTCAGATTAGAGAGATATATATCAATGTTCTCGAGATGTTTTTATATCTACAGGGGAGTTGCACGAATTGTCAGCAATGTACTCGAGTGGATGTACCGAACACTATTAAACATGTATCGTCCAGTTTTAAGTAAACTATTTGGCAAAAAATTGATTCTTTTGCATCTTATAGTATATCTCTGTTTGATAAATGATGGGATTTCCTTTCGTTATTTATCTTAGTCATTATGCCGCATCAAAGTTTTTTGCGGAGGTAAAAACACGTTGCACGGACTACGCATACGGTTCATTTTACGTCGCTGATTGCAGTGTATCAGATCTAGGTAATACATTAAAATTGTATTTAAAGTTGAGAGCAGACTAATATATATGACCATTCTCAAGATATTTGTTCTTATATCCACGGGAGGGTTCCGCAAATTGTGCCCAGTGTTCCTTCCGTGCGGAATGCCAATCATACTATTTGCCGTATTTCATTAATAGTTCAAGATACAGAAAAGAGGTTTTTTTACAAATGAAGCATGCAAAGAGTTGTTTACATTGCTGTCTGATTAATACTCGAAACATTTTTACCTATCAAGATATAGATGGAAATATTTTTTTTTTTTTCAATGGAAAGATGTACTTCTTTCAACTGCATTTCGTATCTAGTCCAAAAAGAATATTGTGCCATTGAACACATTAATATTTACAATATTCTATGTGGGATACTCATCTTTAATCGAAACCTGGTTTTTGTTATGTCAAACGATATAACCACTAAGTAACTAAATGCTTTAATTATTTCAGTTTCCACTGAGATCTTTTGTTTAATTACATCCTTTAGAACATGTTACAGCAACATGTAATGATATCAGCTAGCCACGCAGTCTTTTTAGCCACACTATTGAAATAATTTTGTGTATGGAGGTGTCTAACACTGCTTCAGTTTCTTTTATCCTGTGATGCCAAGTACTACGTGTAATTGCCTGTCACAGTCTTCACGGTTTCTTTCTCTCTACAACCTCAATAGCGCGTGATTTTCTCTGTCAAAAATGAAGATGAAAGCAGCAACACAAATACGATAACAGTAGCAAAAGCACACAGGCCGAATGATCGAACAATGGAAAGCTGCTGAACACTCTGGGTGGAAAAGCAGCTATTGGGCGACTCCACCTGGCCACTAAGCGCCTCCTGCATTAATGCGTCCGGAGCAGAGATCTGAGCGGCCGGCCGCGTTAACACATCAGGAGCACAAAGGCAGCAGCAAGTGGCTGCACATATACATGTCTAGAGCACCAGATGACAGCATCAAAGGTGCACGTAAGTAAGTCCGAAGCATCCGGGGGCAGCAACTGCCACATGCGTTAACACATCTGGAGCACAGGGTTCACGTTGGTTATTCAATGGAAAGAGAGAGAAAGAGTTAAATGATGTAGGAACAATGAGAAAATACTGCAGTCATGATGTGGAGGAAGATCTATTATATGAAGCAGAATTAAATAAGACTACCACTGAAAATCTCAACTTGTAACAGAAGTTATACCATTGACGCTACACGCGTAACATTGTGATTATTTTCCAAAACATATAGATCCCACATCATGAAAAATCATCCAATAAGGGCTTGCAAAGCATGTACAAAAAAGAGTAAAGGAATGAAACAATGTGGGAATGTAAAAACAGTCAAGTTGTGTTACATGTACCTCACGGTTTCGAAAAATATCACACAGCTGATTATCATCAATTGTCCATAACTGTTGAAAACGGTAAATTTAAAAGCTAAGCATTAATTTACAAATTGTTAATACACATTACCCACTTGCAAATAATAAATAATTTTTGTTCACTGACGAATTGGTCATATTTACTTCCCAGACATCCGAAAATTACTGGTTGTGCCCAAATGATGTTTATTATTTCACAACATTTGGCGCTGGTTTGAGCACTTGGCAAAACCGTTCACTAGCTCACGACCAACCTCCTTGCTTACTATAGCCCAAGCAATCAGGAGATAGTGGGTAGGCCAATGGGTTAGAACAGGCTGTTCCAACCGAGCTCCAGGGAGCCGGAGCGCTCACTGCGGCAGCTCGGAGCCCACGTGGAGGGGGAAAGCGAACTCACTGCCCCCTGGCCGCATGCACCCGCAACTGACGCAATAATCTGTGTTTAATGACAGCTATGACTAGCCGCGGGAGCCCTGTACATCTATTGGAGGATACTTTTCTATTCATTGAGAGGGATGGTCATCCTCAGTGTCTTGTATGTCATAAAGTATTTAATTCCGCGAAGAGGTACAATATACAATGACATTATACACGTCTTCACGCAGCGCACTACAATCAGGCAGAAGGCGTTGCACGCAGAGAACTGGTAGCCAGGCTTAAAAATGACATGCCAGATTAAAAACAGTTTCGTAATACGGAGGGTATCAAAACATGCAACATAGTTCGTGTTCTGTAATGCGTTTATAATTTTCAGGTGAATGAGAGCGGAGAAAACACTACTGAATCTGCAATTCGAGCAAGCTACAGGGTCGCTCACATCATTGCGACGAGAGGCAAGCCGTTTTCGGTGGGACCACTCGTAAAATCTTGCATGGTAGCAGTTACAGAATGTTTGTTTCCAAGGGAGGTGCAGGCAATTGAAGGGGTTTGCCTGTCGAAGCAAACAATCTCTCGTCGAATCCTTGACATGGCAGCGGATTTAGAGACACAGCTCAGAAAAAAGGTGGAGAGCTGTGTTGCATTTTCGCTGGTGCTTGACGAAAGCACCGACACATTGGACTGTGCTCAGCTTACAGTCTTTGTGTGTGGTGTTGACATGGAGCTGCAAGTAACTGAAGAACTCTTGGATGTGGTACCACTCGATTACACCGCAACAGGACATGACATTTTGAATCAGTGAACAATACGAATTTGCCGTGGGATAAGCTCCATTGTGTAGCAACAGACGGTGCACCACAAATGATTGGGCTTCACAAAGGTTTTGCTTCTGGTTTGAAAAATAAACTCAGGGACGAATTCGGGAAAGACATTTTGAATCTTCATTGCTTTATTCACCAAGAGGCACTGTGTGCTGAAACAGTAGAGCTAGGTGTCGTAATGAAAGAAGTCGTGAAGTATGTGAATTTTAGCGGCGTCACGATGTGAATCATCGCCAATTCGAAGGATTCCTGAAAGATATGGAAGCAGAGTATGGGGATATACTTTACCACAGTACTGTTCGTTGGCTGAGTCGGGGAAAAGCTTTTGATGTTTTCTTTGCCATTCGTGAGGAAATATCCCTTTTTCTTGAAGTGAAAGGGGAAGAAATGCATTGTCTGAAAGATATAAAATGGATATCAGACCTGGCGTTCCTAGCTGACGTAACTATGCATCTGAATAATTTAAATCTGTCATTGCAGGGCATTGACATGCATGACCCGATCAAAACATTCATGGAAAAGATACGTTTATTTGAGAGGCAGATGAGTAATGGACATTTAACGTTCTTCAATAGTCTTGCTTCTTTAAAACTACCTGAAGGTACTACTTTCGGCGATTACCAAGCAAAGTTAAAGCAGCTCATCACGTCATCTGAAACACGATTCCCAGACCTCACTAGTTTGGAAATAGAACTTAAAGTGTTCAGCACTCCGTTTTCAGTTTCCCCCGATGACTTGTCATCGTCACTTCAATTGGAGATTATTGATTTGCAAAATTCAACTTTGTTGAAAGAGAGGTACTACAACACGTTGGATTTGTAATGATGGTATCGTTCATTACAGCAAAAAACATTTCCCACGCTTCACAACAGTGCCGCTCAGATCATGTGCACGTTTGGATCTATGTATTGTTATGAGCAGCTTTTCTCAGCAATGAAAAGAGTAAAAAGTAAGGAACGATCATTTCTTCAGGATGCAACAATGAAGGCCATCCTCCGCATTAACGCTGCGAACACTTTGACGCCCGATATTTCCGATCTTGTAATGAAAAGAAGATGTCAAGCTACAAAGGCCCAATAAATTTAGTATGCAATATCTTGTAAAATAGTTGTTTCTTATTTATTTCCTGAACATCGTATTTCCTGGTGTAGCATGCCACCACGTCTTAGCAGCTAAGAGTATGAGGTTGTCGATCTTGTAAGACGCAGGTGGCACATCAAAACGCTTGCCTTGCCACCTGCCTCAGCCAGCCGTGCCACGTGCTGGCCCACTTGAATGGTCACAGCGAGCGACACGGCTCCCTGGAGCAGGGAGCGCTCTGCAGCTCACCACGGAGCCGATGAGCTGGAACAGCTTGGGTTAGAAGAATCAAAAGCCGCAATTATCCAAACCAGCACCTCCACAAAGCAGCCACTCCTAATAACATCCACCACATTAAAGTTGGTGATTTAGACTTGCTCAACATTTGATAATATAACTATTTTTAAGTAACCTGTCTTTGTGTAAACTTTCATGCTACAAAGCATGATTTCAATACTATAAAAACAGGACTGTAGGTGAAATTTTAGTTACAAAGAATTTATACACACGTCACAAGATGGACATTGGAATGATGCACAGTCCTGACATTTATAACACCTACACAAACTGAAAAACTTTTAAATGATGAAACACCATGCAACTTCAATGGCAATGAAAAAAGGTCACTGCAACTTGGCACTTGTGAAGACAGTCTTTTGCTAGCTAGGGTTTTAGGCTGCCAGGCTAGTGAGTGTCGGGAGATGAGCAGTGAAATGGTCACGTGTGTGGACTTGGAAATTCAGGTAATTTGCTAAGTTGTAGGATTTTGAAATATTTCACATGGTGCTGGACTATGAAATATTTCAATAGTTGTTGGACGCAGGGAACTTCTGCTAGTGTGCTGTGTTGTGGGACTTGAAAATATTCCAACTAGAGTCTGACTTCAAATATTTTCGACTTTCATCACACTTTGAAATATTTTTAACAGTCATTGAACTTTAAAAACATTTCCAACAGCTGATGAACTTCAAGTTATGCAACCACTTAAGGATTTCGATGTTATGTAGACAGCTCTGGACTCTAAAATATTTCTGAGGGAATTCACACTTTGAATGTTTTATGTGAAATGGGGACATGACAGGCAACTTAACATTTGTGTGCTGATCAGCAGCCATTTAAACTACATGGGACCCGCAACATGACTGATTGTGAAATTCATAAATCAGTGGATTTAATACACTGTTTTATTCAAGGAATATCTCTGTAACGGTATTTTGTTAAGAGAAGGCATCGCTGTTGTATAACTTGGTGACTTTATTCGATTTCAGTGGGTATTGAAATAGCAGTGCACATCTCCCCTTAGGGACCCCTAGACACGTGTACATTAAGAGTTATAAACCGTAATTTTAATGACTTCCAAGAGAACGACAGAGTCACAAGACTCTGCAAAATAAGTTACTTACATTATAAAATGATTAACTGTCCTCCAAACTCTGTACCAGCAAGGCCACGGCAAATCAATGTGAATCCTCTCACAATTTCTTGTAGCTTCCGCTTGTTGGCTCTTTCCCTGTACAGAATCAGTAAAAATGCAGTCACATTAAATAATTTAATGCAGAACATATATGCTATAAGATCCTTAAAATATTTTGGAAATATGCTAACTCCGATTGGTGCTTTTCATTTTTTTCTAAATTGTAACTTACAACAAGACTGTATTTTGCATGAACTGATTTCAGAAGGAACCTTGAAGACAATAAAGCAATGGACTTAAAATCAATTCTAGGATTCTGCAGTAGGCCAGAGTCAGTACATAAGGCAACAGTTATGTTGCTTGTGAATGAATAACAGAAGTGTAGAATACCACAGACTACACTTGCAATAACTCCATGCCTGTGACAACAGAACACCTTGCTCTGTACTACCACTTCAGTGAAGAACTTGGAAGCACAACAATGAGATATTACAACTACAGAGACAGCTAATATCTGCAAACCACACACAAAATTATGACCACAGTTGGTTGTACTGCTACTACGTAAAATGTAATACCTACTGTTAAATTTATATTAATTACAGTACCATAGTGCAGTCAAATGGAATAGGTTGAGAGGACAGTTGGAAACTGTGTTATTCATACAGCTTTTGTTATGTACGTAACACGTTTCAAGGCATACTGGTAAGTACAGCAAACAAAATCAATAGTTTGATCACAGTAATATATTTCCTTTTCAAATGTGTTGCATGATTAGAGGACATACTTCCTTATATCAAAACTGCCTCTCCCATCCTCCTCCTCTCCACAGCAACATGAAAATAAGCTGCTTCTACTGTAATTCTGAAAAGATTAATGACTGAACTGAAAAAAATATGAGTTTACATTTTGTTAACACTGTGGCAGTAGCATGTAACAACACTCTATTAGTGTATCAACATTCATAAAATAGTACAACAATCTGTATTACTTCGCAACTAGCATATAATCCTGTACCAGTTGCAGGATGCCTATCTAATAATTTCCAGGGGCAACATGAATCTGATTTTCAATATTTTGTGTAATTATTGGCCAAATTTAAAATGCTGTCATAATCTACTCATTGAGAGGTATATTAAACATTTATCACGATAAGACAAATATTACAGTTGGAAACTGTGTGTTTGTATTGAGGTAGCATAACTAATGGTGTGAAAATAACAGGATTTTATTCATCCAGTATTTGAAAATGAGAGTACTTAGTGACTTCCAACAAAAATTAAACATAACTTCAAACATTTACAAAACTTTTTCTCACTGACATTTCCCACAAAATGATGAAAGGAAAAAATTTTATCGCTTTCTACATTTCTGCTCTTCGTACAGTACAACTTCAGCATCAGGCAAGACATTTGAATTTATTACTTCTTTACTACCAACTCTATTCCCAGCACAGTTTGCAGAAGGTATCCCGTACACCACTGAATGTACCTGCAAAATTATATCATTGTACGATACATAGCTTGCTGCATGATGTCATAAACATAACAATGTGTGAAAAACTCGCTTTTGCTTAAAATGGAGCATACATTACCCAGACCACATTCATGCAGTGTTTCATAATGAGAGCACTTAGATACCCCCAACGAACTTTAAGTGTAAGTTCAAACTTTTCCTAATCTTTTTCTCACTTCTGTGCTTAAAGTAAAATATTTAACATTTGTAAAGAATGACATTTGAAGCTGTTTCATGCACGGGAGTTTGATTCTTTAAAGAATCAAGGGTTTACTGGTACGGGCTATTTCAGTACGAATTCAGTGAGTCATCTCTTCAAGACCTAAATTATTTACATTCTACCACAACTTTCCTACCATGTTAGTACAAATATACATCAGTAGTCAAGAAATGAAACATGAATGAGATTTCAAAATATTCACCTGGGTTGTAAATTTTAAGATTTTAACATACACAGTATCACAAACAAATTTCTAGCACAAATCACTGAAAATTTAGTGACTCGTACATATCTCAAAGACTTAAAAATTATTCAGTAAAATTAACTTAATACCACATACCTCAAAACCATCTGTACAAACTGTGCTCTTGCATTCTGACTCACACCGTGCCCTGGGAACTCAATTGCTGACACATTGTCAGTAAGCCATCGAGCAAACATTTCTGTTTGTTTTCTGTTGAGCATCATTAACAGATCAGCCAGATGATCTATCATGGTTCTTGGGCAGTTTCCTCCTGTCCATAACACAAAAACTTGAAATAATACTAATAATAAATAACAAGATCAACAACAACAACAATAATAATCTGTTGATGGAAAGTTACAAAATTGTTAGAAAACGAAATTTTCCATTTTAAATTTATCGTAGTTTGGTTGCACCGGCCAACAATGAAAATGAACCAAGATAAGTCTTGGGCTCCACATGTTTATGTTGCAACGCATGTTCAAATACACTGTGAGAATGGCTGAAAAATAAGAAACCATCCATGGCTTTTGCTGTGCCTATGGCTTGGCAGGATCTTACAGATGACTGCTATTTCTGCTTGCCTACACCTACAAAGGAAGTGTTGTCTATGAAGAAAAGACCAACAGTTCATTACCCAAATCTTCGGTCTGCTAATCAACCCATCCTGCATTCAGATAGTTTACCAGTTCCCACTTCACCTGAAAATTATGTGTTTGAAGTAGAAAATGAAGACAATGTGGACCAAGAAGAAGAAGAACCAAACAAGCCTTCCACATCTTGTGACCCTGATGATGAGGGAAAAGATGATAAACTGCACACACTGAGTCAAGTAGAATTAAGGAGAAGGCAGAAATTCTTGGGTATCGACTACAGCAATGGAATCTTCTCAAAAGTGACGTCACAGTCTCACAGTACAGAAAAGTCACATGGAACTGCTTCCCTTTTTGGAGAAACAATCAATCTTGTTGTTTGCCACAATATAAATGGCTTGATGAAATCTTTGAATTTGAACCATGATCCAACTGAATGGAGGCTATTCATAGTTTCCTCCAAGCTTAGTTTGAAAGCTGTGCTGCTTCATGATGGCAGCCCTTCTTCCTTCTATTCCTGTTGGTCATGCAGTTCACATGGAGACATATGCAGGTATCAGCCCTCTTGGACTCAATCAGATTCGATGAACGCAAATGGAAAATCTGTGGTGATCTAAAAGTCACTGCCGTACTCTTAGGAATGCAACTGGGGTACACAAAACATTGCTGCTTCTTATGTAAGTGAAACAGTAGGGATAGGAAATTGCATTATATTAAAGCGAACTGGCCAGTACGAAATCTTAACCCTAGTGCGAAAAATGTCATTTCCCAGCCTCTCTTGGACCCTAAATATGTTCCTCTTCCATCACCCCCCCCCCCATTTCTAACTAGGTTTAAAGAAAAATTCTGTCTAAGGTATCAACCACGAAGGACGGCCTTTAAGGCCATATGAGAGAAATTTTAAAAATTAAGTGACACAAAGGTTAACAAAGGTATTTTCACCGGACCACAAATTCTAGAACTTGTAAATGATCCTGCATTTGACCAAGTTTTGCAGGGGAAAGAAAAAGAAGCTTGGGAAGCCTTCAAGGGAGTTGTTTGTGGATTTCTAGGCAACAAAAGAGATGATAACTACATTCATTTGGTGAAAGTACTCCTGTAAAAATACCATAACCTTGGATGCAGCATGTCCCTTAAAATCCATTTTCTCTACTCCCACCTAGACTTTTCCCCTCCTAGTTGTGGAGCTGTCAGTAGTGAACATGGAGAAAGATTCCATCAGGACATTTCTGTTATGGAACAAAGATATCAGGGCCATTGGAATGAAGCAATGCTTACAAATTACTGTTGACCTCGATGTCAGGATGCTCCGGAACACTTTTAGAAGAGGCAAGCTGAAAGGAAATGATCTCATGCGGCCACCACATGATTTTCTTCAGACCCAACCATCTGCGAGGTATTCTTCCAGCAATTTAGAACTCTTAAAATGTAACTACCATTTTCAAAAATTCCAATACAATTTCAATGTTGTTAGGATATGTAATTAAAATGTATCTTTTTCTCTTAATCTGCTAATATGAAATACTTTCACCTAATGTGTACCACAGAAACTAGAGCTAAAGAAAATTTTTCATCGTCATATTTGTTTTTCTCGACCCAAAATTAGTAAGAGTTGACTCATGATGTGCAGGAAACATTCTTCTTCTTCTTCTTCTTCTTCTTCTTCTTCTTCTTCTTCTTTTTTGCCAGTGTTATCAGACCAACTCCACAGAAGCTTGAGATTTTAGCTAGTACCGACTCACAATTTCTTTTAAAACTTTCACCTCTTCATGAATGTCAAAAATGCCTGGATCAGATTGGGCATTAAGCTGAAGTCAACCCACTCATCCTTTCCATAAACATGCTGTAAAAAAGATTTTACCAACTACCGTAGTGTCATGTGGAGTTGCATGACCCACCTCCAAAGATCATGTGTGTGTGCTGTCACATATGACCAACAAGATTGAGCAGAATGCAAACTGTCGAGCAACGAAGCACTGTTTCCTGATGAAAAAATATTGTAACAAGTAGCATGTATTTACATAGCAATTATTGAGTTTTGCCCCATATAACTGAGTTTGAGGGTAGTATGCATAATTAAATGGTGAGAGGCTGGCGAATTACGTTGCTGCACAGCTCATCACCTAAGGACACTGAGATAAAACTGTTCACTGATGGTAGGAATAGTAGCTGGCCTCTAGGTTTCCTCACCAGAGCACTTTAAGAGAGCATAAACTTACATGATAAAAAGGTCAAGCTGCACAACTGTTTTGCTATTCATAAACCTGGCACAAGCGACGACACTGCACAGTATATAAAAGCACCCACATAAGGTGCTTGACAAAAGATGTGCAGTTCCAGCAAAATTGTGTGTGTCCAGCCACTGATACTCACTCACAACTATGTCTGCAGAGGTGTCACGGAAAGAACACATGAAAACTGCAATGAACGCAAATGAGATTGTTTAGCTTCTATTTGTGCCTTAGCAATGTCGTATGTTGAGAGGGCTTCTGCAGAGCACCTCTACCCTGGATTTTCTATGATGTCTGCAGGACATCTTGTTGCTGCACATGTTTTCTCTTTTAGCAGGGCTTCCAGCAAGAAGTTCCCAGCAGAAAATTGTGAAGCTGTACGTCAATAGCAGTTACAGAGATTTTTCCGTATTTTTCCAACTTTTTAGATCGCCAAATTTTTCAGCAATATAGCATGTGTGGGAGTACTTGGGTGTAAAACCTAATGAAACCACATACTGAAAGTTATTTACAAATGCTGTTAAGAAAACACGGGTGGACACTATGAAGGCTATCTTCCAGAACCAATATGCCCAACTAGGATGCATAAAACTCACTCCATGTGAACATGTATTGCAAAGTGTTGTGACTCGCCGATCATTCAAAGCGCCGTTGCGCAATTACGCGCGTCCTCTACGTGCGGCGCTCTCTGCCAGCCATGCAGCAGCTGCGCCACCTAAGCGGCCAGCCGAGCAGCGGCCGCTAGACTGGGACTCAGTGCTCATTCGAATGCTCAAAATTTCATCTTGTTACGGATCACAAACCACTTGTTTCCTTGTTTCATCCATCAACGTCACTTCCCGACAAGGCTGCACACTGCCTCCAGCGTTGGGATCTTTACTTGTCTCGTTTCAATTATGAGATTCATTTCCAGCCGACGGCTCAACATGCGAATGCTGATGCTCTGTCTCGCCTTCCCGTGGGTCCTGATCAGGCATTCGATAGGGACGAACTTTTGTGTTTCCACCTGGATGTTGCCGAGCAGCGGGTTGTGGACGGGTTCCCCATCACTGGGGACAGGCTGGCGGCTGCTACGGGTTCTGACCCTACTCTCTCCCAGGTTTTACGCTGTATTCAGAAGGGTTGGCCAGATCGCCCATCCGCTAAGACTTCTGATCCGTTGCGGAACTACTACACTTTGCGCTACCACCTCATGGCTAGGGATGGTGTTATCCTCCTCTCCACTGACAATGCTTCGCCGCGTGTTGTGGTACCTGCGTCTTTGCGTGCTTCGGTCTTGCGCCTCCTTCACCAAGGGCACTGGGGTGTGTCTCGCACAAAATATCTGGCGCACCGTCATGTGTACTGGCCTGGCATTGACTCTGAAATAGCACACATGGTCACTGCCTGCGGCCCTTGTGCGTCACAGGCCGCTGCCCCGAAGTCATCTTTGTCACTGTGGCTTTCGCCTGAGAAGCCCTGGGAGCGCATTCATGCTGACTTTGCGGGGCCCTTTTTAGGTACTTATTGGCTCCTCGTAATTGACGCCTACTCTAACTTTCCTTTCATTGTCCGTTGCACGTCGCCTACCACCGCGGCAACCACCAGTGCTCTCGCCCGCATTTTTTTCTTTGGAAGGCCTCCCCTCTAATCTTGTTACTGATAATGGTCCACAATTTGCCTCTTCCGAATTTGCGGATTTTTGTGCTTGTCATGGCATTAAGCATGCCACGGCCCCGCCATTCCATCCACAATCCAACGGTGAGACTGAACGACTGGTCCGCACATTTAAGGCTCAGATGCGGAAACTTCTGACTGCTTCTGCTGCTGATGATGCGCTTCTCCAGTTTCTGGCGTCTTACCGTTTCACCCCCATGGGCGACCACAGCCCGGATGAGCTCTTACATGGCCGACAGCCCCGCACGCTACTTCATCTTCTGCGGCCTTCCACCTCACGGCCGCGGGTGCCTTCACTTGGCTGGTTCACCGCCGATGACCTCGTCTAGGGACGGGGATATGGCAGGTGGCCAAAATAGAGCCCGGGCCGCATCTTAAGACACCGTGGCAGACACCTGTATGAAATCCAGACGGACACAGGTGTTGCAGTGCGTCATTCGGACCAGCTTCGGCCTCGTGTGCCAGCAACGCCTGTTCCGAATGCCGCTACACCACCTTTGGCTCTACCTGACGCTCGGGATCTTGGCATCTCTCGATACTCACAACGCAGCCCTCTCACCGTCATCACGATGCCAGCACAAGAACGGACGCCACCAGGAGACGTGCCCATGCAGGAACCGGATGGCTATCCTCTGTCAGAGGAAATCTACTCGCCTCCTCCTCCAACGGACGCCGACACATCGCCCATGTCTCCTGTCATATCAACTGGACTTGCCGCAATGGGCAGATTGGTGCATGGGGCCCCAGCAGATTTGACCCCTACGTCTCCTGTCATCTCAACCCGTTATCATCAGGGACACTTCCGTCCATACGGGAAGCCTCCTCCTCGAGACTTTACGGCGAGTCAAACAACGCCTATGGACGTTAGCCATCTCCAGGACGCGTCCATCAAGACCAGTGCAACAATTTTAAAGGGGGGAAAAGTGTTGTGACTCGCCGATCATTCAAAGCACCGCCGCGCAATTACGTGCGTCCTCTACGTGCGGCGCTGTCTGCCAGCCATGCAGCAGCTGCGCCACCTAAGCGGCCAACCGAGCAGCAGCCGCTACACTGGGACTCTGTGCTCATTCGAATGCTAACGTGTACACATGTCTTGCTTGTCAACTTACTCTGTGACTTATATGTGTTGTGTCGTTCTGAAATATATGTGTTAAACTTGACGTTATAACACAAAGTAAACCATTTATCCCTCAGAACTTGATGTATTGAAGAAAAAATCCAAATTCTGCACTGAGTATGATTCTTCTTCAATAAGAAGCAGCACATTGTTTTAGGTAAATAGAAATAGTCACAAGGTAGAGGTGGGCAGATATGGTCCACTGTTGTGATAATACAGGAACACACATTGCCTGACAAAAAAGTTAAGCACCTAGAAGACATAGTCAGATTCCAAAGTAACTTCTCATATGTACACACCCTTGGTTGGTATGTAAATGATAACAGAAGCAATTCTCTGCAACTGGTCAACATCCACCATCATGCATTCATGTTGTTCATGTTTAGTGCTGTTACCAGACCTGGTAGGGTATATAAGGGGCATGAACAGCATGTGATGTTGAAAGATCACTGAAGGACACAGAAATGCCAAACACCCAAGTGAGATAGCAACATCAGCAATGGCAGGGTTTGAGAAAGACCTCATTCTGGTTGTCTGTTTGACCAGCTGGTCAAATTGTGCAATATCAAGATTTTTGGGACATTCAGATTTGAAGGTAACCCAGTGTCGCACTATATGCAAATGTGTTTCACATCGACACCTGCCATCTGAAAACAAGTAATGGGCTTCCTGCAACATTCTGTGTCATCCTGCATCATTGGTGAGAGATCAGCAGCAGCTGCCAAAGTAGGGACTACTATCCCATGCATAAACCACTGTTAATAGCACAACACCAATGACCGCGTCTAAGGGTGCTGCATTGAGTTCAGTTATGGATTGCAGTTCTGCAATAATCTGGACAACCATTGTCTGTGAGTATGGCAGCAATCTGGGGAGAGGTTCCATTCTTCCACTGTTTTGGAGAGGCACAGTGAAGTTACTTCTGGCATCACGGTGTGGGGAGATATCCGGTATGACTTCAGGTCACGGCTGGTGGTGAGTGAGAGAACTCTGATGGCACAACAGTATGTCATGGATATTCTGTGTCCTCCAGTGTTACTTATCAGGCAGCAGTATCATGGTATCATTTTTCAACAAGACAATGTCCATCCACACATGGCACGTCTCTCTATGAACTGTCTGTGTGATGCTGAAGTACTCCAGTGTCCAACAATATCCTCAGTTATATCCATGACTGAACACGAGTGGAACCAACTTGTACGGCAATGCCAGTGCCAGTACCCTGAATATCGAGGACCAATTACAACAGTTGTGGGCTAGCTTGCCTCAGGTGAGGATACAGTGGTTTTATGACACCCTTCCCAACTGAATCAGTGCATGCATACAGGTCAGAGGAGGTGCAACTTCATATATATTAGTGGGTTCATACTGCCAAGTTCTTTGCAAATGTAACTCGAATTTGTAATGGCTGAAATAAGACCACTTACCATCTCAACCCATGAAGTTTCATTTTCTTTTCTCCTCCCCTTCCAGTTGCTTCACTTTTTTTGTCTGCCAGTGTACAACTTTACAAAGTAAGCCAAATACCCATCATAAATGAAATATATTACTCTACCACCTACACATAAATAATTTAAATTGAGTCCTAGAAAAGGACTAAGAACATTCTGCTAAAAACATGCTGCTATTCCATGTTACTGCTGGAAACAAAACTATACTATTTCACTAGTACAATTATTACTTTTCAATAATGAACAGGACCTAATTTACATTGAGTAAAAATGAATGTTTTTGTCTCCTGTTCATAGGTGGCCATGCCACTCAACTTTTAATTTTGTGACTATAGATGTTAATTGTTGTAATATCCAGCTTCAAACAGTGTTCTGATAAACACAGTATTTCCAGTTTTTATAATATTAATAAACACACAGTACTTCCACTCACTAGTGCTAAAATAGAGGATGAAAAATAGTATTAAATTTATCAGGAGAATAAATGTATAACATGAGCAGCTATGACTAAATATTTTTCATTATTACAGAAACTACAAATATATAAATATGTATTGACATTACCTATGCACAACAGAATTCTCTGTACTAGTGCTTCGCCACAGTCATTGACAATGGTAGAGAAGTGTACATACTCCCAACTTTGTTTAATAAAACATTTTAGGAATGTTGCACTAGCTTTCAGCACAGGAGTCTCAGGTAGCTGCAAGCTTTCAATACCTATAAAAACAGAAAAAATAGTGTACACAAAGTGTTCATCATAATTTATTTTATAAGAATTCTCACAATTTGCTAAGCTCTTTGCAAACCTTAATCTTTGGAGAAGTGGTTATATTCAAAGAAATTAAAACATAGTAAACCTGTCAGCTGCCTACTAACCTATAAGACTGCTTGATTGCTTAATACGTTATCATGCTATGGAGATCATTTGGCATTCACCTGACATTTGTGGGAGCTGTTATACCATGAATAAACAAAAAAATTTTTTTTGCCTAATTAGTTTGAAGAAGAATTATAGCCATGTCAGAATTCAATGTGAAGTTGAACTAATACTTCACCTGACATATTCTGCACCAAATCAAATTTTACTGGGATATAAAGTATTATCACCAAGCTTTAAATTTTACACACAACTGAAGTTGCAAGCATCTAACAATACTAATCAATAAAATGTTGGACCAGGTCATGGCTTTCACCTTTTCAAAGTACTCTCCCTTATGTTCTACGCATTTTGCATCCCTTCAGACCAGTTGGGAAAGGTCATAATAGACAATGTAACAATTTTCCACCATTTGCTTTATAATAGACATCTTGACGTATCATTTGGGTAAGCATCACGTGCAGAGATCAATATTTCTGTATACACAAATTGCTGACTGTAGGCAATTCCATTCCATCTCATGAAAAAGAAAAAAAAAATCACATAGAGCTAAATTTGGGCTACAGTGTGGGAACAAAGGAGTTTCTGGAGCCCAAGCCTCCTCATGCAATGTTAATTTTTGTCATGTGGTGTTTTGTCATGATAAAACCAGATTTGACACTAAGCTTATGCAAATTCCCACGTAACAACCTGCAGTTATTGTCATGGCTTTCACCATCAACAATGGTAGTGATATAGACCCTTGTCACAAAGGATATGCTCAAAAAGCTTTCCCCCCATATCATGCTTTCTTTACTTTTGATGAGCCAATTTCTCTGGGAAGATCCAAATGCATGAGTGCCACTTTGTTAAGAGTTGGTACAGCCTTCTTCTGCCACTAGTTATGATAGTTATAACACTCAGGATTTAATTTTTATAGTGCTCACTGGCAGAGTTAAACATACACAGGTGTTACAAAGAGGTTAAAGTTATGGTATCCAAATGTCCTCGTCCAGAATATTATAAACTACTACTGCTCTGATTTCAGAGAAGCAAGAATTATCTTCAATCATCATCCCGCTTCAAAGCTAGTTTTCTTCTGTTGCAGCCACTAATGGCCGTTACCAGCAAAATTTATCTTAAATAGAGCTTATCTTGTGTCTGGACTAATTGAACTTCTTGTAAAATGTTTCTTTGGGGTGTCTCTCCAAAACCTGCTGAAAATGTTACAAACACTGATTTGCATTCAGTACGACCTTCCCCATATCCACTCAACCTGACTGACACTTGCAGTAAAACAAATGAAGGACTAGTGGTCCACCCAGGATGCCAAGCAAACTGAAAATTGCATGATGGTTCAAATGGCTCTAAGCACTATGGGACTTAACATCTGAGGTCATCAGTCCCCTAGAACCTAGAACTACTTAAACCTAACTAACCTAAGGACATCACACACATCCATGCCCGAGGCAGGATTCGAACCTGCGACCGTAGCGGTCGCACGGTTCCAGACTGAAGCGCCTTTAACCGTGTGGCCACACTGGCCGGCGAAAATTGCATGACTGACTAACAATTGCTATCATGATGAAACACCTTTCTTGAATATTAAACAATCAACACCAACTAAGGAAATCTCAAAACTTTCACAGTGACTCCTGAACTCACACTTTCTTCATCTTTCAACTCCTCCCAATTATCCAAAATCCAAGAATACAATCTAAGTTACTAGCAACCAAAAAGATATTTTGCAACATAAATATAACTAGTTAATGAAGATTGTAAAGCATCATCAGAAGCATGCATACGTCTATGGGTATCAACTACCTGCTCTGAAAAAGAAGAAAGCTAATAAAGCCAATGCAAGCAGTTAGGGTTGCCAACTATACCGTATTTTCCAGGAAATCCCGTATTTTAGCTACTTTTTTTTTGTCAGATCCCGTGTCCTGTATTTTTTGAATTTATCCTGTATTTTTCTATCTTTTGCAACACTAGACCAAATAATGTATTTTTCCTGACACACGCAGAGTCGATACTAACTATGCACAGTAAAAATTACCACAGCTTGCACCGAAGCAGGACTAAAACAAATAGTGATCTATATTGGCAATATGAATTGCTGTACAAACACGCGTGAAAGTAACACTCATGTGGCCATAGCCAAGGGGATGCACAATGCGTGAGAGAGGTGCCCGTGTGGCCAGTATTGGTAGTGCCACAAGTGAAATAAATGCTCATCTGGGTGTACAGTTATGCGGAACTGTAACTTGGCACCGCGGGCTCCTTAGTTTCTGATCAGTGGCTCTCAGGCGATTTTGTGTCATGGCGATTTACAGATGTTTGTTGCCACCTGTGCAGCGTAATATTTGTCGGTGTTGACTGCACTGTTGCCTGCATTGTCGTCAACTTTGCCACTTATATCTACTTCTAATTTCGCATTTATTTTGATAATCAATACGTACTTTTTGAATGCTTTTTTCCTTATTTATCCCATCGGTACTAATAGTGAAATCAATTTCAAAGCCACAAAGGCACCAAGTATTTAACTGGTTACTTCAGTTGTGCACATAGCTGCTTTCATGAGAGTAGTGATGAAGATAAGATAGGGTAAAATCACCCACAAGGAAGAGAACTAAAAACGTGTGTTTACCATTCATGTTAGGAAGAAATATATTCCTGGTTTCATCCTGTGAAAGCTAACTGTTTCAAAGCATTCTGTTGTATCTGAAAACGGGAATTTAGTGTAGCACATAGAGGCAATATTGACTATTCTCAGCATGCAAAAACTACAGGTAAGCTATAAGTCAATTTTGTAGTCACATTGTATTACTTCGTTTGGTGCAATTTAAAATTACGTAAATACGAATTTAATGTAGTAATAAATACCTTCAATAGCATTAGGTCATACAAACAAGGAGAAAGACATAAAGGAGTCTTCCAAGATTACCAGCTTCTTTTCTGCTGGTGGTAGCTCCACTACAAGTGGATTACACAGAGCTGTTGCAAAGAACTGACATTTGTGTTTCACATAGTGAAACATAATCACAGTTATAATAGCTTAGACTGCAATGTTAAAATCATGAAGGATATATTCAGTGATTATAGTTTACAAAAAAAAGTATTGTGGGTGCACTAAAGCTGAAGCAATAGTGAAAGAAGTTTTGGCTCCAAAAAGCATTTCAGATTTTGTTACTATTTTAAATGATCCCAATAAGACGAGAAAATTTTTCTCTATAGTAATTGATCCTTCTAACCATAAAAATAGGAAGATGTTTCTGACTGTTTTGAGATATTTTGATCCCAAAATTGGAATTCAAAATAAACTTCCAGATGTTATAGAGGAGAGCAGTGAAACAGCAATGTCTATTCACAATTTGTTAAAATGTTCGTTGGAATCCCTCAATCTTGATATAAACAAATGTAGTGCTTTTTGTGCTGATAATGCCAACATTAATTTTGGAAAGCATAATTCAGTATTTAAGCCATTAAATGATGATAACAAACAAATATTCAAGGCAAACTGTTCGTGATACCCTAGATGTTGATCTTTAAAATCTGGTCCCAAAATTATATGGTCAGTTATCCATTTCTGTAAGGCGAAGGGAAGTCCTAAAATCTTTTTTTTAAATTTGTAGATGTAGAATGAAGCAAAATTCTCCGACATATACCTGCTAGAATCATTGCATATTGGGAACACATTAAAAGTTATATGAAAAGTACTGATGATTGTCACAAAGCTCTAAAGATATTTTTAAATTTTTCTGACGGGACTTTTTATTTAACTTTTTTGCCCATATTGGTGCAATTGTTTTAGATTGTTCTAAGATTTCAGAATGCTCTGCTGTTACTATAATAGAAATTTTTGAGGCGGTCAAGACTTTGATCTGTAAAATTGAGCAAAGAATGAGTGGCAGATATTTTGGTAGTGACACATATAAAGTTTTAAATACGCTCACTTGTTCCATAACCAGAAAAAACAATGAAAATAATCTTATGGAATTTTATGTGTCATTGGAAACATATCTGGTCAAGAATTTCAAATTTGTAGGTCAGTTGCCATTGTCAATTGAGTCTTGGATGCCTCTTTGTCTAATTTCTGAGCTAATATTTAAGCACCTTCATGGAGCAATGGAGTCAGTGCAGATAGATGATGTACATGAAGATTGTCTGTATGAGGAATTTTGTAATGTAAAGAATATTTTGAAGCAAAGCATATCTATGGAAGGCAATGCAAACAGAAGGTGGGTTATTGTTTTCTGTACCTTGAGAGCCAAAAATGTTCAGGTTCCCAATTTGCTGAAAGTAGTTGGGTTTGTATTAAGCATTCCTGGTTCAAACACTGAGGCAGCAAGAATTTTTTTCCCCTAATGAACCATAAATGGACAGTGAGGCACAACAAATGTACCACTGAGCTTATAAAATAAGAACTGAAAGTAGCAGTGACTTTTAATTTTAATTGTAGACAATTCTTTCCATATGTAAAATCGAATGGCTGGGTGGCAGGGTGGTTCTAGGAGCTTCAATCTGAAAACGTGCTGCTGCTGCTACTGTCACAGGTTCAAATCCTGCCACGGGCATGGTTGTGTGTGATGTCCTTAGGTTAGTTAGGTTAAATAGTTCTAAGTCTAGGGGCTGATGACCTCAGATATTAAGCCCCACAGTGCTTAGAGCCATTTGAACCATAAAATCGAATGAATCTTTGCAAAAAGTAGCAAAGTCTGTGAATAAATACAAGCAATAATGTAAAATAAAACATGTATGCACATTTAAATATATTTCCTTGTAGAAAACACTATTTGAATTGTTTATTTTGTAGGATTCCTCCTTGATCCTTGATTTTCTCTGTAAAAGGTTGGCAACCCTGCAAGCAGCGCTAACTATTTTTTAAATTGTGTCACTCACTCAATACTTCATAATAATTGTATTGACCTATGCTCTGAATCATCATATTTTCAATAAATGGTCATTATTCATGTTGTGTAGAAGACTGGTGTATTAACACGATTCATGTTGTCCATCGCACTTCACTTAGTGTAGACCGGGAACTGTCTGCTAGGCATGCCCAATGTAAAAACTGATTGGGCACGGCCTGTGCTGCCCGAGTTGTTGTTGTTCCGCCGGCAGAGGGCGCGGCTGAATTCTCGCGTGCCCTCTGGTGGGCGGGACTTTACTTGCGGCAACTACTGTCCATGACGCGCCGTACCAATGTGCGCCTCCCGCGATCTTTCTGGTGGCTACTGCACTCCTCCTCCTTCAGGGGGTGAAGCCACTGTGATCCACTGCATCGGAAGGTGGAGCATCATGCAGTAGCGATGACCTCCACGTCCATTGGAATGCTGGAGTCAGTGGGATCTGCCAACCCTCGAGCCGGAACCTTCGAATACGGTTGGAAGTGACTCACACGAAGAGGCCCCCAGCGTCCCATCACCGGAGCCTGGGACAGAACGGGCGACAAGCTGTCGAACTCTGGATCCCGTTCCACCTCAAGAGGGTCAAGACCCAGTGGTGGGGACGATGGGGAAGGCGCGACCACCAGTGAACCAGCCTCCTGAGAAACCGGGCCTGCGAGGGGGGCTGGCTCTCGCCGGGGCATCTCTAACAATGGCGATGCCGGTGCTGGAGCTCCTGGAGGCCGCCAAGGCTGTGAACCATCGTAGTGTGGCAGAGTCACGGGGGGGAGGGGCAGTAGCGTCCCCTGGGAAAACAACACGGGTGCTGGCAATGGGGAAGCCGGTGCCTGAGGGGTCGGAGGGTGGGTGCCCAAACGTGGACGTAGCTGATTTTGGTGACGTCGCACCTCCCGGTACCCCACCTGTAAGGTATAGAGCCGGCGACCACTGCGACGCAGGACCACCGCTGGTATCCAACGTGGATTGCGGCCAAACCCACGTGCCCAGACCGACATACCCTGTGGAAAGCCGGGTACCCCATTTTGCGAAGACTGGCGAGGACCAGGCTGGACGAGGTGTAGCAGAGTCCTAGGTTGGCACCCGTGGAGGAGCTCTGCGGGACTGCGTTCTCCCATCGGTGTGGTCTGGTATGCCGTCAGGAAAAACGTCAACGCCTTCTCCGCAGGAAATTTGTGCACATACTTTTTCATCTGCGTCTTAAATGTGTGCACCATGCACTCGGCTTCCCCATTCGATTATGGATGAAAGGGGGGGAGAGCAAACGTGCCGAATACCGAAGCGCCTACAAAAATCCTGGAAGGTCTGCGAAATAAACTGAGGTCCATTGTCCGATACCAGGGTGACTGGCAGACCTTCCACAGAAAAGATTTTTGTGAGTGCCTGGATTGCAACTTCTGAAGTGGTTGAGGAGCAGCAAACCACATATGGGAATCGGGAATAAGCATCTATGACAATGAGCCAAAAGTCATTGAGAAACGGGCCCGCAAAATCTATGTGAACACATTCCCATGCCTGGGTTGCAGGCGGCCATGAAGAGAACGCTGACCTGGGAGACGCCTGTTGGCTCGCACACTGGGAACAGGCAGCCACCAAGTGCTCAATTTCGCTGTCAATATCGGGCCAGTACACATGTCTGCGAGCCAAGGTTTTAGTACGAGAAACACCCCAGTGCCCCTCACGTAATAACGTGAGGACCTCCCTTCGCAAACTTGCTGGAACAATCACGCAAGGAGCTGTATCATCAGTAGCCAGAAGGAGAACTCCTTCCAAGACTGACAGGCGGTATCGTAGAACAATATAATTACGAAGAGGGTCCGAGGCCCGGCCTGGAGGTTGGGACGACCACCCCTGCTGAACGAGGCGAACTACTTGCCGGAGAACAGGGTCAGCTGCCATTTCCCTGGCGACTCTAGAACTAGTGATCGGGAAGCCATCAACCACTTGGCAGGACGCCACATCCAAATGAAAACACGTGATCTACTCCCGATCGAACTTAGGATCCAGGCCCACTGGAAGACTGGAAAGAGCGTCGGCGTAGGCATGCTGTCCAGTAGGGCGAAAATGAATGTCATAATGGTACTTAGAGAGGAACAAGGCCCAGCACTGCAGTCTGTGGGCTGCCCTATCCGGAATCTGAGAGCTGGGTCCAAATAACGATATTAATGGCTTATGGTCAGTGATTAACTGAAACTTCATGCCATACAAGAAAGGGTGAAACTTGGTAACAGCATAGACAATGGCCAAAGCCTCTTTTTCCACCTGGGAGTAATGGGCCTGCGCAGGACTAAAAGTTTTAGATGCAAACACCAGCGGCTGCTCGGAGCCATCCACGTTGCGATGGGCCAGGACCGCCCCCACCCCATACTGCGAAGCATCTGTAGCCAGGACCAACAGCTTATTGGCGTCAAAAGTAGCCAAACAAGGCGCTGACATGAGGAGGCACTTCAACGAGGTGAACGTTCGCTCGCATGCAGGTGACCAATCAAAAGGAACACCCTCGCACAAAAGGCAGTACAGAGGGTGGGCTATGGTTGAAGCCCTGGGAATGAACCAGTGGTAATAGACAATCTTGCCTAAAAAAGCTTGTAACTCCTTAAGCGAAGCGGGCCGCGGAAGGTCGACGATACCTTCAACCAAACTTCCTAGCGGCTGGATGGTGTAGCCCAGATACTCAATGGACGGTTGGAAGAAGTTTGACTTACGCAGGTTGCAATGCAGGCCCACGGACCTGAATTTGAGAAAGAGGGTTCGAAGGTTGTGCAAGTGTTCTTTCATGCTGCGGCCTGTGACAATTATGTTGTCCAGGTAATTAATACAATGAGGGATTGTCGACGTGACATGCTCAAGATAATGCTGAAATATCACCAGGGCACTGGATATTCCGAAGGCCAATCGCTGGTATCGGTAAAGGCCAAACGGGGTGTTGACGACCGCCAGCCGTTTGGAGTCCTCATCAAGTGGTATCTTATGATAAGCCTCCAAAAGATCGATTTTCGAAAAATATTGGCCTCCTGCCACGTCGGAGAACAATTCATCAGAACGAGGCAAGGGGTAGGTGTCCACCACCAATTGGGAGTTAATGGTGGCCTTGAAATCGCCACAAAGAAGTAATTTTCCCCGAGGGTTTCCTGACAATAACGAGGGGCGAACCCACTCAGTAGAAGAAATGGGAAGAACGATCCCGAGGGCTGTCAGCCAGACTAGCTCTGCTTTTACCTGAGGGCAGAGAGCCAAGGGGACCTGTCTCGCGCGTAGATAGAAAATGCGGGCGAGCCGACGCCTTCAATGTTTCAGCCAGGCAAAATGAAATGACTGTTACACATTATAGCTTTTGGTCAAAGCCTTTTTCAGCAAAGAAAACACATACAAATTCACACATCCGAGCACGCTTAATTCACACGACTGCTACTACCGGCTACCATGTGAAACATGCCCCAGCCCCTCCTCAAAGATATCCTTAAAGTCAGAGGTCAAAGATTCCAATGATTGATAGGGAACGTCCTCGGAGACCAACTGTATGGTGTCTGCGATAGAAAAACCAAAATCTTGAAAGGCATCCAATCCAAAAAGGTTAGCGGAGCTCGCATCACTGATAACAATAAAAGTAACAGGCCGAGTGACTGATTTGTAAGTAATGTCGGTAGTGAATTGACCCAGTAGGGGAATGAACTGTTTACCATAACTGCGGAGACACCGGTAAACTGGCGCAAATGGGGGCGACCCCAGGTCAGAGTAAGTTTGTGCATTCAACAAGGAAACTGCCGCGCCCGTATCTACTTGCAGTTGTAGTCGGCGCGACCGAACCGACACCTCGATAAAGAGTTTGTGTGCCGATGCGTCGAGAGCCTGGCCTGATGAAACTTCCTGAATGTCAACGTCCATGTCCTCGGTACCTGCTTCCTTCGATTCTTTTGAGGCTGAGTGGCAAACTTTAGCAATGTGTCCTTTTTTATTACATTTGCGACAAACAGCGCAACGCTGGGGGCATTCTGACCGATCACGATGTATATAGCACGACGCACAGGACAGTAACAGGGGCCGGCGGACGGAACTCTGTTTACGCGCCATGCGAGAGTAACCGTAACGGCCGGATTGTACCGTTTGCACGTCGTCCACCCCGGACGCAGCGGATGCGGCTGCGCCGCCCCGAACCACCGCGACGTCGCACCACGCTTCCAACTGTTGACCTGCGGTGTGAGAGACTTCATACTATTGAGCAATGGACGGGACTTCCTCAAGGGAAGGGTCTTCCAAATGCAGGGCCTGTTGCCGGACCTCCATATCAGGGGCCGAACGAACAATGACGTCTCGCACCATAACGTGGGCATACGACTCTCGCAACTGCTCCGTGACAAAATGACACTTGCGACTAAGACTGTGCAGGGTAGCGGCCCACGCCTGTTAAGTCTGATGGGGCTGTTTCTTGCATTGATAGTACTCGACCCTAGCTGCCCCAACATGCGCGCGGCGGTGATAATAGGAAGACATCAATGAACACAATGCGTCAAAAGTCAAGGATGAGGGTTCCTGCAACGACGCTAGCTGCCACAAAACTTGATACAGCAAGGGAGACATCCAAGACAAGAAAAGAGCACGACATACCTCCGCATTGGCAACATGAAATGCCTGGAAATGCTGCCGAAGGCGATGTTCATATGCATCCCAATCTTCCGCCGTCTCATCATATGGGGGAAAGGGAGGAGGGAGCAGCGCTGGAGAGCAACGCTGGAAGCGCTTATGTCATGGTTGCCATGAGTCCCTTCTGCTGCTCAACCAAAACCCGCACTAAATCCTCCATGCCGTGGATAAGCTGCGAAACCAGAACGACGACGCAGCACACGAAAGAACGACCCTACTCGTCGCCAATTGTGTATTAACACGATTCACGCTGTCCGTCGCACTTCACTTAGTGTAGACCGGGAACTGTCTGCTAGGCATGCCCGATGTAAAAACTGACTGGGCACAGCCCATGCTGCCTGTGTTGTTGTTGTTGTTCTGCCGGCAAAGGGTGCGGCCTAATTCTCGAGTGCCCTCTGGTGGACGGGACTTCATTTGCGGCAACTACTGTCCGTGACGTGCCATGCCGATGTGCGCCTCCCGCGATCTTTCTGGTGGCTACTGCAACTGGCACTGATTATAATTCTGCTCCATGTACGTTGTAGTGAAAGTTCTTATCATGACTAGCATTACAGCAATTTATAAACACGAGTCATTTAAATATTATTATGTTGAATTAGTAGCTCCAACATTAGTTTCATGAGGAATGACAAACACATCAACCCCACACAGTTAGGAAGCCAAAGTGAAAATGCAGTAATTACAGCCTTACACCATCTAAAATGTAAAGCAGCATTTTACTCTAAAAAACATTCCATGCATTGGGGAAATGAGAAGGCTTCATTTCAAGCACAAAATCTAGGCCTGCTATGCAGAGCTGCCAGTATATTTGCACAGCAGACTAACAACATGCTACACATTAACTCTTAAACAAAACTATAAAAATATAGTGGGAATGGGGACAGTAGGTTACCACAGGTGGAGGCTGAGATAATTACAGGAGCAGAGAATATATTGTAAGGATAAATCCCATCTGTGCAGTTCAGAAAAGCTGGTGGTGGAGGGGAGGATACAGATGGCCGTATTGTGAAGCAGCCATTAAAATCAAGCATGCCATGTTCAGCTACATGATGTGCCACAGGATAGTCTACTTTACTCTTGGCCACACTTTGGCACTGGCCATTCATCCTGGTAGACAAATGATGGGTAGTCTTACACTATAAAAAGCTGCAGCACAGCTGGTATACGAGATGGATGCTTTCACAGTTGGCCCATCCTTTTATGGGGTAAGATAAGCCTGTGACAAGACTGGGATAGGAAGTGGTAGGTGGGTGGATGGGGCAGGTCTTGCATCTGGATCTCCCACAGGGATATGATACCTGTGACTAGGGGTTGGGATTGGGAATGGCATAGGGATGGATCAGGATGATGTGGAGGTTGTTTGGGTATGATGATAGATAATCAAACCCCTCACAAAGGTAGCTGGTTAGTGGTTCAGGGTGGTATTGGGTGACAAAGGCCACACTCTTTGTAGCTGGCTCTTGAGCGGGGGGGGGGGGGGGGGGGGGGGGGGGGGGCAATGGCACAGGAAACCTGTTTGCAGACTAGGTCCGGGGGATAGTGTGTATCTGTGAATGTCTCAGTGAGACTTCCAGCATACTGGGAAAGGGAGTTCTTAGCAATTCTGATATGCCGTCCCTTGGTGGCCAGGCTGTATGGAAGGGATTTTTTATGGTGTGGAAGGGATGGCAGCAGTCAAAACGCAGGGACTGCTGGTAGTTGGTGTGCATGGCAGCCATGTCAGGCTATACCATCTAGTCCCTGCATGCCCCACCAGACAGCACTCTTCTCTCCCCTCACTTGTACCCTGCTATCCCTCCCCCCTTCCCAGTCCCATTCCAGATTACTATTCACGTAACAGTCACATTCCGGTCGGAGTTGCTGGTGGTAGCGGTCATGTGTGCATGAGGTGTGCTTTCTTGTGTGAATCTGTGTGTGTTTTCTTTGTCGACGAAGGCTTTACCGTGCAACAGTCTTCTCATTGTGCCTGTCTCCAATTTTTCAGTGAGTAGCACTCTGTTCTTTTCCTTATATTGTGTTTACATTGCCTTAAGAGTCTTACAATGATTCTCAGCCTGACATCTACTTTTCCTACAATTACTGTTATCTAGTCATTCCACTTGAGGTGGCTATGGACAGTTACTATCAGTATTTTATGGCTGTTAATGTTGACAGTGATTTATTGTCAATAGTGTAACTGAACAGTAATTTAATTCTTTGACTATTTATGCACAATATGCTACATTTATTTATATCCATGGTCAACTGCAAGTCACTGGACCAATCACAGATCCTCCTTATGTCTTCCTGCATTTTGCTATAGTCTTCTGGAAGTGTAAAACCAGGTGTTTTAAGCACCAATAAACACTACTTTACACTTAGATTTAAACAGCAATGACTGTATGAATGTAGCTGAAAGATTACATAGTATTTCAGCAGACATTGCAATGGAGACGGAAAGATTGTTGTTGTTGCTTACAATGACCTCCATGTCCAAAGGCAACATAATTTCCAAGGAATTTTATGTGGTTCTACTACTAACTGCAGAAGTTACCCGCATCACTGTACCAATGCATAATTCACTATGTGAAAGAAAAATGATGAGTCGCAGTTGTGCAGGAGTCTATTTATTCTCCAATACAAAGGCAGAAATGGAAATTAAAATTTTACAGGTTATACACTATACCATGACTAAACAGCCAGCATTGAATTGTTTTGCAAATTCTAGGTGTGACACAGTATCAGTTGCTCTAGCAGCCAGTTTCCGCAAAGATGAATGAGAGATTATTACAGATGGCTTAGCAAATGAAATATTTCAGGATGGTTTGTCATAATGAAAGGTTGATCTCAGAGGGACAGATGTGAATGAATTGCGTGGTTCTCCTGTAAAAGAAAAATTAAAACAAATGATGGTGGAGAGATCAGCAGTGAGGATGAGGATGATGATGATGATGATGATGATGATGATGAAAAGGAGAATTCACCTGGAAGAAGTTTAGCTGTAGCTGTGTGGGGGCTTGAGACTGTTTATAGGGTATTTTTCATCAGTTTAGTCAGTTCTTGCAGCAACAACCAGCTGGAGTGACAATTCCTGTCTGTGAATTATACTAAAGAGGAAAGAAACCATATTTTAAGTCTCTTTTGTTTCACAGAACAAATGACAGTATTTAAGTAGTTTTCTTTATTTTGGAATCTTTTTGTAATTCACATTCCTGATTGGTGATTATACGAGTGTATGTGCTTTAACATGAAAAGTTATTGAGTTCACGCTAAGTTATAAGCCTGTGATTAATTAACACTTATGTGACCTAAAAAGTTACAGTGCACATTCTGATCCTCCGATGGTGTAAGTGAAATAAATTTCAACTTTAGGTAAACCCCATTTAAGTAACAATTATTTAGGTCCCCAAAGATTTGTTAAAAGGGGTATAACTGCAATTATTCACTTGTACATGTACACAGGCAAACTGTAAAGCTTAATGAATGTCCATCATATTGGATGTACCTAAAAAAATAGTAACTACATTTTAATCCATTTTAGGCAATTGCTGAAAACAAAGGTCTGGCGCATGTACTGCTGCCACTACGAAAGAACCTACTGTGGCCTTGTTTGTGAGATCAGAAAAAACATTTACCATCTATCTCACACTGTTAATGTCATTCAGATGGTTGTGAACTTCTGCATTTTTTCTCGAACAATTAAGAGACAAGACACTAAGAAAGTTTACATATTTTAATGAACTTACAAGTCTGAATTTCTTTTCTCAAATAAAAATGACTATACATGACCTGAATGAGGATCTAAATTAATAACTGACTAAATCATTACCAATAAAATAAGAGGTGGACAGGATCAATGATGATGATGATGATGATGATGATGATGATGACGATGACGATGACGATGGGCCAGAGCTAGAATGAGACTCAAACTTCCGCTTTTCACTGGGAATGATGAGGCATTTTGTCATGCATCATGCCGGACTCTAGACTACAATCTGTTATCATCTGTCTCTCTCTCTTCCAAGCTCCTAGGAAGTAGTATCTACCAACAAACTGCAAGACCTTTATGACATCTTAAAACTGTGTGCCGGAGCAGCACTCCAACTTGAGACCTTTGCCTTTCATGGGCAATTGCTCTACCAACTAAGCTACCCAAGCAAGACTCATGACCCATCCTCACAGTTTTACCTCCACCAATACCTAATGTCCTACATTGCAAACTTTCCAGAAGTTCTCCTGTGTAACTTGCACGACTAGCAATTGTGCAGGCAATGATACTGCAAAAGGCAAAGGTCTCAGGTTCCAATCCTGGTCCAGAACACAGTTTTAATTTGTCAAGAAGTTTCATATCAGCACACATCCCACCGCAGAGTGAAAATTCATACGGAAACATACCCCACAATATGTCTACCCCATGTCTCCAAAATATCCTTTCTTCTAGGAGTGCTAGTTTTGAAAGTTATGCAGGAGAACTTCTGTGAAATTTGGAAGGTAGGAAATGAGGCACTGGCTTGATGACATCTCTTTGATGCAATTATAAAAACAAATACAAGAAATTATGACGTGTGAAGTCAGTGCTGAATGGTTGGAAATACAGCAGTAATTTTCAACACTTCAGACATGCTGGAAGCATGGAAGAGTTCAAGAGAGCAGCTGAAAGCAAGAACTCTTTATCTCAGGAGGGTAACTAAGCACTGATACAAAACAAGCACTGATGCAAAACATCTCAGCTGCCACAGATACAGGTAAAGAGCCAATAGTTCCAGTTACACAAATAAAAGAGAAACATAGCTATAAGCATCAATATATTACTGATGCTTCCAAATATGGAGGATTTACAAAGAGCTGAGTGCATGCTTCTAAATATCTTTATGGAGTTAAATCTGAAAATTTCTGAAGATGTTACTGGTACGGGAGATTTAAGTGTTTAATTATAAAAAAGAAATAAAACAACTAACATATTTTATATGTTTGGGGAGCCAAGATCACAAATTACAAACCACACAAAGCAAAACTTAATGAAATACAATGAGTTAAAATGAATTTTAAAAAGAAGCATTAGTAAACAAATAAGAAAATAAATTAAACTCAAATGTGACAATGTCATTAAAAAAACTACCATTTCTCTATGGATGTAAAAGTCAAACTTTTGGTTTGATAATATGGTTAAAATCAACGATTTACAGATGAGATTTGTGTTCCCTAAGCGGCGTAACTTTGAGGCACTGAGTTAAACGCCGGATACTCAGAAAATGACAGTACATAAAAAGCATATGTACCAATCTAATGTTATCTTGTTGGAAACTGATGTTATTTGATTGTGACTGTATAACCTACAACGGATTTCTTACTGAAAACAAGAACAGCAACCATCCACTGTTGCTTATCATATGTATAAAGAGTACAGCCATTAAACTATTGTTAACACACAGATTCACCGACTGCTACTGTTATTTTCAGTAAGAAATCACCTTTACCAAACTAAACAACAGCATTAAATTCTTAGCATACCAGAGAAAGGTTACAACAATGTGTTCCAGCACCAGGCTAAAGGAGGGAGAGATTTAGAAAGGTTGTATTGTTGATAAGGAAACAGTTTTTGTAATCCCTGAACTGATTATTATTATTATCATTATTATTACAAGGAAAATAGAGAAGCTACCTAAGACAACTGTCTCTCTACCACATTTTAAAATACATTTGAATGATTTCATACAAAACTGAAACCAGCTGCCCATTTGAAACTAGATCAGATATAAACAGCAAATTCATATAGCAGTTCTCCAAAACCTGCAATGAAAAAAAACCAGAAAGAAACCAAAATAAAGTCTTTCAGGACAACAATGGCACTATTTGCACTGCATATGAATAAGGCTTCGATTTTTGAAGGAGGATATAAGAAAAATTATAACACTTGCAATAAAATTACTTCTGCTGAATAATACGTCATATCACATTTGTGTCACTGATGATATTTTGTATCTCTATCAGTGCTCATGTAGCATTCAATAAGTGCTAGATGCGTGCAATTCAAAATCTCTGTTATCTTTGGGTTGCTAAATAATATAAAACCATATTTAATTCCCTTTCTGTTATTATTCCTTACCATGGCTGACACACTCAAAAGTATATGTAATTTATCCTATAAATAAATACTGTTACTGTTTGGAATATGTAAGTTTGTAGTAATCATTTAGTCATCCCTAAGTTAATGAAACCCGTAATTATTACTCAATTTTTTAAGTCAAGGGGAAAGATAATATTACCGAGACAATTATATTGTGTAGTGTATTCACATTTCTATCTGAAAGGCAATTAACTAAGAAGGCATACACTCACTTTTATTATGACAATAATATGAACCTGCAGCTTCTTGATTTTATCTCGGAGATTACTTTTTGCAACAGTTTACAATGAAACTATTTTCCTTTCTGCCATGTGCCGCCAGATAGGACAAGCAATTATAATACCAGAGATGCTGAGTCACAGATAGGCACAACAAAAAAAAATAACAAATAAAGCTTTTGGCCTGTAAGGCCTTTGCCAAAAATAGAAACATGCCTGCAGTCTCGGGCAACTGTAGCCACACTGCGAGCAGCAGCACCATTGCATGATGAGAGTGGCGACTGGGTGGGGGTAAGGAGGAGGCTGTGGCGGGGAGGGGGAGGGATAGTAGGGTAACAGACCTAGATGCAAGACCTGTTCCATACATCTTCCCACCACCACCTACTCCAGTCCCATCAAAGGCACGGCTATCTGTGAAACCACTCATGTGATCTACACGCTAAGCTGCAACCACTGTGCTGCATTTTATGCGGGCATGACAACCAACAAGCTGCCTGTCCGCATGAATAGCCACCTACAAACTGTGGCCAAGAAGCAAGTGGACCACCTGACTGCTGAGCACACTGCCAAATATGACATCCTTCATTTCAATGACTGCTCCACAGCCTGTGCCACATGGATCCTTCCCACCAACACCAGCTTCTCTGAAGTGCGCTGGTGGGAACTTTCCCTGCAATATTTCCTACGTTCCCATAACGCTCCTGGCCTCAACCTTCATTAGTCATTGTCTTCACCCATCCAGCCTCCCTGTTCCCATTCCAGCACTACACAGCCCTCATTCCACTATTGCACAGTCTTTTTACTTCTCTCCTTTTACGCTATCCCCTCTCCCCTGCCCACTGTCTAACCTCCCGATTGCACATAGCTGCCCACTCTCCACATCGTCCCTAAACGTTCCCAGGCAGCACTGCACTGTCTGCCACCCCTACCCTATTATCCCTCCCCCTCACTACCCCAGCCTCCTCCTTACCCCCATCCCAGCTGCCACTCCCATCAAGCACTGGTGCTGCTGCTCGCAGTGTGGCTACAGTTGCCTAAGACTGCAGACTTGTGAGAGTTGCATTTGTGTGTGTGTGTGTGTGTGTGTGTGTGTGTGTGTGTGTGTCGTCAATTTCTGACAAAGACCTTATTGGCAGAAAGCTTTATTTATGACAGTTTTTTTGTTGTGCCTATCCATGACTCAGCACCTCCGCTATATCGTGAGTAGCAACTTTCCTTTTCATAATATTGTTACATTTCATCCTGGATTTTCCACTGTTTGATTAATTATAACACCACTTATTTTAGCTTGTGAACATGTCAATATATTATAAAAAGGTGACTGTGACAGAACACATTACTGAAATGGAATTTTTGTAATCTATTAATGCAATTTGGACATACCTTTAAGTTTCATGGAAATTTGAGCGGAAAACATCCTAAGACGACTAAAAGAGAGTGATACACCAAAAAGAGGAGAATTTTCGTCAGTGGAGAAAAATTCTTGTTAAAATTTACACATTTTTATACAGGCTTGCTTGCTCCCACATAATCACTTAGAACAGCTCAAAGCCCAGCTTGCTGATTTTATGGAACTGTTAGAGTATTTTATGCAGTAACCTAAGAAGTCTGTTGGTGAGATCTGTGCACTGAGACAACTATAGGCCCAGATTAGATTAGATTAGATTAATACTTGTTCCATAGATCATGAATACGACACTTCGTAATGATGTGGAACGTGTCAGGTTAATAAAAGATGTCTGTACAAGATATTACATTACACAAAATATTGCATTACACTAATGTTTAAGTTGTTTTTTTCCCCTCCCTTAATTTATATCTAAAAATTCAACCAATGAGTAGAAGGAGTTGTCATCTAGAAATTCTTTTAATTTATTTTTAAATGTTGGTTGGCTATCTGTCAGGCTTTTGATGCTGTTTGGTAGGTGACCAAAGACTTTTGTGGCAGCATAATTTACCCCTTTCTGTACCAAAGTCAGATTTAACCCCACATGCCATTAGACTGTTTGACTTTAGGTACTTCTTATGACACAACTATTATCATTTGCAATTATTAAACAGAGTAATAAGTATTGTAATTAAGTACTTTACAAGTGAAAAAGTTTTAACTTTGATAGTTTGTGGTGGTTCATGTTGTGGTGAAGATAGCTAAGCAATTGAACATGGATCCCACGAAGTCTATCATAAACGATGAGCCGTGCAGTGAAATGATCTACCATTCAGGGAACTCAAAAAAATGATCCATTAAAAAAAAAAATGTAATATACAGGACAATGTCCGTGGTATTAAGCCACATAGGTAAATCGTCGCAAAAGCAAGACACTATGTCATCTGAAATTTCAGAAAAGCTGAAATTTCAAGGAAACAAGATGCTTCATTGGCTGAAATTTCAGCAAAACAAGATGCTCTGTCCACCAAGATGCTCCGTCCACCAAAATATCCTCAAAACAGAACACTTTGGTGAGAAAACTTTCTGCTGAAATTTTCGAGCTGATAACAGCCCAGGCAGGTTTGCATGAGGCAGTGCAAAAGCTGACCACCAAAGTCGTCAAGATCAAGTAAAGATAAAGTACACTATCCAAAACTGTTTGGCAACTATCTGAAAGAGTTATCAATGCAGCTGCCAAGCAAGAGAAATCTTTGCAGGAACAATCTGAGCTGCTACATAACAAATTCACTGATTCATTTGTTTCCTAGATATCCAAAAAGGACAATCAGTGATTCATTCGTTTCCTAGATATCCAAAAAGGACAATCAGATAACAGAAACAATCGATATGAGGTTCCAACAACCCATCAGCAAGACCACAAAAACAAAATTTACATCTAAATATCATTGTTCATCTAGTTGGGTGAAAACTGAACTGTGCAATGCAACATAGAAGCTAGATCACAATTTGTCCCAATGGCATAATGCTATTAGTGTACAAATTGATGGTGCGAGAAGACAACAAGCACACACAAGGGATATAGTGTGTGTTGGTCAATTACACAATATTTTGAAGAAACTCACATTTCTGAACCCACACCGAGCAGGCTGCAGCGAGTGAAACTGAGCTGCTAACTTCATTACTGCACAATTAGTTACGTGGTATGGGGTTGCCCAATTTTTTACTTCCTTGCTACTTGAGGAGAATTTAATTAGACAATGGAAATTTCAGGTGTGTTTGTCAAATAAGAAAAATATTCATCCAGTGGTATTCACTTTGGCATTTTGGGGAGCCATACCAAGATCACGTTTCGAGGCTTCATCAGTGGCTGCATCCAGGGCAATGCAATGGTGTGGGCTACAAAGGCAGCTGAATATTGCCAAATCTATGACAAGTTCAAAACATCCTTGTTGGCAATCTACTGCTCTCGTTGAGTTCAGGAGTGACTCCGTAAAGAGGTCGTCAGTCCAAAGCCAGCCAAGCAGGGCAGCTTACATAAATATTTTGAAAAATGCATTAATAAATCTAGGTATTGGGATAACTCCTTTTCCCATCATGATGTGCTGCAAAGTTGCCCATGCACATCAGGAAGAAAGTACTTACAGTATCAGAAGCCAATACGGAGGAATTCCTGTCAGTTTCAGATTCAGCAGACCTGATAACTGAACATGTAAAAAGAGCAACTAACAATGCAAAGTTTAACAGCAAAAATGACAATAACATCAATTCTGAAAAGAATCATTATGCAAACCACACCAGAAAAAATAGTGCACCGAGAGACCAGCGTAGTGAGAGCAACAATCACCAGCTGAACCATAATAATCACTTTGATAGACAAAATCAAAAATGACACGATAAAAGGTATAACCCCAGTTACGCAAACCACAATAACCATAATCAGCGGCAGCAACTGCCGTGAAGTAATCAAAGTAATCAGAACTGGCATAGTTCGATTTCTAATCAGAAGGTGGCAGATGATTTAAATTGTTTGTCTACATCCAACCCGAAAAACTAATTACGACCTTGTTCAGCCCCAGAATGGCAGTCATGGAATGGGGTAGGAAAAGTGGTCAGTCAATTCATCTTGATAAGAAACAATAACAGGCATGACCTTAGGCATTATTTGTACTCAAATGGTACTAAGTGTGATAGATGACACATTACTGTTTCACAATCTGCTACGAATCAACATTTAGCCAAATTTTTAATGACAGTAATACTAGACATGGGCACTGCATTCAACGCAATCTGTACTGACATATATATAAAAAAAAAATGTGAGGTTATGATGTGTCAACCTTGCCTGTCAGCAACTATAAGATACTGGGAGCTATAGGCGTCACGTCGTGCAATGCAAAACAGCAAGCCTGCATACTGCTCCAGCTAGGAAATTTAGTGACTTCATGCACTTTCCTTGTAGTTGGTTCATTGATTGCAGATTGCATTTTAGGCACAGTGTTTCTCTGTGAAAGGAACGCTACAATCTACCTTTCCGGTGGGAGATTTGACGTGGATGGTGTTAGGGTGGAGACAGAATTATTGAAATCCAATGTAAGTCATATCAAATACTGTCAACGACTAAAAATTAAGACAATAAGCAGTGAGACTAACTGCATGGATAGGCAGCAACCTGAAAGAAATACTGTGACCAACATTAGAGAACAGGTAGGTGGCAAGATAAAGAGAGTCTACATATCTAACTGGCGAACAATGTTCTGACTTACTTAACAACTACTTTGGTAAGGTATTCAAGAGTATTTGTGGAAAGGCCTGGTACAATATGGGTACATTAGTGTCACCTAAATGTCATATTGCACGATACCTTCTGCCATACAGCCTACTCCATTCTGTGTACGAAACGACCTGCCATCACTAGGGGGATACGAAGACTGTTATTTGTAACAAGTATTATTTTACTGTTAATATCCGGATTCTGACAACTGGTGTGTCCCAGTTCAGTATGCAAACTGTTGCGCAGCGGAATTGTATACTGGGTCAGCAAGAAAAAATTTTAAGTTCCTACAGGGCAACACCAGAGGCAGAGCAGAATTGGTCAATGACCAGGCAGAATGCTAGCAAGACAAATGCTGATGGAGTAGCAGCACACACAGAGGCTACTGCAACATCCAAAACGGACTGAGTAGTCAAGCAAGCAACGAAGCAAAATGACATCATGGTGACAGACTGTTATCGTCATAATCGTGACTGTGCAAAATGTAGCAAGAGAGCTTAAATTGGACACAAGAGTAACTATTCAGTTAATGACACAGCAGGAAAGAGCATCCAAAAGGTGAAGTTGTGAAATCTTGAAGTGACTAAGAGAGCTGACAAAATGAGAAAACAGAATGAGTGATGTCATTGCTGCCCCACACAAGTCCGTCTTGTATAAGTACTAATTCTGTTCTGGTAGAGTTCTGTTCCCTGTCAAGAGGGGAGGCCAATGACACTTGGCCCTCTGCTCATCTAGTTGCCTTTGATCTGCTATGGAGCAGCCAGTTCTGTCTGGAGGGGCTTATTGCTGTGAGTTGCAGTGCCACCTACAGAATCAAGACTGTCCCTGTCCCTGTCCCTGTCCCTGTCCCTGTCCCCGTCTGGCAGGCCTTATAGAGACCTAACCTGCAGGGACTGAGGGTAGATCACCATCCACCACTAGTATGGGCAACCTCTGTTCCTGTGGCAGACACCGATACTGCCAGCCTCTCTCTCCTAGATAGGAGGGCACAGCACTTCTCTGTATGGCTTCATGTACTCCAAGCTGAGCTGGTAGACAGCTTCCCTGCATGCTATCTATAGAGAATACTTTATGACTGGATCATGGGTGCCCTGACCATCTTCTCTGGGAAGCTGGTGACCACCATGAGCATCACAGACAGCATCACGTGCTAACACTGCAGGGCAACGGCTTTGTGATGATAGTGGTGCTGACTAACCAACACTGCTGCAGGAAGCACCCAGGTCAGTACATACTGTGCAAGCACTACGGCTTGTGCCCGTCTTCACTGGCTGCCTGAACACTGAAGCATCACCTGTTTTTTGTTTTGTTTTGTAGACAACTAATGTTCAATACTGTAATGCTATTTTATTAATGCCTTCAGATGTCAGATGGGCACCTGACCTCTGAGCAGGCAAACACAAGTACCTGTTGTCGTGTTCCACCAGCCTGGCCTCAATACACCATTCACCATAGCATCCTACACCAAGGACACTACAAAATAAGATCAGCTCACACTGCTGCCTTCCAAATACGAGGAGGAAAGTGCAGCAATTGCTGCTTTGTCAGAAATCAAACCTGTCAAACAAGTGTGTAATGGCGAGTTAATGCTATCGTAACACAGGAACCTTTACCATTCATTGCAGCAGTCATATGTTGACACTTTCCAGTGCACATGCTGGGGTAAGATATTACAAGGGTTGATCCAAAAGTAATGTTCCCTTCATTTTTAGTAACAGGCCACATTATTTATTCTCATAGAAATTTACACCGCTGGAAAGAAAAAACTTAGCTCTATTTTTCTACATAATCGACTTTTTTTTCTATGCATTTTTGGAGACGATGCTAAAATTTCTGTAACCCCATGTTGTAGAACGCCGCCGCCAACCCACTGAGTAAGCGTTTCACCTCTTCTTTGACTTCATCATCGCTCTGGAAGCGTTGGCCACCCAAATGTTCCTTTACCTTGGGGAACAAGTGATAATCACTAGGCTCGAGGGCTGAACTGTATGGTGGTGGGGCATGACAGTTCAAACAAAGTCTGTCAAAAGTTCCTGAGGAGACATGAGGTAGGGCATTATCATGAAGTGGCGTTACACTTTCTGTCAGTCGTTCTCTCTGGCGGTTCTAGATAGCTCACCTGAGTTTTTGTAATGTTTCACAATAACTGTCTGAGTTGACTGTTGTCCCAGGTTCCCTGAAATCCATCAACAGTATCCCCTTACAATCCCAAAATACAGGGGCCATGACTTTGCCAGCAGAATGAGTTCGTTTGAACTTCTCTCTGACTGTTCATCCTGAGTGATGCCATTGTTTAGATTTTTCTTTCATTTCTACAGTGAAATGAAACACACACATTTCATCTCCCATACAATGGAGTTCAACAACCCTTCCTTATCTTCTTGACACTTTTGAAGAAACTGGCAAGCACAATGAAGATGTTTCTCTTTGTGTTCTGCTGTCAGCACACGCAGTACCCATAGAGCGCAACACTCGAGATACCCCAATTTTTCTGTCAAAGTGCTTTCAATTGTACCCTAATAACTCCCAGGAATCTGAGCAACAAGTTCACGGACAGTGATCCTCCCATTTTGAAACACTTCACACTGGACCATCTCGATAACTGCCTCCAAAACTGAAGGTCTTCCACTCCGTTCCTCATCGTGGACCTCCTCCTGACCCGCACTCAACTTCCTGCATCATTTTCAGATGTGCTGAACGGACATACACTTGTTGCCATACACTTGTGTTTACTGACGATGAACATCCATGGCTGGAGTCCCTTTTGCATGCACCAACTGAATTACGGAACGTATTTTGCATTTGGTGGGATCAACAATGGGCACATCCATTGTGTACGGCTGCTGAGCCAATACTGAGTGGTGCAGTGAAGCGCAGCAGGGTGGAATTGAGAGTAGGTGAACAGCTGTACACAGCGGTGTTGATGGATTTCACTTAGCACCTTAGTGTGTGGCTGGAGATCTTTGGGAGCCTTACTTCTGGATCAATGCTCATAGTAGCTCTTTATGAACTTTTCTTAAGCACCTAAAATTATATGCACTAAATATGGTGATGAGCTCTCCCATAATACAAAGGTTGGTCACTGATTATAACACTAACTTTGGCAAGCCTGCAGCTACCTTGTCAGACAATGCAAGCAACTTCACTAGTGTATGCTGGAGAAGCTTCTTGTAGAGAAATGGTGTGAACCAAATACTGACCTAAAGTACCACCACAGGCAAAGTAAACCACACTTACACAAGTTATCAGGACATATTGTTCTAACAAATTAACTACCTGGGTAAATTTTTTAATTCAGTTCGAAGAAATAGTCAATAACCTTCAACACACCTCAAACAACTGCACACCAAATGAGATACTGGTACGCATGCTCCGTCCTGTTGAAACCAGGCTTCTTGAATGTTTAGAAAGTTGTTCAATGCAAGTGTGATGGAAGTTCGTAACATCTCCACGTAATGATCAGCAGTTATTGTGTTTTCCTGTTCGTTTGCGAAAAAATACGGCCCGATAATCCCATGTGATGAAACACCACACTATACTGTCACTTCACTAGTGTGTTAGGGCACTCATGAATGTCATTAGGATTTGTGTTTGTCCAGTAATGGTAGTTCTGTGTATTCACATAACCTGTGAGATGAAAATGTGCCTCATCTGAGAACCACAGCTCGTTCAGAAATTCATTGTCACTGTTTATTTTTCTCATCATTTGTTCACAGAATCCTAATCGTAAAAGGTAATGGTTGTCCTTCAATTGTTGCACCATCTGTAGTTTGTACGGTTGAAATTTTAAATCAAGATGAAGAATTCTGCAAACACACTCCCAGGACATTGCAACCACTGCTGCTTGCTTACGAATTGAACGCTGTGGGCTCCATAAGACAGACTCACATACATCAATGTTCGCTGGAGAATGCACACTTCTTGGTCATCCTGTTTGTTTCTTCTTGAGGGCAGATCCAGTCTTTCCAAAGTTATTAATCAAACATTTTATTGTGTGTTTCAATGGAACAGCATAATGACATCCTAAATTATAAAAACGTCGAAACTCCCTCTGCACTGCTACTAAACTATCAAAGTTTTTATAACAAAATTTTATGGCTAACGCACGCTTGTTGTCCGTTCCACTGATCCAAGATTACTGAAATGGTGGACTGTTTACTCGTTAACTGTCATGAACCCACAGTGCTGCCACCGCCTATGGCTGCTACTCCTCATTTCAAACATTCCCATTATTCTGTGTCACCCTGCATATCCTGGAAGTAATAAAACAAAAGGTCTTTGTCCAAATGAAGACTTAGAAAAATGCTTCTAGCTGAGTGTGCAAAGTAGATGTGTATATAGTTTTGTATGTGAATGTAGTTTCTACACTACGTAGTAAATCAATGTGATGGACACTTTACTTGTAGTGTGAAACAGTGGATATGTCTTCACTATAACGAACTACAACAGAACATGTGTGCTTTTTACATGTGTATTTGTAAATAATTTGTATGTGTATATAAGTAGTCATGTTTGGTCATTCTATGGTACTACAAGAATCTTTACATAATTGTAAATACTAAGTTAAGGCATACTTTGTGTCATTTAATAAAATTTGTCTTGTATATATGTTGATCAATTACAAGGGTAGAGGACATTTCATTCAGAAAAAAAAAATATGAAACAGAGAATAGAGTGTGTACATGGAGGTAAATGCTGCCTAAATAAATGATTTAAAGACAGTTTGTGCCCTGTAGTGCCCTGTTCTAGTAAATGGACAGAGAATTTTTATTGTTTCAAATAATATAGTACTTTAAGTAAATGAAGTGGTAAAATCATTAGGTGTGCTCTTTACACATCAATCAAACTTGTGTATTTAACCAGTCTGAAAAGATTGAGATGCTGCAGACATGCATATATTGGAAAGTAACTACACAAAGTTCAGGGTAACAAAGGTTGCTTTCCATCTAATAAAGAGAAGATTAATAATTTGATGACTTTATGCAATTCTAAGTTGAGAAGTGTGTTCTAAGTTAGGTTTAGGGTTTTATTCTAAATTGGTTCTTTGTCTAGTTTGTCCATCTATCTCAGTCTTGCTATCAGCTGCTTGTCCCACTGAACATAGTACAATTGATTCCAGTAGAAAAATACCCTGATCGTAGGATAGTTTGTTATCACATGGGATTTGCAATGGCAGCCAACCAAAATGTTTTACTGTGAGGATGCAGTATATTTATTAGATTTGTATCTGCATACTGACAATACGAAAATTCATATGTTAGTTTGTCTAGCCAGACATGTGTGAACTGATATTACAGTGTTGTTATCACATGGGATTTGCAATGGCAGCCAACCAAAATGTTTTACTGTGAGGATGCAGTATATTTATTAGATTTGTATCTGCATACTGACAATATGAAAATTCATATGTTAGTTTGTCTAGCCAGACATGTGTGAACTGATATTACAGTGTGAGTAAAGACTCACAAACTGCAGATACATATGCACAAATAAACTGGGAATATCACTAACTTTTGAGCAAGAATTTCGATGGTGAAGGTGTGTGTGTGTGTGTGTGTGTGTGTGTGTGTGTGTGTGTGTGTGTCAGAAACACTGCCATTCATAGACACGAATCCCAATGTGTCACAAAGAGATGCGACAATTAGACTTGCCTGCCGACATTACTTGTTAGGAACAAGATTGTGTGCATTAAGCATCTTAAAATGATCTGGAAGACATTATCAAAACTGCAATTAACTGACTACGCAGATGCTATGTGAGTGCGTTTACAGCTATTAAAGACAGTGATATGCTACTGTAGTATTAGGAAGTGTTATGAGTCACAAGGTGATGAACAGCGAACCGATTCAGCCATAAGGCAGACTGTGCTATGACTATTCAGTGAAGTAACCCAGGGCACAGTACAAAAAGCCAACCTGACAAGCAGCAAACGTCACATCGACAAAAGTCAGTGCTGTAAAATGTAAGAAGTCAAACAGATTGTAATTCAGACTGTAAGAATTCTCTGAACACGACTCCGTAAAAAAAAAAAAAAAAAAAAAAATTATAAAAAAAAAATCACCTTCAGTATGTCATGCAATAAAGTTCAAATTTATGGATACCCAACATTGAGATGTACATAAAGAAAACTGTCAAACAAAAATGTAGCCAATATTGATCCTACACCCACACTCCTCTATCAAACAGAGATAACTGAAGCTCCATCTGAAAGAAAAGATAGAACAGAACTTAGTCATTCCAAAGAATAAAGAAAATGATAAAAAACCAATTACCAATGCAGCAAGTAAAATCAGACTTGTGAGAGCCTTGTTTACTTGGTAAATAAAGTGTATCACAATTAGGGGCACGGTAATATATATTGTATCATGCTTGTGTAATTCAAGATATTTGTTATCTTTGTCAGCGATCACATACAATTCCATAGGTGCAGGACACGCACGATTTAAAATCTCTGTTATCTGTCGATCGATAAGTATTGTAAAACCATTTCAGGGTCATATTTAATTCCCATTTTTTCTTGTTCCTTCCCTTGGCTTATAGAATCAAAAGTATACAAAATTTATCCTATGAACAAATGCCATTACTGATTGAAAGATATAAGTATGTGGTAATCATTTAAACTGATCGCTATGTTAATGAAATCCATACGTTATTCAAAAGAATTTTGAAGTCGAGGGGAAAGATAATATTACTGAGATAATTATGGTGTGTGGTGTATTCATGTTTCTATCTGGAAGCTAATTAACTAAGAAGGCATACATTCACTTTCATTACAGTGATAATTCAAACTTGCACCTTCTCGATAACCTCGGATATTACTTTTTGCAGTAGTTTGCAATGAAATTATTGTAGTTTCTGTCATGTGTTGCCAGATAGGACAAGCTATTATAATGTCCATTATTTTTATTTGCTGATACATTGCCACATTGTTAAATTTTGCAGACTCTCAAGAGTAATGTAAATATAAACAATAACTACAGGTTCATATTTAGAATATGAAATTAAAAGAGTATAAAGTCAACTGTTAATAGCCACAGAAAATGAATACAAAGGTACTCCTTTCACACTCGGGTAGTAAATGACAGTAGCACATTGATAGATAACACTTTTTTAGACCAAGGTAAGTTTAAAAACATAAATTCTTGTCCTGTTGAGAATGGTCTTTCTGATCATGGTGCTCAGATAGTTACAGTATATAACATAGCTCCATTCAGTAATTCAAAACTACCCTCCAAAGTTGTGCATTCAATTAATGACTCAACAATTAGAAATTTCAGGGAAAATCTTCAGCAGTTATACTGGGATGAGGTGTACAAGGAACCCGATGCTAATTTAAAATATAACTTATTTCATGATACACTTGTAACAGAATTTGAAAACTGTTTCCCCAAGAAATTAGTTAAATCTAATTATAAGAAACCATGCAAAAAAACCTTCTTACAAAAGGAATAAAAATATCTTGTAACCACAAAAGGGAACTGTATCTAACAACAAGAAAGAGTAATGTCCCAGAAACTGCCAAATATTATAAAAACTACTGTGCTACATTAAGAAAGGTTATTAAAAAGTCCAGAAGCATGTGCATCACGTCTGAGATTAATACCTCTGATAACAAAATCAAAACAATTTGGGATATTATTACAAGGGAGACAGGGCAACCAAGAGTACAGGATGACGGCATTACCATCAAAACAAATGGAAACTTTACAAACAACAAGCTGGAAGTCGAAAACATTTTGAATAATCATTTTTTAAATGTTGTAGAGAAAATAGGATCTAAATGTTCATTAGAAGAAGCAAGGCAGTTAATGGAAGAGGCCTTACCCACACAATTTGATACAATTGCAATTCTACCCACCTCTCTTCCTGAAATTATGAAGATGATAAACTCTCTCACGAATAAAAGCTCACATGGAATTGATGGCATTTCCAGCAGGATAATAAAAGCTTATTCCCAAGAGATAAGTGGGATTCTTAGCCACATATGTAATAGCTCACTGAACCACGGTATTTTCCCAGATAGACTGAAGTATGCCATTGTTAAACCACTGCATAAAAAAGGGGATGCGTCTGATGTCAACAACTACCGCCAAATCTCTCTTGTGACTGCCTTATCCAAAATTCTTGAAAAAGTTATGTATTGTACAGTAGCTTCACACATTTGCAAAAATAAAGTTTTAACAAAATGTCAGTTTGGTTTCCACAAAGGTTTTTCAGTGGAAAATGCTATATATACATTCACTAATGAAATATTAAATGCTCTGAGTAACCAGAAGTCACCCATTGGGATTTTTTGTGATCTCTCAAAGGCTTTTGATTGTGTAAATCATGGAATACTTCTAGATAAGCTCAAGTACTGTGGTATGAATGGGACAGCGCTCAAATGGTTTAAATCATACCTAACTGGAAGAGTGCAGAAAGTTGAAATAAGCAGTTCACATAATACGCAAAAAACTGGTGATTTCTCAAACTGGGCAACAATCAAGAATGGGATGTTGCAAGGTTCAGTCTTGGGTCCTCTGCTGTTCTAAATATATATTAATGACTTGTCATTCTATATTCACGAAGATGCAAAGCTGGTACTTTTTGCCTATGATACAAGTATAGCTATCACACTCACCAGACAAGAATTAACTGAAGAACAAGAATTAACTGGGGAAATTGTAAATGATGTTTTTCAGAAAATCATCAAGTGGTTCTCTGCAAATGCGCTCTCATTAAACTTTGACAAAACACAGTATATACATTACCACACAGTAAATGGAATGACACCATTAATAAATATAGACTTCGATCAGAAATCGGTAGCTAAGGTAGAATATTCAAAATTTCTAGGTGTATGCATTGATGAGGGGTTGAACTGGGAAAAACACACTGAAGATCTGCTGAAACATTTGAATTCAGCTACTTATGCTAATAGGGTAATTGCAAATTTTGCCGATATACATCTCAGTAAATTAGCTTACCACGCCTATTTTCATTCTCTGCTTTCGTATGGCATGATATTCTGGGGTAACTCATCATTGAGTAAAAGAGTGTTCATTGCACAAAAGCGTGTAATATATCTTCACTACGCGAAGTTAAATCTAACTTTGGCTCAGAAGGGGGTAAATTATGCTGCCACAAAAGTCTTTGGTCACTTACCTAATAGCATTGAAAGTCTGACAGATAGTCATACAGCATTTAAAAGTAAATTAAAATAATTTCTGAATGGCAACTCCTTCTACTCATTAGGTGAATTGTTGGATATAGTAAATGGGTAATTCCACCCCCAAAAAAGAATGTCGTGTAATATTTTGTGTAATGTAATATCTTGTAGAGACACTTTTTATTAACCTGACACGTTCCACATCATTACGAAGTGTATTAATGATCTATGGAACAAGTACTACTTTAATCTAGTCTAATCAACTACAATAACAAATACAGAGAATCGCTCAAAGCAGGGTGAGGAACTAGAAAAATGCTGGAGACATAAAACTGCAGTGCTCGCACAGTGTGCAATAAAGCTTCTCCTTGCCAACACGGTATACCATCTTCCACATCTTCAGTCCAACCACTCATTTATTTGATAAAATTTAAATAGCTGATTTTAGTCCTCACACCATACAACTATGATAATTAAATTAAGTTTTCCTCAGAATAAATCAGACAACGGTGCACTCTGCATACTATGATATATTAACTATAAAAAATTTACCACTCCTGAAGAACCCCTTCACTTCCTCGACATCCATCATAAGGAACAGCTTAGGAATTTTCTTTATAAGTTGTGACAGAAGGTTAAAAAATGATTCTATCACATCACAATGTTCTGATGTGGATGGAGAAGAAAAGCAGAAAGTCATTGATATCCTGCAAATGTCTGTGACAAGTGAATGAATCATCTGTGTATGTTCTGTATCTCTGCCAAACAGGATCACAATCTGTAAAACAAAAGAATTACACAACTATCATATATTTGATGCTTAACATTATCAACAAGCAAACACTTCAACTGTTCACCTGATAAGCTTAATAGTACCGGTATAATACATCAACAGCTGCACAGATACATCTCACAGCATGAAGTGATCAGTTTCTATAGACAAAGCAATCAATAGTTGACGGAATACAAACCTCTCAAGGGGACCAACACACTGTTAAAATGTGCAATGCAAGAAGGACTGCAGATTAGTACTTAGTTTCTCATCAATGATGAGTTCTGCTATTAACTACAAGTCCTTCTTTTCCAAAAGAAAAGACCCCAACATCGGCATTAATTTACTGTACAGAAACCATGGAAAACCTAATCCAGGATAACAGGATAGGGATTTGAGCCCTGTTCCTTCTGATCACGTGTCCAGTGGCTCAATTACTGAGCCCCAATGATTGGTACAAAATGGAACATTAGCTGGACTGATACTATAAAAAATTAAGAAGGAAAAAAATCACTTCACACAGTCTGGACCACATCTCTCTTGACATGTTGCTGTAACATCAGTGTGAGCCCCCATTGTAACTACCTACTTTATACAATGAAGTGCCACTTGAGGTAACTCTTATTCTATACCAGTTCACAGGCAACCACAATTTATCTTCCTTCATCAGCACGATAATCACTAAATTATCAGTGAGACTGAACTGATACAATTAGCCAATGCTGGTAGCATGCAATATACTGTTGCATGTTTTAGCATAACAGCAGCAGCCTGTCTACTTTGCTATATAGGCGATTTGGACTGTTATTCCAAGACCTACGAATTATAAATTTGCATTTAGGAACTTCCTCTTTCTTCCTGCTTTTTCTGTTCAAGTTACCAAGTTTTAGTGTCAACTACAGTAAAACTTCATTTATACGTTTTTACTTATACATTTTTCTCACTTATACATTTTTATTTTTACTTTTTTTTTATGTCCCAGCAAAATATCCACAGTGTGCGCAAGTTATGATGCAGTGTTTCAGAGTGGGTTGCGGGGAAGTGGATTGGTAAGGCCGATATTGGACTGTAATCAAATCTAGATTTGATCAAAGGAAATGTTCATCTTATGTTTACTGCATGGAGAAATCAACTGCTCAGAGCGCTAGGATCGCTGTCTGACACACGATGTGACGCCCAAATATACATGGTGTGTCGCATATATAATTAAATTGACAGAAATATTCAAGGCAGATGAAGCGCTGTGTAGCTTACGACATCCTGTATACAAGAACAGAATAAAAAGTCAGAGCTATAAAAAAAATTGCGGATACTATTTGCCACTGTGAATATAAAGGAGAAAATCTACAACTTCTGTGGAAATAAAAAATTTTCATGACTGCAGTACGTATTAAATTTATTTGCCTTCACATTTTCCTCCTTCAGTGCATTATAAATAGCTACATACATTTCTGGTATTATTTTCGCCAATGTGGACTGCAGCATTAGAGTGCTACTCCAGTACTGTGAACTAGAGTAGCTAGAAACTGCAGTATTACGGTAAGTCTATCTTTTGCGGATGTAGCATTTCTGTGAACAGTGTTCTGCTTCATAATATGAGGAGCCCCTTTCTTGAGCTAATATTGAAATGTACTCTCATCCATTCCCAAAGGGATTTTCATGTGACTTTACATCCTCGACTTGCAGTGCCCATAGCAAACTGATATGAGGATGATACAGAAGAGCCTCAGCATTCCTCTGTGACATTTAACGATGCAGTAAATATGTCAGATATAACTAAACAATTTGTGATGCACCACAATGTTTCTGAAAAAATGATGACAGAGTTAACCCGTTTTGAGGGTACAGTGTATGCTATTGCCATGTCAAAGAAAAAAAAAAAAAAAAAAAAAAAAAACAAGCAAAAATTACTGACTTTTTTTGCGAAATGACATTTTATTCTGTGTAGAGGTTTACATTTCTCTTTATATCTTTGGTAAGTATGGTACCTAGTAAGCCTATATAACGTTTTGTAGAATGTAACTTTTTATTTACTGGATTTTTAATTTGTGTTTACCAATTAATTTGACAGAATGGTACTATATTTCATATATACATTTTTCACACTTTAATTTTTTTTCTGTAGTCCATTGAAAAACGTATACACAAACTTTTACTGTATTTGTGCTGTGTGTTCCATTTTCATCCCACTCCCAACGAGATTTTCTATAAACATTCACTGCATGTCACTAGACACAGTAACATTAAATGTAAAGTTTAAATATACTTTCACCAATACTTTGTTTTCTAGTTTTCATTGGAAAAAGGGACTAAAAGGACAACACTCTTGAAGACTAAGGTATTTTTAAGAAATGAGACTGACTGACGAATTATCTGAGGAGATTGATGGTCGGGAAACATTATTTTAATAAAGCTTTCCACCTGCAAAAAGTTGTAATCTATCTGGCCCAACACCTCCAAAGGTTTTTTACACTCTGCAAGTTGCATAGGCACTGTAATATTCTCATCAACAAGTTAGGTAGTAATACTCAACAATGATATTATTACACTTAACCTCTTGTGGCCATTATTGGAAATATGCAATGATGTTACAATAAACAAGTACATCAGTGATTATGAAAATGCATTGCACTCTGAATGCTTCCAAGAGACTTGTGCATATACTATCGAGTGATTCAGCTTGCCCTCTCAAAATATCATGATAAAACTCACAACAAGCAGAACAAAGTGCCCTCACTCCTAGGCACAATAATACTGTGGTTGACTAATATACCTCACTGACCTACGAGCCACACGAAACAAACATCCTCATTGGTATCTGACATGGCAATCTAAACATCAGTCCTCAATTAAATACCTTGTCATTGCACTATTCCAAATCCATAAACTAATGTGATGTAGATAAATTAGTATCACAACATAAAATTATTATTTTATCTGTCCACAGACCTGCTGCAACAGTTCAAGAACTGATGGCTGAGGACGAACACGGAAGCTTTTCATAAGCATGTTCACAACAGGTGGTAAAACTATTTCAAATTTCTCGAGCAGTGTTGACACAGCTTGTTTTAGCAGCGTACACATTGCCTGAAACATTACAAATGGAAACAAGTTTACATAAAGCTTTAAAATGTTAAAAAAAAACTTTTACAAACAAAAGTAATCTGTCATACTTAATTGTCAATGCAATCACGAAACAAAAAGCATAGCCGTCCCTCATGAAGCCTACACTCCTTTCTTCAGCCTCTATCAAACCAGTGTCATAACTGCCAACCTTGAGAAGAGACTGTCAGTAATCACATTGCAAATATGGGGGAGGGAGGGAGGGAGGGAGGGAGGGGTGCTCCCCATTTTCAGATTAAAATGAATCCAAATTATCATTTTTAATAAAGTAAACTTCTTCAGTCTCACTGTCTGTCACATTGCCAATGAATGTGAGGCTCCCTCTGCCAAATCCATGTTTACTACACATTGTTGCTTCATACATACACTCATTTCTGCCACATAGAAAGTATCATATTTATTTATTTATTTCACCATCCTGCTGCAGCAGTAACTGGAAATGAGACAACCCCCCCCCCTCCCCCCTCTGCCTCACAGAGTGGCAAATTTATAAATTTTTCTTCTTGTCCACTCCATTTCATTGTGGAACACACAGAAACACAACATGCAAGACTACCAAAATAGTTGTTCACCAACTGAATCCAAAGCATCTGCAATATCTTTAGTGTTGCAAATATTGCCCACGAATATGCTTGAATTTATAGTGGAAATGGTTGTTGTGAGAAATCGGGTAATGAAAATTGTTTGGATTCAGGGTCGAAAATCCCTCCCGGGGGAAACCACCTTATGGTAGGCACCTTCAGTGCTGGGCGGGAGGTTTTGCATGCTCCGATGAAGCCGAGGGCTGTGCCAGCAGTAGCGTAGGTATTGGTAAGGTCACCCAAGCCAGACTGGTCTCGACAGAAGAGACAGACGAAGTGTGTCCCACAACACAGGCAGGAGAGGCTCTATAGGTGTAGGGAAGCCAACACTCATAGAGGAATGAACCCTAAAAAAATCCAGGTCCCCCAAGATGGGGGTTGGGCGTGAGGCTAACAACCTCACCCCAGAAAGAGAGAGCTTGTTATAGAACCAAAGGACAAAGAAAGCCAGATGGATGCAACGGATAAACGGCCTTGGCAACAGAAATGGCACACGAATTGGTATTTAGCGACTGAAATGTGAGAACAATGAACAAGCCTGGGAGACTACAGAACCTGAAAAAGGAAATGAAGAAATACAATATGAAGATGGCGGCAGTACAAGAAGTGAAATGGAAAGGAAGTGGAATATTAACATCTGGGACACACAATGTTTTACAGCTGTGGAAGCAGAGGATATGGGAGCACAGGTTTCCTGGTTGATAATGCTCTAAAGGCTGTCACATTGAACTTTAAGCCTGTTAGTGAAAGAATCTGTGTATTACAAATGAAAGCCCGTTTCTTCAATATATCCTTCATATGTACATATCCACCAACAGAAGATGCAGAGTCAGTTGTAAAAGATGTATTTTATGAGCAACTGAGCAGGAAATAGCAAGGGGGGCAAAGCATGTTAAGGTGATTATGGGGGGCCTCAATGCTCAAGTAGGAAAAGAAATTGCATACAGGAAAACAGCCGGTAAGGAGAGTCTGCATGAAGTTTCTAATGATAATGGTATCAGACTAATTGATTTTTGCCACGAGCAATAACATGATTATTAAAAGCACATGGATGCAAAGTAAGGATATAAGGGAACTTCCTGGCAGATTAAAACTGTGTGCCGGACCGAGACTCGAACTCGGGACCTATGCCTTTCGCGGGCAAGTGCTCTACCAACTGAGCTACCCAAGCATGACTCACACCCCGTTCTCACAGCTTTAATTCTGCCAGTACCTCGTTTCCTACCCTCCAATCTTCACAGAAGCTCTCCTGTGACCCTTGCAGAACTAGCACTCCTGGAAGAAAGGATATTGTGGAGACATGGCTTAGCCACAGTTTCGTATCAGCGCACATTCCGCTATAGAGTGAAAATTTCATTCTAGATATAAGGAAAGTTACATGAAGCTCCCCAGATGGGATCACAAAAAATCAGATTGATCACATACTCATAGATACACGACATGCTTCAGATATATTAGAGGTGGATAGCTGTCATGGTGCAAATGGAGATAGTGATCATTATTTGGTAAGAATCAAATACAGATATAGGATAGCCAATTATACACAGATCAAGAAAGCTATCACACCACGGTTTGTTGACAACAAGTTAAAAAATGATGAAAATACAGTACAACAGTATAAAACTATCTTGACAAATAGACTTAATGAAGCTGAAGAGTGGGCAGGAGAGGATATTGAAGAAAGATGGGAAACGGTTAAAGGAATAATACAAAGACAGCTGAAACTGTACTGGGCAGAAAGAAGCAATCGAGAATCCAGAGCTGGTTTGATGAAGACTGTAGGAGGAATATATAAGAAAGAAATGAGGCAAGAAAAAGAATGCTGCAGAGGAGAACTAGAGGTACTGCAGATGAATACCAGGAGAAGAGAAGGGAAGCAGATAAGGAATGTAGGAGGAAAAAGAGAGAATTTGAAAAACAGTGGATAGATAAGTTAGGAAAGAGAAATACTGCTCAAGAAACAAGGAAATTCTATATGAGGGTTAAAGATATAAGGAAAGGATTCCAACCCACACCAGTTTACTGTAAAGATAAGGAGGGAAATCTGATTGGAGGAAAAGAGCAGATTTTAGACATATGGGAGGAGTATTTTAGTGAAATACTGAATACAGAATCGGAAAATGAAGGTGGGGTAGATGCAAGTATATGGAAGAAGAGGTGGAGCAGGAAGTAAACAGAGATGAAGAGCACCAGGGATCAGTAGCAGAACCCACACTGGAAGAAGTTAAAGTTAGTATCAAGACTCCTAAAAACAATAAAGCTCTGGGAGGAGACAATATTATAGTGGAAATGATAAAATATGGTGAAGAAAAACTAGTGTTTTGCATGAGATTATAGTGGAAATATGAAGGAAAGAAAATATGCCGAAACAGTGGAGTACAGCAATACTCTGCCCTATACATAAGAAAGCTGACTGCGGGAATTATGGAGGAATTGCACTACTCTGTGTAGTATATAAAGTATTAGGAAAAATCATGGCTGGGCAGTTAAGAACACATGCAGAAGAGTATCTAGGAGACTACCAGTGTGGTTTCAGAATTAATAGATCCACTAAAGATCAGATTTTCACTATCAGAAAGATCCTTGAAAAATGTTACGAGTACAACATCGATGTCCACCAGCTGTTCATTGACTTCAAACAAGCTTGTGATAGTATCAAAAGGGATCAACTTTGGAACGCAATGCAAGAGGCAGGAGTCCCTAACAAACTGATAAGATTGGTTCAAATTACTTTGAGAAGAACAGTATGCAAAGTAAAGATCGAGGGCACTTATCAAAGGCATCTGAAGCTAACCAAGGTCTGTGGCAGGGTGATGTGTTCTCCACTATTCTGTTTAATGTTGCCTTGGAGAGTTTAATGTGAAAGATACAATGCAACAACTCTGGCGGAACACTGTTTAATAGAGTGACTCAGGAGATTGCATATGCAGATGATATTGATTTGTTATCCAGGAGGAAACAGGACCTGGAAGAAAAGCTTGAAAAAGTAGAAAGATATGGTGCGGAGATGGGGCTGACCATTAATCAATCAAAGACCAAGTATACATTAACATCTAGGAAAAGATATAGTGAAGGAGAAAGAGGCACGACAGAAAAGAATACGAACGCTGTGAGAGCTTTAAATATCTTGGGTAACTGGTAACTGAGAATAATGATGTGAGAGAAGAAATACATGCAAGGATTGCAGCTGGTAACAGGAGCTACTTTCCACTGGTTAAAGTATTTAAAGCAAGGAGCCTTAGTAGGAATCTGAAGCTGATGGTGTATCGTACAGTAGTTAGACCTGTGGTGATGTATGGTTCAGAGACCTGGACTACGACGTAAAACAATGAGGAGTTGATGCTGAAATGGGAAAGGAAGATACTTGGGAAAATCTATGGGGCAGTGAATGATAGGGATTTTTGGAAAATCAGAAATAATATGGAATCAGAGAGTTGTGCAACAAACCAGATATCGTAACTGAAATAAAGACTAACAGACTACATTGGTTGGGACATGTAGAAAAAATGGTGGAGAACAGCACAGTCAACAAAGTTTTCAAAGGAAAACCCAGTGGACATTGTATAAGGGGCAGACCAAGGACCAGATGGCTAGACAAAGTGGAAGAGGACTTGAGAAGGATGGAAGTGAGAAGATGGAGAGCCAAGGCAGCCAGCAGAGAGAAGTGGGTGGAGGTTGTCTGGGAGGCCAAGCCCTACAAGGGCTGTAGTGCCAAAAAGCTTGGTGGCAAATTTAATCTTGGGACAAACATCATTCATGTGATCTTCCAATAGCCATCTCACCATGAGGCCAGACATATGCAGAAAGTATCACCAATGCACCAAAAGAAAACGAGATGGGCAATGTGCTACAGAGCTCAGAACTTGTTCCTCAAAATGCAATGAAACTGACTGTGTGGATCCTATCACCATACATCATTCTGTACCATTTATTGCAGTACAGAAAATACGTTGTCCAAACCACATAAAACATGACAATCCCCAATGTAATTTCAGTGTGATAAATACTTTGTCACCTTTCTTGGTATAGGCAACGACCTTGCCACAGTGGAGACACCGGTTCCCATGAGATCACTGAAGTTAAGCAAAATCGGGCTTGCCGGGCACTTGGATGGGTGACCATCCAGCTGCCATGCGCTGTTGCCATTTTTCAGGGTGCACTCAACCTTGTGATGCCAATTGAGGAGCTACTCAATCGTATAGTAGCGGCTTCAGTCAAAGAAAACCATCATAACGACCAGGAGTGCAGTGTGCTGACCACACGCCCCTCCCATCCGCATCCACATCCTCAACTGAGGACGACACGGCAGTCGGATGGTCCCGATGGGCCACTTGTGACCTGAAGACGGAGTGCTGCTTTTTTTTCTTGGTATAAGTTAAAAAAAATCCCCGTCACAGCTTTATGAAAAAGTGAGTCATGGGAAGTAACGTACAGTCATTCCTTCAGATACAAAACTTCTATGTTTAATTACTTTAGCCAACCAATACTTGGCAATAGCATTTAATATTTCCAATTTCCAGAAATTGGTTGTCTTCAGTAATTGTAATGACTATTCCAGAATTAAAAATGAAGAAATGCAGTTAACACTATTAATTTATTCTATTAAAGGGACGAGTACCTTCTCCCAGATATTCTGACTGCATATTAAAAGTCTCCTGTAACTAATCAACAGCACATAATTCCAGTATTTTGTTCTGTTTAGAATTGTTCTGAAATATACATTACTCTCAGTGAAATGATGGTACAGTTTTATAAGAGGCCACTGATATTTTAAACTCAAACTACACTCCTGGAAATTGAAATAAGAAAACCGTGAATTCATTGTCCCAGGAAGGGGAAACTTTATTGACACATTCCTGGGGTCAGATACATCACATGATCACACCGACAGAACCACAGGCACATAGACACAGGCAACAGAGCATGCACAATGTCGGCACTAGTACAGTGTATATCCACCTTTCGCAGCAATGCAGGCTGCTATTCTCCCATGGAGACGATCGTAGAGATGCTGGATGTAGTCCTGTGGAACGGCTTGCCATGCCATTTCCACCTGGCGCCTCAGTTGGACCAGCGTTCGTGCTGGACGTGCAGACCGCGTGAGACGACGCTTCATCCAGTCCCAAACATGCTCAATGGGGGACAGATCCGGAGATCTTGCTGGCCAGGGTAGTTGACTTACACCTTCTAGAGCACGTTGGGTGGCACGGGATACATGCCTGTTGGAACAGCAAGTTCCCTTGCCGGTCTAGGAATGCTAGAACGATGGGTTCGATGACGGTTTGGATGTACCGTGCACTATTCAGTGTCCCCTCGACGATCACCAGTGGTGTACGGCCAGTGTAGGAGATCGCTCCCCACACCATGATGCCGGGTGTTGGCCCTGTGTGCCTCAGTCGTATGCAGTCCTGATTGTGGCGCTCACCTGCACGGCGCCAAACACGCATACGACCATCATTGGCACCAAGGCAGAAGCGACTCTCATCGCTGAAGACGACACGTCTCCATTCGTCCCTCCATTCACGCCTGTCGCGACACCACTGGAGGCGGGCTGCACGATGTTGGGGCGTGAGCGGAAGACGGCCTAACGGTGTGCGGGACCGTAGCCCAGCTTCATGGAGACGGTTGCGAATGGTCCTCGCCGATACCCCAGGAGCAACACTGTCCCTAATTTGCTGGGAAGTGGCGGTGCGGTCCCCTACGGCACTGCGTAGGATCCTATGGTCTTGGCGTGCATCCGTGCGTCGCTGCGGTCCGGTCCCAGGTTGACGGGCATGTGCACCTTCCGCCGACCACTGGCGACAACATCGATGTACTGTGGAGACCTCACGCCCCACGTGTTGAGCAATTCGGCGGTACGTCCACCTGGCCTCCCGCATGCCCACTATACGCCCTCGCTCAAAGTCCGTCAACTGCACATACGGTTCACGTCCATGCTGTCGCGGCATGCTACCAGTGTTAAAGACTGCGATGGAGCTCTGTATGCCACGGCAAACTGGCTGACACTGACGGCGGCGGTGCACAAATGCTGCGCAGCTAGCGCCATTCGACGGCCAACACCGCGGTTCCTGGTGTGTCCGCTGTGCCGTGCGTGTGATCATTGCTTGTAAGCCTTCTCGCAGTGTCCGGAGCAAGTATGGTGGGTCTCACACACCGGTGTCAATGTGTTCTTTTTTCCATTTCCAGTAGTGTATATGTTGGTAACTCCTGTAATGAGTGATACTAGGAAGTTATGATGGCAGAACAGCTGATTTGTATAGGCAATGATGTAACAATATGTTTTCATTTTGATTGTGGCAGAAATATTAAATATTTAATCTAAAAACAACTTGAACAGGCTAGGTTCTGGATGGCAATCAAACTGAATTTTCACAGAAAAACACTTCATTTGCTGAGACAAACTTACATGTGCATGTAATAAATTATTTAATGCTGAGTTTTCATTTTCTGCTTTTGCCACATCACAGCATTTATGCTCTGCAGGACTCTAGATGCAAATACACAGATAATAATGGAAAGTGAATCAATCAGCTTCCAAGCTAACATATACCTCCAGCTACACCACAGATCAGTCTGCAAGCTAAACCAAGATTTTACATTCACTGGGTTACCAGCTCGCAACCAAACTGCCATCTTTCAACCTAAGATGGACCTCATAATTAACAACAACAACACAGAAATTCCTGTAAGCAGCAAAAGCAGGAAATGAATTAAGGGTCCTCCATCCAATGTGAGTACAATAATTTACATTATTTTGTCACCACAACCAAGATTTGTCTTTCAGATGAAATCATTAATAACATTTCAATATGAAAGGTGCAAATGTACTATTTATATGTACATATAACAATAACAGAACCATCAATATGCAACAAAAGTACAATGGGAAGAACATGCCATCCCCAAAATGCAATTTACTTATATGTTAGCACCATTAAGAAGTGTCTGGTTACCAACTGTTCACTCACTACAACATACCATCTTGAACAGTTAGTTCTACAGCCCACGTCCAGTGGAAATACTTTAATCTATTAGCTACAAACAGGCCTGACCTTATCAACAGTAGCGGTATAGAGACAAGCATCAACAATCACAATATCATGGTAGTCATGGTTAATAAATTCATTAAGAAGGCTAGAAGAGTATTTATGCTTTAAAGAGTATATAAACAGTTGTTAGTATCCCACATAGACAATGAATGGACACTATTTAGCTTCAATATAATGGATATAGAGGAATTATGGACAAAGTTTAAACTGGCTGTAATCACACTCTGAAAAGGATGTGCCCAGTAAATGGATTAAGGATGGAAAAAAAAACCATCATGGTTTAATAACAAAATGCGAAAAATGCTAAGAAAACAGAGACTGTTGCATTCTCAGGTCAAAAAAAAGAACGTGGAAATGTTAACAGGCATAAGTTAGTAGAAATTTGTACGTCTATAAAAAGATCACTGCTCAAAGCATATAACAGCTTGCGCCATCTTACCCTAAGAAAGATCTCGCTGAAAACTGGAGAACATTTTGGCCATGCATAAAATCACACAGCGGGTCAAAGGCTTCTATCCAGTCACTCATCAATCAGTCTGGTGTGGCAACAGAACACAGCCAAAGCAAAGCTTAAGTTTTCAGTTTCGCATTTAAGAAATCATTCATGGAGGAGGATTGTACAAACATAGTGTCATTCAACCACTGGATAGACCTATCATTGAGAGAAACTGAAGGAGTTGAAAACAATTAAGTCACCAGATCCAGTTGGAATCCTGATTTGACTTTACAAAGAGTACTGTGTGCCATAGGCCGCTTACTTAGTTTCCGTTTACCATGAATCTATCACCCAGTACAGAGTCCAAAGTGACTGGAGAAAGGGCAGGTGACTCCTTTATTTAACAAGGATAAAAGAACGGACCCACAAAAATACACACCAATATTCTTAATATTGGTTTGTTGCAAAATTCTTGAACATATTCTAAGTTCGAATATAATAAATTTCCTTGAGACAAAGAAGCTTCTGTCCACAAATCAGCAAGGATTTAGAAAGCATCATTCATGCAAAACTCATCTTGCCCTTTTAATACAATATCCAGCTAAACCATGGATGAAGGGCAACTGGCAGATTCAGTACTGCTAGATTTCTGGAAAGTGTGTGACCTGGTGCCCCACTGCAGACAGATAACGGAGGTCCAAATACATGGAATAGGTTCTCAGGTGGCTCAAAGACTTCTTACGGAATAGAATCCGCTATGTTGTTCTTGATGATGTGTGTTCCAGTTTACTGGGAGAATTTTGGGAAAGTGTAAAGGAGACTGCATACAGAACACCTGTGCAACCCATTTCTGTAAGTTCTGCTCAAGTGTCTGGATCCCCATCAGGTCAAATTAAAGGAAGACATCAAAGAAATTCGGAGGCATACTGCTAGATTTGTTATCAGTAGGTTCAATGGGAAAGCTTTGTGAACTCAAATGCAAATCCTGGAGGGAAGATAGTGTTCTTTTCATGAAACACTACTGAGGAAATTTAAAGAACTCGCATTTGAAGCTGATTACAGAATGAGTCTACTGTCGCCAACATACGTTTTGCGTAAGGACTGTGAAAACAAGATCAGAGAAATTATGGCTCATATAAAAGGCACATAGACTATCATTTCTCCCTTGTTCCAGGTACTAAAAGCTAATTTCAAACTCATCTCTGCATGCTTTACATTCTTTACTACCCTGGCGTCTGTATCCCAGATGTACCACATTCCTAACCTATCGAGGAGTACACTACAGAATTCCTGAATATGGTTCAACTCAAACAATTCGTAGCCTCAGTATCAACATTACTGAGGTTGCAAAGCTTCAGGTTTAGACCTATATGGCTGCAAAATAGAAGACTTTGAGAAAATCTGTGTATGAGCAAAATTTTGTCCCATCAGACAGTGCTGGGAGAAACCAAAGGTGTGAATGAAATTTACACACTTCTTGTGTCAATGCAAGCAGAGATTTGCAGCAGGTTGCACTTTAGTACTAGCAAAACCATTCCCACATCTGTTATGACTCACAGAGTAATTGTACTGAAAGTAATTCTTCCCTCTTTCTATTACAGCAAAACTTCTGACCATTCTAATTGTCTAACAGTAAAAGTCAAGAGACTAATAAATCTCATTCCTCGTGAACCAGTCAGGCTCTTACTGAAGAGGAAAAAAACTACTAAAATAGAAATGTCAGATTGGTTCAACTGGCTCTCCAGATATTTTCAGGGCTTTACAGCTGATTGTTGCATTTGAGAATATCACCAATTTTTGTTTTCATATCATCCTCTGAACAACTTAATTTAACAACAGCTCTTCATTAGAGTACATTGACTCAATCTGATCATGAGGAAGACACATATCTTGACAACCAATCTCATCCGTCAAATCCATTTTACTCCTCAGATGTAATATGTATGACACCACAGTATAGAAATGAATTATTATTTCAGTCTTCACTGTGATGTGTACTGTTTGCCTTTGTCAGCATTAGCTAAGGAAATTTCTATAGAAAGTAACTTGAAACAAGACGACCTGGGTGTACAATCCAGTTCTGACACCTATTAGACCTTTCAATCTTACCCCTATCAATAAGATGGATCGCCAAAAGTAAGTGATACATCACAGGTATAAAAAATACTTGCTCCACCACAGGAAACTAAGACTGTAAACATAAAAAAAATCTCAAGAATAAACTTGATATTTTCACCAGGAATTTATATGGTACTAGCACCTTAAAAAGTGAAACATTAACTCTCCTTTGAAAATTTTTTCAGAGGTGTTCTACCCTATTTCATTTATTGTTTCCTTCAACTGAAACTGCAACTGTAAAATTTCTTGATATTTTGAGAAGGCATGTGATATTTGGCTAACTTTCATCAGCAGTCACTTTTCCTCACTTTTGAAGAACAGAATCTTACACCCAGAAAGTAAAAGTAAATGTTGATTGTCACTAAAATTCTGCTACAATCTACACGGTCGATGGTTCGAAAATGTTAGAAGCAAAGCTTGAAGGTCTCAATGATAATCATGTAATACTAAAACAATCCAATAAAGTTAATAAGAAAGTTAAAATTAGCTAATTACCTAAAGTAAAAACACACACACAATTACACATATATTATACTTCACCTTCATAATTTCTTCATCAGTACACCATTTACATGTTATAGTTTCCAAAACTGGAAAAACTTTCTCCAAAATGAGAAGAACAGGCTGAGGATCATCAGACTTTAGAGCTCCTCCTCTCACAGCACTGGTGTCTAGAGTTGCAAAAATTGTGCTCATCATCTTAAGTCTCAGCAAGATGTCACTATAGGTCTGCATTCCTTTATCCTGAAAAGCAAGATAAATATAATTTTTCTGGTGATTCTTTTTTAGGGATTATATTCACAGAGACAACACTGAAACCACAGAAATCTTAAAATCATTAATTCAAAAAACTGTGGTGAAATACACAATAAGCACACAAATCTATTAGAAATGTACTGCCGTCTCCTTGTAAGTCGGTTTAGACTTGCCCACATATGCTCTGTAGCCAAGAGCTCACGTTCCTCCTATCGGCTTTGCTGTAAATATTGAGCATCGAGCCAAGATGACATGTAATGCAGTTGTGCATAGTAATAAAATGGAAATAAGTTACAGTCCTGCTGTGAAAAACCAACTTCGTAGAAACTGAAACAGCGAAATTGTGAAGCTAAACAAACATGTTTTAAATTTACAGATAATTATGGATGTTCTAAGGCACGATATTCGGTATATAAAAAATGAAAATTCTGAGTTACAGAAGAAAGGTCATGTTCTAAATAATAAAAAAAGCTCATTTCAAAATGGAAGGCAAAAGAGTTATCAAAAGCAGAAAGGAAGTGCCAAACAGTTTTCAAACTATGCAAATGAAAAAATGTTTGTGGATAAAAACAGGTACAGTGTATTGTCAACAAGTTGTACCAATTCTGAGTGCAAGATGGATGATGAACTTTATAAACAGTTTGTGGATAGAAAACAAGAAGGGTGATGAACTTTGTAAACAGCTTGTGTATAGAAAAACAAATTAGTCTCCTAATACAAAAGAAGAGTACAATAGCAATCAATCTCCACTGACAAAGGGCAGTAAATTTGTAGAATAGATTGGAGAATAGTCAATTACCAACATTGATAAATCATGCATAAATGTGTGAAAGTAACCAGTACACTCAAAAATCAAGACTGAAGTGCAACATACTTTTGCTTGCTGATAACCCCACATGAAATTTAACTAATACCTACACAATACAAACAATAACATACAATTCAAGAGTGTGATGAAGCCAGGACTGGGAACAAAAAACATTGCATGAAATGTAGATCTGGAAGGTATAATGTCGCACAGACGGTGAGTTTATTGTCAAGTGTAACAGATGCAAATGATATGGTACATGGTAAAAGCTGGCATCTGTACTGAAAGTTTGAAAAATTTTCTATAAAACACTATTGTTGCTACCATTCCATATCACTTTTGATCTGGAATGCAACTTGTCTGATAACAGATATATTAGAAAAACAGATACAAGAATTAAATTACTATGCCCTGGTTATGAAAACTGTTTAATTCTAGACATAGGTAATTCAGATTAAAGCTTTCACACTACACGCAGATTACATCTTAACTATTAGGCTATGCATTTTAGTATGAAAAATTATGCAAAATAATTACAGGCTAATCTATGAAAACAACTTATTTGCCACTGAGCTTTAAGTCTCTTTTTAGAGTAAAAAAAGGCCTTCAGCATACACACAAGAAGCCAAAATATCCACTGGCCATACCAAAGAAGAAAAAAATGCAAAATAATGTACCAGAATATTCAATACATTACTAATAAAACAAAATCAGTCAATGAATTTCTAGGAGAGGGTACAGCACACTTCTATATTAAGAATGAACTTGTGGGCGAAATTGAAGAATCTTAGTTTTAAGTTAAAAAATTTTTAAAATTGTGAGTGTGTATTGTAGATAAATACACAAGGGTGGTAGAGTAGGTATTTACATTTGAAATAATGTTTAGTGCGAAAAAATTGGTTGTGTTGATCAACTTACTGCAAAGATGGCCGTTTACTATGGAGATGGCATTTTAATCAGCAATACTTAAAATAAAGCTAGGCAAAAACACTTTAATAATTGTTGGCCTGTGTACATCACCAAACAGCAATGTATGAATTCTTGTCATTTACAACAACTCATCTGTGAAGGGGGCAGGATGTGAACACACTCTCTAAGCTATAATGTAAATTACCTTAGGTATCCTGACTTTTTACAGTGCTACAGTGATATCCATATAAGTTCACTGGCAACCAGACTAACATCTGACTCAAAGACTTCCACTGACTACATTGTTATGAATTTAAATAGGGAAGGAGGAGGAGATTAGTGTTTAACATCCTGTCGACAATGAGGTCATTAGAGATGGTGTACAAGTTTGGATTAGGGAAGGATGGAGAGGAAAATCAGCTATGCCCTTTCAAAGGAACCATCCTGCCATTTGCATGAAGCGATTTAGGTAAATCGCGGAAAACCTCTATCAGGATGGCCGGGCAGGGGTTTGAAGCATCGTCCTCCCAAATGTGAGTCCAGTACGCTAACCACTGCACCACCTTATTCGGTAAATACAGAAGAATTAATAGTGTTCATTATCTGAAACTAACTCCCCCCCCCCCCCCCCCTCTCTCTCTCTCTCTCTCTCTCTCTCTCTCTCTCTCTCTCTCTCCGACCATAAAGCTCGATCCACAGAGATTAATACAGACCACAAAATAGTACCGCATAGTGAATTAATCACTTCTAAAAGAAAAAGACGATAATAAACTTACGGAATACTTTTCACACATCGACTGTCAGCAGATACATACAAATCAAATGATACTACTGAAAAGTGAGGCGATTTCTAAGAAATATTTAACCAATTATAATTGGGCATGTACAATGATAAAAACAATAAAGAAACCAGAGTACACACATAAACTTAAAATCCATCCAGAAATTCACAAATGAAGGAAAATTGAAGACAGAAAGTAAAAAACCTCTTTAATGAACCTCCAAATTGGAAAGCTCTAAGATATTTAGGGAGTCATGGAATGTATAGCGGAAAAGACAGATTAGAGGCCATAGGAGGAGAATTTTCATTGCAGCTGACAAAAATATTGTCTCTATTGAAGTCAAGAAGAGTGTGACAGCAGAACCATACATCTGGTCATGTATAAAAGGTGTAGGTGAAACTCAGTTAATTGTTAGATGTTTTTACTAGCCACCCGATTCCACTGTGACAGTTCTAGAGTCATTCAAAGAAAGGCTAGAGTCAAAAGTGCATAAATATCTAAATAGCACATAAATATCCAGATCATGCAATACTAGTTGGAGACAACTTTAAGCTGCCAAGTATAGACTGGGACTGGGATGCCTATGGATTCCAGTCATGTTAAATACTTTTGAACATGTTTTCTGAAAATTATCTTAAGCAGCTAGCTCTGAAGCCCACACACAATGGAAGTATCTTAGACATTCTAGCCCCAAATAGGCCAGACCTTATTGACAATGTCAGTATATAAATGGGGATTAGTGATCGTGATGTCATTATAGGAACTATGATTATAAAAGTTAGTAAATCAGTCAAGAAGGTTAGAAGAGTGTTTCTGCTAGATAGGGTAGATAATCAGTTATTAATATCTTATTTAGACAGTGAATTGGCATCACCATTTCATCATCATTGACGACAGCAAGTCGCCGATGTGGCATCAACTAAAAAGAACTTGTGATACAGCGGCTGAACTGCCCCGCATGGGGCCTCCCGGCCAACAATGCCATATGATCATTTCATTTCATTCCATTTACTTAGTTCCAGTAAGATGGATGCAGAGGAATTATAGGCAAAGTTTAAGCAGATTTTAAATTGTGGTCTGGAGAGTTATGTCCCTAGTAATTGGATAAAGGATGTAAAAGACCCACCACAGTACAATAACGAAATTCGGGGGATGCTGAGAAAACAGAGGCTTGCACTCTAGGTAAACAGAGACTGCTGCACTCTAGGTTCAAACAGGGATGCACAAATGATGACTAACAAACGTTAGTAGACATTCGTGCTTCTGTTAAAAGATCTGTGCGCGAAGCATACAACTACCAATGTCACACCTTAGCAAAAGATCTGGCAGAAACCCCAAGAAAATTCTGGTCATACCTAAAATCGCTATGCAAGTCTAAGGGCTTCATTCAGTCCACTGTTGACCAGTCTAGTGGAGCAGTTGAAGATAGCAAAACAAAAGTGAAACCTTTTACATTTCACATTCTAGAAATCATTTACACAGCAGAACCATACAAACATACCATCATTTGACCATCGGGCAGATTCCCATAGGGACGACATAGAAATAAGCATCCCTGGTGTAGAGTAACAACTGCAAGATCTGAAAACAAATAAATCATCAAGTACGGATGGAATCCCAGTTCATTTTTTTGAAAGTTACCCTAAGAACAATGGCTCCTTGCTTAGCTTCCATTTAGCATGAATCTCTCGCCCAGCAGAAGTCTCGAGGGACTGAAAAAAAGTGCAGGCGACTCCAGTATATAAGAAAGTTAAAAGAACAGAGCAGCAAAATTACAGACTGATATCCCTAACTTCTGTTCACTGTAAAATCCTTGAACATATCCTCAGTTTCAATATAATAAATGTTCTTGGGACTAAGAAGCTTATGTCCACAAATCAGCATGGTTTTAGAAAGCACCGCTCATTTGAAACTCAGGTTTCCCTTTTTCCACACGATATACTGAGAATTATTGAAGAAGGGCAACAATCAGATTCCATATCTCTACATTTCCAGAAAGCATTTGACACAGTACCTCACTGCAGGTTGTTATGAAGGTATGAGCTCATTAACAGATATGTGAGTGGCTCGAAGACTTCTTAAATAATAGAACCCAGTATGTCGTCCTCAATGGTGAGTGTTCATCCGAGACAGGGGTACCATCAGGCGTGCCAAAGGGTAAGTGTGATAGGACCATTGCTGTTCTCTATATACATAAATGATTTGGCTAACAGTGTGGGCAGCAATCTGCAGTTGTTTGTTGATTATGTAGTTTACTAGTGTCCTGTTTGCCACAGTCTTTTGTGAAAGGAGGCTGCTTATAGACTGCTGGTGCAACCTATTCTTGAGTACTGCTCCAGTGTTTAGGATCCTTACCATGTCGGATTGAAGGCAGTGAAGCAATTCAGAGGTGGGCAGCTAGATTTGTTACTGGTAGGTTCGAATAACATGGAAGTGTTATGGAGATGCTTCGGGAAGTCAAATGATAATCCCGCAAGTGAACATGGCATTCGTTTTGGGCAACGCTATTGAGAAAATTTAGAGAACCAGCATTTGAAGCAGACTGCCAAATGATTCTACTGCCGCCAACAAATATTGCGCATATGGACTACAAAGATAAGATATGAGAAATCAGGGCTCATAGGGAACCATATAGACAGCCAATTTTCGTCCCTCTATTTGGAAGTGGAACAGGGAAGGAAATTACTTGTTATGGTACAGGGTACCCTCTGTCATACACCGTACGGTAGCTTGCAGAGTGTCTAAACAGATGTAAATGTATTTTTTTCCCTTACACATGGGTTTTCCTTAGACAGAGGTTTTGCCAGAGTACATGGAAAAAGTGACCCCGAATCATCATTTAAGCATGTTTCGGTGATATACATGCTATTTCATTACAAAATTACCAATATCTTGTGCTACAGATTTAAATGCAATACCCATATAATTATTACACCTCTCATAGAACACACAAATCTGTTTCTTTCTTTCTTTCTTTTTATCAAATGGTTCAAATGGCTCTGAGCACTATGGGACTTAACATCTGCGGTCATCAGTCCCCTAGAACTTAGAACTACTTAAACCTAACTAACCTAAGGACATCACACACATCCATGCCCGAGGCAGGATTCGGACCTGCGACCATAGCAGTCGCGCAGTTCTGGACTGCACGCCTAGAACCGCTAGACCACCGCGGCCGGCTTTCTTTTTATCAAGACAACTTCTTTGCTTTGTCTTTCCAGCATAAAAGCTGTCACTCCAGTTAGTTGCTGTCAGTTAGCATTATCCATTTATGTTAAAAGAGGAAAAGGAATTCCTGATAGTATCAATTTATCCGTTGGACAGCAACAACGATACTTGGTGCAATGATCACCGCCGCCACCTCCTCCTCCTCCTCCTCCTACTTCTTCTTCTTCTTCTTCTTCTTCTTCTTCTTCTTCTTCACTGTCAACATCATTGTCACCTCCAGCCCCTACCTCAGTGTCTTTCAGAAGCATTCCACTCTGTCTCAGGTGGAGAAATGAGGACGTCAGAATCTCAGTGTACAAAGTCCTGGAGTGCCATATTTTCAAAAATATCAGTGTCACTACTACTCCTCCCTTCTTCTGGAACAAAGTTGTCTTCAACAGCAACTCACGTACCACAGTCAGCCTTTGTGCTGAATCCTGGCAGCAACAAGTGTTTTCATAATCTGTAGAAATCTCAGTCTCATTTACTTCCTTTCTCTTGGTCTTGGCACAACAGCTACAATATATGGCATTAACAGAGTGTATTATGTGGAACATATCTCACAAGATAGATTATACGTAACAGGAGGAGGAGTGTTCATTGAGGGTGACCAAGATATTTTCTCTACTGAGGTTGAAATTGAGTGTGGCAGTGAAGTTATCTGGTCCTGTATAACAGGTCTAGGTGAAATCAAGTTAGTTGGGTGGTTAAGACAGTTGTGATGAAATTATTGTTAAACTGTGACCAGTCTCAAGAAAACATAAACATTGAATCACTGTCCAAAAGTGAAACATCTGATAAACATAAACTTCTGGGTATTGTAATGGATAAGCATCTGTAAAAAGATTAGCTATAACATTTGCTTATTAAAATGCCTTACATATATAACCACTCCTCTGGCCCTAAAATAAATCTACTGTGGGTTAATCCACTCATGTTCTCAATATGTGATAGAAATTTGGGGTAGGGAACCGGCAGTCTAGATTTGGGGGGGGGGGGGGGGGGGGTATTCAGGCTGCAGGAGAGAGCAGTTAGAGTAATTGGTAATATATAAGTAAATGTCAATCCTGTAGAGACTATTTCATCCAGTACAATTTACCAACTGTGTACTTTTAGTATGTCCTTAAGACAACTGTGTTTGTAAAAGTGAATGAAGAAGTCAGTGTAATGAATACACACATTCGTCATTGCAATAAACAAAAATTTGGGATTATCATACGATAGCGAGTAATAAATGAGCTATGGATCACAGCCCACTTTCTGCTGGACGACTGATCATGTCAGGAACAACAATATAGTGCCTAGCCATACTATAGGAGTATATAATAATTTGAATAACTTCACAAGAAGACAGCAGTAATTCAACTCAACATCCAGTTCAACAAAAAGGGTTAATGTTACAGTTTACCCCAAACCATGCTACAGTGAGGAGGGGAGGAGGATATTGGCGTTTAACGTCCTGTCGACAACGAGGTCATTAGAGACGGAGCACAAGCTCGGATTAGGGAAGGATGGGGAAGGAAATCGGCCGTGCCCTTTCAAAGGAACCATCCCGGCATTTGCCTGAAACGATTTAGGGAAATCACGGAAAACCTAAATCTGGATGGCCGGACGCGGGATTGAACCGTCGTCCTCCCGAATGCGAGTCCAGTGTGCTAACCACTGCGCCACCTCGCTCGGTATGCTACAGTAAACATTAGGAATTCCTCCTAGATTGCTAGAATAGGCTATTTTCCTACGTTAAAAATTGGTTTGGATTGTTGCTATTCTAATTGATTATAACATTTAAACAACATTTACAGTAAATATTCTCACAAAATATCTGTTATGTTTATGTAACTGAAGCTTAAAAATCATTAAATAATCAAGATCTGGTCACATGATGGAAATGTTATTGGCTGATGCTCTGTTGACGTCACACACTAGGAGAAAGACAAAGCTATATGTGCGTTATAGGAGTGTTAGCCGAAGTTACAAGGTTTTTACACACTTTTTCTGAAACCAGTTTACCTATTTAGTGACTGAAAACACAATTAAAACTTTTAAGTAACAACAGAAACAAATTTTTTGAACACTGATAATGGAAGCCTTGTGAAAGTTGATGTGTTTATGCTCCCCAATTCAGAGCAGCGTTATGTGCAACAACGGACATTCTTTTCTCTGCTCCCTGACCATCATTAAACTCGCTCAAAACTAAAGAATTGTAGAACTTTTGCAAATGAGTCTGTATATTATAACTAGATTGTTGACAATCAGTCTTGAGCTATTCTTGGCAAAACTTAGAGCTGATTTTGTCTGTAGAAGATACTCAGCAGAAATACAGCATCCAGCAGGTGTTCGGTGGTGCAACGGATAGTGCACCTGACTGCATATAAATAGGTCACATGTTCGAATTCTGGAAGGGTCATACATTTTTAAAAGTTATTTATACCAGTATTTATTTTCTTTTTACTTAGTGTAAGTCTACACTATGGTAATGACACACAGTTGCTACTCCAAGTGTGAAATCAATGTTCTCCATTTTCCTGGATTTTCAGCTTTACCATTACTAATCTTCCGGGATTCTATTTAGGACCAAGGCCTCGGGTTGGTCCGAAGTAGATCTCAGGCTATGTGGCCTGTACTGCTTTGTGTGCTTTCCCTGACAAAGCCTATCACGAGATGGGTTTATTTGCCTCACCATTTTGATGTTTTTGGAAAGCGTTTAGTCTTATTTTGTCGCTAGGTGGTTAACGGACCACATAGTTTGAGTGTATTGACCTAGACCTTGAGCTACATTGTAACATTACACTGAACCAAGGTTTCTTGTAATCACAGTTCCCCTACCACTCTTATCACAACAAATACAGGCAATTTTCACTAACCAGTAGATTATAAACTGAATTAAGGATACAATAGGCTGCATACACAGAAAGCTGCACACTTCATAGTTATTTTCTTCTTACTTAGGTTAAGTCTACACTGTTTTACACATGGTAACGATGTGCAATTGCTTCTTCTAGTACGGGATTTTCATCTTTAGCATTAGTACTCTTTTGGGAAATCAACTCAGGATCTTGATCTTGAGCTAGAGAGTGTCATACCAATTTCGTCAAATAGTTAGCATGCTACAGGATGTTACTCTTATGCGATTGCATGTTGTACTTTAGTACTAATAAAAGACACTCATGTTGCATATGTCGCTGGTCTTATGAGGATAACAGTAACACAAAACTTCCCAATAGTATGTGACAAATAATGTCACAGTTACTAAATAAGATAATGTTTTGTTGTTCATACGAACTTATTCAGGATGTGAAAAAGTATCACTCCATTTATATAACATAGTTGGCCCAATAAGTGTAGTTTCTTACAACTTCTCTCATATAGCTAGCCACACTGTATGCATTTTCAAAAATTGTGTCTAATAGTTATAAACCAATTACAATTTTACTGATACAGTGATAGAAGATTAATGTAACGACACACCAATACATGTTTTCAAACACACGACTATACATGAAAGTATTGCATTGGGGTTTGTTTTACAGTTTCCTATAATATAATTGTTTGTCATCCTCCGCTTGCAGCAAAACCAAACAATAAAATCTAATCCTATCTGTTTTCTCTGTATTGGTCAACTGTGTAGTTTTCCTCTAAAAATAGTTCTATTATACAGGGTGTCTCAAACCTTTTGTGTTGAATTGAAATATGTGGTAGTGGGTCCACAACCAATTAACTGAGATAGAGAACCAAGGTCAGAAATGCATATTTATTGTGTTATGGGAATACACAGCGTACACTGCATAATGACAACATAGCTCATAGTAACTGTTGAATGTGACAACCGCCAGTCTCAATGCATGCATGGAAATGGCACATTAAGTTCTGCCGCACTCTATCAGAGATCCCTGGTGTCTGTCGTAAAAAGAGAGAGGCAGCTTGGACCCTAGCAAGTATGGTTCAAATGACTCTGAGCACTATGGGACTTAACTTCTGAGGTCATCAGTCCCCTAGAATTTAGAACTACTTAAACCTAACTAACCTATGGACATCACACACATCCATGCCTGAGGCAGGATTCGAACCTGTGACCGTAGCGGTCGCGTGGTTCCAGACTGTAGCACCTAGAACCGCTCGGCTACCCCAGCCAGCCCTAGCAAGTATGTCTTTGTCCATCTCTAAGGGGGTTTCATACACCAATGTCTTGACATAACCCCACAGGAGAAAGTCCAGGGGTATGAAATCCAGTGATTATGCTGGCCATGAATGGGACCTCTCTTTCCAATCCAACAATGAGGGTATGTGTTGTTCAAGTGCTCACGGACACTAATATTGAAGTGGGCTGGAGCACCAACATGTTGAAACCACAGCCTTTTGTGGACAATAAGGGGTACTGTCTTCAAGAACTGTTGCAGCACATCTCACAGGAACACCAAGTAATGTGAACCAGTCAAATGGACAGGCAGCAAATGAGGTCCTATTAGGTGATCTTGGACAGTGCCCACCCATATGTTGACAGGGAATTGTTGCTGGTAGCAACCAATGTGGATGGCGTGGGGTTGTCCTCACTCCAGACAAGGCTGTTGGCTGTTGAAAATACCACCACAGGTGAATTAGGCCTAATCCATGAACAATACAAACTGTATGAAGTTCGGTACTACAGAAAATTTCTAGGTGTTCTGATAGATAGTAAACTGTTGTTGCAAAGCCCACGTTCAATTCTTGTTCAAAGACTTAATGCTGCCATTTTTACTATTCGAACGGTATCTGGAATGAGTGATCGTTCGACATGAAAATTAGTCTACTTTGCTTATTTTCATTCACTTATGTCGTATGGTATTATATTTTGGGGTAACTCTTTCCATTCTAAAAGGATATTTTTGGCTCAGAAATGGGTGGTTCGTGCAATAAGTGCTGTAAGTTCACGAACCTCTTGTCGACCTCTGTTCATGAGCCTGGGTATTTTGACATTGGCCTCTCAATATATATATTCCTAACTGTCACTTCTTGTTAACAATATTAGCTTATTCCCAAGAATAAGCAGCTTTCACTCAGTTAATACTTGGCAGAAATCAAACGTGCATTTGGATCTGACTTCCTTAACTCTTGTGCAGAAAGGTGTGCAGTATCGTCACATAACATACGTGCTCTGCGCCAAGTTGTGTATAGTACGTCTGTCTGGTGGTCAGGGGTGTATGCTGTTTATCACCCACCGCCTGTTCCAGTGTACAACAGACACCCAGGATCTTTGCAAAAGTGCAGCAGAACTGCATTAGACATTGCAATACATGCACTGTGACTGGCAGTCATTGCTTTCAACAACTGCTATAAGCTACGCTGTTGTTATGCTGTGTACGCTGTGCATGTCCACAACACAATAAATATGCGTTTACGCCATCGGTTACCTATCTCAATGTAATTGGTTGTGGATCCACTGTCACCACATTTCAATTTGACCCAAAAGGTTTGAGACAAAGTGTATGTTTTGTATGACATAATCTTTTAATACTGCATGCACCATATTATATTATCATTACATCAAAATATTTTTCAATGGATAATTCCTACTTTGTGGGTCACCATCCATGATACTTTGCAGCATGCTGTCTCTCTTATTTAGCCATTATGATTACTTCTGTATACTATTTTCAATGTTAAATTACCTTTGTTAATTCTAATGTACAGCACTTAACATTTCTGTTGTACTCTAGGTCTAGTCATCTGTTACTCTATCATAGCCAACATCGCATTAACCAACGAGATAAAATTATGCGATATGTATCTGTTTTATTCATGCCATGCGAACCCTAAGCAGTACATACATTATGGTTGCACATCTGCCATGTTATTGTAGTACCTCAGCTTTCTTGTGGTACTTTTTTATTGAATTTTACTTATTAGATGCATTCATTATTTTATTTTGACTCTGGATTGTATCCCTCTGTATGAACATAATTTTATGAGAGTTATTATCAAACAGCACACTGTATGTTCTCATTATGACCTAGTGGTTTAAATCATTGTATGACGTAACTAACACTGCCCAGTTTTATGGGCATGTAATTTTTTGTCATCGAGTTTTTGTGTATGCCCTACTGTTTTTTTTTTTTTTTTTATATTGCTTTACGCCTGTAACCTGGGCATATTTTCTTTTATAGCTCTTAATATGGCTATTTATATTGCCAAAACTAGTAACCCAGTAATCTGTTAACATAGTATCCTGGCACTTCTCATCTTTATTCCACTGACAAAATTTCACAAGAAAATGGTTCCCTCCCCACTGCCACCATACACTCCAGACCTAAATCCTATAAGCTGCTCTGGAATCTCGCAAAGAACAAGATACGTAGTTGTAATACATCATGTATTTTATTTTCTAGCCAGAAAAATAACAGTTGATGCTTTAAATGGTAATAAATGAACATCTTGTGTTACCTTACCTGGTGCATGCCTCTTGACATAGGAGGTGTGGCTATAAAATAAAAGAATGATGCTGTCACAGAATAAGCACGCATGCACCAAAGATGAATGACCAATAGCTGTGAAGTACGAAGCCTTCTCAGTCAAATACAGCATCTCTGGTTTCTGTAAACAAATCAGTGTGGCCATGGCTTGCAGGAAAAATGACACATCTAATAACAGAGTAACAAACAATGGGTCAACACATGAAACTTGAGAATACTGTTATTGAAAGCTGTCTTTTACTGAAAGAAGTGTAAGGCAAAGACTGTTTATGATGTACACAGGTTTTTGAGTGGTTCAAGCATTTCCAAGATGACCAAGAAGACGAAGATGACTCACACCCAAGACATCAAAACCAGATAAAAATATTGAAAAAATAGGTAATCTGATTTGATCTTATTGTAAGTTGAGTATGTGATCGACTGCTGAAACTTTATGAATTGATAAACAATGTGTAAGGAAAATTTTACATAACCAATTTAACGTGAGAAAAGTGTCCGCTAAACTCGTGCCAAAAATTCTTACGACTGAACAAAAAGCAGCTCACGAAAATGTTTGTACTGACACTTTGAATACCATTGAAAATTATCATAATTACTTGGAAAGAGTGATAACATATGACAAATTTTGGTTTTTCACTTATGATCCAGAAACTAAGCACCAATCCAGGCACTGGAAGGTCCCAACTTCACAGAGAGTGAAAAGAGTTCAAATGAGTAAATCAAGATTAGAAGCAATGATGGTGTTTCTTTTTTTCGTTTTTCTTTCGATGTTCATGGAACTGCATATCTTCACTGGGTTCCTGAAGGTCAAACTATTACTCAACATTACTACCTTGATGTTCTTGCTCAACTCCATGAGAACATAAAAAAAAAAAATATACCCAAACAGAACAAGAGTAAGTCATGGGTTCTGCACCAAGACAACACATCGGCACACAGCATTGTTTGTTAAGAGGTTTCTAGAAAAGTACGGCATCCCAGTGTTAGATCAGCCATCTTATTTGCCTGACCCATCACCATGTGACTTTTATCTCTTCTCCAAGGTCAAAACTGCATTGAAAGCAGTGACAAAAAAAGCGGCATGTGTCCTAATGATGCTCACAGAGAAAGGCTTCCAGCATTGTTTCCATCAATGGAAAATTCACACAGAGCATTGCAGGGATAGAGGAGAGGAATTTATTGGGGGCAACAATAACTAAATATGTATGTTTCTGAAACTAAATCTTTTACAGCAACAGTCCCATTATTTTATAGCCACACCTCGTAAAGCTTCTTTGGTGACTTGTGAAAGAATTTTGGTCCTTTTATATTCAAGTAGCTTTCCAGTTGCCCTCACAAAGTTAAGGGGACCTCCTTCCAGATCTTTCAGCAAGGGAAAAAAAGACTAAACTGAAGTGGTAAGAGTACTGGAGTGTCCCTTACAGCTACCTCCCTTCCCTGCTTCTCGGTTGTGAACGTGACAGTGCTGCCACTTTGGCCAGATAACCAGTTCGTTTTGCCAGGTAATACATGACTCTAATGTTATTCTGTACAAATTATTATTATTAGTATTATTATTATTATTATTATTATTATTAATATTGTAGTAGATGTTATCAGTTACCATCATAGTAAGTCATTTATACGTGTGAAGTTGTTCTACCAAGAACCAACAGAAGAATCAGTTAACACCAGAGGTAAAGAAATATTACTGACACATGGTTTTTCAGGGTCTTTTTTTTTTTTTTTTTTTTTTTTTGAGGATTGAAGTTTGATGAATATTTCTAGTGTCTGAGGGTGACTACTAGTGGCACTTTAACAACTTGTGATGGTTCAAAGATTTTTGCAGACGTAACTTCAACCTTGAGAATGCTCCCCCATCAAATTTACCGTCTCCTTTTGTCACTTAAGATGATGATATAACAGTATGGAAATTTGTCTGTCACTCCTTTATAGAGTATAAATGGCCAAGAATATCCCACTATGTACAAAATCTGACTGTAAGCACAATGTCCCAACCAAGTGACAAAAAAAGGTAGGTTTCCCAGTTTGAAAAGAAACTTGTCAAGAAGTGAAATTAACTTAGTCAATCCACAAATACTTTATTCCCAGTATGTCAATCATTTTTGCTATTATAATATTACGGCAATTTTTATACAGAGAAGCACCACAAGATCCAATTAAAAATGTCGAAAAACTGCTTGTGCGAGTTTACCAGGACGTCAATTAATACAGCTATAGTGGATTAATGAGCTTTCATTCAACTAAATATATTCATCAGTTTTACCTATTTTAACATCTGAATTTTACTGTTTGAAATATCTGTAAACTATGAATGGTAACTACTTTCTTCTTATTATGGGGAAGGTAGTTACTGAAACATGTGGTGCTCAAATACAAAAACAATTTGCTTTTTTCCATCTGTGACAGTGTATTCAAACAAATGAACATGTTTCACTGGGCAAATCAATAGTATTTTTGCTGTTTTGATCACAAATATATGTTTTGAATCCATGATCTCATTGCGAAATTGTTTACACTAAATCATTTTATATAGTAGCTGTTTAGGTACCCACGCACCACTCTTGGTCATTCTAAGACATTATGAAGAGGAACTCTTTTAAGTGCGGAAATGGACACAATCTTTAAACATGGAAATGGACCCTTTGCAGCACACAGGTACATCAAACATTCACAAAAAACTGACAAGACAATGTAATAATGCTGTGTATTAACAACACAGATATTCAATACAATGCAGATGAACTTTGAAGGTGTAGCAAAAATCTCAACTTCAGAATGAACAGTGGAAGGTTGTGTTTAGCGATGAGAACAGATTCTGACTGAGCATTATTATTGGTTGTTTCTGAAAACAGCATTAACAAGGAAAGCAACTATCTGAGTACGCTGAACAGTGTTACACCGAACCAACTTCAGGCACCACGGTGTGAGGAGCCATAGCCTTTAATGACTGTACACCTCTGCTGTTTGCTGAGGGAACAATAAACAACGCACACTATCTGAAGGATGTCTTTCTGATGGCACTCCTACAACATCAGGGAGCTGCACCATTCATGTATGAAACTAGACACATAAATTACTGAACAGAGGGAGGAAGATCAGGATTTAATGTCCCACTGCTGTTGTGGTCATTAATGACAGTAAAATTTCTTGTCTAAGTCAAGTTCTTCAAAGTTGTATGGCTGTTTGATGATAACCATGCACAGTGTTAATATGAGAAGAAAATGAATTCAACTGTGATCTTCCCTCAAGATGCTTTTTTTTTTTTTATCTTTACCTGGACTAGTTATCACAGTTCTCTGATAGAAGGTACAGTATAACCACACTTTTATGTTCCCGGAATAAAAGCTTTCCCACGATTTATGACATTTTTTATCGTTCCTGTCAAAATGTCCACAATCTTAATTTGCACCCGATTTTGTATCAACGTACTTATAATTTTCCCGTGATTTACACATTAAGAAAAAATATTCATTGAGAAAAATGATGCTGGCATGATGTTGACCATCCAGTAATGTTTACAAATAAAATGTGGTTAAGTTTCTTGACACCAGGGCACTCTACTCAATGGATTTGAACCAGTAAATGTGTAAAAGTTGGAACAATTTGCATCTCCCGCCACTGCCAAGCTCTACTTGGCATGGTGATTGATGGGAGTAACTAGGTTTGTTTGAATACAGATATCACGACCATTCACAACCATTTCCAAACACTCTATTGTGCAAATGCAGTTTCATGATTTTGTGAGCGTTGTGACACCGTCCAACCATATTTGGTGTGTTTCAGCATTTGGACACCTGTAGTGCTAGATGACACTATCATTCACTATGCGTTGCTCAAATGCTTTTAGTTTAAACACAATGCCGGTTATGTATTTTTTTCACGCTGAGCGAAATGTGTTTTGAGAATTTATTCTCATTGTCAAGTGCAGTATTTTCGTATGTATTTTTTGTGATGTTACACAAACAGTGTGTGTGTGTGTGTGTGTGTGTGTGTGTGTGTGTGTGGTTTTCTACATAACTGAGGAGGCACAGTACCTGATAACCTCAAAAAGGTGACTACATTGCATGAGAGGCAGAATAACACATATTCAATGAGCGTTGTGACACCGTCCAACCATATTTGGTGTGTTTCAGCATTTGGACACCTGTAGTGCTAGATGACACTATCATTCACTATGCGTTGCTCAAATGCTTTTAGTTTAAACACAATGCCGGTTATGTATTTTTTTCACGCTGAGCGAAATGTGTTTTGAGAATTTATTCTCATTGTCAAGTGCAGTATTTTCGTATGTATTTTTTGTGATGTTACACAAACAGTGTGTGTGTGTGTGTGTGTGTGTGTGTGTGTGTGTGTGTGTGTGTGTGGTTTTCTACATAACTGAGGAGGCACAGTACCTGATAACCTCAAAAAGGTGACTACATTGCATGAGAGGCAGAATAACACATATTCAAATGCTAAACAAAACATTTATGTACATATTTACACTAGACAATGAGAGAAAATTCTCAAAATGCGTCATGCTAAGCATGAAAAAATACGTAGCTGGTGCAGTATGTCATTATTTAAATAATGAATGACAGGTGAAGCCTTTCCAAAAACATCAATTATGACATCTGAAATTGAGTCAAACGTTTCTACTTCCCAGACAGTTATCAGTTCCAGTTACATCCACAGTTTTTATTCAATAATAAACCTTTACTAGATAATAAACAAGTCCCTGACAAGTCTTTTGATGCCTGTTATGTACATATATAATACATAAAGTGCAGAAATGCAAGGGGGTGTCCCATACATAACTTTTACAGTTTATATGTTATTTCCCACATTTCACTTTTTCCCGCATTTTACAGAATTTTCTGAAGTCCCTTGAAAAGCGCAGATGCAGGGGTTTCACTGTAGTGTGAAAAATCTTCACTGAGTGAATTCACACATTGCTTATGATTTCTACTGCCCTGCTTCTAACCAATATTGAACAGACTTGATTCAAATAATATACACTGAAGAGCCAAAGAAACTGGTACACCTGCCTAATATTGTATAGCGCCCCCGCGAGCATGCAGAACTGCTGCAACACGACATGGCATGGACTCGACTAATGTGTGAAATAGTGCTGTAGGGAATTGACACCATGAATCCTGCAGGACTGTCCATAAATCCACATGAGTACAAGGGGATGAGGATATCTTCTGAACACCACGTTGCAAGGGATACCAGATATGTTCAATAATGTTCATGTCTGGGGAGTTTGGTGGCCAGCGGAAGTGTTTAAACTCAGAAGAGTGTTTCTGGAGCCGCTCTGTAGCAATTCTGAATGTGTGGGGAGTCACATTGTCCTGCTGGAGTTGCCCATGGATGCAGGTGATCAGACAGGATGCTTACCTATGTGTCGCCTGTCAGAGTCATATCTAGACATATCAGGGGTCCCATACCCACACCACTCCAACTGCACACACCCCACACCATTACAGAGCCTCCACCAGCTTGAACAGTCCCCTGCTGACATGCAGGGTCTGTGGATTCATGAGATTGTCTCCATACCCGTACATGTCCACCCACTTGATACAATTTGAAACGAGACTCATCTGACCAGGAAACATGTTTCCAGTCATCTATAGTCCAATGTCGGTGTTGATGGGCCCGGGCAAGACGTAAAGCTTTCTGTCGTGCAGTCATCAAGGATACGTGAGTGGGCCTTTGGCTCCAAAAGCCCATATCAATGATGTTTTGTTGAATGGTTTGCATGCTGTCACTTGTTGATGGCCCAGCATTGAAATCTGCAGCAATTTGCGGAAAGGTTGCACTTCTGTCACTTTGAACGACACTCTTCAGTCGTTGTTAGTCCCATGCTCGCAGGATCTCTTTCCAGCCGCAGCAATTTCAGAGATCTGGTGTTTTACCACATTTCTGATATTCACGGTACACTCGTGAAATGGTCGCATGGGAAGTCCCCACTTCATCACTACCTCAGAAATGCTGCGTCCCATCGCTTGTGCACCAACTATAACACCATGTTCAAACATTTAAATCTTGATAACCTGCCATTGCAGCAGTACTTAACGATCTAACAACTGCACCAGACACTTGTTGTCTTATATAGGCGTTGCCAACCACAGTGCAGTCTTCTGCCTGTTTATATACCTCTGATTTGAATATGCATGCCCATTACCAGTTTCTCTGGTGCTTCCGTGAACGTGCTTCACAAAAATAGCCTTCCACAGGCAGAAGCGTTAGTAAAACAAACAAAATAAAATGTTCTTCTCATGAATCATTCATATATTTGCAGTACAATTAGAACATGCTTCTACAATATAGGTAACTTTGAATGGTACTCATGAACTAAACAAAAATTACATCACACATGAAAACCTCGACTTTGGTTCACATTACACAGTAAAATAACTTTGTCGAAGATTTTATATTACTGACATTTTATAAAATCTTTGATGGTGTATTGGCGTACTTTTGTCATATCTTACATAAAAGTTGAGGTGTGGTAATGGTTTTTACAGAAGATTTGTCACATATCTCTGATAGTGTAATACGAGTCTTTGTGGTAAGCTGCTGTCTTCCAAGAATGTCAGAACAGAATATATGCCAAGAATAGTAGTATTTCCATTGAAGTATTGATGTGTGCCCCCTATACACAGAGTTTCTTCTTCTTCTTCTTCTTCTTCTTCTTTTTTTTTTTTTTTTTTTTTACTGATAGCAAATTATGATAATCTACCTGTACCAGCACATACACGCACATATTATAAGGTGTAAATATTATTACTTCTGTTAAGTTAAATCTAAAAGTTAAATCCACTTCCAAAGTAATTTTTCTATATAAAGTTAATTTAAAGAGGGTAATTGAAGTTATTTGTTAAACAAAAGTTTGGACTCAAATTGTATAAATACCTCAGAATTTGCCAGGATCTCCAATTCTCTAACACAAGGAACAAGTATTTCATTCAAATACATCATTATCTTCTCCAGTGGCATTGGTGACAGCAAACGACCCAAGGCATACATAAGTCTAATATTTTCAGCATGTCCTAGACTTCCACTGATGATGGCTGCCTAGAAATTACATAAAAAATATATGACTTTTCTATGTAACTCCCATGTGAAAGAATTAATGGCTTACTAGAATTTCTCACTACATACAGGATTTTTATGAAAAATGAATAGTTCAACATCTACGAGTATTTATGAGTAAGTACCACTGATCACTCCATGTAGTAGCATTTGTCAGAAACTATAACCTGAATATTTATAAATCACACAATCCAAATCAATTTGGTTTCTTATTTATTGTATCTCAGTTTTAGAAAAAGAAATATTTAAATGAAGTTCAGATGCTGGAAGCAAGCAATCTGCAGTTCATTTAGTGGTATTTATTTGTTCAAAAATGGTTCAAATGGCTCTGAGCACGATGGGACTTAACATTTAAGGTCATCAGTTCCCTAGACGTAGAACTACTTAAACCCAACTAACCTAAGGACATCACACACATCCATGCCCGAAGTGGGATCCAAACCTGCGACCATAGCGGTCGCGCGGTTCCAGACTGTAGTGCCTAGAACCACTTGGCCAACCCGGCCGGCTATTTATTTGTATTTAAGATAAACAGAGATCAACAAAGTACACATTACTTACTAATTCTAAAAGAATTTTTAACATTTATCTTGTATCTGCATACCAATTGTTTATTTCTCCACCAACATTCAAGCATGTCTTGCAATACATCAGAAGTTCAAATGCACTTCCACTCAGGAACAGATAAGTGCTGCATAGCTGTTCTTACATGGACAGAAGGTGAAAACCTGATGCAACTAGATTCAAATTACAAGCAGATGTAGCATTTTAAAAATTTCAGATACTGCTATGTATTTTCTACTCCTAAAAACTCAACAATGGCACCATTATCAGTGATTCAGTATTAATCTAGAATAACATCTGTTATAAGATTTGCCACATTACTGACACACTGGTTTAAGATACATATCTCTAGTGAGATTTGTGGACTTCAGGGTGAAATAGATACCTTTATGGACTCAAGGATTAAACATAGTGTCACCAGAAGATGCTGCAACACAGACCCAAATGTCATCATGTGACAACATAGAATTTATATACACATCTGAACTGAGAGAGTAATTTCAAACATAATGGACAAGATTAAATTGTCCTGTTTGAAGGAAAGTCACTCCAGCTGCTGAACAACATCCTCTGGCAGTATTATACATATGAAAATTCTTCTCTAAAAAAAATATGTATGACCATACACCATAGGTAAAAGTTTTTTAAAAAACCAAAGTGAGGTAAATGCTTAATTATAAATGTCCACATGAATGAAACACTACAGATGGATCCAGATAGAAATTGTAAAACATTTTTAAAAAATCCCATAAATTTCCAAGATGAGAGATGTCCTGAAATTGTTACTTTCTTAGAATTACTTCATTTTCAATCTAAAATTTCATCAGCAGGAAGAAAGCCTTGCCATGGGCATGATCATAACCAAACAGATGATTATATCAACCATTTAGAGCACACACTTTCCAACAAGAATAGCACAACTGCTAACAAAATAGTGTGCTATAAAAGATAATGGGGTGACAAATTAAGCCTTTTTGACAGAAACAAGGATGAAATTTAGCAGCTGCTTGTAGAATTTAACCAGTTACATAAAAATATCAAATTTTCTGCAGAATGTGAAGAATGACAAACGATTAATTATTCTGGATTGGCATATTACATACAATAACCACACACACCAGCTTCTAACCGACATATGGTGACATCATCATTAACTGCATATCACATCATCCTCAGATACTAAAACAAGTATGCTAAACATAGCCCACATAATCACACTAATTGGACCTAACTTATGAAACAATTACTTATCAAGGAAAAAAACATAGTAAAAAGCAATGGATGCTCAGAAACACTTATCAACATATTATTAACAAAGAAACAGGCTTTAAAGCAAGACAAGAAAATAATGGATAGTATCACACAGACAAAATATGCCACCATCTCCTACCTCAGGTTGTCAGTATATTCCGAAAAACACAATATTCACATAGCACTCTACACTCTAAACTAGTACAACAGTTAACATATTGAAAAAGAATATACAGATGATACATACATTGTTTATTGTGGAATGTGGTTAAAACACGTAAAATTTTATAAAACAAGGAAGAGTCACTTTGACATAAAACTGCACTTATCTCTCACAATTTCACTCGCTGTCACCTGCACCGTCACACGATTTCATAGAAGAAATACAATCATATGATCTAAAACTGTCAATTTAAATACAAATAATACAAGATAGAAAATTACGCAGGTGTACGTGGATGACTTATCACTTACAAAAAAACATGGATGAGCCAGTCACCCAGATAACACATTAAAAGCCTCTGTTTAAAATTTTAGGGAACAAGTTGGACATTTCACAGAACTTTAAAAGTCATACCAAATTTGTGTCACTGTCAGTTAAAACAGAGGGCCAATCTGTAGATAAATTAGCTGTTGTCCTGTCTGAATAGCAAACACGGTCAGCTAAAATGGGGCACACTGCAATCCACATGCCACAAACAATCAAAATTGAAGAGTCCTCTCACTGGATCAAGAATCCAAGCAACATAGGGATGAGTCCTATGCAAAGACAAATGAGAAGGAGCTCATCCTGTATGTGTTGCTGGAAAGAGGTACGCATGGTCGAGCTGTTGACTTCAATAGCCACAGCTTATTGTCTGGCACTTCTAGCCAGTCTTCTTCCCATCTATGCATGACTCCATACTTCAACAGTGAGGTGATAATAGCAGGATGGCACACTGAACTATCTAATTAACGTGACATGCCTCCTTGACTGCTGCATCTTCCATTTTGTTTCCCTTAATACCTAAGTGTTCTGCCACCCAGCAGAAAGACAGCTCCTTCCCCAGCCTTTGTAGGTAGAGAAGAGCATTCTGGATGTAACCTGCTGGGTACAAGTGTTGTAGAGAGATAACTGATGGTAAGTCACTCAGTAAAACAGAAGTAATATCTGACATTCCCAAAGGAAGTGTTATAGGCCCTTTCCTGTTTATGATCTAGACAAATAATTTAAGACACAATCTGAACAGCCCTCTTAGACTGCTTGCAAATGATACTGTCACTTATACCATCTTGTAAAGTCAGCAGATGATCAAAACCAATTAAAAATAATTTGGACAATACATCTACATGGTGTGAAAAGTGGCAATTGACTCTAAACAATAAAAAATATGAGTCATCCATATGAGTATTAAAAGGAATCCGCTGAATTTCGATTACACAATAAATCACACAAATCTAAAGGCAACTTAAATTGGAAAAATCACATGGCTAAAGTTATGGGGAAAACAAACCAAAGACTGCAATTTATTGGCAGAGCACTTACAAAATGCAACATGCCTACTAAAGAGACTGCCTAAACTATGGTTGTCTGTCCTCTTCAGAAGTATTGCTGCACAGTGCAGGATTCACATCATACAGCATTGACGCAGAACGTCGAAAAAAATAAGGAGCACTGCGCAGGACTCCTATCGGCAGACATTATACAGTTAATGGCTATGTCAAAGAGGATAATACTTAACACACTTCCTCAGGGAACAACATTCTGCTCCTGGAAACTATTGAACAGCATGTCACCAGCAAAGTGCCTAAAAAAGCATTCTGAGATAAGAAGGATCATATGAATGTGGGTAGGTGGCCACAAAAGCCCCACTGCCAAAGATGTCCTTGAATACTGTGCCTCCATGTAGTACCATATGCTTTACTGATATCACAAAATATGCTGTCTATGTAGGAAAGATTGCTGGATAGTCGCCTCTAGCTGGGTCAATTTGTCAACAGTAGTTCGACATCTCCTAAATCCACACTGAGAACGGCTAAGCAGCTGCCTGGTCTCTAATATCAGGACCGTACCACAGGTGACCATTCGCTACAAGGTCTTTCCCACAGAGCTTGTCAAGGAACTGCTTCTGTAACTACTGGAACACTTTTGTTCTTTTGCTCCTTTCTCAGTTTGAGGAAAGGCATGAAGGCTGACTCTCTCCACATGTTGGGAAACTGTCATATTTAATGAAAACATTCTATTTGCAAGTTTTGCAACATGCTGTAGTGGACTTGGTGATTGCTGAGTGCAGTACGAGACCCTAAGACAATGTCAAATCCAGCTCCCACACTGAGAAAGAACAGTTGGATCTGAAATCCAACTTACACCTCTCACCATCATTGCACAGTAGTGGTGGAATGTTGGATCCTGGCTGGCACTGGCAGTAGTCATCGCAAAATTCTCTGCCATTACCTGGGCGATGTTTCCTGCAGTGTTTGGAGACATCCCTGCTTCTGCACAGCTGCTATAGGTAACCAACTGCATTTACCAGAAATCATTCTGATGGCTTGCCATGCTTTCATAGAACAAGAAGAGTGGTTGACAGAGTCCAGGAACACCTGTCATGGCCTTTTATTGCTCTTCTCGGTTGTCTCTCTAGTGTCGGTCCTTGCTACTCGAAAGGCTGTGACGTTTTCCACTGTTGGGCAGCACTTAAACCTTCACATAGGCGCGTGCATGACGTGAATTGCTGAGTGACACTCATCTGTCCACCATGGTACAGGCTGCCTTCTAAGAAGACCGGGACTATGGAATGGATAAGTCAGTGGCATTGCAGTTCACACGTGTAATGTGGTCTACCCATTCCTGGATACTGCTTCAGTGTTCAAACAGACAACTGGCTGAACAGTGTCCACAGGTGGGTCCAAAGAAGGAAATGGTCAGTGGATTAAGGTCATCAGTAACTTCCCACTGAGCAGAATCTATAAGAGCTGGAGAGCAGAGAGGTCTACGGCTGATGGTGATCCAGTATCAGCACTGAAACGAGTGGGATTGCCCATGCTGAAGATACGCAGGTTCTAAGATGACATGGGGTGCTCTAAAACTTGACCCCGGGCCATGTAGAGTTTGAGCCCCACAATACATTGTGGACATTGAAGTCTCCCAGTAGTAGGAATGGTCAGGGGAGTTGTTCTACAAGATCTGCACAAGCCTCAGACTCTATTTCATCTTGTGGTGGTAAGTACTGAGAGCATACTGTGAACCTTTGGCCCACATGAATTTCAGTTGCAACTGGTTGCAGGTCAGTAACCAGGAGCACAAAAGAGGAGTGGTGTGTGTTATTCACATACAGTCACTCCTCCCTTGGTCCTTTCCCAGTTGGGTCATCTTTGTGGTAGAGAATATAGCCCCAAAACACAGGGGCATCAGCAAGTTTAAAATGTGCATCTTGTAAACACAAGCACATGAGACATCCTGAGTTAGGAGATCCATTTCCTGAAATCGCTGATGTTCCACTGTAGTATGGGAGCCATTTTATTTGTGAGCTTTTTCTTTCTCCTATCTCTCTGCCAGGGAGGACATCCTGCTACAGTCGGAGGTTTAGTTGAGGCACCAGATGGTTGCCTCAGGCACACTTTGTATTCCATTTACCCAGAAGCGGAATCCTTAAAACCATCAGATGGTGCGAGTTCAACACAGTGTAACTGTTTACGACCCATCTTCTTCTGCAGTTGATACTTTCTCTTTGTCTGTTTGCCGAAGAAAACTTTGTAGGAATGTCAATGTCAGTGTCAATGTCAGTGCTGGCCTGCTAGCTGGAGTCCGCCTGCTGCAGAGCTGCTGGAAGCTCTATAATGTTTGGTGAAAACTGGTGGTTGCATTGCTTTACATCGGTTTTGGCTCACCACATGGAATAAGCTTTGTTGTTCTTACCTCACGTACCTTCCTTTCTTCAAGATCGACATTGCAGTCTACTTCAGACAGGGTGATCCCCATACCAACTAACATATCCACCATCAGTACACCTATTCTGCTGGGAGTTGACCAAGAAGCGTTAGATGGTGCCATCTCAGTCCCACGAGCAGCTAGGGAAGGAAGGGTGCACACAGATAGGACTTCCCTTGGATGCATAAGCCTTACACAATTGAATTGCAGCAGGTTCAAAAGATGTTGCCTGCTAACAACTGTTCTGCCTCAATAGCCATGCATGTCATTGGTACACAGCACATCTTGAGATTTTTTTAAATATAGGTTTATACCATCCTCACCATCTGGAAGGTTAAGCCAAAATCTCCATTCCTTGAGACACACAACTTTCCAAGCCACAGGATGGTCACAGAAGCATGCCCAGAGTTTCGGTTACAGAAGACTGGCAGCACTTACCAGTCCCAAACTCAGGCAACCCTGGTTTGCACAGCCTGTACCCAGTGAAAAAAGGCTGAGTTCCCAGAGGAACAACATGGGGTGCACAAGTGGCTTTACTGAATATACCAGAAATATGACTAGCATTACCCCCTCCCCTCCCCCTCTCAACCCCAATTTATTATGGAACTTGTTCTGCATATTATGAAGACTACACCAGAATAATTTTTAAGAACCATTTTCAAGGATGTCTTGATGCATTTAGAGTAAACCATTTTAACACAGCATCTACAACCACACAAATGCAGCATAGGTCACAAAAAGCAGAAAGTGGAATACTCCGTATCCATCACACCACAGCAAACAGAAAAAGCTCTATTTATTAAAAGAACTGGAAATTTACTTGTACAAATAAATATAATTTTTAAAAATGCAAATTTTCTGAATGAGAAAACATAATTCTACAGGCAAGACATTTTCAGCACGTCTGCTGTTGTACTTGTATTAAACTGTTAAACAGTTTTGCAAAACAATGTATATATACATTCCTAGAACGACTCAGCAATAAACATTGATGACAATTGTTGTGTGTCACATGACACATTCAACAAGCAAACAAATATGCAAATCTGAACAGTCAGTACAGACTAGCCAGCCCCAATTAAAATTTGTCTGACTCTGCAAGGATTAACTTCTATGAAAACAGCAGAGCAGCTAAAACAATACTCAGTATGGCTCCATAGTTCCACCAAAGAGGTATTTTGGAATACCGATAACTGCATCAAGTGTCCTGAAAATGTACACAGTTTTGAAGACTTACCAGTTTTTTTTTCTGATAATCCCTGCTTTCAAAAAAGAAATATTTTATAATGACTTTATGCACCATCTTTGCACACAATACGTAGAAATTGTACTACAAAATTACTGACTCTAGGAATCAATCACTCTTTTTAGTACTTCAGACATGAGCAGAACTCATCATATCAAGTACTCAAATTCTTGAGTAGTGTCATAAAAAATGCCTACTTGAAATCTAAAAGTTCAAGGCTACTTAAGACTAGCAAAGAGTACGTCTACATGTGATTTTTTTTTTAGTTTTCCCCCGCAGAAGTTCAGCTGATACCTAATGTTTGCAACATACACATCTGATAAGTACAGTTAAAACTACAATGACAATTTTTGAAGACCATATTCAGACTGCAGCAGTAGCTTTGTCACCGACAGGACAGTTCAGTGTGAAATTAGAAAGCAAGTTCTAATGGTGTGTACAGCATAAGCCATGTTAAAAATCACATAAGTAAAATAAAAAATAATAATTACATCAAGTAATAAAGCACACTGTTTAAATAGAACACAGTTCCCAATATCTTTTCTGTAAAAGATCATGTCTTACCCTACCAATCATTCAGATGAGACTTGATAATCTTTCTTACAACAGCAATTAATCAGTAATAAATAGTGCAAATTTTCACCAGTTTTATTATTTACATAGTGCACATGAAACACAATGCAACTAATAGTAAAGCTTGCACGTGATATATGCATTTAACATTAAAAATTCTGAAAAGTATTAGTACTTTGTCGTACCTGAATGCATCTGATGATATTATCTGCATACTGCTGAATTGTTAACTGGCAGTCCCTTGACAAATCTTTCAAAGCCATTGAGGAAGAAGGTGCTGATTCAGTGTTCTCCAAGCCAGACATGACAGTGGGAATGACATATGACAAGAAAGATGGATTGATGTTAATCCAGTCTGCATATGCACCTAAACATTAATTAGAAAGGCATTATTGGGCATCCATAGAAAAACAACAATAATCTGTAAACTACTTTAGGAGAAGACTAAATGAAACTCTATATCATGACATAATGTCAGTGTGATGCTACATCATTACACTAGCTTATGCAATGTTGTCTATTATGGCAATATGTTGAACAAAGAAATTTATACAAAGAGGTATTTTACACATGTCTCATAGCCATGAGTCATGTCAATTCTATGAATGGAAACTTGCATTTAAGAAATATTGCAAGTAACCCCATGTGATATAAAAGGTACAGCCAGCAAATTATGTTGCCTTTAACCCTTTATAACAATGTGTAATGCTGAAAATTGAGAGAAATACTCTCACTTACATATATTGTATTTTTAACTGTACAAACAACTTTATACTCATCTTGTAACTTCACTTTCTCTTTTTTTCATGGGTTTTTTCATTCTCAGAATTTATTTTTCTGCTGGTTGCTTTTCAATATGCTTTATGTGCAGGATGAAGATAATGAACCACAAGAAGAAGAAGAAGAAGAAGAAGAAGAAGAAGATGAAGATGATGATGATGATGATGAGGAGGAGGAGGAGGAATCCTTAAAAATGTGTGGTGCTAAGTTAATTTCTTTCTTTTTTTTTAAATTTTTATGATAAGCCATATTGTAATTTCCAACACATAATAAGCATGGCGATTACAGAGCAGTTACATGGCCTAAAATGATTTACTCTGAGTCTGGGTCTTAATCCAATTGAACTAAGCTACCAATTACGGAAAACATATTTGGGTCTCCAGATATTAAAAAGGACATTGACTGTATAACTTGATCTTCTTGCTTAATACAAATGATACTTAATTTTAAAAATCTGCACTTCAGACCTGAAGCCACTGGCTCTGGCACCAGTAATTAATATATATTAATATTAATATTAACCCCCCCCCCCCCCCCATGAACCATGGACCTTGCCGTTGGTGGGGAGGCTTGCGTGCCTCAGCGATACAGATAGCCGTACCGTAGGTACAACCACAACGGATGGGTATCTGCTGAGAGGCCAGACAAACGTGTGGTTCCTGAAGAGGGGCAGCAGCCTTTTCAGTAGTTGCAAGGGCAACAGCCTGGTTGATTGACTGATCTGGCCTTGTAACAATAACCAAAACGGCCTTGCTGTGCTGGTACTGCGAACGGCTGAAAGCAAGGGAAAACTACGGCCGTAATTTTTCCCGAGGGCATGCAGCTTTACTGTATGATTAAATGATGATGGCGTCCTCTTGGGTAAAATATTCCGGAGGTAAAATAGTCCCCCATTCGGATCTCCGGGCGGGGACTACTCAAGAGGATGGCGTTATCAGGAGAAAGAAAACTGGCATTATACGGATCGGAGTGTGGAATGTCAGATCCCTTAATCGGGCAGGTAGGTTAGAAAATTTAAAAAGGGAAATGGATAGGTTAAAGTTAGATATAGTGGGAATTAGTGAAGTTCAGTGGCAGGAGGAACAAGACTTCTGGTCAGGTGACTACAGGGTTATAAACACAAAGTCAAATAGGGGTAATGCAGGAGTAGGTTTAATAATGAATAGGAAAATAGGAATGCGGGTAAGCTACTACAAACAGCATAGTGAACGCATTATTGTGGCCAAGATAGACACGAATCCCACACCTACTACAGTAGTACAAGTTTATATGCCAACTAGCTCTGCAGATGACGAAGAAATTGAAGAAATGTATGATGAAATAAAAGAAATTATTCAGGTAGTGAAGGGAGACGAAAATTTAATAGTCATGGGTGACTGGAATTCGAGTGTAGGAAAAGGGAGAGAAGGAAACGTAGGAGGTGAATATGGATTGGGGCTAAGAAATGAAAGAGGAAGCCGCCTGGTAGAATTTTGCACAGAGCACAACTTAATCATAGCGAACACTTGGTTTAAGAATCATGATAGAAGGTTGTATACATGGAAGAACCCTGGAGATACTAAAAGGTATCAGATAGATTATATAATGGTAAGACAGAGATTTAGGAACCAAGTTCTAAATTGTAAGACATTTCCAGGGGCAGATGTGGACTCTGACCACAATCTATTGGTTATGACCTGTAGATTAAAACTGAAGAAACTGCAAAAAGGTGGGAATTTAAGGAGATGGGACCTGGATAAACTGAAAGAACCAGAGGTTGTACAGAGTTTCAGGGAGAGCATAAGGGAACAATTGACAGGAATGGGGGAAAGAAATACAGTAGAAGAAGAATGGGTAGCTTTGAGGGATGAAGTAGTGAAGGCAGCAGAGGACCAAGTAGGTAAAAAGACGAGGGCTAGTAGAAATTCTTGGGTAACAGAAGAAATATTGAATTTAATTGATGAAAGGAGAAAATATAAAAATGCAGTAAATGAAGCAGGCAAAAAGGAATACAAACGTCTCAAAAATGAGATCGACAGGAAGTGCAAAATGGCTAAGCAGGGATGTCTAGAGGACAAATGTAAGGATGTAGAGGCTTATCTCACTAGGGGGAAGACAGATACTGCCTACAGAAAAATTAAAGAGACTTTTGGAGATAAGAGAACCACTTGTATAAAGGTCCAAAGGAGAGCGGAAAGATTAGTGACTGGTACATTTAGCCATTGTGAAAGCGTTACAAATCTCATAGAAAGTTTGAATTGGGACACACTTGCAGATAGATGACACGCTAAACAGAAGGGGCTGCTCACTTAATTCCAAAATCCAATCTTCGCCAAGGATGTAGAGCTTATATTATTACCACCAACTTTCAAATTGCGCAATGATCACCATTCAAAGATAAAGGAAATTAGAGCTCGTACTGAGGCGTTCAGACAGTCGTTTTTCCCTCACGGGATCCGCAAATGGAACAGAGGGGGGAGGAGGGGGTGAGAGAAATATGACTTCGGTGTGAATCGTGCCCTCCGTCACACACCACTTGGTGGCTAGTGAAGTAGATATGTAGATGTTGGAAGAGTGGCGAGTCCCCTGGCGAGACCAAAGTCAGTGCTGCAGGTAAAGTGAAAAGACATACCCTCAAACTCCAGTACTGATAGAACATGACGTTTCTGCAAGATGGGTAGGGCATTTTATAGAACCCACTATGTAATGGTTTCACTAGGGGTAAGATAGATACTGCCTACAGGAAAATTAAAGAGACCTTTGGAGATAAGAGAACCACTTGTATGAACATCAAGAGCTCAGATGGAAACCCAGTTCTAAGCAAAGAAGGGAAAGCAGAAAGGTGGAAGGAGTATATAGAGGGTCTATACAAGGGCGATGTACTTGAGGACAATATTATGGAAATGGAAGAGGATGTAGTTGAAGATGAAATGGGAGATACGATACTGCGTGAAGAGTTTGACAGAGCACTGAAAGACCTGAGTCGAAACAAGGCCCCCGGAGTAGACAACATTCCATTGGAACTACTGACGGCCTTGGGAGAGCCAGTCCTGACAAAACTCTACCATCTGGTGAGCAAGATGTATGAAACAGGCGAAATACCCTCCGACTTCAAGAAGAATATAATAATTCCAATCCCAAAGAAAGCAGGTGTTGACAGATGTGAAAATTACCGAACAATCAGTTTAATAAGCCACAGTTGCAAAATACTAACACGAATTCTTTACAGACGAATGGAAAAACTAGTAGAAGTCGATCTCGGGGAAGATCAGTTTGGATTCCATAGAAATACTGGAACACGTGAGGCAATACTGACCTTACGACTTATCTTAGAAGACAGATTAAGGAAAGACAAACCTACGTTTCTAGCATTTGTAGACTTAGAGAAAGCTTTTGACAATGTTGACTGGAATACTCTCTTTCAAATTCTAAAGGTGGCAGGGGTAAAATACAGGGAGCGAAAGGCTATTTACAATTTGTACAGAAACCAGATGGCAGTTATAAGAGTCGAGGGACATGAAAGGGAAGCAGTGGTTGGGAAGGGAGTAAGACAGGGTTGTAGCCTCTCCCCGATGTTATTCAATCTGTATATTGAGCAAGCAGTAAAGGAAACAAAAGAAAATTTCGGAGTAGGTATTAAAATCCATGGAGATGAAATAAAAACTTTGAGGTTCGCCGATGACATTGTAATTCAGTCAGAGACAGCAAAGGACTTGGAAGAACAGTTGAATGGAATGGACAGTGTCTTGAAAGGAGGATATAAGATGAACATCAACAAAAGCAAAACAAGGATAATGGAATGTAGTCGAATTAAGTCGGGTGATGCTGAGAGAATTAGATTAGGAAATGAGACACTTAAAGTAGTATAGGAGTTTTGCTATTTGGGGAGCAAAATAACTGATGATGGTCGAAGTAGAGAGGATATAAAATGTAGACTGGCAATGGCAAGGAAAGCGTTTCTGAAGAAGAGAAATTTGTTAACATCGAGTATAGATTTAAGTGTCAGGAAGTCATTTCTGAAAGTATTTGTATGGAGTGTAGCCATGTATGGAAGTGAAACATGGATGGTAAATAGTTTGGACAAGAAGAGAATAGAAGCTTTCGAAATGTGGTGCTACAGAAGAATGCTGAAGATTAGATGGGTAGATCACATAACTAATGAGAAAGTATTGAATAGGATTGGGGAGAAGAGAAGTTTGTGGCACAACTTGACCAGAAGAAGGGATCGGTTGGTAGGACATGTTCTGAGGCATCAAGGGATCACCAATTTAGTATTGGAGGGCAGAGTGGAGGGTAAAAATCGTAGGGGGAGACCAAGAGATGAATACACTAAGCAGATTCAGAAGGATGTAGGTTGCAGTAAGTACTGGGAGATGAAGAAGCTTGCACAGGATAGAGTAGCATGGAGAGCTGCATCAAACCAGTCTCAGGACTGAAGACCACAACAACAATATTAATTAATATATATAATTAATATATATTACAACAATGTAGAAATGTTTTGTGGGTGATTTGCTTTCTGAAAAAGAACAGAAATTCACCTGGTACCCAGACTGAAAGGACACAATGTTACAATATATAAATACACTGTTAATGCATGGCTGAACTGTTTGAAGTGGCTAGGGCACTACATGCCAACAAAAGCACTCCCTGTATAACCATAATCAAGCTTTCACCTACAGTCAACCACTCAAGCAATTTATGTGATTTGAATAAAAATAATTATTTACAGACTGACCTTGTTGACTGACAAATCACTCACTCATATAAATGGCAAACTTTATTCCCAGGCTTTCTATAAGGTTGGCAAGTGGGGAGTTTCATTTCCAGTCCTGTACTAAAGTGTTACCATCCTTTCTTATCCACAACTTTCAACTCAGGTTTCACCTAGTGTTATCAAACAGCCGAAAAATACTCTTCATACAATGGACATAAGCTAACACATTCACATCATCATCAAAAAAAAATCTCTAAAACCCTCTTCAGAAACATATGAGCAACTACAATGCAAATTCATCAGTACTTTCTGTAAGCGCCATTGATGATTCTGTAACTCAGACGATCTCTTATTCATGTTAATTACAGTTTTAAAACTTTTTACATTTATCTTCTTGTCTCATTTTCATTGATTAGCCTGTTTTACTGAAATATTACCATCCTTGCATTCTCCATCCTCTGTGAAACAATGCCATCCAAAAAGCTTACATGTCTAGAGCAGGACTGTGTTTCCTCATTGACATCGTCTGCGATGAAACTTCTTCCTCTTGCCTTCTTCCCTTTTGCTTTGTACTCTGTTTAGTTTACTGGCATAGGATCTGTGCACGGCATAATGTTTCACAACAAGTCGGATCAAAATGTAGCATGTTGTGTGAGAAGGTGTGCCGTCAAAAGTGGAAGAGCCTACACCGCAGGTACTAGTGAAATTGTCTATTATCACAGGTCACTTAGAGACATAACCAAATACAGAAAAGCCACAGATCACATGGACAGCACACAATGCACAGGGGGCACATTGAGCAAGCCTGTGTAAGCAGAATGTGAGGTGCTGGATGAGGATTCCTGGGACTTAAATGCTGAGTCTCTGTCACTCAGTCTATGTATGGCGTGAGACTTAATATTCCCTGTTGAACTTGCTTTGTAGGGCGATCAAGAAGTTTCCAAGAATGACTTACTGCCTCAGGCTGTTCACTACAAATTGAGTCATACTTCCATGTTCGCTGTAAATCCTAGTATGAGCTTCCTTTCCTAACTTAATGAGTTCTCTGGTTCAAAATTTTCTAACTTTCAGTACAGCACCAGCTTAGAGTTGGGTAAGCCAACTTTTTTCTAGAATTGTCCTCAGTCTCCCATCCAGAATCACTTGCTAACTCCTCTGTCACAGGGGAGTGTCGTAGTAGAACTGTTGCTATTCACAATATACATGAATGACCTTGTGGATAACATCGGAAGTTCACTGAGCCTTTTTTCGGATGATGCTGTAGTATATTGTGAGGCTGTAACAAAGGAAAAATGTACTGAAATGCAGGAGGATCTGCAACGAATTGACGCATGGTGCAGGGAATCAGGGAATGGCAATTGAATCTCAATGTAGACAAGTGTCATGTGCTGCGAATACACAGAAAGAAAGATCATTTACCTACAATGTAGCAGGTCAGCAACTGGAAGCAGTTAATTCCATAAATTATCTGGGAGTAGGCATTAGGAGTGATTTAAAATGGAATGACCATATAAAATTAATCGTCGGTAAAGCAGATGCCAGATGGAGATTCATTGGAAGAATCCTAAGGAAATGCAGTCCAAAAACAAAGGAAGCGGGTTACAGTACACTTGTTCGCCCACTGCTTGAATACTGCTCACCGGTGTGAGATCCGTACCAGATAGGGTTGATAGAAGAGATAGAGAAGAACCAACACAGAGCAGCGTGCTTCATTACAGGAGCATTTAGTAATCGCCAAAGCGTTACAGAGATGATAGATAAACTCCAGTGGAAGACTCTGCAAGAGAGACGCTCAGTAGCTCAGTACGCGCTTTTGTTGAAGTTTCGAGAACATACCTTCACCGAGGAGTCAAGCAGTATATTGCTCCCTCCTATGTATATCTTGTGAGGAGAGCATGGGGATAAAAATCAGAGAGATTAGAGCCCACACACAAGCATACCGACAATCTTTCTTTCCGCGAACAATACGAGACTGGAATAGAAGGGAGAACCGATAGAGGTACTCAAAGTACCCTCAGCCACACACCGTTGGGTGGCTTGCGGAGTATGGATGTAGATGTAGATGTAGAAGTAGAAGTAGAAGTAGAGGAGATGTCCAGATCATGGACATGAACATTTTCTATATAACTCATCTTTTCAGAATTCACAAAACTGGTGTACAAGACAGAGATCACTATGGTTCTCATTCTCAGTCTTATGTTACCTCTACAAGAACAGTTGTGATATGGTGTTTCTTTAGTTGTAATTAACCCAACTTAAGTTTCTCTCTAACTTGTAAATTATTCTTATTGTGTCATTTTGTAATGAAGTTTAAACTGTATCTAATTTGCAGTCAAGTAGTTAATAAAAATTGATTTAAGTTGCCAGTGTGACCTATAAAAAAAATTAGAAATCTGTTACTGCATTAACTACATTTTGTAAACATGAAATGCTGGTATGAATCTGTAACAAAAGTGAAAAGATTGTGTTCATGTATGACAGAACTCATTCTTTAACAACAACAGGAATCACTAATTTGCCAGAGCTGAAGCTGCACTCTTGGTGGGACCCATGGTAACAAGAATTTACGCAAGAAATTTAAGATACAATTAAAGATCATACTAGACTTTAGTTTCTTTCTGATACAAATTTTAGCAAACAGCATATATTTTATTTTAAGCCTTTGCAGCTTGTCTCCATTTTCTAGTCACCAAAGAATAAAACATGGAAATTTGAACAAGAATTCTCAATCACTGTAGAAAACTAGAACTTAATTTTCAGCTATGGATTTTAACAACCCTATTATATATCAAATATGTAAAAGCACAATCTCTCCAGGCATATTTCTGCACTACCAAATTTCATATTATATGCCAATAAAGACATGCAACAAATATGTTTGCCTGATTTTGATAACTGAAGATTTAACGGCATTATCCTGGTAATCAAGCATCATGTCACAAAAGAATGTGCATGTTTCTAAAATTTAGGATCCACTTTCTTACAGCACTAAACTTATTATGGAAGGAGATGTGCTTCCAAAAGTTTAATAATACACCTCATATGCAGTCCAAATTAAAACAGTTAAAAACTTCTACTTTCATTATTATGAACCATTTCTTATATTAGTATCACCAGTAGCAGAGAAAATTCTTTTATCATTCACAATAGTGGCCAACAGTAGTATATGTCCACTTTAAAAACAAATACAAATGAACGAAGGAGCGTGTATGCCACCTCAAAAACTCAAAAATTATTACTATTCCCATGCCACGAATGTAGCAGACACTGGTCTATAAGCACATAGTCCACTGTCATATTCAAGGGGGTTTTCTTTGTATATAAAAGATACACAACAATGTTATCACACGCAACAATGTTATCGCAACAGAGGTGTAATACACATGCACATGAGATGAAAACATTTCTCTGTCCTTCAGTAGCTGGCTGTGCCACAATCATTGTTTGCAGCCAACGACCTCCTGATCTCCATTAACATTTGAATACACGCACAACAACATTATCTTTCAACAGTCAAATCTGTACACAATGAATAGTAAAATGAAGCTTTATTTTGACTGTATTTTATTTATTGATTGTTTAATGTTTGATTAACTTTACCGTGGATATGTGCAGCCATTTTAATACTTAAAGGGCACTACAAACTATGAGAATAAACAAGGGCAACATATTGCCACATGCAGATCACACAAAACGTGTATCTAAAGAGTCTGTCCCACTCAACATGTTACAATCTTTATGATGAAAACAATTCACACAGCGCTACAGATCTAGACAAGTTACAGGACTCGCAGTGACAGAAATGAACTATAAGCACCCTAAATTGTCTATTCAGTCTTCATCTTCCTATTTTAAACATACAAAATAATAATGAGTAGAGATTTTTCCTTTTTCAATACACGAATAATGGAAGGTGTAATTACTGACAATGCAGAAGCAGGAGAATGCAATTTCCTACATATCCAAGATAAATCACAAAAACAGATTCACAACTACATGAAACCAGTATATGGGAAGGAAGCGCCACCATTTGAGAAGTTGTCAGCATCTCTCAATGTCTCTAACATAAAAAACTTTTCACAGATTATTCTGTTGTCACGAAGAAACTAACGATGATTTTGAAAACTAGGTATCAACACAGTACGAAATACAATAACTTACATCTTGGCAGCCAATTAGCCACTTTGACACAAGAAATAATGAAATATGAGTTTATCTTTATGAGCTGTACTAAGTGTTCCATCTCACTCAGACTACTCTCAACTTTACAAGTATCATGTGAATCTGGTTTTCTCTGGTGCTGTGATGGTAGTATCATGGTGCACTACTTACAATTACACCTAATACTCCATATTTACTCTTATATTAAACATTTAATTGGATTATACAAATAACTTAACTGAGGAAAAACAATGTACAGTCACAGATGAAATGTTTCAGCTGGCAGACATGCAGTGGCCAATGATGCCACCTTAAGAAGCAACAGAACAGACTAAACTATAAACTTCACAGACTCTTTGCATTCCTAAAAACGCACTAATATATTTTCCACTGTCTGGGACAGAAATTTTCACAAGAAAATGATGACCATGACACCAGAAATGAAGAACCACATACTGATGATATGCAAAATACAGTATTAACCGTTACTGTGCCTTCCATTGGTAGGGCAGTCTAAGAAAGAAGTTGAGTGTATAACTGCAAGTGACAGTTTATCAAAGGTAACTCTTCACTACATCCAAGTAAATATAGCTAAACAGCATAAACTCCCAATTCTGAGAACAAAAAATGAAAATCATAACAACTGTCCAACAGCAAACAGCTGTTGACTCATCAAGTAGAAGTCCACAACAAACCTGATATACATTAAGGTTCCCCTATGCCTGTAAACAGGACAGCACCCTGAAAACATTTACTACAACAGATATTATTGACCATGGTGGCACAGTGGTAAGACTCTCAACTCGCATTTAAAAGGGCAGTGGTTCAATCCCCATACAGTCCTACAGATTTAAATCTTCCGTGGTTTCCCTTCATCACTTAAGGTTAATCCCAGACTTGTTCCTTTGCAAAGGCCAAGGCTGATTTCTTTTCCTATCCTTCCCAAATCTGAGCTTGTTCTCTGTCTTTATTGAGCTCATTGGCAGGATGTTAAACCCTAATCATCCTTCCTTCCTTTGTTCTGGAACAGATATAGCAATCATTGACGTACTTCCCTCCTAGAACTTGCATATTTGCCACAATGAGGAATCAGCTGTTATATTTGCTTCATGAAGGTCTGCCATCTGATTTGGAATCAATGTGTGACTGATATCAGAGCCTATTCAACAGTGTGAAAATTTTGACTGGATAAGAATTTCTTCTGTGGTACAAAAATATAGAAAACACTGAGAAGAAGATCACTACTGTTGGACAGACAGTCTAACTACTTCCAGCCCAACATCCATAGAAAATCTGTTGTGTTTTGTATAACACATGATCAAAGCATCGTGATGAATTAGTGCAACATATGTATAGAACCGAACATATTCTGGAGGGCCTGTCATCACTGATGTATGGTTAGTGTTTCCCATCACATCTATGAGCATTAAATTATTTAACAAAATGTCTTTTTAGTGCCACAAGTACGTGGACAATAGTTATTATAAAGGTTGTCTTCCCAAATTTTGTCTTAAATGGAGAGAAAGTGTTATGCAGATGCATTAACTTCTGCTCAGTCTGAAAGATAAGATGAGCAATCCATATTTCACTGCCTGTGATAATACTGTACAACGCCTTGTCATCACCGTCAATATATCACTGAGGAAATAATAATGCTGCACACTTGCATTTTGTTGCTATTTGGATGTTAGATCTTAGGCACTCACTCAGCAGAAACAACAGTGCTTGCTAACAATTTTATACAACAAGCATCAGAATACCTGTGGGACATGACTGTCAATTCCCACAATGATAAAATGACTGTTCTCCATAATTTACTTCCACACCTGCTGCCCCATGTACTCTTCAGACCACGAACAGTTTTCCATCCTCCAAAAAACTGCCCTTGTGAGTAACACACCACCTGGTTGTGTACAATGTTCACACTAGATACAGCTGACAAACTTTGATTATCAATATGTTCTGTGTGTTTAAAAAATTTAGCCATTGTTAAACCTCGAGGTTACTAAGAGAAGGAATAAGAGCCACTGTTTTCACTCACTATAGCCAAGGAAACAGTTAGCAACTAGGAACTGCAAACTGTCAGTTCTGAATATCTCACATATGTACACTCGTCTTCTGCAGCACATGGTATCCCAACTTTAGGTGCTATGAAACACATTCATTCTGGATCACTCTCCAATACAACTGAATGTTTGTCTACAAAGCATTATCTAAACAGTTGTCTCAGCATTCCTTTTCTACCATGATTTGGAAAGAATTGAGGTTGACCCAAATGAGCAGTCACAGAAACTATAAAATGTAATATAGTGTAAGGTTTCTGCTGGGAAAGCGTACTTCAGCCAAGACGAAAAGAACTCTCATTACAGCATGTTTATCAGACTAATGATACCCACTGATTGGCAAGGCAATATTAAAAGATGAGAGTTCTAAATAGTAAAATACAGTGGAACTTTGATTTTATATTCTCCGAGTTTATGCTTTTTGCAATTCCATACCCAAAAATTCATAGCCCCTGTGAAAAATCCGTAAGATCAATGCTAAAGATTCCCTAATTTTACATTTCTTCCTAGTAAGGTTTACCTCAATTCTACATTCTTATCGACGTCTCACCTGACTTCATCCTGTTTTTTTCCTATTAACATTTGACGTGACTGAACGAGATATAAGTGCCACAAAAGACAAATGGTTCGTGCCGCAGGTGGTGGTGGTGGCGGTGGTGGTGGTGGAGGATTTGAGGGAATATTATTACATAACTGTGGAGAGGGGAGACATGAAGAGGAAATGCTGACATAATCTGTGATTGGACATTGCCAAAACAGCTTGCAATGCTTAACTTCACTGTGTAATTATGATAAAATTACTGCTACGTTGCAGCAGCAATGGAAAAACAGGACAGTTGATACGAAGTGTTCCGTAATGAGCCAACACGTGACGAACGGACCCAGCTGCTAGCTTTTCCTGTGTCACTTATAACTCAGTCTTTTCTTTTTGCATGTATTTGCAATGTATTGTATTCAGTAACAATATCGACCATCAACCTTTTAAATTCAAACACTGAGTCTTGAAGAATATGCTCAGTCAGAATCAAGGAAATTCTGGTCATTTCTGGTTAGTGATCTCATATTGGCTGGCATCTTGTTACAGCACCTAACAGCCAGCGCAGCCACCACACCACACTAACATATGTAAAATGAGCTCACCTGCTCGGTGTGTGGAGATGGAGTGGCCCTTTAATGATGGGAGTGCACGTAGGGATGAAAGCATTTTGTGAAGTGCTGAAAATATACTTTTTGTGTAGGTCATGTGCTGTGGCAAGATGCCACATGAGATAGAACAAGGGTTTTGTGACAGCACATTTTAAAGACATTCGTGTACAAATCTGACACGATACAATTGCAGCAACTACATACACTAGTCACATATATACATCGTATCACACACTGTTGATCATAAATATTGGCAGCAATCATAGAAAGCATGAAGTGAAACTGCAGGGCCTGAGCTTTCTTTTAAATTTACATTTTACACGGCACGCAGAAATTGACCGAGCAGACTTTTAATAAGCTTGTAACATCAACTGGGGAAGCAAAATCATTTTTCACATCTCTGTTTCTCTCATTGAGCAAAGGAAACCCATGCCCCACATATTAGATTCCAATGCCTTTCACCGTATTTCACAGTTTTCGGTTTAACTCACCATGTTCATCAATTTTTGCTTTTTCCTGGGTGCAAACAAAGGAAAGAGCTCTCAAAAATGTGTGTTTTGAAGTACAATTTGTGGTCGTAGCATGTTGGAAAATATGCTAAATTACCATGTACCCAGATAACAACTTCAATTTTTTGATGAATTTTTATTTGCTATTACACATCTGTGATTTTTTTATGAACTGACGAAATTCATTACCACACATTATTGTATAAACATTGTATTGTACATTTAACTTCCTTCACTTATACAGATCTTATACAGTTTATTGGAGAGGATCACGATTTTTAATCATATATGCCAATTACATATGCTTCTGATCGTATTTTGGAGGTTTTAATATATTCCTCAATCCTGCATTTTCCTCAATTTTGCATTTGTTACATCTAGACATCACAAAACGTATACTGGGGGTTTCACTGTATTGTGTTCTTGCAAAGCAAATGATTTTTTCTTGCTTTCTTTTACTCTGTAGTTTGGTTTAAATAGTCGCCACTAAATTCTTCAAAAATTAATACAAAGTGTGTATTATGACAAATGGGTTCTCTGTCTGTTAAGGAAAATTGCATTATAGTGTGTAGTAACTGACATATACCAGTGAAATTACTCTTCTTTTGTTTTGATTTCAGTGCTTAGTTTGGTACCATGCCAAGAACAAAATTTTACAATGTACATTGTTAAACATTCCTAAATCAAGTAATAAATCACATATTTCCACCTTTCTACTTAAGAGTTACTTAACAGTTGCATTATGAGTACACTTCTAGTGTGCTAAGATGGAAGAAGTTCCTAATGGAGCAAAAATGGTTTACAAAGCAATGGTGGATGGTGACCATGGAGATTTTTGGCCAATGATGACTAATATATTTATGAGAGTGCCTCAGGACACAGGCATGGCTCATCCAATATGCAACACTGTTGAGAGGCTTGTACAGTAATTTACACAATCATCTTACTTTTTATGATTTGACTGCAACCTTATTACTTGATTCTTTTACTCAGCTTCTCTAAGATGAGGCTTATGGAACACCATTGCATAAGAAAAAACTGTATTTCAGATTTTTAACCAGAATATTCAGACAGCAAAGGACTTGGAAGAGCAGTTGAACAGAATGGACAGTGTCTTGAAAGGAGGGTATAAGATGAACATCAACAAAAGCAAAACGAGGATAATGGAATGTAGTCGAATTAAGTCGGATGATGCTGAGGGAATTAGATTAGGAAATGAGACACTTAAAGTAGTAAAGGAGTTTTGCTATTTGGGGAGCAAACTAACTGATGATGGTCGAAGTAGAGAGGATATAAAATGTAGACTGGCAATGGCAAGGAAAGCGTTTCTGAAGAAGAGAAATTTGTTAACACTGAGTATAGATTGAAGTGTCAGGAAGTAGTTTCTGAAAGTATTTGTATGGAGTGTAGCCACATATGGAAGTGAAACATGGACAATAAATAGTTTGAACAAGAAGAGAATAGAAGCTTTCGAAATGTGGTGCTACAGAAGAATGCTGAAGATTAGATGGGTAGATCACATAACTAATGAGGAGGTATTGAATAGAATTGGGGAAAAAGAGGAGTTTGTGGCACAACTTGACAAGAAGAAGGGACCGGTTGGTAGGACATGTTCTGAGTCATCAAGGGATCACAAATTTAGCATTGGAGGGCAGCGAGGAGGGTAAAAATCGTAGAGGGTGAGCAAGAGATGAATACACTAAGCAGATTCAGAAGGATGTAGGTTGCAGTAAGTACTGGGAGATGAAGACGCTTGCACAGGATAGAGTAGCATGGAGAACTGCAGCAAACCAGTCTCAGGACTGAAGACAACAACAACAACATATTCAGTAGCCACAATGCCCTTGCAACTGTAAGAAAATAATGTGCCCCAAAACTGATTGGATTATTACTACTGTTTGTGGATGTAGTCAATTGGTGACTACACAAACACCAAATCTAACCATCTAATTCCTTTTCCTCACAGGCTTATGACTTTCATTCCACCTTTGTTCAAAAGGTTTCAAATATACTGGTATGTCAATGTGTTCTTCCACCAATCAGCGGTGAGAAGTTTTCCACTTCTCTTGAAGAGTGAGTAGCCTATGTGCCAACATTCTCTGATTCAGTCTCTTCAAGAGTCTGTAAAAGGTTAACTTCCTCCTCTGCACTGAGGTTATGCTTCCCATTAGTGTAAAGCCTTCAGAAAACTTCTTGCGCCCTAACATATTTCTGCAAAATTTTCTTATGTTTTCTCAACTGAGAAGTTTAGCTACGTCTATGCACCAAAGAGGCCCTTTAGCCTAACCAATGCACAGTACAGCTGCCATTTTTGTCCAAGTTGATGTATCTACATCTACATCTACATCCATACTCCGCAAGCCACCTGACGGTGTGTGGCGGAGGGTACCTTGAGTACCTCTATCGGTTCTCCCTTCTATTCCAGTCTCGTATTGTTCGTGGAAAAAAGGATTGTCGGTATGCCTCTGTGTGGGCTCTAATCTCTCTGATTTTATCCTCATGGTCTCTTCGCGAGATATACGTAGGAGGGAGCAATATACTGCTTGACTCTTCGGTGAAGGTATGTTCTCGAAACTTTGACAAAAGCCCGTAACGAGCTACTGAGCGTCTCTCCTGCAGAGTCTTCCACTGGAGTTTATCTATCATCTCCGTAACGCTTTCGCGATTACTAAATGATCCTGTAACGAAGCGCGCTGCTCTCCGTTGGATCTTCTCTATGTCTTGTATCAACCCTATCTGGTACGGATCCCACACTGCTGAGCAGTATTCAAGCAGTGGGCGAACAAGCGTACTGTAACCTACTTGCTTTGTTTTCGGATTGCATTTCCTTAGGATTCTTCCAATGAATCTCAGTCTGGCATCTGCTTTACCGACAATCAACATTATATGATCATTCCATTTTAAATCACTCCTAATGCGTACTCCCAGATAATTTATGGTATTAACTGCTTCCAGTTGCTGACCTGCTATTTTGTAGCTAAATGATAAAGGATCTATCTTTCTGTGTATCCGTAGCACATTACACTTGTCTACATTGAGATTCAGTTGCCATTCCCTGCACCATGCGTCAATTCGCTGCAGATCCTCCTGCATTTCAGTACAATTTTCCATTGTTACAACCTCTCGATACACCACAGCATCATCTGCAAAAAGCCTCAGTGAACTTCCGATGTCATCCACCAGGTCATTTATGTATATTGTGAACAGCAACGGTCCTATGACACTCCCCTGCGGCACACCTGAAATTACTCTTACTTCAGAAGACTTCTCTCCATTGAGAATAACATGCTGCGTCCTGTTATCTAGGAACTCCTCAATCCAATCACACAATTGGTCTGATAGTCCATATGCTCTTACTTTGTTCAATAAACGACTGTGGGGAACTGTATCGAACGCCTTGCGGAAGTCAAGAAACACGGCATCTACCTGTGAACCCGTGTCTATGGCCCTCTGAATTTTTTATGAATCACAGCACAGTTTAAAGGCTATTTATCTTCCTTTTTGACGAAGCTTCCATTGACTGCATTTAAGATCTCACCAGGTATTCAAATTTCTCAGCCCTCGAAATATTTCTTCTATAGTTTGTATGTTCAGAGTCCATGCTTTATATTTTATGTGAACATGTGGTGTCTAATACTTCAAAAGAACAGACACCACGCAGATCCCACAGCTGTAAAACACTATATGTAAATTGACATGGGATCACTGCTGTCAGCTACAGTGGAACATTATTTTTTAACTGCTACAATATCCATTTGTTTGTCGACTTGAGACAGGTATGTATGATAATGGTAGGATAAACTGAAGCATGCAGATGAAGGGAAAAACTCTTTGTTAAAGATGTAGAAATGCACTATAGGTAAGAGTCATCTATTACTGCAAAACAGAATTATTGCACTGTTTTATTAGTGGATCTTTTCATAATCCAAACTAAGCTTCAACCAGTGTGCTAAAACACATACAGATGAAAAAACAATTGCCAATTTTGTCAAAGCTAACCAACCGAGATTCTAAAATAATCTGAACAACAAAACACATTAAGACTTACCCATACAGTCGATTGCTGCATTAAAAACTTTTATATTACTCTTGCTAATCGGTATGTTTTGTAGAATCATAAAAAACGACCCAATCTGTGGTTTCACATTTGGCACCAATTCTGCAATAGCCATCCAAGCATGCAAATTTGCTTCAACAGGCTGCCACGACTCTTCAAATTCTGTAGCTCTTGCAGAAAGGTCATGAAGGAGTAACTCCAGAATTTGATCATGTAGTATCTGATAGCAATACATCTGTAACAAAAAACTACAGTCATTAAAGATTAAAAGCACCATCAGTAGAATAGAGACACTATCACAGTCATGTACAAAACATAGAACACATCAAGAACATATACAGTCACTCTCAAAGAAAAAGATGATGAATTTGTCGATATGTTGCATTTTGAAGAGAGATGAAATCAAAAACGTTTTTACTCAACTCAAACAATGTCATAAACATGACATTTTAACCAATAGGATAGCGGGAACAATGGGCAGAAAGTGCTTCTGAGCCTAATACAGGAAGTAGTGATATCCAACTTTTGAGGTACCTACTTTACTCACTCGACAACGTTAGACGTCAACTGGATATTAAGAGATCTGTCCCACCAGGAAGGTACATCACACAATTAAATCTGAATTTCTTACACATCAAGATCCCTTCCGAGCAATCACATGAATGATTTATGACCTAAAATAAAAACTGAGTGCACGCATACCTATTATGTAAATTTCTCCCAAATTTGAACAGCAATACCACATTTTTAATTCTGTCAACTACTCATCACTATCTTTAAGTTCAATGACCATCTTCCCCCCTAACTATTATTTACAAAAAATCTATATGTGATTGAGAGCATCTAGACATACATTTCAAGCAGAATTTACTGTATCATTGTAATCAATACCACCAGAGTCAGCACCTGGCAATAGTTGGTAACACATCGCAAGACTTCAGCGGACACTGATAGCGCACGCGAAGGACGACATTGCGACCACTGACCCACACCTACAGATCCTGGCTTTCACCTGCTGCTAATAAGAGTGACCTCTGCATATTGGTTAAAGCACAACCCCAAGGCAGCTAAAGTTCAGTTCAGTTGATCGTGGGCTGGAAAACGGACATCAAGCCCTGCTTATAGACTGTTGTTTTGAGTTGATGTATTTTGCTGTGAACCTTTGACTCAGAATTTGGATTTTACTTCAGGACTGATTCAAGTTAAGTAAAGATACATTTACCGACTATTGGTATGGAATAATAATTTGCCCATGTGCAGATTTCTAATGGCAATAATCAACTGCTCCACTACTTCTGGCCACCTCTGTTCCTATGTAGGTATCCCACAGAGGGATATCACAGAATTATTGTGCATATCTTCTCTGTTAATTGGAATGGAAATCAAACTTAATATCGCAATCAGAGGGAGAAAAAAATCTACTCACTGAGCGGTGGCAGGAGAACACACATATAAAGGTACTGAATTTTTTGAAATTTGCAAGCTTTCAGAGCCAGTGGTTCCTTCTTCTGACAGAAGGGTTGAAGGGGAAGGAAAAGGGCTAAAGGAAATGGGGACAGTCCAGAAAAGTCACCCAGAACTGCGGGTCAGGAGAGACATACTGGATGGGACGAGAAGGACAGACTGACTGTTGGAGACTACACAGGACGAGATTTAAAAAACTGAAAGCTTTAAGGTGGATGAAAGGGTAATACACAAGACAGAGATTATGGGTTAAACATCGTACACAAGTTAATAAAAGAGGAAAGCTAAGTGCTTGTGGCAGAGGTGGGAGGTGGAAAAAAATAGAAAGGTTAGAAAATAAAAGATATAGAAAACTAAATGGGAATGAAGAAAGGAATAGTTACTGAGAAGAAATGCTGAAATGGAAAGAATTGCCATAAATTAAGACCAGATGGGTAGTGAGAACCAAGGACATGTTGTAATACCAATTCCCATTTGCGGAGTTCTGAGAAACTAATGTCTGAGGAAAGAATCCATACGATAAGTGTGGTGAAACAGGCACCCAGGTTACAACTGCATGTTTTAGAGGACACACTGCAATAGCATATTGTGTGTTGCCAGTATACACCCTCTGCCTATGCCCATTCATCCTTATCAAATAATTTGGTGGTAGTGACGCCAATGTAAAAAGCCAAACATAACAGTTGGTACACAAGATACCATTTCGAAGGTGGCTCTCCCTTTGATAGTATATGTTTTGGCAGTTACAGGTCTTGTATAGGTGGTGGTAGGAGGGTGCATAGGGGAATTCTTACAGTGGGGACAGTCACAGGGGTAGGGAACCACAGAATAGAGAAATGGGTGCAGAAGGAGCATGCAGCCAACAAGGGTCCTGCAGAGAATGGGAGGGCAAAGGAAAGCAATTCTACATGTGGTGGGCAGAATGTCAGACAGAATGGACCTCATTTCAGGACATGATTTTACAAAGTCACAGCCTTGTCTAAGTAGGTGATTAATACATTCGAGACATGGATAACAGTAACTATAGATGCACACCTATGTTTTGAGGGCTCATCAGTACCAGGATTGGATGCAATGGCCTGGATAATCTGTTTTTGAACAAGGCGGGTGGGGGGTAATTACATCCAGTGAAGGCTCAGGTGAGAATGATGGTTTATTGGTGTAAAGAGCCTGCATCTAAACAAATAAGTTTGCCTCAAATGCCAAGGCTTTATGGGAGGGAAAGTTTGACACAGGAAGGATACCAACCATCAAAATGCAACTCCTGTTGTTTGTTAGTAGGCTTAATGTGTATAGAAGTGTGTAGTTGACCTCCAGGGAGGAAGAGGTCTACATCAAGGAAAGTGGCATGGGATTCAGAATAGGACCATATGAAATTTAATTGGGAGAATGTATTTAGAGATTCCAAGAAGAATTATAACAGGTGAGCCTCACAATGAGTCCATACGGCAAAGATGTCATCAATGTATCTAAACCAAACCAGGCGCTAAAAGCTTATGGATCCCAGGAAAGCCCCCTACAAGTGACACGTAAAAAGATTGGCAAAGGAAGGAGGCATCCTGGTTCCCATGGCCATGCCCCCATTTTGTCTGTATGTCTGCCCCTTAAAGGTAAAGTAGTTACTGGTAAGTATAAAGCTGATTAAGGTCAGCAGGAAGGACATCACAAGTCTGGAATCAGCTGGGCACTGATTGAGGAAATATTCAGCATTTTACCACTGCCACCATCTCTTAACACTCCCATCTCTAACACTTCAAACCCTCTTCTCTTGCCATGATGAATCCCATCGCATATTACATTTAGTCTTTCTGAAAATATGCTTTTATACTACCAAACATAAGGCCCCACACTTTGTTTCTTGGAACCAGGGAGTTGCCCACTAAAGGCTATTACCGACAGTCCCTGTTTCTGGATGTAACCCTACTCTACACCAGCCCCTTTTACAGTTTCAAATACAGCAATCTCTTGCACTTACCCTGCTAATCTGTGACCTATCTGGCAATTTCCACTCAACCAGACTCACTCATCCTGTCTAGTAGGTCTCTCCTCCCTGCTGCCAGAAGAAGGAACCACTGGCTCTGAAAGCTTGCAAATTTAAATACCTTTATACCTGGTGGTTATAATTAAACTTTCCAAAATTTAACACGTTATAACACAGAAATTAATTACCATATGAGTACCAAACTTGGTAGCAATAATGTCCACAGTACAGGGTGTATGATTTCCATGCATCAGTGTGCCACTGTCCAGTTACAATTATGGCCACCAGGTGCTGTGATCAGTCATCGTGATTCATAGTCCCACACACCTGACCAGTCACAGTGCACTTGTTAACATGTCAACATGAGTTTGGACAAAAGGAGCAGGACATTATTGGTGAAGCTCTGTTATCAAAACAACAGTAATGCTGCAGCTGCACTTCAGGAATATCACCGGCTGAAAGGATTATGGAAGGGTCTTCTTTCTCCACCTGCTGTGCAGAGCATGATGAAGTAGTTTAAATCAACTGGAGAACTGGGCATCGCTCTGGGAAGAGGCAAATGACCGATTGCACCACAGGTGCTTGATGAAATCGCTGATGCTATGGCGGACAATGCTGCACCCAATACCAGATCATCAGGCAGTGCGCGTGCTGTGCCACGACAATTGAGCATTCCGTGGTCCACTGTATGGAAGGTGCTTCGAACCGTTCTCAAATGGTATCCATACAAGATACATATCGTACAGCAACTTCCACCACAGTACACACAACAACGTGCTGACTTCGCTCTCCACTTTCTTTCGAGCATTGAAGTTGATGAGGGCTGCCCTGAACCATCCTACGGACAGATGAAGCTCATTTTTCTCTGACGGGTAAGGTAAACACACACAATTGCTGAGTGTGGGGATCTTCACCTCCGGTCACTGTACATATAGTTCCTCTGTATGGTGAATGTGTCACACGTGCACTGATGCGCAGCATTTCAAGAGAGGTAGGCAGCACACCTATGGATATGCTTCGTTCTGCTGTGCAGAATGCATTCTGCACTTTCAGACTCTTCTGGAGACTGATGGGCACCATATTGAGTCCCTTTGTAGCAGTAATGGTACCAGTACGTAATGGTATGATGTACCGTAGCAGCACATTAGTGTTTCAACTGAATTGATTCTGCGTTATTTCTCTTCCCCATGTCCTTAACTTTAATGCTACCAAATTTGATACTCACATTTCCCATGTTATAATGTGTTAAATAGGGAAAGTTTAATTACAACCACCTGGTTTGTGTACTCTCCTTTCATCACTTGGTGAGTACACTTTTTATCTATCGAATTACATTATATTTTCAAAAACTGATTATTTTCACCAAACTGATTATTTTCATCAAACTTAATACTGTGGTAGATGACAAAATGTGTGAGAGAATTCTTCATTATACCCAGCTCCAGCAGCAACTTGTGTCAACACAGTTGCTAGACAGCCAATTAATAATATTACTGTAATAAATATCTGTAGATTGTCTCAGAAATATAATTTATACTGATCCTGATGATGAGCTACTGCATGCATCTCATCTTGTGACATGGAATATGGTACTGAACTAACTTTTTATGACCATGTCTACTCTGGAAGGCATGCTTCCAATCACATGAGTAAATGTCTCATGGAGAACAACAGGTCATTCTTCCTTTATAGATAATATGAGTGTAGGTACCAAGATTGACTTTCTGTAGTGCAATTTGAAATCAGCATTCGCAGACATCTTATCCATATTTTGGTAATGCCAATCCACAACAGATAAGTGCTTTTTTTCAGTCCATAAGCTCTAAACCTACAGTATGAACGAGCAACCTATGTTTTGATACTCATAATGTTAATATCGGAACTGTTAACTGTTTGTAATAAGCTCACCAGACAAAACATTAGTTACCCTGCATAAGAGCACACTGGCCGATTTGCAGCACTGCTGATGGTGTAGAACCGGTACCAGATGATCATGTGACCCTGCAGCACAGACAATAGTGCTCTAACTAGAAACACCAGGAATATCAGAGCTTTAAAATAAACACAGTTTTTGGGTCATGGCGTGACATGAAGAATAAACTGGATGTAGTTACACTTATCAAATACATTGACAACTGAGAGCCCGGAGGCCCACGTACGGACTTATAATGACGCCTTCTCCATCTGCTGCCCTCCATCTGCTGCCACCAGGTTCATGCTGCACGTGCTTGGCATAACAGGTCATTGCGGTCAGTGACTCGCCTGCCCCTGGCAGCCACCTTGAGTTACTGTAGACACACCATTCGAATGTTTCCGCACACTGCGTTTGCAATAGTGACCTGACTTATGTCCGCTATAGATAGTAGGTGTAGCAACCAGCGAGTTGCTATGCACCTACTTCCTTGTAAGGGAAAGGACCGTGTGTCACTGTCCACAAAAGTGATTGGAATGATGGCAAGTCCACCATCCATGGACCCCGAGACAACTAGTGCACACAGTCAGCAAGAGGGAGGCAGCAGCTATCTGGATGTTGGCGCAATGATGACTACAGTCTGGAGAGGAGAGGCTCCAGCGATGGAGACCCAGATTCCCAATCAATGCAGTGGGCGGTGCCAGCACTGGTCACAAGAAGTAAACTCAACATCTGTGCTCACAGAGCCTTGATCGCCAAATTAGGAGAGCACAGCCAGGTCTGCCTGACTCTTGGAGCAGCCAGGGCTGACTAAGAAAGAGTTGACTCACCCACAGCCCTAGTATCCAGCCCTCCATCCATCCTGGGACACAACTGATTCTGGTGGCATGTCATGAGTCGATTTCCAGTGCAAATCATGAAGACCCAGCAATGCATTGGCCCAGACCAGCGTGTTGGGCACAAATGTCAATGAAACCAGAACTGCTGGGAGACACCTGCTTTGTAGCAAGAGGTTGAGTAGCATCTGCAGCTGATGACCTCGCAGGAGCTTGACAGTATTTTTGGCCCCAATTGGCATCATTCTGTACGAGCTTATAAAAAATGTGAAATCCTTCTCAGCCTAAAAATCTTCTACATACTTGCGCATCTATGTCATAAATGTTTGGTCATCGTGTTCTGCCTCACTGTTCAACTATGGAACTCTAATGTGGTGAATGCCACTGTGTGTACAAAGGCCCTTGAAAAATTGTACCACAAAGTGAGTACCGTTGTCTGAAACTGGGGTGTAAGGCAAGCCTTCTATGAAGAATATCTTCAACACGAACTTGACAGTTGCATCTGCTGGTGCAGATATACAACAAATGACATAAGTAGAATGAGAAAAAGCATCACCTATCAACAACCAAAAAGTGTTTGGACCAGCAAAATCAATGTGGACTCGTTCCCAAGGTTGTGTGGATGCCAGCCATGGTGATAAAATACTGTGAGGCACCACCTGCTGATCTGGAACTTGTGGAAAGGTGTCACAAGGTGTTCCATCTCCTGATCAATTCCCACTCAAAACACATGGTGGTGCGCCACCAGTTTCGTGTGAGACATCTTGCAGTGACACTGGTGTAATAAGCAGAGGGCCTCCAGCCACAGAGCTGCTTGAACCACGATGCGTGGTGTAAACCCATCCATCAAAAGGAGAATAATGCCATCCGTGAGGGAGAAGTCATGGTGCAATGCACAAATATTCCGAAGCATGTCCACTACCCGGTCTGGCAGATGGTCAGGTCAACCCTGTTGTATCACGCATACGACCCGCTGAAGCACTTTATCTGCCACCACAGCAGAGGCAATATGGGATCTGGTGATAGTGAAGCTATCCAATAGTGAAGCTATCCATTGTATGTCTCATCTCCACATCAAATTGAAAACAAAGCCGTTCTTCCTAGTCGAATGTGGAATCAGGGCCCATGGAAAGCCAGAACAGAGCATCTGCATTTTCATGTTGTGAAATGGAATACAAATGGATCCTATGAGTGCACCAAGACAAGCGCACAGCCCACCGCAGAAAATGGTGACTGCCTTTGTCCAGTAAGAATGCCAAGAGGCTAAAAACGGAAACCAAGGGTTCATGGTTGGCAATTAAATAAAACTTTTCATCAGACAAGAACACATGAAATTTTTTTAAGGCACAGACAATATCAAGAGCTTTTTTTTCCACCTGAGAATAACATTGCTAAGCCAAGTTGAGCATTTATGGCAGGCATTAGATTGTGCAGAGCCATCTGAATGGTGCTGGGGCAGGTACACCCCCATCCTGTACTGCGACGCATCTGTAGCCAGGGCCAGATCCTTGCCTGATTGAAATTTCGCAAGACATGGTGTTGACTGGAGACTATCCTTAAGCTGCCCAAAAGCACACACACAGCCTGCAGACCAAACAAACGGAAGCTGCCCAAAAGTACACACACAGCCTGCAGGCCAAACAAAAGGAAGCTGCCCAAAAGCACACACACAGCCTGCAGACCAAACAAAAGGAGTATGTTTCCGAAGCAACAGATGCAAGGGGTGGGCGATAGTGGTCGCTCTGGGAATGAACTTCTGATATTATGCCACTTTGTCAAGGAATGCCTAAAGTTCTTGTAGATTAGACAGATGGAGAAAAGCCATAACAGTGGCAGTGTGTTCTCCCATGGGGTACACACCCTGCCAGGAAATTTCATGGTCCAAATAAACAATGGAAGGCTGGAAAAAGTGAGACTTGGTGAGATTACATTTGAGGTCCATGGGCTGTAGAACACTAAACAAAGAGCTTACATAGATGATCCCCTGTGGGTAGCACCCGTCATGATGATATCGTCAAGATAGTTGATGCACTGAGGGACCACCAACATAATGTGTTCTAAAAAATGTTGGAAGATGGCAGGCACACTACTGACCCAAAACTTAGTTTTTGACACTGGTAGTGGCTGAAAGGCACATTAACCACAAGCAACTGTTTTCTTTTTTTTTTGCCTCATCCAACAGAATCTGAAGGTGAATACCTCCTCCAGGTGAGGTAGAGGGTACATGTCTGCGACTGCCTGTGCTTTAATGGTGACCACAAAGTCACCACAAAGATGAAGTTGACACGACAGCTTCTTTACAATCACTATGGGTGTGGCCCATTCACTTGAGGAGATTGGTCTAATCACTCCCAATGACATTAAGCGATCCAGCTCCATCTTCACCTGCTCACATAAAGCTACCGGCACTGGCCGCACCCGAAACAAATGAAGGCGGGTGGAGGGTTTGAGGGTGATGTGTGCTGTGAAATTGTATGCACAACCTCACCCTAGGGCAAACAGATGCGGAAACTGAGAACATAAAGAATCCAATTCATGATACGGCACTTGGTCCAACACCGGATGCACCACATCCGTAACAGAAAAACCAAAAGTAGCAAAGGCATCTAACCCAAACAAATTTTCAGTACTCATATCATTAGCCACCAAGTACAACACAGAACGGAACTTGTACATTGATTAGAGCATGAATTAGCCAAGAATAGGAATCTGCCATTTGTTATAGCTTACCAAGTGAAACTCCCATGTTGAATTGTAAGTGTAATGACTGATCTTTCACCTGCACTTCAATGAAAAATTTGTTCTGGCCTGCAGACAACGGTAAACGCAACAACAAAACAGTGTGAATGTCGATATCCATTGATTTCTTTAATGACTCATGAGGGAGGTGGGATGGAGGGGGAGGGGGAGGGGGAGGGGGAGGAGGAGGGGGAGGGGGAAGGGGAAGGGGAAGTTAGAGATCAACATACCATTGCTGTGTGACCATTTTTGTTTTAAATTTATAGCAGGAGCCCCACTGCTTTGGGCAGGCCACCTGCCCGTGCTGTACAAAAGAAGAGGGGCACGAAGGAAGTGGCGTTCACTGTTACTGCTACCGACACATTTGGCCACATCGGCCAGGTGGGCTTGTGTATAATGTGGCCGAGTTCCTCTTCCCCCAACATGCTACTCTCCACATGCTGGGGCTGCATGCTCTCAACAATGGTGACATCACTCCAAGTCTCTCACTGACGGAAAGCAGTGTGGGAGATCTCCAATGACTGTGCAATATTCGAAATCTATTCCAATGTAAGGTCCTCCAGCTGAAGTGCAGGTTGATGCACCTTCGTATCTGTGGTCAAATGAATGATAGCTACCCTGACCATCACGTCCACATAACACTCTTGAGACAAACTGACACTTACGATTGAGGCCGTGAAGCTCAGGCACCCAAGCACGATTCGACTGCTGTGGCTGTTTGTGATGTTAATAGAATTAAAAATGCGCAGTGATCACAAGCTTATGCTTGCGATATAGGACGACACCAAACAACACAACTGTAATCACAAAGTAGTTTACTTTGCAAGAGTTTTTGTTTATTTATTCAAAACATGAAAAAATAAGAATATCATAACAGCAAGTTATTTCTTGGGCAACCCACTGGCAGTAGTTTCCGAATACAGTAGCTCGCTCTGCAACCTATAGCCTGTTCTGTATTTACCATGGATGCTATCTGTAGCATAAGTGGTAATCTTTCCTCCAATTAATAATGGGACTCCGCAGTGTAACAAGTGCCTTCTCATAAAGCAGTACTTCCGGTCACTGCTATAAACTTGTTTACAATTGGACTGATCCATACTGCGTGTTTGTGTTTTTGGTAATGGAACTTGTGCTACAGACTTATCCTGCTTGGAAGTTCCTACACCAGATTTCTCTTTACCTGTGTCAGTTACAGAACTATAGGTTTGTCACTGTATGTGTCTGCCCCTGCTACTCTGCAGATTCTAGTGTAGAGACATACTAAATTTGTGTTTGCAAATACATGAAATGTGTTATTTTTATTACATTTAAGCTACTGTTCCATCAACCAATTCTCAAGTGACCAATATGTAACCACACACACACAAACAAATCATGTTAACATTGGCTGTAGATGACTTGTTTCACTTCACTTCCATAAAAATCATGCAAATAATCAATGGCACAATTAATTCATTCTTCAATGATGGTGGCAAGATGTTCACCAAGTCAGAATAACTGTCCCATGTTCATATTTCATTTGATGCCACAAACTCATAGTCAAATAAGTAACTTTGGGGTTGCAGACAATCAGAAACACCTACACTTCCATAAGAAATTGGTATTTGTTGATCTGTGTATGTGTAAGACGCTGAAACCAAACATTCAAGCCTATGGCAACCATCACCAAAACATCTTATATCTGGCGTTACACTGGACGCTCTACTTCAGTCTCTTAACACTTGTTGGTAATATGGATGCTACCATATTCCTTGTGCCAATGACCACAACAGTCTCCTAAACAGTTTCAGTATTTCTGGACATAGAAATGTAATTTGGACACTTATTCATCATCACTGCAAAAAAATATCACTGCATCCACCATTTCTAACACAAGTAGAAATTCCATTAACACTTTTAGCCGGCAGTTTCATTTCATTTGCTAAGAGCTCCCATTTTACTAACTTTCTACCTCTCTTCCTCAGTTCTGTTCACTTTGTGCTACATGGTTAGCTTACCACTCTCACAGCCATTGGTTACTTTCCAAACAGCACAGAAAGTATCTGAATCAATCATTTCAAAATGGTCATGAGTCACAAAAGTAAAATTTTACGGGAGAAGAAAAAACTACCTACAGTGCAAACCATCAGTGTATTTATTGTTATTTCAATGTCAATGGCTATTGAGTCTCCAAGGACTGTGTAGCATTGTGTGTTTTTGTTTTGTAATTTATAGTTTAGCATAAAAGTAAATTTAAAAATTGCTGACACAAGCTGTTTGAAATGAACAACTATTTGTTCCAATAAATGAAAGTTATACTTGAAAAATATGTTGATTTCATTACAAAATCATTAAATATGATGAACTGCAAACTTAAATAAGACTGTTAGCATTTTATTCATATTTTGAGCTTAGCTGCACTTCTTATAACAATAGTGAAATGAAACACAATAAAACAGGTTAACCTTCTTGATTGTCATCATCACTATTTGTTCTCCTGTTACTGGCGATTCTTGCAACTGATCGTAAAATTCCATATAGTCATGTGGAATGTACTTTCTTTGAACTTTCAATATATATCATGATTTTCTGACATTGATGGGCACCCATTTTTCAAGATATGCTAACTCATTGGGAGTACAGGATCCTTAGTGAAGCTGTAAAAGAGCTGAAATCTCTCTGTGACAGCACCATCAATGAATTGTTCTGTTTTCACTCATCCTTTTCCAAGAGGAAAAAGAAAGTTAATGTTCCTTAGGAAATTTTCCCATGCTTGATTCAGAGAAGCAAGACATTTTGAAATAGACAGGTCATCAATTTTTAAATGCTAATAGAGGAGCACCAGTTTCCACTGGGAATTTACTTGACACTTTTTTGATCATTGTAGCATACTTTTCAAGTATACAAGTCCTGTCATGAGGGTTCACCAACTTCGTTTAGCCCCATTTCTATCATATGGGAGAAAACTATGCCCATGTACAGGGAATTAATGTTTCATCTTTTTAAATCTTCCAGATGATACAGCTGTCAAACACCAGATTCTTACTCTGTCAAAATTAACAAGAAAATACAAATGAAAGTAACACACGGCCACCAATGTATTTCACTTTCAATTAAGCACAGTTCCATATAGCCATTGCAAAAACAGCATGGGTCAATGAGACATGACCTTTCTACAGGGAGTGAAGATTTTGATCTCTGACAGTGATGCCATTTGATGGTTGTATATTGTACATACTAATTTGGCTGCCCTTCATCACCCATTCCCAATATCTAACTCATGCAATGAATGATTCATCTGTCACTCAAGCAGCTCCTGAGTTCATGTCATGAGACGAAGTACACCCTTTACCAGTCCTCCTACTAATGAAACAGTCCGGACAGTACCATGAACTGAACCTGGGTCCTTCGCTTGACAAGTCAGTAGCAATTACTATTCCGCTACAGAGGCAGACTAATTTTTTGTTAATAATAATAATATTAATAATGAAAAGAAAAAAGACTTATCTGAAACCTATGTTCAGTGAACAGATTTCTGTTATTTACATGACATCAAAGTCACAAAAATATATGAAATACATGTTTTACGGCAGGTAACTGCAGTAAAAAACTCTTCCAGCAACTTAACTGATGAAGCTAAATCCAAATTATACTGTTCTAGTTCCTACAGAACCCATGTGGTTTTCCATCATGTGCCTCCTCAGGTGGTGGATAGGGAAACGTTCACCAGATATGGTGGACACTGGGGAAATAAAACACCTAGGGCAGACCAAAACTAGCAAACTGCTACCTTGCAGCTGGGAGTTGGGCCTCCAGAGGCTAAGGGAAGAAAACACTGAATAAAAGTTACCTACTCTCCAGTAGAGTTTGGACGTAGGGTTGACAGCTCACTCTGTAAAAAGTACCTGTTACAAAAGGTCAACAAAGAAATGTCAGATAAATAAAGGACAATGGACATGACATGGACAAGATTATGGACAATGGGCAACCAAACAATGGAGACAAAAAAAGTAAGAAAACCAATACAATGAGTAAATGGGATTTATTCATCAGTATTTGGAACGTGAGATCACTATACTGCCTTCGAGCCCTGAAAGTGATGCTAGATCATATAATGAACCTGAAGCAGAGCATCATAGTATTACAAGAAGTAAGATGGACAGGGAGTGGAATCCTAGGAAGGAAAGAAGCACACACATTTTATAGCTGTAGCGAAAGAAACCTTAAGTTCGGGGCAGGATTTGAGGTGTGTCACCAACTAAAGTACTTACTAATAGGATTCAACCCCGTAAATCCAAGATTATCTACACTTAAGATAAAAGGGAAATTCTTCAATTACTTCGTAATTAATGCCCGCGCACCAACTGAAGAATCAGAGGATGAGGAGAAAGAAGCTTTCAACAAATCTCTGGAAAGAGCATATGACGATTGCCCAGAGCATGATATAAAAATACTAGCCAGAGACCTAAATGCCCAGGTGGGCAGAGAACAAATCTGTAGACCAACAGTCAGTATCTATAGTAAATAAGCTGCAAATAATGACAATGAGACAAAGCAACATCTAGAAACATGGTGGTAGTCTTCACATTGTTCCCACACACGGAAACAGCACCAGATGGGAATACAATAAATCAGGTCGACCATGTACTATTGATGCAAGGCAGAAGTCAGACTTACTGCATGTAAGGAGTTTAAAGAGGTCCAAATATAGACACGGATCACTTCCTAGTTTGGGCATGGATGAGGGCAAGAATATGTAATGCAGTGAAAGGAAGCTGCCCCAGGACACAGAAATGTAATATCACAGCTTTAGAATCAGAGGAAGCAAGGGAATGATACCAGGAGGGAATAATTCAGGCCCTTGAAAACGCTACAGAATGTTACAACATTGAAGATCAGTGGGAAAGGATAAAAAAAGACAGTGCAGATAACAGCAAGCAAGATACTTAGGAACAGCGTAAAGCAAATAAGAACCTCAGGGTTCGATACCAAATTTGAAACAGTAACTAATGAAAAAATGAAGCAAACAGAAGGGCATTACAACCACATTGCACCAGGAGGATAATGGAAGAATATAAAGAAAAACAGAGAATTGAAGAAAGGACCCATCAAAGGACAGAGAGGGAGTGGATGGAAGCAAATATTGAAGAAATGGAGCTTGTGAGAAGTGCAAACAAAGCAAGGAAATTGTATAGAGGTGCATAAGGCATGGAAACCTTTCGGGGGAGAACAAGTTTAATAAAAGATGAGAAGAAATTATAAGCAAAGAGAAGGAGATATGAAAAAGGTGGCATTGCTACTCTTGATAAACATCTTAATCCAAGACCAGTCGTAACAAGGAATCCAACAGAAATACAGGAGGAAGAGGACCCAGATAACAGTGTGGACTATCTAACTTAGAAGAGATGAAAACTGCAATGAGGAAATTAAAGAACAACAAGGTGGTAGGGACAGGCAGCACTCCAGCAGAACTTTTGAAGCAAGGGGACTCTGGATTGGAAAGGAACATTCTAGAATTGGTTAATCTAAAAAATGGGAAGAGGAGGACATTCTTCAAACATGGAAAGAGGGAATTATATGCCGTATATGATAAGAGAAGAGACCAGATGGAATGCAGTAACTATAGAGGGATCACACTGCATAACCTGGTACACAAAATACTCTCTAAAATACTGTATGAACAACTCCTTCAAATAATACGGAGGGAAATGGGGCCATACCAATGTGGATTTAGCCCTGGTAAGTCAACTATCAACCAGATACCTAAGCCTAAGACAAATGCTGGAAAAAACTAAGGAATATGGGGATGGAATGTATCATTCTTTTTTTTTCATTCACTTTAAAGCAGTATACGATATTATAGACAGAGAGCAACTATATCATGCTCTAGGTAAATTGGGCATTCCAAAAAAACTGATAAAGATAGTAAGAATGACAATGAGAGGAATGCAAGGTAGCATGCCTCCTATTCAACGTCGCCTTGGAGAAGGTGATGAGAGAAGCAAATATCTCGAATAGGATAATGATATTTCATAAATCTGTGCAGATATTGGCCTATGCAGATGACATCAACATAGCAGCAAGAACTCTGACAGCAATGGAAGAGACATTCACTGCACTTGAACAAGCCAGCTGGACTATATAACTAATTATCAATGAGCAGTAAACAAAATACCTCGCTGCTGTGAAAGCGGACAGGAAGAACATGCCAGCCGAAATAATGATGGGTAGTTATAATTTTGAAAGAGTCAATCATTTCAAGTATCTGGGTTCAGTTGTAACCAGTCTAAATAATACCTCCTATGAAATAAAGCAGGGGCTAATTGCAGCCAATAAAGCTTGTTTAGCCTTAACAAAGCTTCTATCTTCAAGGCTCCTGACTAGGACCACAAAACTAACCACCTATAACACTCATATCAGACCAGTGCTTATATACACCTCTGAAATCTGGGCTCTAACAGCAACGGATGCTGAATCGCTGGATGCATTCGAGAGAACTATACTCAGGAGAATCACTGGCACAATTCGTGAAAGGAAGAGGAGATACAACCACGAGTTGTACAGCATCTACAAAGATCAGCCTGTTAGAAAAATTGTGAAGTTATCTACACTAAGGTGGGCAGGACATGTGGCACGGATGAACGATACGGAAATACCAAAAAGATTTTACGAGAAAAGCCAGGTGGGCAGAGAGGACAAGTCAACAGAAAACTAGCTGAGTGGACGGAGTCATAGAAGACCTTCAGAAGATGGGCTACAGGAACTGGAAAATGCTAGCAAGGAACTGGGATAAATGGAAGTGGATAGTTGAAAAGGCCGAGACTCGTCATGAGCTGTAGAGCCACAGAAGAAGAAGTTCCTACAGAAGACTAACATCTTCCTAATTCTGCAAAATACCAATGTAATAAATCAATAACAATACCAGATTCAACAATTCACATGCATGTAAATATGGAAATGACAAGAGAAACAAAGATATACCTGTTAATTTGGGAACATGAAAGGCATTAGATGAAGGGAAAGAAATACAACTTAGAATATGAAAGGTGAAAGAAAGGATTTCCTTCCTGTAAATGCCAGTGCTCAACCCAATCATCAATTGACGTGCCTAACTTGTTACACTGCCATTAAGCTCTCGCAGTGTTTAACTACCACAGACTGCACGGTTGCGACACACTGTATAAGTAAGTGTAGTGCAATCTTACGCACACATACATTCGTTCATTCATTCGTCCACTTAGCATTCATTCGTATATCCACTTAGCACATATTACAAGCACATGGCTTTCTGGTGTGACATTTTTCCTTTTGTGTGCTCTCTCAATATTGGAATATGTTTTATCTCTTTATTGCACTATATTAGTGTGGAACTCATTTTCCAGTGGCAAATCCACTTCTAAACAGAATCACTTTGTCAAGAAGGATTACAGATCTGGTAAACTATGCTTAACACACTAACACCAAATTTAGTGGTCTTTCAAATGATTGTAGTGATTTACGGCCTAAATTTTACAAGAAAGATCACGGTTCTAGTGCTGAACGCAGTGAGAAAAGTGTGACAAAATCTTTTTCTATTTTTTAAACCCATGCATATTCACAGTAGCTATTTTGTGCTTCATAAATTCACATGTCAGAAACAGGAAACACTCTTAAAATTTAATGTAAACTTCCTAACATAAACTCCTTTCGATTTCAAGCAGAGGACTAGTCTCATTTTAAGATGCATATGCAGCAACTGAGAAAAGGAGCAGCCAACGAAATGTAGCTCACTGTGCTACAACAGAGGAAAATTAAGTGAAACTGCTTAGCAAATTAATAAATTGTAATCTACCCCCACATTTACCAATTTCTTTCAAAACTGATCACACTAAAACATCACTGAGTCTGCATAGAGGGTAAGTACAGAGTTTCTAAGACAGAAACACAAAATTTCAATGCGAAATACTTAATATCTGGTTTTTTTATGACTTTTGCTATGCAAATATCAGAGTAATAATACATAAATGCTCCAAATATCATGGTTGTAGTGGTTTCCGAGTCCTATGATTTGACATATTAGAGAAAGTGGATAAGCTAAATCAGCCAATTTTCTTGAACTGAAATCTAGGGGCATTCATTTGGAATTAGTGATGTATGCAAAATATATGTTCTGATGATGAATGTATGTAGGAATGGTAGGACCAAGGCATTGAAGGCAATACTGATGTTAGAGTTGTGAAAGACTCTACTGAGAAGAGTATGGATTAAGCCAGTGCATAGGTCAGAGCAAACAAGGTGTTTCCTAAGGCTCATCCAATTCCAAGAAAAGTACCACACTGCATCTGGCCCTCCACTAGCTCAATGAAGGCCGAAGACAATTACAGAGCCAAGAATGCCTTCTAAATGGTAGATTCAAAAAAGTAAAAGTGAGGTAAAAAAATGTAACAAAAATCAGTCGGACCATCAATAATGAAAACAAGAGGAGAGAAACAGGTAAAGCAGCAGGTGGACATCACCGACGCTCTGCATGCGGCCGGAGTTGCTCCACCCACAGCTGTCCCATCCCTGCTCCAGTGTAGTCAAGTGTTTAACAGCACCCACTATTCAACAGAGTGCTCACTCTGAAACAGAAAATACAGTGAGCAGTAAAGGAGGCAAACCGTATCTAAAAGCAATTCAGGCAGAGCAAGAGAGGGATGAAAGAGTGAGCTGGTGGAGGAGGCAAGGTCAAGGGTCCCCCAGACCCAGCATGCAGTGGGAAAAGCTCCAGCTGTCATTCCATCTCTGAGTGAACAGAGGTCTTATTTGCACCCGCAAATCTGCACCTGGGATTAGCAAAGCAAATGAGGGTGAGTAATAACTTCTCTAGCCAAAAGGTCAGCCAGTTCATTCCCTGGGTTACCCACAGGGCTTGGGACGCAGACAAAGGCATCCAAGTAGTCAGTATGAATACGTGCAGCAAGGAGGTAATGAATAGCAGAGACCACAGGGAGACAAGAGTAACATTGGTAAATGATCTAAAGACTGTGTTGAGGCACTATGTACCAAAATGCAGTCAGGGGATGCCATTTAATAAAATGGAGGGCTCTGTTAATGACAATCAGCTCTGCCATAAAACCGTTACATGTCCCTGGCAATGAATGGTGTTCCTGATTGGCAGGTGATGTACAAGCATACACCATCTAATCCAAAATTTTAAAGCCATTAGTGTAAAAGATGGTTGCACCCACAATTGAAAGTAACTGACACCAGAATGTCATGGGACAACTAAGACTTTAGGACCTTGAAATAGGTAAGGAGACTGGTCCTAATTTATGGCTTTGGCACCAACCAAGGACAGTGCACGAGGAAACATGGAGGGCTCATTCCAGGGAGGAGAGACGAAGATCCTGGCAGAGGGCTGTGAGGCACATTCCAACTAGTACTCTCCCCCAAGGATGGGTATCAGGAGATTGACACCCCTCATATGTAAAAAGATTAGGGAAGTGACAAACGGTAGCTGCATAGAAGACCAAGAGTTGGTACTGTCGGAGATGAAGAGGTAAGATCCCTGCTTCATCAATGACTAGACCAAAAGGCATGAGTGACCACACGAACTCGACCATAATGGACTCGGTCGAACAATTTCAAAGCCAAATGTGCTGCCCAGTCATAAACTTGCCAACCCTACTGTGCAGCTAGTCTGTAGCCGCGAATATGGGGCAGCCAAGTCCGCTGTTCATCAAAATGGAAGCCCAGACAATGGGACTGTGCAGCAACTTCCAAGCTCTGGGTGCCCTAGTAGAGTTTCAAGTCCAGATGTGGCATGGTGGGTGAAGAACAAGCAGCCATGGGCTGGCATCTGGCCTCTGATCTATGGGTTTTTGGGGAGACTGATCCCAAGAGGGAGCCCTGTCACCAGTAGGCACCAGAGGAAGAAGCTGCTCCTCAGGTCAGGTGTGGGAAGTGATTCCCCATGACTGAGCTGTGCTGGGAAAACTGACTTTGAAAAAATTGTGGTAGTGGGAGTGATGGCTGTGACTTTTGCATAACTGTACGCATTTCAACAGGATGTAGGCGTTAATATTTTTTACGTTACTCAGCATACAAGAGATGGTCAATAGCTTTATATGTTTCCCCCCTACACCCTCTTGAAGACTGGGCAAATTGATGTACATGGAAGATGGTGTTCCATGGACCTGACACATGAAGCTGGTTGTTCACAAGGTCCACCTTCATGGAGTGATAGTATGCAGTTACTACATTTTAGGTCTGCCATGCAGCAGGTTGACATACAATCAAAGCACCATCAACAGAAGCACTTCACAGGATATGGAACGGAATGTTTCACATCAAACCTGTACACCATGAATTTAACTTTTTCCAGGAGGAAATTCCCTTCAAAAGCTAAGATTAAGGCACCTGTATCTATTTAGTTATCCTTGGACTTTTTTAGGACACATCACACAAAATGTACACCTCGCCACTCAAGATTAGCCCATGGCTCCTTGCCTGTTTAGAGGATAAGATCTCAGTGGAAGATGATTCCTTCCACCATATTCAAAGTCTTATGTGGGGAAATGGTCATTGGTATGTCACCCAGATGTACACATGACTGAAAGCTGCAGATTGTGCAGCAGAGGCAGCTTTAATCGATAACGATCCACTGTGCATTTTTCCCCAATTACACAACTTCTCCAAATTTATCTACAATATGTTTCACAAAAAATAATGGCTTTGTAACAATAAAAGTATCACCTTCAGTTCGAGCACATACTAAGTACTGGATAAATTGCTTTCCTCCTAGATGTCTGACTTGTCGCCCTTCGCATGGAGTAGCCAGGGTAGTGAAAGCAGCAGCATTATAACTATCCACACTGAAATTTCTATAGTTGTCTGATGAGATGGCCAGATCAGAACAGTCACTGTTTTGATGCAATTTGTTTCATGTGCGAAACGTCCGCCCAGATGGCAGCTACTCTAAACAAGGTCTCTCCCCATGGACACCACCCAACTGCAGAAAAGGCCATCTAGCACAATGGCCATTGCTGTGAGTCCTGATGCCCCAGGAAGACGGTCATCTACTCCTTGGCATGAGTTGGAAGCTAACAGCACAGGCATCAGCAGTGTGATCCCATTGTCAGTTGGCTCAACTGAAGGTGTAGCTAACTACCCCAAGGTGTCGCATTGGCTACCACATTGGTTTTGAAGCCCAAATAAGAGCCTAACCGGGTACTGTTCGCCGATGATCTTTAATGTTGCACGCAGTATACGGTATTTAAGGTGTTCTTCCCCAGCCAGTCAACGTTACGGGAAAATTTGGACAATGGTCAAACCCAGGAGGAGACCAGAAATTATTAGAGCCACATTTTGGTGGTGAATGAAAGAATATTCCAAGAAAGGAAAGTAGAACCTAGAGAATAGCCGGGTCAACATCAAAGGCAGCTGGATCGACATAAAAGGCGGACACAGAGATGGGGGAGAGGGGGGGGGGGGGGGGGAGGGGGGGAGGATACCGTATTTACTCGAATCTAAGCCGCACTTTTTTTTTTCGGTTTTTGTAATCCAAAAAACCGCCTGCGGCTTAGAATCGAGTGCAAAGCAAGCGGAAGTTCTGAAAAATGTTGATGGGTGCCGCCACAACTAACTTCTGCCGTCGAATATATGTAGCACTACACAGGCATCCTTTGCACGCACAAAGATAAATACTGGCGCCAAAACATCTGCGTCAGTAAATAAAATTAAAAAAAAATTGGAAGAAGAGTTTTTTTTTCTCTGCCCTAGTTTCGACCACTGCTTTTTCATACATTATCCAACGAAGTAAATACAAATTCCGTATTGTTCATCTTCGAATTTCAATGTACTACGAAAATCCGACTGGTAATACTGGGATTTTTGTCAATATGGCCAACTCTACGTTCTGAATTTTTTCCTACCTGTGAGAAGAGATGGTTGCTAATGGGAACTTTTGTGAATCACATGCAGTATTGTCTTCACCATAAGAATAATACGAATATAAACATTTTACCATGTATTCTTTTGTGTTTGCTTCTATCTCATTTAAATCCTGTCTGCCAAATAAACTACGAAACTAGAGTGAGACAACAGCAAACGCGGAAGAATATACGTATCGTGTCATGTTTATATTCGTATTACTCTTATGCCTAATAGTGATACAGTCAGAAATGAAGCACGGCAACTGACTAGATTTTTAAATCTAAGATGACTAATTTCTGTGCAGAATTTCATGTACTAAAGAAGCGGCCGCAAAGAGTTTCAAACGGAGAAAAATTTTCGCCAAACTCTCGTTCAGAACATGTTCTATCATACGCAGTCTGCTATTTGGTTCTTGTTGATCATTATCAAAGAAAGCAGCAGTGTAAGTAACAACAAATAGCAGTCTCTTGCCATTGTTTCGCTAATGTGACAATTCCTCTGTTTTTTTAATTGTAGGCGGCGGTAGCGCGCACAAAAGCAAGCCATGCCGCGAGCAGCGGCAGGCCGTAAACACGCACTATCGAATGCGTCAAACAATGCATGACACAGTATAGTAATGCATTTTCAGCTTAGAGTGACTGACGTAAACACCTATAACATAGAAAACGGCACTTTCAGATCAAAGCAAAATAAGCAATCGATTCAAACCAGACGAAGCACGTGAAAAAGGAAGGGTATCCGTATAAATACGGACGGAGCGCCTGACGCATAGCAATGGCTACCTGGTAAAGCTTAACTGCTAAGCTTTCGACTCTAACCAAACTACTGTAGCTGTATCGTCATTCATTCGACCTAAGTTGTGTCTCACATTACAATGGACCAACTTTGTTTCGATTTGGAGGTGCGGCCTAAAACTTTTCTCTCCCCTTGAATTTCGAGTCTCAAATTTCAGGTGCGACTTAGATTCGGGAATTTTTTTTTCCTTTATTTCGAGTCTCATTTTTCAGGTGCGGCTTAGATTCGAGTGTGGCTTAGATTCGAGTAAATACGGTAGTCAGAAAATTGCAGCACACAAAAGGAAGGTGGTGGTACAATATCTTGGGGCCCCATGCTTGCAACACACGTACTCACGAAACTTGAACTGAAAATGTATGCTCGTAATCAGTTACTACCTAGGAGAAGATAGACTTTTTTACCATTTCAAAGAAACAAAAAATGTGAAGTTAAACTTCCACTAGTCATGAAGATGTTACCTTTCTTCAGCACAATACATAAATTCTTGCTCATTATGTTTATATCAGAAAGGGGGAGGAGTGGAGGGGACTACCATGAAGAAAATTTAAATGCTTCCATAAATAAGTGGGCTTATTGTAACACATTTAAGCTTCACCAAATGCTTCAGTTATTGGTGGAATCTTTATGCAAAAACCTAAAAATGGTTTCAAGCAAAGGCATGTTCTGACATTAAGCAAATTTGTTAATCAACTATCAACATGTATCAATTTTTGAGTGTGCTGCAAAGCACAAAAAATGTGCTGTTGATAAATTTTCTTTTGTCTTCAGGAAATAGCGGTACTGCTCACATCTAACAGAATCACTGCTACAAGTTTATGACTGGCCTATCCCATGTCAAGAATGGTGAGTTGACAGTCATAAACTGGCTTGACACAAGGTTGATTTTGTCAATGGATGAAAATACTGTGAGAGTTTATAAATTGATCTCAGAGTAACCATGGAAAAATGCAAAATAGTGAGGTTCAACACATCTTACCCAAAAACAACATGCACCACCTTCCCATATTTCATACACCCTGTAAATGTTCTTCGCTCACCAGAAAAATGATTTGGAAAAGTGGAGAAGAAGAAGAAAATATTGATAGCAGCAGCAGTAGTAGTAGTAGTAGTAGTAGTAGTAGTAGTAGTGACAAAACAAATTTCAAAGTAACTTTTTTCCAATACATAAAGTATACAGTCAACTGGTTGCTACTGTAAAAACCTTGACCAAGTTTCAATACCACCACTTCTTCAGAAAGAAAGTAACGTAAATTACACGACATTAAAAATTAAACATACATGGTGAGCTAAGGTGCTCGCATCACACAGTAGAAAATATGGAATAATGTCCTCAAAGGCAGCAGTAAAAAGTTTTACACAGGCACATCTTGTTCAAAGAGCAGACATTGGACTGTATTTGTTGCATCTAGTTGTGATGACAGGTAAACATGGTGTAGAGTGTGCCACTCACTGGACACTGGACACACATGATAAATTCTCAACTGTGTTAGGTATTTTTTCCTCTGACATCTCTGTATTTGGTAACAGCCTTGGATAATTAAGCACATAGAAATATATAACACACCTTTTTTTCCCAAAACAATGGAAGACATACACTTAGCACAATAGTACAATATCATATTATAAAACGCTAGCCTTTGTGTAATGAAACAGAAGGATAATATGAAAAGTGCTCTTTATCATCAAACATTTATAACTCTTCTGTGCACTTTCTGAATGAGTTCCTACTTTATTAAGGAAATAAAAGTATTGACTCAGAAAAACAGTTATTAAACTTGTTTATGATTGATTGCTGTTTTCCTCAATCTCTTAATAACAACTTCTTTTTATAGTGAAATACTCAAGGAAAACCCAATAACTAGCTTATATACAATAAATATATTACTGCCATAAATCACTAACGGGTATTGGTAGCTTTGACAACAAAAACTTTAGAGCTTTATAGAATTCAAAATTACCAGAAATTGATTAAACAACAAGAAAAATATAAAGGATATCCTGACTGGTTGCACATTTTGAGAACTAAATTAAATCTCCTTTATACATTTATAACATACTGCCACCATTTCAGACCACGATAAGCATGTAAAATACTCACTAGTGTGTCGGCAACATCTTGCCTATACCATCTAAGTTTCTCTCGGTCGTCACTGTTCCATTCGTCTATATCAGGTGGAAGAGCAGATTTTTTCAGCAATACTTCAACCAATGTGCAGTATATTGGTGAAAGCACAGTTATACAATCAGTCCTCTCATCTCCCTCCATGGGCTGCACATCTTCCTGAAAATATCAAATATCACAGTTTTCCTAAACTTCTTGCATAAACTGAAGGAAAAGTATTAAATAAAGGTCCCCTAATGAGTTGTGTTTGTGTAAATGTGTGTGTATTTTCTATTTTGGAAGGAGGTCTTCTGGCCGAAAGCTAAAATGTATAGCAGTCTTTTGTTGTGTCTGTCTGTGACTCCAAGTCTCCTCTATATTCTGAGTAGCAATCTATCCTTTTCATAGCATTGTTGTTATATTTACTAACCGTGTGACTTGGAGCCAATTTCTGTCCATCACTGTTTCTATTTCATTTTTACTCATTTTATATTACTGCTTGTGCAGAACTCAAAATAAGAGGTACTAAACATATAGCAAAGTGAATGATTCAATGACTTTCAAATTAATTAGTACTTCAAAGATGAAGGTGTGTCAGCTGGTTTACTTGCTCTGTAATGGTCCACATTACTGTTATGGATCCTATGTACTGTCTCCTACTTTTTCACTTCCGCCTTTTAAGTTTTACACTGACTATATTCCATAGAATTTGAATTTATGTCAGATAATAGCTAACAACTCCTATTAATTTATGTGACTAAAAATTAAAAAAAGTAATTTATTACCTGTAAAATGTACCAAAACCCTAATGAATGTACACTTATACATTCTTCTACTGGATAGACACCTTGAATACTGGTAGCACGCAGAATATTTTCGACGATTTTGCTGCCCAACACTTTAGAGCTGCCTGGTTGTAATAATAGACGTAGAATCAATTTAGAGTGGCATTCCCCCATTCCTACAAACAGTCTGTATATTTTACTTGTTACAACCTGAAATAAAGAAGAAATATGTATACTAAAATTATGTAAAATATTACATAGTGCTTCATCATTGAGGACTATATGCAAGCATACAAATGGAACACTATCAAAGTAGATACAGTACACATTACTGAATCACAATGGGCTTGAAAGACATAATATGAGTGCGTTGACAGTACCCCTATAATAATTTGGTCACACAATGCTTCCGGTTGTCTATATGCTCCTGAAAATGTTTCTTCTCCATGCTAAGTTGAAGGTACACAGTTGTGATTGTGTGTGGACTAGTTTCTTGGAATATTCTCAACCCTCCTGAGACAAACACTTATTACATCAGTATATGACTGAGATTACAAAGAAGGCAACAACACGATCCACAATTGTACAACTCCCTCAGTTCATTGTGTGTGCACTCCAATGTTGAAGGTGACGATGTGAGAAAGATGGTTGGAGATAACGGTACTCAAACAGGAACATTGATGGAGTTGCCCTCACTTATCAGAGCGACAAGAGAGTACCATGATACCTTCCCTTTGCAAAACGATTTGGCTGAATGTTTACATTTGTGCACACCTTTCGCATGTTTACTCACTACAACTGTTCTTTTTTCAGAAAGTTTCAAAAAGTGCTGACAGAGTGGTGCCAAAATCAAATGACCAAATTAAAAATAGTGGTACTAAACAAAGGAAATCATTACAAGCAGAGCAGATGATGGTAAAGTTTGAGTCCACATAATTCTAGAAAGCAGGGCATTCTGAAGTTCAGATCTACAATTCAGCACTCATATGTGATTTTAGCCAATGTGAGGAAACAGCACACACAATCAGGATGTCTATGGTATGCATTTTGAAGTCAATAACCATATATTCCAACATCTGTGACAACATTAACCTCAGTCCATACCAACATTCAACATGTGTTTAAAAAGTTACATCCAAAATTAGCCACTTCTGTCAATGACTGGAGCTATACTTATTTTACATCTATTTCATTCATTTTTATCTGCAGTAGCAAATGGTTTATATGTCAAATGGATTCCCTGCTTTGATCAAAGAGTGAGCCACTCAACTTCTTACCACGTACCAAGGTAGATAATGAAGTTGGCAATGTGGGTACTTCATTGATTTTCCACCAGTATATATTCACACACAACTCCCATGACCAATCGACTTTTGGTATGGTGGGATGAATTACTACCTCAATGATACAGATAGACAAAGCACAGGTACAACCAGCTGGAGAAGCCAGACTTAACACATGGTTCCTGAAGAGCGACAGCAGCTTTCCAGTAGTTGCTGAGGAAACAGTCTGCATGACTGAATGATCTGACACTGTAATATCAATTAACAAGGCCTTGCATACTGGTACAGTATTGCAGTATGGTTAAAAGAAAGTGGAAACTATGGACATAGTATTTCCTGAGGACATGCAGATCAACTGTATGATTTAATGGTGATGGTATCCTCCTGCATGAAATATTTCAGAGGTAAAGCAGTCCAGAATTTAGATCTCCACGCGAGGGCTACTCAAGAGACTTTTGGCATTAGAAAACGGCAAGTTTGTCATTCTATGGGTCAGAGTGTGGGAGTTAAATCCATGTTAAGCATGTTACAGAACTTGAAGGGCTAAATGGATAGGTTGGACACACTGTGGATTAGTTAGAGAGCGGAAGAAGGAAGAACAGGAATGCTGGTCAGATGAGCATGATATTTTAATCACAAAGTCAAATAAGATAATGCAGGAGCATGTGGAATAATGAATAAGGTTACAGAAATGTGGATGAAGGTCTACAAACAACACAGTAAACAGATTATCACAGTCATGACAAATCCATGGTCCATATAGTAGTAAAACCTATTAGCAGCTCTGATGACGAAGCTGGAAAAACATATGGCAAAACAGATGAAATTATTCAAACAAAAATTTAATTGTAATGAGGAACTGAAATTCAATATGGGAAAAGAAGAAAAAGGAAAAATAGAACAATAGCGTGGACTGGAGAAAAGGAATGAAAGGGGAACTTGCTGGTAGAATTTCCCGTCAACCATGATCTAGCTGTTGCAGACACTTGGTTTAAGAATGATGAACGAAGGTTGTATATGTGGAAGAGAACTGGACACACTGAAAGGTTTGAGATAGATTATATAATGATAAGACAGTTATTAAGAAACCAGAATCTAAACTGGAAAACATTCTCACAGGCAGTTGCGGACTCTAACCACGAATTATTAGTTGTGACATGAAGATGACAGTTCCCAATTGCAGAGAGGTAGAATAATAAGGATATTGGACTTGGATAAATTGAAACAACTAGAGGTCATCGAGAGTTTCAGAGGGAGCTAAAGGCAACAACTGATTGAAACGCATGCAAGAAATAAAACAGAAGATGAACAGATAGCTTTAGATGATTAAAAACTGAACACAGCAGATGAAAACCTACACAAAAAGACAATGGCCAGTAGGAATTCTTAGACAACATGACAAATATTTAATCTGATAGATGAAAAGAAAAATATATATGCACTGCGTGAAACAGGCAGAATGGGATACAGATACCAAAAAAAAAGGGGTGGGGGGGAGAGAAATAGACAGAGAGAGAGAGAGAGAGAGAGAGAGAGAGAGAGAGAGAGAGAGAGAGAGAGAGAGTAGGAAATGCAAATGGCAAAACAGGAATGGCTGAAGGAGAGATGGAAAGCTGTCACATCATGCCTAACTATAGGATAGGCAGATGCTGCTCATAGGAGAAATTAAGACAATTTTGTAGAAAAGAGAAGCAACTGCATGAATATCAAGAGCTCTGATGACAAGTCAATATTACAGAAAGGAAAGAAGGGAAGACAATGAGATGGGTGACGTCATACTGTGAGAGAAATTTGACGAAGCACTGGAAAACTTGATGCAAAATAAGACAACTGGAGTGGATGGCAACCCCTCAAAATTATTAGGATCACTTTAAGCACCAACTGTAACAAAAATGTTCCTTCTGGTATGCAGAAAACATGCCACAGGCGAAATACACTAAGATTTCAAGGCCAACGTAATAGTCCCCACACAAACGAAGGTAGGCAGGTACTGACATATGGGTGTATTATTGAACCATCAATAATAAGTCATGGTTCCAAAATATCGACACAAATTATTTACAGATGAATGGGGAAACCTGCAGAAATGAGCTTTGGGAAGATCAGTTTTGGTTCTGGAGAAACGTAGGAACATGTAACAACTTATAAGACAGAAGAAAGGCAAACTCACATTTACAGCACTTGCAGACTTTAAAAAAGCTTTTCACGGTGTTGACTGGATTACAGTCTCCGGAATTCTAAACTTATTAGGAACAAAATACAGTATGCAAAAGGTTATCTACAACTTTTACAGAAACCAGACTACAGTTCTAAGGGTCAAAGGGTGCGGCAGGATTGTGCTTCATTATCTCACCTCTGTTTTTCACCTCCCATTTCAAGAGCTTGTAGATTACTTTGATGAATATCCCGAAAGTAACCTAAAGCCTGATACTCATAACCTACATTCCACTTATCCACATTTCAGTTCGCCTAGACTGAGAAAGAAAGTCATAATTGCTGCATCGCTAGGAGTACAGATAGAATGGCAGTAAATTACAAAGTTTACTAATTTAAATAATCACGCATATCAGAAAATCTATAGTTTCACACACACAGATATTTTTATAAATCACATAACTCTGTAATACGCTACTCAGCACTTGGCAAAGTTCAGAGCCTGAATCTCCTCAACATTCCAGTGTACTATTCCAAAAATAAGGAACCGTTCACTGCTCACTTAAAAAGGGTAAATTTCAATATTGTACTCACCATGCGGATTAATAATGCAATGGGCAGCACACAAATTATATTGAGCAGAATGAAAGAAGCTTTTAAAATGCTACAATTCACGTGAAAGTCCACTTTACCATTACTATAAATGTGTGATCTTGAAGTTTCTTCAACATCACTCGAAGTATCCATACGCAGCCATCTGACGGCTCGTGTTCCCAATTGCAGACTGCATCACAACGCATTTCACTGCAGATCTCACCACCGACAGTGATGTACAATGTTGACTAAAGACTTTGAGTGAATGAACCTTGAGGCACCTTCAGGGTTCCTTACACAGACACAGTGTCATTCAGAGTGGAGCGCTAAATGGAACACTCATCTCTGAAATGCTAGTGCCTGTGACTGTGCTTAAAAAGCCATTCCCTCTGCATACCCATTAACTGAACTGTAATTTGGTATATCATCATTAATCATTACATCAAATATAGTGCAGTATTTTCTCTATTCTGGCTTATATTTAAAAATGTGTGTGAATTCCTATGGGACTAGACTGCTGAGATCATCGGTCCCTAGACTTACACTACTTAAACTAACTTATGCTAAGAACAAAAACACACACACACACACACACACACACACACACACACACACACGAGGGAGGACTCAAACGTCCGTTGGGAGAGGCTGCGCAATCCACAACATCGCACATCAAGCCGCGTGGCCACTCCACGCGATTGCTTATATCCAATTGTATGATATGGTTTTTTCCTTCAGAAACTTTCACCAAACCCTGTACATTACATTTTTATGTCAAAGTACATATATTTTCCAAATTTCAGCTTTTTATCGCTCTTTCCCTGACACCTGCAAAAAATTATTAAAAACAAATTTTTGTGGAAACTGTTTATTCAGTTTTTCTCAAACTTAATCTTTATTATACCTATTTCATTCTACAAACAAATTATTAAATTCTAACAATATTTAATTTCTTTCTTATATACTTGTGTAATGCTTTGTCTGCCCATGCACAGCCAAAGCACATTCAGTATGACCTTGAGGCAGGGTATGAAACGAAGGCAGTAACTGAGAAGAAAGTGAGGCAGGCCTATAATCTAATCCCCTAGTTATTCAATCTGATTCTATCCCCCTTGTTATTCAATCTGTACAGTTGCAAGTAATAAAGTGAGTGAGGGTTTTTTTTTTTTTAATTACCTCTTATGGGTGCATAACAGCAAGGCAAGTAATAAAGAAAACCAAGCAGAAATTTGGGGAAATCAGTCGACCAGAGTGGATAGTGTATTTGACAGAGGTTATAAGATGAACAAAGTTTTGCTATTTGAGCAGCAAAATAACTGACAATGGCTGAAACAAATATGATAATGACTACTTGCAACAGCACAAAAAGCATTTCTGAAAAAGAGAGATGTTAACAATAAACACACATAAGAATATACACTTTTGAAAAGTAGAGCTACAAAAGAATGCTGAATATCAGACTGGTACATCATTGAGGAACTAATGATCAGGTACTGAATCAAATTGACGGGGGACGACGACTTTATGGCAGAAGTTGACGAAAAGAAGAGAGAGGTTGATGGGAGACATCCTCAGGCAAGGGCTACAAAACAATGCTGAAGATCAGATGGTACATTGTGGAACTAATGACCAGGTGCTGAATCAAATTGGGGAAAAAGGACTATATGATATAAGTTGATGAAAAGAACACCTAGACTGACAGGACACAGCCTGAGGCAACAAGAAATAGTTAATTTGGTAATGGAGGGAAGTGCAGGGGCTAAAAATTGTCACAGATGTCGTACTGTGCCTACTGGCATAAAGGATATGTGCACGTACAAAGATTAGTGCAAACCCACCAGATAAAATAACAGAAGAATTGTGAAATATTATTATTTCTATGCTCATCTTAAATGCTCTCACAACCCACAATCCATGTAATAATAATAACAATATAAAAAAATCTTCAAACAGCTGAGTATGTATTTATTTCAATCTTGTATTAGTCTGTCTCCACCTCCCTCCTCTCTGTCCAATCCCTCTTTCCCCCTCTCTTTCCTTTCTCTGTCAATATCCTCCTACCCCCCCCCCCTCCCACTGCCTATCAATTGCTCCCCCTTCTCTCTCCATCTCCTCCTCTCTCTCTCTCTGTCGATCTCCTCCTCTCCTGTCTGTGTCCATTTCCCCTCCCCTCTCTCTGTCCACCTCCTTCTCCCCCATATGTGTGTCCATTTCTTCCCTCCCCCTCTGTCAGTCTGTCTCCTCCTCCCCCTCCTCTCTCCATGTTATCATGCTCACCCCAACAGGACATTGGCTGTTCTTACTCTTACAGTATTTGTTTCTAGATTGTAACTATTATGTATACCAAAGTTCTTTGAAATAATTCCAGATGTTTAATGAGCTTTTTACTTGTAGCTTCACATATATTTTTAACACATTTATACACATACTTCACCAGTATCTCTAGTGAACTTTGCCTTGAACTTTCATGCAGATCAATGTTTATGACATCATCTCTCCAGAACTATGTGGTGTACAATGACATAATTTTGCAGGAACATCCACTGGTATATGTGCCTACTGTCTGCATAATGTGTTGTGAATTGAGTTAATAGTAAAGAGTTAATAAATTAAAATGTCTTGCACGACACAGCAGTTTTCTGAGCATCTCAGTATTTGATGTCATATCTCTTCAACTATGTGTCATACAATAACATAATTTTGCTGTTACTTTCAATGGCATGTGTGAATACTGCTTGCAAAATTTGTCACAAATACAGATAGTAGTGAAGAAGTAATAAATTCAAACGTTATGCTTCGCATTCAGACATCGTGGGCTTTTTCACCCCCATCCCTGTGATAAGTAGGTAGCTATTACCACCACAGTGATTCTTTCCAGGCAGTAAGTGATGTGTGTACCACGTTTGGTTGAAATCAGTCTAGTGGTTTAGGAGGAGATGGTGAACATAGATAGGTACACACACACACACACACACACACACACACACACACACACACAAAGATATATATACGGATTACTCCTGATGGTGTCCGTACTCGTTCCTCCCTCACCATATTTAAAACACTGCATAGCTCAACCAAATCATTAAAAAAAGAAATGCCATAAATAAGTTCCCTGCTATCTACATGTTATCAAAAAAGTCTTACAAAGATGATGTTTTACCACTTGATGTAACTTAAGAGTGTAGAGTGCCAATGTCGAAGCACTTTTATATGATTATTTTGGAATGTGCATACTTTATATTGGTTAAAATAAATTGCCTGAAGAAGCCACATGTTGGTAATATTTAAAATATAGTATACAAGACAGAAAAACCAAATATACAATTCAATCAGCAGTAAGTGGTTGCATATCAGAATATGTTAAAATAATGGCAGTAATTTCGTACTATTCATACTTACTTCGTCAGCAGAATGCCATTTAGGACCCAACAAAACTTCTAACTTCAAAATCTCTTCCATGAGGCGCTGGACATGTTTTGGGTTTAGATGTGTATCAGGGTGCGTAACCAGGGACTCGAGGCAGTTTAGGGCAGCTTCTATGAGACTGTTAAGCACAAAGAATACAATGTAATCACAGTATATTTTCTCAAACTGTAGCAAAACACTCAGTTCAAAAATACAAAATGCACTTCAACAATGTTTTGAGATTTAATTAATTCACCCATAAGACACTGAGCTATTTAACGAAGATAAATATATGATGTAGGTGATGACCTGGTAAAGATAGCTACTCAAACCAGTGGCACTAATGTGCATTTCATGCAACTGTTTCAGCATCATGATCGACCTCGTCTTACCGCGACTGTTAGGTGTGTTAACATGGGGCTGGAGAAGGCACTGATGGCAGAGGGCATGGGTCACATTTCAGTGGTGCCAGTTGGGTCTATCAGTAGATCAGGTTTCACTAGGCATGGCCTGCACCTCAATACGTATGGGAAGGGGAGGCTGGCAAAGCTCTTAGGTGACAGTGTAGTGGGTGGTGGTGTGATCACACATGGAAAAATTCCTGTAGTAGTTGGTGTTAGAGCTGCACCTTTTTTAGATTAAAGTCAGCTGATAGGTATACCTGCTTAAAGGAAATCCCTCTAAGGGCTCACCTTCAGAGGATGTCATGTTTCCAAGTAGAGAAGAAATTAACATATTTCATCAAAATATAAGAGGTATTAGAGATAAAGTTAGTGAACTGCTTATAGATGCTGACTCTGAAATTATTGGTATATCAGAGCACCACTTAAATAATTTGACAGTTCAGAGGCTTCCTTTACCACAATAGATTAGCTGGCTGTTTTTCGAGGAGTTCCTTGTGAGGTGAGGGAGTGACTATGTACGTAAAAAAACAGTATTCCATTTGAATCCATAGACGTATCATGGCACTGCACTGAACAGACATTTGAATGTTGTGCAGGAGCAGTTGAATTTAGTGAAACTAAACTTCTAATTGTTGTTGTTTATAGATCCCCTAACTCTGACTTCAGAGCATTTCTGCTCAAGCTAGGCAGGGTTCTTGATTAACACTGAAGGAAGTACCAGAAATTAGTTATATGTGGTGACTTCAATATAAATTTTGTATATGATGGTGCAAGAAAAAGGATGTTGGTAGATCTCCTAAATTCAAATGATATGATGCAGACTGTGTTTTTTTCCAAATAAGGTGCACGACAACAGTAGCACAGCCACAGACAATATCTTTATTCATTCTTCATTATTAGATGGGCATTCTGTCAGTAAATGGCCTTTCAGATCATGATGCACAAATTTTAACACTAAAAGGCTTTTGTACTCAAACAAATGTCGCATGTAATTTCAAACTATGTAGGAAAGTTTATCCAACAGCAATAGAGAATTTTTTAAACCTTGTCAAGAAACAAGAGTGGCAGGATGTTTATAGTGTCGATAACACAGATGATAAATATTGTGCTTTCCGTAACACATTTCTCACGCTCTTTGAGAGTTGCTTTCCATTAGAACATTCTAGAGGGGGTACTAGTAGTAATAGGCAGCTCAGACTAGTGGGATAAGGATATCATGTAGAACAAAGCAGGAATTATATCAAATGTTAGAAGTAGTCACAATCAAGTTACAGTAGCCTATTACAAAAAGTACTGTAAGGTGCTTAAAAATGTTATTAGGAAGGCAAAGAGTATATGGTATGCAAATAGAATAGCTAATTCACAGGATAAAATTAAAACCATATGATCAGTTGTGAAGGAAGTGTCTGGTCAGCAACACAAGGTCGACGATATAAAGTCGGTTCGTAGTAAAAATATTTCTGTTACTGATAAATCAGATATATGTACAGTACTTAACAATCATTTTCTGAGCACTGCTGGGGAATTAAATAAAAATTTAGTTTCTGCAGGGAATCATATAACTTTCTTTTCAAATACCTTTCTGAGACTGATGTCTGAAACACTCCTCTGTGATACAGACAAGTGGGAGATTGAGTCAATAATTAAATCACTGAAGACTAAGGACTCTCATGGATATGATGGAGTATCTAGCAGAATATTCAAGTACTGTGCTGCACATATTAGCCCTATATTTAGTAGTATTTGTAATTTTTCTTTCAGGAATGGTCAATTTCCTGAACGATTAAAGTACGCAGCAGTAGAGCCACTTTATAAAAACTGAGAAAAGGATAATGCTGACAATTTTAGACCTATTTCTATGCCATCAGTGTTTGCTAAAGTTATTGAAAAGGCTGTGTATGTAAGGATAATTGATCATTTTATATCACATAATTTGCTATCAAATGTACAGTTCGGCTTTAGAAGTCGTTTAACAACTGAAAATGCTGTATTCTCTTTCTCCGTAAGGTACTGGATGTGTTAAACAAAAGGTTTCAAATGCTAGGCATATTTTTTTTTTAACTAAGGCGTTTCATTGTGTTGATTACAAAATAATGCTCCAGAAGTTGGACCATTGCGGAACACGGGGAGTAGCTCACAAATGGTTCACCTCTTAGTCTAGCAACAGACAAGAAAAGGCCATTATTCACAATGTGGAGAAGTGCTGTGATGTGGGGTCTGAGAGAGGTACAGTCAAGTAGGAGGGTGCCCCAGGGATCAGTGTTGGGGCCTCTCCTGTTCCTTATTTATATAAATGATATGCCCTCTAGTATTACGGGTAACTCTAAAATATTTCTGTTCGCTGATGACATTAGCTTGATAGTCAAGGATGTTGTGGGCAACACCGGTCCCGTTTCAAATAGTGCAGATCATGACCTAAGATCATAGCTTGTAGAAACTAAACTAACGCTAAATCACAGTAAGACTCAGTTTTTACAGTTTCTAACACACAATTTAACAAAACCCGATGTTTTAATTTCACAGAATAGGCATATGATTAGTGAAACTGAACAATTCAAATTTCCATGTGTTTAAATAGATAGTAAACTGTCATGGGAAGGCCACGTTCAGGATCTCCTTCAAATACTTAATGCTGCCATTTTTACTATCTGAACGGTATCTGAAGTGAGTGATTGTTCAACACGAAAATTAGTTTACTTTGGTTATTTTCATTCACTTGTGTCATATGGTATTATATTTTGGGGTAACTCTTCCCATTCTAAAAGGATATTTTTGGCTCAGAAACGGGCGGTTCGTGCAATAAGTGCTGTTAAGTTCACGAACTTCTTGTCGACCCCTGTTCACGAGTCTCGGTATTTTGACATTGGCCTCTCAATATATACACTACTGCCCATTAAAATTGCTACACCATGAAGATGATGTGCAACAGATGCAAAATTTAACTGACAGGAAGAAGATGCTGTGATATGCAAATGATTAGCTTTCCAGAGCAATCACACAAGGTTGGCGCCGGTGGCGACACCTTCAACATGCTAACACGAGGAAAGTTTCCAATAGATTTCTCATACACAAACAGCAGTTGACCGGCGTTGCCTGGTGGAACGTTGTTGTGATGCCTCGTGTAAAGAGGAGAAATGCGAACCATCACATTTCCGACTTTGATAAAGGTCGGATTGTAGCTTATCGCGATTGCGGTTTATCGTATTGCGACATTGCTGCTTGCATTGGTCGAGATCCAATGACTGTTACCAGAATATGGAATTGGTGGGTTCAGGATGGTAATACGGAACGCCGTGCTGGATCCCGATGGCCTCATATCACTAGCAGTCGAGATGACAGGCATCTTATCCGCATAGCTGTAACAGATCATGCAGCCACGTCTCGATCCCTGAGTCAACAGATGGGGATGTTTTTCAAAACAACCATCTGCACGAACAGTTCTATGACATTTGCAGCAGCATGGGCTATCAGCTCGGAGACCATGGCTGAGGTTACCCTTGATGCTGCATCACAGACAGGAGCGCCTGCAATGGTGCACTCAAAGACGAACCTGGGCGCACAAATGGCGAAACATCATTTTTTCAGATGAATCCAGTTTCTGTTTACAGCATCATGATTGTCACACCCGTGTTTGGCGACATCGCGGTGAACGCACATCGGAAGCGTGTATTCATCATCGCCATACTGGCGTATCACTCGGCGTGATGGTATGGGGTGCCATTGGTTACACGTCTCGGTCACCTCTTGTTCACATTGACGGCACTTTCAACAGTGGACATTACATTTGAGATGTGTTACGACCCGTGGCTCTACCCTTCATTCAATCCCTGTGAAACCCTACATTTCAGCAGGATAATGCACAACCGCATGTTGCAGGTCCTGTACGGGCCTTTCTGGATACAGAAAATGTTCGACTGCTGCCCTGGCCAGCACATTCTCCATATCTCTCACCTATTGAAAACGTCTGGTCAATGGTGGCCGAGCAACTGGCTTATCACAATACGCCAGTCACTACTCTTGATGAACTGTGGTATCGTGTTAAAGCTGCATGGGCAGCTGTGCCTGTACACGCCATCCAAGCTGTGTGTGACTCAATGCCCAGGCGTATCAAGGCCGTTATTACGGTCAGAGGTGGTTGTTCTGGGTACTGATTTCTCTGGATCTATGCACCCAAATTGCATGAAAATGGAATCACATGTCAGTTCTAGTATAATATATTTGTCCAATGAATAGCCGTTTATCATCTGCATTTCTTCTTGGTGTAGCAATTTTAATGGCCAATGGTGTATATTCCTTACTGTCATTTCTTGTTAATAATATTAGCTTATTCCCAAGAATAAGCAGCTTCCACTCACTCAGTTAATACTCAGCAGAAATTCAACCTGCATTTGGAATGGACTTCCTTAACTCTTGTGCAGAAAGGTGTGCAGTATACTGCTGCATCCATTTTCAATAACCTATCCCTCGAATTCAAAAATCTTAGCAGTAATGCACACACTTTCAAATCGAAACTGAAGAGTTTTCTCATGGGTCACTCCTATTCTTTCTCGGAGTTCCTTGAAAAATTAAGCTGATTCTTGTTGTATTGTTGATTGTGTTTACTTAAACTTATGGATTGACTTTTTCGGGTTCATAAACATTTTATTTTTATTTGCTATTACTTTTATGTTGCATTTTCATGTACTGACTTGTTCCACAACCTTAGAGATTTGCTCCTCAATTTGGTCCTATGGAACTTCATGTATAAATAAATAAATGAATAAAGATAAGCATATGTGCCTCTTTATACCATTAATTATAAGGAAATATAAATCAGTATGTGTTTAAAGTCAGCAGTACACTTTCTAAAGCCATCCTGTTGTTATTGTTGCTAAGCTGAAACCCCTTTGTCTCGCATTCACGCAAATGCATGTCCTTCCAATGCACCCACATTATGTGTTTAATTTTAATACAACAAGTACTTAGTGTGTGTTATGGTGGTGACACAAGTGTTAATGAATATCCACGTCACTGTGATTTTTATACATTTGCTGCTCCTTTTTGTTATTGTCCATCAATCAGATTCTCTCTCAAGCAACACAAGTGAAGTGCCTTCCCGTGTACTCTGTAATTCATTATGTAACAGTGAGTACCCTTTTTCGTACTAGCACACTCCAGTCATTTATTTGATCATCAGTCCTTCCTTACCACTTTACTCTATGCAGTCTTTTTTTCTCTTTGTACTATATTCATCCTCTACTACTTTATTCAGGCACTGTACACTAATTTAAATCAGTAGCAATACAAAAAATAATGGTTCACAGTAGCAGGAACTTTGTATAAAAACTTTCCTGAAGTGGAAAAAAAGTAGATGTGAATTAAAACTAAAGTTTTATTTCTGATGAAGAGATGAGGTGATATTTAAAACAATGAGATTTAATCAGGGTGTATACGTGGACAAGGAAAAAAATTCTCAGATTTCCCGGTTAAAATTACACATTCTCCCAGGTGACAGCATATTTTCCCTTATCAATCCTTTGAATGGTTATGGTTTTATACACGGGCGTACAATTTCTCGGCATTTTAAAAAACGAAACTCAGGGAAAAAGACACGTTTTGGAAATATCTTTGATGTGCAGCAACATGTACACTGCTTATTTTCAAATTACGAAAGTATACATTGGAATTCCACCAAACACTGCATATTACTTTCCGAATCATTGAAATCGAGATTGCGATGCACTTTTGTAAGCCGTTTGTAGCTCATGTCATGTGATCTCACCAGCCAATGACAGCGGATATTCAGAGCATAGGACACGTGATGTAGTCAGCCAACAGCAACATCACTGTTAAGCAGCACGAACACACAAACAGGAAAAGTTAATAGTTTAAATTAATATACATGGTGTTGCTACAAGAAAAGAAAAGCTTTCACATATAATATTGGTCTCAAGCTGCAAGAGAAGCTAAGCTTTCGCATATACCGTTGATCTTTTTTGCGAGGGTTACACTTTAAGTAAATTTTTAATAATGACATAAATGTCTGAACTTCACGGTTCAAAATTCTTCTAAATGGCTCGTCATCAAAGAGCTGATTTTTAAAAGAGAGTCAAATGCTCTGTGATTTAATAAATTCATTGTACATTCTTGTACATAGTTCAACTTACGTAAAAGGATATTTACTTTGAAAGTAACGCTTTTCAAACCACTATACGCAATATTTTCCCGCGACCTGTTAGAAATAGGTTTGTTTCAGCAGTTGCCAGAGCGCGCAAGTAACAGGCGACACCGCGCTTGGGTAGCTATCATGACGTAGGAAGCCCGTATGTACATACCTGTAAAACATTGAAAGATCATACATTACGTCATAAAAGAAACAAGACATCAGAGGACACTGCAAGAGCATTGGAATTTTGTGAACCATATTAAAATGTGCACATTTAAAGTGCATACTTAAAGGGCACATTCGTATGTCCAAATTCCTAGTGAAGTAGACCTCGACCTGATATTAAGCTTTTCAGTGTGGTTTTCAGGATGTAAATTTTCTTGGAGCACCAGTACTGTATTATATCATGTTTGGTTCTTTATTATGGCATAATGCCGCACGTGCTAGAAAATGAAAACATGCACTTGAAACGCACCGAGCAGTTGAAACTAGCCAGTACTGTGGAATTAAACATTTCGTTTCAGATACATTGACTGCCTCTGTGGAAAAGGTTAACAAAAGTCAAATTTCTTCAGCAAACAGACAAAAATAACTTCATTGTTCCACAAGGCGATTAATGCTTGACTGTCAGAAGGGTGGAAATAAAATAAAATCTGAAACTAATGACATATTTCAGCCTTCCGTAATTATGAGAATGTGTTTTAATTCACTTGATAGCCAGCCACAGATATCCGTTTTGTTTTCATTTGACATGAAAGTAAACGAAGGGGAAACAGCAAAATCACTAAATGTAAACACGGGTCACATGGAGACTACCCACTATAACTCAGACTGCTCTGCGCATCAGCCCTGGATCTACAACATCTGCGAACCGGGTCAATACTAAAAAAAAATCGAATTTTCAAAATATGTTCCCTCTTGTAGCACACATCTTTCTGAAAAGTCTGAAACACATAACATATGTATTCAAGGAAATGTAAGACATATTATTTGGTTGTAAGTATGCCAAAGTGTAGTGCCACGACTCTTCATAAAGCATTTATCTACCGCATATCCAAACTATATTCAGGAGAGTGGAAACTGAAATGTCCTGTGGTGCCTCTCCTGCTCCCAGTCGGCCGGTTTGACAGTCTGCCCATCTTTAAAAAAAATCTTGCAATTAATAGCGGATGAGATTATTTGTAACCGAGAGAACAAGAACTCTTCAGAAAATCTGAACTCTTTATTGCCTATTAGTTAATAACTTGCTGTTTTGTGTGACATAAAATTAAACACAGGATATATAAAACCAATACTGACAAGAGATAAGCGAGAAATTACACATTTCTTCAAACCTTAGCTCCTAGCATTTTTTTCTCTCTAATCTTGCTACAGTTTTACATGGTGTGCTTTCCTTTCTGCGAAAGAATCTATTACCTCATCAAAGTTCGTCAAACATTTTGCTACATGAAAAATTGAAATGTCGTTATCTAATACTGAAGAAGCTGTTAATACAAATAATGCCCAAGACTGGTGTGGTTTCTCGATCTGATTACATCTATTTTGTCACTGTCAGCTAGATAAAACAAAATAGGCCTTTCTGGTGTGGCAGCAATTTTGTATCACACCAAATAAACGAGACTGTTTTGGCATAAATGGCCATTTTTATTACATGACAGAATATAATCCACGAAGTACCAACATGAAATGCCTATTAGGCCTACTACAAGCAAAAAGCTTAATGTTAGGAAATAGTTTCACATTTCATTCATACGCACCAACTTCTCAAGCATAAGATCGAAAAGTAGTATTACGAAATTTTTATACAAATTTGGAATCGTCTTATTCTTCCATAATTTGTGTGATGTCCCCTTTTCTTCTCCTTCCTCGTTCTATCAATCAATCTTGTCATCACCAATTCTGTAGCTATTGCTGCAACTGTGAAAATTTGTTTGCCAATTAACTTCACTAACCCTGCCAGAATTGCAGGTTTAGTTATCCCATGATTATTTTCCGGTTATGCGTTATTATGTGTTCGAACAACATGTTTTCCGCGTTACTTCCAGAACAGAACTTACGCGGCTGCTAGCCGGGGACTGTACTACTGGTCCGTACTAGTGTAGTGATCTGGCCAAAAATTTTCTGTCAAAATTTCATTTTCTTGGATACACCGAGAAGATAATACGTAATCTTTCTCATCTGTTATTCCTGTCAGTCGTTTATTTCCATTCTGGTAGTCTGAAACTATGGATTTTGCTAGTAATTATAACAATGCTGATCATATGCAAACCCAATCAACCACCTAATCAGACAGTGATTGGCATTCATCCGTTCGGGTTTACTCCCTCAGCTCGTATAGCTCCGTCCCCTTTTGTCTGCGTAAAGTTTATTTCTAGATGCAACAAGGATTCTCCTGACAGAGACATCACATACACTATGCACGCATTCAAAAGTCAACTTATGATTCACTCAGAAATCAACTTAAAATGTGTTCAAAAACCAACAGGAAAACGTTTCAAAATCATATGAATAATCGATAGACAAACGTGCCCTAGATGCTAGGCGCTTTGTGAAACAAGTTTTTTTCCTCAAGAATGTGAATTTCGTGCCCCCTTTGCCCGGTAGCACCTAGCTGCTTGCTGCGACTTCTTGCACAGCCAACAGCCACATTCCTGTAGCCAGAAGTGGGAGAATCTACTATTCAAATGTGATTTGACTGACTGCGCACACGCATGAGCCCGTGCATAACTGCTAAAACAAATCGAATGTAAACAGTTGCAACTTCACGCTCACTGGAAGCAATTTGTTGTTATGAAGCACTGGATAGTCTTCCTAAAGCCTTTGACACATTTTCAATTGGCAGACGCTTGCATGAGCACTGAGTGTCATTGTTGTATATGGCGCATTTCCTTTGCAATTTAAGGTTTTTTTTTCTCTCTCTTGTTTATGTTTTATTGTTGAAGTATTATTCTGCAGGACAGTAATATCCTTTGTTAGAGTATCGGTTCTTAACAGTCAAAATTACAAAAATTTAACTAAAAACTAAAACAATGAAAAATTCCTGGAATTCTAAGAATATCCCGGGTTTTTCCTGGTTTTCTCCCGGATGAAAAAATTCCCGGGTTTTTACCTGATCTACCGGTTGTCCCGGTTCATATACACCCTATTAATTCATATCCCACATACTTTGTAAACTAAAGTCTGTTTAAAAAAACCTATGAGAGCTAACGCAGCAGCCACAGAGCAGAGTATAAGTTTAGTAACCCTTATCCACAGCCCTTAACATGCATTACGAGCCTTAAATTTACATTCTCCCCACTCCTTCCATTTTCGGTATATCCAAAATGGCTACGTGTTACATGACATTAGCCAATTGCATGCTGACCAAACCCTCTCCATGACAACGCAACAGCACTGCGCAGCCTCTACGCAAAGAGAACATAAGCCTTCTACACCAGCACCAAGACTAGTAATTGGGACAGAAGTGTCAAAGCTGATTTTTTGCTCATACATTCTATGTAGCTCAAACTTAGAATTGTTATACTGAAGAGATTTCTTATTTTGTCTGTCGCCCTTTGCTTGCAACACATCTGTTTAGCACAAAGTTAAGTATTGTATTTTTTTCCTTTTTCTAATGGAACTCATTAATACAATTTGAATGTTGTCTAGCGATCCGAGAAAGCGAGTTTCCTAATCTGCCCATAGCTGACGACTAGGCAAGATTCAGCAGAACCAACAGCTTCAGAGTTGGTATTATCATACTTCTCTATCCTCACATCTACATACTGTTTCTCATCCTGCACTAATCAAGAACCACTTGTATGGTTCCACCTTCTAAGCACTGTCATTTTTCTCTGCATTTGTAGGTTCTTCACAATTTGCTCTTTCTTGTACTCAATAAGTAACGCCATTCTTTACAGCATAAAATAACTAAGTAACATGTTTCTAAGAAACTCAAACTGAGTCCACGCATGACTACAACTTTTCACCATCAAGTCATTGATAAGTCAATATGGTACATGAAACAAAAGTATTCCACAGATCAAGTAATAACTTACTACAAGTTATGTGACAGATTAGGGTCATCCAAAAAGTAATCTCAGTTTTCAAGTAGCATGGGAAGTAGTGGGGGAATACAGTATTACTGAGTGCAGTGGTGCAGTGGTTAGCACACTGGACCTACATTCGGGAGGACGACTGTTCAAACCCGCGTCCAGCCATCCTGATTTAGGTTTTCTGTGATTTCCCTTAATCGTTTCACCAAGTGAGGTGGCGCAGTGGCTAGCACACTGGACTCGCATTCGGGAGGATGACGGTTCAATCCCACGTCCCGTCATCCTGATTTAGGCTTTCCGTAATTTCCCTAAATGCCGGGATGGTTCCTTTGAAAGGGCACGGCCAAATTCCTTCCCTGTCCTTCCTTAATCCGATGAGACCAATGACCTCGCTGTCTGGCCTGCTCCCGCAAACAATCCAATCCAATCCTTAATTGTTTCAGGCAAATGCCGCGATGGTGCCTCTGAAAGGGCACAGCCGATTTACTTCCACATCCTTCCCTAATCCGAGCTTGTGCTCAATCTCTAATGACCTTGCTGATGATGGAACATTAAACACCAATTTCCTCCTCCATGCTGTATAGAGATCAAATGTGATGACAGAAGTGGTTGTCCATTTATAGACAGCAATAAACTGTTACATAAAATTGATGAACAAATTGGTGATATTTCAATTGCCGGTAAACTTTTTGCGATTTTCTGAGAATGTTTTGCACGAAATCATGACAAAAAAATTACAGTGCCACTATTCTGGGTTAAAGAATTCCTTTCTGAGAACTACAACACTTAGCAGGTTACAGATACTCTAGACTTTGTTTTTCATTATGATGTGGAAGGAGAATGTCAACCAAACTAAATCATAACTGGCAACAAGATATGGATTACCAATGCTAACAGTGAGACAAAGAAAAGTGATGTGTTGTCATACCATCTTGCCCAACGAACCAAAGAAAACATGCCAGAAAGCTTATGGCTAGCAGTTTTACGGGTGTTAAAGGAATCCTGCATGTGGATTTTATGGAACGCAGAAGAACAATCACTTCTGCAGCTTGCTGTGAGACATAAAGAAAATTAAGACGAGCCATAGCCATTCAAAGTAAGTAAGGTGATATCCTGGCTACCAGTTTTGCGTACTTGCATAACAATGTTTGGCCACACACTGCTAGGCAAACAGAATAATAGTTGCATCAATTCAAATGGGATGTTTTTCAACACCTGTCTTACAACACTCACTTCTTCACTCACATGCAACTTTGGTTTAGTTCCCAACAATGTGACTCCAATTAAGCAGCTCAAGATGCTGTCTTGCAATGGTTTCACTCTCAGGCAGCAAAATTTTATGCAGAGTGAACTTGTCAACTTATAACGAGATATACCAAAAGCTTGATTCTGAATGGTGGCTATGTAAAGAAGTATTACAAAGGTGAAGTTTTAAGAGTTTTATATAATAAACTTGCTTACACTATTCCAGTATTTTATCCATAGCCTCAGACAGTACAGGCTTGAGCAAAATTATACCGGTGTGCTATAATGTGGTGGCAGATAGCCTTTTGACGTAACTAAATTGAATACATTAATTTTACATATTTAAATTTTATTATAATAGTTTAACATTGTGAGGAATAAAATAAAAAGAAAAAAAAGTTGGCATCAGTAGCAATCAAACCTGGATTGACAAATTGCCAGACTGCGCAATTAGACCACTCAGCCACAATGCTGTTATGACAACAGCTTCTCAAAAATTCCTTACACTGTAACTGTGAATCTTTAGAGAGCATTAGGCAAACTATTCTAAAAATTTGAACTGGACATCAACCTGCTTCTATTCATATAGTTTTATTTTACCTATAGCCTGAATTCACATTAACACAAGATAACTGATCACCACTGGCCTTAAGGAGGTTACCTTACAGATAGATATCATAACTAACCATTTTAGGAACTAAGTGTGTGTCTATCAGAAATGCAGTAACTAACTACAATTAAAAATATATATGGTAGAAGGCACACATCTTTTAAACACCTACCACCACAGAAAAACCAACATTCACATTCCTTAATCTATGCACTCTGTATTAACAGCTTCAAATGTTTACAATTTCCTGCATCAATTTTGGTTGTATGACTTTTTACACAAGTTTTTGTTATTTCCAACAACATATTGTATGTGAGGGCAAAATAGTCAATTGAGAGCAACAAATTTTTATCGGATAAATCTTCATGTATAGTATCTGATGTTCCATACATCATTGGTTGGAATCACAACACTACCCAGTTTTGGTCACTTAGTGGAGCTCATAAATTTGTCTCATTTTTATTTTATCCAAATAACAACATAGTTCAGTATGATATCATTGATCCTTATTGGAAAACAGACAATGATGATAAAGAGACAACCCTGCATCATTTAGAGAAAGTGTTGGCCACAAGCACACAAACAAGAAAGCGCAGAACACCAAAAAAGAACAGCAGTTTGATAGCTAATCTATGGAGCATGCGCAGCAGCAGTAACCCCCCCCCCCCTCCATCTCTCTCTCTCTCTCTCTCTCTCTCTCTCTCTCTCTCTCTCTCTCTCTCTCTCTCTCTCTCTCTCTCTCTCTCTCACACACACACACACACACACACACACACACACACAGAGTTGATTATATAACTACAAAAAAGGAAAAAAATTATATGTACCTTTGTGAACTTTCGGTATAATCATCGCTGGTTGCATTTTGTAACACCATGTTTAATAAATCCAAAGCCAAGCCTTCACATGCGGCAATTGGCATTCCTATTCTCAGCCAAGATACTGCACATGATGCAGCATGCTCTTTTACTTCATTTGCATTTTCAAAACTAGCATCAGAAAGACAGTGTCTTACCACTTCCACCACTGGAACAGATTGGAAACACTTAAAATTGCATCAAGAGGAACACATTATGAGATTAAAATTGAAAATGAAATGGGAATGTTTGTTTACTTGTGATATTTACTAGCATTATTAGCACTAAACCTGTTGATACCAACAACAAGAAACTTGATTTAGTTTCTATACAATAAAAATAAAATGTTACCATTCCAATAAAAAGTAAAACAAGCAGATTAACTTTAAATGCAAACATTTTAGGTTAGGCCTTATTGTGACTGTAATCGATATTGAATGAAACAACAAGTTTACTGTTACCAGTCCCTGTTTATTTATATCCACAACACATTTCGAAGGTTTAAACCCTCATTGTCAGGTGAACTGACGTGTTAGTATGACATGTGTGTTGTAATATGATTTTGGGGTAACTTGTGGCACTCGCTAGTGGAGAAACAAAACACTATTCCAGAACACTGTTTCGGGAGTTTTTTTGACTAAAAACTAAATGTATATCTAGCGGTGACCACTGGAGGTATTCTATTTTACTTCTCTTATTTTCAAAACCAAAATCATGTTCTGAAGTAATGT